>NC_135307.1:101393854-102643854 GCF_048772815.1 Callospermophilus lateralis
ATAGTGATAGAACAATGATATTATTAAAACCACCAAATAAATGTAAAAGATATTGAGAGACAACTGGGGCAAGATCCAGAGTAGAAGATAAAAACAGATTTTTTTTTTTTTTTTTTTTTTTGCAAATGCCCCAGAAGCATTTGCTCTTCCAGGAAAGGTAGATGAGAGAACACAGAGATGTAAACCCCAGATCCTGCATCAAGGAAGTACTCACTATGCCACTGCTGAAAGTGCTGTCAGCAGACAACCTTTGGTTATTATCTTTTCAGAGAGTCTCAGTTATCTCAGGGAGCCACCTGCTCAGGATCACAGCATTCCTAGCATACACCACATCCAATAATTAATTGAGATGAAGGTATAAAAGCTTGATCATTTTGCTCCTACTTAAGAGAATGCCAATGAGCCATTTCCATTGAGCAGTTGTTGGGTCTACCTCACAGTTTGAATTTCCATCTGCCCAATTCTGCTTTTTTCCCCTCCCTTTCACAGCTGTTGATCTCAATGGCACTTCCTTCAAAACACTGAACTCCATCTGACTCTGCAGATTATCAAAGGCATTACTGCTGTGGGTTGGGTTTTCTGTGAAATGAAGCTTTTGGTAGTTTTAAAGACCTAGTATGGAAAAATTAAGAGTCCAGGACTTAACTAAGGATCTACTATGACCCAGAAAAATATAAAATCTTGAGATTGAAATAGAATAATCTGAGATGCTAGCATGTCCAGACACTTAACTGCAGCAACACAATCCATCTTGGAGAACACCTACTAATCAATAAGGAAAAGAAAAAACAGTACTGCAGTAGAAAAATGGACAGAGAAATTAACTCAATTATCTTCAGGAAAATTACAACTATAATCAGATAGCATTTATCATACAACAGCATGGCTACAATTTAAGACCAACAATACCAACCTTTGGTTATTATAACCAAGAGTTAACAAGGATGTGAAGTAACAGGAATACACATTTCTGCAGGAGTGCAATTAGTAAAATCACTTTAGAAAATAGTTTGGTATTATCCATTAAATTTAAGATATTTATGGTCCATGATCTAGCAATTTCATTGCTATATATGTTCATATTAGTATAAATTTAGAGAAATTTATGAAGATCTTCATGGCAGCATAGGAACTTCTATTTATAGTGCTATTGTTTATAGTAGCAAAAAAAAAATAGAAACATCCAAACATAGATCACCAAAAACGTATAAATTGTGTCTCTCAACTGTAGAACATAAAACAAGTTTGTTTTTTATTTTTATTTGTTCTAACTAGTTATACATGACAATAGAATGCATTTTGACATGTCATACATAAATGGAGTATAATTTCTCATTCGTCTGATTGTACATAATGTAGAATCACATTGGTCAGGTAATCATATATGCACACAGGGTAATAATGTCCAGTTCATTCTACTATCCTTCCTACCCCCATGCCCACTCCCCTCCCTTCACTCTTCTCTGTCTAATCCAAAGTACATCTATTCTTCCATAGCCTCCCACTTCCATTGCGAATTAGCATCTGCATATTAGAGAAAACATTTGGAATTTGGTTCTTTGGGATTGGCTTATTTTGCTGATATTCTCCAGCTCCATCCATTTGCTAGCTAATGCCATAATTTTATTCTTCTTTAAAGCTGAGTGATTTTCCATTGTGTATATGTACCACATTTTCTTTATCCATTCATCTGTTGAAGGGCACCTAGGTTGGTTCCATAATTTAGCTATTTTGAATTGAATTGCTATAAAAATTGATGTGGCTGCATCACTGTAGTATGCTGATTTTAAGTCCTTTGGGTATAAACTGAGGAGTGGGATAGCTGGGTCAAATGGTGGTTCCATTTCACATTTTCTGAGGACTCTCCATACTGCTTTCCATAATGGTTGCACAAATTTTCAGTCCCACCAGCACTGTATGAGTGTCCCTTTTCCCCTACACCCTTGCCAATATTTATTGTTACTTGTATTCTTGATAATTGCCATTCTGACTGGAGTGAAATGAAATCTCTGTATTTGCATTCTCTAATTGCTAAAGATGTTGAATGCTTTCTCGTATATTTGTTGACTGTATTTCTTCTTCTGTGAAGTGTCTGTTCAGTTACTTAGCCCACTTATTGATTGGGTTTTTGGTTTTTTTTTGGTGTTAAGTTTTTTAAGTTCTTTATATATCCTGGAGATTAGTGCTCTATCTGAGGTAAGTGTGGTAAAGATTTTCTTCCATTCTGTAGGGTTCCATTCTCTTCATGCTCTTGATGATTTCCTTTGCTGAGAAGAAGATTTTTAGTTTGATTCCATCCCATTATTGATTCTTGATTTTACTTTTTGTGCTTTAGGATTCTTGTTGAAGAAGTCAATTCCTAAGCCATCATGGGGAGATTTGGGCCTACTTTTTCTACTGTTAGGTTCTACTACTAGAACAGTGCAGAGTCTCTGTTCTAGTGCCTAAGTCTTTGATTCACTTTGAGTTTAGTGTGGGATGAGAGAGAGAAGTTTAATTTTGTTTTGCTACAAATGGATTTCCAGTTTTCCCAGCACCATTTGTTGAAGAGTCTGTCTTCTCCAATGTATACTTATGGCACCTTTGTCTAGTATGAGATAAGTTTATTTACATGTGTCTTCTATTCTGTACCATTGGTCTACATGTCTGTTTTGGTGTCAATACCATGTTGTTTTTGTTACTATGGCTCTGTAGTATAATTTAAGGTCTTCCATTGTGGTGCCTCCTGCTTCACTTTTCTTGCAAAGGACTATTTGATTATTCTGGTTCTCTTATTTTTCCAAATGAATTTCATGACTGCTTTTTCTAATTCTATGAAGAATGTCATTGGGATTTTAATAGGAATTGCATTAAATCTCTACAAGACATTTGGTAGTACAGCCATTTTGTCAATGTTGATTCTGACTTCCAAGAGCATGGGAGATCTTTCTATCTTCTAAGATCTTCAATTTCTTTCTTTAGTGTTCTGTAATTTCCTTTTTAGAGGTCTTTCACTTCATTAGATTGATTCCCAAGTATTTTATTTAAAACAAGTTTATAATGAAATAAAAATAGTAATGGAATGATACAAAATACAGGTATAATTCAGATGCAACAGACAAGCTAACATGTTGAATAAAAGAAGCAAACTATAAAATAATATTTTTATGAATTAATGCATATGAAGTTCTAAAGTCAGGCAAAACTGAGTTCTAATGCTTAGAGATACATATTTTATGTAGTTGAGTATAATGAAAAACAACATCACCATAAAACATTACCACAAAGTAAATATTGTAAACCCTAAGTTCTATAAAAATGTTATTAGAACTAATAAACCAGATCATCAAAATTGCAGAGTTCAAAATCAACACAGAAAAATCAGTCATTTTTCTGTAAGAAAATAATTCCATTTACATAAAAAGGATAAAATACTTGAAAGAAACTTAGCCAAGAAGACAAAAAACTCATATACAGAGGCTAGGGTTGTGGCTCAGAGGTAGAGTGCTCACCTACAACGTGCAGTTTGCTGGTTTTGATCCTCAGCACCACATTAAAAAAAATAAAATAAAATAAAGGTATTGTGTCCAACTACAACTAAAACAAAATATTAAAAAACTCATATATAAATCATTACAAAGTGTTGTTGAAAGAAAATACAAATATATGGAAAAAAATCTCATGGTCGTAAATGAAGAAGTTAATCTTTTAAAGATGGAAACACTACATAAAACAATCTACAGATTTATTGCAATCTCTATCAAAACCCCAATGGTATCTGTGTACATGTAGAAAATCCATCATATAATTCATACAAAATCTCAGAGGAACCTGAATAACCAAAATAATCTGAAAAAAAAATAAAGAACAAATGTAGATGTCTCATATATCCTGATTTCAAACTTATTACAAAGCCATAGTAACCAAAATTTTGGTACTGACATAAAGAGTCAATGTAATAGTGTAGACAGTTTAGAAATAAACATTTATGCATATGTTCAAACAATTTTTGACAAGGGTGCCAAGACCATTAGTTGGGGACAGTCTTTTCTACAAATGGTGTTGGCAAATTCAGATATCCACAATCAAAAGAATGAAGTAGGAACCCTTATACCATATACGAAATATACCTTATACCATATACAAAAATTAGCTGAAAACTGATCAAAGGCCTTAAAAATCAGAGCTAAAACTATGAAATTCTTAGAATGCATAGAAGAAGTTTTATGACATTTGATTTGATATCTAAAACAGGCAATTAATATAAACTTAAGACAAATGAGAGCATCAAATATTAAATTTCCTTGCATTAAAGGACACAACTGAAAGTGAGTAAAGGCAACCCATGGAATGGGAGAAAATATTTCAAATCATGTGTCCAATAAAAGGTTAGTATATATAAAGAACTCCTACAACCCAACAATAATGAAATAAAATGACCAATTAAAATGGGCGAAAGACTTGAATAGGCATTTCTCCTAAGAAGATATACAAATGGCCAAGAAATACATGAAAAGATGGTGAACATCACTAATCATTAGGAAATGCAAATAAAAAATGTGAGATATCATCTCACAGCTATTAGAATGACAACTACAAACAAGAAAAACAGAAAATAAGTGTTGGTGATGATGTGGAGAAATTGGAACACTCATGCACTGTGGTTAGGAATGTTAAGTGGTACAGCCGTTGATGGAAAATAATTTAACATTCCTCAAAAAATTAAAAATAGAATTAAGATATATTCTAGCAATTGCACTTCTGGGAATATAATCAAAAGAACTGAAAACAAGATCTTGAGCTATTTGTACACCTATGTTCACAGTAGCATCATTGACAACAGCCAAAAAGTGAAAGCAACTCAAGTATCCATTAATGGGTGAGTAAACAAAATGTAGTATATACATACCATGGACTATTATTCACAGTTAAAGAGGAATAAAACTCTTTGACAGATGCTAGGACACAAATAAACATTGATAACTTTATGCAAAGTGAATAAGCCAGTAAAGAAGAAGGAGAAGGAGGAGGGTGATGATGAGGTACTTAGAGTAATCAAAATCATAGAGACAGAAATTAGAACATGAGGCTGGGATTATAGCTCAGTGGTAGAGCACTTGCCTAGCACATGTGAAGCACTGGATTCAATCCTCAGCACCACACGAAAATAAATAAATAAATTAGAGATTTTGAGTCCATCTACAACTAAAAAAATAAATAAATAAAAAAGAAAAAAGAAAAATTAAAACAGTAGTGGTCAGGGTGGGGGCAGGGGTGAATGAGTAATTGTTTAATGGTATAATGCTTCAGTTTTGCAAGATGAAAAGAATGTGCAGCAATGTGTATGTACTTAATAGTACTGAATTGTATATTTAAGAATCTTCAAGACGGGGGCTCAGTGGAAGAGCTCTCACCCAGCATGCATGAGGCCCTGGGCTCAATCCTCAGCACCACATAAAATAAAATAAATAAAATAAAGGTATTATGTCCAACTACAACTATAATAATAATAATAATAATAAAGAATGGTCCAGATGGTAAACTTTATGTTTTTAAATGTCAATACAGTAGTTGCCTTTGGCAAGGTAAAATAGGATTTGGACAAGGAATGGGCATATTTATTATCATTTTATCCCTTTACTATAATTTTAATGGGCTTTTGGGAGAAAGTGTGACAAAACATGAATTTCAAACATTGTAGAAAATTTGTCTTTGCTTTTTGATATTTTGGTTTTGTTTTAGGAGAATATACCAAGAACCAATATGTGAAGGATTAGACTAAAATCAGGGAACCTGGTTACAGTAGATATCAATAGGGAATGGTTGTAATAGTCAAATTTGAACACACTCAAGAATCCATCTCCCTCCCACCCCTAGTCTTCATTTTGAACAAAATTCTTCATGTTCCTCTATTAACTTGGCTGGTAGCTTCTGTCCCCAGCCGTCACAAGAGGTCCAGAGAGACCATGATAATGGATCCCTCTGGGGCAGTTTCACTCTCAGGATTGTGGAAACACATCAATAAAAAAAATTACAATGTGAAAGTTTAAGAGTTTGTTTGTTTTAACTTAGATTTTCAAACAAGGCAGGTGATGAGAGAGGGGCAGTTCCAGGTGCCCTGTAGCACTTCCCTATTTAAGGGTCACTTGGGGTGGGGTGTCTTAATTTTTAGGGATTATTTTCTACTGGGTATTTCAAACAACTCTTGCAACAAGGGCAGCTGAGCAGTTTGGTACAAAGCTATGTCAAAACAGGACCCTACATCTATCATGGTCCACCTTCACCAGGCCTAGGCAGCAATCAACAGTTATTTATCTCCTGCTCCTAAGACACATCTCTGCCAGCACCTCTACAACTATACAGTACACCAACAACCCAATCTGAAGAATAGTCATCTTGGTATGTTCACATTGCTGTGATTCTAAAGATCTTCCAATTTATAGGATCTCACTCAGTTTCACTTACATCAAATATTGGCATTTGGCTTTGATTATTTTCTTCCCCCAAATTTAGTTCAGCCTTAATCTCAGATTAATATACAGCATTATCCAAACTATGGGTTAAGACAGACAACAAGTAAAGCTCAGGTACATGTTACCTGTGGAAGAGGATAGGCTGTAGAAAACTGGTAGATAGGAGCTAAGGCTGTGGCTCAGTGGTAGAGTGCTTACCCTGCACATGTGGGGCACTGGGTTTGATCCTCCGCACCACGTAAAAATAAATAAATAAAGATATTGTGTTCATCTACAACTAAAAAAATATTTAAAAAAACACAAAAAGAAAACTGGTACAGAGATGGAGGGAATCAGCATGCATTGAGCACATCTGTAAAGCTGTGCTATTCATTATAAATAGGTTATGCCATTTAATATTTGTGACAACTGTATGAGGTGTAAATGACCATTTTCTGTTTTGTAAATTAATAAACAGAGGCTTGGAGAGCTTTGATAATCAAGTTACCAAAGTTGGCTAAGTTATACAGAATAAGGGAATATTTCCAAACATAGCTGGTCTCTCTGTCTGGACATTGTCTTGTCCTCCCTGGGGTGGTTGGCTCTGAGCTGATGAAACTTGATTGCAACCAGTGTGAAGTCAGAAGTCAGCCTTTGCTTGAGATAAGAATGTATAACTGGCACTTCTCACTCTTCATGTGCTTTTTACCAGTTGCTGTGGCAAAGATGCTTCTCCATACAAAGAACAGTTCTACAGTTTACCAGCAGGAAACAGGATTCTCTCTCAACATTCTGGCTCTGGGTCCTACATTAATTCTAACAGAAGAAAAACAGATTCAAAGTCTGTATTTTAAAATTCGGGGTTGCAGAATAAAGCATCATGAATTCAGTGATGATTATATTTAAATGTTAAGTTTATTCTCGCTGCCAAACCACAAAACAAAATAATGATGATCATTGAGTTTGCATCAATCCAGACTTTGTGCTTACTTATTTATGAATGCTACTCTGATTTCCCCCAACTCATAAAAGGTTTATAAGAGTACAAGAGGGAACATACTGAGAAGTTTTTAAATATTTAGTAATTGAATGGCAAGTTTTCAAATTATGCCAGAAAATTAAAGTCATATTTTTTGTTCAGAGTAATAAACCTGCGTTAGAATGTTGAAGTGGTTGGTTGCTCAGAAAAGATTAACATCCCTGTTTATTTCTTCAAAATCTCCTTCCGTTTTATGAGGATATGAAAAGAGTGAATATATTTCTAGATCTATGTAAAGAAAACCTTAGCTAGATATCACTTCCTACAACTTCTTCACCCCAAGATGACCTACTTAGCCATCCTTTAATCCTACTTATTACAAAATGCACCTGATCATTTAGATGACTGTTAGCTCCTGGAAGATAGCCCCAAACTTTGAACTTTATTCCTTTTGATACTATAATAGTGGTTCCCCGTGATTGTTGAAGGTAAGAACCAGCTGTGATGATAATTTTATATGTTAACTTTTCTGGGTCATGTGGTGCTCAGATATTTAACATTACTTCTGGGTGTGTCTCTAAGAGTGTTTCTGGATGAGATCAACATTTTTTTTTAAAATGGGGATTGAATCTAGGGCTTTGTGCATGCTAGTCAAGTCTCTATCAATGAGCTACCTTTCTACCCAAGGTCAACATTTGAATCAGCAGCCCAGGTAGAACAAAATTGTGGGCTCATTCAATCCACTGAAGGCAAGAATAAAAAAACTAAGTAAGAAATCTCTCTTTCTCTGCCCATCTGTCTTCAAGTTGGGCCATAAATTTTCTCCTGCCTTCGGACTCTGCCGCAGTCTCTGGCTGGGCACAAATCACGAGCCACCACACAGCTTGTAGTTTCAAACCGCAATTCTTTATTCCCGATCTTACACCGGCCTTCTACAAACACGTTCTGGGGAAATCCACGTTCTCTACCCAAATCCACCACTCCTGGGCTTCTGTCTCCCAAATATATTGTCTGACCCTAAGAACTCAAGAGGAACTCAGGCAGCAGGATACGCCCTATTCTAAATGGGGAACACCCTAATCTCCTATTATCCTAAACCCAGAACACCCTAAACACGGATTCACCCTGGTCCTTGAGCAAGGTCACCTTTCAGGAGTCCTTCCACTAGACAGCATGGGAGTACGCTGGCAAGGAAATTGTCATACCTACTTGGCTGATGGCTCCCAGCATCTCCCCCCTTCTGATTAATTAAACAACAAGTAATGTGGCTTAAGGACCGTGCCTGGTATGTTGTCCAGTTCAACATATGGTTCTTACCCGTCATTGGAAAACTGACCTTTAGGCGTCAGCCTCCTGTCTTATGTTGATACCACTGCAACTGGATCATACCCGTCACTGACTACTGGTCCAGCATACAGCCATACTTGTGGATAGGTCTATGCACCAGTCGGAGGGTGAGGTTCTTTGCCTCACCTCTGTTGGCCCCCAAATTTGGCCTTGGTGCCACTGGGGGAGTGAGGTTAATGTGGCTTAAGGACCGTGCCTGGTAGGTTGTCCAATTCAACATATGGTTCTTACCTGTCATTGGAAAACTGACCTTTAGGCGTCAGCCTCGTGTCTTAGGTTAATACCACTGCAATTGGATCATACCCGTCACTGACTACCGGTCCAGCATATAGCCATTGGCCCCCAAATTTTAGACCATCACTAGCAGAAGGGAGGAGGATACAGAAATGCCATGACACCAAGCCAATTGACAGTTCCTTTGGAAAAATTGTATCACTGGTGACACCATCAACAAAGATATGTCAGCATTACCACAATTAACGTGGTGCGCTGGCAAGGAAATAAAAATTGCATCACTGGTGACACCATCAGCAAAGATATGCCAGCATTACCACAATTTGTTGCACTAAACGTAGTTACATAGTCCAGGCAAGTTCTGCAAGCAGTTCAAAGTGGAGGAATCTATCAATATGTTCGGTTCGTCTCCTCCCAAAGTCCGTTTCCTCCCAAAGTAAGTTGACTCCTTGATTGAGCATACTTGTTGAGTTATATTTATTGGGATGAAGATAGGAATTCTGGCAATGATGCTAAAGAGACATTATCCTGAAAAGAATTATTAAATATAATGAAAAGGAAAGGTGAAAGTAAACAAACAGATCTGTTAACCTCCTTTAAAAACAATCCTTAACAGCTGTTTACCTGATTTAAATTAGTAAACAAACAGATCTGTTAACCATCTTTAAAAACAATCCTTAACAGCTGTTTACCTAATTTAAATTAAGCCATTTAAATCACAAGGATAAAAAAAAATAATAATTTGGATCCATTTTTTGTGAGCGCTCCTCATATATGAAATATGGACATACGCACACACAGACATACAACACAAAACACAAATGTGCAAACAAACGTACAACACATAAGATAAAAATAAAGGCCTTGTAGCTTTACCTAGGTGAAATCTCCATTGCAATGTTTAAAAACTCCAGTCAAAAAATAAAACTGATCAGAAAAACATTAACCTAGGTTTGTATGAGCTCAAAAAATAAAATAGAACCTTATGATGCGGAAAAATGCAATAATAAAATAGATATTGAAAAAAGCATCCTGGTTAATCACTGTCGCAGATGTAAGAATGGCCAAGCTGGAGTTCTGGATATCAGCTGTTATGGATTTGAGTCAAATCATCTTCTTTTCGATCTGTAGAAATCGTTTTAGTTAGTCTTTCTGGAATCCAAATAGGTTGCTGTTCTCCCTGTGGAAACACGCAAACAGAGCCCCGACTCCAGACAATCACTGGGTCAGGACCTTTCCATTGTCCTGTTAGAATATCTTTCCAAAGTACTTTAGGCTTATGTACATTTTTTGGATACATATGCCTTTCCGCAGCACTAAGTCCTGATGAATCCAAATTTTAAAAGTTTAGAGTAAAAAGGGTTATTTTAAGTTTATCTTTGGGGGATATATACCCCTTTCCAATTCCCTCTTTTTGCTTTAATAAGTATGTTTTAATAGTTTGATGAGCTCTTTCAACTATGCCTTGTCCCTGTGGATTGTATGGGATTCCTGTTATATGAGTAATACCAAATGATGAGCAAAATTCTTTAAAAGAGGTAGAGGTATAGCCAGGACCATAGTTATCGGTTTTTAACTGTTTAGGAACGCCCACAGTGGCAAAATTTTGTAAACAATAAGCTATAACATCTTTAGTTTTTTCTCCGGCATGAAGGGAGCCCATCAAAAATCCGGAAGAGGTATCAACTGTAACATGTAAATATTTTAATTTTCCAAATTCTGGCAAGTGTGTGACGTCCATCTGCCAAATATGGTTAGGTATCAGTCCTCTAGGATTGACTCCAAGATTAACTTGTGGTAAAAAGGTCACACAATTTTGACATTGTTTTATTATATGTCTGGCTTGTTCCTTAGTTATTTTAAAACGTTTTTGTAAAGTATTAGCATTAACATGGAATTTTTTATGAAAACTTGTAGCTTCTTCTAGTGTAGAGAAAATATGTATGTCATGTGTAGTTTTATCTGCTAAATCATTGCCCAAACTAAGGGCTCCAGGCAATCTTGTATGTGCCCTAATATGTCCTATAAAGAATGGATCTTTTCTGTCCCAGATTAGACTTTGTATAGTGGAAAACAAAGAGAAAACAGTAGAAGAAGGGGAAATCCTACCAGCGTCTTCAAGAGATACTATAGCATTAACTATATACTGACTATCGGAAAATAAATTAAATACAGAATCTTTAAACATCGAAAAGGCTTGTAAAACTGCATTAAGCTCTACCTTTTGAGCTGATTGTTTGGGTACTAAAAATGTAAAAGTTTGATCAGGGGTAACTACTGCTGCTGTACCATTATTTGACCCATCAGTGAATATATTTGGAGCATTCATGATAGGGGTTTTTCTTGTCATTTTTGGAAAAACTACAGGATGCTTAGACCAAAAAGACAACAAAGGATTAGATGGTAAGTGATTATCAAATGAAACATTAGATTTACACATGATTATTGCCCAAGTATTTAACTCATTAGCTAACTCATCAATTTGATCCATAGTATATGGAGTAATAATTTTATTGGGAGAAATTCCAAACACTCCCTTCGCTGCTTTTATTCCTTTGAGTATTAATTGTCCTACAGCCTCAGGATACCTAGTAAGAATAGTGTTAGGAGAATAAGATAAATGTATCCACAATAATGGACCTTCTTGCCAAAATACTCCTGTAAAAATATTTTTTGTTGGTAGTACAATAAATAATAAAGGCAAACTTATATCAATTCTATCCAAATGTATATTTTCCATATATGTTTCAATAATTTTCAATGCCTTTCTTGCTTTAGGAGTTAGCATGCGAGGTGAGTTTGGATCTGATGGCCTTATCCAATTTATGTCTCCCAATAACTTTTGAAAGTCATTAAGTGATTTGAGTTGATCTACTCGTATTTGAATTTTTGGTGGACGGACCATGGTTGAGGATAATAGAACTCCTAAATAATTAATTGGAAAATTTAATTGTACTTTATCTATTGTCTCTAGATTATAATTTTTAATAAGTTTGTAAGTGTGGCATAACATTCCGGCAATATGTTTTTATCTTTATGTGCCAATAATACATCATCCATATAGTGAAATATTTGTAGTTCAGGATTTTGATTTCTAATTGCCTGGATTGCTTTGTTAACATATATTTGACACATAGTTGGACTGTTAGCCATCCCTTGTGGGAGTACTTTCCATTCATATCTCTGATCAGGACCTTCATGATTTAATGCAGGGTTAGTAAATGCAAAACGTGGACTATCCTCGGGATGAATTGGAATTGAAAAAAAACAATCGTTAATATCTATGGCTAAAACATGCCAGGTTTTTGGCAAAGCAGACAATTGAGGAATCCCTGATTGAGCAGGTCCCATAATAACCATCTCATTATTAATGGCTCTTAAATCTTGCAATAATCTCCATTTATCAGATTTCTTTTTAATGACAAAAATGGGAGTATTATGGGGAGATATGGAATGTTGTATATGTCCTTCCGCTAATTGTTGTTTGACCAGATCATGGGCTACTTGTATCTTTTCTTTAGTCAGGGGCCACTGAGGAACCCACACTGGTCTTTCTGATTTCCAAGTAATTTTCATTGTCTCAGTGGCCCTTTCTGAAAATCCAACCCATGTCTGTCTGTTCCTTGATCTATTTGAATTGGTGCTGTTATACCTTGTCCTTGTTTTCCTAATCTTTTTTCTTTCCTAAAACCTTGTCTAGCCCTAGTAGTGGGCGCATTAGGATTGATGTTATTTGTTAACATCAAACCTAATTTATCTAGGACATCTCGTCCCCATAAATTTATAGGAAGATGATCCAATACATATGGCTGTATAGTTCCCTCACATCCTTCAGGATCCTTCCAATCTAATACCATTGCACTTCTATGGGGATTAGTAGCCACTCCTAGGCCTGGAAGCGTTTGAGTGGCTTGTTGTAATGGCCAATGTTTTGGCCATTCCTGACTAGATATGATGCTAAGGTCAGCACCTGTGTCCAGTAGCCCATTAAAGTCGTGTCCTTGAATATTTAGTTTTAACATTGGGTGAGAATCTAAATTTAAAGACAGCATAGCCCAATCTACACCTGTGGAGCCTAATCCCCTGGAACCTCTTTTTACATTATGACTAGGAAATTTATTATGTAGGCTGGGTATTATTAATAACTGTGCTATTCTATCTCCAGGTGAAATTACTGATATACCTCTTGGAGAACTAGCTATAATTTTTATTTCACCTACATAATCGGGATCAATTACCCCAGGACTTATCATAAGTCCTTTTAATGTAGATGAACTATGTCCCAATAATAAGCCTACTGTCCCTTGAGGAAGAGGTCCTTTTATTCCTGTGGGAATGATTTGAATTCCCATCTCTGGAGTTAGTACTGCTCTGGCAGAGGTGCAGATGTCCAACCCTGCATTCCCTCGGGTTTGTCTGATGAGGGATTTAATGGACAATGTGTCCTGGGTATTACCCTGATGGTGTTGCTGGGTTCCTCCACTGCCCCGTATATTTGTGGTTGTGGGCCCCGGAGCATTGGGCCCCCTTGTCCGTTTTTTGGCAATGGAGCCTGATGCCTTTCTCCACTATATCGTGGGTAAATACCTGGTCCTTGTCCGTTTTTTGATAAGGGAGTACCCTCTATGGTGGTTTGAGAACGGCATTCATTAGCCCAATGTCTCCCTCTACGGCATCGTGGGCAAATACCCGGTATTCTATTTCTTTGATACCTAGTTTTGTTAAACCCTCCTCCTATAGGGCAACTCCTTTTAAAATGTCCTGTTTGTTCACAATCATAGCATGTTTTTGGCCTGGCATCTAAAGCCTGTTGTACTGCAGCTGCCAAGATTTGCCCTTGTTCATTAATATCTCTACATAATTTAATATATGTGTTTAAATCTTCATGTCTCCATGGTCTAATAACCTCTCTGCAGCAACGATTTGCTTGGTCATAAGCCAGTTGTTTTATTAATGGCATTGCTTGTTCCGTATCCCCAAAAATTTTGGCAGCCGTTTGAATTAGCCTATCTACAAAGTCAGCGTAAGGTTCATTAGCTTTCTGTATTACCTTAGATAGCTGACCTTGTAAATCTCCATGTCCTTGTAAAGTCTTCCATGCCCTAACTGCGTCTGCAGCAATTTGTGCATATATAGCAGGGTCATATTCAATTTGTTGCCGTTGACCCTCATAAGGTCCTTTCCCTAGCAACATTTCTAGATTTCTTTGAGGGTAACCGGCTGCTGCATTTCGCTTAGCTGTCTCTGCGCAAAATTCCTCATTGGCAACCTTCCATAACAAATATTGTCCTCCATTTAGCACAGATTTACACATGCTAGCCCAATCTGCTGGTGTCATGTCCAAGTTAGTAATGGACTCGACCATGCTTACCGTGAAGGGAGCTTGGGGACCATAGGTTGTTACAGCCTCTTTTAACTGCTTCACTGTTTTAAAATCTAAAGCACGGTGAATTCGCTGCCCTCCTACCTGTTCAAGTACAGGGCATGCTAATCTTTGAGGTCCTGTCTCAGGATCCCAATTATCAACTACAGGGTTTGAGGGCCACTCAGCTGTCTCTATCGGTGGGGCTGTTGGTTGAATTACACCCTCTTGTGATAAAACGGAGTTAGTAACAGCCTCCTGTTGTGGCCTTTTTCCTAACAACCTCTTTACCTTTAAATTTTCTTCCTCTGACTAGCTCGAGAGACCTTCTCTTTTGCTTGATCTAAAATGTCTTTCTCCATGTTTTGAACCTCTAACAATTTACTTAACATCTTTTCAGTTTGTTTTAATCTACTATAAAGATAACGCAACCCAATAAGATAACACAAAACAAAACCGAAACTGAATGAAACAAAAACGGAATAAAAAATCGTTGTATCAATTTTCTCTTCCTTAGGGCCGACAAACTTCAAACCTTTAGTCAACCATTTTTTCCAGTTTGCCTGAGAAAGTTCTAGGAACAGGCAACTTGAAATAAAAACAAAATAAATCAAAACAAGAACATACTGTTTTTTGAAATGGTCACCCATTCTCTTGCCTTCCCTCAGGGGCGAGCAATTTCACTTACCCCCAAGCTTCAGGCGTTCTGCGTACGAGCCACCAGATGCCACAGTCTGGCTGGGCACAAATCACGAGCCACTCACAGCTTTGTAGATTCAAACAGCAATTCTTTATTCCCGATCTCACACCGGCCTTCTACAAACACGTTCTGGGGAAATCCACGTTCTCTGCCCAAATCCATACCTCATGGGCTTCTGTCTCCCAAAATATACTGTCTGACCCTAAGAACTCAAGAGGAACTCAGGCAGCAGGATACACCCTATTCTAAATGGGGAACACCCTAATCTCCTATTATGCTAAACCGGGAACACCCTAAACAGGGATTCGCCCTGGTCCTTGAGCAAGGTCACCTTTCAGGAGTCCTTCCACTAGACAGCATGGGAGTACACTGGCAAGGAAATTGTCATACCTACTTGGCTGATGGCTCCCAGCAGGACTCAAATCCTTTGGATTGGAAATTGCACCCAGCTTTCCAGGTTCTGATCTCTTCAGACTTAGGCTGCTTATACTGGAACTATACCATTACCTTTTATGGGTCTCTGGCTTATAGTCTGTCAATAATGGACTTTTCAGCTTGTGAGTCAACTAACACTTAGACACTCAAATCTGCCTTATGATATTCCATAAGGATACATAATAATCTTGTGATTTTCTGTCTGGATGATCTGCTATTGAAAGTGAGGTATTATTAAGGTTTCCTATTACTATTGTATTGCAGTCTGATTCCTTCATATCTGCCCATATTTAGGTGCCCTGATGTTAGGATCATATATATTTATATTTGTTATATCTTCATGTTGAAGTGACATTTTTGCCATTATATAATGCCCTCTTTAGTCTGTGACAGTTTTTGTCAAGTTTATTTTATCTTATGTAAGTATAGTTGCCCCTGCTCTCTGGTTACTCTTTATATGGCATATCTTTCTCTATCCATTCATTTTCAGCCTGTGTATAGCCTTAGAACTAAAATGAATCTCTTGTAACAGCATTCAGTTTGGTCTTATTTATGAATCCATTCAGTCATTATATATATTTTAATTGTGGAGTTTAGCCTATTTGCATTTAAAGGAATTATAGATAGGTAAAAACTTACTGTTCATAATTGTTTTCTGTCTTTTAGTTCCTTTATTTCCTCTCCTCTTTGTTTGCTGTCTTCCTTGCTGATTTGATGATGTTTTGGTAGTGATGTTCTCATTCTTTTCTGTTTATAATTTGTGTATCTATATAGGTTTTCTCTATATGGTTATCATGAGGCTTGCATAAAATAATGTATATATTTTAGTTTATTTTAAGCTGATAAATTCAATTACATTTTTAAAAATCTACATTTTCCTTCTCTCCCTTCAACTTTATTCTATTAATGTCAGGTTTTACTATCTTGTAATATTATGTTCCCTTAACAAATATTGTGGGCTGGAGTTGTAACTCAGGGTTAGATTACTTGCTTAGCATGCTTAAGGCTCCTCAGCAACACAAATACACAAGCTGATTATAGTTATTCCTATTATTTTTTATTTTTTTTAAACTAGGGTCAGATGTGATTATGTGCCATTATTACATTATTCTGTATTTGCCTATATATTTACCTTTAATGGTGAGATTTATACTTTCATATTCTTTCATTTTGCAGTTTGACATCTTTTCATTTTAACTTAAAGAACTCCATTTAAGGGGCTTGGGTTGTGGCTCAGAGGTAGACGCTTGCCTACCATGCGTGAGGCACTGGGTTCGATACCCAGCACCACATAAAAATAAAATAAATATATTGAGTGTACCTATAACTAAAAAATAAATATTAAAAAAAGAAGAAGAAGAAAAGAACTTCATTTAAAAATCCTTATAACACAGATCTAGTAATAACAAACTCCCTCAGTTTTTGTTTGTTTGAGAATCTTTTTATCTTTTTTGTATTTAAAGGACAGTTTTGCTTGGTACAGTATTCTCAGAATGCAGTTTTTTTTAGCACTTATTTATTTATTTATAACTTTCCCACTCTTTTTTTTAAATTTATATCTTCCCACTCTTTCATGGCCCGAAAGGTTTCTACAGCGAAGTCCACTGATAGCCTTATGGAAGTTTCTTTGTATTTGTGGCAAGTTGATTTTCTCTTGCTGCTCACAAAATTATTTGTCTTTGACTTTTGACAATTTTAGTATAACATGGCTCTATGTAGATATCTTTAGATTCAACCAGAATTGGGATCCTACAGTCTTAATGAATCTTGGTGTACATTTCCTTTCACAGATTTGGAAACTATTTTCAACCATTTTTTTTTTCTTTTTTGAACTCAGGGGCTCTCAACCACTGAGCCACATCACCACTGCTACTTTTAATTTTATTTAGAGACAGGGTCTCACTGAGTTGCTTAAGACATCACTTTTGCTGAGACTGGCTTCAAACTCGCGATCCTTCTTCCTCAGCCTCAGAGCTGTTGGGATTACAGGCATGCACCACTGCATCTGACATTCACTATTTTTTATTTATGTAGCTATTCTCCTCATTTTATTTCTCTTCTTCTTCTGAAAATCCTATAATGCCTATGTTGATTTCTTGATTCCTTTGATGGTATCTATAAGTTCTATATAAGTTCTATAATTTTTTTACTCTCTTTAAATTATTTTTTTCATTTTGCTTCTATGAATTAGAAATTTTAATAACTTGTTTCAAATTCACTGGTTCTTGTTTGATTGAATATGCTGTTGAGGTTCTCTATTGGATTTTCAGTTTGGTCATTGCATTCTTTAGCTCCATTATTTCTGTTCGATTCTTTTTTAGCGGTTTGTATCTCTTTGTTAAACTTATAATTTTTGCTTATGCATTGAACATAGAATGTCTGTTCTCTTGTAGGTCACTGAACTTCTTTAAGATGATTATTTGGGGGCTGTGGATGTAGCCAAGTGGGAGAGTGCTTGTCTAACATGTGCAATGCTATAGGATTTGATCCGTAGCACTGCAAATAAAGAAAAAAGATTATTATTATTATTTTTAAAATTTATTTATTTTTGTCAGATAGGAGATCTCCATTTCTAAACGGGCAGTGACTGGAGCCTTATTACTTTGGTGGTGCCATGTTTTTCTAATTTATCATGATTCTTGCAGCCTCATGTTAATGTCTGCTGTTGAAGAAATAGTCATTTCCTCCAGTCCCTAAATACTTGTTTGGGCAGAGAAATCCTTTTTGTCCAGCCAGAGACTCTGGATGGAATCTCTATGGAATCAGAGACTCTGGTTGGCAGCATCTACTAATAAGATAACTTCCATGGTCTATAGATAGGCAGACACACTGTTGAGATTCATAAATGGGTTGGCCTCTGTCAAAGGAACTGGGTAAGACAGCCACTGGGGTGGCCACAGAACAGCTGTTTAGATCCATGTTCTAATGGTTGAAAGCCCCTGACACTTTTCTTTCTTTTCAGCTACCTCCCAGGCAATCTAACTGTTCCTGTGTTCTCAGTGTTCTGGATCATGGTGACAGAAATGGACATCCTGAAAGGCTGAGGAGGTTGAATATTTCCTTTTCTCTTTTACTTACAGAAGAATTTAGAATACTAAGGGTATTTTTCTCAGAACCATGCTCAGGCTTGGGGAAGGTGAAACATGAATAAAGTCAAACTGCTCTTGTTACCCTGTTCAATATTTATTTTCTCAGGTCTGTATTCATAAGGATACTTTAACTGATCACCTGGATCCATGATCTCTTCAGAAGGTGTTTTTGGTTTGTGGATTGCCGTTACGTTGGTGTTTCTCTAGAGAGATGTTATGGTTTGTATATGAGATATCCCCAAAAGCTCCTATGTTAATACAGGAATGCTCAGAAGCAAAATGATTAGATCATGAAAGCTGTAACATAATCAGTCCATCCTACTTTGAATGGACCGACTGCATAGGCAGGTGGGGCATGGCTGGAGGAGGTGAGTCACTGGGGGCATAATCTAAAAGAGTGCATCTATGGTCTCTTCCATTGTTCCCCATGTCTGCTTCCTGACCCCACTATGGGCTGAGCAGTTTTCTTCTGCTGGGCCCTTCCCCCATGATGTTCTGCCTCACCTTGGACCCACAGAAATGGAGCCATTCATCTGTGGTCTGAGACACTGTAAGTTGCTCTTACTAGGTGTCCTGCTTATGGCAACACAAAGCTGACTAACATAAATTGGTCCTGAGAAGTCGTGTCATTGCTCTAACTAACCTGACCATTTGGTTCAAGAAGTCTTTGAAAATGGTTTGCAGGAGGAGTTTGGAAAAGTTTAAAAATGCAGACTGGAGAAGGCTTAGCATGTTGTAAGCAGAGCTTAATGAGCAGAATGCTGATGATAAAAAATGCAGACAGTAAAGACTGTGTTCATGAGTTTTCAGAGGGGAATGGGAGTCTATTAAGAGGTGGACTGGAGGCCATACGTGTTACATTCTGGTAAAAAACTTGTCTAAGTTTTGCCCATTCTTGAGACTTTGTGTGAAGCAAAATTTAAGGTAATGACCTAACTAACTTGGAGGGGAGAATTTTAAGGCAGCACAGCACTGAGGCAGTGGCATAGAGTTTGCTGGAAGCTTTTAGTCAGGTTTACCATAAGAACCAGGAACAGAAAGCAGACTTGAAGGATTTTAAAAACTTGCAGTTTGGCCAGAAAATTGCATGTAAAATTGGAGACAAGGAAGGTGGGGTCATTCAAGATAGCCATTGAAGAGATGCCAAGTACATTGCACAGACAAGAAAGATAGCTTGAGGGCATGTCAAGATTCTGCAGGACCACACCCACTGCAGGCTCAAGGGTGTAAAAGTTAAAACTCCTTTAAGGGACCATAGCGCTTGGGGGGATGCTTGCACAGGGGTTCCCATAAATTTGTTTTCTCGGGATTTATTTCACTATGTTCAGCCACTCAAGAACTCAGAGGCCACTGCAGCCTTTGTACAAGGTGCCTGATGCCCTCTAGAGCTGGCAGCAGAACTTGACATTATTCACATAGTTTTGATTCTGCAGGATGCTAGATTTGGGTGGGGGTGGTAATTAAGGTTTCCACAGAGGTTTTAAAGGAAGGCCTTGGAGGCCAGGGAAAGTGTGGCAGGGTCAGAATCCCACAGGGATTCTGAGAGGGTGGTTCATGAAGCTTTGAGAAGGAAACTAAAGTTGCATAGACCCCCCCACCTCCCAGATTAAGAGGTGCCAGTAACATGGCCTGTCCTCTGAGGAAAGTTACTGTCTGCAGAGAGAGCCAGAATAAGAGAGAGGCCATGAGCATTGCAAGCAGCAAGACCAAAGTCCTTTGGAGAGAACATCTTGCCACCATATGCTACAAATGCTGAACGAGGATCTATAGGATTTAACATCTTCCTGGATGGGTTTCAGTCTTGCTTTTGTCCCATCCTTCTTTATATGCTCTTATTTTTCATTTTGGAATGGGAATGTTTGTGCTATGACATTGTGTATTCATAGTAGGTAACTTGATTTTGATTTTCACAGGAGCTCACAGTCAATATTTGCCCTGAGTCTTAGAGGAGACCTTGAACTTGAACTTTTGGGCAATGTTGGAACTGTTAAGATTATGGGGACTCTGGAAAGTGGATTAAATATATTTTGCATTGTGAGATGGCATGAGTTGGCGGGGGGTTAGGAGTAGAATGCTATGTTTTAGATATGAGGTGTTCCCCCAAAGCTCCAGTGTTGATGCAGAAATATTCAGAGGTAAAATGATTGGATTATGAGAGTTATAACCCTCTCAGTAAATTCTAGCTTAAATGGACTGATTTGTTGGTAACTATAGACAGGTGGGGAATGGATGGAGGAGGTGGTCACTGAAGACATGCCCTGAGAGGGTTCATCTTCCCCTGCAGTCCCTTGCCCTTGCTCTCTCTGCTTCCTGGCCACCATGAGTGGACAGCTGCCTTATACCATGATTTGTTGCTTCATGTGCCCAGAGCAACGGAGTCAGTTGACCATAGACTAAATCTCTGAAACTGTGAGCCACAATAAAATTTCCCTGCTCTAAGTTGTTCTTATCAGGTATTTTGGTCACAGTGACCCAATGCTGACTAATACAAAAGATGAGAACGAGGACCTAATATTCTGACATCTTGTTGATGCATTCTTAGAATTCCTTTTTCCTTTTAAGGTTGAATAATATTACTTTATATTGTCCAATTGGGGTCCAGGTCCTTGATGTCCTGAACAAAGAATTGAGCAGAAGTAAGTCAAATCACAGATTTAATAAAGGTCAAGGTGAAAGTGGCGCTCTGTAAGGTAGGGTGGAGTGGGCAGAGAGAGAGAAGAGGGGAGAGGCCTACATGTCTGGGAATTCTTGTTTCATATGCTATGAAGGATTCTCCTCCCTATACAACCTGATTGAAGACCTTGCCCCGTTTGCTCTCATGGTTACCTTATAATACCTGATTCTAATATTGCCCAATTTACCTCCATTGTCTACTTTAGAATACCTAATTAGAATACTGTCACTTTACCCCACTGGTTACTTTAGAATACTGAGCTTGTAGTGGTAGTTGTCATGGGTGATAAGTCCTCAGTGGTGGGAGTTGTCATGGTAATATAACTTATTATAAACAGGAACATGATGACTCATCTCCTTGTCTTATACTCCAGCAGTATTTTTCTCATATCCTGCCTCTGTCATCTTGGCATCCCTGAACTCTTACCTAACATTTCCCCCTAAGAAATATGATCCCAAAATTCTTTTTGGGTGGTTGGGGGACCGAAGGTCTCATAGCTGCTTGAGGCTGACAATGAACTGTTGTTCCCTATCTTGTACTCCAGCTGCATTTTTCTTGTACCCTGCTTCCACCATTTTAACATCTTTGAACTCCTACCTAACAATATGCATATACCACATTTTGCTTATCTATTTACCCATCAGTGGACCCTTGAATTGTTACTACATTTGGCTGTTATGAACAATGTTGTAACAAACGTGGATGTACAAATATCTCTTTAAGACTTGAATATTATGCTTTCAATTCTTTTGGATATATATTTAGTGTTGGAATTGCTTGATTATATGATAATTCTATTTAAAAAATTTTAAGGAACCATGCTGTTTTCCATAGTGGCTGTACCATTTTACATTTTACACTCACCAACTTGCATGTGTTTCAATTTACCACATTTGGGCTGGGGATGTAGCTCAGTCATTGAGCACTCGTCTATCATGTACAAGGCCCTGGGTTCAATCCCTAGTCACACACACACACACACACACACACACACACACACACACAGAGAGAGAGAGAGAGAAATAATTTTGCCACATTCTCACCAATTCTTGTTATTTTTTATTTGCTTGTTTTTTTTATTTGATAGCATCCATCCTAATGGTTGTGGAGTGGTATCAGGTGGTTCTGATTTGCATTTCCTTAATGATTCATGATGTTTGTGGCCATTTGCATGTCTTTGGAGAAATGTCTAATCAAATCTTTCAACCTCTTCCCATTTACCAATTCTAGAGGCTCCTCTATACCTTTAAGTATAGTTATAGCTATGATCCCACTCCTCAGAACTAATTTTCTATATTAGATTTCTGTCACTAAAACAAAATGTCTGCTATTTACAATGAAAAGAGGTTTATTTAGCTCACAGTTTTGGAGACTGAAAGTCCAAACGGCATAGTGCAGACTCAGCAAGGGCCACCGGAAGGCTGTATCACCTCATGGCATGGGCAGCGATGGCAATAGCGTGTACAGGAGTAAGTGAATGATTGTAGATATCTCAAACCAGCAGCACAGAGAGCTGGGTAGGGCAGGCTCGCTCCTTTTGCAACAACCTTTTCACAAGAACTAGAAAAACATCACCCAAGAAAGAGTTACACAAGAATTACCTTGTGTTCTTGTGGCCTAAGGACCTCCCACTAGATCCTACTTCTTAGAAGTTCCACCACCATTCAACACTGCCACCCTGGGAAAAAGCCTCCAATTACATGGACCTTTGGGGGACACCCAAACCAGAGCATACCATATCTATCATGAGCAGGAACAATTAATATCATGGAAAATCCAGTCCTCTCAAAATTAATGTATAAAAGAAATCTAATCTCAATCAGAAGTTATCAATGGAACAGCATAAAATTATTCATATGGAGATTGTATTCATCAGGGTTCCTTAGAGTAAAAGAACCAATAAGAGAACCACTGGAGAACCATTGGTGAGAGTCTACTTTGGAAGAATGAAGAAGTTCGAGTCTGATGTCCTTGGGTGACAGGAGCAGCAATAGATGCACCAGCTCAAAAAGAATTGAGTTTATATCTGAACGCTTCCTCCTTCTGCCTTTGTTTCACCAGGGACCTCATATGATTGGACGATGCAGCTGACATTTAGGAAGGTCTCTTCCCTCAGTTTGTCGTCCCTCATGTCAGTTATCTCTGTAATCACCCTCATTGACACACCCAGAAGCCTCTTAATCCAAGGAATCTCTCAATCCAATCAAGTTGATAATCCAGATTAACCATCACAGAAATGTTCATATGTAAAAGTTCATATTAAAGAATATCCAAAATATCATGGATAATAGACAATAGCCAAATACTACAAAAATTACTTTAAAATATGAAACCTTAAAACTACTTTAATCAAAACAATATGGTATAGGTATTCAAATAGACAATTAGAACAATCGAGAGTCAGAAACTAACCTGTATAATAAATAAATAAACTAACCTGTATTTCAATTTGGATATAAAATGGTGATTTATTTAATAAGTTGTATTTTATAGCTGACTACAGAACAATATATCTCTTGTGATTAACAAAAACAAGTGGTGTGTGTGTACATGTATGTATCTATCCCTCCCCCACACGTTCATACATACCCACATACAGTTAAAACCTGGAAGCATGCATATAAATTTTTGGGGGGGAGTGGGTACCAGGGACTGACCTTAGGGGCACTCAACCACTGAGTCACACCCCCAGCCCTATTTTGTATTTTATTTAGAGACAGGGTCTCACTGAGTTGCTTAGGTTCTCATTAAGTTGCTGAGGCTGGCTTTGAACTCCCGATCCTCCTGCCTCAGCCTCCTGAGCTGCTGGGATTACAA
This sequence comes from Callospermophilus lateralis, assembly GCF_048772815.1. Taxonomy (NCBI): domain Eukaryota; kingdom Metazoa; phylum Chordata; class Mammalia; order Rodentia; family Sciuridae; genus Callospermophilus; species Callospermophilus lateralis. The sequence goes on from NC_135307.1 coordinate 101,417,923, forward strand.
GTGTGTGCCACTATGTCCAGCCTGAGTTTTAATGGTGATAAACTCCAGGAATTGAGATGTGAAAAGAGAGTAGGGAGAGAGAGAGCTTTCATTTTTTATTTTAAATGCTTCCATATTGTCAGTTTAGGTTTTGTTTACAAAGAGAGCAAGGCACAGTTTGACAGAATCTATAGCATTCTAAGGAACAAGCATTGAATTAATTTGACTGTTTTCTGTTGAAATGTGTCACCTTGGCTCTAGCTTATTTTTTAGCACCTGCATTCGGCATATTGTTTCTTTAATAAAGACTTCAGCAATTCTAAGGTTGTCTCCAATTCATCAGTTTTCTCCAATATGACCTTTCCAGGGGACTCACATGTAATTTAGGCTACCCTTACATTTCAGTGATAAACAATCTAAACTAATTTCAGACAATCAGTTGGTTTTAGACTCCTTGGAACAATCCATGTATAATATTTTTAGCCATCATTTCTCTACCAGTGATGTCTTCATATACATGACATGTCTCCCTAATAGGTCACTAAATGCTTCTCAGTTTAGGTTTTGCTCTCTACCACCTGGGAAAGAACATTTATCTTGGACTTCAGCCTCATCTGCTCTGAGTTAGTCAATTCATCTGAGCCTTACTTTCCTCATTTCCAAGTGATGTTAATGGTGGTTGTTCCAAATAAAATTGTGATAAAATTCTTACCATGGTTTTTGGCACACAGTAAATAAATTGTGAATATTGTGAGTCTTCTGTTTCATAGTATCTGACAAAGGTATTTTTCTTCAGAATCTTCCAAAATAATCAGCAATCTCTTTACTGAATAACAAAAATAATTAAGAATTAGGTACAAAAATAGTAATATATAGTATGAGAAAAAGAAAACACAGTAGAATAGTATCCAAAAATTTTATTGTGTGAAGAACTTCTTTAAAAAGCTTTTTTTAGGCTGAAGGATTAGTTTATGTAAAGGAAATTTTTATGACTGATACTCTACCCCTAAGAAGATTATTTTTTAGCAGTTATAGATGAAAGACATAGAACCATTTGATTGAGCCACATTAACATTTGTCTGTAAATTCTATTACTGACTTTGAAATACTGACTTAAAAATTTGTATTCATCGTTTTTGTTGACCCAAACTGGCCACATTTAAATTTCGAATGGTTTCCCTATCAGATAAAGTAAAAGACGGAAAAACGTTTTACTGTGAAATGTGTCATACTCCAGGAGTTTCATCAAATTGTCCTTGCCCATCAGCAACAATAAAGCTAAAGCATTTACTTACATAAAATAGTGTACTGGTTTTGTTGAGGTTTATTTACTATTCTAATGATTATTTCAGAAAAGCCAGAGCTCTAAATGACAACCACATGGATAATTGCATTGTAATGTGTTTTCATTTCAATTTAGTCAGGTTTAATTCTGAATCTAACTGAACTAAGCCCTTACCAATGTTGTGGTTGGTATAAGGTGAATAGAAAACAAGTGATTTATTTGTAAAATGTTTGCCCTTATCAATTTCTACTACCATCTACTGTTTTCATAGTAATAATGTCATTTCTTTTTTCACTTGATTAACTCATATCTGAGAAGGAATATTATACATTTATTATAAGTCCCTGTGGAGGGGAAAGGTAAGATTGTTAAATAAGATTGCCCTTTGAACTTTGAACTCTGTGACTGTTATCTTTTGAAAATGGAACTATATAAGTACAAGGGCCTTGCTGAAACTCTTGACTGTCAAGAAATTGTCCATTTGGAGTCTAAAGCTCTGTTGCTTCCAGCTTCCTTCTCTTTGATATCTATTGATGAACAGAAGATCTTTATTACAATGCAGTCAAGTTTATCAATCTTCCATTAGAGTTAGTGGTTTTGTATTCTAAAAAAACTTTTTTATATACCCCAAAGTCATGAAGATATTATTTTATATTATTTCTCAAAGTTTTATTTTTTGGTTTTTCACATTTATATTTACAATCCACCTTAAATTATTTTCATGTACATGTGAGATAGGGTGAAGTTCCAGTGTTTTTTAATTGGATGGGCTTCCTTTTCCCTTCGATCTATAATACCATCTTTGTCATAAATCCAGTCTATCTATGTATGGCTTTGTTCTGGGCTTCCTAATTCTGTTTTGCTGTTCTGTTTAAGGAGTCAGCAAACTTTTCTTTGTAAAGGATGAAGGTAGGTATTTGGGGCTTTGTGGGCCAAGAAGCAAAAGGAAGATACTGTTTATGTTCTCATATAACTAAAGAGAAAACAAATTTTTACAAATTGGTTGATGAAAATCAAAATATAATCATAAAAACTAAGTGAAATTTTTATAACACTGGTCCATTAATAATAAGAATGTAATTCCTTTTTAATCACAGGGATAATATTTTTGCTAAATTGAGTTAATGTTCTCTCTCATAAAAATCAATTGTAAATGCTCATCTGCTAATGGTGGTTTAAAAACAGATTTTATGTATTTCATAATTGAAAATATACTTCCACCTATATGATTTTTTGTTATTTTAGAACAACCATTTTCATTCCAAAGGGAACAACAGGAAAGAAGAGTTATAGGTCCTAATTAAGTCCAAAGTCCAACAGGGCCCACCCATGATTTAATTGAGAATATTCATCAGGTGGAAGGTGTTTATATAATTTTATTAGATTCTTCTTTTAAGGTGTGTGCCTTTTAGTATGCCATTACATTGGAGGTTAACTACTTCTAGTTAAAAGGGTTAGATGAAAGCTCCTTAACAACATGGTTAGATGGCTTTTGAAATACAAAAATTTCCTTTGTACCAGCATCAAAGTCCCAAACACTCTGCTGGAAATGTAGTTTGAAATTAGAAAATATAGACAATGCAAATTTGTGTAGTAATGGAGATCTTATTTCTTGTGTTAACTTTTCACAGTGTAGAAAATATAAAGTTACTTACCAATTTTTGTGATTCAAATTGTCAAAATGACTTCAAAATTTCAGTATAAATTTCACATGTAAGTATTGTTTTGCCTTATAATTTTAAGTTGGATTTTTTAAACAACATTATCAAGTTTGCAGCAAAAGCTAATTTCAAAGCCATTAAGTGTTTAATATAGTGTTGAGATGTTTCTTTTCATTTAGAAAAACTGCATTCTCAGCCCTGAGCTACCCAAAAACCACAATAAAACTTTACCATTGCTAAGCTGTAGCATTGCTGTTTGGTAGGGGAAATCTGAATATTTAATTTCTATTTCTGACAAAAAAAATTCTTAGAAGTGATAATAGGTAAGTCCACAAGAAAAAATGAAGTTCAGTTATCCTACTAGTTCAGTATCACATGATGGATCCAAATATTTTCCTCCAAGTACCTGTGGATGAATAACATAATGAAAAAAAAATATGTTTAAACAATTTGTATTTTCCAGGTTTGTAAATTTGTCCACCTTAGCCATTTCCTTCTTTGCATGTTTTTTATCACCCTCAGTTGTTTATATCTTAGTAGATTATACTTCAGGTTTTACTGAATTAGTGTTTTCCCAATTTTTAAGCAATTGTGCACACCAAAATGCTAGTAATTTTAAAGAGATTTATTTTCTGTAGACACATTTCTTTGTCTTTCCAATCCAACACAATTTATTAACCTACCACTGGTAAATGACTTTCCTCACTTGGTTAATAAACGAGCCACTTGGAAATTTACTTTAGTTGACGCTTCCCTGTTTATCTTTGTGAACAAATTATGCTGTGATTTAATATTCTGTTTTAAAATTTTGAATTTTTTCCCTTATCACTGCTTTCCTGAGGACTGGAAATATTGTGATGAGTGCTTAATCTGATAAGCAGATATATATTATATTCTTATAGTACAACTATAGTGTTATATATCACATCAACAACATATTCCACTCTCCTTTGTGCCTTTAGAAGATGACATTTGAAGTTAACCTTTCTCTTCCTTTCTTTTTTTGACATGATGACTATTCACTGGTAATAATAAAATAAAATAAAATGTGGTGTGGGGGTACCATGACACTTGAAATACTGTCCAGTTAAAATGGCATCACTACAATTTATGGTGCACCACACAGCTGTGTGAAATAATGAGAGTACCACATACAATCTCTGTTGCAACTATTCAGCTCTTCCACTGCAATGTGAAAGCAGCCATACAGAATATGTAAATAAATGAGTGTAGTCGTTCCAATATAACTTCATTTGTAGTCAGTAAAATTTTAATTTCATGTAATTTTCAGGAATGCTGAAATACTCTTTCCATCTCTCCAACTCCTAAAAAATGCAAAAAAAAACAGTTTTAACTTACATGCTATACAAAAACAGGCAGTAAGACATATTGGACCCAAAGTGGGCCATAATTCATCAGTTTCTGACATAGATGATCATCCAGAATAGTGTTTATTAAGATATCTTTCGAGGAACTCTATTTCTAAAGTAATGCTGACAAGAATACACAACAATATAGTCCCATTTGGAAAATAGTTTTGCAGTTTCCTTAAGAAATAAAAATATACTTACCATGTGACCAAGTTATTCTGTTCCTAAGTATTTACCAAAGGTAAATGAAAGAATATGTTCATAGTACCTTAAAATAGCTAAAAAAAAAAACAACTTGTATTTGGTTTTCTGTGCTATACAACAGATTCTTACAAATTTAGTGGCTTAGAATAGATATTTCACTTAAATTTATTTTTTCATAGATAATTCACAGTTTAAAATACCAAATACATATAAGAGTATAAAATGAGAAGTCTTCATCCCATCCTAGACCTAAGATATCTACTTCACCTTCCTAATAAAATTCTTGTTTCCAATATTTTGAACTCTCCAAAGCTGTTTATGCATATAAAGCAAATGTCTCTCTGTGTGTTGGGGGGGTGGGGATTGGAGGAGGAGTGTATATGTACATGTGTACACTGACACATACATACGAATACCAGGAATGGAAGGGTATACCCCAAGTGTGGTTTGGATGTATTAGATAAGATATAGGGAACCATGACATGAAGGAAATGTTTTAATCTTTCTTTATATATATGTATCATTTAGCTGGAAATAATAAGCACGTATATAATGTAAAGTGCTCAGGCTTTTGAGAGACAGGTGACCTATGGTTACCTTTGGCTAAATTCTTTCTCATGCTATGTCTAAATGTTCCCATTTATAAATGGAGATATTGATCATTTCTTTCTCATAAGGGTTTTGGGAAGATTACAGCAAGTAATTGATATAAAGTACTTTATGTCTTGTGTCTGACATGTAGCAAATGGTTAGTGAATGTGAGCTATAAAAAAATCACCTTAGGCTCATTTTTAAAAAACAAGAGTGATTCAAAACAAACTAAGTATAAAATATAGAAAATAGAATAAAGAAGACAAAAAACTATGTAAATAAATCCTGTTAGGTCAAGAATGGGGTAAATTCAATACTTTGAACTCTCCTCCTGTTCTATTATGTGAATTTTAGATTGAATTAAGAACAAGAAAAAGCTTTATGCATTCTCAAACACAAAATAAACATTTCTCTGAGAAACAGAAGGCAACAGAGAAGTGGGGTGGCTGAAGCCACAGCCCTGCAGATTTCCAGGTTTAGGAAGCAGCTAGAGGCCCCTGTAAGATTTTACTCCATTGATGTACCAAAAGCACTGTGTATGTGGCAGGGAACCATGCGACAGCCCAGCCCTCCAAGGGAAAACTGCTGTGACTGCTGTCTGAAGTTATTGTTCACATAAACCTGCGTAACTTCACTGTTAGGATGGCACAGAGAGAACTGCAGAGAGACCTGAGCAAAGCTACCCACGGCCTCAGGTTCTGGTCCAGCTGTTACTTTGGGGAAGGAATTTCTAACTACTGAGGCCTAGTTTGGAATTAGGTTCCTGAACCAGTGAAGGGAAGAAATCATGAAATTACTAGAAAGTGAGAGGTGAGCCCAGAAAGAAGGAAAGGGGAAAAATTTCCACTGAAAATCAATCTGTAAATGAAAATTTACAGATTTTCAAATTATATGATGAAAATAAACACTAATAAAGAGCCAAGAATAGAACTCACTGAAAATAACAAGAAATATTTTTAAATATTCCTAATTCTGTAATCTGGAAAGAGAAACAAAGGTCCGGAGAAAAATGTAATGAAAGGAGGAATCCAGAGAGATGACTTCTGTTTTGAATGTCTTTGCAGAACTGGATGAATCTCAACATCAGTTTTCATAGTGCCTTGTCCCAGAAGATGGAAAATAAGATTTATGCCTATTAAAAGAATTTTGAACAAAGCTGAGACCACAAGGGTCTACTCCTTGGTGTAAGAATGAATTAGAAATACTCAGACATTCTCCAACTACTAGGACTACAGGAAAAATTATCTGTCAAACTTAAGCATATTCAGGGAAGTGAAGATTTCTCCTGGCGACTTGTATTCATAAACTGACTTTCAAGCATGTTTTCAACCTAAATTCATATTATTTTTGTAGTCCACAAAACCTCAAATCCTGAATTTAAAGTGGTAGTGAACTAATAGTGCCTTCAGGTGCTTGACACAACCTAACCCTCTTTGGAGGAGACTTTCTTCATTCCAGGTCTCTAAGAATTACCATGTAAGAAAAATTAATACATTAGTTCACAATACAAATCAACAAACATTGGGGCTGGGGTTGTGGCTCAGTGGTAGAGCACTTGCCTAGCACATGTGAGGCATTGATCCCTACCACCACAAGAAAGAAAGAAGGAGAGAGGGAGGGAGGAAGGGAGGAGAGAGAGAGAGAGGGAGGGAGGAAGGAAAGAAAGAAAGAAAGAAAGAAAGAAATTTTGTCCACCTGCAACTAAAAAAAATACTTTAAAAAAATCAACAAACAGAGTGAAGAAGAAGAGGCGAGAAGGATCCCTGGACCGACCAAAGCCACGCGCCGCTGCATCCATCGTCCAGCGCCTGCATCCCAACGAACCACAGAGAAGATCTGCAAGGTTGTCTGCCAAACCTGCTCCTCTAAAGCCGGAGCCCGAGCCTAAAAAGGCCCCTTAAAGAAGGGAGAGAAGGTATTCAAAGGGAAAAAGGGAAAAGCTGACGAATAACCCTGCAGAAAATGGAGATGTCAAAACAGACCAGGCACAGAAAGCTGAAGGTGCTGGAGATGCCAAGTGAAGTATGTGCGTTTTTGATAACTGTGTACTTCTGGTGACTATACAGTTTGAAATACTATTTTTAACAAGTTTTATAAAAATGCAGAATTTTGATTTACTTTTTTTTTTAAGCTATGTTGTTAGCACACAGAACACTTCATTGTTGTTTTGGGGAGGAAGGAGCATATGTCACTAGTAGAATGTCTCCAAAGCTGGAATGCTGTGGGGGAAAACACCTTTCCCTTCTAGTTTTGAGAGACTTCCTCTTGGTTCCCAAGAGGAAGGGATTCCCTGATGTTGGCACACATAGCCACCTTGGCACAAATGCCTTGTGGTATGGAAAAACTCAAACTCATCTGTATGTCCTCCTGTCCCTCTCTGCCATCGACATAAACTTAACTCCCCTAAACTCAGACCTGGTGGGACCTGATTCTCAACGATTGGTTTTACCAGTGTGTGGGGCAATCTGGACTTTCCAGTGACGAAAATAGTGTCCCTCAGAAGAGCAGCAGTTCCTTTTCTAGACTGTGGATCTTCAGATTAATAATTTTTGCCATTTTCATTTCATTTCCCGAAAGTCAGGGTCGCCTTGTGAAAAGTTGTTAAACAACATGCTAAATGTGAAATGTCAACCCTCACTCTAAACATTCCCTATTCAGAGCATCAAATGAAGACTTCATTGGGTTTTATAGTGGCTTTCTGATTTTGGTAGTCCATCCAAGAAGGGAGTTTGAAAGTTGTTGTATACTGTTAAGGATTGTCTGCCCATGTCCTGCCTGAAATACCATGATTGTTTATGAAAAGTATCTTTAATAAAGCTGGATACAGTTTGGCTTGGAAAAAAAATCAACAAACATTAAGGAAATGAAACCTCATATGTGACAACCAGCAGAACAGATATTGGAATATTCAGGCATAAATCAAAATAGTTTTGCTTAGTATCTTTTGAAAAGAGAGGAGCTTGTGGGTAATAAGTAAATTATAAGCAACACTGAAGAAAAAAATCAAAGAGAATAACTATAAATAGATATGTAAATTAGAATTTTTCTTTTCTTTTTTTCCTTCCTTCTTTTCCTCCTCCTCCTCCTTCTTCTTTTTTTTTTTTTTGATAATAATGATTGAACATAGAGAAATTTTATCACTGGGCCATATTCCAGCTCTTTTTACTTTTTATTTTAAGATAGGATCTCATGAAGTTGCTGAGGCTGGCCTTGAACCCGTGAGCCTCCTGCCTGGATTATAGGCATGCACCATCATGCCCGCCAATAATTGAAATTTTAAAAATTCAATGAATGTACTCAACAGCAAGTTAGATAATGAGCTAAAGATAACATATTGAAATAATTAGTAAGTTATGCAGAATGAGCATAAAAAAAGGTTAAGAGTCATGGAGAAAGGATAACAGGAACTTAATCAGTTTTTTAAAGAGAATGGAGCAGAAGTAGTATTTGAACAGAGTGGCTGAGAAAGTCCCCCAAAGTCACCATTTCACATATTCAAACACCTTAATAAATCAAGCAGGAAAAATAAACAGAAACACATACCTAAATATATCATTATGAATCTACAGAGCATATAATAACAAAAGATCTTAAAAGCAGTCCCAGAGAAAGGAATACAACTAGATAGACAATAAACATAAAAGACATAAGAAAGTAAATGGTACTTCAATATGCTGAAAGAAAATCACTGTTCAATCTACAATTCTACACTCAGAGAATTTCTTTCCCTAATGAAGACTAAAATAAAGGCATTTTCAAACAAGCAAAAGCTGAAAATCTACAATTTAAAACTCCCATTAAAGAGCATTATAAAGGATGTATGTATTTCAGGCAGGAGAGTAAACCCAGATGGAAAGAATGAAGAAAAGGAAAATTGATAAATATGATGGTAAATCTGAGGGAACCTAACTGTGATATGTTAATCTTTCTCATGGGAAATTCTTATTCTGGAATGACATTAATTCCTCTAAAGAGAATTAAGTCTGTCAAGTATTTGCAGTAATATTTATCAAGTGGTTAAAACAAGGGATTTAAAGCACAGGAAAACTGCAGGAGCTCAACAAACATTTATTAAGTGAATGATGGGTAGGTGGATATTTAAACTTTTCTTTAGTTCCCAGTAGAAGCTAAAGATTGGTTATTTGCTAGTCATTTCTGGTTTGCAAATAGTTTGTTCAGCTAACAACGTATTGAGCAAGACAAAAACAACTAGCCATCCAGTTCAGGAGATTTTATATCAAGCATTGAGAATACATTCCTGGTTGTCAATGGTGGATTAGAAATGTCTCATAGCTGCCACCTGAGAGTAGTCATCTTCCATATATGATCCTTATTTGGGAAGAGCTTAAAAATAATTGATTAATTTTAAACATTAACCAGTTAAGGATACATGGTAAAATTTCTAGAGTGGTAAGAAGAGTCTAGCAGAAGTCTACACTTCTCTTATATGAGAAGGCAAAAAGCACCACACACATAGCACAAGCCTATAGTTAGGTATTTCTGTGTGATAATAGTTTTAACAATTACTGCATAAAGCCATGATGGAATTTACACTTTCTTGAGCTTAGCAGAGGCTTTTCACTACTGGAAGGTCAACATGTTTTTGTTTTGTCCACACATTTTTTGGAGCGCACACAAAAATCAAGAGATTTCATATCCCATCCTGAGCCTCCATTTCTGAATGGCACCCTTGATTACAACTGGGTAGCAGAGGCCACTTTTAGAAGGAGAGCATGGCCTCAAATAGAATTTAACTGTGTTTAGGCCCCTGTTTGGGAAAAGGGTAAATATAATTAACTTTAGATGTTAATTACACTGTGTTCTTAATAATTAATTAGGACATAGTGTAATTCCTGGAGTATGTGTAGGGGGAAATTACCATAAGAATAAAAGAAAAGGAAAAATAATATAGAGTGTATAACATCCAAAACCAATAGAACAACAACCAAAAGATGTGGAAAACAAGCTTCAAAAGAAACTGAGGGGCTGGGGATGTGGCTCAAGCGGTAACGCGCTCACCTGGCATGTGCGGGGCGCTGGGTTCGATCCTCAGCACCACATAAAAATAAAATAAAGATGTTGTGTCCACCGAAAACTGAAAAATAAATATTAAAAAATTCTCTCTCTCTCTCTCTCTCTCTCTCTCTTTCTCTCTCTCTCTTGCTCTTAAAAAAAAGAAACTGAGAAAGAAGATAAAAATAAAGACAAAGGCAGGATGAATGGAATGTACAAAAGTGATCATTAAATATAGTAGACTAAATGCTATAATTAGAAGACAGATTTTTCTTACTGTATTAAGATGCATATCTATAGCTATATACATTTCAATCACAGAAAGGTTGAAAGTATAATAGTATGAAATGTATATCATGCAAATACTAACCAAGAAAGTTTGTTTGGCTGCCTAAACAAAATAAACTTTAGACAACACTAGAGACAAAGAAGTCAACCATATATTAGTAAGACTCAATGCACCAGGAAAGTCAACCAAACATGTATGTATGTGCCACAACACGCACAGCATCATAAGGGAATCTCAAATAGGGGCAACAGGAGATGGAGGAAAACAGAGACAAAGAAAACATAAAGACATTATCAAGTAAAGCTGGGCCCAGGTGGGACACTGTTCTCTGACAGAAAAACAGTGACCCAGAACTATCCCTGCAAGTTTATTATATAGGGTCTCATAATCAGGAAGTTAAACTATAGGGTCATTGTAAATTGCTTAAGGCTTGTGAGTTGCCAGAGGTTTCTTTGTGCACTAAAAAGTTAATGTGCTATAAACATTTTTTGCAGCTATCCTGCTGTTCCAGTGCTGGGAACATTCTGCTGCACTCAGGAAACCCATTGTCCTGGGACATCTGATAACTGCTAGCAACAGAACCAAGAGTCAAGGCTGATAACATCCTTGCCTTTGGCAAGAAATATTTCCCAGACTTGGCTTTTTGCCAACACTGAAGGATCAGCAGAGGACCAGGGGCTCATCTGCTGTCCACATGTATGTAATATAATCTCTAGTTAAAAACAAAGTTTATAAGGTGATGGCTGTAAATTGACAAATCTACCACTTCAGTGAGGAATTTTAAAACATATCTGTCAGTAACTGATAGATGAAGGGGAGAGAGAACAATAAGGCTATAGAAAATTTGAACAATACATTTAAGCATCAGATATATAACTCCTGTCCACAGCAGGGCTTCTAGTATTTCTTATAATATAGGTTTTTGATGATAAATCTTGAAAAAAGTCTCTGCCTTTTTTTTTTCTTTTTTTCTGTACTAAGGATTCAACCCAGAAGTGCTTTCCCACTGAGTTACATCCTTAATCCATTTACGTTTTAAAGACAATCTTGCTAATTTGCTGAGGGACTCGAAATTCTAGCTCAGCCTCCCAAATTGCTGGATTATTAAATTATCAAGGGTGGGCCACTTGACCCAGCCTCTACTTTTGTTTTTGAAAGGCATTTTTTTTTCTGGGAATATAATCCTACATTAGCAAACCCTCCCTCTACTACTTTTAAGGAAATCTGATGCTATCCACATCTTTGTTCCTTAGTATGGAACACATCTTTCTTATCTGGTGGCTTTTAACATTACAGGTATTGAACAGTTTGATTATGTTGCCCTTGTGTAGTTTTCTTCATGTGTCCTGTCTCTGGAATTTGTTGAATTTTTTTGGATCTGCAGGTTTAAATTTTCAAGTTTTGAAAATATCATACCGCTAAAAGTTGTCTTGCAGTTCTTACTCTTTTCTTTACTTCTCTCTTTTTTTTTCCCCTGTTCCCTTTTGGATAGTTTATATTGTTGCCTCCAAATAACTGATCATTTCTTCTATATCTGATGGGTTATTTATCCCATCACAATTTTTATCCCAGATATTATAGTTACTGTTCCTAAAAGGTCAATTTTGGTTTCCTCAATGCCTTCGATTTTGAAGATAAAGCTGTATTAACTGTTCTGTGCAAATTCTGACATCTGTGTCAGTTTTGATTGGCTATTTTTCTCATTATGACCATGATTTACTGCATATTTGTATGTCTGGTAATCTTTTAATGGGAACAAGACATTGTGAATTTGACCTTTGTGGGCACTCAGCATTTGTGCGTGTGTGTGTGTGTGTGTGTGTGTGTGTGTGTGTGTATGTTTTGTCCTGGGATACAATACCTTTACTTGGAAGTTATTTGACACTCGCAGGTCTTGTTTTTGATATATGTTAATTGAATATAGAGCAGTGTTCAGTCTGTGGCAAGTTATTTGCATAAATAGTGAGACCTCCTTGAGTTCTCTTCCCAATGCACCCCAAATTATTCTTTCTAGCTTGTGGAAATATGCACTGCTTCTGGCCCTGTTCAACAGGATCAGTAGCACTATTCCCTCTAAACCTGTCAGACTGTTGTTTTCCCCAGAACCTGACAGTTTTTTCCACACACAACCCAGTACTCAGTTGAATTTGGCAAATCTCTCTGTGACGCTCTCTTCTCTGGAACTTGGTCCTACGAACTTTCACTCTTTGGATCTCTTTGGCCTCACTTCTCTCTTTAAAACTCAAGGCCTCTCTCAGCTTTTGCCTTATTTTCCATTTCCTGGGCTGTGGTTTAAAAACTCTCAAGGCAGTAAGCTGATGGGGTTCACTTCTTGGTTTTCTCTCATGGATCACTGTCTTTCATTCCCAGTGTTTTGTCTGGAATCAATATTTATATGGTTCTTTTGTTTCATGTGGGAGAGTACTCCAAATTAGCCACAAATCAAAGTCCTAAGACTATTTTTAAAATAATGCAATGAAATTATGTCTATACAAGAAATTTACTATAAACAGAATAGTTTGCATAGTAAAAAACAGAAAATGCTCAGACAGATCTAAAACAGAAAATTATGAAATGGGTCCTCAGGCATTGGCATGAAAATATTTTCATATGTGAAGTCTACTGGTCACTATAGGTTAGAATGACATTGTATGACCCCAAATCTAAATGATTAAAAGCAACATTTTAAGTCCACTGCAAATTGGAAGGGTGATTCTTCTGGTCATCATAGTAACTCAGATAACAGAGCAACCATCTTCTCAAATGTTGTCAATAAAACAAGAAGAGAAACAAAAATCTAGAAAGCCTCTCACATCAGTAGAGGCTTTCACCAGTTCAGAGGTGACATGTCCTATTTGTCCTCAATTCACAACCCAGAACCACCCAGCCAACCCCACTCAATCATAAGAGAACTGTAATCCTGTTGTGTGTCTGATCCTTTGGGGTAAATCATTATTACATGGTGAATAGCCCTAATGACTATCACAGTTCGCCTATCTATTCAATAGTTATTTTCATAGTCAAAATATAATCTGGGGGATGGGGTTGTGGTTCAGTGATAGAGCTCTTGCCTAGCATGTGTGAGGTACTGGGTTCAATTCTCAGGGCTGCATATAAAAATAAATGAATAAAATGAAGATCCATTAACATCTAAAAAAATAACATAATCTGTCTCTTCTGAACAGAGATAACTCAAAAATTCCACGGAATCAACTGCATCAAACTGAAAGTTCATGATATCTTGCTACAATTTCTATTGGGGAATGTTGTACACTAATCTCCTTTTTATCTATTGATCTATGAGTAAGTCTGACAGCTACAAATACAAGTTGAAACAGGGATAGAAAATCTATAATAAATACTCATATCCAGAAAGAGAAAGATGGCAGACACACAGCAGTCACTGGTCAAAGCAATTCTCTGCTACAAGAAATCTCTACTCTAGGAGTATAAAAATTCTTGATTAGAACTTGCTTCTTGGGAGAGTTTCCACCATTTGTTTCCATCAAAGGCTGTGATATCATCCAGGAGAGCTTTCCTTTTTTTCTTTTTTCAAATTCTTCTTGACCACATTCAGAGCAGACAAAGGAATATGTTAATTTGGGGATCAAGATGTTTCTGCAGTCTGCTACCTCTTGTAGAAAGTTGAGGACCCACGGTCATTTAAAACCTTAAATAGCATTAAACTTTAAGTCCAGGCCCATGATTCCTTTAACAGTACCAATGTCAGAAATTTTGCTTTTTATTTATATTATTTGAGTTAGCACTAAGCAAAGAGCCACACACGATTTTTACTGACATGTGATTTGTATTCCTGGTCATTTTGGTTTGTTTTTGTTTTTTAAAAAAATATTTTTATTTGCTTATGGACCTTTATTTTACTTATTTATTTATATGCGATGCTGAGAATTGAACCCAGTGTCCCACACACAAGGCAAGTGCTCTACTCTGAGCCACAACCCTAGCCCACTATTTTTGGTTTCTAACTTGTCTTTGATTTCTCCTTTTATTTACCTTTCCTTTAAAGTGTAGTTCCTCCCTTTGTTGGTTTTCATTGTTTTTTCATTTCCCCTCACAAAATATTTGGTTGAGATGTTCTATAGTGCAGGCTTTCTAGTTGTGAATTCTTTTAACTTTTGTTTATCATGGAAGGTTTTTTATTTCATCAAATCTGAAGATTAGTTTTGCTGGTTATAAAATTCTCTGTTGGCATCCATTTTCTTTCAGAGCTTTATATATTTTATTCCAGGACCTCCTGGCATTGAAAGTCTGGGTTGAGAAATCAGCTGAGATCTGAATTGGTTTCTCCCTATATCTAATTTGATTTTTTTTTCTCACAGCTTTTAAAATTCTATCCTTATTTTGTATGTTAGTCATTCTCATTTTAATGTGTCTTGGTTTGGGTCTGCTGTAATTTTGTACATTTGGGGTCCTGTAAGCCTCTTGTAGTTGATTTTCCGTTTCATTCTTTAGATTTGGGAAATTTTCTCATATTATGTCATTGTAAAGATTGTGCAGTTTAGCTGTTGTGAACTGTGCTGCTGCTATAAACATTGATGTGGCTGTGTCCCTGTAGTATGCTGTTTTTAAGTCTTTTGAGTATAACCGAGGAGAGGGATAGCTGGGTCAAATGATGGTTCCATTCCACATTTTCTGAGGAATCTCCATACTGCTTTCCGTAATGGCTGCACCAATTTGCAGTCCAATCAGCAATGTATACCTTTTTCCCCACACCCTCGCCATCACTTATTGTTGTTTGTCTTCATAATAGCTGCCATTCTGACAGGAGTAAGATGATATCTTAGAGTAGTTTTGATTTGCATTTCTCTAATTGCTAGAGATGATGAACATTTTTTCATATATATGTTGATTGATTGTATATCCTCTTCTGAGAAGTGCCTGTTCAGGTCCTTGGCCCATTTGTTGATTGGGTTATTTGCTTTTTTGGTGCTTACCTTTTTGAGTTCTTTATATACCCTAGAGATTAATGCTCTATCTGATGTGTGAGGGGGAAAAATTTGCTCCCAGGATGTAGGCTCTCTGTTCACCTCACAGATGGTTTCTTTTGCCGAGAAGAAACTCTTTAGTTTGATTCCATCCCATTTATTATTCTTGGTTTTAATTCTTGCACTAGAGGAGTCTTATTAAGGAAGTTGGGGCAATCCCACATGATGAAGATTAGGGCCTAATTTTTTTTCTATTAGATGCAGAGTCTCTGGTTTAATTCCTAGGTTCTTGATCCACTTTGAGTTAAGTTTTGTGCATGGTGAGAGATAGGGGTTTAATTTCATTTTGTTACCTATGGATTTCCAGTTTTCCCAGCACCATTTGTTGAAGAGGCTTTTCTCCAATGCATGTTTTTGGCACCTTTGTCTAATATAAGATAATTGTAATTTTGTGGGTTAGTCTCTGTGTCCTCTATTCTGCACCATTGGTCCACCAGTCTGTTTTGGAGCCAATATCATTCTGTTTTGGTTATTATTGCTTTGTAATATAGTTTAAGGTCTGGTATAGTAATGCCACCTGCTTCACTCTTCCTGCTAAGGATTACTTTAACTATTCTGCATCTCTTATTTTTCCAGATGAATTTCATGATTGCTTTTCCTATTTCTATGAGGAATGCCATTGGGATTTTGATCAGAATTGCATTAAATCTGTATAGTGCTTTGGTAGTATGGTCATTTTTATAATATTAATTCTGCCTATCCAAGAGCAAGGTAGATCTTTCCATCTTTTAAGGTCTTCCTTGTTTTAGATGCTCTTCAGTGGATGAATGGGTTTTAAAATGTGGCATATATACACACTGGAATTTTACTCAGCAATAAAAGAGAATAAAATCGTGGAATTTGCAGGTAAATGGATGATGTTGGAGAAGATAATGCTAAGTGAAGTTATCCAATCCCAAAGAAACAAATGCTGAATGTTTTCTTAGATATAAGGAGGCTGACTCATAGTTGGACAGGAAGGGGGAGCATGGGAGGAATAGATGGATTCCAGATAGGGCAGAGGGGTAGGAGAGAAAAGAAGGGGTAAGGGGATTAGCAAGGATGGTAGAATGTGATAGACATCATCATCCAAAGTATATGTATGAAGACATGAATTGGTGTCAACATACTTTATATACAACCAGAGATATGAAAAATTGTGCTGTATACATATAAGACTTGTATTGCATTCTGCTGTCATTTTAAAAAATCAATAAAAATTTAAAAAAAAACATTTAGCCAATGTAAAAAAAAAAAAAAAAGAAGAAAAGATTGTGCATTCCCTTGGTTTGTATCTCCACACCTTCATCTCTTCTGATAAATTTTAAATTTGGTCTTTTCATGTTATTCCATGTTTCTCAGATGTTCTGTCCATGGTTTCTTACCATCTCTTTACAGTCGACTTTATATTCAAGAGTATATATTTTGTCTTTATTGTCTGAGTTTCTGTCTTCCAAGTGGTCTAGTCTGTTGGTGATATTTTCCATTGAATTTTAAATTTTGTTTATTGTTTCTTTCATTTTGAGGATTTCTTTTTATAATCTCTGCCTCTTTGCTGATGTGATCTTTCACTTCCTGCATTTTCTCTCTGATACCACCTTTTATTTTGAAGATCAGCCTACTATGTACCTTCTAAACTCCTTCTCTGACATTTCTTCTACTGCATTGTCTATGGATTCTATTGTTGAAATATTTTGGTTTGTTTGAGGTGCTCTGTTCCCTTGACTTTTCACATTGTTTGTGTGTCTTCCCATCTAGTGGTATAGATCTGAGGCAGTAGAGTTTCTACCCCTAGTCTTATAGTGTCCGTGAAGGCTTCTGGTACCTCACCTTTAAGGGAGAGAACAATATTAACAGCATCCAATACAAACAACAATATACAACCTTAATCTAAATAGCTCCTATTAAGGTGTCCACAATTTTGTTGCAATAAACATAAAGGATGTGTTTAATTTTTGTGTACAAGATAAACAGTAAGTTTGCTAAAAGGGTTTACCATTTCAAATTATGAACATAGAGGGAACAGAAAAACTGTAGGATGTGATGTTTATGAGGGAGGAGAGAAGACAGATGCAAAAATTTATAGTAAGTGTGAAGAAGGAATTAATAGAGGTTGGTTGTTAGCATGAGAGAAGTGAGTAAGAGAATCCAGGGAGATAAGTGAGAGAAAAAATATATACAGATTTTTTTTAAAAAAAGTAAAAATATAAAACTACACAACCAAACTGTAATATACTATTCAGACATCCCACTCCTCAATAAATTGACATGTGAAAAATATTTGGATTCAAAGATGGTAGAGATGTGGGGGCGGGGCAGGAAGGAAAGTCTCTATCGAAAATTGACCAATTTCTTCCATTGGCTTTCAAAAATTTTCTCAGCTTCCCTCTCCACTGATAGGTGGGGTTGTCTGAAGTTTAATGGTAGCTCCAGTCTGGTGAGTGGCAGATCAGCTGGCTGGGCTAGCCAATAGTAAAGTGCCCACACGCCCTCTTCCAGTCTTCCCATGAGATGTAGCCAGCCCCTTCTGCCCCATGCACTTCAGGACTCACTAAGCTGGAGAGAGCTCAGTTTTCTCCAATCTGTGCTCCTCTCTGGGGAACTTCCCCCAGTCTCTGGCTTTCCACAGGCTTGCCAGTCCCAGGGTGGCCCATGCAGTCCCAGCTGCAATCTGATGGACCTGGGCTTCAACTTCCCCAGGCTCTACCTTGCTGCAGTTTCAAGATCTCAATGCCATTCCAACTTGCAGAGAGACCACTAGGGATGTGGTCACACAAAAGAGCATCCCTGTAAAGGGGCAGTCAGATAGTGGCCACTAGTGCACCCAGCAGGAAAACCTGGAGGTGCAACCAAACCTGTAGGTACCCTGACAATATATCTCCAGGCCCTGGCTGGTAACCCAAGATGGTGGCGGCTTTGTGTAACCAAACCTGTGGGTAGTCTTTTGACAATTGACTTCTAGCCAGCAATGGGAGGGGGCAGCAGGCAGTCTGTGGGTGATCTGCGGGCAAATGAGGGTGCATGGCAGGTGGATATCAGCTGCAGTGATGGGCAAGCAAAAGGCAGGCAAATGGGCAACCAGCAGCTGGCAATGGTTGTCAGTGAGCGATCTGCATGCAAAAGGTGGGCGATCTACTGGCAAAGGCTGGTGATCACAGTGACACAAATGGGGTACAAAGAGCAGGGGATTGGTGGGCAGTGAGGGCTGTCTCGGAGGAACAGTATTTCTTCTGTTTGAATCTAGAGTCACAGAGTGACAAGGAAGGCAGCCTCCCTCTAGTTCTCCAAATTGGATCCCTGCTGCCATCCAGGATTTTTAAAGGTATGTTTCCCAAACTCTTCCTCATGCTTAACTGGAGTACCCTGAGCCCGTAGATGTAGGTGGAAGACTGACACTTTACTGTTTCCTAAGTGATTTTGGCTAACTGAAAAGATTCTTTGGGTATTGATATTTTCAAATTCCTGTCAGAGATAAACATTTAGATTTTTGTTGTTGTTGGTACTAGGGATAGAACCCAGGGGCTCTCTACATCTGAGCTACACCCCTGGCTCTTTAAAAAGTTTCATTTTGCACCAAGGTCTTGCTAAGTTACCCAGACTGGACTCAAATTTGTGATCTGACTCAGCCTCCTGAGCTGCTGGGATTACAGGCATGTGGCACTCTGCCCAGCTCATCATTAATTTTTCATATCATTATACTTAACATTTTTAAGTCATTGGGTGACCAAGATAAACTCTGAATAATTTTGTGATAGTTATACTAAATGTTTCATAAACTTTGTTTAAAAGATAAATGTATGTTTTTTATTATTATGCAACAAGATGATATACATAATATAGATATCTGAAAAGAGAAAATAAATAGTAACACAAATGTAAAAGTAATCTTGAAAATTGAAAGTACCACATATTATTTAAACTTATTCTTAAAATGTAATTTCAAAGCACACAAAATATTAGTTGCCCTGATATTCCTTATTTTTTTAAACAAGTAGTTCAGATATAAAAAAATAATTTGATTTTCATTGATAAGTTATTAAAGGTGTGTCCAAAAATATCTTCAAATTAGTATTAGGTTAGATTACATATTGCTTCATAAAAGTTTACTATGCCCCATAACCATACTGGGGATTGAATCCAGGAATGATGCTCTACCACTGAGCTACATCCCCAGTCATTTTTAGTTTTTGAGACAGGGCCTTCTAAGTTAGAGGCTTCCTCAAACTTGTGATCCTCATGATCCAGCCTCCACGTAAACAGATTATAGGCATGTACCACCATGCCCAGTGATTTTTTTTAATGATGAAAATATTTTGTCTGTTTGCTCTGATTTAGTGTTGCTATTGGAGTTAAGTTTCTAATTTTTTTTCATGTTCCGCAACATTCACATCATCATTTCTTAAGTATCTGCAAAGAATAGTAGCCTTTGGCAAATCAACACCGGAAAGTGCCAACAAATTTATTTGGTAATATTTGCATAATGTAACATTTGGGTTTTTTAGAAAGGTTCACAGCACTACATGAATCATAAGTTGAAACTGCCAATTGAAGGATTTGTTTTGCTTTCACAATGTGTTATTTCTTAGAATACCATTGATAGATTTGCATAAAGTACACTATGTATAACTTTTTAAGGGTGAGTCACCAGTACCAGCAGATAGGAGGCACAGACATGTACATACAGTACTTAAGTGAGAAAGTGATTAGACTGTGACCACTTCTTTTTTATGGGCTCTTGTTCTGGTTCCTGGAAATGTTGACCTTACCTGTAAACTCCACTTGTCAACTTTCCTTGCTCTTGGTTTTGAGCTTGACTTAAATGGATTGTCCTTCAAACAGTCATGGTTCTAAACTGATTATTAAACTTTAATCTCAAAGTACAGTATAACACAGTTCCCTCTTTCAATAATTTCTTGATTGAGATTTGAAAAATAGATAATTTTCCCAAGAAATATTGGAATTTCCACACTACGAGTTCTCTTTTTAACCTAGTTACAAGTTTTACAACTAGTGTGATGGCTATATTGTTGATTTAATCAAGGTTTTGTTTAAAGGCCTTCTCCTTTTACTGGTTAGGGATAAGAAGTTATTGCTTCTTCTAACTCTGTAAGTATCTGAATTTCTAAACCTTTTGATCCTCTTTTGTTCCCACTTGCAATCCTACCATTTCTCATCTGTCTCTTTACCTTAAATTATCTTACCAAAAGCTGTTAATATAGTAATCAAAATACACTATTAATGTTGTTATCGAAAGTGTCCTAACAGAAAGATTACCTCTAGATAGGGAATAGGGGTGGAAGGGAAAGGGCGGGAAAAGAGGAATAGCATGGATGGTGAAAGGACACCCTCATCATTATACAAAATAAATGTATGAAGATGTGAATTTGGTGTCAACATATCTTATATACAATCAGAGATATGATAAATTATGGTATAAAGGTGTATTAAGAATTGTAATGCAAAAATAAAAATAAATATCTCTAACTATAAAAAAAGAAAGTATCCCAACAGAAATAGATGTTCATGAAGTACATTGTCTTTCAAATATTAGAGGCAACAGTATATCAAATCTTCCATCACCACAGAATGTGGATTTCCTCATGTAGTCTCACCATCTGTCACCAAAGCCACAGTAATAGTTTAGATTTAATTTATGCCAGTACTCCACTTTCTGGATTAAATCCTATATTGGTCAAAATAGGCTAGGTTATACTTCAAGAACAAAAATTCCTTAACTCTAGTAGATCATAACAAAAATGTTTTTCTCTTTCACCTTCCCTTCTGAATACACAGAAAGGCTCTGTTCAGAGTAGTTCCTCAAAAATTCAGGCTGATGGAGCAATCACTGTCTTGAATATAACTGGTCACACTGCCATGGGGAAAAGTGAGTTCTAAAACCTCTAATATCAATAATTAAATGCTCTAAACCAGAAGTCTGTTTCACTCACAACTCACTAGCCAGGAATTGGTCACATGGTCACACAAAAGAAGTACTTGTTGAAATACCAGGGATGACTGTATGCATAAGAGCTGAAATTCTGACTGGAGTGAGATGAAATCTTAAGAGTAGTTTTGATTTGCATTTCTCTAATTGCTAGAGATGATGAACATTTTTTCATATATGTGTTGATTGATTGTATATCCTCTTCTGAGAAGTACCTGTTCAGGTCCTTGGCCCATTTGTTGATTGGGTTATTTGTTTTTTTTGGTGCTTAGCTTTTTGAGTTCTTTATATACCCTAGTGACTAGTGCTCCCAAGATGTAGGCTCTCTATTCACCTCACAGATTGTTTCTTTTGCTGAGAAGAAACTTTTTAGTTTGATTTCATCCCATTTATTGATTTTTTATTTTAATTCCTGTGTCACAGGAGTCTTATTAAGGAAGTTGGGGCCTAATCCCACATGATAGAGACTAGGACCTACTTTTTCTTCTATTAGATGCAGGGTCTCTGGTTGTATTCCTAAGTCCTTGATCCATTTTAAGTTAAGTTTTGGGCTGGGGTTGTGGCTCAGCGGTAGAGCGCTCGCCTTGCACGTGCAAGACCCTGGGTTCGATCCTCAGCACCACATACAAAAATAAGCAAATGAAATAAAGGTGTTGTGTCCAACTACAACTAAAAAATAAATATTAAAAAAAGGGGGCCGAGTTGAGTTTTGTGCATGGTGAGAGCTAAGGGATTAAAACAACAAAAAAGTGTTGGAGAGGATGTGGGGAAAAAGGTACACTCATACACTGCTGGTGGGACTGCAAACTGGTGCAGCCAATATGTAAAGCAGTATGGAGATTTCTTGGAAAATTGGGAATGGAACCACCATTTGATCCAGCTATCCCTCTCCTCGGTCTATATCCAAAGGATTTAATAACAGCATACTACAGGGGCACAGCCACATCAATGTTTATAGCAGCACAATTCACAATAGCTAAACTGTGGAACCAACCTAGATGCCCTTCAAAAGATGAATGGATAAAAAAAAGTGGCATTTATACACAATGGAATATTACTCAGCAATAAAAAGAATAAAATCAAGGCATTTGCAGGTATAGAGAAGATAACGCTAAGTGAAGTTAGCCAATCCCAAAAAACCAAATGCCAAATATTTTCTTTGATATAAGGAGGCTGATTCATAGTGGGATAGGGAGAGGGAGTATGGGAGGAATAGACAAACTCTAGATAGGGCAGAGGGGTGGGGAGGGGAAGGAGGGGGCAGGGGTAATTAATGATAGTGGAACGTGATGATCATTATTATCCAAAGTACATGTACGAAGATACAAATTGGTGTGAGTATACTATGTATACACCCAGAGATATGAAAAATTGTGCTCTATATATGTAATAAGAATTGTAATGCGCTCGGCTGTTATGTACAAATAAAAAGAAAGAAAGAAAGAAAGAAATAGCACGGATAAAAAAATCACATTAGGTTTAAAAAAGAAAAAGGAAATTGACTTAGAAGAATGGAAAAAAATTCTAGATGAATAAATTCTCAGCTCTTAAGAGTCTATGCTGAGACAAGAAGCTTTCCAGAAGTATTGTGGTAGAAGAATTTTCACTTTTCATCTTACAGACTTATATAGTGCTTTCATATTTTCCTCTAAAGATTATTTTAATTTAACAAAACAAGTCTGGATGACTTCTAATTTAAAAGTAAAATATTCTTCAATCTAATAAACTACACACTTAGAAATCTAGTAGAGTTAATAAAAAATGTAGACCAAAATTTATAAACTAAGAGTTTCACAATATTATTTATAATAGTGAAAATAAAAGAGTGGTTATAAAAGTATAATCTGCCTATACAAAAATATATAGCAGGGATTGGCAAACTTTTGTTTAAAGAACCAGATTGTGACCCTGTAGGCTTATGGGCTATATGGTCTCTGTCACATATAACTGCACTGTATATAGTCGAACATATAAGACGCTATGTAAACTAAATACCAAAGGAAATATATAAACAAAATGGCATGGCAGTTCCAATAAAATTTTGTTTATAAAAATAAGAGGCCATGAGCTGGGGTTGTGGCTCAGTGGTAGAGCGTTTTCGTAGCACATGTGAGGCACTGGGTTCGATCCTCAGCACCACATAAAAACAAACAAACAAACAAACAAATAAAGGCCACCTGTAGGCCATAGTACAGTAATTAAAACATCTGTAAGGCAGTGGTGAAAACCAAGATATTTTAAAACTACACTATAATGTATAGTTCTCAAATTCTCCATAAATGGTATGCTTTACTTTAAAAATATTTAGGGAGTTTGAAAAAATCATTTTAAAAAGTGGTTGGAGTGGACAAATAATACAGGCAATATTTCTGTTCTGCTTTTGGAAAAGCCAAATGACTCCAGAATTACTGGGGATATTTTCCAGAAATCAATATCCGAGGGAATGTGTATTATCAGCCATCATTTAGGCCATTAATATCTGCAGCTAGATCTTCATTTATAGCTTTCTCCATTAATCTTCATTATAATGACAGTATATCATCAATAAAGGTTAACTATGCTTAGTATATATATTTAACAATGAAAATAATTTTATAATATTTTTAACAAGCAATTAAAAATAAGCTTTCATTAACTATAAAAGTAATTTGACTCAGGATACCTCCTTCATTAATCATATTATGGGTTTTGTTACACATGTGTTTAAGTCCACACAAAATGATGTGTTAAAAGTATCTTTTAGTCTAAGGCTTTTGGGTTGAAAATGAATATTTTCACAACTTTCAAAAATCTATGTCTATATTGATCTGCAGATGCTGCTGAATAAAAAAATACTAAAAAAATTACTGCTTCTTTTTAACAATCAGAAACATGTAAATTATTTAATTTCTTAGCAGAATAAAGGTCTTAGTGCTATAATAATCCAGTAAAAATTAAACATTTATAACGGTCTTTTAGTCCCTGTATATATAAGAAGTCCTATTTCATTAAAGTCAATATAAATGAAAAGTCTTGGAGTAATTTTGTTGAAACAAAAATAATGTCAATCATAAAGTCAAATAATGACAAAAGCCTACAAAAATATAATGATGTTGGGGCTGTGGCTGTGGCTCAATGGTAGTGTACTTGCCTAGTGTGAGTGAGGCACTGGGTTCAATTCTCAGCACTGCATATAAATAAATAGAGGTCTATCAACAATTAAAAAATATATAAAAATGTGATGATGTTAAAATTTCAATAATTATTATATAAAGTAAAGTACATGCTTTTCTTTGTTAATAAGAGATTTACTAATCCTGTTGAGGTTTAAGTCTTTGATTTCTATTAATAAAAGGGATGATTAGACCTTTTTATTTAAGATAAGTCTTTTATTTCGTATGCAAATAGTCACCTATAGGAATAATATGTGAAAGTACATTAGTCATCAATGAGTTGTTTGCAAAAAATGTTTTTTTTTTTTTTTTTTAATGGTGAGGATTAGGCAAGTGCTCTATCACTAAGCTCATCCTCAGCCCCCAAAATGAGTTATTTTAAAAGAGAATATTCAAGATAAATGCTAGGAATTATAGGTGTGGTGGGAAAACAATAATTTCAGAATCAGATCAAATTGGGCAAATCTTGGCTTTGTAACCTTAGCCAAATAATTTCCCAGATATTTGGTTTCCTTATCTGTTTACTTAGAGACCAAACAAAGCAACTCATTCTTTGTCAGGTCCTCTTAACAAATGTCTATAATAGCTCTTTACAAATTCATGGGGTAAAAAACAAAACAAACAAACAAAAAAATCTTATAATTTCTTCCCTAAAACATTGGAGAGGCAAAGGAGAAGAAATAACACAAATAAAAAAGGTACTCAGATTTTCAATATAAATTAAATGTATAGTTCCATAAAATGAACATAACATGTCTTAATATCATGAAACTGCACTTATGTTCAATCATAATTCTATTATTAGGTAACAGAGAACTATGAGCCATCTTGGATAATCTTAGGCAAACTCACTAGTGTGCCTAATCTCACTGGCCTTCATAACCACATTGAAGGTGTCTAAGTACTCGAAAGCTCGGTTATGGTCTGGGCCAAATCCAGCAACATCCTGTTTTACAAATAAAGTTTTACTGGAATATAAACAGGCTTATTATTTACATATTATTCATAGGCTGATTTCATGCTACATGGCAGAGTTGTACAACTATCACCACATGACCCACAATTATTTATTATCTGGTCTTGAGGAGAAAAAGTTTGCTAACCACTATTCACTGATCACTACTCAAAGATTTAGTTTGTTTATTTGATGTGTTAGTTCCTGATTGGGGATTAGACAAAGAGATTGTGTAAGAATGTAAACCAATTATGCTACCAAGTTCAATGCTTATTTCAACTTTATTTTTCATTGCCAGACTTTCTCAATAAAAGACAGTCAGATACAGATTCCTTTTCTTAGTCGTTGGTAAAAATCATTTCATTGACCAGCTACTTTGAATATCACTACTCTAAAGGTATATGGTGGAAGGGGGTAGAAATTACCCAAATCTCAAAAGGGATTTTGGTGTTACTTACAGACTTAATTTGGCACAAATTTCTATAGAGTTTTGTGGCATAAGGTGATAGGCTTGGCAACAAATTAAATAAAACTGAGAAAGTGGTTCTTACAAAGACATTTTTCTACTCCCTACTCCTCTATCGTTTATATTATTCCCCAAATTTTCCCTGCTATAGATTTCTGTTTCAACAAGTTAAAAGATGACAGTTAATGGGTTTCCCTGTCTTTTCTTGTGAGCAGGAAAGATGAAATATTAGTTCTTCATCAAATATTCAAGAAAATAATACAATTATATATTTTGCCTATTTAGTCTGAGCATATTTAAAAATGTACAATATTAAATTGTATTTCTCTTTAAGTAAAAGGATTTATAAAGCAACTATTCTCTGTAAATATTGGCAATATTATCCCTTGTATTTTAATTTCTGATTTAAAATAAATCATGCCAGGTGAAGACTACAGAATGGAATTCTAATAACAAATTTCTTTGAATGAGTATACAATTTCTAACAGCACCAAAAGTAATCCGAATCAAGCATTGATCTGAAAAGTAAAATGATTTAGGGACAGGTTTTTATTGCAAATATTTACTCAAAAACTACTATACAACAGAATTTTAATAGCCGCTTAAAACATTTAACATTCAGTGAAACAAAATTTAAGAATTCAAAGCACATTTTAAGAAGTAAAAATGTAGCATTTAAATAAAGTTTATTAGTACTTAAAGCAAACTATTATTCTTCATATTATTCTATATCTATTATGTTCTAGATGATAAAAAACTGAAAAATCAATTTAGCAGCCAACTTATGGGTAAATTAGGCTACTTTCCCCAAACCAGTCTTCTATATCATTCTTTTAGGTCCCGTTTGAAGTTTCTATTTTATAATTAAGAAAAAGTCACTTAAACATGACTGAATACATGTCAGCACATGTTTTCAGTTTACTGCTTTACATTATCTACATTATACCATACTTTGGTTTGGCTTCCAGACCATTTTTATGGGTCTATTTCTAAGGAAGATATTAAAACAATATTAAAAGGATAGTAGCTACAGGAGTTTCAACGATGAATTTCTACTTTATACAACTAGTACATCAAGGGATTTTTGCACAGCTTACATACTGACCAAAAGCACAAATATAAATTTATATTTTATAATTCCACTTTCACTGAAAGTTTAATTAAAGGTAAGCTTACAGCCTGGCAGGCTAACACTTGTTATGGAGGTACACAGATTCAAAAATTCTGTTTACATGCTTCTGACAGACTGGAATGTTACACTGAATTCAAAATTAAGTTTGTGTTCATCCAAATTCTCATTAGATTAATTTAGCACTCTAAGCATGCTCCATTTGCCAGCATTATACTTAAAGCCTTTATTAACAATGCCAATCAGCCATTATTTAAAATCTATTACTCTGAAAAGTACATGATTTCCAAATCTCTTTCTTTAAAAGTAACTTAAAAGGTTATACAGATAATAAGAATTTTAAGCTTAGGACTGAAAGTTTGAAAAATTTTAATAATATAACTAATATTCTCATAAATCCATTCATATCTACAACCAAGTCCTATTTCTTCAAAAACATAGCCTTTGATCTCACACTTAGCTGTCATTAAAATCCTGTTCGTGTTTTTAAAAACTTGGAAATCCATACCATGCATGCTGTAGTTGGTGAACTGATTTAATAACTTAGATTGAACATACATATGAAGCGTATGAATGACCTCCCTCACATTTTCTTATTTCTGAACTCTACCACAGCACTACTGAGCTCACCTGATTGCACTGTTCCAAATGCTCTTTCTGTTGGTGTGCTACAACTTAGAATGACTAAATTATTTCAACTTTGTTCTTTTTCATCTGCCAAGTCTACTGTTGTCTCTCTTGTGCTTGGACTATCTTCTCCAGGAATGTCATTTGTTTGATCAGATACTACTTCATCAGTGTTGGCAGAAGAATCACCATTTTTCTGAAGAATCTCTGTACTTTCATACTCAAGTACCTCTGATGGTGTCAAAGGTTCCAAATGAACACTGCCTTGCTCACTAACATCAGAACTAACAGATTCTGATTCATCTCTTTTTCTCAAAAACTGATCAATGCTAACATCACCTGATGGTAACCACAAATCCTTAATATTCTTTGAAGAAAACCTAGCTTCACTGGAGTTGTGATCTTTAATCTGATCACTTGAAATTATGTTTTCTGAACTTTGGCCCATTTTCAATTCCATTTCCTGACAAATGTGCTGTCTTTGTTTTTCTTTCTCCATTTTATCTGCATCAATATTTGAATCATAACTGAAGATTTTCTTTGAGCCAGTTTCCTTGCCTGCAAGACAGTTATTATTTTCTTTATCTGAAACTGTTGTGTTTTCTTCACTTTTTGTTGCTAATGAATCTTCAAATAAATTTGTATCACATCCATTGTTTTCTTCTGGTGAAGAAGCTTTATCTTGCTTACTGAAAAAGAGAAAGTCATTTATTATCTTTTTCTTCATAAAACAATATATTTGAGCACCATCAAAATAAAGACGTTTGCTAAGAGAAAAAAAAAAATCAAGGCATCTTTGCTAACTGAAAAGGAAAACATATGCAGATCCCCTGTCTTTGATGGGAGGTTACAATTTAGGAGGAGGCCACTTTTTTAAGCAAGACTGAGAGAAACTTTGGAGACATGTTAAAAAGACACTCAGGTAGTCTATCAGCTGATTTTAGTCTCAGCTGTCATTACTTCATCTGTTTAAGACCCTGGCCTGTTTTTAGTTAAAATTTAAGTGTTGTTATTAATTTGTCAGAGCACCTAGCATGAGGAATATATTTGAAAAAAATATCTTTTTCTGTACTGGTTTTTGTATTCTCTTATGCTTAAAATGTCTTTTCCTATGCAAAATCAGATATGCATTGACCAACATGTCCCTAATTTTTCACTAGCTCAATTTTAAAAAAATGCCTGAAAAAAACATATACATATATACAACATAGGCCTATCTTTGTGTGTACAGATTTAAACTACCTGCAACTCAGACTTTTTCCCAATGAATTATGCCAATATCCTAGCAACATTTTCAAATAGTCATTTATCATTTATTGAATTAATATATCCATAAAGCTATTTTTCTAAAATTTATGCTGTTCCATTGATCTGTTTTTAGATTATTTTGGGGCCAATACCACACATTCTTAACAACAGATTAACAATGTACTTTATTAGGTAGAGCAAATCACCTATTTTCTGTTACTATTCATAAATTTCATAGTTTAAAAACATAAAGGACATTTATTTGCACAAAAATGATCATTAAAATCGTGCTTAAAATAGTAAACACACAAATTAGTATCTAACATGGAGAAATAATAAAATACATTATGGTATTAATAAATGGAAAAATATAAATCTTATTTTAAGTTTGCCAGTTTCCAAACCAAGGCTCACTGAGATATTCAACTTAATACTGATTAAATCTACAAATTAATTTGGCAAATCATCCATCATGCAAGTTATCTCAGTAAACTTTTGCTTTGTTTTATACACATTTCTCATTTTTGTTACTATTGTGAATGAGCTTTTTGTTCAGTATGTTTTATAATCACTGATCTATCAGAAAGATTCTGTTTTTTAATTTTTTTACATTAAACCACCTTATTAATTTCAATCATTATTAGTTCATTTTCTTAGATTTTACTGGTCAATTACATCACATGCACCACCTAACTACTCCAGAACGCAAGGAAATTTGATAGATGAAGATAAGGCTAGATAACTTTACTACTAAAGTTCAATATATACTTTCATAAGGCCTTATTCAGTGATTTACATTTTTGGGGACAAGAAATTAATTAATCTCAACAGACTAACGATTAATCCATTGTAAAACACAGAATAAATAAAGAAAAGGGTAAAATACTTAATCTAGAACCCTGAATAAAGTTCTAATTAGAATGCTTAAAAGGACTATGAAACATGTTGTGTTTCATAGAGATCTACCTAAGCACTGAAATTTTAAAAACCTCAACCTCTGAATTTTCAAATTTTTAGCTATATATAGGTTTTTGAAAACATTTTAAGATTTCTTATTTGCAATAATTGTCCAGTGTTATAACCTGTAGGATCTTATAACTGTTTTCATTTAATAGGGATAGCTAAAATTTATTAACATTTAGTTACTTAGTAATATAAGTATTATTAAGTACTTTTTAAAAGATTTTACAACTTATTAAATGTACTGTACATGTTAATAAGATTTAAAAACCAAGAATCTGGAATATTTTTGTTGAAATAAAAATTTCAACAAAATCATTATTGAAACCATTAATATATACAAAAGGCTATACAGCCCTTTGTCAGTTAACTATGAAATAATGTGGTTTACATGTAATTTTATATGCTTAAATTAAAAGAGATTCAGTTTTTCCTTATATTTACCTTTCAGAATTTGATGATTCTGTTTTTTTTTCAGCCACATTAGATCTTGCAAATTCCTGAAATGATTCACAATACTTTACTTTTACATTCATGGCTAAACTTAAAGAAAAGTATTTTTATAAGACTAAACATTCTGGATAAAAGGAACTTAAGTATCCAACAAAGAAATTCTGAATACCACAAAGAAATAGGAAAACAATTTTTTAATCTCAACTAGATTAATTCTCATAATAGAAATTAGAATACTTATTATTATTAGAAAAAGTGTTAGAATAATTCTCATAATAAAACTAGAATTTGTAAAAATATCAACCCATAAGGATTTCAGTGAATCAAAAATTTCTGGATCAAATTCAAGAAGCAGTTATCCAGTGATATCAATACCTATTGACCTTAAATCTCTTTCAAATATCAGCTATAATTACAGTGGAACAAAAAACTAGTAAAATAAAACTGAATTTTAATAACAAGATGCATCCACAGGGGGTGGGAGGAGGAAAAGAAATAACTGACAGTATTTGCTAATAATAATACTTTGGAAAAATTCACACCCACCACTGATGGTTAATTATTTCACTAATAATGGTTAGTTAATATCACTAATATTAATGAATGTGATTTCTTGATATTCTATAACATAACATGTCAGCATTTGGGATATCCAAATAATTCAATGAACCAATATTTTTCAAATGACCAATGCATAATGTTACAAAATTACACATGGTAAAAAAAATCCATTCAAAGTTTAAAACAGACCAATAGATTTTGATGTACAAAGTATAAAGAAATTCAATGATGCAGAGTCAGATTGTACACTGCAACAAACAAAAAGATTTCACTTGTCTAGTGCTGGTGTAGTACCAGAGGAAAATAATCACAATTATCTGAAAAGATTTCAAGTACTGGGTGAAGCTGGATGTTTTTCAGATATTTCTACCAAAACAGCATATCACATTATACCAAATTCAGAAATATAAGAATCTAGTTTTCTTCTACTAAGACAGACACTAAAAAGATATTCATGAATGAGTATAAAACAATACCATTCTTCTAAATTTCTTTTGTTTGGGAGAAATAGCTATTTTTCAGAAATAAAAAATGTTATTTGTTAACATACACTGGGTTTATTGCTATTACATTAAATCAATCAATAGCCATTTAAAAAATTTCTAACATGGTAAATACAGATTATTTTTTAAGTACAAATGGGTATATGTAAAAAGTACCTTCGGAAGTTCTGCAGTACACACCTATATGGCTATGCAAGGCATCCCTGTCTCCATCTAAACACAACATTTTCAATGGACTTTTGAGCCTCACTCTTTATCATATGTGGAAAGTAATCAACACACTACAAGACATCTGCTAACATGAGAAAGACCAAAATAAACAAAAAAGGAACAAAGAAAGAGGTCTGAATACATGAGAGATGTTGCTGGGGACAAAAGAAAAAAATGTATCTATATACTTACTATTATTAGAGAGTTATGTTATTGTACCTATTAAACAATAAGAAAACCTCCAAAAACAGAACAAACTGAGAATAAATGACTAAAGAGCTCTTCAAAATTATAAATATTGCAATGAAAAGAGATAAGCAAGCAAGAAAAGAAAATACCATACACTGAAAGGAGTTGATGCAGGTGATCCAATGCAGTAAAACTGACACAGAGCTCATGAGTGAGCAAGCACATGACAGTAACAAAGAAATAACAAAAGGAAACTTTCTAAAAACAGAAGTCTTCAAATGCAGGTTTGTCAAATATACCTAATGAGCAAACATCACGAAATTTCCAAACACTGGTATAAATATAATCATTACGGTTTCTAAAAAGAGCAAAGTAACCTAAACACCAAGAAAAAGAACAAAAATTGCTATAAGACTTATCAAAAATACTGGGTGAAAGTGGAATACCACTTTAAAACTGCATAGAAAAATAGTTATCTATCCACATTAGCCAAAATACCATTTAAGTAAATATATTTTTAGAAGTGCAAAGACTGTAAAAGAAGATGCTCTGCTTCTGGGAAAGCTGGTAGAACACACAATCCAACAAACAACAAGGAAACCAAGAAAAGAAGAATTTATGCTTTAGGAAACAGAATATCCAACGCCACAGAGTGGCAAAGGAAAACGCATCAGGCTTAAAGAGCAACTAGTTTAAACTGGAGCAAGGATTGGAGAACTCCAGACCTCTTCAAAATTTCTCTGTGTGTAAAAACTTTGAAAAAAATATTTTCAAATATTAGAAAAATTGTAATTTTAAAAAAGCATTATATGAACAGAAAATTTTTAAAATGAGCAAAAAAAAGTTTTTTTTAAAAAAATTAGCTTTTAAATAGTTGGACACAATACTTTCATTTATTTTTATGTGGTGCTGAGGATGGAACACAGCACCTCGCATGTGCTAGGCAAGCGCTCTACTGCTGAGCCACAACCCCAGTCCTGCAAAAAAGGATATTTAAAAAAAATTCATTTATTTATTCTAATTAAGTATATATGATAGCAGAATGCACTTTAATTCACTGTGCACAAATGGAGCACTTTTCATTTCTCTGGTTGTACACGATGTAGCATTGTATCCTATGTGCAGCCACACATGTACCTAAGGTAATGATGTCCGCCTCATTCCACCATCTTTCCTGCCACCATGTCCCCTCTCACCCCTCCCCGCCTTTGTTCAATCACATTTCCTCCATTTCCCCATGCCCCCCTGTCCATTATGGATCAGCATCCACTCATCAGAGAGAACATTCAGCCTGTGTTTTGGGGGGATTGGCTTACTACGCTTAGCATGATGTTCTCCAACTCCACCCATTTACCTGCAAATGCCATGATTTTATTCTCTTTGAATGTCAAGTAATATTCCATTGTGTATATATACCACAATTTCTTTACCCATTCATTTACTGGTTCCACAGTTTAGATATTGTGAGTTAAACTGCTATAAACATTGATGTAGCTGCATCACTATAGTATGCTGATTCTAACACCTTTGGGTATAGACCAGGAGTTGGACAGCTGGGTCAAATGGTGGTTCCATTCCAAGTTTTCTGAGGAATCCTATACTGCTTTCCATAGTGGCTGTACCAATTTGTAGCCCCACCAGCAATGTATGAGTATACCTTTTCCCTACATTCTAGCCAACACTTATACTGCTTGTATTCTTGATAATTGCCACTCTGACTGGAAGTGAGATAAAATTTGAGAGTGGTTTTGATTTGCATTTCTCTAATGTTGAACATTTTTCATGTATTTGTTGATCTTTTCAGAAGAGTCTGTTCTGTTCCTTAGCCCATTTATTGTTATTATTATTATTAGTGTTTTTTGAGTCCCTATATGTCTTGGAAATTAGTGCTCTAACTGATGTGCATGTAGTAAACATGTTCTCCCACTCTGTGGGCTCTCTCTTCACATTATTTCCTTTGCTGAAAAGAAGCTTCTTAGTTTGAATCTATCCCATTTAATTCTTGATTTCATTTCTTGTGCTTTAGGAGTCAAGTTAAGAAAGTCAGGACCTAATTGGACATGATGAAGATTTGGGCCCAGGTTTCCTTCTATTAGGCACAGTGTCTCTAGTCTAATTCCTAGGTCCTCGATTCACTTTTGACTTTTGTAGATGGTGAGAGAGAGTGGTTTAATTTCATTTAACTGCGTATGGATTTCCAGTTTCCCCAGCACCATTTGTTGAAGAGGCTATCTTTTTGTTAATGTGTTTTCAGCACCTTTGTCTAGTATGAGATAACTGTATTTATGTGGTTTGTCTCTGTGTCTTTTATTCTGTACCATTGGTCTATATATCTACTTTGATGCCAATACCATGCTGTTTTTGTTACAATATCTCTGTAGTATAGTTTAAGGTCTGGTATTAGAATGCTTCCTGTTTCACTCTTCTTACTAAGGCTAGCTTTGGCTATTCTGGGTCTCTTATTTTTCCAAATTAATTTTATGATTGCATTTTCCATTTCCATGAGGAATGTTCCTGGGATTTCAATTGGAATTGCATTAAATCTGTACAATGCTTTTGATAATATGGTCATTTTGACGATATTAATTCTTCCTGTCCAAGAACATGGGAGATCTTTCTATCATCTAAGGTCTTCTTCAATTTCTTTCTTTAGTATTCTGATGTTTTCATTGTATAGATCTTTGACCTCTTCTGTAAAATTGATTCTCAAGGTTTTTTTGTTCTTTTTTTTTTTTGAGGCTATTGTGAATGGGGTAGTTTTCCTAATTTCTCAGCGGGTTTATCATTTGTATATAAAAGTGCATTTGATTTACTGGTATTGCTTTGTATCCTTCTATTTTACTGAATTCATTTATTAATTCTAGAAGTTTTCTGGTGGAGTTTTTTGAATCCTCTAAGTATAGAATCATGATGTCAACAAATAGTGATAAGTTTGAGTTCTTCTTTTCCTATTCGTATTCCTTTAATTTCTTCTGTCTAACTGCTCTGGCTTGAGTTTCAAGAACTATGTTGATTAGAAGTGGTGAAAGAGGGAATCCCTATCTTGTTCCAGTTCTTAGAGGGAATGCTTCCAATTTTTCTGTTTAGAATGATGCTGACATTGGCTCATCATAGGTAGCTTTTACAATATTGAGGTATGTTCCTAATACCCCTAGTTGTTCTAGTGTTTTAAACATGAAAGGATGTTGTATTGTCAAATGCATTTTCTGCATCTGTTGAAATGATCATATGATTTTTATCTTTTAAGTCTATTGATGTGATAAATCACGTTTATTGAGTTCCATATGTTGAACCCAGCTTGCATATCTGGGATGAATCCCACTTGATTATGGTGCACTATCTTTTTAATATATTTTTGTATGCGATTTGCCAGAATTTTATTAATTTTTATATCTATGTTCCAGGGACATTGGTCTGAAGTTTTCTTTCCTTGATGGGTCTTTGTTTGCCTTAGGTATCAGGGTGATACTAGCCTCATAGAATGAGTTTGGAAGGACTTTTCTATTTCATGGAATAATTTGAGGTGGATTGGTATTAATTCTTCTTTGTAGGTCTTGTAAAACTCGGATAAGAATTCATCTGGTTCTGGGCTTTTCTTTGTTGGTAGATTTTGATGGCATCTACTATTTCATTCCTCAAAATTGATCTATTTGTGTATGTCCTCATGATTTAGTTTGGAAAGATCATATGTCTCTATAAATTTGTTGATGTCTTCAAGATTTTCTATTTTCTTGAAGTATAAATTTTCAAAATAGTTTTCAATTATCTTCTGTATTTCAAAAGTATCCTGCGATATTTTCCATTTTATCAAGAATTTTAGTAATTTTGAGTTTTCTCCTTTTTTGTTAGGGTGGCTAAGGTTTATCAATTTTATTTTTTCAAAGAACCAGCTTTTTGTTGTCGTTTTTGTCAATTTCATTGATTTCAGCTCTGACTTTATTTCCTGTCTTCTACTTTTGCTGTTGATTTGTTGTTCTTTTTCTAGAGCTTTGCATGTTAACTTTTTATTGTTTTTATAAATGAGCTCAATGCAATGAACTTTCCTCTTTGTAGTGTCCCAGAAATTTTGGCATATTGTATCAGAGTTCTCATTTACCTCTAAATTTTTTTTATGATGTCTTCTGCTATCCATGCATCATTCAATAGTGTATTATTTAGTCTCCAGGTATTGAAGTAGTTTCTATATTTCACTTTATCATTGATTTCTAATTGCATTCCATTATGGTCTGGTAGAATGCAGGGTAGTATTTCTTTTTCTTTCTTTTCTTTTTCTTTTTGTATTTGCTAAGAGTTGCTTTGTAGCATACCATATGGTCTATTTTAGAGAAGGATTCATGTGCTGCTAAGAAAAAACTATGTTCACTCATTGATTGATAAAATACTCTATATATGTCTGTTAAATCTAAATTATTGATTGTATTATTGAGTTCTATAGTTTCATCTAGTTCTATAGTTTCTTTGTTTCGTTTTGTTTGGAAGATCTATCTAGTGATGATAAAGGTGTGTTAAAAGTCACCCAGTAATATTGTGATGGGTTCTATTTGATTCTTGAAATTTAGAAGGGTTTGTTTGATATATGTAGATGCTCCATTGTTTGGGGCATAAACATGATTGTTATGTCTTGTTGACATATGATTCCTTTAAGCAGTATGAAATTTCCTTCTTTATCCCTTCTGACTAACTTTGGTTTAAAGGCCACTTTATCTGATATGAGGATATATACCCCTGCCTGTTTCCACAGTTCATATGAGGAGTATGTTTTTTTCCATCCTTTCATGTTTGATCTGTGGATATCTTTTCCAATAAAATGAGTCTATTAAAGGCAGCATATTGTTGGGTCTTTTTTTTTTTCCAATCTACTAGTCTATGTATTTTAGTTGATGAGTTTTTGCTACTAACATTCAAAGTTATTATTGAAATATGGTTTGTATTCCCAGTCATTATGGTTTATTTTTGGTTTTGTATTTGACTTGGTTTCTCCTTTGGTTGGCTTTTCCTTCAGTGTAGTTACTTCCTTTGCTGACTTTCATTTCCTTCTTATGGAATATTTTGCTGAGAATATCTTGTAGAGCAGGTTTTCTCATTGTAAATTCTTTTAACTTTTGTTTATCATGGAAGGTTTTTATTTCATCATCAAATCTGGAGCTGAATTTTGCTGGATATAGTATTCTTGATTGGCACCCATTTTCTTTCAGAGCTTGGTATATGTTGTTCCAGGATCTCCTAGCTTTGCGGGTTTAGGTTGGGAAACCTGCTGAGATATGAATTGGTTTTCCCCTTTATATAATCTGGAACTTTTCTCTTGTGGCTTTCAAAATTCTATCTTTATTCTGTATGCTAGGCATTTTCATTATAATATGTCTTTGTGTGGATCTGTTGCAATTTTGTACATTTGGTATCCTGTAAGCCTTTTGTATTTGATTTCCCAATTCATTCTTCATGTTTGGAAAATTTTTATTTCATTGACAGCGTGCATTCCTTTGGTTTGTATCTCTGTACCTTCTTCTATCCCAATAAATCTTAGATTTGGTCTTTTGATGCTATCCCATAATTCCTGGAGGTTCTGTTCATGGTTTCTTACCATCTTCACTGTGCGGTCAACTTTATTTTCAAGATTATATATTTTGTCTTCATTGTCTGAGGTTCTGTCTTCCAAGTGATATAGTCTACTGGTGATGTTTTCTATTGAATTTTATTTGGTTTATTTTTTCCTTCATTTCAAGGTCCCCCCCCCCCCCCCCGGCCGGCAAATCTTTCTTGAAGTAATCTTTTGCTACCTGTATTTGCTCTTTGTTGGAGTGACGGATTGTCACCTGTATTTGCTCTTATTTCTTTGTTTGATATGTAGATCATTTTAATTATGTACATTCTGACATAATTCTAACATTTCATCTACTGTACTGAAAACAGATTCTATTATTGTATCATCTTGGTTTGTCTGGGGCACCCTTTTCCCTTGTCTTTTCATGTTTTCTGTGTGTCTTCTCCTCTAGTAGTGCAAATCTGAGGTGTTATAGTTTCTATCCTATAATCTTATAGTGTCCTTGCAAGTTTCTGGTGTCTTGCCTTTAATGGGGAGATGGATAATAACAGCACCCAATGCAAATGATATACAGCTTTAAACCAAATAGTTTCTGTTTAGATGATTACAGTTTTATCACAATAAAAGAAATGATGTGTTCAATTAATATCTGCAATATAGACAGGTTTGCAAAAGGGTCTACAGTTTCTATTGGTGGACAAAGACAGAAATGGGGTGGGGGGTGTAGGGTGTATAAGGTAAGAGGTGAGAATATAAAAGTATTAGATCATAGGAGTGAACATGAATCAAAAGAAGTTGGCTTTTAACAGGAGAAAAGAAAGAGGCAACCCTGCTCAAGGCTCTCTCCTGTCTGCAACAAGATGGTGACTATTAGCACACCTAACAGGGATACCTCTGGCATAACCAAGCTTGATGACCTTGATGATAAGTCTTCCAGGTCCTGACTGTTGTCCCTAGATGGCAGTCACCACATTGTAGTTGGCAGCAGTGATAGCATCAAACCTGTAAGTACCTTGGTGTTGGGCTTTCAGTCAATGGCTGGTGTCCCAAGACAGACGCTACTACAACTAAAGATGGTAGCAGTAGTAACAGAGGTAACTCAGAATGGCAGTGGGGGTGTCCCAAGATGGAGGCAACCACTTTCAGAGGTGGGCTGAAAGGATAGGACCTACAATGACTTTGGGCTGCCTGGTAAGAGATACAGTGCTGTGGCATGCAGTGCTGTGGTGGGAAGCTGCTGCCAGGCCCTTTCTGTTGTCCCAAGGTGGAGGCTAGTACGTGGGGAGAGCTTTGGTGATGGCTGCAGTGTCCCAAGATGGAGGTGGGCCTAGGGAGCCATGCATTGGATAAATGTGGCGCAACAGCCTGGTTGTCTGCTCCATGCAGGGGTGGTCCTGGGCCTGGGCCCCTGTGCAGGTCATTGGGCCAGGGAGTGTGGTCCTGGGCCTGGGTCCCTGCGTGGTTCACCGGGGAAAGTCCTGGGCCTGGACTCTTGCGTGGCTCTGAGGGGCAGTCCTAGGCCTGGGCCTGGACTTTTCCACAGGTCACTGGGGGCCAGCCTGGACTGATGGGGGCCAGGATACATATTTTTAACACCAGAAAAATAATAAATATAGGGAAGGAAAGGATCATAGTACACTTACTGATCCAGTATATGCAATAGTATCAAAAACTGTGATGTAACTGCGCTGGGATCAGTGCTGTGTCAAGCCACACATGGGTCTGAGGAGGAAGAAAAAAATGCATATCTCTATATACAAGTTTTTGTGTATTTAATATTGTTTCTCAGAACATTAGTCAACTAATACTGAAAAACTGAAAAGTTCCTGAATTGAAACCCAAAACATTAGCTTAAGTTAAATATTCTAATCAAATCAGGATTTATTATCATTTAACTTTCTTGGCCTTATCGAAAGTAAATACATCAATAAATATTTTCAAAATCTAAGTTTTCTCTTGTTGCAAATGAGCAAACTTCCATGTTTGACAATTTCTCTTGACCAATGGACAATTTTGAATATTTTTAACATTGTTAACTTACTGACATTTCTTTTGCAAGATGCAACTATGGATACAACTGTTAAAATCTCAGAATACCATTTCAAAATCTGTATTAGACTGCACTAAGCCCAATGTTGTTTTAAAACATAATGTCAGTTGTATATTACAAATCATGGATATGGTATATTGCTTTAAACTATTTAAGATCAAACCTCAATAGAGATTAAATTATCAAAAAATTTAAGTGCCAAATCAGTGGTCGTTTTATGTAAATTGTATATATTTACAGCAAACAACTATTCTCTAATTTAAAAATTTGAAAGTGGGGCTGGGGATGTGGCTCAAGTAGTAGTGCGCTCATCTGGCACGTGTGAGGCACTAGGTTCGATTCTCAGCATCACATAAAAATAAAATAAAGACATTGTATCCACCTAAAAGCTAAAAACCAAATATTTAAAAAAATAAAAATTTGAAATCTAAAGAACACTTCATTTTCCATGTTTATTTCAAATATAAAATCAGGCATGTGACTATATGGTTGTCTTCTTCCTCCCTTACCACTCCACGTGTGTCCTACCAGAAGCTGCGGGTTTGGTCAAGGGTATACACATAGCTGTGCTAAAATCTTTCAAACAAGTTCTCAAAACATTGGTAATCTTAATTTCTATTTAATAAATACTTTCCTCATAACTACTGATATTCTCATGCAGTGATTCATATATTTCAACTTCTTAACTTTTTCATTTATTTTCAAAGTTGGAAAGAATGTTCATCTGTGGCTAATGTTTTGCATTTATTGAATATACTTTCAAAATTGCTTTCTGTCATTTTTTGTAAGCAGAGAGAGACAGCCTTTCACAAAATGTGCAGTTTTATGTACACTCATTGTATTTTCACTAGAGAGCTTCAAATTATTCCATTTGATTCAAATTTCATACTGTAAAAATAGTTTGCATGGTATTTTATAATCAAGATGCTTTTGGGCTGGGGCTTGGGCTCAGTAGTTGAACTCAGGAGCACTCAACCACTGAGCCACACCCCCAGCCCTATTTTATATTTTATTTAGAGACAGGGAATCTCTGAATTGCCCTAGCCTTGTTAAGTTGCTGAGGCTGGCTTTGAACTTGGAATCCTCCTGCCTCA
The DNA here is from genome assembly GCF_048772815.1 of Callospermophilus lateralis. NCBI lineage: Eukaryota > Metazoa > Chordata > Mammalia > Rodentia > Sciuridae > Callospermophilus > Callospermophilus lateralis. The sequence goes on from NC_135307.1 coordinate 101,458,383, forward strand.
GCCTCCCAAGCCACTGGGATTATAGGTGTGAGCCACCGTGCCCGGCAAATATCATCTCTTTCTAATTAATTAGTAATTTCATAAACCAGATCATATCTAGATTTTTTTTAAGTTTTATTGGGATAAAATTTTCTAATTATTTCTTTTGTTTCAATCAAATCAACAAAACTTTCTTTTTTTGTCATGACATTATTCTTAATGTAAATATAGCTAATAATCAGATACATTTATTTATGATTGATTACATAAAGTATTTTCCTTTTATTCTCAATAGTATTTCAGATTTAACATAATTTTCTAATAGCATTATAAATGTTTTGAATTTTCTTAGACAAATAAGACAGATTCCTTTGTATGATTATGCATATCATTACAATAAATCTTATAAAAGTTCAAATAAATTAGAAATAGTCTTACATCAGACTTTCAATAATTTCTTGTGTACTCTTAAGAGGTAAACTATTTTTGCATAAAATATATATCTAGAACCACTCACACATATTTTATCATATTCTATAAGGCATCATCTATTATCAGTTTAAATATATTTTTAAAAAATCTTCAATTTAGTTACTTGGGAGGCTTAGGCAAGAGGATTGTGAGTTCAAAGCCAGCCTCATCAACTTAGCAAAGCTCTATGCAATTCAAGGAGACCCTGTCTCTAATAAAATACAAAAAGGGGCTAGGCATGTGGCTCAGTATTAAGTGCTCCTGGGTTGATTCCTGGGACCAATGGAGGCGAAAAAAAAAAAAAAGTATGAATGAAAACGCAATAAAGCAAGAAGTTTTAAGTATACATGAGGAGATCATGATAATGAATTCACTAATGGAACACTTTAAAAAGATTAATCTTCTGCAAATCTTTGCCCATCTTAAACAGATTTTCAAAATCTAAATGAGCTTAGCTAGATCCACACTCTATTAAAATCACTTTTATTTTGGTCACAATGAAGGATTAAAATTTACTTCAAAATTATCTTTTTTTTTCTTTTTTTTTTGGGTACTGGGAATTGAACCCTCAGGTTTTTCCACTGAGCTACATCCCCATCCCTTTTTATTTTTTAGTTTGAGAAAGAGTCTGACTACTTTGTTTGAGAGTCTTGTTAAGGTTGTTGAGACTGGCCTCAAATTTGTAATCCTCCTGCTTCAGCCTCCTGCGTTGCTGGGATTACAGGTGTATACCACAACATTCAGTCAGTGTTTTCTTTTCCTTGTGCAACTAGTATGTTCTCAAGCTTTTGAAATTTCTAACATATCATTTTCTTTCTTTTTTATAATTCAAAGAAAATTCTTAATTGTAACTCTGAATTTCATAGTAATTTTGTCTAAGGGTTTTAATGTTAAGAACTTCATCATTTTTAGTAGATAAACACTGTTTTTCTAGACAGACCTGTTACTGCCCCTGTAGTTTTGATCAATTTCTTCACACATTTTCTTCTGAACATTGTACCACTTGGCTTTTTAGACACAATATTTGAGAAAAAAAATTAATGTACATTGAAAATGTTTATGTTTAACTAACACATTTAGCTAAATATATTTAATTTATATAGTGAGAGTCAATTTATGAGTCAGACAAATCATAAAAGAGAACATTACCCTACTCCCTACCACCTTATATTGGCTAGCAAACACTAAGTAACAAGCACCAGCAGTACTGTTGGAAGAAATGCAAGAGTGTAGATAACGACACTCCTGGAGGCTCAGTTTCACGCGAAAGTCAAAAGCTGAGTATGGAGCAAGAACACTGAGAAAAAAATCCCCATCCTCAACATAAGGAATTACTACATGAATTGAACCTGTAGTTGTCTTGAGGTAATCATAGCAATGAGAAAACCAAAATTCAGGTGAACGCCTTCCTAGACAGCCGCAAACTCTACACTAAAGGCCTAACATAAGAAAAGGTATGCACATTTCCACATACACATACTCTTTACCTCGGTCTCACACATAGTGTCTGGCTTTCCACCAAACATGATACAACATACAGAAAAGCAAGGTGAAAAATACCTCTAAGAACACAAAGGTAGACATGATCCAGATTCTAGAATTATCAGACATAAAATTTTAAATTACTACAGTTAATATGTTAAATGCTTTAGTAGAAGAAGGGTCAATATGCATAATCAGGATAGGATTTTCAATAAAGGGTCAGAAATTCTAAGAAAAATCAAATCAAGTCCTAGAAATAATAACAAACAAATTTATCATTATAGAAGTTAAAAATGTCTTTGATGGACTCATCTGTATACCTGGCACAAATAAAAAAATTAATCAATAAATTTGAAGATTAAAAAAAAAAAGAGTCAGTTGGGGAGTGGAAATCAAAACCAGGCATTTAAGAACAGTGCTAACATTAAATGGTTTAACATATGTGAAATTGAAACTCCAGAAGTAGTAGATAAGAGTTGGTTCAGAAAATACCAATTAGGATAAATGCCAAAAACAGTTAAAGACACAAATAGATAAACATAAAAAAGCAAACAAACAAAACAGACTTAAGACATGTCATGTTCATACTGGTTGATAACTTAATCTTGAGAGTTTGCAAAGAAAAATCACATATTACAAAAAGATAAAGACAATAATTATAGAAAGACATCACATCAGAAAATATGCAAGCTAGAAGACAATAACATTATTTAAACCAACTGTTTGAAAGAAAAAACAAAAACAAAATTGGAAATTCTGTACCTACCATAAAATATCTTTCCAAATGAAAGATTTTTATTAAACAAAAAGCCTTGGAAGAATTAACTGCCAGCAGGCCCACAACATAAGATATAACAAGTAAAGGGAATATGACAGAAATGGAGAGCAACATCAAGAAATGAAAAATTTGGAAATGTCCCAGAATATAAAATCATCTGAAACTACTAATTTTCCAGTGTGCCAAGTGATTGACGTTTTAATTATTTCAGGATTTTTACTTCATAAATTTATATCTATTACACAATAGTAAACTAACATTATGCAAGTGAAATACATGTTTGTCAAAATGAAAAAACCTTAACATTTTACTTAAAATTAGGTATTTTTATAAGATGAAAAATTTTAAATCTATTTTTTCCTATTACATGCCAATATTGTTGCTGACATATGCATTTTGAAATTTAATTTTTTAAAAAAATCACACCAACAATATTTTCAAAAGTCTAAACCATTAAGGAAAAAAATGAAACAAACTTTACCTTAGACACAGATTCTTGTTCCTTAATGGGCACTTCATTTTTTAATCTTGAAAACAAAATAAATACTCATTATTTTATACTTAAAATGATGAAATCTGAAAGATTTTGCATGATTATAATAATTAAAATGTAAATCTAAACCAATGTACATTTTATGACATAATAGTAAATTGGACCTCATATCAAGGTAAAAGTAAAATGCAGGCTATTAAACAAAAGATTTATTAAATGGTTAAAAATGAATAAAGACATGTATTTCTCTATCAAAAAGCAAGAGCATTTAAGGAATGTACTCTTTGCTAAATACAATTTAAAAGACATAAAGAATTACTCCTTAAAAAGAAAAAGCAGGATATATATACATATATGTATACATACACACACATATAAAATATACATTAATATTTATTATAATAGGACTTAAAAGTGAAAAGAACCTTTTTCTATAATGAAAATCCATAATAATGTCACTTCGATATGTATTACAATTAAGTTACTCTAGAAGCAATAAAATCTCAGAAATAATCTAGAATTTTGAAGAATATATTCTTAAAAACCTCCATAAACACTGCTCAGCAATTAACTATACTTTATAAACCTCCTGACTCCTAAACAATGCTTATTATAACTTATTAACAATATGTTATAACAAAGGTATATACCATCTAGAAAAATCTTGTAAAATAATCAACAATGTAACAGCTAGCTTTTCTTTTTCTTTCTTTCTTTTTTTTTTTTAAAGAGAGAGTGGAGGGAGAGAGAGAGAGAGAATGAATTTTTTTTTTAATATTTATTTTTTAGTTTTTCGGCAGGCACAACATCTCCGTTTGTATGTGGTGCTGAGGATCGAACCCGGGCCGCATGCATGCCAGGCGAGCGCGCTACCGCTTGAGTCACATCCCCAGCCCTCAGCTAGCTTTTCTAAATGACCTTTGTTTCATAAACTGATGACTAAAAATATTATTTAGAGAATTTAAGCATCAAAAAATATTGATATTATATACTAAATTCAATTTTAATGCACATAAGTAGGTCAGCCAACCTGACCTGAAATGCCATTAATCAAGAGTTAATTGATGAAGGCTCAGTAACTATAAGAAATAGTATATTTAATACAAGCAATAACTACACTGACTTTTAAATTTCATGGACAAAAATGAAGATATCTAATAGGACAAAAATGTCATTTCTTAAAACGTTCTCTCATGGCTAGTCAATGGCAAAGACTCTTCCTCTTTATGAAGTGCCTATGCATTTTTAAAATTAGGAATATAGGGGCTGGGTTGTAGCTCAGTTGGAGAGCACTTGCTTAGCAAGCGTGAGGCACTGGGTTCGATCCTCAGCACCACATAAAAGTAGAAATGAAATCAAGGTATCTTGTCCATCTATAACTAAAAATTTTTTTTAAAAAAGTTAGGGCTATAAAAGGAAAAAGTGTATATAGTTCAGTGGTAGAGAATGTGCTCAGTATGCACAAAGCACTGGGTTCAATATCCAGCACCACTAAAATAACAATGATGTGATGATGACAAAGTGGCTAAGGCCTTTTTTTGCATACTATTATAATTGGTAGTACATTACAATAAGTTAAAATTAATTTGTTAAACAAGTTGAACTGAATAAAACTTGAACAAAAGATTGATCAAATACGTTTGAGGTTAAAGACTGTGTGATTATCTCAATTATCTAAACAATATAAATAAAGATGAGACTGTATAAAGTATATATAACTTCATTGTTTTAATGGAGCATATGGATAAATAATTGTTTTAAGAATAACATGTTTAATGAAAAAACATTGTTAGTCTAAACATGGATATTATATTAATGAAGCATTGAAATAAATTTATCCATTACAACTGATTTTTATTTCTAAGCATTTGATCATTTTAAATTCAATTTGAAAAAACTAAAACAAATGGGCCAGAAAACACCTAAAAATATAAAATATTTTGGGGGCTGGGTAGAGTGCTTGCCTAGCATGTATGAGGCCCTGAGTTTGATCCCCAGCAAAACACACAGTTATTTTCTTTTCAGCTTACTATTAAAATGTTATCAAAGATCTTATACTCTTAAAAAAAATTACCATGCTAATCATTTTCAATATGGGTATTATAATAAGTTAGTTTTATGTAGCAATTAAAAATAAAAGCCATTAAGTATGTTTAACTGGTATTGCTGGCATTTCCACTGGGGAAACTGAGTCCTCTGAGTATCACTGCAATGGAGGTTAGTGATGTAAATTGTTATAATTCTCCATTTTACTAAGAAACTGGTAGATGGGATCATGTTAAGTTATTGGAATAATTAACATTAAGATGTCTATGATGGGCTAGGGTTGAGGCTCAAAGGTAGAGTGCTTGCCTAGCATGTGTGAGGCACTGGGTTTGATCCTCAGCACTACATAAAAATAAAATAAAGGTGTCCACCTACAACTAAAAATAAATAAATAAATAAATAAATAAATAAATAAATAAATACATATTTTTAGAAAGATGTCTATGATCCCAAATATTGTTTTGTGCCTTTTACTATAAAATAATTCTCTTCTTAAGGGACAGGCTATAACAACCAGTAAAAGCATTTAGAAAAGTAACTCTAATATCAATTAGAAATGTACTTTATAAATTTCATCATCATAAATTTATAACTAAAATTTTATAACTAGAGACGAATACTCTAAGGTTAATAAGTTCTAACATAACTACTGATATATTATTAACATTTCAGGAAAGAAAAAATTTTTCATACCTGTAATTCTTATTCATTAAAGATACTTGCTGAAATAATCATCATTTGAGATATTCAACTGCTTTAGAGAAGACAGTCAAATTTGCTAAGCTCAAAGTTCTGAGCTAATGACCTGCCTTTAAGTAATTACACTTTTCACCTGTAAATGTAGTTTTTTAATAGAAAAATGTAGTGTAGTATTTAGGACATCTGAGTTCAATGCAAAGAGAACAGAAAGACTGGTGATCAATTTCAACATCATTAGCAAATAAAATTGAAAGTATGTAAGTTTTCTTCTCTATAGAAACCTGTTTAAATATATTTGTTTTTAAATAATAATCCCTTTTCTGTAAAGTCCTAAATGAAGTAAATGGTTTCCTGTATTTTTCTGCAGGTCACATGACCAACATAAAGCTACATATAAAAGGAATATTCTGATTCAATGACACTAGTTATGTTCTTTTGAGGCTTCATTCACACTATAAACATACCACAGGAAGGGGAGATGAGCTGTAAGGAGGGAAATATTCATTCATCCATAAACTCAGGCCAATAATAGCATTTATCTCAGAAATCGGCGTGAATTAAATGAGTAAATGGACATCAAATACTTGGAAGACTATAGGGCACATTGGATGTGATCAATAAATGTTACCTATTATTATTTCCAATCTTCCTGCTCAAGACTTGCTTGAGAGTACACAATACAGGCCACTTTTACTCCCTAAATTATCTCCACTGTTTTGATTCTTCTGCCAAGCTTCCTCACTACTCTTAAACACAATATATTCGATACTTCTTTTGATTTTTTGTCTGGGATCAGCCTTATTTGTTCTAGTATGAAACAATCTAACTATTTCTGAATACCTGGTTTTGAGCTATCATCTAAAGTTAGGGAAGAAAGCAGAAAAATCATTCTAGATAGAAGACAGAACTAGATAAAGACAGACAAGCAAACAAAGAAAACAAAATATCTGCATGTGAAAATGTAAAGGAAAAAAAAAAGACCACTGATGTAGGCAGAATTAATGAAAGAGTAGGAATCTATTGTGTTATGTGTTTTGTTGGCAAAACTGAATTATACCCTAGACATTTCATTTATAATCTACAAACTACCCTTAAGACCAGGAGACCAAAAAAATTCTTTTAAACGGCAGTAACTACAGAATCACTAGCCAAAGCTGGTATGGTTTGTTCTAAATGATGAAGTACACAACAGTTTCATTTATCTTTGCATCTCACTGTTTCCCCCATTCTTTCATGCTAATCAGATATCAAAGGCATTAGTCCCAACTGCCAGGAACCACTGTTATTAGTATTATTATTTTATATCATAGAGTGAACCCAGTGGCACTTAACCGTGAGCCACATCCCCAGGGTCTTGCTAAGTTGCTTAGGGCCTTGCTATATTGCTGAGACAGACCTTGAACTCTTGATCCTCCTGTCTCAGCCTTCCCAGGCCCTGGGATTACAGGCATTAAATATGTCACCACGCCTGGCCACGAAACCACCATATCTTCATGCACAGCTCCTATCTACTGACTAGCAACTTCATATGAGGAACAAATGTGTTATACCCACCTTGAAAAGAAAAAACTATCTTCCAGTTCCCAAAAATTTGATTTATTAATGACTGTGAGAGAATCTAAGGAAAAGAATTTCTCATACCTCCAACCCCAGTCACATTTCAAGTTAAAGAAAGATGCCCAAACTCATAGATCAGAGTGGTTTGGTGTTTGGTTTTTCCTCCTTCTCCTCTTCCTTCTTCTAACTTAAATATATGACCATTTTGAACACTTAAGATTCTATAACTTGGGTTAAACAATGATTCTTCCAAGTTCAGAAATTAAAAAAAACAATGGTGTAAGCCCTTATTCTTTGATGTTCATAGACTCAATGTGAGTAAATATTTTTAACAGAAATTTTGATATAGTTTCAAATGTAAGACTTAAAGAAAAACATTGTCATTCTACCCCTAGAAGAGTTTACTTATTGCTTGCATATATGAAAAACAATTAATGACTTAACAGTTTAGTTGCGAGTGGTATAATAAAATAATATTTCACTTTTAAGAACAGGTTCTGATTCCTTCTGGGATAGTATTTCACAAAAATTATAGCTATTCAATATATATAATTATAATGGTTTAAATGATTATGAAATCAGCTGGCTATGTGGCCCTGTGAAGATATGAATTCAGCTTGAACTTCATGTCTACATTTTTGATTCTCCTATTCTATAATTACCATGGTGAATGACATCAATCATGTCTTTTATTCATGTGTTCATTTCCAACACCTGACACAGAGTCTTGCACATTGAAGGCAGGATATCAGTCCAGTGTAATGACTTGTGAAAAGATTTATCTATATTATACTATGAAAAGAGCAATGTGCTAAGGATGAAACCCAATATTTCTCTTGCGATTCTTTAGCTTTAAGGAAAGTCAGAATTCTGTTTCTATTTCTTCTTAGTACATTTAAATTAGAGGGAATTTAACAAAGTGTATACATAGATTTAATCTTTAAAGCACACTGTGCATCTCTTAAATCTTCAAAGATTACTATCAACTTCATTTCACAGATGAAGTGAGGCAACTTGACCACAAAGTTGGTGAGAAAGTGCTAGGGCTGATATTTTACCTTTAGTCAATACACTGCATTTTGCTTAGACAAACTTGGAAGTCACTTGAAGAACTAAATTAATTTTTAAAACCACTTCAAAGTGTGCTTTTTAGGGTATCTGATTCAATCAATAAGAAAGATAACTCATTCAGTAGCCTAATTTTCCAAATTTCAGTTATAGTGCATTTACCACAGGCTCTTACACTCTAAAAATGTTCTAGAGGGGAATTACCCTTTTATTCTCACTTTTTGTCAAGAAAAAGTATCTTACAAAACTTTACTTCTATTCTATGTTACAACTGATCTACACAGGTAGGTACACTGGAAAAGAGGGAAAATGGAGATTAGGGAAACAGAAAAGAGCAATTTCATGACTAAGTTCAATAATATCTCTAACATTCAAGAGAGGCATTGTTGAAAAATCATTTCAAAGTTCTACAAAAGAAATAGCTATGTGACTACTGCTAACTAGAAGAACTATACACTCTTACAAAATTAACAGCCAAGATTTATGGACATAAATACTTGGTAATAATAAAATTTTCTTCAAAAAAAGGATTCTGTAAGTTAAAAAAGCATGATTTCCTTCTAAACAGGATTCTGTACCAGTTTTCAAAAAGGCAGTGTTGTTTCCCAGTCTTTAGACAGAAAAAGCCAGAATTACTCTTAATTCTACATTAGAAAATTTGTACACAAGATTCAATTAAAGCACTGTGATGAGATGTCATCCACCAAGCAGTCTGGAGGAAAGTACTGCACTAGTCAAAATTACAGATAACCACAATGCCAATGTACTGCCACTGAAACTCAGTGACGATAAGATTCTATAGATTCTAGGATCCCCTGCCATCAGGAAGTGGCAGTACTCACAGGAGTAACAGGATTAAGAGCAGGAAAGCTGGAGTAGGAGCAGTGACAACAGTGAGTGTGGGCTTTCTTCCAGGTCAGTACCAAGTAATTTAGAATCAATAGCTAACTGAATTACTTAAACTGGTAATTTAACTAATTAATTTCCATGCATTATTTCTTAAAGCCAACCTAAAAAGAATTATTACTTATCTTTCAGTGATGAGGAATCTGACTTGAAGGTTAACAATTTACTCAAAGTTATAGAGCTAGTTAGATGTAAAACTAGGATTTAAACTTCAGTCTATCTTATTTCAAGGCTACATTCCTTTCACAATACAAGACTTCACAGTGAGTTGTATGGACAGTTTCAGTGTGGACAATTAAAAACAGTAAGATGCCTTATTTTAATAAAAAATACAGAAAAGAGATGCACAGGAGACCCTCTAATGAGATAGATGATAGTAAACTTTTGTATGTGGTCAAATACAAGCTGACAAGAGTGAGACTGCAGAAACAACTCAAAATCAGAAGTGAATTATGTCATAAGTACAAGATGTCCATACTATAGTCAAGTTAAGGTATTACAACTTAGGGGAAAATACTGATTCGATTTATAAAAGACACTTATGACTAAAATAAACCCAGAAGTGTTCATAGAAATTCCTTAAAAATATAAGTTTAATGAGCTTTAGAGACCGAAAATTGAAAGGTATGACTTATACATGATGCAGCAATTATCTCTAAAGAAATTTAACAGAAATAATTTGTGTAAATGGTTTGGGAGGCCTAGAAAGAAAAATTGAAGGCCGAAGATCAGGGCAATTCCACCTGAATAAAATGTAGGCAGAAATAAAATCATGGAGTGTAGAAATATAACAACAATAGAATCATTGATAACTTCTATAGTGTTTCCTATGTGCTAATCTTTTTCTTTTCTTTTCTTTTTTTTGGGGGGGGGTACTGGGGATTGAACCCAAGGTTGCTTAACCACTGAGCTTTTTATTTTTCAATTTTTTAATTTTATACAAGGTTTCCCTAAGTTGCTCAGGGCCTTGCTAAATTGCTGAGGCTGGCTTTGAACTTGTGATCCTGCTGCCTCAGCCACCAGAACTAGCTAATCACTTTTGAAGTACTTTACCTGAAAACTAACTCCTTTAATTCCCTCAAGACTTTCAGAGTAGGTACTTTTGTAATCTTTGTTTTATAAATAAGAAACTGAGGTACAGAGATTAGGTAGCCTTTGCATAAGTCACTTACATCTAGAAAACAACAGGGTAGGAACTCCTAATTGGGCAATCAATTACAGAGCCTAGACTCGTACCACATCACTCTGTCACTTTAAAGGTCTGAGAGGGCTGAACGTATCAAATCTGGGTATCAAATGTTCAAATCTTATCATCAAGAAAGACCTCTTGATCTCATTAAGAAAGGCAATTAAATTTAACAAAATGAGAAAAAAATTTCAAGAATCTTAATAGATATTACAAACACTGGAAATATTAACAGTCTCTACAAAAGCTAGTTACAAGAAGTTACAGAGAGAAACTAGACATAATTATGAGAAACTCTTAAGCTTCTCAGTGAAGCCATGTTAGGCAACCATACTCTTCATCAAAAATATCCCTTGCTGCTATAATCAGAAGAGGCTCTGCACTGTTATATATTTCTTAGACTTTATAAATGTAATAATGAGGAAACCATTTTTTCCAGATAACATTTCTAAAAATGTGAAAATGTACTTGCTTGCATCTAATTATGCACTCTACCTTATAAATGATTCAGGAACATGAATGAAATTTCTAGAAGTCCTTCTTATTCAACACTACATTTATATTTTCCAATAGAAAAATCAGAATGATAAATCTAATCATTATTCTATAGCCCATTCTATTGAGATTGTCATGAAATTAGTAATGATAGAAGGGAAAAAAATTCAAAGGCTGAATAAATACTTTTTGTATAGTCACAGGCCAAATATAACATGGTAAATCCCACATTAAATTTAATTTAAAGAATTTTAATTTTAACCTGAATTTTGACCACAGAAACAGTTTTCCCAAAACTATGTATAAATTATGGGCATTAATTTTATAGTATAGAACAGGAGAAATAATGACACAATTACCTTCTTTTATAAAAATGCAAGAGGGTTATTTTTATAAGAGTACACATACAGAGTTGAATGTGCCTAAGAGTAAGATGGATATTAAATTTTCTCAAGATCAAGAATTCCTGTTTCTGTTACTGGGGTAGATATGTGAATTCATAAGAATAAACTATGAAACTTAGTCATAACCAGTATTGAAAAACAGATCCCTAGACCTCTAAAACTTAGTAACTTCATTTACAAATAGGGCATCACCATACTCATGATTTTCTTCCCACATCTCTGTCCATACCTTCTTTAGTTTCCTTTGCACATTCCTTCTCATCTCTCTAACCTTTTATTGTCAGAGTCCTCAGAGCTCACCTGTGGACCTTGCCCTTTCTCTATTTCCACTGTTATCCCTTGATGAGCTCATATACTTCCATGAATTTTTTAAAACTGAACTTCTTCATGCTGGAACAACTGTAGATTCACACATGGTTGTAATGTTATAAGAAACAATAAAGAGCAATCTCAAGTACACTTTGCTCAGTTTCCCTCAATGATAGCATCTTGTAAACTATAGTTCAATATCACAACCAGGATATTGACAATGATTAACAATACATTGATCTTTTTAGAATCCCCCAGTCTCACTTATATCCATTCTTATGACATTTAAAAATATTAAATGATACTTATAGCCTAAAACTTACCCTTAAATTCATAAAGGATTATGACATCTCCACTTAGCTATCAAATAAGTATCTCAAAACTAAAACATGTTTCAAACTAAAATCTTCTTCTTCACTCCCAAACCTATTCCTCTTGAGTCTTCTGCATCTCAATTGATAACAATGTTATCTTTTCAGCTGCTCAGAATATTAACTATGAATCATCCTCACATGTTAGCTCACACTTCATATCTAAATTACCAAAAAATTCAAAACACATTCAAAAAGGAGTCACTTATCACCTACCCAAGCGACCATCAGCTCCCACTTGTTTTATTAAAATAACCCCTTAACTCATCTCCCTGATATTTATTTATTTGGAATTTTATTGAGGTATCCTCTATTCAAAATTCACTAATGGCTTCTCATTTAAAAGTAAAACCCAAAGTTTTTACGATGGTCTTTAAGTTCATATACCACATGGTCCACATTATCTCACAGGCCTATCTCCTACTAGTCTCCTTCTTCTTCCCTCCACTGCAGCCAAACTAGTCTCCTAACAGTTCCTTAACTCAGAATTATCCCATGTTGGAGGTTTTTTCCTCCCAGAAATGCTCTTTTGATATCCAAGTGATATCCATATAACTTCCTTCACACCTCTACTCAAAATGTCATGTCTCTGCAAAGTTTTCCCTGATACCAGATTTAAAACAGTGGTCTCCTAATTTCTACCCCATATTCCTGTATTTCTCTTCCCTACTTCATTCTTCTTCAAAGTATTGACCATCATCTAAAATATAGGCAAGATGTTTTGCCAAAATGTGACAATAAGGCAAGAATCCAAGTTTCTATAGCTTAAGAGTCATTTTCTAAGAATGACAATAGACTCAAACTAAAAATTAGACCTATTCAACAGTAACCAAAAAGCATAAACATGTGACATGGCTATTTTTGATGAGGCAAATCAACTATTTAGAATAACTTGATGGTAAAGAAAGATCAGGCTTAAGCTAAAACCTATTAGTATCACACAAATTCAACTAATTACCTATAATAATTAGCAAGCTTTGTCCTGCTTTAGTCAAACCAATTTTTAAAAAATGAAGTTACAGGTGATAATATAGTTTATACTTCAAGGAAATGAACTTGATACTACAAAAAATTAAGTCTCAGAAAAATTATAAAATAGTACTCATATATTGCTATATCATATTTTTTAATTACAATCAAGGAAAAGCAAATTTTCTATTCTATAACATATAAAGAACTAATGTTAAAAATGGAAATAAACTGTTGTTTCTGGGCAAAATTTTTAAAAATTGGATAGAAAGAAGGAAGATGATAAAACTTCAGGGAGCCAGATAAGGAAATAAAGAATAATATATTACTAAGTCCAATACTAAGAAACAAGTCACCTTTGGACATTTTGGAATATCCTTCATTTACATTATAAATTTGTCCAGATAATTAAAGCTAACAGGATTTAATTTTTTTGATTAATACTCATAAGGTAAACATTACAAAATAAGCAGTCATCTAAACTGGCTTTATCTCTGATTTTAGAATAAAAGAAACCACACCTGAGTTATAATTTCAGAGTCTGATGATCCTTATGGCTACTAAGGCATAAAAGGCACTTTGCTAGTCTTTAAAATTCAAGAAATTAGTATAGTATAATGAAATTTAATTGTGCTAGAGGAAAAAATGCAAAATGCACTAGCTCTCAGGTTTGCATGCCACATAACAATGCTTCCATATAACAATTAAAGCAATAGGATAAAATAGTTTTTATAAGAAATTGTTTACTAGCAAAGAATGAGACATTTAAACAAAAAAAAATTTTATTAAATTACAGATTAGATATACAAATATGTTACTTTAAAACTTGTTTTTAAGATCTGCAAGCTTTACCAATTTTTAACACCTTCAAAGCCAAAATTATTGAGGTAATATAAATAATAATCCTGAAACAAGACAGAAGATATCATAACTGTCTGAGAACAGCCATACTATAAAGCTATCAGAGAATTCTTAAGAAATCTCCTGGTATTCTTAAAAACATAAACACTGAATAAGTTTTAAAGAATAGAAAAATAGATATCATAAAGTAGATATCACTAAATTTGGAGAACATAAAATCAAGCTATTAAAATTAAACTAAATTTTTTAAAAATAAAAAAATCTGAGAATTGGTATTGTTGAGAAAATTTTAGAGTTAATACTGGGTGATAATTTTAAATAACAGTAAAAATAACTATGATTTTGAATCATAATTATAGAGACCTATTGTTCCAAGGACATGAAAAATAGTCATGATTTCCTAACAACTAGATTTTTTTATATTTCTTGGATTGCATTCAGGATAGAGGAAGATTTATGGGTAGCAGCCAAAATGACTAAACTTTAATTTGTATGCTGAACCATTGATTTGATAGGTTTTTCTTAGTTATAACTGGCCCATAAGCTTATTAAGATGGAGAGCCAAAGCTGCCAGTGGGAAGTATGCTCAATTTGGTGGGCCCCGAGGCCATCTCTGGCCAAATCAACATCAGCCTTACAAGAGGCCAGTCATGCAGGAAGGGAGTTTCCCCAAGATATGATTTCTTGAGGCCACAACCTAGAGCAGGTCCCACAGTCAAATTATTCACATTCCTTGGAAAGAGAGAACAGTCATCAGTTGTGTCCATCGAAGGGGGACACTGTCCAGGTGTACCCTGGATATTTTTTGAAATCTCTGGGCTGCTTCTGCACCTGAAAAAAAAAAAAAATAGCGCAATGACAGACAACAAATGAGGAAAAGGACAATCATCTGGTCCAAAAACTTAAGACATGAAATTAAGAAGCAGACAAAACAGAAGAAAAGACAAACAACCATATCACTTGGAATGTATTACTCTGAAGGCAAGTGCAGTAGAGAAAAACACAAATTATTTTAAGCAAAGTAAGAAAAGACCATAGCAATAAGTTATTTTTAGAGAAAACCAACTGGAGAAAAAAAAAATGTATGTTAAGATATGTCAACTTGACACAAAGATAAAGTAGAACAGGAATCTGAACCCATTTACAAGCTGAACAGAGCTGAATAATGAAAGCTAGTGTCATAAACTTGACTGCTTGACTGGCTTTGTGTAAGAAAATATCTCAGAACTTTGAACTTAGGAAATTCCAACTTGTCTTGCACCAGGTCACGAGCTCCACAGAGCAGGAACCTATTTCAACAAGCAGGTTTAAAAAACATTTAAAAAAAAATTTTTTCATTGCTATTAATGATACACTTAAAAATGCAGTAAGTGCTAAAATCCATCAAAGTAAAATGCACTGAAAAAAAATTAAACTTACTCAGAAGGATGTTCAGAAGTTGGGATACAGACAGAAACTGAAATTAGAAGAAAAGTTTTATATTTACAACAGCATATGAACTATGATGAGAGTAACGATTTAGTAAAGAGTTCATATTGTGGTTGACCAAAAATAATGGAATAAATATCAAAATCCACAAGAGCACAGTTATATATACGTACCTTTCTCTACTACAACTTGGCAAGTATGGGTTTCATGTTGACTTAAGTGTGCAGCCATATTATCTAAGCCAGAAACATCAGTTAGGAAATCACAATTAAGGCACACTAGAGTAATGCCCCTATTAAAAAAAAATAGCATAAAAGAAAAGTTTTTATCTGTTGTTAAATCTATATACAAGTTCAATGATTATTTTTCCACGAATTATCTTTTTGTGTAATAAATGTAACTTGCTATTTGTTATATAAATTTAATGTAACTGAAATGATTCTCTATAAATTGGTACAGCTATGTCCAAATTTTGCTACTACTTATTTACATAGAGTATTTATGTTTTATAAATATTTATCTTTTGTACCAGTCAAAAGACCTACAACCAGTCTAGGTTCCATTAACAATTTGCATTAATATAGGCAAGTCACATTCTATTTGTTCCTCTGCCCATCTGCAAAGTGAGAATAGCATTCATTCACTCAATATATATTTACTGAGGTTGTCTATACAACTGTATCACTGTTACTATGAACAACAACAACAACAAAAAAAAAGCCAGTCAGTACTTGAATGAAATTTATAATCTAGTGTTTTATTTAGTTGAGGACAAAATTAGAAGAAAATTATAAAGTATTTAGAAGTATAGTATGATACCTGCCACTACATGCCAAGGTTTTAGCATGATCTTCCAAGGGTGGTTATTATTTAAAATGGAATTAACTGACGTAGTTAATAAAAATGTTGGAGTCCACAAATTTGGAATCCTCATCATCCCAGCACTGTGAATGCTATTGCCTACCTGATGGGGCCTATACTACTCATTCTCTTTAACAAAACTTGTGAGTGTTGTACAGAGGAAGGAGAAAGAAACTCAAGTCCAGAGAAAATAAAGACAGCATCATGCTGCCTTAGCAGGTCAAAGCACGGAGAACTCCAGTATGTTCTTGATTCTTAAATAACACATGAAATGATTAAGGACTTTCAAAGGAAGTTAGGAAACAAGTCCCAAAATCATGAAAAACTTTTGCTGATTCCAGAATAGTTCTTATACTCACTGAATTAAACTGAATAACATTTGCTATCTGAAGTATTTAAACATAATTGGCATATTAAAGTTATGTGTCAATGGCCTTAAGATTCATACTTAAAATGTGTTTGATCTCGTGACTTTTAGTTGAAAAGTATCTTAAATATTATTAAGACTGTAAAAATATTGAGATGGTTCAGAGAACTTAGAAAGCCACTATATAATTGAACTTATTAGATTTATTAAAATGTTAAGCAATTGGGAGCTAGTTGGGTCAAGCATTTGAAGTGCTGTTTAAAAGAAAATCAAGTATATTTAATGGATAAATGACACTAAATTGTTTAAAGTAAATTGAACTTAAATGTCACTGTTGAAAAAAATTCAATCTGTTCAATTTAAATGAACTTCATCTTACATTAAATTAAAGTTTCTCTAGAAAGTGATTACTAAAAAGTACTCAAATTCTAAATGGAGTATTTCTAAGTTAGACTTAAAAGCTTAAAGAAAGTTAAAATGTAAAATACTTAGCTTAAATAACTAACTACAATTTTTTCTATGAACAAACTGCCCTCATAGATACTAAAAAGAGTTTCACTGGTAAAGAACAGGCTACTGCCTATTCCACTGGATATAGATAATTTTAAAAGGGATGGTATGACTAACTCAATCTGTTTTTAAACAGGGATTTGTAATTGGAATTTTTAATCAAATTTCTTGATTTGGGAAATATGTGAGTCTGGGAATATTATAGTTGGGTCACTAGTAGAGAAAAGATGGTCTGTACAGAGAAAGCAGAAAGAAACCCAAGTCCAGAGAAAATAAAGACAGCATTGTGCTGCCTTAGCAGGTCAAAGCAGAGAGAACTACAGTAAGTTCTTGATGACTTTTTGTTTTCTTTATTTGCTCTGGCTGTTGCTCCTCTACTTAGGGGTCTATAAGAGTCTTTGGAATCTCTCTAATAAATCAAAGTTTCACCTAAATTTTGTTTAGGTGAAAAAAATTGATCATTTAACTGATCACTGTTATTATCAGTTTAATACAAAGTATATACATTCAACGTTCATATATTTGATGTTCATTATAGAATATATATGTTTTACCAGTATATGAATACAAACAAACAGGAAACTTCAGGCTGATTTCTCCCCCTTAAGTTCTATTCTAAACAGCATGCTATATATGTGCACTGAGAGAATTCACTGGCACATCAAATCTAAAATCATCTGCTTTCTCCCCAAATCATCTCCTCCTGACTTTCTTATGGTCCCATTTCATTTGACACTAAAGCTCAAACCATAGTTACCTATGACTTTCTCCTTTCTTGAAACATTTAATATGTCAAGCATTTTATAATATTAACAACTTATTGAGTACTTATCTGTGCCAGGCTGCTTTTAAACATATCATCTCATCTAAATCTTACAACAACCTGAAGAGTTAAGTGTTATAACTATTACCCTTTTATACAGTACAGAGTTAGCTTAGTAGCCTACCAAGGACATAGAGCTGGTAAAGGTCAAAATCAGGTGTAAAATTATGCACTTTGATTCCAGAGCCCATATTACATAATAAACACAATGTAATACCACCTCACCACCTTAATTCAGATCCCTAATCTAAATGATTTATGCACCTACAACTCACCTTGTATGTCCCTGAATTCAACTTTCCTTCAGAATCACTTGATTCTACACAAAACACTAATGGTTCTCCAGTGCCCTCTGAATTAAGTCCAAATTTCCTAAGTTTAATTTTCAATGCATTCCAATATGATTGTAAGCTCAAAATTGTTGCTACAGACTTTAATCCATTACTATCACACAAACATCATGTTCCATCCATTTACTACTAGCCAATCTTTCCGTATGCCTTCTTTTTCATTTCTGCACTTTTATGCTATTTTCTCCAACTAGAAGATCCCTCTGCTTCTTCTGCCAGTAAAAAACAAAACAAACAAAAAAAAAAAACACTCATCCTTAAAAACAAAGTAAACCTAATTCCTATCCAGATCATTCCAAGTAATCTCTCACTTCTCTGAAATAACCTATTGCACTTATTAAAATCCATAGTTACTTCTGTTCATACTTTATTTCCCACCTAATAAACTACATTCCCTGAAGGTTAGTTCCAAGATTGCTTTATCCCTATCATCTAGACAGGACCTGCTACAATACATACATGATAAATGCATAATACACATAATATACACAATAAAAAATATTCCATTTCAATTAAGTAATTACAAAGATTGGGGGATATGGAATTTTATAAATATGCTAAGTTCCACTCACAGAAATTGACCAATTTCAATGTGAGACATAATGGAAGTTGAGAGAAAAACACTCCAGACCTTTAAAAAATCAGATAATTCGTTTAAAAAACTAACACACAACTGAGCTAGACAATAATGAGGTAAAAATCAAATTAAAATCTGATTTTTAAAATGCAATAAATCCTATTCATTCTTATAAAAGTCTTTATTAAGGCAGTACCTCAAGTAACAATCAATTTCTCTGAATACAATAAACACTCTAATGAGACTAAGAGTTTTAATATTGAACCATTATTTTTTATCTTCCTGTGTGCTACTGGCTCAGCATCATAAATGGGACCTTTTGTCCAAATACATAATTTTTTCCATATACATTAATTTATTCAACAAATATTTACTGAATGCCTACTATATGCTAGGCTTTAAAAAAAAAACAAAAACAAATGAACAACAACAAGAACAACAAAAAACCCCACATGCCACATAGAATGTAGTAGCAAATGCACTATGAAAAAAAATACTAAAAGGAGGTAAAAGTGCTAGAGTGAAGCATGGGGGAGTGGATACAATTTCAAATGCAGTAATTAAGGAAAGGATCACTTTTAGAGTGGAGATAAAGGAATAACCATACAATATCTGGGAAAGAGTAAACTACGCATAGGAGATAATAAACACAAAGATCCTAAGACATAATGCATAATGCCATTCCCTCTTCCTCCTTTTCCATGAACCCAAAGCATCAAACAAGTCTTTGGCTAAACTTATCAATAAATTAGTTTGGTGGAACAAAGATATTATTATTTCAAGGAGAATAGCAACATAAGCAGAAAATAAACAAAGAAAAAGAAACTAAGGAAATCAGAATTTTAAAAAATGGTGCTCAATGAATTTTGAATTCAGTGTGTGGTATAACCGATGCTAATTATCAACATTCATCCATAGTTTCTTTACAGAAGCTAAGCTGTATACTTCTATTTGAAAAAGAAACAAACAAAAAAGAATTATGAAGACTACTGATTTCAAGAATTTCAGTGGTTTCATATATGTGCTTCAAAAATTAACAGCGTCACTTTAATAGGTATCTTAAGTAACTTTTTGATATTCAAATATTGTTGGTGGGCCTGATTTTTCCTTTCATTTTACAATGCAAATGCATGAGAATTTCATCTTGACACCATTTGTCACCAATGAAATAAATTTACCAAGAGATCAATGGCATATTTCAGGTCTTATAAGGAACAATGTAATATCCATTAGGAATCACTCAGATTTCCAAACTGGCACTCCCAGACAGTTTAATTTAAAAGTGCAAACCACAATGATACAGCACTTCCTAGCAACTAGGATGACTATAACAAAAAAGATATAATACCGAATGTTACAAAAGATTGTGAAGAAACTAGAACCCTCATACACTGCTGGTGGGAATGTAAATAATGAGGCTACTTTGAAAAGCAATTTAGCAGTTCCTCAGAAGGATCAATGTACCATAAAATCCAGCAAATTCAATGTTAAGTATATACTAAAGAAAAATAAAAAGACATGTCCTTATAAAAACTAATATGTAAATGTTCACAGTAGCATTATAACAACCTAAAGTGAAAATGAACTGAATGAATGGCTAAACTATGACATATTCATAATATGGAATATCATTCAGCACTTTGAAAAATGAAGCATTGATACATGCATGCTACAATATACATAAACCTTTATAGGCAGTTGGAAAAGACTACATACACAGTCTATCATTCCATTTGTAGAAAATATCTAGAATGAACTAATCTACATAGGCACAAAGTAGATTCATGATTGCTTAGTAATGGGGAGAGTTGAAAAGAAATGGGGATAACCACTAATGAATGGGGAAAGGGTTTCTGTTTGGAATGACCAATATGTACTAAAATTAACTGTGGTCATTGCTGAACAGCAGCAGTAAAGTATAATACTATAACGTATTGTAGGTTTGGATGCTATACTATACTGTATAGTATAATATAATACAAAACCATAACCTATTAATTTTATTGTTAAATGCATATTGTACAGCATGTGAATTATATCTCAATAAATTTGTTATGCAAGAAAGAATGTAAATTATAACCATTGTTTAGTAGGAAGAATAAAAAAAAAAATCAACTAGTTACCTGAGATCTTCAGAATGCTCCTTAAATATACAAAACCTTTTACTTGGACGACTACTGTGAAAGCTGGAGAGACAGAAGACGTTTTAATAATTTTAGTATAGAATTCTATTGTTTCATAATAATAATTATATTAATTTATAAACATATTTCAAGTCTGTACTTAAGTTTTCTAGTTTTTAAAAGACTACAGTATAAATACTGAACCATTAACTCTGTTTAATTCAACATTTGATCTGATATTCCATTTTGCTTTTAATTCCTAATGACACATACTTTTTTCCCTAAGCATATACTTAGATGATCAATACCTCACCATTATGTAAAAAGGAAATGCTCAAAGAGTTAAAAAACAAACTAAATTTTTCATTTATTATGTATTTAAAACAATTCTAAATTTTTATTCACAAACTAATTTTGTTACAATCTGAATTATCATTAGAAATCAACTTTTTGAAAATAACTTTTTAATAATCTTAACATGCTGGTATAGAGGGAGGGGAACAGAATTAAATTGATCTAGAAAGTACACACTATTTGAGCTAAATATTACTGTTTACCATCTGTAAATTCAAACATCTAGACAGTTCTTTGTAATTGTTAGTAGAGGTTTAAGAAAAAAAGCAGAACTCATAACTTAATGCTTCCTCTAATCACAGAACAAAAAACCACTAACCAAACATTGTAGCCAATAAGGAAAGCTTTCTGTACTAGAAAACCAGTAGTAGTTTAGCACACTATATCTGAAAGTCACAGACAACAGTATCACCATCACCTGAGAGTTTATTTAGAAATGCAAAATCTTAGGCTCTTCACAAACCTACTGAATTAATCTCTGGCAGTGGGATCCAGGAAACTGCCTTAACAAGTTTTTCAGTGGTTCTTACATAAGTTAAAGTTTGAAAAGCAGTAGCCAACAAACTAGGTAAATGGCTACTCACATCAGTAAAGCCTGTATGTAAAGGAATAGAAATGTTCTGGCTAAATATAATCCCTAGAAAACAGCCTCAGAAGATTTCAAATATCATTTCTTCAAGTTGGGGTAACTATTATTTGGAGATTTATGAATTTAAGATATTATCACAAAAATACAGTTTTTAGAGAGATCAGGGGGTTGGGAAGCCCTGAAATTGTGTGCAAAAAATTATATAAATAATTGTTTCCTTAGAGGAATGAGTCCAAGACTGGGAGGCAGGTTTACTGGGGATTGAACCCCAGCGTGCTCTACCAGTGAAATATACCTCCAGCCCTTTTTATTTTTAGACTAGGTCTCTCTAAATTGATGAGCTGGCCTCCAGCTTGGAATCCTCTAGCCTCAACCTCCTAAGTCACTGGGATTACAAGTATGTACCACCAGGCTCAGTTCAAAATAAGTTATTTTTTTTAATGACATTTTAAAGTTTTTTCTCTTCAAATAAGTATACTGTTTTTATTTATTCTTTGATAAGGGGAGAGAAAAATTATATTTTAGGGTCTTTTTGATGGCTTCCACATCTATCTATAACTTGAACCAAATATCTACAAATGTTCCTAATTAAATTTTTAGTTTTCTGAATCCAGTTATGATTTAGAGTTCCCTATCTTTGGGGAAAAAAAAAGCATTTATACTGCCTCTTTGACTCATCTGTATTTACTACATAACTTCTACAACTGCAATTTTGTGTAATATAAGAATGGAAAAATGAATCACACTCACAAATAAAAAGGAGGAAAAAGCTACCTTTCTTCCCTATTTCCACAAAGTTGATAGAAATACAGAAATACACCTAAGAAAACAGAAAAGGCTAAGACTTTTATTCAATACAGTAAAAATACAGTGTTAAGATGTAGGTCTAAAAAACCTGCTACCCAACTGCATGACTATAATTACCAAAAGCTCATTGAATTGTTCTTCATAAATAGGTAAATTTTATTAGGTATAAATTATACCTCAAGGAAATTAAGGACAAAATCCTTCTTTGACCATATTTTCCTTAATAATCTTGATTCCATGTAAGAAACAACTTAACTTTCTGAGAAACACAAAAGGAATGACTTCCTTAACATCCAACAATATTGATGGTATACCTACTATTTAAGACACTAAACTGTAGAATGATGATATAATAACTAGAGTGGTAAGTTGCCTGCCCTAGAATTCATGGTTGAGTGAAAGAGAAGAAGATGGTCTGACACAGAATAAATGCTAATAAATAAATGTGGAATGAATATATATTCATAAATTAATGCAAGATAAAAATCAACAGTGACACAGAACTCTGTGTACAGGAACAAATCATTACAACAGCTTTCTTTTTACTTGGAAACGTTTAACATCATTCTTCAAAGCCTAAGAGAAATGTCATTTATAGAAAGTCTTCTCTACTTCTTATTTAAAGAATTTATTCTTACCTTCTCTGTGCTCTCATAGTCATGTGCTTATCACATTAACCTAGGTAAACATATTTCTCCTACTAATTAGCAAAAATTAACAGCAAGGACTTGACCCCCAATACTACCTGCCTATCACACTTTCTAGAAAACTGTTATGGTTTCATATGCCTCCCAAAGCTCATGTGTGAGACAATGCAAGAAAGTTTAGAGATGACTCAATTAGGTTATGAGAGCCTTAACATAATCAGTGCATTGATCCCAGATAGGGATTAACTGGCTGGTAACTGTAGGCAGGTAGGGTGTGACTGGAGGCTCCTCTTTGGATATATATTTTGTGATCATGAGAGTGCTCTGCCTCTCCTTCCTGATGCCATGTTCCCAGTTGCTTTCCTCCACCATTTGCTTCCACCATGATATTCTGCCTCATCTCAGGCCCAGGCCCATGGAATCAACCATCTACAGACGGAGACCTCTAAAAGTATGAGCTCCAAAATAAACTTTTCCTTCTCTAATTGTTCTTGTCAGGTCTTTTGACTAAAACACAAACTGTACTTTCCTAGTATATAATAATCAGTATTTGTGAAAATGAATCTGGGTGATATAAATACTATTAAAAAGAGATATTAGTAATGTCCATTAACTTAATTCTCTTACATGTAGAGAAAAAGTTGTCTCATATATCTTTTTTGAGGAATAACAGTAATATTATATAGCAGTTAATTTTCACTTTCTCAGATGATTTCTATTACCACTTACAAGCTATTAGCAAAGTACAATAATTTAAATAACTGACCCAATAATACTATTTTTAAAAAATAATTTATAATTATGAAGTTAATGATCTGTTTCCTTCAAAGAGTCTGACTTTAAAGATGTTTCAACAGCTTCAAGATTTTTTAATCTCTTCTTTGAGATTACGTTTGGGGCCTCTTCTAATTATAAATAATGATTATCATTTATGGTTTATAATGTAGTAAGTGATATGATAAATACAAAGATCACTTCTCAAGGAGATTCTACATACACAAACAAAATGAAAGGCAGATCAGATGAATGGTACACAATTCAAAAGAATTGACCAGACATTTGAAAGATGAACTGGGAGGGAAGGACAGGATGTCATGGGGACTAATAAAGAATAAGAAAAAACTACTATATAAAACAAGTATGGGAAGAAAAATACTTTAGAAAAGATTAGCCAACTTATGAGGATCAGAGTCTCTCTTTATAGAAGAGACTGGGCAGGTATGAGACCAGAAAGAAAAAGACTACTTGAAAGGCTACAGAGTTGGTATGGTATAGGGTAAGAACTGAATGTACACATCTTTTGGAGAAATGAAGCTTCCCTTCATAAAAACTTCAAACCTAGATCAAGTATCTGCAGTAAGTAGAAATAAGGCTGTGCTACTCAGTGAGAAGGCAAAGGGAAATGACAGTATCAATGAAGGAAAAACAAAACAAAAAAAAGGAGAAAGGAGCTAACAATGAATAAGGAATATATGTGATGACAATGAAATGCAGGTTTGGGTGGTTTGGAAAAGGGTAAGAAGAATGTCTTGAGCCAACTGCAAATGGTTGGAGATATAATGGATTTGGAAGTTCTTCAGGACAGGAAGGAAACCTATGATAAATCGGAGAAGGAAGGCCAGATGAACCTTAGTTTAAGAAACACAAAATACTTTCCAATTTGATCCTTTAGAAATTAAGGGCAAAATAAAAGACATCCTTAGGTAGCTTTGTGTTTTGAACAGAATAAGAGATTACCATTCTACCCAGAAGTATACTAGGGGAAAAGATGATGGGGCCTGGTTTAGAGCAATAGGAGTATCAGATACTGCAGTGGTTGGGAGGCAGTCTCAGGAAGCCATGATGCACAGTAAATCAAAAGAACTTCTTGAGTTTCAGAAACTTGGAAAAGTAAATTATTTCTAGCTGGATCTAAACATTCACACAAAATGGTGCCCTGAAAGAGATGGAACTTAAAATGTTAGGATGGTAGTAATGTGAATCTGAGACAGATAATAATATTTGGCTTTTTTTGTTGTTGTTGTTCTATTGAGATGCCAGTGGGTCTAGGGTAAAAGCATCTACAAAATAATTAGAAACACAGATTTGGATCACAGAAAAACAAAAGATTGAAATTCTAAGATTTCAAGTTGAAAGCTGAAAGTGCAAGTGCTAAAATTACTAAGAAAGGGACTATAAATAGTTGGAGACAGGCAATGAAAGAGAGGTGTTACCTAAAAAGAAGAAAAATGGTATTAACGGCTTAATAGAGACTAAAGAGAAACGTTTCAAAAGTGAGTGGCAACAACGTTAAAAATAAAGTTAAGGAGTAAAGAATGAAAAAAGAGGAAAAGTGTGGTGATAAGTACATGACACAATAATCTTTAAAGGGGCAGTGTTAGTTGATAGGTAGGGATGATACTCAAAAGGGTAAAGAAATGAATCAGAATTAAGCTGGCAACAAACATTTTGAAAAATGTTGATGGAAAAAGGCAGACAAGAAATAAAGAAAATACGCAGGAAGGACACAGCTCCCTCATCCTAAAATTAAAGAAACAAAACCTTGAAAGTGTTTATAAGCAGAAGAAGTCCAATAGTGAGATAGGGATGAAGATACAAGTTAACTGAATTAGGTTATGATGAATTGAAGGAGATAAAAGATAGAATTGGCTATGAAGAAATGGGACAAGCTTAATTTCTGAGATTAATATCTGGATGAAGAAAAATATTTGGAGTTGAAAAGAGCTAGCTTTTAGGAAAAATGAAAAAGATGGCCTTCAATCGAGCAATTAATAAGTTGGATTAACAACTAAAAGATGAAAATAAAATCTTTAGGGTACTGAAAAAGGATTAAACAAACACTGTAGGTAAAAATAAGGAGGTCTTTAAAAAGAAAAATAAACACATAGGTCTTAATCAAAGTTAAAGATTATAAAGTCAGAATGAATAAATAAACTCTTGTATTCTAGAATTGAGCATACATAAAGATGGAAAGGAAAAGAGGCTGAAATCTTAAACTGGCTTTTATGCTAGGTGAGCATGAATAAAAATGTAGAGGACAAAGAAAAGAACAGGATTCGAAACAGAGGACCACGATGACTATAAAGTTAGATGAATGCTGCTAGACTGGCAAAAAGAGTCAAAACTCTGAACATCATGGAGTAATAAGAATTCAGAAGGAATGAAAAGTATATAGGATGAGACTAAAAATGAAGAGAGGACCCAAAACTTAAAAGCTGATGTGAAGTGCTGGTACTAAAGAAGCCAAGACACCAGGAGGTAGGCCAATCATCAAGGCAGAAAAACAGAGAGAGAAGGGCTAAAGTTGCCATGAAAGGTAGGAGAATTCTGGAAAAGCAGTATCTGATAATGATAAGAAAGTAAAACAGAGGTTATGTCATGATCTCCAAGAAACTCAGTTATACATTAATTCTAATATTTATTTAAATGGACCAAACTCACTATGAATAAGCAGTATATCACATTTATAATGGAAGAACTATTTTTAAAGATAAAAATCCACCCCGATAGAATAAAATATTCTCCTATTAAAGAAATACAAATGAAAATAATGTGGGTTCTGAAGGGGTTTCTTAGCATAGTGTAAATGATAGGTACTCAAACAACATAAATTAAATGAATTAATGAAAAAGAATTCCAACAGTGGCATCATAACCAGAATAGTCTCTCCTTTTCACTGAACAAATGTATGTATAGATGCCATGACAGATGAAGGACCATAGAAAGAAAACCAGATTCAATGAAGTTCCTAACATCACTGAAAATCCTCCAATAATGTTAGCTATTAATTAAAAAGCTACAGCTACTAGTTGAATAAAAGGTTAATAGTTTCAACTATCAATAAATTTAGGTACAGCTATTCCTCTAGGAGTAGAAGCAGTAATCACTGGATTTCATCAAAAAACTTCAGCTTCTCTCAAAGTGACTAATTTGAAGAGGATATTCCTAATGAGGACATTTATTTGTATGCTAAATAAGCTTAAAACACTTAAAGCTTTATTTGAAAATCACCATTTTTAAATGCCTATAGGGAAAAATTAAAAACAGAATAATTATTTCCCCAACAAACCTATCCTAATTTTATTAGTTTAATTAACTGTTCTTACAATTTAAGACCAGTAATTACTTGAGTTACTATGTTGGAAAATAACATCAGATAGTATCTTAGAAGTTCCTTACTCCTAGGTCCTTTTGGCTCTTTGAGGAGAAAAACTAGTTTCTAATAGGGATAACTTTGCTTCAAAACAAAAACTTCCTGTACTATAATTTTAGTTGTCAATTTACAGGTTTAACTCTTCTTACCTCATCATATGATTTACATAGGCTTTACTACAGCTAGTATTGTATCTGCAAAAGCTACAGTGGACATATGTAGGAAAATGGTTTGCAAAATCTTTTATTTCAGAACAGCACTCAATGCACTTGTGAATGCCCCGACGACACCTTATGGAGACACAAAGAAAATGGTATAAATATATTTTAAAACAAAAGTAATAAGTAAGAGCCATACTACTATTCTAATTAACTAAAGTATAATGTTTTTATACTTAAATTTAAATTGGTATTGTATATTAGGAATAAAACATCACCTTAAGTTCCTCAATGCAGTATTAACTTTGATTTTTTTATTGCTATTAGCCAATGTGCTTTGTTTCTTTTGCATATTAGAGATTTTTGATTTGTATTTAGATTTACTTCCATTACGCTTATTTCCATTAGGTTTATTTGCATTGGATTTGGTTGTATTAGGTTTACTTGTATTCGATTTTGTGGGATTTTTAGCAGTTATATTTTTAGTCCTTGGAGGTGAGAGCTGAAGGGTAGAAGTGCTTGCATTAATGGAAGGTGTAGGTGAAGATCCTGACTGAAGAGGTCCAACTGAAGCTCGAATAGTAACCTATAAAAATGCAGAATATATTTACTTAAAAAAAAAATCACTATATTACTATTAAAATATCACTGTACAAAAACCATTAAACATCAAGTATTTTGAAAGAGTACATATAAACTACGATTGTATTTAGTCTTATTTACTCCAAATGTTCAAAACAATTAAATAAAGTTAAATTTGATATTTATTCACTTAATGTAAAATCAGTTATGTGTAAACACAGTTATTAATGAGTAATTAGGAGTTAATAAAAATTATATGACTATCAAAAGAGCACATTCCATAGCTATTTTTATGCTGTGACATAATTTTTAAAAAATTCATATATAGGTCTAAGTTTCACAAAGCTTGAAAAATAACTCTACAAAGGCCTACTGATATCACCCTTTCATAACTACAAAACAAATAGATCTATAGTAAATGTGACCTCTCCTTTACAGGGGCTCATTACCCTAGATTTATGCTTATAAAATGTTATAAGAAAGAGTTAAGTCAACTTTTTGCACTGTGTGAAGAATTTAATATTGAGACTTTTCTTAAAGGGAACTAACACAAAATTTATCATTTAGTGTTCAAAATAGAAAATATTCAATTATATCTGTTAGTTGACAATGGAAAGGTCAATTGCCTACCAACGTTCTCATTGATCACTTGACTATACTCTCCTCATGCATGTGAGGAACAGACTATGATGAAGTCCTATGAAACATGTGCTTAGGTATTATACAAAAGCACTAGGTCAGGAATCAAAAGAACTAAGGTTGAATCTCGCATTATGCCTTCCAAGCCATGTAATCTTGAGTAAATAAGATATCCTCTTTAAACTTCTTCATATCTAAAATACAGGGTACTATTTGCCTTTTCTACTCACTGAATGATTGTATGGATTAAATAATACAATGTATGAAAAGTACACTGAAAGCCTCATTCTAAGATGTCATAACAACATTTAGTATCATTATCATTAATATTATTATTATTATTAAGGGGAAAAATGAGAGAGGACTGCACTGCTTACATTAGTGTTCTGCATGTCTAGTTCCAGCATGAAATGAATGGTTTGCAGGGAAGAATGCTGGATAGCTTCTCTTGCTCTAAGTCTTCAGAGCATGGCTTTATATTATTTTATTTAATTCAAGTACCAGACATACCCACATTCAAAGGTAAGTACCCAAAGCCAAATATAAATGTTTTGGGGGTTATTTCACTTTGGATTATCCATGCCTCTGTTTCCCTCCACTGGAGCAAATATTCAAGAGCTGACTGTATGTAAAGAAGTTAGAGAAAACAGATGTATATAAGGCAAAAAGGGAAAAGCAAATTACAATCATCAGTATGCAGTCAGACATGTGTTTGCTCACTTAAAATACAATGCTATCCAGCAGCAGTACTTGCTTCTCTGAGAGTAGACTAAATGATAACAATTTCAACAAACATCTGAGAACCTATGGCATTCAAGGCACTATGCCAGACACTGGGGATACAAAGATAAATAAAATAAGATTCCTGATATCAAGCCTCTTAGAGTTTAGCTGCTAAAACTGACATAGTTCAAAAATAGCCTATATAATATTGAAACAACCCCCTGACCCAAGGAACAGTTAAACTAGGTACACTTTTAATGAAGGAATGCCATTTCAACATAGTACCCTCCACTGAACTCAATGGTTAAAGCTTTCCTTTCTAAGCATAAAAACAATGAAATCTAAAATTAGTCAATAAAAATCTGAAGTCATTTTTAAAAAGTCATATTTAATAGATAAAACCAGGTTAGAGCTAATTTTTATTATACAAAATGTTAAAATATAACATATTTGAACTCACTTTTGTTCCAGGAGGCAATCCTTCTAGTTGTTTAGGTTTTATAAATGTTCGATGATGCTGTGTCTTATGATCCATTTTCTCCTTGCATGTCAAAAATTGCAGTCTACATTTTGTACAACGATGTATTCCTTTTTTCTATTGAGAAACAGAAAAAAGGAAAAATAACTTTTATAACCACAAAATTCTGTGTCCTGGAACTACTCTAACTTAATTTTAATGAAAGTTTACAATTTCTTATCATAGATAGTACAAAAATATAATTTCATTTTTTAAAACTTATATTACTATCAAATGTATTTGTCACTATATAGAGTCAAACATAAAAGTTCTACTAACAGGTTCAAATAGAAGTTATACCAAATGTATGAAAGCTTTTAATTATAAACTTAAATTATTTAAAAACATACTATGAAAATGAGCTAAAACATGTTTTAATTTTAGAAAATGTCAAAATTATTTAAAAATTTTGCTATTTTCAATCATTTGACAAGTTGGAAAAGTAAATTACACCCTCTAAACTCAAGTAAATCTAACTATATATTTCAAAGGTTAACTTACAAAAATGGTTATATAAAGCAATGTTGTCCAATAAAACTTCCTGCAATAATGAAATGCTCTAGAGCTTTGCTGTGCAACATGGTAATTACTAGCCATATAATGGTTACTGAGCACTTGAAACGTGGCAAATGAAAGTGAGGAGCTAAATATTTTAAATTTTATTTAATTAATTTACACAGGTAATTGTGGCCAGTGGCTACTACACTGGACAACATAGATACGGAGGCATAAAATATAACTGATCATAACCTATGTTTCAGTTGAAAACTCCCTGAGTTCCTCCTAATATCCTGGTCCTATCACATTCTACAGATGGGAAATAGAACCCAAGAGAAATCTAAGTCCCTCTCCCATAGCTAGATAATAACAATGCTAGACTCCCTGATCCAGTGTTCTTCCTACTGTATAATATCAACTGAAATCTTTACACATTTATTCTCAATAATATAAAAAATATATTTCATATACACATGCTTATAGTATATAGAAATTTAGAATAACACATGCAAAATATCTTCTTCAAAGCTGTATCTCTGCCAGACTATTTCCCTTTAAATACAACCAACTCTTCATAAAATTTAAGGTAATACTTCTCTGAGGTAATGTACAGAGAAGTATCTAGCAAAGTTACTAGCATACAGCAAACATTTCATTTAAAAAAAAAAAAAAAAAAAAAAAGCCAGACATAGAAATACAAATATCACATGTTCAGCTGGGTGTAATGCTCATTCCTGTATTCCTAGAATTTGGGAGGCTAAGGCAAGAGGATTTCAAGTTTGAGACCAGCCTCAGCTACTTAGCAAGACCCTGTCTCAAAAAATGAAAAGGGCTGGGGATATAGCTCAGTGGTGAAGTATACTTGGGTTCAATTCCCAGTACCCTCCCCCTGCAAAAAATCACATGTTCTCACTCATACATTCAAGATAAAAAAGTTGATCTCATGGAAGTATATAAAGTGGTCACTAGAGGCTAGGAAGGGTGCAGGGATAGGAATGAGGGAGATCAGACACTGGAAAACAAAACACTTTGATAGGAAGAATAAGTTCTAGTGTCCAACAGAATGGTAGGGTGACTATGTTTATAATAATTTATATATTATTATAAAGAGCTAGAAGAGAGTTATGTGAATGTTCCCAACACAAATGATAAAAATGTTTGAGGGAAATGCTAATTACCTTAATTTGAACTTATACATTGTAAACATGTATTGAATTATAATTCTATTTCCAATGTACAATTGTTATATGTCAATTAAAATTTTAAAAAATAGAAAATAGTTCTTCACAATGTCCAAAGCAATATGTAAGAATAACATGTTAGAATAATTTTAGCTGTATCTTAAGACTAGCAGTGTAGTGCACTATCTTATATCATAGATATAAGCAACTTAACACAAATTCACTTATAAAGTATTCAAAGAGAGGAGGAAAAAAGAGAGAAAAACTTGGCCAAGAAACAGATACCAGAACAACAGGACAGAACAAAAGTTCACTAGAATTCATTTCCCAGAACTCTTTACTAGAATCACTTACTAGGTTATCTCATCCAGCTTCATGATGTTAAATACCACCTACCCAAATGCTTATTTGGCAATATTACTTGACATCTTATATGCTTCTCAAATCAACATGGACAAAACTAAACTCTAGGTTTCCTATATCTCTCTCCTACCATCCTAAATCTGTTCCTTGCTCAGTTTTCTCCATAGCTTAGAATATTAAAACTCCATTCTTATAAATGCTTAAGACAAAAATCTCAGTGTCCCCTCCTGCCCCCCTCCTCTCTCTTTAACACATTAATAAAACCTGCCAACTTCACTTTCAAGACTACTGATAACATTCTTATTTGTCATTACCTCCAACCACTGCTACCATACTGGGGCAAGTCACCCAGACTATGGTTTAAAAAAAAAAAAAAAACTTCTATCTTCCTTTCATGTCTTTTTCTGCCCTGTGATCTATTCTCTCCATGGTTGTTGGTAATTCTTGAAATATGCTAGGTCTCTCACTTAAAACCTTTCAGGAGCTTTCCAAAGTCCTGACTCTGGGTCCACACAAATTGGCCTGCGTTCTATTGCTACAACCTTATCTCCTACAATTCATCCTTCTTAGTTAGTTAACTCTGCTCCAGCTTCAATGGCCTCCTTGCCAATCTTATTAGTAACTCTGGTTTATACTCACTTCATTGCCTACATAATGTTACCTCTCCCACATGGCTTACTCCTTAATTTCCTTTGAAGAGGCCCTTTAATGCCCATGCTGTACATAAAAGAGCAAACCCTCCTCCCCAGTGCTTGGCACTCCTTATTTTCTACATTTATTTCCTACCCACAATACTTATCACCAGCATATACAAACACATATTCACACAAATTTATTATCTTTCTCCATTACAGTACCAATTCCTAAATCACACTGCTATATAATACCTAAAACAGTTCCTGAAATACAGTAAGGCATCCTAAATAAATATTTGTTGGATGAATAAATAGTGAAGCAGAAAGCAAGAGACTAATGCAGAAAAAATATATGAGCGGCAGGTACAATTTAACTAGTTCAAAATGACTGCTACTTCATTCAATGCACATTTATCCAAAATCCTGAGATAGAAAACATCAATCTATAATTCCCTGAGGTGGACTCAAGTCTTGCACATCTCTGATGTTATGTACATATGCATTTTAATGTGCTAAGGGTGATGAAGATACAGTATCACAGTTTTTAATAACAACAATGTTCAATCAAAGATATAATGATCTATTCAGAGTATAGAAAAATAACTGTACTGAATTTTTTGAGAGTCTTGAGGGATTTAAGGGTAATTCTTACTATATGTAATTTCTACCTTTAGATCTAATGCCAATGTAAAATCAACTCCGTGACAGCAGTAAAAACTAGTGCTCCAAAGTCATGTTCTGTCTTTGCCTTTTATGAGACAATGCAACATTAGGCAAGTTACTTTCACTAAAACCCTGTTTCCTCATTTATAAAACATATATAGGTTGTGAGGATTAAGTACCCTGATAACATATGGTGATTACTATATGTTAACTGCTTATTGTTTTATCTAATAAGCTTTTTTAATATATCAGAAATTCTTAAATTATTTCATAAAAGTCACATAAACTGGGTTGTTTGCTCTAAAATTACTCAAGACATAACAATATAATCTTTTAAAGAAACAATTACAAGTGAGGTCTTCAACATAATAAAATGAGACACAGAATCAACAATTTTTATTACCTGATATTGTACTGTCATCTGTTAAAAGTTTATAATTCTACTCAGTGAAGGTTTCCCAGTCTTTCATAAATAAGTATACAAATTATAAATACATTGGAGGATGCCTGATGATCCTTCTTTCTTACTGACAGATTGCCCTATCTTTACTGCTGGCTATCTACTTCCCAGGCACACCCAAACAAAAATTTTAAAAGTTAGGAACCCATGGCAAGTCAAGATGGCTCCAGGCATGAAGGTTTGATTTTAAATAACATAGCCTAGGCTGGTGACACAACTTAGTAGCACATGCTCAGCCCTACACCACAAAAAATAAATAGAATACATTGTATACCCCACACACTGGCTCCACACATCTTATCATTATTTTCATGTCTATAACTCAATGTAGAGCTTAGTAAAGCATCTGGGGAAAGTTACATTAAAAAGCCTCAAAATAAAATATACCTTATACCTTACTCTCCCTTTTAAAATTAAAGGCTAAAGATGAAATACAGAATACCAAGGACAATGTTTCCCAAACTCTTTATCAAGAAATGTTAATAGGTATGTTCAAATAAAGTGTTCAATGGTCAAATAAGTTTGGGAAATGATACATACTATATCTTTTGCTTGGAGATTTACAATGTCCATTAGCATATTAAAAGCTCTGAGAAGTCCTGTTTTAAAAAACAGACAAACAAAACTGTTTAATTTTTTAAATCCAGGCATTTACCAAATTTATTTACCCCAGTGACAAAACTGGGAGAACCCCCATTAACACCTGTTGGAATACTGTTGGGGGACCATCAAATAAAAGATCTTTCCAGAACTTCTCAAGGATGAGTGGTATCCCAGTCACAACACCGGCGATCCCAAATTCATTTGGAAATACTACTTTTATCATCTTTCCCAATTAAAAATTACTACCTGATTTCATGATTATCTAACAACTGCATCTCATAGCAAGGTGAGTACCAATGGTGAATAAATTGGTGTGCCAGTTTAATTCATAATACGGAAATGCTTAATGAGTTGGAAAAACCTGATTATATGATCAGGTGCAATAAATCCATTAGGTTCTGATTTTGACAAAAACACTGTTGCATCAACATTTTTAGCACAAACAGGGATAATTTAAGTGCTTCAGGAAAAAAAAAAACAAAACACAATAAGCTAACATCAGAATTCCAAGCACTAATGCTGAGTTCCAAAAATTAAATAGCAGAACTGGCAGAAGTAATCCAGGAAAGAAGTTAGGATCTAAACACAGTTCTCTGGCAGAATTCATACATCAATCCATCAACAGCTTCCTTTGCCTTGTAGCTGTGAAGGATGAACCTAGGTCAATGACAACACATTTTCTCATAATAACAGAGCTTTAGAAAGTGGAAATAAAGTTTGAAAAGGAATAGGAAAACAAGGTTATGTATCCACAATCTTTTTTTTTTTCTCAGTTCAAAGTAAT
This sequence comes from Callospermophilus lateralis, assembly GCF_048772815.1. Lineage (NCBI taxonomy): Eukaryota > Metazoa > Chordata > Mammalia > Rodentia > Sciuridae > Callospermophilus > Callospermophilus lateralis. Next base: position 101,493,852 of record NC_135307.1, read on the forward strand.
ATTCCCCCCATCCTGCTTCTTGAAAACTCCTTCAAAATCATTCCCAGATCTACTCTTAGGACCTAACTATCTGCCACTTGCTTATTTCACTCACCTTCTCTCTTCTTTTTTCCCCCCTCAATCCTTGGTTGCCTATTTCTAATCATTTTTCACAATTTTATTTATGGTCTTTATTTATGGTCTATACCATCACTGGAAAGGAGGTAAGGAAAGAACTGGAAGTTTCACAAATAATTCAACATAAATTATAAATTTAATTGGGTTATTTGGAACAACTCTGCTTCATTTGCAGAATAAAACTAATCAGTGTTTCAAGACTTAACCTGTTTTTTCATTAAGATAATATGAACAAACAGGAATTAGAAAATCTCACCTGATGTTTCATATAATGATGCATATAGGGTGTTGCAATTTTAATAACTTTGAGGCAAAAAGGACACAGCAAGTTCTTAGTGTTTTCATGGGATGTTCTAAAGTGAGTTTCCACATCAGAAAATGATGATGATCTATAATTGCAAACCTAGAAATAGAAAGAAGGTTTTGTTTGATTCAAAAATTTATAACTGATGTGCAATTACAAAGCAAATTATGGATCATTTGTTTAGAAGAACACTGTGTACTACTACTCTTGCTGATGCCTATACACCCAAAAATTCCACTAACAGAAGCACCAAAAAAAAAAAAAAAAAAAAAACCCAGAAATTATCTTTCAAAAGTAAAGAATTCTTCTCAAAACATAACTAGGTTGTGTGCTTTTTAGCAGATCGTTTATATATCACTGCCTTGACTGAAATTTTCAAGTTTTGGCACCTCCTGTCCTATAAAGTACTTTTTCTGCTACAAAAACAGCACTCTTCTTTAGACTGTAAATGGACCCCACACTAAGGTGATGGCAATTAATCTTATTTTTTTGTCTTCCTATTCCTTCAAATTCTGGAAAAATACTGGTCACAAAACATTTGCTTGGGTTCTTTATAACAAACAGCATTTCAAATTTCCCTTGTATACACCTACATTCTTCCCTATATGGTAAGACATGTCCATCTGTATGTCTAGCTGGGCTCTTCTTTGACTACCACAGATGTAAGCAAGCAACAGTCTGTGGGCCAAATGCAGCTCACTGCCTACCCCTCATATAATGAATGAGTTATGCCTTCCACTAATAAATTATTTATAAGAGGGACTTTAATTTTGGTAACCAATTTACCTAAATGATTAAAGAATAAAACACTGATATATTTTATGACACATCAAAGTTTTATGGAATCAAATTTCAATGTCTATATATAAAATTTTATTGGAACATGCCCTTGTACTACTATGGCAGAGTTGCTTGTTTCCAACAATGACAGTAAACCATCAAAACCTGAAATATTTCCTGAAAAAAAATGTATTGACCTCTGGTTTAATGGGCTTAAATCTTGTAGTTACAACAAACACACCACTTAAAAGAACACAATAAAAATGTGTATGTACCTGGCAGATATATGGCATTTCACCGGGTTTATGATTATCCTTCATATGTTGTAAAAGAACATGTTCTGTTTCAAATGATAATTCACAGATTTTACAAATGGCTAAAAGTGAGAGGGGGGAAAGGTATTACATTTTAAGATATAAAAAATTATTTTACAAATTTATATAAATAGTGGTAGTAACAGCAGCAGCAGCAGAAGTGATCAATCATATAGTTTGTTAACTGGTTGCCAAGCACATTCCTAAACACTTCAGCTAAATTAACTCACTTGATTCCTATAACAGCATATGAGGAAGGCATTTCCATTATCCTCATTTTTCAAGAGTTCATGTCTCAATTCTTATAGCTATAACAAAAGGAGGATCTGGTATTTAAACTCAAGCTACTTAGCTTCAAAATCTGATTTTAACTACAACCGTAGTTACTTAAAGTTTAAATGAAGAACACTGATTTCGCATTTGATATATATGATTTGAGGCTTCTGAATCCCCAACATGTAATGCCCAGATTATGCCAAGGCAATTACTATAATGAATTATTTGCCAGAGGGACTTTAATTTTAGTAATGAATTTTATTTCAAAATTTCTAAAAGTTAATACTTAATTTTTCCATTTTGCCCCCAAATTCCAGAGTCTATTTCTTATTTTTCTTACAGAGTTACTCAGGTTTTCTCAGAGTTTCTATCTTCAAATTCAATAATATTCAACATTTAAATGAAACTGTAACTTACTAGAAAATTCATGGGGCGTATGTGTACTTTCAATGTGACACTGCAGCTGAAATGGTGTGGGAAACTGACGGTAGCAGTGCTGGCAGGTGGTGTGGTTTTCCCAGCTTTCACTGCTCTGCTTCTCAAGTTCCAAATGATGTTTCATGTGGTTCATAAACCTATAAATGATTGTCAACAGGTGCAAAAATTCAGATTTAAAAACAAAATCTCACCAATAAGTCTCTGAGTCTTAATCTTAAAAAATACCAAGTATTACTCAAAATCCAAAATGTCTTAAAAGTCCTCTAGAAAAGAGTATATTTTAAATATTGCCTTTTCTATGTGGCTCAGTAAATTTTTTCAAATTTATTTCAAAATAATCAAAATATCACTCATTTTCTAACTCAATCATTACTTCAGATTATTTTTAAAAATTTAAGGTAAAAGAGCAGGCTTGTTTTGTATACCTTAAATACTATTTTTAGTTTAAAATAAAACACTGAAAGAAAGGAAACCCTACCACCAAAAGCAGCTAGAGTCATGAGAGAAATCTTTTAAGACTGTGAAGACATATAATAGATTCCAGCTGCTTAAAAGACAAATTACTGGTATTTTTACTTGTGTCTTGGTTTCTAAATGCATGTAATAGCAATTTTAATGCCTACAATTACAAGAACTTTTTTTTTTAATGATACTAGCTTACTGTTAGCACATACTGTTCATTTTAACTTGCAGACTGTGCCCTTTATAAGAAAGGTCCATTTTTCAGTTTTACATTCTGCTATTTCAGCTTCCCTAAAAGGCTCCTTATGAAAAGGAACTATGACCTTCAACAGCAGAGAGTGTAGTATAAATGAGAATACTTATTTAGAAGAGCTTACTGAAGCTTTTTGCTGAATTTGAAAATAAAAGTTATTCAATCAAAACAACAATTTTTGGACTGGTCAGCTATTTATAATTACTCGTTTTGAAGCCCTAAAAGAAATAATCTTGCAACTATTAACATTGATGATAATGTCATCAATCAGGATAACTATCATCAAGAAGGTTATAACATATATCTCTTCTTTTACACCTCTACAACACTACTCTTTACAGCAAGTTATGATACACCTTAAAATATCTTTCTTCTTTGGTTTTAACACAAGCTCTACAACATCTACCAAAAAAGTCCTAGTCAGTTAAGTATTTACATATGCAAAGCCAATATCTTTTAGCTCAAAATCATAAGCACTTAAGTATATTTATATAAAGAATCCTTTAATCAGCTAGTTATTTTTCTCAATTATTAAATAAGCCCAATCTGGAGTTCATATTTTTCAAATGAACAGATGGAAATGGGAGAAACAAAAAGGGCAAACTTCTTGGAATCATGTTCACAGAATGCAATATACCTGTTTTCATTGATAAGTGAGGGGTAAAATACTAATATCACAGTATGATAATAACAGAACAGAGTAGAAATCTTGAGCTGTATGTTTCTTACCATCCTTGAAAAATAATTTGCCTTCCCAGCTTTACTGGAAAAATTAAAAGCAATGTTACATAATACACTTAATTTTGGTTATGAGGTACTTTACTTTAAGGTTACATTTATCAGATAACCAATATATTTTAAATGCTTAATCACTGGATATTATCAAACAGAACATGCTGAAAATTTCTAAATATTCTGATAATACAGACCTATGTCTCCTGAAATAATTCCTGAAAAAAGGAATTTCCCATTTTCATGTTTGATATGAAATGGAAATGGCTAATCTTAAAAGCAAAACAAAAAACAAAAAAACAACTTGTTGCTAAAATAATCTGTAATATGATATGTGTCATATTTAATTTGAACAAGGAGCTTAAATCAGTGAATCACACTTCCATGCTTATCATTGCATCTATTTTTTTAAATATATATTTTTTAGTTGTAGTTGGACACAATACATTTTATTTATTTATTTATTTTTATGTGGTGCTGAGGACGGAACCCAGGGCCTCACAGGTGCTAGGCAAGCGCTCTACCACTGAGCCACAACCCCAGCCCTCATTGCATCTATTAACATGATTTCTGACAAATTTTACTATTAAAATGGTAAAAATATGTAAATAGGTGGTAGAGTTCTATTATAGTACTGTTTCAGTGTTATATGTCAAAGCACAACTTCCCCTTTGTTAAAGAATGGGGACCACTAGCTCTTGATGGCAGTTAACAGTGTCACAAAGGAGGTAAAGCAATGAGAAAATTCATATGATATAAGATATGGGAAAGAACTTGGAAAAAGTTCTACCATAAAGCAACCATTAATGATTATTATAGGAGCATATCATAGAAGACAAGAAAACAAATAAATGCTGGGCCCAGACGTGAAAGTACGTGCTTAAAAATGCTATAGGTGATAGTTATAAAGAGTAAATGGAATATACACATATATATGTATGTTTGTACACACAAACACACACATATCTTGTCTAAATACACTGATATCTGCAACTTACTTTGAAATTAATTTAAAAGTCAGATAGTCTGAAGGAAGAAAAACATGATAAAGCAAGTACAGTAAAATATTAAGAATAAAATAAAAGTTGTAAGTGTGTAAGTGTCCAATAAGACTTAAATTTTTGATGAGTATTTGAAAATTTTTATAATAAAATGGTAGAAAATAACCTTATGTACTGTAAATGTCATGCCATATAATCAATGAAAAATATCATTCAATATATCTTGTTATTTTGTTCTTGTTACTCACTTACATAAGATATCTTTATAGTATGTCACGTAATGCAAAAATTCCAAAGTTTCTAAAATTTAAAACATTTGTGTACACCTCTTCAAAATTTCATTGTGAATGAAATCTCTAATTGTTAAAGGTGTCAAATTATAAAATCAAAGCAGACACATCTCCTAGAAATGGTATATCTTTAAAACACATTGCTTTTGGCTGGGCTTGGTGGCACATGCCTATCATCTCAGGGGCTTGGGAGGCTGAGGCAGGGGGATCTCCGAGTTCAGAGCCAGGCTCAGCAAAAGCGAGGTGTTAAGCAACTCAGTGAGACACTATCTCTAAATAAAATACAAAATAGGGCTGGGGATGTGGCTCAGTGGTTGAGTGTCCCTGAATTCAATCCCTAGTAACCCCATCCCCCAAAATAGATGACTTTTCCCACTAGGTAAATGTTCTTAATATGAACTGAAAGCTTTGAGCATTAAGATTAGCATAAAGAAGTTCAAAACTGGACACTTTTGAAGTGCTTTCTCCTATAACTGAAGAAAAATAAAATGTAAACTACCTAAAAGATTCACTGCTAAAACAAAATGAACTTTTTTTTTCTTTTAAGTGAAAATAAACTTTGTACATCTTAAGAAATGTGAAAGAGATACAAATAAGTAGATCCTGGTGTCAAATTCTAAAATACAAGAATTGACAAAAGCTTTTCAACAACAAACAAACAAACAAAAAGTCTGCCTTTGCCTATAGTAGAAAGTATTAAAATTGTTTATCTAGAATAGCATAGGAAAATGTAACCTAAAGATACAACATTTATATTTGTAGCATTTCAATTTTCAAATAGAAATAAAAATAAGTATTTACATACCTAATATTATTTTTTAGAATTTTCAAGCAACTGAAGCATTTAAAGGTTGTGTGAGTCTTCTGTTCTTCCTGGGCATCTCCTTCATGTTTTCCATAATAAAAGTCATTAACTAACATGATCAATTTTCCTTTCTCTGAATCAATAGTCTTATTTATATTTGCTGTATTTGAAAATTCTGTTTTAGCCAGTCCCAAAAAGTTATTTATCATGTCTGGACAACAATACTGAAAGAGAAAAAAATTAGAAGCCTTTTAAAAAAAAAAAAAGCAAAAATTATTCTGTGGTTACAAGTAAAGTCAGGCTATGTAAAACTCTGCTTGGTAATACATCTGGAAAAATAGTCACCAAAAATTTGTGGTGCACATACATATTCTAAAAAACTCAAATGAAAACACTTATTGTCTTAATAAAAAAAAATTTTTTTTTCAAAAAGAAATGAAAACCCTTAAACAGGACTTGGCTATAGATGTAATAACCATTCCTTTGCAATTTATCTGTTCAGGTGTAACTATTTAATAATAATTTGTTGCTTGGTCCAAAATTATTCATTTCACATCTATTTCGAGAGTACAGAAAGAAATATTTCATATGCCTTGATGCATATTTTTAATTATCAAGTAACACAAAAAATTTTGTAAAACCTTAATGGAACTAGACTTTTACACAACTAACCTGCTATTTCTTAGACTCAAGGTACTAGAAAAGGTATGGAATGCAAAGATATATAAGACTAATCTTCCTTCTTAAAAAAAAAAAAAGAAAAGAAAAGAAAAAAATCCACTTTTTTACATTAAGCATAAAAGAAAAGTGTTTTTACATCTTAAAATCTAGAATGCTAAATATCTGAAGAGGAAATTTATCTCTTCAGGAGTAAAATCACAATGTCACATAAAACGATTTTAATATGGAATTTATGTTCATATGTGAGCTTTTCTTTTTGAACAAGATAGAACTAATTCTATCTTTTATTTATTCATTGCACATAACATTCAGTTGTATAGTTTTTACTTAAAGGGCAAGCTCAGGAAGATGTGCATTATAATATTTGTTAAAATGCTAATTCCTGGGCCTCACTTCAGAACAACTAAGCTACAATGTCCAGAGATAGGGCCTAGAAGTTAATATATTATTTATTTTTTTTGATAGTTGTAGATGGACAGCATGCCTTTATTTTATGTTTATTTTTGTGTGGTGCAAAGGATCGAACCAAGTGCCTCATACATGCTACGCAAGAGATCTGCCACTGAGCTAGAGCCCCAGCCCTAGAAGTTATATTTTTTAACAAGTGGTAATTCTTTTACAACTTAAATGTTTTCTATATGTGTTATGTGTTAAACTGGCATCAACATAAGAAAATTTTAAACTCTTAATACACCTATTTCATTTCTAAGATAACAACATCCACTTCTACCATATGTGAAATGTTAGACAACTGGTGGAAAACTCTGTATTACAAGGGACAGTGGGCCTTTCTGGTCCAAGACAGACTTATAACATTTCTTTCAAGATTGCATTTTACTTATTTTGTTTTACTTATCAATTTATAAATCTGAAAAGAAAAAACACACACACACACAAAATCTAAAATAAATACAAAGAAAAAAAATACTAAGTAAAATGGGCCACAAATAAGTGGTATAACTAACCTATGTTAAGGAGTTGAGGTTTCACCCATATGCAAAATTAGGACAAATAGATTAGTTCTCTAATACAACATGAATCTCTGTAGTCTTCCATTCAGAATAAATTATAATTGAAATAGAAATACAACATAAAAAGGGAGGTAAGAAAGGTTTTGCTATTTATGTTCCTATATTCTTCTTGCAATATCACATAATATCTGAGAGCTCAAACTTAGGAAATTCAGACTATTTCTAAGGAGTTTTACAAGACTAAGTTCCTTCTTTTAAAAAAATGCTACTTTCTACTTTAAGGATAAATGAAGAAAAACATGGTAGGGAATAAAACAACTAGCATTATTAGAAAAATTACTCAAAATGTGTATCTTCTTACTACTACTAATATGTATCACTGGCACCATTTTGACAAACAAAACTCTTCACTTATTTGCAGGATTCCTTGGAGGAAGATCTCAAACAATGAGAAGTTATAATGCACAAAAATAAATAATAGAGGAAAGTCTTCCTAATAAGAAATACAGATTATTTTGTGTCCCAAACACAAGATCTGGCTTTTAGTAGAAGTTATTTTGAGTCATATTTAGCACCTGATTATTTTCTGAAATCTACAAAATAGTTTATGAGAGAGTATGTTGCAAGGTTTATATTCTCCAGAAATGTCTAATTTGAAATTAAAGTTGACCTAGAGTAATAAATTACAATATATATAACATATAATCAATTACTTCCTGTTCTTTTTTTTCTTTTACAGAAAAGATAGGATCAGATTTTTAAAAATTAACATACAAATCTTGTTCACAGTAACTTTAAAAAATTGTTTTTAAATTGTAGTTGGAAACTATACCTTTATTTTATTTACTTTTATGAGGTGCTGAGGATCGAACCCAGAGCTTCACAAGTGCTATATGAGTGCTCTACACTGAGCCACAACCCCAGCCCTCACAGTAACTTTTTTTAAGCAATATTTAAGATCCCTATGAAAAACAGCTGAATAATAAACTGCTGACAACCAAACATGGACAATGGCTATAGTGAATGAGGGAGAAGGGAAGGAGCAAAATAGCCTACAGGAGGGAAAAAAAAATAAAAAGACAGGCAAGAAAGAAACTTAAGAAATGAGCACTAATGACAGTGAACTATGGTCCAAAATCAACTGGTTATCTTTTGTTCAGCTCCTGGACTCTTTTAGTTCTCACCCTTTACTACAACCCTTCACATAGCCTTTATTTTCCTGGGCTGGCTAGTCTACAAATATTAAATGCCTTTAATGCTATTCTCATCTTTACATTTCCCAATACATAGGTCATCTTCCATAGCTTTGTTAGTGCCCTAAAAATTTAGGTAGAATTTTCAGAGCAAAGGATATGGAATGCAATTTTTAAATAGTAAAATAGGACTTCTCATACAAACATTCTATATAAGTCAACATTTCCCCACTTATTAGGAATTCATCCAAAAGCCACCAACAACCAAATTCCACAAACCCGATTTTCACTGAAACTTAGATCCAGAGAAAATCCAGAGACCACATATACAAAAGCACTACCCAAAGCATCCAAGAAAGAAAGCATGTAGTCAGAAGGAGATCAAAGACAAAAGAATCCAAAAGATCTTAGAAAGTGTCAGTAAAGGGAGCTGGGAATATAGCTCAGTGGTACTGCACTTGCCTAGCATATGCAAAGCCCTAAGTTTGATTCACAGCACCGTAAAAAAAAACAAACTAACAAACAAACAAAAAAACACCACCACCAGCAACAACAACAGAAAAACAGAAATATGACAATTTAAATATATATCCTGAAAGAGGTGACATGATAGGCATATCCTGAAGTGCAAGGATAGATAGATAGATAGATAGATAGATAGATAGATAGATAGATAGATAGGCAAACGCAGATATAGAAGCTGGTCAAGAGCATGGCAGAAGAAGTAACCCAGACCTACTTTGGAAAAGGAAAGCTGAAAAGGCAGTGCTATAGAAAGAAGCAGACACATACACTGCATTTGCAGGAAGTCTTCTGCCAAGCAAAGAATTATATAAACCCAACTAGCAGGCTGTGAGACTATACTATAAATCTAGGCTCTCATCTAAACAAAAATACTTTCAGATAAAAGGAGGCTAATAACAGGAATATATACAATTCTAGTAAAACATCAGGAAAATGTTATCCTGGAGCAGATATAAGAAGAGACAGCAAAGCTGAGGAGATGTGTCCCCATGTGGGTTGCTTTTAAATCTCTCTAGTCCCAGGCCCATGGAGCCCACAAGAAACTATTCACTGTTTGAGGGTACCTTCTTCTCCATCCTACCCCCTGAGGCCATTGATGTAAGTGACCTCTGAACAATCTCACATAACCAAGTTTTCTGCCATTCAGTGACCAACCAAAGCCTGTTGGGGCAACGTTTGGAGCTCCAGGCCCAGGTGTGGGGTAAAGCAGCCACACAATTAACGAAGAATATAACACTGCACCAGGTCTTTCTGTGGCTGCCCCAGCACAAGACTGGTCTCTTGCTCAACTTCGATCAGGACCCCTCACCAACAACAGGTCATCTCTTGGACCTGGAAATCTGTCATCTCCACCATGAAGCCTGGATGACTTTAAACAATTGTTGACCAATCTGACACTTCATGATCCTAACATCTCTGGTCCCCAGTAAGAATGCTAAAGCACTGCATGATGTTGCTGAAAACTTAGAGACTGGGTTCTGAGAAGGGGAAAAAAGAGGCTGAATACCTAGGTTTCCTCTTCCTCTTCTTGTGCACAAACACAAAACATGCCCTTTCTACAGAAATAAACTTGCTTTAGAATCCCACCTCACCCCCAGGGAGAGATTAAGAAGTAGCACATCAAGGGAAAAAGGAGAGGGGAAAAATGAGTAACAGAGAGGTAAGATAAATTAGAGACAAGGATAGTAGTAAACAGACATTGCAAAATAAAAGAAGGGAAAGAGAGGCCAGTAACGAGAAAAGCAAGGTTTAAAAAAAAGAGAGATTAGGATTAGAGAGAAAATGACAGATATAGCATGCAAAGGAAAATTCATTTTGGACACACAACTGTATGGAATAAATATTTTAAAATATAATTCAGGAAAACTGTGCTAAAAAAACAAAGGAAGACACAAATATAAAGGCAAAAGAATACACTGTACACTAGAGAAGACTGACTCAAACTTTCCATAGTAAGTTATGTCACTATAAAATTATTAATCTTAAAAAATATTAGTCTAATAGATAGATAGATAGATAGATAGACAGACAGACAGACAGACTGGGATGTAGCTCAAAGGTAAAGTGCCCCTAAATCCCCAGTATCAAAAAAAAGAAAAAGAAACTTATTACTTTCTAGGTGAGACCCTCTGCAATTTAGTGAGACCTTGTTGCAAAAAAAAAAAAAAGAACTGGAATGTAGTTCAGTGATAAAGAGCCCCTGAGATCAATTCCCAGTACCAAAACACAAAGTAACAAAAAACAAACAACAACAAACACTAAACACTAGAATCAAAAACAAAATACTTTTTTTGAACATTTTAAAATGTTAAGGATACATTCATGATACAGTTATGAAAGCTAGATTCTTCTATATCACAAATATCAGCTAAGTAATGAAAGATATGGATTGAGATGTGATTATATATCTAGGACAGAATAAGTTGAATAAGTGAAGATAAGGATATGTAAAAAGTTTTATCAGTGGATACTAAACTACAGTTAGATAGGAATACAAGTTCTGGTATGCTATTATTACATAGTAGGGTGTCTATAGATAACAATAATGCACTGTACACTTTAAAAAGCCAGAAAAAAGGGGTGGGGATTATGGATCAGTGGTAGAGTGCTAACCTGGTGCGGTTGAGGCACTGGGTTCAATCCTCAGCACCACATAAAAATAAATGAATAAAAATAAAGACATTGTGTCCACCTACAGCTAAAAATTTTTTTAAAAAAAAAGCCAGAAAATTTGAAGTTTTCACCATAAAGAATTGATAAGTGTTTGCAGAATAAAACATTAAACAATGGACACATATCAAAACATCGCACCCCATTAATACGTAAAATTTTATGCTTTATGTACCAGTCAAAATTAATGTAAATAAAGACTAAAATTATAATGAATACTCTGGAAAAGTTTATATGACAAGCAAATAATTTACTTATTATTTTTAGTGTACCTCATTATCTATAGTATATCTTACTATATTATACACATATTTTCAAATTTCTACCTAATAGTAAAGAAAACAACCTACAGACATTTTTGCTAAAGAAAAAAAAAAAGTATTCATCAGCACTTGGGCTTTACTATAAGAGGTATGGTTAGAATACCAATTAACTAATGAAACAATGAGAAAAATGTCTAACTTTAAGAAATTCCTAAAGAATAAATGAAATAATGTATTTATTTAAAGCTTAGTTTTATGTTTGACACATGGAATCAAATAAATTATTATAGGATATTTTAATATTTTTCCATTAGGAAAAAACATTAACTGTGATATAATTAACTTTGATTTATCAAAAACTTCTATTTAGGTTTTTTTAAATTATTGATCTAAAAATTACATTATTTTATGGAAATTATATTAAATTTTAACTGAAATATAAAAATATAAAAGCTAAAAAGTAAAAAGTCCCCAGTTTTCTATTTTTTAATTTTTATGATCAACACATTATATTTATACATTTTTGAAACAATGTGATTTTTACATTTTTATGATACAACTGTGTGAACACAATCGAGATCCTCTTCTAATATGAGATATAGAATGCATTACTGTTAATTATACTCACCCTATTATGCCATAGAACATAAGAATTTTCTGTGCCTATCAAACTGTCACACTGTACCTGGTGACCAACCAATTTCTATTCCCTTCCCCCTCTACTTGTCTCCATCTCTGATGACCTCTAGTCTACTTGATTCTATGAGATCAACTTTTTAAAAGTGCCCACTGAGTGAGATCATGTAGTATTTGTCTTTCTGTGCCTGAAACTCTCCAGTTTTAAACATTTCCTTCCTAGATTTGTGACTATGCTTTGAGACTTCATTATTATAAACACATATATTATTCAATTGCATTCAATTTAGTTAAATAGTATTGCTTACACATTGTCCCATTTTATCTATCATAGAGATACCCTCCTTTCATAAAATGTTACAGTGTTCCATTACATAAATCTTTTAATATTTTGGTTATTTCCAGTACAAGTAATCACAAATAATGCTATAACATGTAAAAGTCACACTTGGAAGAAGGTTGCCAATCTCTCCAGGCCCAGAAGTGTGTATGTTTTGCATGTTGAACTGATTCTATTTTGTATACAGACTGTATGCAAAATAGAAGGGAAATAAGAACATTCATGTCTACTTCTATATGTGGAAAGAAAATCAGGAAGGATATAAAACTGGCAACCAGGTCATAAGAGTCAGAGGTAAAGATTCTTCCCGTAGACACTTTCCTATTTTTAATTTTTAATAATGTGACTTTGTTACCTAGTAAAAATAAATAAATAAATGTGACTAAGAGAACATAGTAGCAAGAGATCTTCCAAAAATGGTAGATTAGAGGCATTATACACTTGCCTGCATCTCCTTGAAACCAAATTAAAATAACTGTAACATAGTTGCTCACTGAGATGAATGACTATGGGAAAATACCAGGTTTCAACTGTGGATAGAGACTTGGAGAAGCCCAAATAAAATGGATTGTGGAAGACAGAATGAAACAAAATGCACCAGTGCCAATCCCAGGGAAGTATGCCCCTTCAGCAGAGGTAGAGAAGAAACAGACAGAGTCCCAACAAACATGACTGGCACAGGATCCAGCCTCCTGCAGAAATATAGGCTAAGCAAACAACAGTACAGTTTGCATGTTAAATTGGCTCTGTAGAAGACCCCTGTACTTCTTTGCATATTCTCAGTTTTATAATTTGGAGCCATCTTAGAAAAGGTCCTATTGTCTGAGGTTACTTACTGCTTTAGCAATCAGCATGTGCAGTAACAGAAGGTGCTTCTCATTAGACCTGGCAGTTTGCCAGACTTAGCTCTCAGAGTCTGGGGAATGAGCAGTCACATGTAGCCAGGACTGGAAACACCAGAACCATGGGCTGTGGATTATGCAGAACTCACCACCATCCCTTCCACCACAGATCTTTGAGACTCATATCCTCTCTCCATCCTTGGGGGGGCATACAGGGACACTTCACAGAGCTAGTATTAGCTCTACCCTCCAAGTGCTAAGCTCTGAAGAGAAGATTTGGGGAGTTCCACATTCTGACATGCCATGATGTCAGCATCAGTTCTGCTCTAGAAGTGCATAACACAAATAGCTCCAGAAAGAATTTGTTTCTAGGGAACTCTGCATTCCACACTAGCTCATTCTGGTGTACAAAGCAGCTGAGAGGTATTCCAACTGAATCAAGCCACAAATTACTACCATCAGTCAACTGACTAGTACCACAAAAGAAAGGAGTAAGCCCCAGTCTTTTCTCTGTCCAAGCAGCACACAGACTAAAGACAAAGAAATTCTCTGATCAGCACAGTCAAAGAGTTTCTATCCTTCCTGCTCATTTGGGCATCTGAGGGAAAAGAAAATTTTCATTTTTTTTTTTTTTATTCATAGTTTTACTTTTTTTTTTTTTTTTAAACTCAGGGGTACTTTCAAAACTGCACTACATTCCCAGCCCTTTTCATTTTTTCAGACAGGTTCTCTTCAATACTGGCTTTGAACCTGTGATCCTCCTGCCTCAACTTCCTGAATAACTGGGATTACAGGCATATACCACCACACCTGGCTTAAGTTTTTGTTGTTGTTGTTATTTTGATGTGCTGTTTTGTGGTTATTTCCCTTTTTCCCTCTTATTTTTTTGGTATTAGGGATTGAATTCGGGGACACTCGACCCCTTAGCCACATTCCCAGCCCTTGTTTGTGTTTTATTTAGAGACAAGGTCTTACTGAGTTACTTAGCGCCTTGCGAAATTGCTGAGGCTGGCTTTGAACTCTTGGTCCTCCTACCTCTGCCTCCCAAGTCACTGGTATCACAGGCATGTGCCACCATGCCTGTATTTTTCTCCTCTTTTTAATATGAAATATTTTTCTTCTCTTCCTTTCTCCCTTTTCTATTTTACTTTTCTCCAACTATATTTTATTCCTTTGATTAATTCTATTTTTATTATTTAACTGTTTGTTATTTAATATTATTTTTCTTCTTTCTTTTCATTTGTTGTGGTATTACTGTTTTTAGTTTTTGGATTTCACTTTATTTATCTATCTCATTTTTTCTTTCTTCTTTGTTCCTCTTCTTTTTTTGCAGTGATTGAGATTGAGTCTGATTGTGTTGAACACATCAGCTGGGTGCTCTGCCACTGAGCTACACTCCCAACCCAGCTGAGGGGAATTATGCCTTGCTTGGGCCACACTTAAACCTTGGCAGATACTTCAACTTAGAGAATAGGAGGAATAAAAGCCCACAGACTACAACCTGTCCCCAAGCAAGCATGGCAAGGGGGGTGGATCTGAAGTCCCATTTGGGATCCCTCACTACTATAACAAGAACAGAAGAAATAGCATAACTGTTATAGGCACCATACTTATGGTGCCTATATATGCGGCCTCAATATCTGTCATTCCCATACCCTATCAGACAGCATATTGCTGATAGGGTTGGAGGTGAGTGTGACAGTGGAGGGAGCTGTAACTGGCCATTGTTTCTCCCCATGAAACAACTAGAGATGCCCTGAATGTCTAAACAAAAGATAAAGGCTCCAGGACATCACCACAATTGGAACAGCCAGTAGCAAAACTGCTTCCAAGTTAACAGCCAAGATCAACAAAGCCCAGGGAAACCCCCAACACATACCTGATAGGGGCTTCGATTTCCACTATAGGAGTAATCACAGAGGGTACACTCTATATCTATTGCTGTCTATAGCAAAATTGTCTGAAATACCAGACAGACTACCCTCTTGCAAGTCCTATAAAGAAAATAAATCACTTAGGCTCTGACAAAAATCTGTAAAAATCTGTAAAAATCTTTAACCACAGCCAAAGAAGCCACAGGAAAGTACACAAGGAAGTACAAATTGAATTAAATTCAATAGTAAATAGAAACCCAGTAACCCAGGGCTCACCAAGAAGTAGTGGAAAATAGTGAAAGATATCCATCCCAGCGGATGAGCAAATCTCAACATACAAACACAAGAAATATGAAAGCACAAGGCAGTAGAATAGCTCCTGAGGTTCATAAATCTCTAATAAATCTCTAATCCAAAGATATAAAAGTAGATGAACTACTTGACAGAGAAATTAAAAGAATAATTTTTTTAAAAAAACAGTTCAATAAATTCCAAGAGGATATAAGAGCTGAATGAATTAAGGAAACCAATGCAGGATATGAATGAGAAATTTGATAGATAGGGATTTTGAAACAGAACCAACCAGAATTCTTGGAAATGAAAAGCTCAATAAGTCAGATTTTTAAAAATTCACTTGAAAGCCCCACCAAAACATTAGATAGACCAAAAGAAAGAATAACAAGACTTAAAGAAAAAGTTGAGTTATCAGATTCAGAAACTAAGTTTAAAAAATCAGTAAAAATGAACATAATATACAAGATCTCTAGGACACCATTAAAGAATCAAACACAGGTATGATCAGAAAGGATGAGGGAGAAGAGCTACAGACTGAAGACACAGAAAGTCTATTCAGCGAAATGTCAGAAGATAGCTTCCCAAATCCTGGAAAAGACATGGATATCCAGGTAAAAGAGACATAAAGAGCCCCAAGTAGCCAAGCACCATGGTGCTTGCCTGTAATCCCAGCAACTTGGGAGGCTGAGATAGGAGGATCATGAGTTCAAAGTCAGACTCAGCAACTGTCAAGGCACTAAGCTACTCAGTGAGACCCTATCTCTAATAAAATACAAAATTGGGCTGGGGGTGTGGCTCAGTGGTTGAGTGACTCTGAGTTCAATCCCCCGTATCAAAACAAAACAAAACAAAACAAAAAAACCCAAATAGACATAACAAAAAGAAAAGAAAAGAAAAAAAAAAAAAAAAGCTTACCCACAACATATTATATTTAAACTCCCAAAAGTACCTAACAAAAAATATTTATAAAGCTGCAAAAAAGAAGGGTCAAGTCATATTTTAAGACAAAGACATCAGAGTAACAGTGGATTTCTCAGAAGAAACTCAAAAAGGCCAGAAGGGCAAGGAATGATGTATTTCAAGGCCTAAAAAAAAAAAATAAATGCCAAACTCAATTACCATACCCAGCAAAGTTTCCCAAATCAAAGGAAAAATAAAGAACTTTCATGATAAGCATACATTAAAGGAATTCCTGACCACTAAATCAGCATTATAGAATATACATAAGGGAATTCTACACAGAAGTGACGAAGAAAGACTAATACAAAAATAATGACACAGGAAAAAATAAATTTCAGTAGAATAGATTAGAACAGCTAATAAGAAAAAAAAAGGAGAGAACCAAACAGTATTAATAAAATCATCAAATCTCTAAGATGAATAAAAGAGCAAGACACAACATAGAACATTCAAAACAACTAGGAAAAAACTTCAGCCAGGCATGGTGGCACATGCCTGTAATCCAAGCACCTGGGGAGCCTGAGGCAGGAGGATTGTGTGTTCAAAGTCAGGTTCAGCAACTTACCAAGGCCCTAAGCAACTCAGTGACACTCTGTCTCTAATAAAATACAAAACAGGGCTTGGGATATGGCTCAGTGGTTGAGAGCCCCTGAGTTCAATCTTTGGCACAAATAAAATAATTTTAAAAATTACAGAATAACAAGAAAAAAGTGCACACACACCTTTGAATAAGAATTCTCAACATAAATGGTCTTAATTCTTCAATTAAAAGGTGCAGATTAGCTCATTAGATTAAAAAAGAAGACCAAATAATATACATTCTAAAAAACTCACTGGCAAAAACATACACAAACTGAAAGTGAAAGGATGGAAAATGATACTGTAAGCAAACCAAATCCAAAAGCAAGCAGCAATAGCTATACTCATAAATGACAAAACAGACTTAGGTCAAAAACAGAAAAAACAAAGGAGGTCATTACATATTGATAAAGGAAACAATTCATCAAGACACATTAACAATTACAAACATATATGCACCAAACATAAGAGCACCAATTTTATAAAACACCACAGGACACAAAGGGAGAGATGGCCCTAATATAATAATGAGTAACTGCAGTACCCACTTTCACCATAGAGACCAAATAAAATCAACCAAAAAAAATATCAGGGGTGAATTATACCATAGTTCAAATAACTTAACAGACATATACATCTAAGGGCTGCAAAATGTATATTCTTTTCATCAGTGCATGAAACTTTTTACACAATAGAAATATTTCTGACCATAAAGCAAGAGTTAACTAATTCAGAAAAACTGAAATGATTACTTGTATCTTATTGTATCATGATGGAATGAAACCAGAAATTTGTAACAAGAAAAACTGCAGTAATTATATCAAAACATTGAGGCTAAAAATACACTGGTGAACAAACAGTAGGTTATGGAAAAAATCAGGAAGGAAATTTAAAAATTCCAAGAATCAAATAAAAATGAAAACATAATATAGTAGAACCTGTGGGATACAGTGAAAACAGTACTTTGGGGGAAGTTTATAGATACGAATGGCTATATTGAGGGAGGTAGGGGGAGCAGATCCCAAATAATAACCTAAGATAAATCTCAAGGTCTTAGAAAAACAAGAATAAACTAAGGGGCCAGGCGCAGAGGCTCACACCTATAATCCCAGTGGCTTGGGAGACTGAGGCAGGAGCATCACAAGTTCAAAGCCAGCCTCAGCAACAGTGAGCAACTCAGTGAGACCCTGTCTCTAAAGAAAATACAAAACAGGGCTAGGGATGCGGCTCAGTGGTTGAGTGCCCATGAGTTCAATCCCTGATACCAAAAAAAGAAAAGAAAAAATAAATGAAACAAAGAGCTGTTTCTTTGAAAAGAAAAATGAAATTGAAAAACGTTTACCAAATTTAACCAAAAGAAAGAAAAGACCCAAATTAACAAAAATAGAGATGAAAAAGGTATACTACAAAAGACAATATTCATAAGATCCTTCGGGAAAATCTGGGAAAACTACATACCAAAAAAAAAAATGGAATATCTAGAAGAAATGGAGGAGATTCTGGACACATAATTTAAAAATCCAAATAGATCAGTAATGAGCAATGTGACTGAAGCAGGAGAAAAGTCTCCAAACAAGGAAAAGCCCAGGCCTAGACAGATTCAATGCTGAACTTTACCAGACTTTTAAAGAACTAACAGCAATGCTTCTTAAGCTATTTAGAAAAAAAAAAAAAAAAAGGAAGAAAATGTTTTCAAACTCAGCTTACCAAGCTAGAATTACCCTGCAACCAAGACCTGATAATGACACAACAAAAAAAGAGAAAAATATAGACTAATATCCTTGATAAACATAAATGCAAATAAATGCAAAATCCTCAATAAAATACAAATCAAATTCAATGGCACATTAAAAAGCTTGTCCACAAGTTGGCTTCATGAAAGGGATGCAAGGATGGTTTAACACACACAAGTCAATAAATGTAATATAGCACATTAATACAAAAATTAATAGAGGATAAAAAAACATGATCTCATAGATAAGAGAAAAAAACCTTTGATAAAATTCAGTAAAGCTTCATGATAAAATGCTCTGAATAAACTATATATAACACAATCATACTTTAACATAATAAAGGATATATATAACACACCTATAGCCAACATCATACTGAATACAGAAAAATTGAAAGTGTCCCTTCTAAACTCAGCAACAAGGAGCTGGAGTTGTGGCTCAGCAGTAGAACGCTCGCCTAGTGCATGTGGGGCCCTGGGTTTGATCCTCAGCACCACGTAAAAATGAATAAATAAAATAGAGGTATTGTGTTCAGCTACAACTAAAAAATAAACACTAAAATAAATAAATAAATAAACTCAGCAATAAGACAAGTATACCTATTCTCACCAATCTTTTTTTTAATTGAATATGACAGTGGAATGCATTACAATTATAATTTTTTATAAATACGACAGTGGAATGCATTACAATTTTTTTATAAATATGACAGTGGAATGCATTACAATTCATATTACACATATAGAGTACACTTTTTCATACCTCTGGTTATATATAAAGTGTATTGACACCAATTCGTGCCTTCATACATGTTCCACCACTCTTATTCAATATAGTAGTACTTAAAACCTTAGCCAGGCCAATCAGGCAACAGAAAGAAATAAAAGGGATAAAGATATGATAGGAGGAAGTCAATGTATCCCTTGGTTACAGACACAGTTCTATACTCAGAAAATCCTAGACTCCACCAAAATACTCTTAGAACTGACAAATTCAGCAGAGTTGTAAGATTTTACAAAATGCACACACAAAAATCAGTAGCTTTTCTAGACACCAATAACAAACTCACTGAGAAAGAAATCAGAAAGCAATCCTATTCACAGTAGTCTCAGAAAACAAAAACTAAAATACCTAGGAATAAATAAAACCAGGACTGTGAAAGACTTCTATAATAAAAATGACCCCAAAGAGGTATAAACAAAAAGAACTTGAGGGAAAAAGAAAAAACTAATGGAACATGGGAAGGCTTCCCATGTTCATATTAGGAGAATATAATTTAAATGGCTATACCACCAAAAGTGATCTACATATACCATGCAATCCCTAAGAAAATATCAATGACATTATTCATAGAACTTGAAAAAAATCCTAAAATTTGTATGGAATCATAAAAGACCTAGAATAGTCAAAGCAATCCTCAGCAGAATGCACAATGTAGGAGCCATCACAATACCTGATTTAAAAATATACTACACAGCTGTAGTAACAAAGATATGTACTGACATAAAAACAAACATGAAGGCTATGAATAGAATAGAAAAACAAGAATAAAGCCACAAATCTAGAGCCAACAGATTCTTGACAAAGGTGTCAAAAACATGTCAGAAAAAAGAAACCTTTTCAAACTGGATAGAAAACTGGATATTCACCTATAAAAGACTGAAAATACCAGACCCTATCTTACATCCTGAACAAAAATAAAGTCAAGATGGATGGATCAAAGACTTTAATGTAAGACCTGAAACTCTGAAACTACTAGAAGAAAACACAGGGGAAAAATTTTAAGATACTGATACAAGCAATCGTTGATTGCCTGAATAGGACTTCAATAACTCAGGGAACAAAAGCAAGAACTGACAAATGGGATGATATTAAACTAAAATGCTTTTGCAGAGCAAGGGAACAACACAATGAAAAGACAGCCTATAGAATGGGAGAAAACTTTGCCAACTACTCATCTAACAAATTATTAATATCCAGGACATATAAAGAACTCAAAAAACTTAACAACAAAAGAACAAGTAAAGTAATCTAAATTTTAGAATGGGCAAATTATCTACACAGACACTTCTCTAAAGAAATACAAATGGCCATAAATACATGAAAAAATATTCAATATCTTCATCTATCAGGGAACTACAAATCAAAACTACATTGAGATTCTATCTTACCTTAGAATGCTATTATCAAAAAAAAAAAACCCAAAAATGCTTGCAAAGACATGGAAAAAAAAAACAAACTCTTACACTCTTGTGGGAATATAACAGTACATACAGACACTATAAAAATGGGTATGAAGGTTCCTCAAAAAAATTTTAAAAAAATTAAAAATGGAACTATCATATGATTCAACTTCATCAATTCTGGGTATATTATTATTATCAAAAAAAAATGAAGTCAGCATACAAGAGATACCTACATATCCATTTTTACTACAGTACTATTCACAATAGCCAAGCTATGGAATTAGACTAGTTGCTGATCAACATATGAGTGGGATAAAGAAAATACATTATATATTTTTCAGCCATAAAAATGAATGAAATCACGTCATGTGCAGAAAAAAAAAAAAGATGAAATTGGAGGACACCATATTAAGCAAAATAATTAAGAGACAGAACAAGCATTATATTTTTTTCTCATATGTGGAAACTTAAAAAATAGCTAAGATGTAGCACAGTGGTAGAGCCTAGCATGCACAAAGCCCTGGGTCCAGTCAAGTCTCCAGTACTGCCCAAAATACATAAAGATAACCTGGAAATAGGAAAGACATTCTTAGGGAAGAGAAAAGGGACAAAAGGTAGGGGTCAGAAAGGAAGGACAAGAGAGGGTAGGAGAGTGGATGGATATGATCAAAGCACAATATATATACATGCATTGAAACATCACAGTGAAACTTCTTAATTTGTACAATAAGGACATATTAATAATTATAAATTTAAAAATTAAAAAATTTCAAAAGAATAACTACAAGATTAAAATCTGATCAGTTTCGGGGAGGACCGAATGTAGCCTTTTTTTGTCCTCTCCATCTATAATACAAAACATAAAAAACATCAGGTGTCTCACCAAAACATTATAAAAAAGAGGAAATTGAAAATACTCACAGGGGAATAGTTTCATATAGAACCTAAGCACTAAATTGAAGTGATTAGAGGCTACACTACACTACTACTAGAGCTGGAAGTGGTATAGATCAAATATAGTCTGTACATTAATAAAGAGCCTGTATTTAAAAATTTAAAAGGATCCCCTTGCTTTTTTCTTTCTTTCTTTTTTTGCAAAATGCGACAAGAAAGTTGTGTATCGTTGAAATAGTGAGCAAGAACTTTTCCTTACTTCTTTGCCACAGAACCCTTCTTTTTCTTATATATCTAAAAAATTCCTTAAAATCTGAATTTCAGAGCCTCCTACAATAATAAAAAGCTCAAACTAGTTCAAGAGAATTATATAAACTATGCTCTGGACTGTGTTAAAACAATTATTTCATATGAGACACTTCACCATTTGAAGTTTATGTCTGAGTATTAAAAATTAAAATGTAAAAACTCAGATTTTCATATGTAATGTGACATGTACATGTTGGCGATTATGAAAATAAGGTAACAAAATATCTAAGTTATTAAAAAATTAAACAAATGTTTTCTAAATTTGAAAAACAATGTGACCAATAAAATATTGATTTTTAAAATAAAATAAGAATAAGCATCCATTATAAATATATGAACTTAATTTCTTAAATCTGATGATTAAGGAATGCCAGTCTTACATAATTACTATGAAAGCAGATTTTTATCTAAGCTAAATAGAAATTCCATTATGAGAAGATTTCTGATCTAAATATTGAGATAGACCATATTGACTGTAAATCTCAAAAAATTCCTTTTTGAGAGGGGGAGTCTCACTATGTTGCCCAACTGGCCTTGAATTTGTAATCCTCTATCCTCATCTTCCCAAGTAGTTGCAAATATAATCATGTGTCACCATGCCTGGCTTCAACCTTTATAAAAATTAAATTCTGAAAGCTTTACCTTCATGTGATTTTTCAAAGGATCCAAAAGATTGAAATGAATATTGCACTTTGGACAAGCTCTTGGAAAAGGTGTTCCATTTTTAGATTGATTTGATGACGTGTTTGCACCTAAAATAAATTCAGAACATTTATGATTCAAAACTCATCACTTTTTAACATTAAATAATCACTGATAGTTTCAAAATTTATAATAATTTCTAAAATTTATGTATAAATACTATAGTAATTTTTATAGTATAGAATGTCAGATTTCATATTTACCTTTTGATGGCATAGCCTGGGAAGATGTCAGTGAAGGAGATTTAACTGAAGGGAATTCAGCTGGAGAATTTGTTCCAGAAACACCCTCACAGGGCTTAGGCTTTTTTGGATTAACACTGTTTACTTCAGAAGCAGAAGGACGTTTTGATAAAAATGAACTTTCATTCACACCTACAATGATTTAAACAGTGGAAAAAATATTTTAGAACACCTAGAATACTACTCATAACTAAGTACAAATACTTTGGAGTTAATTTACAGATAATATAATTAATTACCGTATCACACAAATAACAACAAAAACTAAGTGATCCAAACTCAGGGTATACACAGAAATAGTATAAACATTCATTATAAACTCCAAGAATTAAGATAATTTGTAAAATAACCTTTCTATGCAAGAAATTCTAAATGTGGCTTCAAATAGAAATATATAAACTGCTATTATAAAAGAAGCCAGACCAAAAATTTTAAAGCAGAAAACACTGAACCAAGTTCCCAGAAATAAATTACTTTTGGATACTTAAATGTGTTAGAATTTGTTTAAAAAAAAAAAAAAAAGAAAGAAAGAAAACCTGACAATAACTTTTATTTGTTCCAAAAATTGATACCCTCATATGCTTTTTTATTTAGCAACTTAAAATGTCTACTGCAATGTTAGCTCTTTTCTCACCTAACAAACTGAAGAGTGGTCTACTGACAGCTTTAGGTGATTTTAACCACTTATTGCCATGTACAAAGTGGAAACAACTAAGTTTGAATAATATTTTACTCATTCATATGAAAGGGCACATAATGCAGGGAGTTAGTATAAGTATTTTCATACTATGTTCCCCAGAATTTAATGGGGTCATTTTAGGGAATATACTGGGCCATGTCTGACAAAAAAAAAAACACTTTTCCATTTTATTTATTAGATATTCACATAAAATTTTGTTTGTACAGGGATTTCATTAAAAAAAAAACTCTTCCATTTAAAAACCATTACCTTAAGGATAAAGAATTTAGACCTATTTAGAGCATTACTAAGAAAAATGGGGATATTTAGACTATAACCAAGCCAGGCAAAGTCCTTTTAGAAAATAATACACAATGGGCTTTGTAAAAATGGATTCTAAAACTGTACATCATATTTTAATAATGCCAACTATACCCTAAAAGTAGAAGCAGTGAATAAACTACAAACATTCTAGGCTTTTAAGTCAGACAAGATAAGTTCAAATCCAGACTATGTCAGTCTCTAGCTATGCACTCTTAAGCTTATTTAACTAATTTCTATGAGTTTAAGCTTCCTTTTTTGTAAAATAAGTTATAATGCCTTATTTTACAGAGCTTAAGAAAAAGATAATATACTTAAAATATCCCAAGAAAATATTTGGTACATAAAAAGCACTCAGTAGAAAGTGAAAGCTACTATCATTACTAACTAAATATTTTCCATCTTTATTTTAGAGGGGAAAAAAATTATTCCAACAGATATAATAGTAAGAGCAAATATGCCATAAAAATAAAAAGTATTATAGTAGTTAGCTTCTCTGTTACATCCTTTGAGATAACATAAAAATGATCTCCCACTAATGAAGCATTCTATTACAAACTGCAGGTCCATAAGAAAGATTCCATGAGATCCCTTTAGCATTCTTGTGAGATGTTTAGGTTACCCGAAAAACCACTAAGTGCTAGCATTTCAAATGAATCAATTGATTTTACAACAGGCTAAATAGTAGAAATAGATTGCTTTAATGGAAGAATTTAACAGAAGAAATCTCAATGTTGAAAAAAGTCACTTGCATTTGATTGAACTTCTGATTCTTTAACTTATCTCCGTTCTATTAGGCTGTGCTATTCCCTACTTTTAAGAAATTCTATCTCTGCCAGTAGAAATCCTACACTCACTCAAGATCAAACTCAAATTCAATCTTCTCTGAACCCTCATAATTTCTACAGTGTGTTACTGAACATCACAGCACATATAATTATTCATATTTATCATACATAACTGCTGTCATGTCATTTAAACCTTATAAATGCATTTTTAAATTTACTTATCTTATTTGGCCATCAGAAAAGCCCTGAATAGAATGGCAATCATCAAGAACACAGGCAACAATAAATGTTGGCGAGGATGTGGGGAAAAAGATACACTCATATATTGTTGGTGGGACTGAAAATTGGTACAACCACGATGGAAAGCAGTATGGAGATTCTTCAGAAAACTTGGAAGGGAACCACCATTTGACCCAGTTATCCCACTCCTCAGTTTATACCCAAAGGACTTAAAATCTGCATATTAGAGTAATGCAGCCATGTCAATGTTTATAGAAGCTCAATTCACAATAGCTAAACTATGGAACTAATCTAGGTGTTCTTCAATAGATGAATGGGTAAAGAAAATGTGGTATATATATTTAATGGATTATTACTCAGCTTTAAAGAAGAATGAAATTATGGCATTTGCCAGTAAATGGATGGAGTTGGAGAATATCATGCTAAGAGAAATAAGCCAACCCCGAAAAACCAAAGGCCAAATGCTTTCTCGAATACCTGGATGCTAATTCACAATAAGGTGGGAGGCACTACAGAAGAATAGCATTACCTTAAATTAGGTAGAGGGAAGTGAAGGGAGGGGAGAGGAGGGAAGGTGATGTGGGGATAGGAAGGATCATAGAATGAAACAGACATTATTACTTTATGTATATGTGATTGCATGAGCTATATGTTTCTACAACATGTACACTAAGAAAAATGAGAAATTATATCCCACTATGTATATCAAAGTGCATAAATGCATTCTCCTGTCATGTATAACTAATTAAAACAAATTTAAAAATTAAAAAAGCCTGGAATAAACTATATTAAAAATTAAAATAAAGGCTGGGGTTGTGGCTCAGTGGTAGACTGCTCACCTAGCATGCGTGAGGCATTGGGTTCAATCCTCAGCACCACATAAAAATGAAATAGATACTGTGTGTACACCTACAACTAAAAAAATAAATATTTTTTTAAAAAGAATTTAAGTGAAATCTCCAAATGGCTGATTCAGGTATGGTGAATGAATGCATAATATAAGAAAAATGAGTATCTTTACTTTGAATAATATCAGAAAACAAAAGTGGAAAGAGGTTAACTGACTAAAAATTCTCCAGATTAGAGGTTCAAACTTACTTCTTTCAAATTACCTTATTTACTGCTCACACTAAAGTTTCATTCTCTACATCAAAAAACCTGGCTAGAGAATAGGTGTCATAATCCTTACTTTTAAGAAGTTTCAAGAATTCATATCTTTTCTATGAATAAAAGTCCATGTGTTTTGTAAAACCAGATTTAGCACAAATATATCCCCGTTTCTCTTTGGGTCTTACCTACGTTATTAACTAGAAGTTTACTAGGTATGTAGTGACACCAAGAGAAGTGAGTATCAAATATTGCTGAAAAGAAAAACAGTGGTGTACATCTAAAATCACAATGACTCATGAGGCTGAGGTAAGAGGATTGAAAGCTTGAGGGCAACTCAACAACAGCTAGTCTCAAGTAAAAATATTTTTTATAAAGGTCTGGGGATACAGTAGCTCAGTGGTAGAATGCTTGCTTAGCACATGTAATGCCCTAGATTCAAATCCTCTATACCACACACACAAAAAAGGAAAAACATTAAGCATTATTACTATGGAAAAAGAATGGACAGAAGTTGAGTTTGGTAGATTCTTCACACTGATCTGTTTAGTAAACAACCTAAAAATTCCAAAAAAATCATATACATCTCTACTTCATCAAATATTTGAAACACATATAAACTGCCAGTATATAAAGATTAAGTACTTTGATTACAGAAAATTTTCAATAAGACAAAATTCATACTATACAAATGTATTTTAGATTAATGAAGAATTTTGTTATACCCTCTATGAACTTAAAATCTTCTTCAATAGGTAAATTTCATTACTTCTTCAAATAGCATTTACTGAGTACTTACTATGTACAAATCATTTCTTTAATGTGGTTACTTTACACTAACACTTTAAAATCATGTTTTACTATCATATTGAGACCATTTGTTGGACTAGAGTGACACTAACCTAATAAGAAATCAATAATAACAAACAATTTTTCCCCTAAGTGGTCATAGAAACTAATTTTTAAAATAGAATATTTAGGGCATATGAGGACCTCTCTAATTCATATAAATTACTTTAAGGTGTTAAGTTTGGCTCCAAGTGAGAATGAGTTCAAAGAAGTTTAGCCAAGATTTTATATAAAGTTACCCAAAAAGGCATTCAAAAACTATTAGCACAACTCCATGTTACAATATATGAAAGACTTCACAAGAGGGTATGAGCTTCAAAATAGAAAGTTAATTCCATAAGCAAATTCATCAAGTTTCTTTTATAACTTTTTGGAAAAAGTACTAATACCAACCTGCTATAGAAAGTGTTGGTCCCCCTTGGTAATGTGATAATCCTGTCTCCTGGGTCAAGTCAAATAGTAACTCTGAAGAATTATTAGATACAACTTGTGATGAGCTCATTATGTAACCCTGTTAAAATATTTCAGAGAAAAAATATTACATTTATTCATTATAGTTATAATTATTTTTCATAAAATTTATAAATGCAAATTAATTATATGCCAATATTCTAAGAATAACCTTTGATGCCTCAATTATTAATAAGCTTAAAAACACAAAGATGATTTCTAATTTGCCAAAATTATAATTTACTAAAACTTTGAAAGCAAGCTAATAGAGCTGGTCTATTCCTGACTAGCCAATTAATTTGAAGGAAAAATTATAGTCCAACATTTTCAAGATAAAAGAAAAGTAAATCCATTTTACATTAATAACAGTGCTACACTCTGAGAGGGATTCTAAAAATGCTGTATCACCATCAAAAAGCAAATAATAGAACTGGGCAAAATCTTGGGCTAAACAAGGAGACAAGTATAAAACATATTAACATGGTTATAAAAATTAAAAGCTCTTGTGCCTCTAAAAAATTCTGCATCCTGGTGTCTGGGGTGTGGCTCAGCAGTAAAGCACTTGCCTCCCACATGTGAGGCACTGGGTTCGAGCCTCAGCACCACATAAAAGTAAATAAACAAAATAAAGATACTGCATCCATGTACAACTAAAAAAAAAATATTTTTTTTAAATCCTGCTTTCAAAATATCAATACAAACAAACAGAAACATTAAGGACGAATATATCACACAATATGAATTTTGGAACCATGTTTCTTGCAGAAAGCTGTGGTAGGCCAATCTCCCCTTTTATAAGGCAAATCTAAAAGCAACCTGGCCAGTAGGCTGAATAAGTAAGAATGCCAAGCAGATAGGGAATAAAATAGAAGTTATTTACAGAAGTGATCTGGGTCAGCAGCCCTGCTCCTAGAGACCAGAGCCTCAAAGGAAATTTCAGCCCTTCCATGAGGAGAAAGGGTGGTTCAAAGTAGCAGGAAGATCTCAAGAAAAGAGAAGTGAAAAGTATGAGATGATCTATGCTGTGGTCAAATATACAGTAATAAATACATTTATATGAAAATATACACATATATTTATTATAAATAATTATGAAAATTGTGGTCAATAAATTTAGGAATATTCAAATAGCACTGTATATTAAGAATACTGACACATACACAAAACACACACCACAATATTATGCTCCAATGCCATTTTCATAAAAGACAATCATTGTTGAGAGTAAGCCAGACCACTCTACATGTTGTAATATATAGCAAGCAAGTTTTAAGATTAACAATGCTTAAAAATCAAACTGGAAAAAAGACAGCTACTTTTAGAAAAACAAAATGGGCAAAGGACATAAACTGAGATAATTCAAACTAAAATGCAATGGCCAATATATTCAAAATACCTTTTTCCAACATACTAGTCAAAGAAATGCAAATAATAGTGTTTACTGAATTGGCATTCTTCAATACTGCAAAATATATAATTAGCAGCTATTCTTAAGAGTATCAAGATCAAAAAAAGAATTAATAACTGCAGAAAACATAAGACTAAGAATAAACTACAAGGTGAGATCATGAATAGGATCCTGGAAAGAAAAGGAACATTAATGGAAAAACTGGTGAAATTCTAATAAGGTCTGAGGTTTAGTTCATGTTAATTGCCTGTGATAAAAAGTTAACATTGGGGGGAAATGGGTAAGAGAAATATAGGAACTGTTTGAATTATTTTTTTCTTGTAAGACTAATGATAGAACTGTTATGTCTTATTGATATATGGTTCCCATAAGCAGTGGGAGGGAGGGGAAGGAAGGGAGCAAGGGAGTAGGAATGATGTGGAATGAGTTAGACATCATTACCCTAAGTATATGTATGAAGACATGAATGGTGTGAAAATACTTTGTGCACATCAGTGACTTGAAAAATTGTGCTCTATATGTGTAATATGAAATCAACTGCGTTCTGCCATTGTGTATAACAAATTAGAATAAATAAATAATTTAATTAAAAAGACTAATGATAGTTTGAATTAAGTTAAAGTTTAAAAATGATGACTGGGGATGGCTCAAGCGGAGGCGCGCTCGCCTGGCATGCATGGGGCGCTAGGTTCGATCCCCAAATCACGAGTCTCCACACAGCTTGTAGATTCAAACAGCAATTCTTTATTCCCGAACTCACACCGGCCGTCCACAAACACGTTCTGGGGGAATCCACGTTCTCTGCCCAAATCCACACTCTGCCAAAGTCCACTACTCTGCCCAAATCCACTTCTCCCAAATCCACTCCACATGGACTTCTGTGTCCCAAAAATATACTGTCTGACCCTAAGCACTCAAGAGGAACTCAGCAGCAGGATACGCCCTATTCTAAAGGAGGAACACCCTAATCTCCTATTATGCTAAACTGCCCTATTCTAAAGGGGGAACACCCTAATCTCCTATTATGCTAAACCGCCCTATTCTAAAGGGGGAACACCCTAAACATGGATCCTGCCCTGGTCCTTGAGCAAGGTCACCTTACAGAAGTCCTTCCACTAGACAGCATGGGAGTAAGCTGGCAAGGAATTTGTCATACCTACTTGGCTGATGGCTCCCAGCAATTATATCCACTTAAAAACTAAAAAAATAAATAAATTTTTAAAAAATGATGAAACATTCACTACTGGCAAAGTAGAGATTATATTTTGGTATAATCTGCATAAAAATGTTAGCAGTAGTTACCAAAGCCTTTAAAAGGTTCACATGATTAAATTATTCTACATTCAAGGATTCATGATAAGGAAATGAAAGTGTAATGGAAAATTATTTATAATAGCAGAAACATTAAAACCTATATATTCAATAATAGAGGAGTGGTAAAATAAATTGATGGATAATCATGCAACTATTAACATCAAGATTTTGAGAAATAATCAATGATATGATCCAAGTAGAATGTTCAGTAAAAAGTGAAAAACATATTGACATACACAACATGATCCTGATATATTCTTCTCTCTTTTCTAAATTTTCCTCACAAAATACATATTATTTTATAACAAAATTTGAAGTATTTTGTTTATAAATTGAGGGCTGATCAAGTTTAAGAATTTTGCTTTGTTACTTTCCAATTGACACAGGATTGTTAAGAAGTTATAGAAATAAGTTATTATTGTAACACAAGTAACATCTAGAATTTAGTACCAAAAAGGCAGATATGGATATTTGAGTCTTAAAATGTAGTTTAAAAAAATCAATAAGCCATACTGAACTATAACTAAGCAAAATTTTACTTCAATTTAAATATTTTTTCTAAATATGTGCACTTTAAGAATTGAAAATTTCATTTTTTAAAATAGTTCTTTTAACATAAGTATAATAAAGTTAATGCTGTTAAACACTTTTCTAGAAGAAAACTCTGGTTAATTATCACAATTTCAGAGAGCAGGCAATCCACTAATCAATAATAACTAATTAAAATAATTCTCCAATTGAGAATTTTTAATGTATTATAAAAACAGTCCAGAAAAATGTCATATACAATAATAAGAGTAGAACAAGCATTTTACTGGCATTCAGAAGATTTGCATTTTTATTTAACTATGTAACCTTGGGCAATTCACTTCTGAACTTCAAGTTATTCATCTTCCAACAAATAACGGCCACAATTATGTTTATATGTAATTGCTCGTCATAGTAAATATATCAAGTAGTCATCACAAAAGAACTAATAAAGCCCTTCCTGGTTGAGGAAGGTTCCCAATACAGCACCATTTGTTTTGGATGGAGCCGAAATTAGAATCCTGGTCTGACCCTTAAGCTGTATCATACTAACTTTATAAGTAATAATATATTCCATCCCTGCCTACCTGAAAGAGATGATGAAATACAAAGACAGTTCATGGAAAAAGTGAACATACACACATATAAAACATGACATAAAATGAGAAACTATTAATCAATTTATTAAAACCAATGGCTTCCAAAATACAGGGAGAAAGTTCCTTAAATAGGATTCTCAATTCATTCTAGAATACACCTCTATCATTCTTAACTTTACAGAGATCTCTGGGAGTTCTTAAAAATCTATTATTTCCAGGCCCCACCCAGACCAACTGGCAAAACTGTTGTTGGGTTTTTTTTGTTTTGTTTTGTTTTGTTTTAAAGAACCCAAGAATTGGGAACCACCAATTGAAGTACTTTGATTTTAAAACTAGGCCTACAAAAACACAACAGTCCAAGTCAAAAAATCTCTAGTTTTTAACTTTGTAACATCAAAGATACCACCTGGCTTTGTTATTTTTCCCCCCAAGTTATGTTTGAAATATTTTTACTTATAAACTTCATTAAATAATTGAGTTTTCGCTTTCTCTTTTTCCCCCTAAATGCCAAACAGCTATGACAATCATGAGAACACCATTAAGTTAATTTGATTCTAACTAATAGCAAATAATTTTTACATTCTGGGTAGCCTTCCAACTCACTTCAAGAAATAGTAGGATGCTGTCAAGATCAGAGTGGCAGATGTTAAGTTTTCCAAAATTCTAATCTTTGCTTGAAAGCTCAAATTTTACCATAATCAAGAAATACTACTATCAGTCATTTTCCTTGAGATGGCAGGTACACTGTGTTCAATTTTGAGGAAGTGATTGCCAACTACCCAAAATTAAAGAACTGTGTCTGGCAGATACATATTAAAGTGGTCGCCACAATTCCCACCTCCTGTTAATCATATCCTATGTGTGATTCCCTCCCTTTGTGTTGGACCTCTGACTTGCTTCTAACCAGTAGAATACAGCAAAAGTAATAGGATAAACATGATTTTCTATTCGTAATTACATTACTTCAGACTCTAATGACATTTTGCTAAGGATTCTCCCTTAATACCTTTGAGAAAGCAAGCAGCCAACCTGGGAAGACCCATCTGGCAAAGAATGAACCAAAAAACAGTCAGATACTGAGACTCAGTCTGACAACCTGTAAGGAAATGAATGCTACCAACAATCATGTGAACTTGAAGCAGATACTTCCCCCACAAAGCTTCAGATAAGACTGCAACTTCAGGAACCACATACTGAAAGCAGCCTTGTGAGACCCTAAAGCAGAGAAGCCAGCTAAACCATGATCTGACCCACAGTAATATTACATTAGACTGTGAGATAATGCATGTGTTGTTTTAAGTACATACATGTGTGATAATGTTGATACAAAAAATAAATAAATAATACACCATGGTTTGTCAGTCATTGTTTCAAGTAAAAATGGTGTTCTAATTTTTGTTGTAATTAATCTTGGAATTTTATTCCTTTACAATTGCCAAAAAATAAACAATAAAAACAGCACAATAAGGAAGTCTCGCATCATACAATGTACACAAATGGGCATATATTTTTCAAATTAAATCCATTACTATATTTCTTATAAAGAATTATTTATTAGTTCTTAGGGATTACCTGAAAAATGTAGCCCTGGTCAAAAGGAAAGAAAAGATCAGATGGGGAGAATTTCTGAAGTGTGAAAGATACAATATACTTAGTTGTATAAGTACAAGATTACAGTCCCTGAACAAAGGACTGCAATCTTGTGCAAAGGACCTATAGTTTCCGCTACCAAAAGTTATCCTTTACCAGTAAAACCATCAACAGCTGCTTGAGGATAGGGTAGGAACCACTCAAACTTGATTAGGCACATTGTAGGAAAAATTTGAGCCCAGGTTTGTGTATCAATACACAGAATGGGTCTGATTATCTATGTTTGGTGTAATGATTCCCTTTCTGCATTTTTGGAGTACTCTATCTATCTATGCTCTATCTCCACATCACTTGAAATGGAGGACTTGTGTAAAGATATGGTAAGGGACCAGCAAGATCAACAGATACGTAGGAGCACAATACCATCTATTATGCGTAAAACTGGATACCCAGGGAATAGAGTGAAATGTCAAAGAAACTTCCTGGTACACAGGGAAGACAACCAAAAACCAAAAAAACAGCCTTCTTCTAACCATGTGTTATCCAGTAAAACTCTATGCCTGTAGCCATTAAATTACCAGGTAAGGGTTCCTTATACCATGCCATAAACAAGGAAAGAAAATTTAGACTAAAAAGAATATAAGACAATAAGAAAAAGATAACTCTTTTGATTCTGGGCTTAAGGAATGAGAATTTCCTAAGATATAAGTAAAACAAACTCAAACTTTCAAATTTCCATACCCCAATTCCATTTTATAGTCTAGGTAAGGCATGACCAATATTGAAAGGTAATTAAAATGAAGCAGAAAAATAACTGTTGGTTTCGAAATCCAAAAGGTCATGACCTGAAAACTCACATGGATCCCTACCCCTTAGACCATCTGGTGCCATCTACCAATTTCATGAAACTTTCAATGAAGTGCTCTGAAAAGGACTTGGCACACCACTCAAACTGTTAGGCTTAGAAAAGAGCTAATTCTTCTGTAAGAATCTACAGTCTTTTAACAAAAGGATTATATATAATTTGGGATTAGTAATATCTAGGGAAAAAGCATTCTAGTATGATGGATTAAGCAGATGTCTTACACATAGTCTCCGCCTTATGGGAGAAAACAGGGGAGGCTCATAACGGTCACCTTTTTCAGGTTTAATGAGACGAGAAAAAAACCTATATGCCCTATATAGGGATCACTTCCATTATAAAGCTATTATTAAATATTTAGTTCAAGAATAAATTTGGGAAATATCTATTTAGATAAGATGTTCTATTTTTAAAAAACAGATAGTGTAGCTCATAATTCAATCACACAAGCACCAAACTTCAGACACAGAAGTACTTTATGTATACTATTTCATCACGCAAAATATTTTAAAAGACAAATATTAATGGGTAGAGTTTAAAAATTAATAACATTAATGTTTCATACTTAAACTGGTGTTAATAGATCTTAGTAGTTTCATCAAGGAAATGAGTATAACTGGAATATTTTTTTATTGTGAATATTCAGTAGGTGACTAATATGAATACTACTGGTACAGTTTGGTGCCACTGCTTTGATTCCCACTTATGGCATCAGTAGCTTACTCACACCATTGCTTCAACATCATCAATGCAAATGTCAACATAGTAGAAAAGGCAAAATTAGTATCTTCAACTACGATGACAATATCATTGATTTCCAAACCCAGAGAGAGTTTTAGGGAACCCCAGAGGACTTCACAGACCATTGAGAACTGTTAGAACTAGGCAATTCTTCCAATTTTTAAAAGCAAAAATTCATATACAATGTATAGTTATGTGTGTGTACCCACACATAAAGAATGGTTTAGCCTACAATGAAATCTCAGATCCTCGCCAGCTGTGTGATCTTGAGTGAATCATTTAATCTCTATAAGCCTAAGTTTCCTCAACTATAAAATGGGGATAGTAACAGCACATACTTCCTAGGGATGCTTAAGAATTAAATAAGATTAATTTATGCATAGCACTTAGCATAAATCCTTATGTATATTAATAGCTCAATAGATGATAACTATTACTATTAACTATTACTTTTTATTAAGGTTTTAAAACTAAACCAAGAAGGTATGTTTTTAGAATAAAAAGCTATGATGGTCTCTCAATAATTTTCCCTATTAAAAACACCTGACCCAGTTTGTGATCTTAAATATTTTGCCATTATGCAACATTCATTATTAATATTTTAACTCATATTTTGATACATAGTTTTCAACATTACATCTATTCAACTTAAGCATATTACCTGACTTATTAATAGGCTGGGAACTTAGTGCCTGTAATTATTACTTTGGGTACTATTTAAGCTATTATAAAAATGGTGACATTTTCTTATGATTTTGCTCCTACTGGATAACTACCTGTGACAGTCCAGAATTTTAACTGAGTACTGCTGATACTGATAAATAATATCAAACGTATCCCTGGGCTGACTATGTAGTTTCAAAAACACTTACAGGTTTAGAAAAAGGCTGAACAATAACAGAGCTATCTGAAGATCTAGATTCAGGATGAAAATTTACTGGCGAGGCAGCCACTGGATTTGATGTTGGGTTCGTATAATGTTGACTTGTAGGCTTGAATGCAGCAGTAATACCTGTATTTTAAAATTACACAATATATTGAAAATGTTTCTATTAATTTTGTCAAAATACTTTATTTTAAAATTAAAATAGTACAATAATACTGTACCTCGACTGAGTATGCCATTCTTTATTCCCCTTGAATATGAGCTGGGGTTAACTCTGTTCAAAATATCTAAAAAAATTATATTAATTTTAAAATATGTACTAAGAAAATAGAAATCACAAATTGAAAACAAACAGGTTACTAGAAAGAATATATAAATTATCACTAATTTAAGAATACAGTTAATTTTAAACACATACATCTTTAGCTTCCAAAGAAACAAAAGAAACAAGATTATTAGCCTTAACTATTTTAAAGAGTAAGCACAACTGTTCTCATTAAAACTCAAGATCCAAAAGCCAGAAGAAAAAGGATGACAAATCTGATTATACACAAGTCAAAACTTTCTGCAAGACAAAGAAATAGTACACACATTCAACAGCAGTCCAACACACAAAAAGAGTCTACATATTTGAAGTGTTCTAAAATGTATTTATATACAATCTATATCTTTCTTTGAATGGTGACAAGGTTGTACAGAAACTTGAGACTCATTCACACTTTTAAGCATTGCCATAGTAAGTTAAGAAACAGTAATATGCGGGGCACATTACATGCTTTGATAAATTCTCCTGGTTTAAAACAAATGTATAAATAAAATCAGAAAGGATCTATTTTCTCCTTCTACTTGAAATCTATGTTATTTCTCTATACTTCAGACATCTCAGAGTGGATATCTTAGCAAGTATTGGTATCTTTACTCTAACAATATAACAATGTCCAGCCCAATTACTGTATATGAAAGCTAGTAATCCACAGAGGCTATTCTGCCAAAAAGTTAAAAGGATTTAAGTGTGCTAACTGCTATATCATCAAAGTACAATGGCTATAGGCGATGTCCCTCTTTTTCATGAATATAAGTTGCTGAAAAATGGATATGGTCAGAATCTACAACGCATGGAGGACTTAAGCCAGAGACTCTGAATCATTCACTGCCAATATACAGTTTTAGCCATGTATGAATGACAATGCAATGAGGCCTAGATGTGAGAACTTCCATCTGATACTAATATACACTTAGTATATTACAAAATTTTAATCTAAGCATTCCAAATCCTTCCTTATGTAACTGCTAAATGAGAAAAGACAGAAATAAACAGATAAACAGTTCACTCGGACAAACAGTTTCACTAGAAATTATTTCCAATCTCAGAAGACCTCCAATGCAACAAGCCAATCTAAGCCTACTTCTCTCTCACACATCTGATATTTAACCTTTGGCTTCCCTCTAGTCTCCAATCACATCCCCATTTTGATTCTCAAGTTCTTACTGGCCTCCCCCTCATCTCTCATCCCTAACTCCTTACAGTAGAATAAGTACACTGAGTCCCATAAGACATTCACAAGTTTTCCATTAAAAATAATATCTTATAAAATTTGGCTTTAGTAAAAGTAAATGCTTACTGGAAATTGCTGGTTTTGAACTCGATATCTCTCCAACAAAGATGGGCTCATCATCATCATCATCCTCAACTTCTTTTACTTTCTTCTGCCATGGTTCCAGTTCTTCTTCTTCACATTCCATAAAGAGTTCTGCCATTTTTAAATTATCTAATTTTCAAAAGGAGAGAAGTAACCTTATTTTCAAAAAGAAAAATAAAAACATTTTTCAGGGTGAGTACCAGGGATTGAACTAGCGGGCACTAGATCACTGAGCAATAATCCCAACCCTATTTTATATTTCATTTAGAGACAGGGTCTCACTGAGTTGCTTAACACCTCGATTTTGCTGAGATTGGCTTTAAACTTGTGATCCTCCTGTCTCAGCCTCCCAAGCTGCTGAGATTGCTGGGATTACAGGCATGCACCACCGTGCCTGGCAGTAAAAACATTTTTGTAATACCTGATATTGAAGATCTACTTTAACAATTCTAATAGCAATTTCTGAATTGATATTCGTAGTCAGTACCCTGTAATAACAGTAAGAAATTCAGATCTCACTAGGATAAAAACTAGTACAATTAAGATAGATTAAGAGGTAGATAGGAAGACAGAAAATAAAAAATATTAGTTATTTACCATAGATAGAAAACTTAGAGATAATAAAATCCAAAGTGAGCTTCAGTAGTACACCTAGATAAACATATTCTATCTAATCATTATCTTTCTAAAGAAATATTAACCACGGGTAGACTAAGACTAAGAAATAACAGGTAGGAAACAAACTAGAATTACTACCAAATTCAGGAACGTTAGGCACAGAGCAAAGCAGGGATAGGTGCTAAATTAAAATACAGGAAATGAGGGAGGCTTATACCAGCCAGATTATATTACATTTTCTCACCTGAAGAAACTGATCAAAGCAATACATACAGTAAATACTACTTCTCAGAAATTATGACCAAGTACACTGAGCTCCTAAGAAGCACTTAGATATAGGTGGAACACCAATAGCACCAGGATTTTAGGAAAACCTCCTATCCACAAAAGAAATAAAAATTTCCAGGGTTCTGGCAATATCTTTAATACATCATTTTTAAAAGGTAATTTTTTATTATACTAAAATAATATCATTTCTACTTTTAACTCAAAATTCAAGCAATATTCTACCATAAAACTGAAAGATACCAACTGAAATTATGCTCTGGAGACGGCATACAAAGCAAATATTTCAACAAATTAGATGCCATTCTTTTATAAATATATAGAAAAGTATGTCACAAACCATTCCCTGGTCTAATATTTAAATGTTTAGTAATCTACCTATCAAAGGCCTTCCTATTTTTTCAAATGTCATCGACATCACAAACTGACCCCTTTCTTTTATAATTGTACTATTTTACTAGTTAGATAAGAGTTCTTTAAATTTTTCAACTCAGATCACTAAAAATACTAAAATCTATATCACTTCTGCACAGAGTACCTTACCTTTATATCATTCCAGTCTACAACATAAAAAGGACATGGATTTGAAATCAAATTGAATGGTTCAAATCTTCACTGCCTTGTAATTGTATGACTGAAGAAATTACTTGAAGCTATTTATGATATCTACCTAAGTTTTATATACATTCAAGAAAATGGAAAACACCATGTAAGTAAAACATCCATTTTCAACTAGATACTCAACCAATTAACTGCCTGTTTGCACTAATCCTTGGTTCAATTATAACTTCCTCAATAAACCATTATATTTTTATTTTCCTTTGAATTTTTGAACTACATTGACAGTCAATATCATTCAATTCAAATGTTAAAATACATGATCTCAAACTACTCTCTTTCTTCACGTCTTAATTTTACATAGCCACAGCCAAATTTAATTCACTGAGAATACATTTCCCCCAGAACATTAGATAATCAACATACCCACAGCATGAGATAACGTATAGACAAGGTGAAGTAAGATAGTACCTAATTTTGAAAAATTAGGAAAGATCCACTGTGAACTGATAATAAAAGTACTATTTATTTCCAGCTGATATATGTAATGGGTTAAATTGTGTTTTCTCAAAAGCCATATGCTAAATTCCTAACCCGCACTACCTCAGACTATGGCTACATTTATAGATAGACCTTTAGAAATAATTATGTTAAAATAAGGTCACTAGGGGCTGGGTGATAGCTCAGTGGTAGAGCACATGCCTTGTATGCATGAGGCACTAGGTTTGAGCCTGAGCACCACATATAAATAAATAAATAAATAAATGATATTTTTTAAAAAGGTCACTTGGGTGGCAATAAAATCCATATAACTGGTGTCTTTTAACAGAAGTGAAAATTGGGATGCAGGCATATGCAGAGAGAGGACCATGTGAAAACCTAATGAGAACATGGCTATCTACAAGCCCAAGAGAGAAGCCTGGCCCTCCCCTTGTGGCCCTCTGAAGAAACCAACCCTACCAACAAGTTAATCTTGGCTTTTTAGCCTCAAAAATTATGAGAAAACAAACTTCCATCCTATAAACCACCTAGTCTGTGGTACTTTGTTGTGGTAGCCCTAGAGAACTGATAAGAGTATGCAAAGATCTTCCTTGTTCTTTCTCACAGGACTCTGCCATTGTTAAAATATCCAGAATACACTGCAGACAGAAACGTTAAGGTCACATAGCACTTTTTTAATGTTTTCTAGACATATTTTTTGTCTATGCATAGAAGAAACACATGAATATACTAAATTGATATTTACCTCTGTTAACAAAAAGAATAAAGTTCACTTCTACTTTACTTTTTTATATGAACATTTGCTACTCCAACAATTTTAAGTTTTTAAGAAAAAGTCCTCCACCTTCTCTTGAAGCAGTTAAACAAAAGCCATACACACTGTCATCTGTTGTGGCCACAACACTTACCTTTTGGTTGAAAAGGGTTGTCGCCCATCAAGTTGCAGAGCTGATTTTCTGTAAATTGTCACCTAAGTACTGATACATGAGATCAGTCAATTTTATGAATCACTTTAAGGAAGACTAAATATTAAAACATGGAACTTGGGATTAAGAAATTATTGGGGAGAATTTTGATCTTAAAACTCACCATGTGACTCCAAACAAGGCAGCAAGTTATATCTGTTTTCCTTCCTGTAAAATAAAGATATATTATCATTAGGGTGGGGTAATTAAACTACAATAAACTCTTTTTTCCTATAAAAAGCTCAATTTTTAAGTTGAATATGTTTGATATATACATAACTCATATAACTGATTCATCCCTAAATAAACCCAATTAAATAAATAAAATGGTGGTTGTAGTAAGCACTTAATAATTGAACAAATACAATGAATTACTAAATATAAACAATTTTTAAACAATATTCTCTCATAAAAACTAGTAATCAATCACCTCATGATGTATTGTTTTAGTAAATCTGACTTTTCAAATGCCAATTGACATTCATCTTTATTACCTACTTTTCACGTTTCAGAAATGTAATAATTTCTGTAAGAAAACAAAAGTTAAAATAAATTCTAGTTTATTATTCTATTTTTTTAGCAACTGAAAATGGTTGGATACATTTCATCATAGACTGATACATTCAAAATATAACTACTGAGATCCACCCACACTGGCCTCTGCCCCAGGCGCACAGCCCTTTCCCAGCGGGGCAGACACTTGCCATAGCCTAGCCTCTGGTGCAGGACCACCCCGTCTGACCAGTCGACTACTGAGGAGCCCAGATCCAGCCCAGACTGCCACCCCAGCGCACTGGGTTCAGGCTCTGAGTAGGTCGGGTTCATCCCTCCCCCAGCAGGGCAGACACCTCCAGAGCCTAGCCTTTGGTGCAAGACCACCTCTTCCTATCAGCAGACTACCACAGGAGGTCAAGCCCAGTGGCCCAGATCCACCCACACCAGCTTCTGCAGGGCCCAGATCCAGGATGCAGTAGCATCCACTGAGGGTCTGGAAGCCCAACATCAAGGTGAGGTACAGACAATCTGCACAGGTACCACAAGAATATAGGGAAGAAACTGTAATGTCTCAGATCCACACTGCAAGAAAGGAAGACACATAGACAACATGAAAAAACAAGAGAGGAAAGTGCCCCAAACAAGACAGGACACTATAATAACAGAACGTATGAACAGCGAAGTTGATGAAATGTCAGAGAAGGAGTTCAGAAGGTTCATAATCAAAATGATTTATGAATTAAAGAATGACCTAAATGAGCAAATACAAGCACAAATTGATCACTCCAACAAAGAAATAGGAGAGCAAATACAGGTAGCAAAAGATTACTTCAAGATAGAGATAGAGACTCTGAAAAAAAAAAAAAAAGTCAGAAATCCTTCAAATGAAGGATAGCTTAAATCAAATAAAAAACTCAATAGAAAGCATAACCAACAGACTAGATCACTTGGAAGAAAGAATGTCAGATAATGAAGACAAAGTATACAATCTGGAAAATAAAGTTGACCACACAGTGAAGAAAGTTAGAAATGAACAGAACATCCAAGAATAATGGGACAGCATCAAAAGAACAAATCTAAGAGTTATTGAGATAGAGAAAGGCACAGAGTTTCAAGCCAAAGGAATGCACAATCTCTTGAATGAGATAATATCAGAAAATTTCCCAAGCATGAAGAACAAATTGGAAGACCAAATACAAGAGGCTTACAGGACACCAAATGTACAAAATTACAACAGATGTACACCAAGGCACATTATAATGAAAATGCCTAACATACAAAAAGAATAAGGATAGAATCTTAAAAGCCACAAGAGAGAGGAATCAGATCACATATAGGGGGAGACCAATTCGTATCTCAGCAGATTTTTCAACCCAGATCTTCAAAGCCAGGAGATCGTGGAACAACAAATACCAAGCTCTGAAAGAAAATGGATGCCAACCAAGAATCTTATATCAGCAAAACTAAGCTTTAGATTTAATGATGAAATAAAAACCTTCCATGATAAAAAAAAAAGAGTTAAAAGAATTTACAACTAGAAAGCCTACACTACAGAACATCCTCAGCAAAATAGTCAAAGAAGGGGAAATGAAAAATAATGATGAAAATCAGCAGAGGGAGGGATTACACTAAAGGAAAATCTCATCAAAGAGAAACCAAGTCATGTTAAATATCAAAAATAAACAAAAATGGCTGGGAATACAAATCATGTCTCAATAATAACCCTGAATGTTAATGGCCTAAACTCACCAATCGAAAGAAATAGACTAGCAGACTGGACCAAAAAAAAAAAAAAAGACCCAACAATATGCTGCCTCCAAGAGATTCATCTCATAGAAAAAGACATTCACAGACTGAGGTTATGGGTTGGGAAAAAGCATATCACTCACATGGACTGCAGAAGCAAGCAGGGGTTTCTATCGTCATTTCAAATAAAGTAGACTTCAAACTAAAGTCAATCAAAAAGGATAAAGAAGGACACTACATTCTGCTCAAGGGAACCATACACCAACAAGACTTAACAATTATAAATATATATGCCCCGAACAACGGAGCAGCTATGTTCATCAAACAAACTTTTCTCAAGTTCAAGAGTCAAATAGACCACAACACAATAATTTTGGGTGACCTTAACACACCTCTTTAATCACTAGATAGATCTTCCAAACAAAAGCTGAACAAAGAAACTATAGAACTCAATAATACAATCAAAAACTTAGACTTAACTGAGTTAAGAATATTCCAACCTTCAATGAGAGAATATACTTCCTTCTCAGCAGCACATGGATCCTTCTTTAAAATAGATCATATACAATGCCACAAAGCAACTCTTATCAAATATAAAAAAGTAGAGATACTACCCTGCATTCTATCAGATCATAATGGAATAAAATTAGAAATCAATGATAAAATAAGAAATAAAAACACTCTAACAC
This sequence comes from Callospermophilus lateralis, assembly GCF_048772815.1. Taxonomy (NCBI): domain Eukaryota; kingdom Metazoa; phylum Chordata; class Mammalia; order Rodentia; family Sciuridae; genus Callospermophilus; species Callospermophilus lateralis. The sequence continues at coordinate 101,536,876 of NC_135307.1, forward strand.
CTGGAGACTAAATAATATGCTACTGAATGATCAGTGGGTTACAGAAGACATCAAGGAGGAGATTAAAAAGTTTTTAGAGGTACCCAGATAGAATATATCAAAATCTCTGGGACACTATGAAAGCAGTTCTAAGAGGAAAGTTCACTGCATGGAGTTCATTCCTTAAAAGAAGAAAAAGTCAACAAATAAATTACTTACCACTACATATCAAAACCCTAGAAAAAGAACAAAAAATCAACACCAAAAGCAGCAGACAACAGGAAATAATTAGAATCAGAGCTGAAATCAATGAAATTGAAACAAAAGAAACAATTGAAAAAAACTGACAGAACAAAAAGTTTGTTCTTTGAAAAAATAAATAAAATTGACAGACCCTTAGCCATGCTAATAAAGAGAAGGAGAGAGAAAACTCAAATCACTAACATACATGATGAAAAAGGAAATATCACAATAGACACTACGGAAATACAGAAGATAATTAGAAATTATTTTGAAAATGTATACTCCAATAAAATAGAAAATATCGAAGGCATCAACAAATTTCTAGAGTCATATAATTTGCCCAAATTGAAGTAGGATGCTATACACAATTTAAACAGATCAATTTCAAGTGACGAAATAGCAGACGCCATCAAAAGTCTACCAACCAAGAAAAGCCTAGGACTGGATGGATTCACAGCCAAGTTCTACAAGACCTTTAAAGAAGAACTAATACCAATAGATCCAATTTATTTCAGGAAATAGAAATTGCTGATGATATGATTCTATATCTGGAACACCCTAACTAGTTTTCTAGTTTTCCACCAGAAAACTCCTAGAGCTAGTAAATGAATTCAGCAAAATAGCAAGGTATAAAATCAACACCCATAAATCAAAGGCATTTCTGTATATCAGTGAGAAATCCTCAGGAAGGGAAATGAGGACAACTACCCCCTTCTCGATAGCCTCAAAACTAAATAAATAAATACATAAATAAAATACTTGGGAATCAACTTAATGAAAATGATGAAAGAACTATATAATAAAAATTACAGAACTCTAAAGAAAGAAATCAAAGAAAATCTTAGAAGATGGAAAGATCTACCTTGCTCTTGGATAGGCAGAATTAATATTATCAAAATGACCATACTTCCAAAAGCACTAAACATATTTAATGCAATTCTGATCAAAATCCCAATGGCATTCCTCATAGAAATAGAAAAAGCAATCATGAAATTCATCTGGAAAAATAAGAGACCCAGAATAGCTAAAGCAATCCTTAGCAGGAAGAGAGAAGCAGGTGGCATCGCTGTACCAGACCTTAAACTATACTACAGAGTAATAGTAACAAAAACAGCATAGTATTGGCAACAAAACAGACTGGTATTCCAATGGTACAGAATAGAAGACACAAAGACTAACCTCCAAAACTACAATTACCTTATATTAGACAAAGGTGCCAAGAACATCATTGGAGAAAAGATAGTTCTCTTCAACAAATGGTGCTGGGAAAACTGGAAATCCATATGCAACAAAATGAAATTAAACCCCTATCTCTCACCATGCACAAAATTCAACTCAAAATGGATCAAGGATTTAGGAATACAACCAGAGACCCTATATCTAACAGAAGAAAAAGTAGACTCTAATCTCCATCATGTGGGATTAGGCCCCAACTTCCTTAATAAGACTCCTATGACATAAGAATTAAAATCAAGAATCAATAAATGGGATGGAATCAAACTAAAAAGTTTCTTCTCAGCAAAAGAAACAATCTGTGAGGTGAATGGAGAGCCTACATCTTAGGAGCAAATCTTTAACCCTTACACATAAGATAGAGCACTAATCTCTATTATATAAAGAACTCAAAAAACTAAACACCAAAAATACAAATAAACCAATCAATAAATGGGCCAAGGACCTGAAGGGACACTTCTCAGAAGATGATGTACGATCAATCAACAAATACATGAAAAAATGTTCATCATCACTAGCAATTAGAGAAATGCAAATCAAAACCACTCTAAGATTTCATCTCACTCCAGTCAGAATGGCACTTATTATGCATAAAAACAACAATAAGTGTTGGGGAGGATGCGGGGGAAAAGGTACACTCATACACTGCTGGTGGGACTGCGAATTGGTGCAGCCAATATGGAAAGTAGTATGGAGATTTCTTGGAAAATTGGGAATGGAACCACCATTTGACCCAGCTATCCTTCTCCTTGGTCTATACCCAAACAACTTAAAAATAGCATACTACAGGGACACAGCCACATCAATTCACAATAGCTGAACTGTGGAACCAACCTAGATGCCCTTCAATAGATGAATGAATTAAAAAAAAAAAAATGTGGCACATATACACAATGGAATATTACTTAGCAATGAAAGAGAATAAAATCATGGCATTTGTAGGTAAATGGATGAAGTTAGAGAAGACAATGCTAAGTGAAGTTAGCCAATTCCAAAAAGCCAAATGCCTAATGTTTTCTTTGATACAAGGAGGCTGATTCATAGTGGGATAGGGAGAGGGAGTATGGGAGGAATAGATGAACTCTAGATAGGGCAGAAGGGTTGGAGGGGAAGGGAGGAGGCATGGGGCAATTAACGATGGTTGAATGTGATGATCATTATTATCCAAAGTACAGGTATAAAGACACGAATTGGTGTGAATTACTATATATACAACCAGAGATATGAAAAATTGTGCTCTATATATGTAGTAAGAATTGTAATGCATTCTGCTGTCATATATAAATTAAACACACACACATACGCATGCACGCACGCGCGCGCGCACACACACACACACACACACACTCTCATGGCCTTCTGTAAACAAGGTGTTATGCTAAATTCTAAGAGGAAACAGATGAATAAGTCTCAGCCACAGTCTTCAGAAATTTATGACTGTCATTAATGTCTGTCATTCATTGGACTTAAAAAATTCTGTTACAAAAAAAAAAAACATTATCATAAAAACCACAATTAAACTGCTTTATTTGAACCAAGAATTTGTTATCTGTGGGGGGCGGGAGATAGAGTTCAGTGGCAGTGTTTGCCAAACAAGTACAATGTTCTGGGTTAAATATCCTAACACACACAAAAAAGAATGTGTTATCTGTATTTTCATGTATACAGAACAACATAAATTTTATATAATAAGCTTTTAAAAATCCATTTAGTTATAAAGTAAAAAGAGTAAAAAATTAAGACACTGGAAACCTAAAATATTAGAATACATAACTAATTCAATCTTCCTATTCCTCTTTACTCTCAACCTGAGAACACAGCAAGTTTTCCCATTTCTAAATTATTTGGACTGCATAATTTTTTTTTCTAAAAGAAAAAACAATTATTTAAAAGTACTTCAGGAGTTATTACTATAAATTACTACAAATATTTTAATTACTATTACAGAAGGCTCTTCATGAGTTTTGTCTTTAAATTCTCCTAGTTCTGAGGTCTAGCTATTTAAACCTCTTTAACGCAATTATTTAAACAGTGGTGAGACAGAACAGGAGAAGCCTAATCTTACCCAAAAGATACGTTTTGGTTTTTGTTTTCTGTACTTTTCTGTGTTTTTGTTAAATACAGGTTGTCTTTGTAGCTGACCAGAACCTCCTGGGGTTTGTTGGAACAGGATGCAGGGGGCAATAGCACCCAGCCTTGGGGGAGAAGATGTGGAGATAAAAACCAGTGATAAGATGCCACCAGGTCAGTTTAGAAGGTGGCAGAAGATGCCACTCTTTCCCTGCCACTATGCAACAACATCACCACCACCAACCACTACTACCAGGACCTGGTAGGCAATAGCCCTTGAAGCCTGCCCAAGGGACTTTTCTGCAGCTTTCTAGAGTTGTGTGAGTGAGCACCTCCACCACCTCAGCAAGAGCCAAGTGCAAATGAACCCAATGAGCCTGTGTGGATTACCATGTCACACACAAACCCCAGTGCAGAGCACAAAGAACCAGCATGATAGTGCAGAAATTCTGGGTCGGCAGTTGACTCTGCAGGAGCCTATTCCTTGCCTAAAAATCTTTCACTCTTCTCAGTTCTCAGAGAACCAGTCTAGGAATTCTGTTCTATGTACTGACTCCTTTGTGTTCAAGCATAAGCCCCAGTAAAGCCTTGTGCAGATTGTATTGTTTTACTTTTTCATTATTCTATCCCGAACTCATCGGTAATATTTGTAGCTTATCTCTAAACTACAATCAGTGTAATGCTTGTGTCAAGTGTAAGTACATGATAATTCTGGTTCAGTATTAAGGACCTATCAGTACCAAGTTTAAAGAAAAAATGGTAAGAATCAGAATTACACAGCCTATGAGACTCTTGTATATTTCTATTAAGCAATCATATGATTATATTATATTATGGCAAATGCTTTAGAATTTTGGTGGTAAGGCACACAATTCTATGAATTCTATCAACTGCTTGAGAAGTGGAATATCCAGCAAAGATATGAAGTGAGAATTTTGCAGCTCTAAAAGATATCTTGCTTTTGCAGCTCAGAGTTGGCTCTAAAACAGAAAAAAAAAGAACAAAAGAACTCTCTGCTTCAGGGTTAGGGCTGTAGCTCAGGGGCAGAGTGCTTGCCTAGCATGTGCAAGGCACTGGGCTCAATCCTCAGCACCACATAAAAATAAACAAATAAAGGCATTCTATCCATTTACAACTACAAAAAATAAAATAAAAAAACAACTCTCTGCTTCGGCTACTGAGTCAGGTAACAGATTTCATGCCAATGTTTAATATACAGGGGAGGGAATTAATTCCAAGTAACTGATTATAAAAGATCTTTTAGAATATAATCCACTCTTTTTTGGAGACTGCCCATATAAAAAATTTTAATTCTTATTTTATTAATTTTTCAGCTTTTATGTATCTAAAATTAAACTATAACTTAAAGAATATTTTTTCTACAAAATTTTTAGGAATCAAATGAAAATTCTGTCCAAGTTTTTTTAAATATGTAATTTCTTACTAACACCTTAGAAGTTTCACTACTTCTTAGCATCACTTATAGTAAAGTTTTGTTTTGTTTTGTTTTGTTACTGGGGAGAACCCAGGAGTGCTTAACTACTGAGCCACATCCCCAGCCCATTTTTGTATTTTAATTAGAGACAGAGTCTTGATGAGTTGCTTAAATCCTCTCTAAATTGGTGAGGCTGGCTTTGAACTCCTGCCTCAGCCTCCAGAAACTCTGGAATTACAGGCACGCTGTGCTGCTGGGATTACAGGAGTACGCCACTGCACCTGGTGTGAAGTTTTAATAATTAACGATGTCATAGGAAAATGCTTCCTAACATTATAATTTTTTGTAGCCATTTTCTGGAACTTTAATATCCTTAAGGCTTGTAACACTGCATTACAATTGCTAGTTTTCCTATTTCAGCCAAGTCACCCTCCATTCTAGACTTATCAACTGAAGGACACTAATTTAATTCACTTCTAAAAATCTAAGGATGTATACTTTAAACTGTTCTTGACCACAAACAATGAAATGTGAAGAATAAATGCCAGATTTAAATCCTGGGTCAACCATTTACTAGCCCTATCACCTTGGACAAGTTAGCTAATCTCTTGCTTTAGCTAGCTAAAAAAAAAAAAAAAATAGAAAGGACACAGATATAGATATACACACATAGAAAGAGAACCAGAGACACAAAGAGTTTTTCATTTCACTACAATGAAAACTAAAGAACACTAAAAAAATTGAAGATAAAATGAACTTCCATGTTAATGGATAGGCGGAATTAATATTGTCAAAATAGCTGTAATACCAAAAGCACTATACAGATTTAATGTATTCCTATAAAAATTCCAATGACATACTTCATAGAAATAGAAAAAGCAGTCATGAAAATCATTTAGAAAATAAAATTTAAAAAAAATCAGAATAGACAAAACAGTCCTTAGCGAGAAAAGTTAAGCAGGAAGCATTACAATATCAGACCTTAAATTATACTACAGAGTTATAGCAACAAAAACAGCATAGTACTGGCTTCAAAACAGACACAAAGACCAATGGTACAGAATAGAAGACACATATACAAACCCACATAAATAGACTTACCTCCTACTAGACAAAGACACCATAAACATACTTTGGAGAAAATATAGCTTCTTCAACACATGGTGCTGGGAAAACTGGAAATCCATTTGTAGCAAAATGAAATCAAAACTCTCTCTGTCGCCCTGCACAAAACTCAACTCAAAGTGGATCAAGGACCTTGACATTAGAACAGAAACCCTACACCTACTAGATGAAAATGTAGGCCCAAATCTCCATCATGTCGACTTAGGAACCAAATTCCTCAACAAGACTCCTAAAGTGCAAGAAGGAAAATCAATAATCAATAAATCAGCTGGTATCAAACTAAAAAACTTCACAGCAAAGGAAACAATCAAGAACATAAAGAAAGAGCCTATAGATAAGAGAAAATCTTTGCCACCTGCACCTGAGATAGAGTATTAATCACCAGGATATATAAAGAACCCAAAAAACTTAACACAAAAAAAAAAAGAGAGAAAAAAAAAAAAAAAACCCTAAACCAATAAATGGGCAAAAGAACTGACCACACACTTCACAGAAAAAATACAATTCATCAATATATTAAAAAATGTTCAGCATCTTTAATAATCAGAGAAATGCAAATCAAAACTACATTGAGATTCCAGCTCACTCCAATCTAAATAGCAATTATCAAGAATACAAGTAAAAATAATTATTAGATGAAATAATTATGTACTTAATGTTAGCAAAGGTAATAATTGTTATAGGATAATTATAACTGCTTTATAACTATATAGTGATAACATAGTAATGAATGAATTAGTTGTGTTGAAGCTCCATATTAGGTATGAAATGTTGTAGTTTGTTCAAAACAAATGCTATAATTTCATTCTTCTTTATGAATGAGTAATATTCCATTGTGTGTGTGTGTGTGTATCTTTTCTTTATCCATTTCTATATCAGCCACATATCCTGATATGTGGATGCTCACACACAATAAGTGTGGGGGAGAATAAACGTTCATTGGATTAGATAAAGGGGAATGAAGGGGAAGGAGGGAAATGAGAATAGGAAAGACAGTAGTCGAATATAACTTTATGTTCATATATGAATACATGACCAGTATAACTCCACATCATGTATAATCACAAGAATGGGAAGTTATATTCCATATAATGTATTATATGTCAAAACACAATCTACTATCATGCATATTTAAAAAGAACAAATAAAAAATAAAATAAAGTACCTCTGGGTTCAATCCCCAATACCAAAAATGAAAACAAACAAAAAACTGCCTCATGATTATGAGTATTTCAAGAAAGGAATAAACTCTTTATATGGGAAAAGAGGAATATAAATTGTTTTTATTTTTTAAATAAACCAAATATATTAAACATAATTTCAAAAATGGTTATATACTTGAGAATGTTAATGGCAAATAGAAAAGGGGAAAGGTTGGAATCAGTCCTGAAATAATACAATATACCTGTAATTATATACATCACATAATACTTGATAATGATAATAAACAACCATGTTACTGATTTACATATTCACTATACCATACTTTTTTATCTGTGTTTAAAGCATACTCCTTCTAATGATTAAAAAAAAAAAAAAACTTTACCACGAAAGTATATACTATGTTGTGCGTCATGCATCTTGAATTTTGAGTCTCTTGACTGCATCAACAGGCCCACTTGAAGTAAGTGACGCACCCAATGAAAAAATTACCTAATGATACATTTCTCAGAATATGTGCTCCCATATTTAAGAGACACATAACTGTATTTTAAAGGCTGTCATGAAAAAAAAGGAATGAGGGTACTTGTTCTTTATGGCTCAAGTGATAATCATCTTTTACTTGTTTTGAACAAACTACAGCATTTCATACCTAATATGGAGCTTCAACACAACTAATTCATTCATTACTATGCTATCACTATATAGTTATAAAGCAATTATAATTATTATGTAACAATTATTATTACCTTTGCTAACATTAAATGCATAATTATTTAATCTAATCTTTTAGTGAGCTATTCAGGAGGGTGAGTACCTTGCCCAAAGTAATACAACTTTGTGGTGGGGCAAATAAGGTGTGTGGTGTTGAGTAACATCTAAGGAGGAAAACTTCACCTGAAGAGCACAAATTCCAAACCTGAGCAATTTTTTAAAATATGAATTAATTAAAATGACAATAATAATGCCAGGTGCAGTGGCACGCCCCAGTAATTCCAGTGGAGGATAGGAATTTCAAAGCCAGTCTCAGCAACTTAGTAAAATCCTATCTCCAATTAAAAAAATTAAAAAGGGCTGGGGATGTGGCTCACTGGTTGAACTCCACTGGCTTCAATCCCTGGTAACAAAACAAAACAAATCAAAAAGACAATTATTATATGTTAATATGTTCTTATGGAAAATAACTTTCAACACTGCTGCAAATCTCACTAATACATATTTTTAAAGACAGCTTATATTCTTGGGGCTGGGATTGTGGCTCCGTGGTAGAGTGCTCACTGAAGGCAGGTGAGGCACTGGGTTGGATCCTCAGCACCACATAAAAATAATAAATAAAAATAAAGGCATTATGTCCACCTATAATCAAAAATATACATATTTTTTTAAAAAAAGACAGCTTATATTCTCTTATCAGCTTCTGCATTTCAATATGTTGCACCACACTGTCCTGCTAAAGTGCAGAAAATCCAACCTTACAAGACAGATCTACTAAAGGGAAGACACAGAACCTTCAAAATGACTCAAGCACCAGAATGCTTGGAAAATTGCTGTGCTGAATAAACATAAGTCAGAGCCTTTATTTAAATAAGATAATTAAATTACTATATTGATGGTCAAAAATTCAAGGAGTAAAGCAACAATTTTAAACTGTTAAAATATTAGAATAGGTAAACTCAAGTGATTCTCAATTAAACATGAATATTCAAGTGAATAGTACAACACTAAGACTTTTTAAGCATTAACCATGTGTACAGCATTGTGTTTAAAAACACAAAGGAGAAAACATATCATCCCCAAATCATTTTGTGTTCATCCTGGCATACTAAACCAGAAAAACAGGAACACTTACAATAAAAGTGACTGAAATAAAAATATTTTGGTTTAATCCAGTTAATCAAAAAGCCTAAATACAACCCATAAATCCCCCAGGTTTACATTTACTTCTTCTTCTTCTTTTTTTTTTTTTTTTTTTTTTTTTTTTGCTATAGGATCTCTGAAGGTAAAGCTCAGAAGGGAAAACTGGTAGCAAGAATATTTTAGAACAGATATCTCAAGGGACAACTTTCTATTTACTTCCTACATTCATTAGAGATGTAATACAATAGATTTTTAAAAATCATTACAGGATAAGGAGAGGCAGGTAGGTTTAATATGTGTATTAGAGAGGGGTAGGGCTCAAACTGTCCAAATTAACTATTAACCTTTGGTATGCTATCAGAATCCAAAGAAAGCCATTTTAGTTTTTAAAAATGTCTTTCTTGAGTAGTTATCTTTGTTATTGTTTTTGTTTTTTCCAGCTAAGTCAGTTTTCCTTTTATTCCTTTGGTAATCTCTTCCAGGGTTAACTACTTCTGTTTGTAGGTGATGAAATGTATAAGGTTCCATACTTCAAATGTTAGCACTGCCATGAAAATGGTCTTTCGCTTCATTCAAGTCAGAATAAAAACTTTGGTTCTTGTTTTTAATATTCCAGTTACAGAAGTAGTTTTCACTGTGAGAGTTATCTGAAGATAGCTTTTTAATGGTGGTCTACGACCAGGCTCTAGCTTCTCCAGGAATACTGCAGATTGGATTTAATTTAAAAACACATATTAAACTAAGGACTTCTCTCAAGTGAATTTAAATGCACTTTATTTTTAGACAACCTACATGACATGTTTTCTCACAAAAAAACAATGCCTCCAGCACAAATAAACCATGGTCGAAATAAATGTGTTTGAGACGACATCAGTTCCATGTTGTGTGGATGACAAGCAGCAGTTGGCTATGATGACAGATATTAGATCCAAAGTAACTGCCAATTTTATTTTAACATTTTTTCATTTCTAAGCCATCCTTGAAGAAAATCATATATGGGGTCATACCATCCCCATAGTAGTCCAAGAGTACAACCATGCCATCTGGATTTATGTTTTAACCAAAAAAGAACTGGTAGTTTTTGAAATTAGCAAAGACGTGTTTGATTTGTTCTGCAGCCCCTGTCATAAAATGTTTTATTCTCTCTGGTCTCTGTTCTTCAAGTTTGCCTTTGATTTTATATAATTTTTTATATACTTTTTGTATGCTTCTTTTGTAAAACTGGTTTCCTGCAAGGGATGGTTCATGATATTATCAATACCAGTAATCACTGTGCTTTTGGCACCTTTGCCCTTGGGTCTTTCTGCAGAGGTATCCATGAGCATGTGTCATCAATGTTACCCTCTGTCCTAGGGACCATCCTGCCCTCTACCTCCAGGCACAGCCTGTCCAGGATCTTCCAGATATGGAAGAAGATCACTGTGGCTGATGAGGTCCTGGAAGATTATCATGATGGTGACTGGAGAGAGAGAGTGGCTGCACTATCTTGGGGGGAGATGGGGGGGTCAGTTCTATTGGTAAAGACTGACACTGTGTGCCTTATATCAATTCTTAGAGATCTTCAAACAAGAAGGTAACAGGTACTTATTACTTTTAAATAGAATAAATCTCATTCTATTTTATAATCACTAAGTGTCCTTTTATACATCTAAGATGTATTATGGGATCTTACTTTTTTCTATATCTTGAAGTATTTTTCTAATTAGTTTATTGCAGCACAATAATTAATCCAAACAATGCTAAAAAAAGGTGGGGAGGGGAAAATAGAAGAATGATTCAGTTGCCTGGAAAGATGATACAATACAAACCCATGGGACAAATGCATTATCCTTCATCACGTTTTTCAGTTTTCAGATTGGTTTGCACAAAAACTGCATCAACTTTCAAAAAGAATCAGAAGACTGAAAACATCATCTTCATTACCTATGTCAGTGAAGAAAAACTTTCCCTCTACCCACCTATGTTCAGTACCTAGGGATTTGTGAATTAAGAAAGGATGGCAGGAGAAAAGACATAAAATCTTCACTAACATTTACATGCACTACAGTTCACAAAAAAAAAAAAAAGAAAGAAAGAAATTAAATTCAAAGAAATTACTAGAATTAGAGGTTTATATAGCATTTTAACAAAGAAAAAGAGAGATTTAGGTTTGAATAATAATAATATCATGGGGAAGGAACTAGGAAATGTAAGAAATAACTTAATGGAAGTAGGGTTATGTTAGAAGATATGTTTATTCATCATCTCTGGGTTGATAATCCATCTCAAAGGAAAAAAAGTGTTCTTCCCCTCCCGATATATAAGTGGGAAACCTCTGTTACGGTTTGGATATGAGGTATCCCACAAAAGCTCATGTGTAAGACAAAGAAAGGTTCAGAGGGGAAATGATTAGGTTGTCAAGAGTCTTAACCCAATCATTACCTATGAATTAATCCCCTGATAGTGATTAAGTGAGTGGTAACTGAAGTGGTAGGTATGGCTGAAGAAAGTGGTAATTAGGGTGTGGCTTTGGGGTGTATCTTTGTATCCGGCAAGTAGAGACCTCTCTCTCTGCTTTCTGATTACCAGGTGAGCTGTCTCCCTCTGCCACACTCTTCTGACATGATGTTCTGCCTCACCTCGAGCCCTGAGGAATACAGCCAGCCTTCTATGGACTAAGATCTCTGAAACTGTGAGCCCCCAAATAAACTTTTCCTCCCTAAAATTGTTCTGGTCAGATATTTTAGTCGAAGCAGCAAAAAAGCTGACTAAAACAGAAATTGCTACCAGGAATGTGGCTACTGTTGTGAGTAATCTGACCACGTGGTTCATAAGTCTTTGGAGCATTTTGGAATTGGTGGGAGGAATTTTGAAATGCTTACCAATGCAAGCTGGAATGCTTTAGATTTTTGTAAGTGGAGCTTAATGGCCAATTCTGGTCAGAAGACCAGAATGCCAACAGGACCATGAACAAAGAAGACAGGGCTCAAGAGAATTCAGAGAAGGAGAATGCTTCTGGAATTTGGAGTAGAGACAATTTGTGTTATATTCTGGCTGAGAAGTTATCTGCATTTTGCCCATGTCTTGAGACTTTCTGTGAGGCCTATTTTTAAAGTGAGGGACTTCTTTTATCTGGTGGAAGAAATGTCTAGGCTTTTAGCCAAGTTCATTGTGATATTCAGGAGCAGAAAGCAGAGCAAAAATATTTGAAAAACTTGGACTTGAAAGGCCAGAGTAAAACCAGGACTAACAAAAGTTGCAGTTGTTAAAGACATTATCACCATTAAAGAAATGTTAAAGACTTTGCAAGACACAATAAGAAAGATGACTTGAAGGCATCTCAGGATCTGGCAAGACCACAACCATCTCAGGCTCAAGGGAGTAAAAGTGAAAATTCTCTTGAGCCGAGAGCACTGGGAAATCCTTCTTCCACAAGGGGGTCTAGGAAGTTTTTTTCAATGTGCTCAGTCACCCAGGTATTCAGAAGCTGATACAGCCAGAGTCTCTCGGCTACTGCTCAAGATGGCAGCAGACTTTGGCATGGTGCTGGTTCTGTAGGAAGGCAGGATACTAGAGTTAGAGGGTCATGGAGGCTTCCACCAAGATTTCAAAGGAAGGCCTTGGAGGCCAGAAAAAGTGCAGCAAGGTTAGAGTCCTTGTGGGTACTCCCAGAGAAGGCAAGGTGTGGAGATCTGAGGAGGAAGCCAAAGCTACAGTGGAGATACACCCCCTCACCCCCGTGCCCAATTAAGAAATGCCAGTAATGTGTAATGTCATCCTAAGAAAGTTGCATGAATTAAACAGAGACAAGCCAACAGAGAGGCTACTTAAGCTGCAAACAAGGCCACAGGGGTGGAGCTACACAAGCCCTTTGGGAGAGGACATCTACCATGTGCTCCAGATGCCAGATACAGAACTACAGAACCTGTATGCCCAGCTGTATAAAACAACAGTGTCGATTGTGGGTTCTGGTCTTGCTTTGGTCCCATCCCTTCTCTCTATGCCTCTACTTTTGTAAATGGAAATGTTTACCGAGCATCTTTATATATTGGATATTTGTAAATTGCTTTTAATTTTATAGGAACTCACAATGTGAGATTGCCTTGAGCCTCAGAAGACTTTGGACTTGAACTCTGAACAGTCTTGGAACTACTGAGACGATGGGGACTCTTGGGAATGGACTAAATGTATTTTGCATTGTCAGATAAGAGTGAGCTTTTGGAGGCCCAGGACAGAATGTAATGGTTTGGATGTGAGGTATCCCCCAAAAGCTCATGTGTGAGATAATGCAAGAAGGTTCAGAGAAGAAATGATTCAGTTTTAAGAGTCTTAACCCAATCAGTGAATTAATTCCCGATAGTGATTAACTGAGGGGTAACTAAAGTGGTAGGGTGGAGCTGGAGGAGATAGGAACTGGGGCATGGCTTTCATGTGTATGTTTGTATCTGGCTAGTGGAGACCTCTCTCTGCTTCCTGATCACCAGGTGAGTTGCTTCCCTCTGCCACACTCTTCTGTCATGATGTTCTGCCTCACCAAGAGCACTGTGGAATACAGCTGGCCTTCTATGGACTAAGAGCTCTGAAACCATGAGCCCTCAAATAAACTTTTCCTCCCCAAAATTGTTCTGGTCAGATCTTTTAGTCACAGCAGCAAGAACACTGACTAAAACAACCTCATAAAAGAAAATTTATTTGCCTGCTTTTAGGCAAATAAAGAAAGGGAGAATAGAAAATTCTTCCTGCCTCTATCAGGCAGGTTTCAATTTCCTTCAGCTCAAAATATTCTTACACCAACTGGGCACTGTGGCACACACCTGTAATCCCACCTACTGGGGAGGCTGAGGTAGGAGGATCACAAGTTCAGGGCCATCTTCAGCAACTTAGCAAGATCCTGCCTTGAAATAAAAAACAAAAAATGCAGTATGTTGTGATAAGAATGCAGGCCACTGATGTTTTGCTAAAAGGACACATGACAGTATTCTTTCATCTCTTACATCTGAGTGCTGAAATTTTACTTGATATAATTCGTAAGTGCAAGTGAATGGAAGGAAACAGAAGATATAGAAATTTTTAAAATCCACTGGACTATCATTCTAATTGGCTAACTATAAATATGAAATAAAAAATATCTCACAACTGTAGAGCACAAAAGATAACTATGGATCATCAAAAGTTTCAAAAATTTTTCAAGTATTGAATTTTGTTGTTGCATATGCAAAAAAAAAAAAAAAAAGACTCAGAAGGAGGACAGAAGCATTTGAAACCTCAAGTCAATATTAACAAGATGAACTGATCCAGGGTCATGCATGATATTTAATCTGTAGTTAGTTGCATTCAGACAATGTTGCCTACTTTTAAAATCTAGAAGATATGAAATAAAAATCTGAGCAACATTTGACAGTGAAACATCATAAGCTTAAAAGATATAGATCTACAGAGAAATTCAGAAAAGAGATAGGAACATAACCAAGTAGAAGAATTACAAGAATCAAAAGAATAATTTCAAAATAATTTCAAGATGGGTAAAATGGGGAACATCTGTCATCCCAACTACTTGGGAGGCTGAGGCAGGCAGGTCTCAAGACTGAGACTATCCCGGGCAACTTAGCAAGATACTGTCTCAAAATAAAACCAAAAAGAGCTGGCAGTTTAGAACAGTGGTAAAGCACTTGTCTAGCTTGTACAAGGCCCAGATTACAATCCCCAATACTGCAAAATAGCCAAAAAAAAAAAAAAAATCAAAATCAAAATTCTGTCAGAAATATAACTTAACAAATTTTTACAAAAAATTTGCAAAAACATTGGAGAAGGACTGGGATTCTGTAAGGCATCAGTGAAGAGAATGGGTTGAGATACACATGCTGAGATTTACATTTGTCCAACATCAAACTATCTCAGAACTTTTCTATTTATTACACCTTACTACTGCTACAATGGCTCTCATCTTGAGTATTTCTAGCAAAAAAAAAAAAAAAAAACTTAGATGGCTCTTTGGGCAAAGCAGGGTTGAACTTCTGTGACTTTGTACAAAGAGAAAAGCAAGGGAAGTTAATCACATACAATTTGGGTTCCAAACAAGCCCAAGGTTCTTAACATCCTAAGAAAACTGGAGTTTTCCTAGCTCAATACATTCTAAAACATCAATGAATTAAACAACAACAAAAAAGAAAACCTACAAAAAATTAACCTAAGTCATCTGTATTTTAAAAAAAGTCACAGAGCCCAGTGTGGTGGCACAAGCCTGTAATCCCAGCTACTAGGGACACTAAGGCAGGAGAATTCCAACCCAGAGGCTAGCCTCAGCAACTTTTGGAGGCCCCGTTTCAAAATGAAAAGATAAAACAGGCAGAAGATAGACCTCAGTGGTAGAGTACCTCAGGGTTCTATCCTTAGTACCACAAGAAAGAGAAAAAAAAATTATAGGATGAATAGATATACTCAGAAAGAGGGTCAAAGCATTGTCTAGCCTATAAACCCAGCAACTCAGAAGGCTAACGCAGGAGGATTATAAAACAAGGTCATCCTTAGCAACTTAGGGAGACCTTGTCTCAAAATAAAAAATAGAAAAGGGCTAGGGGCTGGATGCAATGGCACACACATATAATCCCAACAGCTTTCGAGGCTGAAGCAGGACAGAGAGTTCAAAGTCAGCCTCAGCAGTTTAGTGAGGCCCTAAGCAACTTAGCAAGACTCTGTCTCTAAATATATTTTTTTAAAAGGCAGGGATGTGGCTCAGTGGTTAATTAACTAACTACCAATCCCAGATACCATAAATAGATAGACAAATAGATAGATAGATAGATAGATAGGGCTGGGGATGTAACTTAGTAGTAATGCACCCCTTGGTTCAAACCCCACTACCAAAAACTAAATAAATTTTACCAAGAAATTTCTTATGTAATAAGAAAAAAAACTTTCCAAAACCAGAAAGATAATTTTTTTTTACCCTCTAAACATAACATTCTTTCCAACAGATGTAGGAAGAAGAAAGGAAGATATTCTTTGTATAGATATAAAAACTGAAAGAAAAAAAAAAGTGTGCTACAATTTTAATAAGAATGCTTGCTCTAAGTATTCATGCATATTCATTGTAGGAGTGGTATATAATTAAACACATGAAACAAATTTGTTTGTCATTATTCCCAGCATATACAAAGAGGTTTCCTGTGTTTAAATTCTTGCCAAAACTCCAATAAGTTTTCTTACATTGTGTCTTAATTCTTATATTTGACATTATGCTTTTAGTCTTCTGTTAATTATATAAAATAACTTAAAATGTTTAAAAGATCCTTTTTGATGTAGATGGTAAATAGTGATAACTATTTCTCCTGGTATACTGAGGGCTAATAAAATCCTTAAAAGAAAACTGCTTTGCAGAAATGAACCAAAATTCTAAACACACAATGTTTTGATACAAGTTACTATGTAATTTTGTGTTTATACCATCATTTAAAACAATCTGATGGAAAAAAATATATTTTTTAATCCTTCTCAAAAAAAAAACAATAAAAAGAAAAAAGCTATCTAGGATTATATATTTAATTAGTAAATATGCCAAATATTTTGCATTTCTCACCTTTAAAATGTTATTTCTGAAATAACAAAAAAAGTCAATATAAATTCCCAATATCCTAATCACCTAAAATGATTATCAAATTTTTATTTACAAAAAAGCTATTCCAATTTGTATAGAAAAAAAAATTTATATAGAAAATAAACTCTTGATATAGTTCTAACTTTTCTCTTCAATAAATAAACAATTTATGAGACAATACAAAATTATTTAATTCTTTTCTTTGCCCTCTTCTTCCCTACTACAAAAAGCTAATGTTGAGTAGTAAAACATGGAACATTAGGCCAAACTGGAAAGAGTGGACTAAAGTTTTATGATGCTGAGATTTATGGTCTTCCAACAAGGAACTATCTCAGAACTTCCCAATTTACCACCTCAACAAGCTTTCAAAGGCAAAAATCTTTGTGACTTTCTACCTCCTCTCTCACCTGTGGAGGCTTTTTTTTTTTTTGGTGCCAGGGATTGAACTCAGAGAACTTAACCACTGACCCATATCACCAACCCTTTTTTGTATTTTATTTAGAGACAGGGTGTAACTGAGTTGGTTAGCGCCTTGTTAAGTTGCTGAGGCTGGCTTTGAACTTGCAATCCTCCTGCCTCAGCTTCCTGAACCACTGGGATTACAAGAGTAGGCCACCACTCCCAGCCTGTCAAGGCTTTGATGCCAACAGGTAGGAGCAATTTCATGTTCCCTAAACTAAATAGATTAGTTCTATCCTCCAAAAATTGGCCCTCTCCTTCTTACTTAAATATCCATTCCTTCTGCAGTAATTTCATACCAAATAGTAAGGCCAAAATAGCACCCCACACATCACTTACTAATTGCAAAAAGAAATGCTTCAATGAAAAGACAAGTTTGTCAACATCTTACATAAAAGATCAAATTTAGGATTATTAATAGGACAAGCCTACATAAAGAGTCTTCTTATGTTATATAAATATACTGCATAACTCATAAAATATTATTGTCAAAAACATTAAGCCTGTATCTACTCAAGCCTTCAACCTTAACTTGACGTTTACAAAGGTATAGAAGGAAGAATTTAAATATCATGAGGAACTACTCAGAACATAGAACATTGGCTTTTCTACAAGACTACTGACTTGTTCTCTTCAAAAGATCAATGTCATTTTTAAAAATTTAAAAAATAAAGAAAAAGAGGAAACAACTCTAAATTTAAAAAGACTAAGACAAATATAATAAAGGGTTGGGTCCTAGATTCAAAAAGTGATTTAAAATGACATTTGGAGGACTAATGAGGAATTGCAAATATACACTACGTACATATAATTGATTTTTAGGAATTATCAACTTTCTAGAGTGTGATTACAATATTTTATTACAGTATTCAGAAAAATGGGCTTTTCTTATGAGATACATGCTGATATATTACAGTAACTAGGGGTGAACAGTCCTATCTGAAACCTTCTTTGAAATGTTGAGTGTGAGATAGGTAGAAAAAACAAATGTGGCAAAAAAAAAGTATTGTAAAACTAAGCGGAAGGGCTGGGGCTGGGGCTCAGTGGTAGAGCATTTGCCTGGCATGTGCGAGGTCCTGGGCTGGATCCTCAGCACCACATAAAAAAATAAACGAATAAAATAAAGGTATTGAGTTAAAAATAAATAAATAAATGGAACATGAGTGTTCAAATGTCTTATTACCCAAGTTTTCAAAATATTTGAAAAAAATAACATCACTTAAACTTTGCAAAGTTGAGGGAATTATTTTCTTAAAAGTGAGATAAAGGGCAAGGTAAGCCTCCTTGACTACTGCCACCACTTCATCTCAAAATGAAGGGACAGACATACTATGAGTTGTGCACTGAAAAGGAGTCAGAAGGCCTCAGTTCTATAATTGGCCCTGGCCTTACTGGCCAGGTGATCTCATTAGTCATCTCTGCGAGGCAGTTTCCTCACCTTTAAAACAGTTCTATCAACTCAGACCACCTCAAAACGCACTAGATGGAACAAACTGATATCAATGACAGACAAATTCAAGATACAAATACAATGATATCTGTAGTGAAGGCAGACCATAAGAACACACAAACCTAACTTAATTTTAAAAGAAAACCAATGTCCTCCTAGGCCCATTAAGTTTCTGCATCCTGAAAGAGTGGGTTGTTGACATACTAAACCCCTAAAGCAGGACACCTTACAAATGCTAAAAGGAGACTTGCACTTTCAAACTCTTCCTCGCTTCTAATTTTATGTTTAACTGCACTTTAAAAGACGTCAAATTCTGAAGATGCACAGTACAAACCTGAAAACAATAAAGCCAAAATTTTAAGTTGGCAGAATTTCTAAAAAAGGAACAAATGTTCGCAAACAAAGAGAATCCCTTGGCCGAAGGTCTCCCGTGCTTGCAGTAGCAGGTTCACGTTGTTGGGTTTTCCCTTCTAGTGTATTTCTTCTTATAAGCGTTAAAACTTGAGATGAGTTGGGAGACATTCCTTCCATCTCCTGAGCAGGATAAAACCTCAGTGTGATCACTCTTTCCGGCTCATAAAGTGAAACCTGCAAAGCTCAATTTACAAAATCGTGTATCCAACTCACTGCTCAATGGGGCCCTTCTCGTGTAGACAACAACGGGACCTCTACGGCAAGGCAGGGAAGTCCGTTTGACATGAAATGAGGGTGTGCCCATGGAACGACCGGTCACCTGGGAAAGACGGGGGCCCTTTGCCTGGAAGTTCCGAATGCCCTTCGGTTTCCTTTCCTACGACTGAAGAGCCTCGGATTAGGCTGTGAAGTGGGAGCATGGGTCTCCGCAAAACATCCGCACAAAGGTACCAATGGCCTAAAGGAAATGGCCCTCAGAGAGAAAACCCAAAGCCAGGCTGGGGACCGGCCGGCGCACAGGCCTGGGCAGCGAGCCCGCGAGGCGGAGGCGAGGCGGAGGCGAGGCGAGGCGACGGCCTGCGCAGCGCCGACCTGCCGCAGCCCCGGGCGGCCGCCGCGTCGCGCGGGGATCCCTCCCCGCTCGGGGCCGGCGCAAGATGGCGGTCGGGCCGCCGCCGCGCAGCCCGTCCCCCTCCCCGCGCCCAGGGCGCTCCCGACGACCCGCGCCGGCCTGGAGACCCCCAGCTCTGCGCCCCCGGAGTGAGGCGGCGCAGGCCGCGCGGGAGGGCCTCTGCCTGCTGCAGTGCAGGGCGGGCGGGGGCGGGGGGCGCTTACCGAGAGCGGAGCGGATCGGCCTGACTGGAGCCCTAAGGAGGAGGAGAAAGAGGAGGAGGAAAAGGAGGAGCACGAAAAACTACACGGCAGCGGCCGCGGCTCCCATTGCGGAGCAGGCTGCCGAGCCGTGGGAAGGGGGGTGTTAGCGAGCAGCCGACGCGCTGCCTCATGGGTAGGCTCCGGGTCAGCCTCCGTGCGTCCGGGATCCCTGTCTTCTCGCCAACGCGGGAGGCGGGCGCCGGCATGTGCGCCGCGTCGCAGGCCCTCGGGCCACGGGGACTCGCCACGCGCCGGCCGCGAGCGAGGGCAGGGCCTGGCACTGCAGTGGGTGCTGGCGTGCGCTGGGGCCAGCCCCGGGCAGCTATCCCCACGTACCGCCTGCGCTGAATTTGCAAGCTTGCAACAATGCCTTCTGGGTCCTGCTAGGTGCACCCGGTACCTCTCCGCAGACTTGAAAAGTAAAAAGGCCACTCAAGAGGGGCGAAGAGGAACACCAGTTGAGAAACAGGAATGAAGTCAGGTTCTTTTACTGGCTGACTTTACCAAATTTACAAAAATACATATGGTTTTGCTTGAATATCCTTTAATTCTACCTGCCATGTGCATATTAACACGTATTAACTTCAAAAGAAAAAAGTTAGGGCAATGCATGTATAAATATACGAAAGCAAGATCATGCTGTCATTAACGCTTGGTAAACACCTTATTCTGATCTGTAAGAAAAGTTTTCTCTACCCATAGTCCTCACAAGGTCAATTGCAGTAGGGGTCCAGCTCTCAAGACAGACCAGGACTTGAAATCTTGCCTCTGTAAGGTCCTTGCTTAGTATCTGAATGGCCATCTTAAGTGACAGCCGCCATTTTAAGAAAAATTTCTCTTTCCCGCCCAAAGGCCTTTCTGAGAAAGGCTTGCCACTCCCTCATACCAAGCCAACCCTTAACCTGCCCAAATTAGGATCCATCTGGCTCTAATCCCTGAGCCTGCCCCATAAAAGTTATGCAACCCAAGCCTGTATTATCTCTCTCCATCTGTGGAAAGATGGCCTGTATTTGTCAGCTCTGACAAATAAGCTCCTGTGCCTAGTCTCCTTCTTTCATGTCTCATTCGCCTGTCTCCCAGTTCCTCACTTTCCTTTCAGTGGTGCCAAAACCCAGGATCAGGTTCCCCAGTGTGCCTGCTCCCCTCTTCAAGGGTCACTGAGTGTCCCTGGGCCCCAGTCCCTCATCACCGGGGACTAGGTCCTCCATTCTGCCCAACACCCTCTCTGCACCCACCACCAGACATTTCAGGTAAGACCCCTGTCTGCAGTTGATCTAAACAATCTATGGATCTTGAGAAGTGACCATCAATAGTCCAACACTCCCAGGGTTACTGTGTAGTCAGGGGCACCCACAGCCACAGCTTTCACAGCTACAGCTGATCCTTACTATTGACTGGGTCTATAGGTGGTCTTTTATTTGGGTCCTGGGTTTTGAGAAGAACCTCCAGGGTGATTGGGAGTTGTTCTTGGTGAGATCTCTTGGCCTTCGGTTAGTCTCTATGGCTTCTGTCTTTATTATGTAGTTTTGGCCAGGCACCCAAGTGCCTCTACAGGTCCTGCCCCCAATGCTTACCCAGAGGTGGTGATGACCCCCCGAGCGTAACTGTCCTCTTCACTGAGTGATACTAGAGACTGGGGGATACCCCACCCCTAAACTCAACTCCTACGTGTCACCATGGGCGGATCCTAATCCATTCTGCCCCCTGGCTCTCTCTAACCATGGACCTAAAACCGTTTGTGCAATCAGATCTGGCCTCAAAATCCTTTGGAGTCTAAATGGCTGCTTAATGACACTCTAGATCCCAATATTATCAGGTTGGGCTGTTGCTGCCCAACCTGCACCTCTGGATCCTCTATGTGAGGGGTAGATGGTGTAATCCAGGTTCATGTACCTTTCTCTTTGTCAGATCTTTCATAGATAGAAAAGCAGATTGGGTCCTATACTTAAAGCCCCATCACATATATCAAAGAGCTTCAATATCTGAGGCAATCATGTGAGCATTCAGGAAAATGGAAAGAGAAATCATACATTCAAGCTTTCTCCTCTCCATGTTCTAAGCCCTCTGTCTGCAAATCTTGCTCTTCTGTACAAGATCTCTTAGCTCTTATCTCCCCTAAGCCTGCTTCCAAAGGGACAGAAGATCCTACCCAGGACTCCTCCTCCTTTGACCCAGCAGATGAGCCCCTGCCAAACCATAATTCTCTTTCTGATGAAGCTGTTGCAGCAACTGTCCCTCCACCCTTTTCTCCTCCTGCTAGACACTCACAGGCTGCCACTGCCCAACCAGCATCTCTGTGTTCTCTATTTGAGGTAGCTGGGGTAGATGGTATAATCTGGGTTCACGTGCTTTTCTCTTTGTCAGATCTTTCACAGGTAGAAAAGCAGATTGGGTCCTATACTTCAAGCCCCACCACATATATCAAAGAATTTTAATATCTGATCCAATCATGATTTGACCTTCCATGGTGTCCATATGATCTTGTCTAACACCCTCTTGCCTGAGGAGCACAGGCGAGTTTGGGAGCAAGCTAGAAATTCTGCTGATTAGGTACATCAGACCTCCCCTGCCCATCTGATTGGCATTGAAGCAGTCCCTGATCAGAACCCCAACTGGGATATAATTTGCCCAGAGGAATAATTAGTAGAAAGAAAGACAGCCCATAAGGCTATCAGTTATGAAAAGCTGCAAATCATTCAAGATAAATTTTAAACCCTTCAGCATTTTTTTGACCACCTGACCAAGGCTTTATTACAATATACTAATCTGGACCCTGAGACTCCAGATGGGGAGACAACTACTAATGACCAACTTTTTCTCCCAGAGTTTCCCTGATATTAAGGCCAAACTAAGGTGCCCCGAGAGGGGATCCCTAACTCTCCAAGCTAAGGTTCTGGGTGTATAACAGGAGAGACAAGAAGGCCTGAAAGCAGGAATATCAGATGCTCGCTCAAGCCATCCATCCAGCCTCAGCATCTGTCCCTGGTTCCATTGGCCCATGGAAGGGTGCTTCAGGACTGTCCCGACCCTGTATTAAATGTGGTCAGACGAGTCACTGGGCTCGTACATATCCTAAGCCCTCACAAGCCTCCGGGCCCTTGTCCTAAATGCCATCAGGAGGGACACTGGGCTGTTGACTGTCCCTGAGCCCATAGCGGCCCCCAGGCATCCAGCCCTTCTGGTTCCCCTTTCCAACTCTTAGGACTGGCTGCAGAAGACTCACTAGGCACAGGTCCCCATCGCCTGATCACTACCATCACTCCACGGGAACCCAAGGTAACTGTGGATTTCAGGTAGATCTGTCTCCTTCCTCCTAGACACTGGAGCTACATATTCGGTCCTCAAGGAGTTCTGGGGGCCTACCACTTGTTCTATGACCTCTATTGTCAGAGTGGAGGGCAAACCTTGCCAGCCTTTGCAAACATCTATCTTTGTTTGCACCTTTGGCTCTCTAGTTTTCACCCACTCCTTTTTGGTCATTCCACAGTGCCCTGTTCCCCTTATGGGAAGGAACATCCTTGCAAAGTTGAGGAGCTATGCTTTCCTTCTCCTTTCATATACGCTTCCATCCAGACTCACCTGCTACTCCCCGATCCTCACCCTTACATTAGGACCATCCCCTGTTCTGTCTGCCAGTGCCTTCCCATTACTTCCTTCTGAGGTGAGCTTCTAGACAAACAAGGGACCCAGAACTCTCCTACATTGTAAAGCCCTAGGCAGCAATCTCTCTGGCCAAGGCCACACTGAAGCTAACATTGAAATACAAAGGACAGAGCTGGGGATGTGGCTCAAGCGGTAGCATGCTCCCCTCGCGTGTGTGGGGCTCTGGGTTGAATCCTCAACACCACATAAAATAAAATAAACATATTGTGTCCACCTAAAGCTAAATATATATATATATATATTTAAAAAAGATGTTGTGTCCACTGAAAACTAAAAAGTAAATATTAAAAAATTCCCCCCCCCTCAAAAGAAAGAAAGAAAGAAATACAAAGGACAGACTCAGCAAGCTTGATAAGAGGCCTAAAGAAAAAAAAGAACAAAAAGAAAAAAGTGTCAATTTAATTTTTCCCTTGTCTAAAACACAGAAAAATGACTTCAAAACTTTCTTTATCTCCCTGATCTCACATGCCCATTTCACTTTTAATGTGCCTGAAAAGCAGGGATTTGCTCTAGGGGTCCTCAGACACATGCTGGGGCCAACCTTTGCCCCTGTGACTTATCCATCAAAGAGTCTTGACCCTACTGTTCAGGGATGGGTCCCTTGCCTACAACACTGGCCGCAGCCTCTCTACTCATTAATGAGTCAAAAAACTCACCTTTGGACCCAACTCACCATCCTGGTTCCCCATTACTTAAAGAAACTCCTCACCTACTTAAACTCCTCCCCATTAGTTAAAGAAACCCCTCACCTTTTATCTGTACAGGTTTCCCTTGTGGAAGATCCCAGTCTTACTTTCCACATGTGCTCACCTTTAAAGCCTGCTACTCTCCTCCCCATTCATCAAGACTCTTCCACCTCTTCTCCTCTTATCCATTCATGCTTTGAAACTCTGGAGGAGTTTCTTCCATGTCCCTTCTACTTACAGGAAGGCCTCTTGCTCCAGGCAACATACACTTGGTTCTCAGATGGCTCCTCCTTCCTTCAGGAGGGAGTTCCTCAGGCAGGGTATGCTATAGTCTCTCTAACATTGGTTATGGAAGCTGCTCCCCTCCCCAATAATACATCTAGTCAGCAGGCTGAACTTGTTGCCCCTTGTCAGAACCTTCACTTTGGCAAAGGGAGCCTCCCTCAATGTCTACACTGATTCTAACTATAGTTTCCACATACTTCTCTCCCATTCTGCTATTTGGAAGTGTAAGACGCTGCACTGCACTACGAATGGGAGACACCACACAACATAGATCATCGGAGAGGTTCCACTTTATTACAAAAGGCTGTGTGTTTATATAGATCTAAGGAGAGGTAGCAGGGCTGAGGTAGATAATGGGTCACCCGTTGATTGGCAAACTCTTCCATATGTCAGTTCCGGAGCCCAAGAAATTAATTCTTATTGGGGCTAAGACTTCCCACCCACAGGATTTGAACATTGGCGCCAGCGGGAATGTTTCACGCCAGTGAAAGAAAAAAAGAGGAGAAAGAGGGTCGTTAGGCGCCATGTTGGGGTTTTTCTCTGGGGTGCTGCTACCGTTATATGTTTTCCCAACATTCCTCCCTTTTTGTTTTCTTAGGAATTTGGATGTCGTTGGTCAGATCTGACTGCTTCCGGCTGTGCGGGGGCGGCGTAGGGCCTAGAAGGGGAAGTGGAGGAATGTTCGGGGGGGGGGGGCAGGTCTGGGGATATCATGGCAACCAGAAATAAAACCCAGTGGCTATAGACAGCTACTTCTGTTGGGGTGAAGTCTATGAAAGTTCCCTGAAACCACAAGTCATCGATGGCATCGAACCAGTCCTGGATGGAGGACATAGTTGGTATCAGCCACTGATCCTGTAGCAGAGACTCTAGGAAATACTGGAAGCATTGCCTTGACATGGTGTCACCAGCACCTGGAGAAGATCAGAGCGAACAAAAATAGGATGAAGATAAAAATTAAAGCAAATGTCAGTTTTTGGCAGAAGTTCCATGTCGGGGGACTGACAGAGAATAGGCCAAGGGCCATGAGGAGGCTTTAAAGGACATAAAGGCTCAAGAATCCAAGATGGCAGATTAAGAGGTTCTCTGGGCTCATTGTCTCCCACTGTCCGATGTCCGTTGCATTCCATCGCGCCTGGTAGTGAGCTTCAGCAATGAGTGAGCTGTTCTCTTGAAGATGTTGGGAGTTCATCGGTCATCAGAGGCTGATAGTACCTAAGCAGAAGCTGGTTGAAAGTTTGGTTGGAGATCTTCTGTAATTGGCCCTGTAGGAAGCGAAGCAGGCAGGGCAGGAACAGACACATCAGGAAAAGGAGACATATGGGCCCTAAAAGAGGCAACAGCCATGATTGGAAGTGGGCTAAAAAGAAGGTGGCAAATGGGTTTTGGTTTGGTGGATTTTTCAAAGAGGTAGCCAAGTTGGTGAGCTTGACTACATTAGTTTCCACAAGGCCTGATTCATTGATGTAGTAACAGCATTCTTCCCTCAAGAAAAGACAGGTTCCACCTTTTTTGGCTGTGAGTAAGTCTATAGCTCGTCAATTTTGAAGAGTAACTTGAGGCAAGGATGTGACCTGCCTTTGTAAAGATGCTAGAGATTCTGCCGTAGAAGTGAGCGCTTGTTCAAGTTTAGAACTTAAGTCCTGTACAGCCCATAAGGAGTGTCCTAGATCTCCACCTGAAATTCCTGCTCCCGCCACAGATGCAGCCAGTGAGAGACCCACCAGTATTGGAAGGAAAGCAGCCCGCTTATTCCACACTGGGGGAGACAAGAGGGCCTGCATTTCAGCTGGGGTATAGAGAGTCAATTGTGGGACAAGCATCACCAGTATACATGGGGTAGAGGTGTTGGTGAATAAGATAGTGATGAGAGAACCATTACACCAGAAGAATGAGCCAGGTGGTGCATAGAGGGTGAAGTTAAAGGTGATGTTAGAGTGGCAAAACTTTGACTGGGAGACACCCAAACCCAGGAGGCAGCGCCAGGGAATCCCAGTATGATTAGACTCCTCGGGCTCCCATAATGGAGCATCTGGTGAAAGGGTTCGGAGAGAACGGCGGGCAGATGGAGTGGAGAAATTTGAGAGGTCAGAAGCCGAGAAGTTCAAGGGAACCGCTGCAAGCAAAGGTTGAGTCAGAGAGACGCATAAGTAGCAATCAGTTGGTGTAATGGCGGGGAGGGTTAGATTTAAGAAGGTTACAGTTTCAGTAAGTAGTCATAGCCATAAATACTGTGGTGAACTCCCAACATTAGGCTCATATGGATCCTGTATGGAATCCAACAACTGCTGTTCAGAATGCTTTATGTCAGTAGAGATTATAGCTACTGAGGGCTGGGAGGGTTGAAGCTCTCGGGAGATGGAGATGGAGCCACAGGGGGTGGGAGAGGATATGTCACAGTAGAAGGAAGCATTTACCCTAGAGGTCCAGTGTGGATGGTTAGGGTCAGTGATAGCTAATTGATAGCCCCCCGAAATCAATCTGAAATTTCCAATGCAGGAATCCCCGATGCATGCACGTGGGTTATGAACGTTGCATGTCCAGTAGGGGGCACCCCCCATAGGTTCTGGGCCACCATTTGCAGTAATCCTCTGTCTGATCATATAAGAAGCAAAGGTAAGGCCTAGTGGCTGTTTTTAAAAGTTCAGAATTCTGGGAGGAGAGGGGAAGGAAGATAGATGCATTACATCCCATAGGGGCGCAATCAACCAAAGAAACTAGGCGAGTGTAACGAGCGCTGCCTTGGACATATGTCTCTCTGACTTTGAATCTCCAAGTATAAGAGGAGGACAATGATGTCCCCAGGAGAAGGGTGATGACTGTGAAAATACCACTTAGAAGAGTGGGAGTCATGGTGGAGTATGGGCGGTTACACGAGACAGGCGAAGCTTTAGAGGATAGTTAGGATGTGGAGAGCAGGAGTAAACGGGAGGTCTAGGAGGTGACTCTTGAGGCTCCTCTGTGGTAGTCTTGTCATCAGCAGATGGGGCCTCCTGGCAATATGGCTTCAACCTAGAAATGTGAATCCAGAGGGTGAGACAGTTGCCTGTTAAGGGAAGTTTGGCGGCAATGAGGGTACAGAGAATGACAGGATAGTGGCCTTCCCATATTGGGGTAAGAGGCCCTTTCTCCTCTGGGGTGTTATAATAGTCTAAACTCCCAGGTGTTAAGGGAGGAGTGTTTGGAGAGGAGTCTGGGTCTGGAAGAAGCCAGTCTTGATATTTCCAGAGTTCCGAGTGGAGATGAAACAAGAGAGGTAAAGACAAATCTCGTGTGAGAGGTCCTTGTGAAATGGCCAACCCAGGGGGTATAAGAGGTCTTCCATACATTATCTCAAAGGGAGACAGTAAAGATGGTTTCTTAGGGAGAGCTCTGATCCAAAGCAAAGCCAAGGGAAGGAGTTTGACCCAGTCTAAGTTTAATTCCATTGTTAATTTGGTAAGGACTTCCTTCAGAGTCCGATTTACCCTTTCCACTTTCCCTGAAGCCTGGGGGCGATATGGACAGTGGAAATGCCACTTGAAGGAGAGGGCTTGAGAGACCTTTTGGTGATCCTAGAAATAAACTCAGGGCCATTGTCGGATTGTAGAGAAGTGGGCATACCAAACCTGGGGATGATGTCTGTCAGTAAGATTGAAGCTACAGTGGAAGCCTTTTTATTGGAAGTGGGAAATGCCTCAACCCAACCAGAGAAAGTGTCCACAAAGACAAGGAGGTATTTAGTGTGCCATACTGCAGGCATGTTCGTGAAGTCTACCTGCCAGTCAGCAGCAGGAATGTGTCCCCGGGCTTGGTGGGAGGGAAATGGTTTAGGCCTTAAAGGAGTATGAGGGTTGGTCTGCTGACAGATCTGACAATTAGAGGCTATATTCTGTAGCATGACTTTGTCAGAGGGAGTGAGGGAGAAGAAGCTCTGTAAAAAGAGGGTCAAAGACTGAGAATTGGAATGGAATAGAGTATGGAGGAACTCAAAAAGATCTTACTGGAAGAAGTAGGGGCTTCAGATGGACAGTCTAAAGCAGCCATTATATGTCTCCCAGGGGGGTCATAATTGGAAGTGGTAGCAGCCATTCATGCCACCTGGTCAGCTTTGGAGTTGCCCTCAGTGATAAGAGAGCCGTCCTTCTGATGGGACCTACAATGGACAACTCCCAACTGGGTGGGTAAGTGGGAGGCCTCTATCAAATTGGTTATAAGAGCCAAATTAGTGATCACATTACCTTTAGTGGTAAGTAGGCCTCGCTCCTTCCATATTGCAGCGTGGGATAATAGAATATGGAAGACATATTTTGAGTCAGTATAAAGGGTGAGGGATTTGCCCTGTGTAAGAAGGCAGGCACGAGTGGCTGCTACAAGTTCGGCCTGCTGGTTGGTAGTTCCTGAAGGCAGAGCTTTGGCCTCTATAATCTCAGTGGCCGAAACTACATCATATCCAGAGTAATGAGTGCCATTCTGCCTAAAGGAACTGCCGTCAGTGAACCAGATAAGATCAGGCTTGGTGAGTGGTCCCTCAGAAATAGAAGAATGACAGCGGAGAAAATCATTCAAGGTTTCCAAGCAATTATGAGCTGGTGTGTCAGATGTGGGGGTTGTTGGGAGCAGTGAGGCAGGGTTCAGTGTTCAGCAGGGGAGGAACGTAATATTAGGGTTTTCCAGAAAGGAAGTGAGGAGCGACAGGACTCTGGATGGAGGAAGAGTTTGAAGGCCCTTATAAGCTAAAAGATCCTTCAAGTGATGTGGGGAGTGGATAGTTAAAGGGGCCCCAAAAGTCAGCTTAGAGGCTTCTTTGTGTAAAATTTGTCCAGCATCCAGAGCTCTTAAGCAAGAGGCCCACCCACGGATGGTAGGGTCTAATTGTTTGGACAAATATGCCACAGGTGCAAATGTAGGCCCATAATTTTAACCCAAGACCCCAAGTGCTTGCCCCCCCCCCCTTTTCCATGGACATATAGATGAAACAGTCTTGAAAGATTGGGAAGGTGAAGGGCGGGTGCCTTTAAGAGGAGCTGCTGAAGTCTGCAAAAGTGGTAGTGGGGGGAGGAGGCAAGAGATTCACCAGGGGGTCCCTTTGCTAGGTCATACAGGGGTTTGGCTAGGAGAGAGTAATTTGGGATCCAGGCCCTAAAATAACCTGCTAGTCCTAGGAATGATAATATTTCGGCTTTCTTATGAGGCACTGGAAGATTAGAGAGGAGTTGCCTCCTATCCAGTGTTATTTCTTTTTTTCCCCGTGCAAGGCGAAAACCAAGGTAGGTGACAGAAGACTGGGAAACCTGGGCCTTGTGGGGAGACACCCTATACCCCTTATCTGCTAGGAAATTGAGAAGCTAGGCGGTGGGGGATTGAGAGTGTTCCCAAGAGGGACTACATAGAAGAAGGTCATCGACATATTGAAGGAGAGTAGAGTCAGGGCAGGTGGGGTGAAAGGATGTGAGGTCCTGTGCAAGAATCTGGGCAAAGAGATGGGGACTGTCCCTGAATCCTTGTGGGATGATGGTCCAGGTAAGCTGACGAGAATGGTGTGAGGGTCGGTTCACGTAAAAGCAAAGATATCCTGAGATTCTGAGGACAAGGGAATAGAAAAGAAGGCATCTTTTAAATCTAGGACTGAGAAGTGGGTGGTAGTAGCAGGGATCTGAGAGAGGAGGGTGTAGGGATTGGGCACTAGTGCGTGGATGGGGACCACAGAGGAGTTGACGAGGCGGAAGGTCTTGAACCAGCCTGTAGGACCCATTAGGTGTCTTAACTGCCAGAATGGGGGTGTTGAAAGGAGAGTGTGTAGGCCTAAGATACCCCTTCCGTAATAAATCCTGGATGATGGGTTCTAATCCGAGGAGGGGTGTGGTTGTGAGTGGATATTGTGGTTGACTAATATATCTTGAAGGGTCCCATAAGACAATATGAATAGGACTGCATTTAGCCATAGAGGGTGTAGTTGTGTCCCAAACCTCAGGATTAACTGGTTTAGATAGTCATGGGAGAGTGCATGATGGAGGTGTATCTGTCCCTAGGAACATCATGAGGAAATGAGAGGCAGGGAAGGTGTGGGGTGATATGTGAATGGTGACCTTCAATAATGAGAGTATGTCCCTTCCCAGAAGGGGAATGGGGCAATGGCTCATAATAAGAAAGGAGTGTATCAAGGACAAAAGGGATCTCTGCAGATAACATGATAAGGGGGGGTGTTTTTCAAGGGAAAATCTGTTTACCTCCTACCCTGACAATAGGAGTTTTTGAGGGTGTGGTAGGACCCCAATACTCCCTCAAGGCCAAAAATGTGGCACCAGTGTCTAAGAGGAAGGTAATGAAGCGTCCATCCACTAGAAATGTGACCTTAGGCTCTTGCTTCTTGATGGTAATAGTTGGGAGGGAAGGCCCAGGGCTCTGTCAATCCTCCTCTGCCAAGCCCAGGAGAGGCTGGGGTTGTGGAGAGGCTGACCAACCTCCCCTCTGGGTTGTTGGGCAGTCTACCCCCCAGTGTCCCCTTTGGTGGCATTTTGGGCAGGGGGTGGAGGGTATCCTCGGTGAAGGACAATTCCTGGCCCAATGTCCCTCCTTACCACATTTGAAGCAAGCTCCAGGGGGTGTCTTATTGGGACAGCGTGGTGATGATTTTCTCTGAATGACCTGGGCCAACATCTGGAATTTGGCGTTTTCAGCCCTCTGCCTATGACGTTCGCTTTCATCCTCTCTACTATGGAACACCTTGAAAGCGACCGCAAGAATTTCGGTCTGAGGAGTAGCAGGGCCCTGTTCAAGCTTCTTAAGTTTGGCTTTAATGTCAGGGTAGCTTTGGGCCAGGAAATATGTCATTAAGACATGACGGCCATCAGGGCTTTCTGGGTCGAGGTTTGTGTGCTGCTGGAGGCCCTTGGTTAGTCTATCCAGGAATTCTGAAGGTGTTTCTTCCTTCTTTTGAATGAACTCCTGCACCTTTTGAAAATTAACAGCCTTGCGAGTGGCCTTTTTTAGGCCTGCCAAGAGTCAGGTTACAAAAAGGTCACAAGACTGTAAGCCTCCAGGGGTATTGTAATCCCATAGAGGATCCTGCTCTGGAACAGCATGAGGGCCCGTGGGGTGGTTGGGATTGGTCCTATGATTTTCATCAGCATGGGCTTAGGCTAGTTCCCAGACCTGTTGCCTTTCCTCAGGGAGAAGTGTATTGGCCAGGAGCATGTACATGTCGTGATGGGTAAGGCTGTATTCCTGCAGGACCCACTGGAACTCCCCAATCTAAGTGGTGGGATCAGTGGTGAATGAGTCTAACTTCCTCTCTGAGTAATGTCCGACATGGAGAAAGACACATGTACTCTAATAACACCCTCAGGACCAGCTACCTCACAAAGGGGTGCAATCATCATGGGAGTAGGAGGGGGTCCCTTAGACCTGGTGACAGGAGGACTGAAAGAGGCAGTCGGTGACGGACAGGAAGGAGAGGGAGGGGAAGGGGATGTCTCAGCGGAGGAGGAGGTGGGACTGGCAGAAGAGAGCGGGTGGTAGGGGATGAAACGGAAGGCTGAGGATTAGTGGAATCAGGCGGAAGAAACGGAGGGTGTAGCGGGAGAGGAAGGGGCGGATGGGGCTGGGGGATAAGGTGGAGGTTCATTTGCTGGGTCAAATGAGGAAGAATCTGTGGAAGTCAGGGAAAGAAGTAGGGGAAGGGAGGGGTTTACAAGCAAGTAGGACCTGAGAGAGAGAGCAAGAAGTGCAGAGGGCGGGGTGTTGGGCGAGAAGGCTAAAATCTTCAACGTATGGGACCTCTCTCCATTTTTTTAGACACAGGCAGTAGTTAAGAAGATCCTGAAGAAGGTTTGAATCTAATGAGCCTTCTGGAGGCCAATGATTGTCATTATCTAACGGATATGCAGGCCAATCTTGGGTACAGAATCTGATAAGAATTTTGGGCTTGAGATCCAGGGAAAGAGAGAGAGTAGCCAAGGTCTTAAGGAGACACTTGAGTGGTGAGTTTTCGGGTATAGACGAGGAGGCACCCATAGTTAAAGAGTGGAGGAAGGGACAACAAAGGGAGAAAAATAATTAACCCGGGCCTTAGGGCCTTCCTGGAAGTGTAGAGCAGATGGAGGGTCATGTGGGCATCCCCGAAGTGACTAGTCCACTGCAAGTAGGCACAGAGGGCACAGCTCAGTCGTCACCGACGAAGTGCAGTCTGTGTGACCCTGTAATGTCGAGGCTGCGGGCAACCTGACATCAGGAAAATTTTTCCACCGAAACGAGAGAAAGTCAAGGAAGGAAAGGACAGAACCCCAGCAGAACGCAGCTCTGGGCCGGAAGTTCAGCTCCAGGCTGAACACAGCTCTGGCAGGGCGCAGCTCCAGCAGGTCGCAGCTCCCGCAGGACGCAGCTCTGGCGGAAAGCAGCTTCCGCGGAGGAGGAAGAAACCAGGGAGCCTCTCTTGTGTAAACCCAGAAGCCTCACGCCCCAAAGGGAAGCAGGTTGCCAGAGGGTCCACTGCGACCAGTGAAGGTCTTAGTGGGGTGCATTCCATCCTCCCTACTGGGCATCAGGAGCGTGCCAGACGATCACGGTTGTGTCCCCTGCTGGCAGCCCGAAGGGAGTTGGCAAGCAGGGGAGGGGGAACTTACCTAAACCCTATCAGTGGTGAGTGCAGGGAGCCAGCACCAAAAAGACAGACAAGGGCAAAATGTGTCATTGGTGACAACGGTGGCGGAGACGGGCTCAGTTTGTCGAGCACACTGTCTCCTGGGTTTTTAGCACCACTGTAAGACGCTGCACCACACTATGAATGGGAGACACCACACGACACAGATCACTGGAGAGGTTCCACTTTATTACAAAAGGCTGTGTGTTTATATAGGTCTAAGGACAGGTAGCAGGCCTGAGGTAGATAACGGGTCACCCATTTATTGGCAAACTCTTCCATATGTCAGTTCCGGAGCCCAAGAAATTAATTCTTATTGGGGCTAAGGCTTCCCACCTGCAGGATTTGAACATTGGCACCGGCGGGAACGTTTCGCGCCAGTGAAAGAAAAAAAGAGGAGAAAGAGGGTCGTTAGGCGCCATGTTGGGGTTTTTCTCTGGGGTGCTGCTGCCGTTATATGTTTTCTCAACAGGAAGGAGCATGGATTCCTTACCACCAAGGGAACTTAAGTTACTAATGCCCCCTCTATCTCCGATCTCCTTCAAGCCTCAAAGTTTCCCACTGCCATTGGAACTGAAAGATGGCAGCTAAGTAACACTTCTCCAGTGGGTACTTCCTTTCCTGACCTCTCTCCTTGTCATAGGCCTTTTGCTAATGCTTGTTCCCTGCATCATTAGATTTATTCAAGCCCAGATTCAAAGGGTCTCTAACCAAATCATGAACCAGCTTCTGTTACAGGACTTCCAACCCCTCACCAAAGTGGGTTGTCTGGAGTCAGCATCGCCTGGCACCTCCTGACCATCACCAATGGTCAATGACACATGCCTCAATGACACATCACATCCCTAACAAGGACACTGCCTCTTCCCAGCAGGAAGAAGCTACAGAAGATTGATCTATGCCCCTGTCCCTTAAGGGGCCCAAAAACAAACCAAAAAAAAGGTGGTGGGGTGGAATGTAAGGTCCTTGGCTTGGCATATGGACAGCCATCTTAAGTGACAGCCACCATTTTAAGAAAAATTTTGCTTTCCCACTCAAAGGCACTTCTGAGAAAGGCTCACCACTCCCTCATACCACCCCCAATCTTCACTACCCAAATTAGGACCTGCCTGGCTCTATTCCCTGAGCCTACCCCATAAAAGTCATGGAACACAATCCTGTATTGCTTCTCTCCATCTATGGATAGATCACCTTTAGTTGTTAGTTCTGAAAAATAAACTCCCGTGTGTATCTCTGCCTGGTCTCCTTCTTTTCATTTCTCGTGCGCTCATCTCCTGGTTCCTCACTTTTCTTTCAGCCTCTAAGAATTTTTTTAAAAAACTGGGGCTTGAACCCAGGGCCATTTTAACACAGAGCTACATCCCAAGTCCTTTTTATTTTGAGACAGGGTCCCACTGAGACAAGAACTTGGTGATCCTCCTGCCTCAGCTTCCTGAATTGCAAGGATTACAGGATTTTGCCAAAACCTCCCAGATCTTTAACACACAGGCCTTTCTAATTTTGGCCTCCTGTATGAATGGTTTCTTATTTCTCATCCAAATGGTCCAGCTTTACTCAGGTGTTTATCTTTCCTATAGCCTCCATATTGATTACCTTTCCAGATTAATCTTTCCCAAAGGCCACATGGATCATTCTTAAGGACCTGGCATAGATGCAGATGTCCAAGAGAAAAACAATTTCTCCTCAACTTTTGTCAAGTTTGTTGTTGTGATAAACCCTGTAACAAGACAGATTACAGCAGAAAAACAAGTTTATTAATGCTTGCAGTGCACCTCCCGTAGGAGAAACCTTGATGAAAGGTAATTCAAGGCAATGGCTTAGAACTCTAGCTCTTATAACATCTTTAACAAAGGACAAAATTTTATAGGAAAATGACAGGATAGTGGGTAACAGTTTCAAGTTTCCAAATGTGGCAACTGGGAAGGTAAATATATAGGTGAGACTAATGGATTAAATTTTATTTGTAGATTCCTCTAATTCATTCAGAGCTGTCCCCTGTAAAGGAGAATTTATATCCTGTCTTTAGGTAGGAAAAGAGAAGGATAGAAAAAGGTCTTCTTCTATCTGCTGCTTGTTAATTGCCTTTAGCTCAAATATATGTCAAAGGGGCATATTTTGGATTGACACCTTCTGGGCCACGCCCCCCCCCCATAGGTAGCTGTGACCTACTCTTGGCCCCACATACTCTTCCCAGCTTTCCCTTTCCTGATGGTCCTGAAAATAAGCCTTCCAAGGAGAGACCAAAACATAATCAAAAAAAAAAAACATGGAAATTAAAATTCCCAAATCTTTATTTATTCTAATTTGTTCGTTTTAGATACATGAGAGTAGAGTGTATTCTGACATACATGCATGGAGTATAACTTACTCTAATTAGGATCCCATTCTTGTGGTTGTACATAATGTGGCATTTTACTGAAGGTATATTCATATATGAATATAGGAAAGTTAGGTATTGTTCCTTCTACCATCTTTTCTATTCCCATCTCCCCTCCCTTCCTTTCAGTCCCCTTTGTCTAATCCACTGAACTTCTATTCTCACCCACCACCACCCCCTTATTGTGTGTTAGCTTCTACATATCAGAGAAAATATTTGGCATTTGGTTTCCCCAAATCTTTAAGTATTCTTAGCTCATCATTTTTTCAAATGTAGTTCATACAGGTTAGCAAAACATTTTACAGTATGAAAATGAAGTTAAGATTCCATTCTGGGGATGAGGATATACTTCAGTTGGTAGAGTGCTTGCCTTGCATGCACAAGGCCATGGGTTCAATCCCCAGAACAACAACAATAACAAAGATTTCACTCTGTATTCTAGAGAGGGGTCCTTGGTTTGTAGAAACAAAAACTTAAATGTTACCAGCATCCTTCCCCCAAACTGAATTAAATTTGAGGGAGTGATTCATGCCAACTAAATTTTAACTAGAGACTGATAGAAACCAAGAATCTAATTTTTTCTTTTTAAAATATTTCTATTCAAAAGGAGTACTTACATGAGAAGCTGAATTACAAAGGATATCTGATGAAAATTGGATCAGTACACAGAAAGTCATTTAGATGATTTTAACTATACCATCCTTAAAACTCTTCCATTGGCTTCTAGAACACCCCTTTTTTGGTTCTCTTATTTACTGTCCACATTCCCACTGTTTTTCAAGGGCTTCTCTTCCTCTAATGAATAGTATTGTCAGACCCTTTTACATGTTGTCCATTCACTCTGGGTGTCTTCAGTACTCACTCCATACTCTTCCCTGACTGATGTAAGTGATACAGGATATTTTTCCAGCTTCTGTTCCACAATTCCTTCATTGTTCATTTATGTGATTTGGATGGAATTAATTCCTACCTCCCACAACAGGTCCACAAATGGTCCAAATGACCTATAACTCTCGGAATTACCCTCAATCAGAGTTACCCTGAACCAATTTTTGTTTCAGAGGACAATCAGAGTGAATCTATCATTGTTGTTATATTACAGGGAAAAGAGAAACTCTTCCTCTGTATAGTGTGGTGTTGGAATGTGAATACTACAAGAGCTACAATCATCTTTTTTTTTTTTTTTTTTTTTTTTGCTATTAAGGAAAACCAACTGAGAATAAAGCTAACACATGGGGCAGGGAGAGTTGGGACAATCTGTGGCAGGAAAAGGAAGCCAATCCCTGACAGCATCATAACCTTCCAAATCAAATTCAGCCTGAATCCCATGCTACTTCTAGACTTCTCTGAAAAAAAATAAATAAATCCCCTTTGGTATTTAGGCTGAGAAGCTATGATGCCCTGACAACTATTTTGAGCTGAATGCATTTATGTACCTAATAGCAGAGCTTTCCAAAAGAAGGAGAAAAAAAGAAAAAGAAAACTCAATTGTTAGAAATCCCCTCCAGGGAGCAATCATAGAAGCTTGACTCTTAACATCAGTGACTATGAGAATTGTTACCACCCTTAAATAGACATTGTCAAAAAACTATCATATGGCCCATGTATTCTCTGACAGGCCATTTTGTCTTTTCTAAATATTATTTGTTTTCCTATAAATGACCTTTCTGCTTCTTCTTCCAACACCCACCTTCTAAAATTTCATTTGTTTTCTTATGAGTGCTCTTCTCTCCCACACTTTCATGGGAATATATAAGGCCCCAAACCTAACCACCCCCTGGAGTCACATTTCTCTGTGAACTCACAAACATCGGAATTTGCTGTCTTTTCTGTTTATTACATAGGCACTCAATCATTGAGCCCACAAAGTCAATTTGAGTTGAGTTTCCTGTTACCTGTAACTGAAAAGTACCCTCACTATTGAGAGAGACAATGATACATATTTACCACCTTTGCATCTAGCAAACCCCTATTTTCTGACTTTCTTACCTCCAAGTAAGCTGTATTACTGTTTCTGACCAGTGCAATGTAGACAGAAGCTCTGATTGCCAAACTTAATGATGACTCTTAACACCACTAGTGATGTATAGCTCCTGTTTGTCTTTCACACGTCAGCTAGATCAAGAACTCTAAAATTTTAAGGAATGGCAGCCACATCAAAGGAAGGATCTATAGTCTCTTAGTGACTGCATGGAGCACATCACCATACTGATCTTTATTTGACTGATGAGGACAAAAAATAAACCT
Source organism: Callospermophilus lateralis (assembly GCF_048772815.1). NCBI lineage: Eukaryota > Metazoa > Chordata > Mammalia > Rodentia > Sciuridae > Callospermophilus > Callospermophilus lateralis. The sequence continues at coordinate 101,574,626 of NC_135307.1, forward strand.
TTTTCAGTTATGACACTGAAAATTTAAGTTTGTTACAGTAGCTACAATTACGAACCCCGATTAATAATGGAAGTGGTAGCCTAACACAATAAAAAACAGACAACAACAAAATGTAGCATTAGGTTGGCACAACAGTTATGTGGGAAATGAGGAAACAGATATAGCAGACTGAACAACTAAAGATTCATTTTAGGCAGTGACTAAACTGTTGCTTACAGTACCTCAGAAGACAGATCACTATCTACATAATAGCTGTAAGGGAAGAGTTCTGTAAACAATAGTAGACAGTGGTGCTTGCTTCAGCAAAACATATTAAAATCAGAATGATACAGAGATTAGCATGGCCTCTGTGCAAAGATAACACATAAATTCTTGAAGCATTTCATATTTTTAGAAGAATTAATATTGTTGAAATGTCCATATGTTATGGACTGATTTGAAAATTAGCCCAGACTTACCCCCATTTTATTCAGATATCCACATTTTGTGAAATTGGGTCTCCTGCTGGGAGCCATCCGTGAACTGTGCATGTACTAAAGCGATGTTGAAACCATTAGGCAGGAAAGCCTGGTAACAGGAACTCCCAGCGGGAACCTCACTAGTTTTGAGAATTCCTGGTTCAAGTTGTGTCCTGCTTAGCTCCTGCTCAAGTTCTAGCTTAGTTACAGAGATGGGAATGACCTGCTGGAGCCATACAGCCTCCCAGAGATGGGTGTGGCTTGCCAAAATCCCAATCAACCTGTTTATTGCAAGACCCTGCCACACGGAAAAGCAACCAAGATTCCTCCTGCTGAAAGCTTATCTCTGCCTTTGATGTACTCCCCCTTAAATAAAGAATTGGAGGCTTTTTTTCAGTTGTTCAATTTCAGCTCCCATCAGGACTGGAAGACCCACCAGACACTCCTCTATAAATCTAATTTCTGGCTCTGTCTTTATTTCTTACTGATTATTTCAGACTTTTTATTTCCCAGGGGGCTCACACCTCCTGAGCAGGAATCTGCCCTGTTAGGGTGCTGGTCACCTCTCCATATCCCCCTACCTTGTGAGCCCACTTGCATAGAAGCTAACACCTCCACCCCTGACCACAATATCCTTGCTCTGTGGGACTAATGCAAGATTGTTTTTCTGAAAACGTAACTTATGAAATATGTCTATAAGACTCTTGTTTTGTAACTTTCTATTTGTAAAAAATGTAGCTTATAATTATGATTGCTCCTCTTGCCTTTCCCCTGTGGTTTTAGGCCTTATAAGCATGTTCCTGCCCCAAATCTGGGTCTTGCAAAACTGCTTGGTTCTCTGCATTCTTGGCCCCAGCCAGAAATAAAGTTTTTGTCTTTACCTTCAAAGAACAGGAAGATATTGCTGGGGGCCAGCATCTTGCCAGGGAACTCTTGCCTGCTCAGAGGGATAAGCCTCCTAAGAATTTAAAGTCAGAAGTTAACTAGTGAAGAACAAAAGACAGAGTCAAAATTAGTTTTAAATTAGGATGGAGTATTCATAGGTTCAGCCGACACAAGAGCGGGAGCTGGACAATTAGAAAATGGCTCCCGTGGTTTATTTAAGGAGGTATATCAAGGGCAGGGATAAGGTTTCAGGGGTGGAGTCCTGCTTCATGGTGTCTTGCAGTCAGCATGTTGATTGGCATTTTGGCAGGTCACACCCATCTCAGAGAGGCTGTGTTGCTACAGCAGGTCACCTCATCTCCGGTGCTGTGTGAGACCAGGCAGAGTGAAATAAAAATTCACATGTATTTGGGTGATCTTACCCTATGGGACTGCCATGGAAGTTCCCAAACACCAGCTGTTTCTATTCACTAGGCCGTGATGTTGATGTAGTCCACACACAGCCCATGGATGGCTCTTGAGACAGAATTATTTGGAAATTTGGGAATAGCCCCTCAACATTTTGGAGGACCCAGTGAGATACCTTCTGGAGTCCAGGCTGTGACTCTCAGCCACCCAGGACTCCCACCCAACAAACACAGAGAGAGATGCCCTCCCCTCTGGCTGGGGGAGCTTTCTGTTTTGCCAGGAATTGGATCCTACATGGTAACCAATTCAAGCCCAGCCATGAGGGAGGACAAAAGGAGATACATGTGCTTAAAGTTACCTTATTTGTTCTTTCTGTATATTTTAAATGTAAAGCCTTAAGGTATATTGACTAGATTGATGGTAATCCCCTGTGGTGTTTCATCTAGAATGAATGTAAAGCCCAGAGGTGTGTCAATTAGGTTGATTGGAAATCCTTAGAGATATTTCAACTAGTTTGATTGTAATAACTTGTAGGTATTCAATTAGCAAGGTGTCTGATGAGGCACCAGGCTTGGCTCACACCCTTTGATAAATAGGCTGTAAAGATGGTCTGGAGACTGGGAAGGGAGGAGGGAGTGTCTGTTTTTTTATGGACAATTGTCTTTTGTTGATCATGTGTGCTTGTCTAGTGGTCTCTAAAGTTACTCTTTCAATGTTGCCCCAACAAGAAAACGTTCTCTCCCTGCCAGCTCAGACCCATCAGCGTCTCGCTGACTCACTGCCCCTGGATCCACAAACTCACTATCTCATTAGATTTCTGTCTCTCAGTTTCCTTCTATTTCTGTCTGTTGTTCTAACCCTTAGCCTTACTATGGGATCTAACCAGTATCATCATCTGATCCCTCTGTACTGTATGTTAACAACTTCTCATCTGGGTCCCAAGTTGATTATAGGGTACCTGTGACACCAGGACACTTCTGAATCCTGTGTGAGGTGGAATGGCCCACATTCCATGTGGGATGGCCCATCTGAGGGGTCTCTGGATCCCTTTACTGTCTAGAAAGTCTGAAATATGGTAACTGGCAGGCCTAGCCATCCTGACCAGTTCCCATATATAGACCAATGGCTATATTTGGTTCTAAATCCTCCAAAATGAATACAAAAATGTCTCAAGAGCATAACTAAATTGGGCCAAAGTTCTGGCTCTTCGGATATCAGAGGTTCCCAGAGTCGCAACAGATGGGATAATAAAAACTCATCTTGGCATCCTTCTTCCCCTGTTCTACCCTCTTCAGATGAGGATAAAGTTTTCCCACCTCCCTATAATTCTTGTGAACCCCAAACCCCTCCTTGTTTATCTGTGTCCTCCCCAAGATCCTCTGAGACTGTTCTTTCGTCACCAAAGGGATTTACCTTCTGCCTCATCCACAGAGAGAGAGATAAACCCCTGATCGAAGTGATGATGTCCCCACCCCACTTCTCTTCCCGCTTTAGGTCCCATGAATATCCCTTTGGTCGCTCCCTTGCTGATACCTTCCCAGGTACAACTCCTCCCCCAGCCCCAATTGTTCCCATGTTGCCTCTCCAGTAGTTCCCTCAGGAAGGGATGGAACCGCTCCCTTTTTTTGATGTCCCTTTTACAACTTCAGATATATATATAATTGGAAGAGTCAAAAATCCTCCTTTCTCTGAGTGTCCACAGGCCCTCATTTCTCTCCTTGAGTCTGTTTTTCACACATACTGGCCCACTTGGAATGATTGCCATTAGCTTTTATTGGCACTTTTCACTTCTGATGAGCAGGATCACATCAAGGCAGAGGACAGGAGGGCTATTCTTACAGTGGCCGGTCACACTGAAGCCGAAGGTCGACAGTTGTTTGAGGAGGCCCTTCCTGACATCTGTCCCGATTGGAACCCTAACCCTGGGGCAGGCCAGGCTCATTTGGATGCCTATCACTGGCGTTTATTTGTAGGACTAAAAGGGGCTGCTAAGAAGCCCATTAATGTGTCTAAAGATACTGAGGTACTCCAGGGCCCTGAGGAGCTCCAAACTTGTTTCTTGAAAGATCCTTTCAGGACAATTATCACGGGCTCATAAACAAGCCATCAATCAGATACTCAGCCCCACTACAAAGAGACAAGTCTGAATTTCTGGGAATGGCAGGTTACTGCAGGCTTTGGATTGACTCCTTTACAGAATTAGCAAGGCCTTTGTTTGAAGCCACTGCAGCAACTGGCCCTTTAAAATGGACTGAGAAGGAACAACAGGCCTTTAAAGCCATCAAGGCATCCCTGATCAAGGCCCCTGCTCTGGCTCTGCCCCATGCTACTAAGCCCTTCAACCTGTTTGTAGCAGAAAGTCAAAGAGTTGCTAAAGGAGTCCTCACCCAGGATCTTGGATCCAAAAGAGGCCAATAGCTTGTCTACCTAAGAGATTGAACCTGGTAGCATCCAGATGGCCTCCTTGCTTACATATCATAATGGCCACTGCCCTTATTGTCAAGGAGGCCAATAAGTTAACTTTGGGACAATCCCTCACAGTGACAACACCACATTTTGTAGAGACCTTCTAAATGGTGCACTAGATAGATGATGACTAATAGTCATATTATTCAACATCAGAGTCTGTTGCTTGACCACTCTCAACTCACCTTTGCCCCTGCAAGGTCCCTTAACCCCACCTCACTGATGCCATAAGATTATCCACATGAGCGCCTCCAAAACTGTGAGGATATGCTTGACCAGGTGAGCTCAAGAAGGCCTGACTTGAACAATGTTCCTTTGACTGAGGCTGAAGCTGTCCTGTTCACAGAGAGCAGCAGCCAAGTCATAGATGGGACTCAGAAGGCCAGAGCTGCGGTCACAACAGAAACAGAAGTCATTTGGGCTCAAGCACTCCCAAGGAGGACCTCAGCACAGCAAATGGAACCGCTTGTCCTTATACAGGCTTTAAGGTGGGCCAAAGGTAAAAAAGAAAAAATTTACACAGACAGCAGGAGCCATTTACAGGGAGTGGAGATTACCAACACTGAGGAAAAGTCCATAAAAAATAAAGAGGAAATATTATCCCTACTTGAGGCAATTTGGTTACCTAAGCAGGTGGCTGTCATATACTGCTGGGGTCACCAAAAAGGAGACTCTTTGGTCATCAGAGACAATAATTTTGCCAATAAGACAGCTCAACAAGTGGCCCTGGGCTCCAAACCAGAACCATTCACCATGCTTCCTTTGTCTTTATATCCACAAACCAGCCTACTTTGCCTCCCACACTATCTACCAGAATAAGAATAGAAGGCTAAAGAAAAGCAGGAAACAAAGTCAGAAGGCTGGTGGACTCTGCCTGACTCTAAACAGATTTCCTAAGCCTTGGGAAGAACAATAATACTGGGTTTACATCTAACTGCCACAAGGAAAGAACAAGTTAACTGACTTTCTATCTAAAACATACTACATCCCAGGACTAAAGTAAATACCCCAGGACATCTCTGAGTGATGTCTAGCCTGCCAACAGGCAAATGCCAAACAAGGAAGGCAGATCCCCCCTGAGGTCCACAAATGAGGTGAGCTGCCTAGAGACCACTGGGAAGTTAACTTCACTGAGTTAAGACCTCCTTCCAGTGGTTATTAATATCTCCTTGTTTTTGTGGATACTTCTCAAGTTGGCCAGAAGCATATCCTACCAAATATGAGACTGCCTAGATTGTAACAAAATTTCTTCTTAATGAAGTCAAACCATGCTATCGACTGCCTGTCACCATAAGATCAGATAACAGGCCAGCACTCACTGCAGCCATAGGACAAGGAATATCAAAGTCTTTAAATATAAACTGGAGAAGGGGGCCTTAGGTGCTGTGGCCGGGTGGTTTAGTTGGGTGCTGTTGGAGTCGTGTTGATCGTCGGAATCCCCTCGTAGCCACTGCCACCTTCCCTCGTCCTCGTTATGTTCCTCACCGGGTCCGAGTACAACAGGGGCGTGAATACTTTTTCTCCTGAAGGAAGATTATTTCAAGTGGAGTATGCCATTGAAGCTATCAAGCTTGGTTCTACATCCATTGGGATCCAGACATCAGAAGGTGTATGCCTAGCTGTGGAGAAAAGAATTACCTCCCCACTAATGGAGCCTAGCAGCATTGAGAAAATTGTAGAGATTGATGCCCATATAGGTTGTGCCATGAGTGGGCTAATTGCTGATGCTAAGACTTTAATCGATAAGGCCAGAGTGGAGACACAGAACCATTGGTTTACCTACAATGAGACAATGACGGTAGAGAATGTGACCCAGGCTGTGTCCAATCTGGCCCTACAGTTTGGAGAAGAAGATGCAGATCCAGGTGCCATGTCTCGTCCCTTTGGAGTAGCACTATTATTTGGAGGACTTGATGAGAAAGGACCCCAGCTGTTTCATATGGACCCATCTGGGACTTTTGTACAATGTGATGCTCGAGCAATTGGCTCTGCTTCAGAGGGTGCCCAGAGCTCCTTGCAAGAAGTTTACCACAAGTCTATGACACTGAAAGAAGCCATCAAATCTTCACTCATCATCCTTAAACAAGTAATGGAGGAGAAGCTGAATGCAACTAACATAGAGCTAGCCACAGTGCAGCCTGGCCAGAATTTCCACATGTTCACAAAGGAAGAACTTGAAGAGGTTATCAAGGACATTTAAGCAAGAGTGATCCTCAGAACTACTCTGGGACAATTTCAGTTCTCCAGTTGCCCTTAAGTTTTACTTCCAGCTCCTATTCCTTGGAAATCTCCATTGTCTGTGCATTTTTTTTATGATGTCTGTACATAAAGGCAGTTCTGAAATAAACAAAATTTTAAAATAAATAAATAAATAAATAAATATAAACTGGAAGCTTCATTGCACTTATGGGCCTCAAAGTTCTGGGCAGATTGAATACATGAACCAGACCCTAAAGAGTACCCTCAGTAAATTTTCATTAGAAACCAGTGCTAGGTGGCCAATGCTTTTGCCTGTTGCTCTTTTGCAGGCCTGATGCACCCCTTACAAAGGAAATCTTTCTCCCTTCAAGATCATGTATAGGAGACCATCCTCTTTGCTCCTCCTGGAATCTGATATTCATTTGGCTGAAGTCAGCCCCCAGTCTCTTTTTTAACTACTTTAAGTCCCTCCAGCACATACTTAAAGAAGAAAAGGCTTCTAGAGACCTTCTTGAGAACCAAGCCCAAGAGACAACTAGTTTCCAACACCTGTTCCAGCCAGGAAACAACAGCTACATCAAATGGTTCCAAAAGGAAGAACTGACACCCAGCTGAAGAGGACCTTACTCCATCATCCTGACTACTCCCCCAGCCATAAAAGTGAATGGGCTCACTACATGGACTCATCATACCCCAGTGAAGCTCTCCAAGACATTTCCTGCAAAGGAATGAACCTCCCACGAAGACACCTTCTATCCTCTAAATATAAAACTGAAAAAAATGCTAATTACGGTTGGTTGGCTTGTTTTTTCTTGGACTATATCTTAAGACCCAGGGTGCTGAACTCCCCAGGTACAATTTTACCAAGTCTTCTTCCTATGGAATTCTACCTCAAGTAGATGGATGGATTCCTAGACCAGGTCACACAGACCTAGATAAACCTTTGTTAACTGTACACTTAGATGATGCTGTCCCCCAATTTAATGGCAATCCTTATACCCTGAGGTGGCATGATATACATATATGTGTGTGTGTATCCTGATGACTCCTCCTCACATAAATATAGGAATCTCTTTAATTTTTATTGTCCCTCATGGTCTTGTGTCAAGATAGAGGTGGACCTAACGATACAACTTGGCTTTCAGTTTGGACAGAAAATTTCCGTAACTTTCCCCTGGTGGCCCTTTTAAGAGTTGAAATCAAGGATTTGATTGTTTCAAGAAAATGGAGGAATGTTATGAACTGATTAGAAAAGCCCAGGCTTACGCCATTTTGTTCAGATACCTCACCCTGTGTGAAAATTGGCCCCTCTTCCTCATAAGCCCATTCACATAGAAGCTAATGCCTCCACCCCCACCTACTTGCACCCTGACCACAATATCCTTGCTCTCTGGGACTAATGCAAGATTGGTTTTCTGAAAATGTAACTTCTGAAATATGACTATCTGATTCTTCTTTTGTAAATCCATTTTTATCAAATGTACCTTGTGATTACGATTGCTTCTCCTGCTCCCCGATTTGTGGATTTTAGGCCTTATAAGCATGTTCCTGCCCTGGTCTGGGTGGAGTGTTATAGAACTGCTTGGTTCTCTGCATTCACAGCCCCAGCCAGAAATAAAGCTTTTGTCTTTACCTTCAAAGGACCCAGAGAATTATTTGGAAATTTGGGAATAGCACCTTACCACATAGTACACAAATTAAATATAGATTCAACGCAATCTCCATTAAAATACCAATGATTCATGCCTATAATCTCAGCAACTGGAGGCTGAGGCAGGAGGATCACAATTTGCAGGCCAGCCTCAGCAACTAAAGGAGACCCTGTCTCAAAATAAAGATTAAAACAGCTCGGGGTGTAGCTTAGTAGTAAAGTGCCTCTGAGTTCAATTCTCAGTATTAAAAAAAAAAAAGGCATTCTTCACAGAATTAAAAAATCAATCCTGAATTCATATGAAAGTGTAAAACACCCCAAGTAGCCAAAGCAATATTGGGCAAAAACAACAAACCTGGAGGCATCATGATACTTGACCTCAAAACATACTCTAAAAGTATAGTAATCGTAACTTTTAGGGTATTGATGATACGTAACCAAGGGAACACAACGAGAATACAAAAATAAATCCATACATGCTGCCAACTGATCTTTAACAAAGGCACCAAAAACATACATTAAAAAAAATACAGTCTCTTCATTAAATCATGCTGGGAAAATTGGATTTACAAATGCAGAAAATTAGGACTAAACCCTAACTCTCACCCAATGCAAAAATCAACTGACAATGGGCCAAAGACATAAATGTCAGACCCCAAACTATGAAAATACCAGAAGAAAACTTAGGAGGAACACTTTAAGGTATTGATATTTGCGATGATTTCTTGGATAAGAGCCCCCTACCCCCTGCAAAGTACAGGTAACAAAAGCAAAAATAGATAAATGAAATTGTATCACACTAAGAAACTTCTGCACAAACAAGGAAATAATCAACAAATTGAAGAGACACTCTGGAAAATTGGAGAATATATTTGGAAACTATTCATCTGTCAAAGGATTTTAACATTCAGAATATACAAGGAATTAAACAACAGGATAATTTGATTAAATAAATGCACAAATAAATTGAATATACATTTCTCAAAAGAAGATATACAGGTAGCCAAGTTTATGGAAAAAATACTCAACATCATTAATCAGGGAAATATAAATAAAAAACAACAACAAGATATCATCTCACTCCAATTAGAATGACTATGATCAAAAAATGCTGGTGAAGACACAGAGAATAATTCTTATACACTATTGATGGGATGTACATCATTATAGGAAAGTCATTATAGGAAAACATTGTACAGTCATTATAGGAAACATTGTAAAAGTCACTCAAGAGAGTAAAGTCTAGTACAGTGGTGCCGCCTGTAATCCCAGCACCTCGGTAGGGTAGATCTCAAGTCTGGGGACAACTTGGGCAACTTAACAAGACCCTGCAAAAAATAAAAAGAATTAGGGATATAACTCAGTGGTCAAGCACCCCTAGGTTCAATACCTGGTACAAAATAAATAAATAAATAAATAAATAAATAAAACTAAAAGTAGAAATACCACAAGTTCTGACTATCTGACTACTAGGTATATATCCAGAGTGAATCAGCATGTCAAAGACATCTGTGTCCCATGTTTATTGCAGCACTCATCACAATAGCCAAGATGTGAAATCAACTAAATGTGGTGTATATGTATACAATAGAATATTACCTTGCTATAAAAAAGAATGAAATCCTGTCATTTGCAGCACCATGGATGGAATGAAAGACATTATCTTAAGTGAAATAAACCAGACACAGAAAGACAAATTGTGCATTTTCTCATTTGTGAAACCTTAAAAATTTAATTTCATACAGAGAGTAGAGTAGTGGCTAAAAAGTGTAGCTAGGAAAGTAGGTAGAGGGAGATTAGATAATGGGCACCAAAATATAGTTACTTAGAATATGTTAGCTCCACAGAGCAATGGGGTAATGATGGTTCACAACAATGAATTATTTAGTTTATAAAGAGAGGAGTTAAAATGTTCCCAACATAAAGAATTAATCAACATTTAATTATCCTGATTTAATTATTATTCATTGTATACATGTATTAAATTATCACACTGGATCCTATAAATATATATAATTATTATGTGTCAATTTAAAAATAATGGGTATTGGGGTGATTTTTCATGTTTAGCAGTTTATTACCAGAAATATTAGAATAGAACACAATTACCCAATGTATAAACAGAAATTACAGAGAACAGGGGAGTCCAGCAGTTGGGGATATTTTGGTTTAGATACGAAGTATCCCCCAAAATGCTCCTGTATCAATGAGGAATGTTCAGGATTAAAACGATTAGATTATGAGAGCTATAACCTAATTACCTCAGACTCAGAGCAGTGGAATCTGTCAATCATATACTGAATACCTAAAACTGTGAGTCCAAAATAAATTTTCCTCCTCTAAGTTGTTCTTGTCAAGTATTTTGGCCACGGACAATGAAAAGCTAACACAGGAGCTTTGCAGGATTGAAACACATTATTTCTAGACTACAGAGTTGTGATTTTGAAAGGCTTTGAGCAAGGACCCAGTAGAATTTTAATAAATAACTTACCCTTAGGAAAAGAAGCAGAAGAATAATGCAATTTTTAGTACTTTGTCTCTGGTAGGAATCGTTTTGTTGCTTCAACCAGATAACCTTTGATATTTATAGTTGGCCTTCCACATCTGTGGGTTCTACATGTGCAGATCAAAGAAAATTATTTTTTAAAAATTTGTTCTAATTAGTTATACATGAGAGTTGAATGTATTTTGATACATCATACATAAATAGAGTATAACTTCTCATTCTTCTGGTTGTACATGATGTAGCATTACACCAGTCATGTAATCATATACACACATAGGGTAATAATGCCTGATTCATTCTACTGTCCTTCCTACACCCATACTCCCTCCCCTCCACTCTTTCTAATCCAAGGTACCTCTATTTTTCCCTAGAACCCTCCCCTTATTGTGAATTAGTATTCATTACCACATCAGAGAAAACATTTGGACTTTGGTTCTTTGGGATTGGCTTATTTCTCTTAGCATAATATTCTCCAGCTCCACTCATTTTCCAGCAAATGCCATAATTTCATTCTTCTTTATGGATGAGTAATATCCCATTTGTGTATATACCACATTTTCTTTATTCATTCATCTATTGAAGGGCACAGAGGTTGGTTCCATAGTTTAGCTATTATGAATGGAGCTGCTATAAACAGTGACTGGCTGTGTCCCTGTAGTATGCAGATTTAAGACTTTTGGGTATAAACTGAGGAGTGGGATAACTGGGTCAAGTAGTGGTTCCATTCCAGATTGTCTGAGGAATCTCTATACTGCTTTTCAGAGTGATTGCACCAATTTGAAGTACCACCAGCAATGTATGAGTGGACCTATTCCCCCACATCCTCACCAACATTTATTGTTACTTGTATTCTTGATAATTGCCATTCAGAAAGGAGTGAGATGGAATCTCAATGTAGTTTTAATTTGCATTTCTCTAATTTCTAGAGATGTTGAACACTTTTTCATATATTTGTTGATGGATTGTATTTCTTCTTCTGTGAAGTGTCTGTTCAGTTCCTTAGCCCATGCAATTCCTGTTAAAATCCCAATGACATTCTTCATAAAAATAGAAAAAGTAATCATGAAATTCATTTGGAAAAATAAGGGACCCATAATAGCCAAAAGCAATCCTCAGCAAGAAAAGTGTAGCAGGAGGCATCACAATACCAGACCTTAAATTATACTACAGAGCCATAGTAACAAAAATGGCCTGGTGTTGGCACCAGACACATAAACCAATGATACGGAATAGAAAACACAGAGACAACGCACATAAATACATTTATCTCATACTAGACAAAGGCACCTAAAACATACAGTGAAGAAAAGATAGTCTCTTCAACAGATGGTGTTGGGAAAACTGGAAATCTGTATGCAGCAAAATGAAATTGAACCTATATCTCTTACCCTGCACAAAACGCAACTCAAAGTGGATCTAGGATGGAGGCATTGGAGCAAAGACCCTGTACCTAATAGAAGAAAAAGTAGGCCCAAATCTCTACCATGTTGGCTTAGGAATTGACTTCATTAACAAGATTCCTAAAGTGCAAGATGTAAAATGAAGGATCAATAAATGGGAAGAGGGGCTGGGGATGTGGCTCAAGTGGTAGCGCGCTCGCCTGGCATGCGTGCGGCCCGGGTTCGATCCTCAGCACCACATACAAAACAAAGATGTTGTGTCCGCTGATAACTAAAAAATAAATATTAAAATTCTCTCTCTCTCTCTCTCTCTCTCTCTCTCTCTCTCTCTCTCTCTCTCCTTCTCTCACTCTCTATTTAAATAAATAAATAAATAAATAAATAAATGGGATGAAATCAAACTAAAAAGCTTCTTCACTGCACCGGAAACAATCAATAACAATGAAGAGAGATCCTACAGGATGGAAGAAAATCTTTACCACATGTACCTCAGATACAGTACTAATCTCTGACATATATAAAGAACTCAAAAAACTTAACACCCAAAAAACAAATATCCCAAATCAACCAATGGGCTAAAGAACTGAACAGACACTTCACAGGAAAAAAAATTTATACATGTACAGACATTTTTCTTGTCATTATTCCCTAAACAATAAAGTATAACAACAGTGCAGATATCTACATTATATTAGATATTTTAAATAAAGATGAAGTGAATGAAAGTATAAGGAGGATGTGTACAGATTACAGGCAAATACTGCTCCATTTTATATAAGGGTCTTGAGCATCTGCTGATTTCAATGCCCTTCACTATTGAAGCCCCTTTGCCTGCCTCTACAAAGACTGAAAGTACCTATGAATTTACATTCCTTCAGAGGTAGCTCTGGACCAGTGATAAATGTAGGAGTATGAAAGCTTTATCTTCCAGGTTTCTGTGGGATCAACTTTGAAACATAATTTACAATCCAAAATTTCCCAGTGAAACCACACTCCCTAAGGTTCTTCCTAAAATTGTATCCTTGCTTGAGCACAAATTCAACTATTATCTTCACCCTTCTTCACTAGGCTTTGTGAAACTAAGACAGACAGTGCCCAAAGGTTGGAAACTACAACCAACCTTTGGGCACTGTTTGCTGTTCCCCTTTAGGCCCTGCCAATAGAGGGCGCTAGAAAAAAAAAACTGCAAACCTGAAGGAGGAAGAGGGACTTTCCTCCTCCTGTTTGCTTCTATTTACTCTAGGTTCCTATCATCATGAATCCAGCAACTTTTCATCACTCCAGCAGTGACCATTCATTTCTTGTAACAGAGCCTAATCAAATTTACGGTTTTCCCAGCACTTGCAGAACTAGTTTTATTATACTTCCTACAAAGATGACCACCTTAGCCACCATCACCTCCCTTCTTTGTAGTCTAGAGCCGAGCACTATGGGTCACTCTTTGGATACCAGCACTGAACTGAGCAATGCCACCTTCTTAGAGGTCTGAGTTTCAACTCCACAGAGTCACTTCCCCAAGCTTCTAAGTGTTAGTGATTCAAAACTGTTTTCTTTATTCTCCTGTGCCTAGGGGTGGTAGCTACTTCCTGAAATTGCTACCTTCATCATATTTAGTGTTTTATTTTTTACTTTAACAATTCTTTATTTTAAATTCGCTGTTAAAGTAACTGGTGTATTTTCTCTCTCCTAATTGGATCCTTCCTCTTCTTCCTTGCTCTACTTCTCCCACCACAATCTCAGAAAGACAATCTCAAAAAGAATTTTAGATGTTGTTAATTATATTGAGCTGACTGGGAACAAATATTAGAAGTCAACTACATTTTTGAGGAAATTGTATTTGCCAAAGAAACTGCACACCCAATTTAAAATCAGTTTTATTTATTCAAGCTATAAACCATCTTTGGTTGACCCCCAGCCCCTTCCAGTCCCCAAAAAGAGCAAACTCCCACTCAGATGTGTCTATGGGAGATCATGGACAAGGAAAACCTCCCAGAGGGCAGAGCCAGAGAACATGGAAAGCAAAAGAAAAGAGATTATCTCTCAAAAGAAGAGTTAGGACCTAATCATCTCATCAAGGAAATTTCTTCATTCCTGGTATGGGAAGCCTACAAAAAAAGTACACCTTAATCTCAGTGGCTTGGGAGGCTGAGTCAGGAGGATCATGAGTTCAAAGCCAGCCTCAGAAAATGTGAGGCACTAAGCAATTCAGTGAGACCTTATCTCTAAATAAAATATAAAATAGGGCTGGGGATGAGGCTCAGTGATTTGAGTGCCCCTGAGTTCAATCCCTGATTCTCCCCCTCCAAAAAAATAAAAAGTCTTATAAACAGGATTTCAGCATTTCTAAGGAGCAGTGATTACTGTCTTTTATTCTCCTTTTCTAACAAGACTTTTCTCTTTTCCTTTTTTTTTGCGTGTGTGTGTGTGTGTGTGTGTGTGTGTAATTATCCTCCTTCACATTTACCACTTTTTTTTTTTTTTTTTTTTTTTTTTTTTTTTTCAGTAGTGCTGGGCTGGGCTGGGGTGGGGGGTTGTTTGTCTTCTGGGATCATGTTTTTTTGTTTTTTTTTTTTAATTAATTTTTATTGTAGGTTGTTCAAAACATTACATAGTTCTTGATATATCATATTTCACACTTTGATTCAAGTGGGATATGCACTCCCATTTTTACCCCATATACAGATTGCAGAATCACATCAGTTGCACAACCATTGATTTACATATTGCCATTCTGGTGTCTGTTGTATTCTGCTGCCTTTCCTATCCTCTACTATCCCCCCTCCCCCCCTGGGATCATGATTTACCACACAAGGAGAAGTCACATCTAGACCTGCTGGGAAAGCCTGTGTACCACCTGAGACCTTAAGCCAAAAACAGTGACATCTATATCTTGGAGATGAGTTAATGTGAGGGAGGTATTTAAGAAATTAAGGGGTAGGTTGAAGCACAAAAAGAAAATATTATGTGTTCGCCAAGTCATTTGATTTCTTCCTTTGAATTTTTATAGGTCTTTTACATTGAAGTTGAAGCATGTGACTACTTTGGGCCACAAGTAGATAGACTATACTATCACCACTAAAAATGTGGTTCACAGACCAGTGTTGTTCCATGAGTTGTTTATGGTCTGCAAATAGGTAAGTATACAAAGTGAGAATGTTTAAAGGAAATTTACTTTTTAAATTTTTTTTCAGTACTTTTAAAATTTTTCATGGAGCCTCATAAAAGCAAGGTAGGCACTCTACTACTGAGCTATATATCCCAAGCCCAGAACTTGGCAACATATTGCAACATTTTCATCATCTTTTATAAAAGTAATAGTCTGGAATAGTTGGAATTTTTTAAGTGATCCTTTAGTACAAATAGTTTGAGAATCAGTATTCTGGCCCCCCAAATCTCATGATACTCTAAAAAAAATTCTAGTTATAGATGGACACAATACTTTTATTTGTTTATTTTTATGTGGTGCTAAGGGTCGAACCCAGAGCTTCACATGCACCAGGCAAGTGCCCTACCACTGAGTCACAATCCCAGCCCCTTCTTGATACTCTTGATACAAAATCTCTTGAAACTCTTTGTTCTTTGTTCAGCCAGCTGCAGAAAATCCACCAGAGTATTTTGAGCTCTAGAAAAAAAGTGAAACTACTAGATAGAAGTAAGCCAGGTTTTCTGAATCACTGATGGAACAGAAACCCCTCCTCCACCAAACACAAACAGCTGTACTAGAGTATAAGGTAAGAAATAAACTTAAAAAGACAATGGAATGAATCTGACGTAACTTTCCTATGGACATATACAAATATACCGCAATGAATTTCACCATCATGTACATCCATAAAAATCAATTTTTTAAAAAGTAAATTACTATGGTTAAATGTGAAAGATCAGTAGAGAGAAGGGAACAGGGGGTGGGGAGAGGGAAAAGGAAAGAGAAGTACTGAAGTCTGAATTAGAATAAGATATATTCCATGCTTGTACAGTAGAAAATGGATTCTACCATTGTGTATAACTAAAAAGAACCAATAAAAAAGAAATAATTTTTATGTTAAACTACTAAAAATTTGAGAAAATTTATTTTAGTAGTGTTAGTTATTCAAATATATTTTTAAAAATCTTCCTATAACATTAACTTTTATCTATATGCTCATGATTGCTGGATTTTTATTTTCAGAGTATACCTTCTCCAAAACATCAGAATCTATTTTTGTGTTATCACATACTTGACAACCCCATTTGAATGTTCCACAGGCCCAAGACAGTAAATATTTCTAAAGCTGAATATATTGTGCTCCTTTCTCTTTTTCTTTTCTCTATTTAATTTTGTCAGGTCATGGCCCCATTCCTCCAGTTATCCAACCCTGAAACCTGAGACTAACCCCTTACTTTGTCTTTCTCTAGTGCCCACCATAGCCATTCAACTCTGCACCAAGTTCCAAAGGTTCTAACTTTATCTTTCCAACCTTGCACTACTTTCACTTTTCAGTTTCTCTACCATATCTTGCTTGAGTTACTGCAAAATTTTCTATTGTATACTCCTGTAATTAACTCCTTCCAGTGCCACAAAAACACATTTTCAAAAAACAGATCCAAGTATGTGTGTTTTAAAAACACATGTTATTAACATAGTCCTTGATATAAAACTTACACTCTTTATATTGTGTGGTAGAATCTATTGATTGACTACTTCATTATCCCTTTTACTCTTCTAATCAGAGATGATGGAAAGTGTGTTGGGGGTACTATATTACCCCATACAATTTTGCTACTAAAGTTCTAGATATAGTAGGTTTTTATCAAACTGATACACTTGCACTAGATTTGGAAGATGAAAATCAGGTAGAAACCATCTCTGTTATTGTTATTATTGTTGTTATTTTTATTGTTTTTGTTGCTATTAGCAAGGTAAATTAAAAATATATGTCTTAAGTGGTAACTCCAGGAGTTGAACTTAGAGTTATGGTGTCTCTCATGAGAGGCACCTGAGACAGCATCAGTGGTGGTGGCAGAAGTTTCCTGAACCCTAGATCTCAGCCATGAATCTTAGCAGCCTCTTGGCATCTATTCCTCCAACACTTCCACCAAAATTATATTTCCCTGTATTAAATAACTTCGTATCTGAAATACTTAAAACATTTTCTATTATCTATACTACACTCTGACTGATTAACATGATGTAAAGGGACTTTCATAATCTATCTCCTTTTTCTCTCACCAACCTAATATGGTGCTCCATCACCACTCTATACACATCCATCCCCACAAATTATACTGGCGCCATGCTGAACTACTTGCACATCCTCAAACGCACCCTGTTTTCTCATGACTCCCTCTGCTTGAAAAACCATTTTGCCCTTTTTCACCTCTCCAACTCCTATTTGTTCTTTAAGATTCAAATGAACCTTACCTACTCTGGGAAGCATTCCCTGATATGTCTGCCTCCATCAGTGTGCTTATAGTAGAAATTTTTCATTTTTCTCCAGAGTGTCTGAGTTCCCTACCTACATTTGAAATGCCCCCATTTTCATTGGGCATAGGCTTCCACCTATGTAGAAAGTGCCAGCTACTTGTGTTCCCACCTTCCTTGGTTAGGGTATCTGCACATGATCTAGGATCTGCCAGTTAGACACATCTGTCCCATATTTGGGGTTAGGAGCTATTGATGTGAAAAAGGCATGTTTTCTTTGCAGAACTCACACTGCATAGCAGCAATAAGAGAACCTAAAACCAATTTTTAGAGGCGTCAAGCCAGTAGTTATAGCAACTTATATCAGTGTTGTGGGCAATTCAAGCTGGAGTGTCTCTGTTACTGGCCGTAACAATGGTATCCTCTCCAGCCTAGTTCAGTATGATTTTGGAAGTTATTTGTGTTTGTGTAGGCTCTGGTTTTTAAACTGGCCAAGATACTATATACTAATCAATGCTCCTTAATAAATTCCTTTACTGCTTAAATAAGTCAGAATCTGTTTCTATTGCTTATGACCAAGGACTTTGACTTGTATAATTCCTCCCTGCTCTCTCCTACTGCACTTTGTATGTGTAAATTTAGGTCATTGTTCAGCAAATATTTACTTCTGTGTACTCCAAATACAATTTCCTGCCCTATGGGCATTGCACTTGGTCAGTTGTTTTTCTTTGGCCAACAGAATGTCAGCATTTGTAATTCAAGCAGAGACTTGAAATATTTTTGTGTGTTTGAGCTAGCCCTCCTGCTGCAATGATGAGAAGAGTGAGTCCCAAGTTGTTGCTAATTATTTAGTTTTGACTGCGAAGTTAAAGCCCATGGAACCAACCACACACCCCAGGCAGCTGCAGATCCAAAGACAAGGGACACATGGAGTTGACTTGAACCCAGCCTGTATACAGCCTGTATTCTAGAATTCATAGCCCAGAGACATCCCACAAACCTAAAAGCAAGAGAATAAATTTGCTATTTAAGTTAATGCACTATTGTGCAGTATCATATCCATAACTAATACAGTATGGAATTATCATTAATAGATCTAGCAATAGTTAACCTATATTATACTTACTAGTATAACTCTTGCTCTCTACTGGATTATAAGATTGTTGAGGGTGAAGATTACTTCTTATTGGTCTATACATTTTCAGTGCTTATCTTAAAATCTTTATCAATCTTCAGTGAATATTTGATGAATGAAAAAACACATAAACAAATGAATGGGAAGCATTCTAAAAAGTGTGTGTGTGTGTGTGTGTGTGTGTATAGATATATATAGATAGATAGATATAGGTATATAGATATAAATATATAGAGATAGATATAGGTATAGATAGATATAGGTATAGGTATAGGTATAGAGATAGATATAGGTATAGATAGATATAGGTATAGATAGATATAGATATATAGAGATAGATATAGGTATAGATTTTTTTTGGTTCATTGCACCATGAGAGAAGCCTTTCAGAATATCACCTCTTTATTAAAATGTTTCTCCTGTCAAAATATAGTAAAATTGATTAGATCAAGCTAGATTAAATTATAGTTGTACAATAATCTGTGCCTGAGATTACTCCCTATTTATCTTGTTTGGAGTTTTGGATGCTCCTCAATGAGATGAAAACAGAGAACCAGCTGATAATAAATACACTCAATAAATTTCATTTCCATTTTCTTTTCAAAACTTAGTTACTGCTTTATATACATTCTTCTGCTATTTTATATGTACTTAATTATCTCTAGTATGTGTGGATTCTGCAAAATTACTTTGAAATATTAAATTAATTTCCTTGTTTTCAAATTTGGCTTATTTGGTAGCATCACTCCATCACTCCCATGTACCAAATACCTAACTTACAGCTGAAGCTTAATAAGTTTATTAGATAAATTTGTCATTTATTAGATTAAGAGTTTCCTGAGTGTAAAATTTTCTGTGTAAAATTTTGATACAATTCTTTTAACAAGGGAACATTTTAGTACTGACTAAAATTGAAACTCTTATACATTTTTATTTTATTTTGATAAAACATGCAAAGTGACTTGTCTCAAACCTTTCCTGAGATCTGTATAATTACTGATGTCCCCAGCTGGGGTGAAAAATCAGGATTGTGTTGAGGTTCAGAGATAAAAATGAGTATACAAGAATAAGGTAAAACAAGAGTTTATGTTTTGTCATGACCATGACCATTTTGATGAGTCTATAACAACTGCATCAAAGTGGCCTGTTAGAAGACAGAATTCAAAGTTATGCATATGTCCTGTTTCCCTAAGTTACAGCCCTAAAGCAGGAATAAAGTACTAGATCAGAAGTAAACAGTTTTGCTTTGTTTTAGTACTGGAGATTGAACCCAGAGGTGCTTTAACACTGAGATATTTTTTAATTTAATTTAATTTTTAAAATTTGAGACAGTGTCTCACTAACTTGCCAAGAGTCTTGCTAAATTGCTGAGGATGGCCTCAAACTTTCAATCCTCCTGCTTCATCCTCAATTGCTGGGATTACAGTTGTGCACCACCATGCCCTTCTCATAAGTGGACAGTTATATTGTCTATAATGCAAAAAGCAGACAGATTTCTTTAAGAAAGCAAAACTATGCTTGAATTAAAGCAACAACACAACAAAATAACTTCTTTGAGTCATCCTAGGCAAGATTTTATGTATGGTCTACCTTTATCCAGGGTAGATTTCAGTATATCTAGAGGAATGGGTATGTTATAAATCCTTCAGGCAATTTTCTTTAGTGTTACTGTATTCAACTGAGCTTTTAAAAATTAGTGAACAGCTCTGAATTTGAGATTACCCCCCCCCTGAGAAATACCTAGAATACAGTGATTCATTGTGACTAATTAAGTACAGAGCCTTATGTTTTAATAAACCAGCAGAGCTGGGGGGTAGCATTGACATTTTCTGGTGAATATTAAAACATGCAAAAAGCCAGCTGAATAGAGAGTCATTCCACCTGGTACTTGGAGCTGTGCCAAAGAAATGAAGTATAGAAATAAGGATGAGATTGTCTTGAGAAAGTAATTTGTGTCCCCTCTAAACTACAAACAAATGGGTAACTGATCTTGTAGAATTCCACACCATAAAACATAGCAGCAATAATTTTAGTCTGGAATATTTTAAATACCACTGTGACCCTTTACCATTAAAATCTTTATATTAAAATATTCATAGAACATCATGGAATGGCCCTCCTGAAACCTGCCTGATTTTTAAATTGAATACTGAACCAAGATAGCATCTTTTCAAGTGTTTTTTTGTAACCCATCTAACCTCCTTGATAAAATGTGTGTTTTGCACATTTTTTAAAATAGTTAGATTTTGATAAATCTTTATGTATTCTGGATAAAAATACTCTATCTGATATGTGACTTGAAAATGTTTTTCCTAGTCTGTGACTTATCACAGTGTCTTTTAAAAAAAAAAAGAGAGAGAGAATTTTTGTTTAATATTTATTTTTTAGTTTTTGTCAGACACAACACCTTTGTTTGTATGTGGTGCTGAGGATCGAACCCGGGCCGCACGCATGCCAGGCGAGCGCACTACCACTTGAGCCACATCCCCAGCCCATCACAGTGTCTTTCAAAGAGCAAAAAATCTTAATTTTACTATAGAGGAGTTCATCAGCCTCTTTTATGGCCTATGCTTTTGGTGTTGTATTTTAGACTGACCCAAAGTCACAAAGATTTTCTTCTGTTTTCTCCTAGAAGCATTAGAGTTTTAAGTTTTAGATTTAGGGATATGATCCATTTTGAGTGAATTTTGGTTACATATGGTACAAATTATGGATTAAGGACACTTATTTATTTATATGCCTTCATACTTATAGACTGTATCTGTCAAATTAATCTAAGATCATCTGCTTGTTCATTTCTTCACTGCACTGCCTTTGCACCTTTGTCAAAAATTAATCAATCATATATGTGTAGGTCTATCTGTAGACTATTCTGTTTGGTTGATCTATTTTTCTATATTTATACCCACATTATGCTGTCTTATTAGAGTAGCTTCATAGTAAATCTTAAAATCAGGTGATGTTAGCCTTCCAATTTTTTTCTTTCTTGTAAACTTGTTTTGACTATTCTAGGTCCTAAACATTTTCAAATAAATTATAGAATCAGACTGTTAATTTATTCAATAAAAACCTATTATGTTATTATGAATGGGATAGTTTACTAATTTCTTTTTCAACAGATTCATTATTGGTGTATGGGAAATCCATTGATTTATTATGTATGTTGATCTTGTATCCTGATACTTTACTAAATTTGTTTATCAGCTGTATAATTCTTCTAGTGGAGTTTTTTGGATCTTTTAAACATAGGGTCATGTCATCAACAAACAGAGATAATTAGAGCTCTTTTCCTATTTGTATCCCTTTAATTTCTTTATCTTGCCTGATTGCTCTGGCTAGAGTTTCAAGGTTTATATTGAATAGGAGTGGTGAAAGTGGGCATCCTTTTCTTAGTCCTACTTTTAGAGAAAATGCTTTCAGTTTTTCTCTGTTCAGTGTTATATTGGCCTTGGGTTTGTCATATATTGCCTTTACAATGTTGGGGTAAGTTCTTTCTATTCCCAGTTTCTCTAGTGTTTTAAACATGAGTGGGTACTGGACTTTGTCAAATGCTTTTTCTGCATCTAATGAAATAATCATGTGTTTCTTATCCTTAACTCTATTTATGTGGTAAATTACATTTATTGATTTGCATCTGTTGAACCAACCTTGCATCCCTAGGATTAAACCCACCTGATTATGGTGCACTATATTTTTAATATGTTTTATATGCAATTTGCCATTATTTTATTCAGAATTTTTCTAACTATGTTCATCAAGGATATCAACCTGAAGTTTAGGAAAACTATCCCATTCAAAATAACCTCAAAAAATTGGGGAATTTATCTAACAAAGGATGTGAAAGACCTCTACAATGAAAACTATAGACTACTAAAGAAAGAAATTTAAGAAGACCTTAGAAGATAGAAATAGTTCCCATGTTCTTAGATAGGCAGAATTAATATTATCAAAGTGGTCATGCTACCAAAAGCAATATATAAATTCAATGCGATCCCCATCAAAATACTAATGATATCCCTCACAGAACTATAAAAAACAGTTCTAAAATTCATTTGGAAAAATAAAATTCAGAGTAACCAAAGTAATTCTGAGCAAAAAGAGCAGTACTGAAAGCATTATAGTACTGAGCCTCAAATTATACTACAGAGCTACAGTAACAAAATCAGCATGAAACTGGCACCAAAACAGACAGATGACCAATGGAATAGAATAGAAGACAGAGAAACAGACCCATAGAAATATAGTTATATCATATTAGATAAAGAAGCCAAAAACATATGTTAGAGAAAAGACAGCTTTTTTTTTTTTTTTTTTTTTTTTTTTTTTTTTTTTGTACCAGGGATTAAACTTAGGGGCACTTACCACTGAGCCACATCCTTAGCCCTTTTTATATTTTATTTAGAGACAGGGTCTCACTAAATTGCTCAGGGCCTAGCTACATTGCTAAGGATGACTTTGAACTTGCAATCTCCCTGCCTCAGCAGCTGGGATTACAGGCATGTGCTACCATGCCCAGCTGGAAAAGATAGCCTTTTTAACAAACTGTGATAGAAAACTGGAAATATATGTAGAAGAATGGAACTTGACCCATATCTCTTACCCTGCATAAAAGTCAACTCAAAGTGAATAAAAAACCTAGGAATTAGATGAGACCTAGGAATTATAACCTGTAACCTTGTCAAAGTCACTTCCTAGTTCTACTAGTTATTTATATTTTTCAGAGATACACATTTATGTAGGCATACCAGAATTTTTTTTTAAATAGATTCCACCGTATATTCTGCACACATGATCATGTGGTCTGCAAATAAAGTTATACTTTTACCTTTCTAGTCTAGATGCCTTTCTTTCCTTTTCTTATATTAATGTACTGGATAAAACTTCAGTACAATGTTGAATGCAGTGACAGTGTATATCCTTCCATTACTCCTGATCTCAGGGTGAAAACAAACATTTAGTGTTTCATTAAGAGAGTGTTTTTTTTTAAAATGCCTCTTATAAAGGTGGGTAAATTCCCTTTAATTCCTCATTTGCTGGGAGTTTTTGTCATGATGCTAAATTTTACTGAATCCTTTTGCTGCATCTGTTGAGATGATTGGTTTTTTCCTTCATTAATCTTTCAATATAGTGAATTACATGAACTGATTTTCAAATGTTAACCCAAGCTTGTATTTCTCAGATAAATCTCTCTAGATTCTTTTTGTATATTGTTAAATTCAAATTGCTAAATTTTTAAAATACGTTTGCAGCAAAGTCCATGAGGGATATTTGTCCATTTAGTTTTCTTCTAATGTCTTTGGTTTGGGTATCTGAGTAATGCTGGCCTTCCTCCTCTTCAATTTTTTAAGAAGTGTTTATATATAATGGTATTCTTTTCTTCCTTAAATGTTTGGTAGTACTCACCAGTGAAGGCATAGGAGTCTGTATTTTCATTTGTAGGTATGTTTTTAAAATTATTTTTTAATGCTTTTTAGACATATATGACAGTAGAGTATATTTTGACATATTATACATACATGATTTGTGGGTAAGTTTTTAATCATGCATTCATTTTATTATTAATACTTATATTTGAGTTTTCACTTTCTTCTTGGATGAACTTTAGCTATTTGTCTTTCAAGAAATTTGCTCATTTCATCCAAGTTGTCATATTTAGTGACACAAAGTTGTTCATAATATCTTCTCTTTATCCTTTTAACATCTGGATAATCTATATTGATATCACCTCTCTCAGTCCAAATATTGTTAATTTGTGTATTAACATTTTTTCCTGATCACTCTGGATAAAAGTTTATTAATTTTTTTAAATCTCCCCCCCCAAACCAGCTTTGAATTGATTTCTTTTAATGTTTATCTGTTTTCTGTTTCATTGATTTCTACCCTTGTCTGCATTTTTTTTCTTTCTTCTGCTTATTTTGGGTTTGATTTTTCCCTTCTTTCTTTATAGTTTCTTAAAGTGAAAGCTGAAGTTATTTCTTATGTTCTAACAGACATTGAATGCTATTTATTTCTAAGTTCAACTTTAGCCACATCTCACAGGTTATATTTACCTGTTGTCACTTTTGCTTTGTTAAAAAGACTCAGTAAATAATTTTCTATAAGTTCTTTTTTAATACATAGGTTATTCAGAAATGTAATATTTAATTTCTGATATATAAAGATTTCCCAGATATCTTTTTGTTATTGTTTGCTAATTTTGCTTGTTTTTTGTTTGTTTGCTTGCTTTTGTTTTAATAAACTCACTTCATTTTTGGAGCAGTCTTAGGTTTACTAAAAGTTGAGCAGAAAGTACACAGTCCCCACATACCTCTCTTGTTTCCTTTATTGTTAACATCTTGTGTTAGTGTAATACATGTGTTACAATCATCCATAGTTGATCTTAGAATTCACTCTGTTTTACAGTTCAATGGGTTTTGACAAATGCATGTCATGTATCTACCATTATTACATCATGAAAAATAGTTTTACTCACTGCCTTAAAAATTACTGTTTCACTTATTCATCCCTCCCGCCCACCAACTGAACCCCTGGAAACCCTGATCTTTTTATTGTCTGGATAGTTTTGCCTTTTTTCAGAATGTCGCATATTTAGAATCATATGATATGTAGTCTTTTCAGACTGACTTGTTTATTTAGCAATAGGTATTTGAGTTTCCTCCATGCCTTTTCATAACTTGAAAGATCATTTCATTTTATCTCAGAATGGTATTTCATTGTGTGGATGCACAACAGTTTGTTTGTTTGTTTATTCACCTACTGAAGGACATATCGGTTGCTCACATTTTGAGGCAATAAATGAAGAAAGCTAATATAAACATTCATGTGCATGTTTTTGTGTGGGCACAAGTTTTTAAATCATTTGGGTAAATGCGTAGAACACTAACAGCTTGATTTACCTGCCTAAGGTCATGCAGTCAGGGTGTAACTGATAGAATTGAACTCAATCTGACCCAGAGTCTATACACTTAACCACTATGCAAAACTGCCTCTCAATAAGTGTTATAAGTAAGACAAACTCAGTAAGGACGTGTAGTTTGAGTTAGATCTGGCTAGAAGACAGAGAGTTGGACATATAGAAATGGGGAGAAAGTTTCATTGTGGGGTATGTGAAATGCTGCTTAGAAAAGTGAAATAGTGGTGATGGTTACACAAAAATGTGAATGTATTACTAAGTAATACCACTGAATTATAAACTTAAATATAGTTAAAATGGCATCTTTTATGTTATGTGTATTTTACCATAGTTTTTTTTTTTAAGGAACATCTTTCTGTCTTTCTTTCTTTCTTTTTTTTTTTTAGTTGTAGATGCACAATACCGTTATTTTATTTATTTGCTTATTTATTTTTATAGGTACTAAGGATCAAACCCAGTACCTCACAAGTGCTAAGCAAGTGCTCTGCCACTGAGCTATAACCCCAGGTACCATAGTTGTTGTTTTTTTTTTAAGTATAATGTGCATGTTGATCCATGGATGTGATAGTAAATTAATCCAACTGAAATTAAAGTTTTATTGGGGGAATAGAGAGAGAAGGAGTTGGAATTTGTAAAGATCTTGGAGAATCATTGAAATTTTACAAGGAAAAAAAATGAAATCTGAAATTTATTTCTTTGTACTGGGAATTGAACCCAGGTATGCTTTACGAGTGAGCTACACTCACAGTCCTTTTTATTTTTTATTTTGAGACAGGATTTTGCTAAGTCACTAAAGGGCTCACAAATTGTTGAGGCTGGCTTTGAACTTGCAATCCTCCTGCCTCAGCCTCCCAAGTGACTGGGATTATAAGCACGCACCACCGTGCCAGTGAAATTTGAGATTTCAAAGTATTACCTTCTGTGTATGAAAACTTATTGAAGTAAGACAAGGTTAGAGGTAAAAGAAGCAACTCAATTCAGTCTAGCTGCATACACACATACATTATCACATTTCATAAGGTGAGCTTTACTGTCTGTTTCTATACTCAAAGAAGTAAGACTAATTCACATTTATCTTCCCAGCATTTGGTAAAAGTATGGTAATTTTAAATTAGGTCTTTTTAGTGAAAATCCAGTGGGATTCATGAGTAGTAGAAATAACAGGGATTTACTAATCATACAACCCTTTGAATCCTGGCTCTTTTTTTAGTTATTTTTTTTATTTATATATGACAGCAGAATGCATTACAATTCTTATTACACATGAATCCTGGCTCTTTCTTACTATCTATGTGACTTTGGGAAGATTATTTAGCTTATCTGAGCCTCAATTTTCTCATCTATGAAAATACCCATCTCCTAAAGATTAAATTCTAAGAGCTAAGCCCAGTACATATTACCCAAGGTATGCTCAGTAATTGTTAATTCACTTTCTTCCTCCTAAATTTGTAATTTTTATCTGACATTTATTTTGTAGCTTGTATGTGAATCAAATTATTTGCTGATTGATGATATTTAAAACTTCTTATTTGTAAATTTAAGGGTTTCTTGCATTGACAAATGATAAATTTTCACACATTAATCTCTTTCTGGCTAAGAGAAAAAGCACATTTTACTAATTAAAGGCACAAAATTCTAAAGAAAAAATTATGAACATGGTTTGGAAACTCATGTACATATTTATTTAACACCATTTCATATCTTTAAGAAGGCTTTTGGAAACTTATTTAGAAAACTGAAAAGTCCTTGAATACCAAGTGGTTTAACAGGAATTTTTTAATGAGTTAAGTGTAAATGAATCAAAAACACATGAATTCTATTTTCTGTAAATAACACATGGTTACAAAAACTGAAAATGTACTCAGAAAAAAATGTCTCTTGTGTACTGTTGAATTAAAATCCAAAAAATAGTGCTTCCCAAAATGAAGCAAGCACCATTGAGATCATAGAGCACTCTCTGTTGAAGTTCTCTCTGACCGACCATAGCATATATGGTATTTATTTGTATTATGTATTTGATTTTGCTGAGATAAAACTTTTTTAGGATGGTGTCCAAAGCTACATCTGATGAGACTTTTGGTATTTTCATTTTCAGAGAGATCAAATCAATCGTATTTGACAAAAGAGAAAGCAACTGTTTTTATCAGCATAAATTGTTCATATAGCAGCAAATCTAGGACCTCAGATATGAGAATAGTAGGTAGAAGTGGTAGAGAGGAGTTGGCAAAAGCTGGCACCACAATTTCCCAAGAAGAATCACTTATTTTGTCAGAAGAGCTATCCAGCTAAATTTTCATCAAGACACTAAAGCCTTGCACTAACATTGCCAAGTCATATAAGCGTCTCCAAATATTTTAGTTGCATTGTGCCTATGACTTCCTCCCTCACTCTCTCTCTTCTTAGAAAGACTTAGCTATGACATCTGGGGGCCAGATGAAGAAATCCTAATTTTAATATTACTATTCATCTGGTTAAAGCCATCTAGTTCTTTTTTTGGTATTCAGAAGAATTTCCACTCATTGGAAGTAGTAGACATTGCCTTTTATAATTTGCAGTCTCCCTCTCCCCTAAGACGGTGAAACTGACTGCATTTGGTTATTTTTAGAATGAAAAACATGCAGATAAAATTGCTTTAGAATAAGACATATGTTTGTGCAATGAAATGGACCTTAAGATATGACTAAATAGATGTTGATTAAAGGACCAGAAGCATTGGCAGAAGAATAGACATATAGATCAATGGAATACAATTGAGAGTCCAGAAGTAAGCCCTCACAATTATAGTCAAGTAATTTTCAACAAGTGTGCCAGAACAGTTTAATGGGTAAAGAATCCTGTTTTTAAAAAATGGTCTTGGCATAACTGAATTTCTTTATATGCGAAAGAATAAAATTGGACCCCTACCATATGCCCTTACAAAATTTAACTCAAAAGAGATCAAAGACCAACACAAATGAATCAAAGATAAACTATGAAGTTCTTAGAAGAAAATATAGGCATAAACTTGAATGATCTTAGATATAACAATGGTTTCTTAGCTGTGACATCAAAAGTACAAATAACAAGTGAATTCATCAATATTGAAAGCTCTGCTTCAAAATACATCATCAGAAAGTGAAAAGACAACTCACAGAATGTGAGAAAACTTTGGAAATCATATTGCTGATAAGGACTTCTATCTAAACTAACAAAGAATTATTGCAAATCAATAATGAAGAAACAAATAGCCCAGTTTAAATGTGGGTGAAGGATCTGAATAAACATATCTCTGAAGAAGATATGCACACGGCCAATAGGCACACAAAAAAGTATTTGATGTCATTAGTCATCAGGGAAGTTCAAATAAAAAGCACAATGAGAAATAACACCTCAATACAACTAGAATTGCTCTAATAAAAAATACAGAAAATAACAAATATTGGCAAGGATGTGGATACATTGGAACATCCGTATACTGCTTTTGGAAATGCAAAATGATGCAGCTTCTTTAGAAAGCAATATGGTCATTCCTCAGAGTTTAAATACAGAGTTACCATGTGATCAATCAATTCTATCACCGGGTATATATTCAAGAGAAGTGAAAATGTAATGTCCATAGCAGTATTATTCTTTATAGTGCAATGCAGTAATACCCAGATGACTATCAGCTGATGAACAGATAAAATGTGCTGTGTTCTTACAATAGAATATTATTTGTAAGAAATGAAGTACTGACACACACTGCAGTATGGATTAGCCTTGAAAATATTATACTAATTGAAAGGAGCAACTCACAGAATACCATATGTTTTACTATTTCATTTATATGAAATGCCTAGAGTGGGCAAGCCCAGAGAGACAGAAAATAGATTAGCATTTGCCACAGGTTGGGAGAATAGAAAGAATGGGAGAGGGTTAACTGCTAAAAGACAGGATTTCTTTTGGAGAGGATGAAAATATTTTAAAATTGGTTATGTTGATAGATCCATAATGGTGAATATACCAAAATCACATTAAATGGATAGATTGTGTGGTATATGAATCATATCTAAGTAAGGACATTACCAAAAAGAGGACCAGAAATAAATATAATTGTCTACTCTTGGTCTTAAAATAGTTTTAGATGACTTATACTCAAACTATTAAAGGTTGCATCAGTAAACTTTTTGTTGCTGTGACAAAACACCTGAAAAATCAACTGAAAGGAGGAAAGATTTATTTTGGCTTACAGGTTCAGAGGTTTCAGTCCATGGTCACTTGGCCCTGTCACTTTGGGCCTTTGATGAGGCAGAAATCTTGGCAGGCAGTGCATGGTGGAGTGGAGGTACTCTCCTCATGGTGACCAGGAAGTGAAGAGAGAGAGAGAGAGAGAGAGAGAGAGAGAGAGAGAGGAAGGGGCCCTGGACAAAATATACCCTTCCAAGGCACAACCCCAGGTACTTCTTCCAACTGGGCCTCACCTGCTAAAGTTTCCACCATCAGCTGAGGACCATGTCTTCAACATATTCCAGATCTGAACTATAACATAGGTATATGTTGAATTTCAGGTTAAAGGGTTGACAGATAGGAATATACAGTCTCCAAAGGTCTTATATAATTGAGGTTTTTTCTTTTATTCTTTTCTTCCTTCCTTCCTTCCTTTTTTTTTTTTTTTTTTTTTGTATTTCTTTTCCAGTCATTTCTCAATGCTGGCTAGGAGATAAATTTAACTTTGATATTAATTATATAATTTATCAATACATCTGGCGTGTATTTCCTTTTCTGTGACAAGTGCCAGGCACTGTTTTTAATACTGAAGATGCAGAAGTGAACAGGACAAATTGCTGTCGGCTTACATTCTACTGAGGGAAACAGAGTTAAGTTGGCATGGGGGAAGGGCCTCTCTGGGGAAGTGATATTTGCACAGGGACCCGGATAACATGAAAATCTGGAGGAAGAAAATACCAGGTAGATGATGCAGAAGCATAAATATCCCAAGTTGAGAGGAAGTTTAGTCCATTAGAGCAGCGGTTCTCCAACTTGAGTGCACACCTGAATCAACTTGAGGACTTGTGAAAACAGACTGCTGGCTGCACACACAGTGTCTACATCAGCAGACCTGGGATGAGGGCCCCAGAATTGCATTTCTAACAAGTTCTCAGGTGATGTTGACACTGCTGGTCTGGGGACCACACTTTGAGAATCACTGTGTTAGAAGAATAAGAAAGAAACAAACGTGGCTGGGAAACTTGAATCAGTTTCTCATCTCCTGGAATATTGTTACCATTTGCATGGGCAACATTGGGTCACTACTGTGTCTGCGTTGTGACTTTCAAGAAAAAAAGAGGACATTTAGGAAAAGGAATTTTTTTTTTAATCCAGTAACAGAAATTTCACACACCATTTTACTCAAATGACATTGTCATATGCTTAAGTACACACCCACATGAAGCTGCAAGGATAACTGAGAAATGTAGCCATTAGCTGAGTAGCTCAATAAACCCAAACAGAAACAGATTGAATTTGGGGTGTATAATCATATTCCCTGTAATCTGTTTTAGTTAGCTTTTCATTACTGTAACAAAATACCTGAGATAATAAAATTAAAAAGAAGACAGGTTTGTTTTGGTAAACAGTTTTGGAATTTTCAGGTCATAGTCAGTTGACCCTATTGCTATTGGACCCATAGTGAGTCAGTACCTCATGGTGTAATGCATAAAGTGGAGTAAGATGTTCACCTCATGTGGCCAGGGAAAAAAGAGCAAACTGGGCATGGTGGTGTGTGCATTGGGAGGTTAAAGCAGGAAGATTAAAAGTTTGAGGCCAACCTGGGAAAGTTAGCAAGACCCTGTCTCAAAATAAACAATAAAAAAGAGTAGGGGGGCTGGCATTGTGGCTCTGTGGTAGAGTGCTCGTCTAGCAAGTGCTAAGGCCCTGGGTTCGATCCTCAGCACCACATAAAAATAAATAAATAAAGGCATTGTGTCAACTACATCTAAAATTAATATATTTTAAAAAAAGAACTAGGAATGTAGCTCAGTGGTTGAATGTAGCTAGAGAGAGAGAGAGAGACAGAGAGAGAGAGAGCACACATGCATGTAGGAGACCCTTAAAACCTCTCATTAGGCCCTACCTTGTAAAGGTCCCACACCTGCCAATAGCACCACAGGCTGGGGAGTTAGCTTTTAACACATGGGCCTGTGGGAGAAACTCAAGATCCAAACTCTAGCACTACACTAGATTTAGTAGCCAAAATGTCCCCTTTAAAACAAAAGTCAGATTGTGCTTGTTTTGCTCAAAAAAATTGGCTTCCCATTATCCTTACTTAAATCTTTTTTCCATGTTATGGAATACAAGACTCTTGAAGTTCTGATATCTGCCTACCTCTTAGATCTCATCTCTACCACCAGAAGTGGAATCTCTGATTTTGTAGCACCTACCAATTTCTGAGTTACAAATACATCCACAGTGGCTGGTATCAGGCCACCAATGTAACATCACTTAACATAAGGTTGGGAAAAGATGCTCAATTTCAGCTCTGTGAGCTAGCATAAGCTGGCTTCAGCATACTACTACCTACTGTTCTCTCAATTACTCAAGTTTCCCAGCCACGTTTGTTTCTTTCTTATTCCTCTAACAGTGATTCTCAAAGTGTGGTCCCCAGACCAGCAGTGTCAACATCACCTGAGAACTTGTTAGAAATGCAATTCTGGGGCCCTCATCCCAGGTCTGCTGATGTAGACACTGTGTGTGCAGCCAGCAGTCTGTTTTCACAAGTCCTCAAGTTGATGCAGGTGTGCACTCAAGTTGGAGAACCGCTGCTCTAATGGACTAAACTTCCTCTCAACTTGGGATATTTATGCTTCTGCATCATCTACCTGGTATTTTCTTCCTCCAGATTTTCATGTTATCCGGGTCCCTGTGCAAATATCACTTCCCCAGAGAGGCCCTTCCCCCATGCCAACTTAACTCTGTTTCCCTCAGTAGAATGTAAGCCGACAGCAATTTGTCCTGTATTAAAAACAGTGCCTGGCACTTGTCACAGAAAAGGAAATACACGCCAGATGTATTGATAAATTATATAATTAATATCAAAGTTAAATTTATCTCCTAGCCAGCATTGAGAAATGACTGGAAAAGAAATACAAAAAAAAAAAAAAAAGGAAGGAAGGAAGGAAGAAAAGAATAAAAGAAAAAACCTCAATTATATAAGACCTTTGGAGACTGTATATTCCTATCTGTCAACCCTTTAACCTGAAATTCAACATATACCTATGTTATAGTTCAGATCTGGAATATGTTGAAGACATGGTCCTCAGCTGATGATGGAAACTTTAGCAGGTG
Source organism: Callospermophilus lateralis (assembly GCF_048772815.1). Classification (NCBI taxonomy): domain Eukaryota; kingdom Metazoa; phylum Chordata; class Mammalia; order Rodentia; family Sciuridae; genus Callospermophilus; species Callospermophilus lateralis. The sequence continues at coordinate 101,607,350 of NC_135307.1, forward strand.
AGGCCCAGTTGGAAGAAGTACCTGGGGTTGTGCCTTGGAAGGGTATATTTTGTCCAGGGCCCCTTCCTCCCTCTCTCTCTCTCTCTCTCTCTCTCTCTCTCTCTCTCTCTTTTCACTTCCTGGTCACCATGAGGAGAGTACCTCCACTCCACCATGCACTGCCTGCCAAGATTTCTGCCTCATCAAAGGCCCAAAGTGACAGGGCCAAGTGACCATGGACTGAAACCTCTGAACCTGTAAGCCAAAATAAATCTTTCCTCCTTTCAGTTGATTTTTCAGGTGTTTTGTCACAGCAACAAAAAGTTTACTGATGCAACCTTTAATAGTTTGGGTATAAGTCATCTAAAAATATTTCAAGGGCCAAGAGTAGACAATTATATATTTTTCTGGTCCTCTTTTTGGTAATATCCTTACTTAGATATAATTCATATACCACACAATCTATCCATTTCATGTGTTTTTTTAACCTATACACCATTATGGATTGAATATGAAAAATGAGGGAAAATCTTGAAGTTCAAAATAGCATATTTCTTTGCAACTTCCCTGCTAAAATGCTTCCAGTCTTCCCAGTGTCAGAAAATTGCATCATGATTTACCTAATAGCCAAAGAAAAAAACCTAAGGACCATCCTCTGTTCACTAGATTCCTCATCTAGTCCTTTATAAGGTTTCATCCCAGAATTTATGACACATGAGGACTTCTTGGGAATTATAAGAATCCATGTACATCTCATCATCCCTGAACAAAGACCTCACTCTGAAAATAGAGTCAAATTCAGACATTACTGCCAATTTCAGAAATTCCAGAAAATATTATAAAGACTATAGTTTAAGAGAAAAAACAAATTCTGGGGCTGGGGATGTGGCTCAAGCAGTAGCGCGCTCACCTGGCATGCGTGCGGCCTGGGTTCGACCCTCAGCACCACGTACAAACAAAGATGTTGTGTCCGCCAATAATTAAAAATAAATATTAAAATTCTCTCTCTCTCTCTCTCTCTCTCTCTCTCTCTCTCTCTCTCTCTCTCTCTCTTTCTCTCAAAAAAAAAAAAAAAAAAAACCACAAATTCTGTATTCTCACTAGATAGATTGATCCCTGGACCATTGTCAAGACAACTTCAGAGTATATAGGGAATATAAGTACCAAGGTTTTTCACATCTGTTGAGAAACCAGAACATATTTAAGAAGGGTGAAACACAGGAGCTCAAGTATGCTTGGGAGATCCTAAAAGAAGTGGAAAGTAATTGCCAGGGACAATGGCTAAGGCTCAGAAAATGTCAACTTTCTTCTTATTCGAGACTACTGAGGATAAAAATAATCTCTAGAAGGAGAAAGCCTTCCCAGCTTCTTAACTGCATCATCTAGGACAATGTTGTTAACTTCTTTGAGCTTTAATCTGCCACTCAATGAGTAACTGGGAACACGTTATCTACCTCACAGGATTGTTGGGAAGATAAAATCATGTTATAGGCCTTAGGACATGAGATGCAGTATGCATTCATGTTTATTCCCTTCTTCTTCTCTCAGGCGGGTAACATTGTAGAGTGGATTAACTATCTGTGACTTAGTATACTCTCAGTGAATAAATATAATCTTCACATGTGGTCACCAGATCAAATGCTTAACCATTAAGATAAAAATGTTCTCATCACAGAAACTCATTGCCAACTTGTTTAAATTTGAGGAGAAAATATTTATGGGTAATGAAGTAGGGTGCAAACGTTTTGAGATGAAAGGCAAAACTTTGTTATTTGTGTTAAATGCAAAACTGCCAGTTGTAAATGTAAGGGCCATGGCCTCATAAAAAGCTCCTCACTCACGAACACCATTGTTTAAGTCTCCTGATTTACTTCACTGTATAAAAAAGCAGCAATGATCTACTATGTACTGTTGATAACTCATATTTATTTACTTCATAACAAAATAAATTTTCTTAATAAACTTTATAACTGATTTTTAAATCAGTTGTACATAAAACTCATATAAAATTTTTTATATAAAAACCTGGGCTGGGGTTGTGGCTCAGTGGTAGAGTGCTTGCCTAGCATGCGTGAGGCACTGGGTTCGATCCTCAGCATCACATAAAAATAAAATAAAGGTATTGTGTCCACCTACAACTAAAAAATAAAAATTAAAAATATATGTATATAAAAACCTTAATTCCCAATTTATGAAGTCATTCTAGACCAAAGCCTAACTGAAAATGATAACTAAAACTTATGGGGAAAGATTGATTTTTTAATTCTATTTTTTGACATTTAAAAAATTTCTAATAAGTATGCATTAATTTTTCTTTTTTTTCTAGTAAAATCCCAATTTCTTTTTTTTTTTGTTTGTTTTAACTAGTTACACATGACAGTACAATGACCTTGACATATCATACATTTGAATCACATGGTATACAATATCTCATTTTTCTGAGTATACAGGTTGCAGAATCACATTGGTCATGCATTCACATATATACACACAGTAATAATAATGTCTGTTTCATTCTACTATCCTCCCTATCTCCCCAGTCCCACCTGTCCCCTCGCATCACTTCTCTCTACCTAATCTAGGGTAATGCTATTCTTTTTTTTTTTCTCACATCTTCATACATGTATTCTGTATAACAATGAGGGTCTCCTTCCAACATCCATGTCAAGAAATTAAGTTCCAAAAGCCATACGTGGTGCTTGTATGATTACTGGATTCTCTTTGTTAGAGAGTTGGCCTGCTCTTTCTGCTCATAGTCAAATTGGGATTAAAATTAGTTATTTTCTCATGTAAGTAAGTAGAGTGATTAATTTTATGTCATCCTGGCTTGGACACATTCTCCAAACATTTGATCAACATGTCACTCCAAAGATATTTTTATGATGAAATTAACAAATCAAAAGACTTTGAGTAAAGCACATTACCCTTTATAATGTGGGTGGACCTCATCCATTCAGGAAGGCTTTTAGAGAAAAGGTTCCTAAGGAAGAGGGAATTCTGCTTCCAGACTGTCTTCAAACTCAAGCTGCAATATCATTCCTTCTTGAGTTTCCAGTCTAGTGGCTGGCTTTGCAGATTTCAGAACTTACCAGCCCCAACCATCCTAGGAGCCAGTGAGTCAGTTGCTTAAATAAAGCTCTCCTGGCTAATAATCCAGTGAGAAAGCACTAAATTAAGCATTGAAGTAGTAAAAACATTTTTTCAGTTAAAAAAAGTTTTAGAACATGTTACAATTTCTGTGGTATCATTAATTATTCATTGATACTCTATATAAAACTGCTACCAGATATTTTCCTTTAAGGACAGTTATCTCAGAAAATTTGACTGATGTAAAAATCTCAATCCCTTTTCATTTTAATGGCTTAATTTAGATATAGGTCATATACTATAGAAGTCACCTATTTTAGTATATAAATCAATGATTTTTAGTGTATTCACAGAGTTTGCAGCCATTATAACAATTTTAGTATATTTTTGTTGCCCTGAAAAGAGACTTCATGTCTTAGTAATCACTCTGACCCTGCTCCCCTCTGCCTAGTCCTAGGTAACCACTAATCTACTTTCTATCTCTATAGATTTGCTATTGCAGTATTTTATGTAAATGAGAGCATACTATGTATGTCTTTTGTTACTGGCTTCTTTTACTTGGCATAATGTTTTCAAGGTTTATCCATGTTGTAGCATATATCAGTATCTTATTTCTTTTTATTGACAAATAATATTCCACTGTATGGATATATCATTTTATTTATTCATTCTAGCACTCGATGGACATTTAGAATATTGCCACTTTTGGCTATTATCATTTTTCTTGGCCTTAGTATTAAAATGTGAAATGACTAAAAGGTAGGAAAGAAGAAAAAAGTATTGAACTTTGAAAAGGTCTCAATTAGGTGAATGATCACTAGATAAATGAGTATCCAGAACATAATATTCATTATAGGCACAATTCCTATTAACTAATCATTTCCAAAGCTATAACTATTAATAAAATGCCTTTCAAAATATCTTCTTATTCCAAGTATTTGTGCCTAAGTGCTTCTGTTTATGGGATAAGAAATTGAAATGACTATCTTGGCAGTATCACCCCAGTTGTATAAGCCAAGGGATTAAGAGTACTTTTAAGAAGGAGTAACAATGTGTTCTGCTTGGCTTTGGAAATAATGGTAAATTTATACATGATGTATGGATGATTATATTATGTCCTTATGAGACTGTCAATCAGAACAACATTTCTGTCAGGAAATACTTTCCAATTCAGAAAACTTATATTTTACATTAAAATCCTTGCTGGGTTTAGATCCTATTCAATGTCCATATTTCCCTGTCAGTTTATTTTTAAAAATCCATTTCTAAAAATGAAATGACTGGATAATTCTAACTTTGAGCAACAAGTATTCATGCCAGCCTGGTACAGGAAAGCTTAAATCTAATCCTAACATCACTCTTCATACAAAATAAGTGCTGTTGTTATTGCAAAATCCCAAGGTGGATCTCCTTTTAATTTCCCTTAAACTAGCTGAACAGCCAGTATTGCTTTACAGAGTATAAACAGAACAGTAGCTAAGCTTCCATAGAGCAGAAGTATGCTCTAGAAAGAACAGTAAAGTCAACTAGACTTAATGTGGAATGAAAGGCTTAAAAATTCCATAAAACAGTGAAAGAAATCAGAAACTTAGTTATGGGCATTTTAAGTTTTTGCCTTCTTACCAGGAAGGACTCAAATATCAAACTTAAGGTTTGTTTTGCCTGAAGATATATCTTTATAATTTTAACTATTAGTAAAATAATGTGAGTAGCAACTTAACTAGGATTATTTTTACATAAGTTCAGTTAGATCAAATTGTTAGATGGGCAGTGTTTATCTTGAGATTCCTTTATATCCATTTCCTCTGTTTCCTTTCTTGATGTTCTTTCCTCTAGAAACATTATTAAAGTTATTTACACAAATATGTTAGTGAAAACTTGCTTATTATCAAAGAAATGTAGATATTTTGAAAGAGGTCATAGTAACACAAAGTAGTAAATTATTAATGATGGAATTTCACATTTTGCATGTAGATCAGTGATGTATTTCACCTGAATCCACACTATCTTTTCTGCAGTGAGCAAGCTTTGCTATAACCCATATATGTAAACACTTGACGGGCAGAACTACAGATTAGGTATTCTTAACTGGAGGAAGGGGAGTTGTTAGATCACAATCCCAAAGTTGGCCAAGGATAGCTGTTTCCTTCAAGTCTGAAACTGTCACTTGGGTGATAGTAAAGACTTGATGATTCTGATCACAGAATCAAAAGACAAGAAGATGTTACATCCACAACTAGGAATAAACCATTTCAGACCACAGTTTGTGAGAGGTGCTGTTTCCTGCTCTGCCCTCTTACAATGCCCTTGATTGCAGTTGTCAGCTGGATCTTCTTGGTTCAAACATCCATATTACCCAAAGCATTCTCTAAATTGGAGGTTTAAAAACAAATAAAACATTAGTTTGAGAATGATATAACCTAAACTATTGAAGAAGAATTAGATACAGATTTCCCTTTTGAAAGTAGCAGAATACAATTGGCATTTCCTCCTTCTTCTCTAGGAGATCACCCAAAAGAAGAATGAGAAACAGAAATGCAAGCTAAGATACATATTAAACTTCCAGCCACAAGTAGGTAGAAGGGCTGCCAAAAGCAGCAAAGAACAAACAGGATGTGGGAGGAAGAGTAGGAGATGCTTGTGAATGCAAATCCCTGAGAGTTGGCACCTCCTCCAAATGAGGAGCACACCCAAGAATCAGAGCTGTCATCCTCAGTGTCCTTACAAGGAGAGGGCATGGGAGGTAGTGACAGAAGAAACCATGTACTAGTTTGATTCTGAAAAGCAGAGGTAGCAGGATTAAAGAAGGACTCCCTTGACAAACCATATTTTAAGAAATATTCTGTTGGTGAGACAGAGGATTAAAAATAGAGTGTGCCTGATGACAGTCTGATATCTGCTTACCTCCTGCAGTTGGGGAGAGGTAACAGATCAACAGATTCTCACACTTAGGCGAAGGCACTAAGAAGCCTGCTTCTAGCCTTGGACACAGCTCTAGCATCTCCAATATATGAACCATTGCAAATAACTGGTCAAGAAAAGCCCACAGTGCAAAACAAGAATCAAAAATAAACCAAGGTGGGGCTGGAGTGGTAGCTCAGTGGTAGAGCACTTGCTTAGCATGTGTGAGGCACTGGGTTCAATCCTCAGCATGACATAAAAATAAATAAATAAAATAAAGGTATCATGTCCATCTATAACTAAAAAAAATTTGAAATAAAATAAAATAAAATAAACCAAGGTGTGTGTGTGTGTGTGTGTGTGTGTGCACGTGTGCACGTGCCCACATTTGTGCACACTTGCACATGTCTATGAATTTTTTATAAGGACAAAGAAAAAAAGGAATAGGAAAACAAATGCAGGTGAGCACTGATCAAAGAAGTATTTCTGTAGAACAGGTGAAAGTTCAAACTGAATGTTTTGCCATGGAAACATAAAACAACCTATCCATTAAACAAGACTATATATATATATATATATATATATATATATATATATATATATATATATACATATAGAGAATACTATTTATCCTTAAAAAGGAAGGACTTCTGACACATGAGATGACATGAATAAATCTTGAAGACACTGTGCTGAATGAAATAAGCCAGTCATAAAAAGACAAATACTGTATGATTCCACTTAATAAATACCTAGAATAGTCAAATTCATAGAAATAGAAAGTAGAATGCTGATTGCAAGGTGCTGGGGAGGGAGGAGAGAATGCAAGTTATCTATTTAATGGGTACAGAGTTTCAGTTGGGGAAGATTAAAAGTTCTGGAGGTGGATAGAGGTGATGATTGCACAACAATGTAAGTGCCACAAAGTTGTAGGCTTAAAATGATTAAAATAGTAAATAGTATTGTGTTATATATACTTTACCATAATTTTTAAAAAGTTAAATGATGGGGTGACCAGCACCCTGACAGAGCAGGTTTTGCTCAGGAGATGTGAACCACATGGGAAAATAAAAAGTCTGAAATAATCAGTAAGAAATAATACAAAGCCAAAGATTAAATTTAAAAAGCGGGCACTTGATGGGTCTTCCAATCCTGATGGGAACTGGAACTGAACAACTGAAAAAAAGCCTCAATTCTTTATTTAAGGGGGAGTACATCTCAAAGGCAGGAATAAGGTTTCAGTGGGAGGAGTGTTGTTTTGGTGCTTGCTTCTCAGTGTGGCAGGGATCTTGCGATAAACAAGTTGATTGGTGTTTGGCAAGCTACACCCTTCTCCAGGAGGCTGGCTCTAGCAGGCTACTCCTCTCCAGAGCTGTGTTTGAACCTGAGCTGTGAGCTAGAACAGGGCGCTGATGTGAATTGGGCATTCTCCAACCAGTGGATTCCACCTGGGGGTTCCCAAGACCAGGCTTCCCTGCATAATGGCTCCAACATCCATCAGTTCACACACAGCTCATAGATGGCTTCCCACGTCAAACAAGACCACAAAGCAGAGATACAAGACTCAGAAAGATGGAGAGCCATGAAAGGAATGAGACATGAGGTGGCAGACCTCCAGACATGAAAGTATCTTTAAAATAACAGATAAAGGAGCCTGGAGGTAGAGTTCACTGGTAGAGTGATCTATCTTGTGGGGAATCTGTGAATCCTCTTAGCTAAGAAGGGCTAATGGCAATGTACCTGTCCTGGCTACTGCTTTTTTTAGCCAACAAGTTCTGGGCCATCTACCACCATCTTCTGAGGCTTATCCGTTCATATTACTATGATATCCTGCATAAGAATGATGCTTCCGGGCTGGGGATGTGGCTCAAGCAGTAGCGCGCTCACCTGGCATGCGTGCGGCCTGGGTTCGATCCTCAGCACCACATACAAACAAAGATGTTGTGTCTGCCAAAAACTAGAAAATAAATATTGAAAAATTCTCTCTCTCTCTCTCTCTCTCTCTCTCTCTCTCTCTCTCTCTCTCTCTCTCTCTCTCCCACTCTCTTTTTTTAAAAAAAATGATGATTCCTTGCCACAAGGCTTTTAAGACTAATTTCATGTAATTATTGTATTTATTCACATGCAAAGACTCAAAACTTCTTCCTTGAAACAGAAGTCTTCATAAAGCTCTAACTTTATCTGTTTTTCTTATTGTTATTGTTGTTATGTTGTTTTCTCCTCCTATGTCACTGGAATTACAGAGATGCTCCAATGCACTGGCCCTGATTTTTAATTGCATTGAACTTAAGAAAATTTGCTTCTATTTGTTTTAGGATCTGCCATATTAGGAATATTTCCCTTATTTCCCTTCTCTGGGATAAAACTTATTTTAGTTATTTTTTAATAATAAGATGGAAATTCAGGATGAGAGAGAGAGAGAGAGAGAGAAAACTGGCCAAGAGATGATTATAGTACCCTTACATATTCTAACAAAGTCAATGTCCAAAAAATAATTATACTTAACCATATTCTTTTCAACTGTTTGTTTCAAAGTTGAAAAACTTAAATTGTCCAGGTAGTCCTGGGCCCTGAGTTTATGTGGCTTGCTCATGACTGGACATGGGCAGTTGAGGGGATATCAGAGATCTATAGGTAATCCTACAGGGTGTTTCTAGGATATTGCTCTAGCAAATTGCAGGGGGTATCCTGGCTTCCTACTTTTAAACACACACACACACACACACACACACACACACAATTTTTCCTGAGGTAGAGGTTTATAGCTTCTTAATGAAATTTACCTATAATCTCCTGATGCCTTATTAAGCTTCCACCAATGGCAAGGTCCCCTTAGACCTGACAAAGTTAAAGCCTGTTTGATATTAAAACACAGGAAAAGGTCTCTACCTAAGTAGATTAGGGAGACATAAATCAAGCAAGCCAAATTTCTAAATAAGGGAACTTTAAGCATGGAATTTACATATATTATTCATCTTTTCTCCATGCAAACATGCAGATATTGCTCCATGAACTTTGGCCTACCATGCTTAAAAACAATGATTATAATGTGAATACAGTATCCTTCTTTCCATGACTGCAGCCAGAGGAATTTCAGCCTCCACTTGGGGATTTTCACAGTAATTCCCTCCTAACACCCTCCTATATCCTTTCTCTGAAATGTCACTTGGGGCTTTGTTAAGTGGATTCTTACCTCTGTGTGGCAAGTTCTGTGTTGTGTATTCCATGTCTCTGCTTTTCTGCTTGGCACTTTTCCCTCTCAGCTTCTGGCTAAAAGAGAAGGGAAATATTCCTAATATGGCAGATCCTAAAACAAATAGAAGCAAATTTTCTTAAGTTCAATGCAATTAAAAATCAGGGCCAGTGCATTGGAGCATCTCTGTAATTCCAGTGACATAGGAGGTCAAATATAACTGGTAAATTTAAATTTTTAATTTTATAAAAGCTTAAACACTGTAGAGAAGTAATGGAATCTATGTTGTTCTCTGTATGACAGTATCAAACTCCCTCTTTTTCACTTGGTTGTAGCCATCTAAAGTTTTGTGATTAAATTATTTTAAGTCTGCAAATATTTTCTAATGTGATCTGTTCTTTGAGTCACACTGTTGTCCACCTTGATTTAGTACCTTTGTCCCTCCATATCCACGTCTACATTTTGTTTATAGAAAATGTAACTATTGTACTTAAAATTGTACTCAGTGAAGGTGAGGTGGAATGAGTGGTGTTCCTTTCATACCTGGATGCACACCTGGGAAAGCCTCATCACCTTTCTGGTGACTCCAAGGTACTAGAAAGACCTGTGTCTTTTTAACCATAAATCCAGTCTCAGTTCAGAAATCAGAACACAAATTTCATAAATAATCACAATTCCATACTTCATGTTAGTGTCCACATCTGCTTTTTGATACTGGGACTGCACTACACAAGTTGTATTAGTCTCTTATTACTGCTGTAAAAAAACACCACAACTTCACATCTTAAAACAATACAAATTTATTATCTCACAATTATTTAGGTCAGAAATACAACAGAAGACTGTTTCCTTGACTTTTGTATCTGATATAGGGAGCTTTTAGTCCTTGGTTTAGAAATCCGTCCTCCATCTTCAAAGCCCAGACCGTCACATCTCTCTGATCCTTCTTCCATTGTCACAGCTCTGTATGTTGCCACAACTTGAATGAAGCTCTTTAATTTCAAGGACTCCTGTGATTAGATTGGACACACCTTGATAAGCGAGGAAAACTCCCCATCTCAAGGTGTGTAAACTAATCACCTCTGCAAAATTGCTATAGCACTCATCCAAATTAGCATCATCTCTTACCTCTGTCTCACCTGGATTTCAGCAATAGCCTTCTATCTAAGCTCCATAGTTCTATTTTCATCCACTATCCATAATTTCCTCACAAAAAAAATCAAAAGTGTTGTTTTGAACATTTTAAGTGTAAGATGTGTTAGACAATTGAGGATTTCAAATAGTTGTCTAGTACATAGACTTTAATTCTGGAGCTCAAGGAGTGGTTTCAACTGGAAATGTAAATTTAGGAAATGCTGTCATATAGATGGCATTTAACAGAGATAACCAAAGGAGTGAGTGTAGACTGAGAACTGAGTCACGGGACATTTCAACATTCAGAGATTTCAACAAGAAAGGAGTCAGCAAAGGTGTCTGTCTGTGAAAATGGAGGAAAACCAAGAGCACATGGCTTCCTTGAAGTTAAGTGGAGAAAGTATTTTGGGAAGAATAAAGTATCAACAGTCTCAAATGCCACTGAGTAAGTAAACAATATGAAGACTAAATTGGACTGCCAATGAATTTGACAAAGTGGAAATGGTGCTTTCAATAAAAGAAGTTGTAGTGAAGTTGTGCTGCCTCATCCAAGAGTGTGGCAGCTAGGGAAATGTGTCATTCAGATCTGCTGCCGGGAGCACAGCTGACTGACAGCCCCAGCTGAAGCTCCTGTAGATCCACCACTAGACCAAGTTTACACCAGGATAGATGGAACCTGGCTACAGTTAGCACAGGAGCCCTCCCACAGGAAACTTTGGCTTAAGGACACACTATCAACCTCACCAAAAATTTTTAGAACTCTGCTGCAGTCTCAGACCCTCTCTCACCAGTCCTCTTTCCTGCTCCCCGACCTCTCACAGTCATCACACCTGCAAAGTGCAGGCTTTCCCCAACTATCCCTGTTCCCTCCCTTTATCTTCCACAGGCATTTTCCCCCCAGAAATCTCTTACTCATCTAATTTCATCTTTCGGCCTGCTTTTCAGAGTATCCAAACTAATACAGAGTAGATTAAGAATAAGAGGAAATACATATCATAAAGAGAAACAAACATGGGGCAACATGATACCTAGGTCCGTTGCTAGTTGTATGTTGTATTGGTAGTTGCATTCGTATTTGTATATTGATCAGATTTATCTGATAAAGAAGGAGAAACTACTGATGCAGGAGACACAGACCATAATTCCAGGAATAAAGTGCTTGAAGAGACAAAACGGAATGAAATAGAGTGCACATCGAGAGAAGTAGGCCAGTTTCCAGCATCTTCTCTGTCCCTCCCCCATAGTCCCTCTAGCTCTTCAAAATGAAAACGACACCTTCTAGGATACATTTTCTTTAACACACATTATTTCACTTGATCCTCACATCTACCTTATTAATTAGTAAGCATTAGCATCATCTGCATCACAGATGAGAAAACTTATGTTCAAAGAGTGAATTTCAGGGTTTACATGATTAGAAAACAGTAGAGCAAAGAGTGGAAACTACAGTCATGTATTGCATAAAGACAAGGACACATTTCTGAGAAATTCAATAAAATTAGGCAATTTGATTGTTGTACAAACACCAGAGTGTACACAAATCTAGATGGCATAGCCTACTGTACAGCTGGCTATAGTATAATCTCACTGGACCACCATCATAAATGCAATTTGTCATTGACTAAAATGTCAACAAGCAGCACATGAATCTATTTCTTCCAATTCCAAGTCCATTATTCCTTTTGTTACTCCATCTTGTTTATCCTAAGAAAAGGGAAGAGTTTGGATGAAGGATATAAAAGGGATAAACAAAGGATGGTTACACTAGAGTTGGGTGTCAGTGTGGGGGAAAATTGAAACTCATATCAGGAGTTCAGGGTTATTCATTAGATACAGCCTCGAGCAAAAATGAAATAGAAAGCCATATGGTCCAACTGATTTATCATTCTGAAGGTGCTAGTGGACAAATACAAATTTCAGTATAAATCATCTACAATAAGGCTAATGATACAATATACCAGACCAGAATAAGAAGGTCTAAACCCAGGTCAGTGGCACTTGCCTATAATTACAGCTGCTCTGGAGGCTGAGACAGGAGGATCATGAGTTTGAGGCCAGATTCAGCAACTTAGTGAGACTCTGGGGAAAAAAAGTTAAAAGCTAAGAATAGGAGAGAATAGTCAGAAAAATTCCAACATCTTCAAAACTGTGCTGCGGGCGTCCCCCCATCCTCTGAGACTTGAACCCACAGATGCTCTTCTACTGAGCCACATCCCTAGCCCTTTTTAGCCCTTTTTCATTTTTTATTTTGATAGGTCTCACTAAATTTCAGAGGCTGTCCTCTCACTTGCTATACTCCTGCCTCAGCCTCCTGAGTCACTGGGATTACAGGCATGTACCACTGCACCTGGCTGTTGCAGGCATTTTTATGGTACACACAGCTTGGGCAGTAGTTTAGAAGGGAATCATTAAGGGAAATGAACTAGCAGGGTGCAGGCATGTTAGAATTCAAGGTTTTAAGGCTTTAAGATTCTTGTCATGGATATCATGTATACTCACTCAAAGAAGAGAGAGCAATTGGGAAAAGGGATGCAGTGGGAGGACTGTGAGAGAAGCAAATGACTACTTCCTCCAGGTACAAGATGGTATTTGGGATTGGAGAATATTCCCCTTTGGATCTAAGAGAACATATGTAATTGGTCTAATTATGAGGTACAGCTGGTGTCATTTCTGTAAATTCCTTTTTTGGAGAAGAGTAGAGAAGAGAAAGCTTAAGTAGGACTGAGAATCAGTAAGGAACAGGTCTTTTCTTTTTTCCTTAATTCCTTGATCAAAGAGGTGAAAAACACATCCTTCCTGACTTACTTAAGTTTTAACATGCTAAATTTTCATGTTCGTATCCCAAATGTCCACTTTCTACAAAAATCATGTGTTTATTCCATTTTATGAACAGAAACAGCAATAGTTCTCACTTCACATTACACAGCATTCGAGAGCCAGTCAACCAATTCCACCAGCCCATCTCTCCCTTTTACCTTTCTCCTTTCTCCCTATCCCTTAAAGCATGCTCTCAAATGTGTGTTGGCCCCACAGTTTTCCTCATAAACTTTAAGGAATATTAGCAATCAAGGACATGAGAGGAAGGAGAGAAAGAAGGGCTTTCAAGATCTACCCCCAAAAAAGAGTAAAACCATAATAACCAGACATGCTGAACTGTGCAATTAGGGTCTTCAGCCTTAGCTGGATTTCCAGTGGTGCTCAGAACCCTGCACAGGATTTATGAAGCATGACCAAAAGGAAGGAACTAAAGTAAATAGAATATATGTGTAAGAAGTTATCCTTTAGTTCAGGTTGTTTATTTAAATATTTTCTCTTTCTCAGACCTGGTCTCTGCTACTCAAATGTAACCAAAGTCCTCCTACCCTCTGAATAGAAAGAAACCTTTTAGTTATACAGGCAACCCCTACATTTTAACACTCTGTACTTTGCTCTTGTAATCATTTTAGGATTCTTCCACTTTAGATTTTGTGTAGTTTATACTCATTGCCTTAATTTATTCAGTACTAAATCATTTTCCATTCAACCTCCTTGAGTTCTGAACTAAATTCCTGCCTAGACTATGTGCTACACAAGGACAAAGTATTTACTTCCATGATCTGTCACAGAGGAGGGTATCCCTAGAATGTTAAAAAGATGAATAGGTAGATGAGTGGATGGGTAGATGAATTGCTCTTCTCTTATCTCCTTTCTCTAATTTTTGATGCCTTACCTCAAATGTTCACTCTTTCGTGCAGCTATTCTTGAGTTCATTCACTTGAACCCTTAAGGACTTCGTCTCTAATATGCTTATTCTGTCTTTTATTTTTGTTTGATCATCTTGTTCTATAATTTCAGAGGACTTTCACATTCATCTTTATATTTAATATTGTTCTTGGCATAGAGTTTTCATACCATAGATGATTAATAATATTTTTAAAGTATTAAACTAGAATACATGGATTCTCATAATATCCCCACAAGGCAAGAAGAACTGGTATTCTTGTCCTCATTTTATTCATTAAGAAACTGAAGCTTAGCTAGGTGAGGTAGTGCATGCCTATAATCCCAGTGGCTGGGGTGGCTAAGGCAGAAGGATCACAAGTTCAAAGCCAGCCTTAGCAACTTAGCGAGGCCCTGAGAAATTCAGCAAGACCCTGTCTCAAAATAAAAAATTAAAAGGGTTGGGAATGTGGCTCTGTGGTTAAGTGCCCTGGGATAAATCCCCATACCAAAACAAAACAAAACAAACAAACAAAACAATACAACCCTGATGTTTACAAAAATTAATGACTTGCCCACTATCATCCAGGAAAAGAACACAAATGGAGGAAAGGAGAGCCAATTTTTACCAGCATCATTTCCTGACTTAGTATGCTTTAAACAGATCTGCTCTTAAATAGCCTTTAAAAAGAATATGCTACATTATAAAAATGAAAAACTGCTGCATTTAGGAAGAGGATAAAGTTTATAGAGATATTTCCCTGCTTTGATCTTTCCTTAAGGATGGCATATGTTATATTTTCCTTTTAACCAGTGTGCACCCATCACCATACCGATGTCTCATGTGTCTAAAACTGTTTTTATGTCTTTGTATTACCATAGCCCACCTAGTCAAAGCCCCTACTTATGACTATACAGTTGCTCTAGTCCTTTAATATCTTTTACCACCATATGGGTCCCTTCACCTACCGGTCCGTTCTCCACAACAATATTGACAAATCTTTCTAAAATGCCATTGTTTACACCCCCCCACCAACCGTCCCCTTCCTATTTTTTAACGGCTGGCCTCTGATTTCAGAATAAAATTAAACTGTTGTTGGAGCACAGAACACACTACTCCAAAATCTGGCACCTTGGCATGCTGAGAACTGAAGAGACTGGAAAGGCCTCTGAAGCATGGTCTCCTGACCTTCTCCTGGCCTCCCATCTCTCACCCCTTTTTCTCCCCAAACTGAGTCATAGTATTCCTCTTCCTCAGGGCAGATCATTTAAACTGGAATGCCTCTTCCCCAGAAGCAAGCCATAAAACCTAGAAAAGGCCACTCTCTCCCCTCTTCTTTCTCTAGAAGACTCTCACTGCAGAGGGGTCCTGCCCGACATCTGGGAAAAGGAATGATACACAGGGAGGCCAAGAAGAATCTGAACAGATGAGCTTTCCTGAGTCTCCCCGCCACATCCCCACTTTCAGCGTTTTGCCCTTAGATCATACCTCTTTTGTTCAACCACATTTCTAACACAGGTGTCTATTCTTTGTTGAATGTAAATATGAAAATAGACATTTTTTCCTCAGTCTTTGGACCTTCATTTCTGAGGTCTCCGGTGCTATGTGAAATTTTAATTATAAATATGCTATGCTTTCTCTTGTTAATTAGTCTTTTGCTAGAGGCTATCAGCCTCGACCTTTATGGTAGGTAAAGAAAGGTGTCATCCCTTTCCACCTCTATTCTCTAAAGCCTAAAAGCTAATTTTCTTGTAGCCTGTCATCAACCTTATTTCCAACCGTTTCTTGTAGAAGTCCTCCAAGTAGCCTTCCATTCTTCAAGCCAAGATTCCCAAAATGTAAAAGGTGTAATTCCCTCCTTTACTCCCCTCTGAGTCTTCTTCTTTCTTCACCTTTTAGGCAAATGTTTCATTTCTCCAAAGAGCCAAAAAAAAAAATTTACACTCTGAGTATACCTCAGCCATTGGTAACCTTTCCTCCTAGTTTCTTATTATTGGTTCTTGAGTACCTTTTAAGATACATATATTCACTGACCCCAAATAAATTTAAGTATTCTTTTTAAAAATATATATATTTATTTTTTAGTTATAGGTAGACACACTATCTTCATTTTTATTTTTACGTGGTACTGGGGATCAAACCCAGTCCTCCATGCATGGTAGACAAGCGCTCTACCTCTGAGCCACAACCCCAGCCCAATCTAAGTATTCTTAATAGGAAACTGTACCTGACAAATTGAGATTGGAATTTGGGAATAAAGGGAGAGACAACGAGTCTCAAAGGAAGTGCCCATGAACTATTGAACTTCAGGAAACACCACCCACGAACCATTCAAATGCAGAAAGTGCTCAGGAACAGTTCCAACTCCTGAGTGACTCAGTTCCTGCCCTTGACCTATGCTTTTGACTCATGACCTTATCTGCAAAATAACATGAGGGCGATGAGCAAGTTCAGAGAAAACTGGCACAAAATTGTGTTACTCCACCCTGGCTCCACCTCTAGTCTAGCCCTTAGCAATCTTCCCTTTACAACTATTAAAACCCACACCAAAGGGTTGCTGGTCTCTCCTTCTGGAGAAGGCCTGCATTCTCCCTTGAATGGGTATTCCTTGCCTTACGCGAAGGCATCTTTCTCTTGAGAAAGCCCCATTCTCTCTTGAATTGGTGTCTATTTTCCCAAATAAATCTGTCTATGTCTTTAACTGGTGAGTACTGAAATCCTTTTCTCTTGCACATGCCAAGAACCCTGCCAGCCCTATGTCAAGGTCCCCCCTTCTCTCCAGGAATTCCTGGGACCCTTCTTCAGAGCATCTCTTCTCCCATGACAAAATGTTTATATCCAAAATTCTTTGGGGTAATTATCTTTTTCTTTTAGATATTATTCAATCACAAACATCTTCGGTGTCTCTACAATGTACCAGGAAATCTTTACAGGGGAAATTACAGTTCTGAAGCAAGAACTTCCTCATGAGGCTTTTTGATCACTTCATTGGTCTATGTTACTTCCAGCTGTACCTAATAAACTTCCCAAAGCAGCAGATTGCCAGTACTTCTCCAGAATCAATGAAAGGATCTACCACAGTGGCTCTTAATCCTGGCTGCACATTAGAACCATAGAGGGAGCTTCAAAAATATACCATGGCAGGAATTCTATTCCAAGAAATTCTGATTAAGTTGACTTAGACTGGGACCTGGGTATGGTTTGTTTGTCGGTAGTTGAATAGATTTTATTTTTATAACAGTTTTAGAATTACTGAAAAACTGAGGGGATAGTACAAAGGGTTTTCCTATACTGTATACCCAGTTCATTATTAATCTCTTTCATTGGTGTAATACAGTGTCATCACTGATAATTAATAATATGTTATTATTAACTAAAACCCATCGTTTATACAGATTTTCTTAGTTTTTACATAATGTAATTTTTCTATTCCAGGGTCTTATCAAGGAGACCATATGACATCTAGCTGTTATGTTTCCAAGATTTTCCTTGGCTCTCATAGTTTCTCAGACCTTCCTTGTTTTTTGATGACTTTGGCAGTTTTGAGAAGTACAGGTCTGGTATTTTATAGAATGTCCTTCACCTGGGATTTATCCAATGTTTTTGCCATAATTAGACTGAGTGTTTTAGAGAGCAAGACCATGGAGATAGAGTGACATTTTTGTGATATTGTTTCCAGGGCATATACTATCAACGTGAATCAATGTTGCTGATGTCAACTAACCTTGATCAGTCTGTAATAGTCTGCAGTTAGGTCTTTCGGCTATAAAGTTACTGTCTGCCCTTCCCCCTTTCCATACTGTACTCTGAAAGAAGTCACTGTAAAGCTCATGAGGAGATACAGTCCACATGATTTTTTTAAAATATTATAAAAATTTAAATTGTTCTAGGATCTTGTTTTAGGTTCTAGTTAAGCTACTTGGAAAGAGTTTTATCATTTTGGGTCTGGGTCTTACTTTCCTTTCATAATATTTAACTTAAAAAATTTTAATTATAGTAAATATATACAACATAGAATGCTACTATCTTTTTTAATATTTTGTTTTAGTTGTAGTTGGATACAATACCTTTATTTTATTGTTATGTGGTTTTGAGGATCGAACCCAGTGCCCTACATGTGCTAGTTTAGCACTCTACCACTGAGCCCCAGCCCCAGCCGCAGAATGCTACTATCTTAACCTCTTTGTGTGTGTGGTGGGGGTGGGGGTGGTTATTGGAGTTTGAAAACACAGTTGCTTTACCACTTTGTTACATCCCCAATCTATCTTAATTTTTATTTTGAGACAGGGTCTCACTAAATTGCTGAGGCTAGCCTCAAACTTGTGATCCATCTGCCTCAGCTTCCTGAGTTGCTGGGATTGCAGGCGTGTGCCAGAATGTCAGCTGTCTTAACCATTATTAGGCAAACAGGTCAGTAATATTAAGAACATTTAGATTGCCTTGCAACCAATCTCCAGAACTCTTTTTCTCTTGCAAAACTGAAACTTTATGCTCACCAGTGAGTCCCCATTCTCCTTCCCAGTCCCTGCTAATCATCCTTCTACTTTTAGTCTCTATGAATTTGACTACTCTTTCATTTTTAAACTATCTTTAAATAAGATAAAGTATATATTCTTCCCCACTCCAGCCACTTTTTTTTTTTTTTAAGTCTCCTCTTGTCTTTTGTGATTAGAATGTTCACCATCCTTGAGAAGTTCTTATCTGTAGGGTAACACACCCATCCTCACCTCTAGCCCCAGGTAACACTGAAGCTTAGAAATACTTGTTGACTGCACTGTTCACAGAGGTAGAATTCTCTGTTACTTTTGTAGCAAGTTTTCCTCAGCCTCCTGAGTAGCTGGAATTACAAGGAATGTGCCATTACACCCAGCTGTTGCTGAAATACTTAGAATGCTTGGTTTTATTCACTGCTTTTCCATTATAATATATAACTTGATGAGGATGAGAAGAAATAGAAGTGAAATAGACTTATTTAACATTTTGAAAGTATAATACTGAAATTGTGAGCCTACTTTCATTCATGTTTGAAATTAAGGCAACACCATATATGAAAAAAATTAGAAAACAAAAAGCAATGATGAGCAAGATGCAATTTTTTTTTTACATTTTATCCTTCATTTACAATTAAGCACCTGATACTATGTCCATACTCAATGTTGGAAAGAGGGATTTAAAAAATGAAGATGCATGGTCTTACCTTTTAGGTGCTCACAATATAGTACTGAACAAAAAAAAACAGTTTACAAAGAAAAATTAAATGTAAAAAAAGCAATATAAGTAAGGTATAATAGCATTACAAAGAAGAAGAGGAACCACTTCAATTGTGTGAAAGTAAAAAAAAAATCTTGGTGGTAGAAAGACAATTTTAACAACATCTCTAACACAGATGAGATTTGTGTTATGACCAAAAGACCTGACAAGAACAGATCACAATTTCAGAGGTCTCAGACCATAGACTATGTGACAGAAGAAAGCAGCTAAGAACATGACAGCAGGAAGCAGAGAGATACTAAGCTCAGTTCTCAAAATATATACCCCAAAGGCATGTCCTCAATGACCCACCTCCTCCAGCCACCCCTTACCTGCCTACAGTCACCTCCTACCTGCCTACAGTCACCACTCATCTAATCCCTATCAGGTGATTAATTCATTGATTAGGTTAAGAGCCATAATCCAATCATTTCGCCTCTAAACTTTCTTGCATTTTCTCACACTTGAGGTTTTTGGGAACACCTCTTATCTATACCATAAAAAAGTCTGAAGGCATTCTGTGGCTGAAGCTCTGACTAGTTTTGTGACTCCTACTGGCTCTATATCAAGGAAACAAACTTAGTATCTATATCCTCAGTTTCTTTTTTGGTTATGTGGAATTCATACCTAACCTAACTGTAAATTTGCTTCGGTAAAGTGAGATAAGCGTCAGAACATACTGCCTAGCACATAATATGGGCTCAATGAACATTCATTTCCCTCATTTTCTACCTAGTTTAAATTTTAAAATATAGATTTTTATTACTGTTAATACAGCTTAAGCTAATTAACACCCACATATTTTATTTTAGTATTTTTCATGGTGCTAAAGTCTGTGACACAAAAGGCAAATTATTTTACATGTGCACTTCAGAGAATAAATTTACAATCAGGAAATTAACGGTTAATTGGGTTTTCAAGGTAGTCTGATTTTATTCATTTAGCCAATATTTATTGAGCCCCTGCATGTGTCTGTGACTATGAAAGGAAATGCAAAAATAAATGAAACTCAATCCTTCTCTCTAGGAGTTCAAGGTCAAGTATAAGAGATAAATCATTATATAGATCATCAAAAAGGCTTACAATAAGTATTAGCAACTTGTAGTGTATGGGAGCACAAAATAATTTGTAATTAGCTGAATTTACAAAGGTAAGAAAAAGCTTTACAAGGAAACAATACCTTTATTTTTTTAATAAATTTATTTTGTTTATTTATTTTTTATGTGGTGCTGAGGATCAAACCCAGTGCCTCACATGTGAGAGGCAAGCTCTCTACCGCTGAGTCACACCTCCAGCCCATACCTTTATTTTATATATATATATTTATTTTAGATGTTGGTAGCATGTGCTGCTGAAATTGAACCCAGGGGCTCACACATGCTAGGCAAGTGCTCTACCACTGAGCCACAACTCCAGTCCCAAAATAATACCTTTAGATGAGTTTTGAAGTATTAGTTGTAGTTCATTATTACACAAGGTTGAAGAAGAATATATCAGACAGTAGAAGTAATATGTAAAGATATAAAGAAATGAAGAATTACATTGGGCTGCATTTAGCTGAAAATACCAAGAGGGGTTTAAACAAAGTTTAGGCTTATGTTTGTCCTGTACTAAGAAATCTAGGGATAGGTATTAGCATTGATTTAGTAGCTCAAGGGTATCAGGATACAAATCTTTGGGATTCTTTTGACCTCTCCCTTAGGATCTCAAGATGCTTATTTCAACTACAGAACACTAAAGAAAGAAATTGAAGATGTTGAAAGATGGAAAGATCTCTCATGCTCTTGGATAGGCATACTACCTCAAGTGCTATACAGATTCTATGTGATTCCAATTAAAATCCCAATGTCATTCCTTATAGAAATAGAAAAAGCAATCATGAAATTCATTTGGAAAAGTAAGAGACCTAGAATAGCCAAAGCAATCCTTAGCAAAAAGAGTGAAGCAGGAGACATCACAATACCAGACCTTAAATTATACTACAAAGCTATGATAACAAAAGCAGCATGGTATTGGCACCAAAATAGACATGTAGACCAATGGTACAGAATAGAAAACAAAGAGACAAACCCACATAAATACAGTTGTCTCACACTATACAAAGGTGCCAAAAACATATATTGGAGAAAAGATGGCCTCTTAAACAAATGGTGCTGGGAAAACTGGAAATCCATATGCAGCAAAATGATACTAAACCCCTATCTCTCACCATGCAAAAAAAAAAAAAAAAAAAACTCAACTCAAAGTGGATCAAGGACCTAGGCATTAGACCAGAGACTCTACACCTAATAGAAGAAAAAGTAGGACCAAATCACCATCCATGTCGAATTAGGTCCCAACTTCCTTCCTTAACAAGACTCCTAAAGCACAAGAAATCAAGAATCAATAAATGCAATGGATTCAAACTAAAAAGCTTCTTCTCATTAAAAAAAATCAATGAGGTGAAGAAAGAGCCTACATCTTGGGAGCAAATTTTTGCCACATGCACGTTGATAGAGCACTAATCTTTAAGATATATAAAGAACTCAAAAAACACCAAAAAAAAAAAAAAGAACCCAAATCTTTACCACATGTACCCCTGATAAAGCATTAATCTCTAGAATATATATAGAACTCAAAAAACTTAACACCAAAAAAAAAGCCCAATCAATAAATGGGCTAAGGAGCTGAACAGACACTTCTCAGTATATAATTGATCAATAAATATATGAAAAATGTTAAACATCTCTAGTAATTAGAGAAATACAAATCAAAACTACTTTAAGATTTTATCTCACTCCAGTCAGAATGGCAGCTATCAAGAATACAAGCAACAATAAATGTTGGTGAGGATGTGGAGGAAAAGGCACACTCATACATTGCTGATGGGACTGCAAATTGGTGACAACCACTCTGGAAAGCAGAATGGAGTTTCCTTAGAACACTTGGAATGGAACCACCATTTGACCCAACTATCCCCCTCATCGGTCTATACCCAAAGGACTTAAAAACAGCATACTACAGTAATGCAGCCACTTCAATGTTTATAGCAGCACAATTCACAATAGCTAAACTGTAGAACCAACCTAGATGCCCTTCAATAGATGAATGGAAGTGAATGGATGAGTAGGTACCTCGTTTTACCTTGTTACTCCAACAATGATGGACATCTCAGTTGTCCTAACATAGTCTAGCACCACTACAGGCATGGTCAGAACAGCTGCTTAAATAGACCACTAAGGACCTGTAACTGTAAGTGATCCAGTTGGAAGAGTTCTGTCCATAAGATGCTGAATTTATGGGCTGTTTTAGTTTGTATAGTAAATTAATAGATTGACAAATAACCAAGTGATATAAGGATAATTAAATAAGAATAAAAAGCCAAAAAAGGAAAAGGAGAAGAAAAACAAAATGTATTTGCAAAGAACTTTGCCAAAAGTTATCATCTTAATTGTTGTAAACAAACACACACACACACACACACACACACACACAAAATAGATGAATGGATAAAGAAACTGTGGTATATATACACAATGAAATATTAGTCAGCATTAAAAGAGAATAAAATTATGGCATTTGCTGGTAAATGGATGGAGTTGGAGAATATCATGCTAAGCAAAATAAGCCAATTCCCCAAAACCTGAAGCCAAATGTTTTCTCTGATAAGTGGATGCTAATCCATAATGGGGGTGGATGGGATGAGTGGAGGATCTTTGGATGGGGCATAGGTGGCAGGGAGGGAGCAAGGGGTAGGAAAGATGATGGAATGAGACCGACATCATTACCCTCGGTACATGTATGATTGCACAATTGGTGTAACTCCATGTACAACCAGAGAAGTGAAAAATTCTGCTACAAATGGTGTAGCTGGATAATGGAATTGTGAGGATTGTTGGGGGGAAAAGGCTCAAGATACAAACAGAACTGAGCCAAGGGGTGAAAAATTAAACAACGTTTTTTGTGGGAAGATATATTAAGAATTTTAAGATGGAATATCAGGAACATTTGTCTGGTTGCAGTCATGGCAATAGGAAAAGAAGCTCCTTATTTCCATTACATGTTGGGCCAATTGATCAGAGAAACTTTCAAGTCCTAAAAATGTAGCCAAGCACAGGGTTCCAGAAGGAAATGAGTAGTGTTTTATGTAGGCTACACAAGACCCATTTTATCCCATGCCTTATTTGTGATGAAAATCACCATCATTGTATCTTATCCTTTACTTCTTCTCTTTTTTTGTCCTTTTCTTCTACTCCTTTTTGCTTTGAATTTACACCATATGCATTGTTATGGCTTAGCACCTGTGTTAATACTGAAATCATTGGATTATGAGAACTGTTACCTAATCGGTCCATCCTTGGTGGAATGCACTGAGTAGTAACTGTCGGCAGGTGGGGCAAGGCTGAAGGGGGTGGGTCACTGGGTGCATGCCCTGGAAGAGTCCATCTTTCCTGCAGTCCCTTCCCCTTTTTTTGCTTCCTGTCCATCGTGTCCTGAGCAGCTTCCCTCTGCCATGCCCTTCCCCCATGACATGTTGCCTCACATTGGGCCCACAGCAATGGAGTCCACTGACCACGGACTGAATCTCCAAAACTGTGAGCCAAAATAAACTTTTCTTCCTCTAAGTTGTTCCCGTCAGGTATTTTGGTCACAGTGAGGCAAAGCTGACACATGTGTCCTAGGGACTCCATTTCTTCTGCCTCTTAAAATATTCCACACTAAAAACTAAAAGCCAGGTGGAGTCATTTCGAGGCTCCAGGTTTCTGAGACAATTAGGCTTTCAGATTGTTTAAAGTTTTTGCCATTCTACCATGTTCCTTTTAAATCCTTTTAAATTGTCTTACTGAAATGATATATAATAAGTTTTAACATCAAATAACATTTTAAAACTTAGGAAGAGTTGCGTCAGTCCTCTGTGCCATCCCTCCTCCTCTTTGGTTTTCATCCCCCGAGGTCAGATATTTAGAACTGACTTCTTTCTCCTGAAAATAGATCTATGTATGTCTAGCTAAAATGCCTTTATGATTATTTCTAGGTTTTGATCTATAGGCATTGAAAAATGTCTTCTACAAAGCAAAGCCAAAATTTAGAACGCATGAACTCTTCCTCCAACGTACAGACAAATTTTACCTCCTCTTGAGTTATATATATAACAATCTTTATCAAATCATCATTTAATGTTGACATCAAAACAAACATGTATTTACTGCCACTGAACTATACACTTAAAAATGGTTAAAATGGCAAATCTTATGTATATTTTGCTACAAATGTTTTTGGTTTGTTTTATCACAATTTTAAAACAAAATCTGCCAAAAAATATGATAACATTATTCACAAGTATTTAATTTCCTGAACTAAATTTCAATTCTAGTACAACTTTTATTTTTTCTAAAGTCAGTAATCACCTTGGTCTTTGTTTTTGTTTTCATATTGTTTTTATGGAACTGATCCAAACCTTCCACTAAAGCTATAAAACTTTAGTCAATACAGTCCAAAACATCATTTCCTTTTTTCATTTTGACAACACCACTTTTGATATCCTCCATAGTTCTGGTCCATTGAAGTGAAATTTTCACTCCGATCTTACTTCACTTTCTCTCCTATGTTGGATCTCTTGCTTCCTGAATTCCAATATTTTTTTTGCTTTAATTCTTTTTCTAAAATATTTTTAGTTGTAGACGGATACAATACCGTTATTTTATTTATTTTTATGTAGTGCTAAGGATGGAACCTAGTGCTTCACATGTGCTAGGCAAGTGCTCTACTGTTGAGCCATTGAGCCACAACCCCAGCCCTGATATTCCTATTTTTCTTTTCTTTTCTTTTTTTTTTTTTTTTGTACTAGAGATTTAACCCAGGAGCACTCTACCACTGAGTCACTTCCCCAGCCCTTTTAATTTTATTTTTATTTTGAGACAGGGTCTTGCAAAGTTGCTTAGGGCATTGCTAAATTGTGCAGGATGGTTTGAACTTGCAGTTCTCCTGTTTCAGCCTCCAAAGTCACTGGGATTACAGGTGTGCACCATGGTGCCCAACTCTCTGATATTCTTTTATCTGACTCAGAGAAGATTTTACAATAAGAATGTAATTTTCTTGACCTCTCCCTCTGTAATATTATTTAGCAGGGAAAACCAACTCATAGGAAGACTAGAACTGACACCATACCCAGAGATCAAACTTTGTCCCAAACATGGTCTGTTCTTCAGGCCCATGCATCTCCCCTAAAAATTATTTACTCTCCCTCCCCTCAAGAAAACCTTTCCTCTTATTTCTTTCTATAACTCAAAATGCTTTTTAAGCTTCAACCATCTGGCACTTCTTTGAGTCCCACATTTTGTGTGGCTCCTGTGTGCATGCACATAAATAAATTGGTATGCCCTTTGTCCTGTTAATCTGTGTATTGTCAGATTATTTCAGCAGACTCAGTTTTAGAAATTGCAAGGGCAGAGAGGAAGCTCCTTTCACCTAACAGCCAAAGATATCTTTATTATTCCCTCACTTTATTGGTAGTGTGATTAAGTATAGAAGTATAAGATGAAATAACTTTCCCTCAGAATTTTCAAGGCTGTATTCTATGTTTAAGCTTCCAGAATTGCTGTTGACACACCTGCTTTATGATTCTTCAAACTATTTGGGGTGTGTGTGTGTGTGTTTTCTTGTCTTTCTAAGATTCCTTCTTTATGTTTGGAATCTGAAATTTCACAATGATATGCCTTGATACGGGTCATGTTTTTTTATTTAGTGTGCTCATCATTTACTATGTTTTTGTTTTTTGTTTCATGTATATGGTATTAGGGTTGAACCCAGGAGTGCTTTACTACTGAGCTCCATCCCCAGACCCCCCATCTTTTTTTTTTTTTTTTGAAACAGGGTCTTGCTAAACTGCTGAGGCCAGCCTCAAACTCGTGATCCTGTGACTCAGTCTCCTGAGTCCCTGGGATTATAGGTGTATACCACCTCACCCTGCAATGTTCTTTACGCTTTTTCAATTGCAAACTTGTATTCTATAGTTCTGTAAAAGTTCAGTTTTTCTGTGATCATTCCTTTACTGTATTTTATTTTTGTTCTTCGAACTTCTGTTATTCAGACTTTGGCTCTCTCAAATGATAATTTTTTTTTCTCTCTCTCTCATCTTTTTGTATTATTTTTTTGGGGAAAATGTTGAAACTTTATCTTCCAACTCTTTTATTGAGTTTTTCCATAACTGTTTATTATCCATGTAGGTTTACTTTTGTTTTGGAGGAAGGAAATTCTTTTTTGTGCTGAAGTTATTAACTTTTTTGGTGGGATGGAGAGAGTACTGGGAATTGAACCCACAGGTGCTTTGCCACTAAGCTACATCTCCAATCCTTTTTCTTTTTTATTTTGAGACAGTTTCTTGCTAAATTGCTTAGGACCTCAACAAGTTGCTCAGACTGGCCTTGAGCCTATGATCATCCTGCCTCACTTTCCCAAATTGCTGGAATTCAGGCATGTGCCACTATGTCCAGCACCAGCAGTTATTATTTTTTAAACTTTTTTTTCCTCTAAGTATTGTTTGTGTTTTTTTTTTTTTTTCTGGGTTATTTTTCGTTTGTTTGTTTTGGCCCCTACTTTATATTAGAGGCATTCCTCAAGTGTCTGATAATCCTATCTTTTCATATTTAGCAAGTTACTAAAACACTGATTTGATTAGTGCCTGTATCATTCCTAAAAGCAGGGGGGCAGTAAAACACCGTGTCCCTGAATGCCTCCTTTCTGCTCCCAAGACTTAGCTAAGTTAAGAGAACGATGAGAGCAATTTGGGGCCAGAAAGTCTAGAAACATATTATCTAGCGGAACATTGACTTTTTCTTATGCACACTGGGAACCAGGACAGATTAGTGTGATCTGTAGAAAGCTGCTTTCTTGCATGTTTTCCAATACAGTTGCTCTTTGGAATGTTGGTCATACAGGCAAACTAAGCAAGCTAATGCTGATGATGTCACTGCCTCTGCAGCCTGACATATAAAACTCCTCTCTGAGTGGGAACGGGAACGGAACTGAGGCCACTGTGGAAAGAACTAGGTCACTCCTGCAGCCAGCCACCACTGAATGAAACACTGTGAGGGAGAGGAGGCAGTGCTTGGCAAAGCATCGTGAAGGATGGAGGTGCTATCAGCCTGTCACCATCTTCTTAGAGCAGTCTTCTCCAATAAACCATATGACCATGTTGTCACTGGGCACTTTCTTTGGTCTGTCTCCAACATACACCACTGCCCTGGCACAAGTGAACTGTGAACAAGACAGTGCCTCAGTGAAGCTTGCTCAACGGATGAGTCCTTTGTTGTAGAAGAAATAGGATCCAGTATCTAATTGCTAGTACTTACTTTAGACAGACAGTTTCATTAAAGAATAATCCTCTATTCTCTTATTTAAGGGATATAGACCTGACCACCAGCTTAATACATTGATATACACATTCACACACATATACCCATTCATATATATATGTATATAAATACTTTTTTCCAAAGATAAGATTATATATAATGCCTTTTTAAAATTTATTTTTCATCTAACACTGTATCTAAGACATCTTCTCATGTCTATGCATAGGAATATTAAATGACTGCCTAGAATTTCATATTATATATTTATCATAATTTACTTAGTTTCTAATTGATGGACATTTTAGGGTTTTTTTTTTTCCTAAAATGACACCTAAAAAGATTATGTCTATAGACTGGGCACAGTGGCACACGCCTGTAATCCCAGTGGCTCTGGAGGCTGAGACAGAAGGATTGTGAGTTCAAAGACAGCCTCAACAATGGTGAGCCTAAGCAACTCAGTGAGACCCTATCTCTAAATAAAATACAAACTAGGGCTAATAAGGCTGAGGATGTGACTTAGTGGCTGAGTGCCCCTGAGTTCAATCCCCAATATCAAAAAAAAAAAAAAAAAAAAGATTATGTCTTTATCTTTTTGTGCTTGTGCAAATTTCTAGAAGTGAATCAAAAGTTATGCATATTTTAAATTTTTATCAATATCATCTAATTACTTCCTAAATGGTTGTACCAATTCATAGTACCTCCAATGGTGTGTAAGAGTGCTTGCTTGGATATAATCTTGAAAATTCTAAGTTTAACGTTTTCAACTTTGCCATTTTGACAGGATATTTAAAAAATATATTTAGGCCCAGTTATGAAATACATTCATCAGTGAAGTTGAACAACTTGTATTATTTTTATTACATTTGCACATACTTTAATATGAACTTTTTCTCCAAATTATTTACCCAATTTTCTATTGGATAGTTTTTCTTTTATTGATTTGTCTGGTTTTCCTATACATTAAAGAAATCAATATTTTGCCCGTTTTTTATTCTGGTGTTTTCTTTTAAACATTCTTCAGATTGATTTCTTCCCAATGGAAATCTAAATACATTTTTACTTTATGGCTTGGGTTTTACATAATACTTAGGCCTTCCTTACTCCAACATGATAAAAAAATATTCACTGTTTTCACAGCAAATCCTATGGTTTCAGTAATCCCAACTACTTTAACCACATTTCATTTCATATTTTTTTTTTGTTTCATTTTTGTTACCTTACTCTTAAATCTTCTCTGCCATTTGACATGTGCATTAAAATGCCAGTGCCCCAAACTGGCATGTTGCTTTAATAGTGTGACCAATTCTAAGTTTAGCAGAGGGATAATTTCCTAACTCTTGGATGTCATAGGCCTATTAATATATTTAACTCTCACTGTTAGCTTTATAAAACCACTTGCTTTATACTGCTGACTCATACTCAGCTGGTGGTCCCAGACTATCAAGTTCATAAAACTAGAAATAATATCTAATATGTTGGATGACAGGAAAAGATTCAAAAAGATTCTGGAATTTTGAAACATTTGGCCAAAAAGTGAAAATAAGCAAAATCATTTAAAAAAAAAAGTTTTGCATTTATGTTTACAAAAAAAAGTACAAAATAGATTATTTCACCTAACATACAAACACTAACACAATTTAAATCACTGTAAACTTAATATTTTAACAATGTGAAATTGCTGCCAAAATTTTTAATGCATTTTTTTTTACTGGAAAAAAAATTAATGGCTGGCTATTAAAGCCTTTCCCCTCCCTCCCTGGGCCAAAGAGAGTTCTTTCCTGGCAAGATCAGTTCCTTGGCCTCATTAAGAGATTAGTGGATTGGGTAAGAGAAAAAGAGTTTGATTAATCCCTTGGAAAAGTGGGAGAGTTGCACAAGGAAAAAGACAAATCCTGAAGATGGAGAGGAGTTACTGATAGGCAAAAACTGAAAAGACCTGGATGTCATCAGAGTGAATTAGGAAAGTTTATGAAGAGTGGACTAGGGATGTCATCAGAGTGCCTGCCCAGCTAGTGTGAGGCCAAGCAGAAAAAACAACAATAACAAAAACCAAGAGAAATAAATTAGATTAGTTGTTGTGTTCTAATAAGGTAGGCTTTTTATTTATTTTTCAATGACTCTATTGACATGAAATCATAACTAACACAAAATTATTATACTTCTATGATATAAGTAGGTAAGCCAGTATTAAAAGTAAAACACATGAAATTTGAAGCCTTTTAGATTTAAAAAAAAAAGTTTTATTATGTTATGAAAATCAAGATGTGAATTGGAGAAGATTTCAAATAAGTTTGAGAGGGAGCAAGTCTATATTCTATTTTTCCCCATATTTTTAATTGGTGCATTATAGTTCCACTACTGATGGGACTTGTTGTTACATATTCATACATGAATACAATACACTATATAACAATATAATTTGGCCAAAATCATTCCCCTGAACTTTTCCCCTTCCTCTAAACCTTCCACTCCTTAGTCTCTTTTATCTACTAATCTCCCTTGGATTTTCATGAGCTCTGTCCCCATCTTTTTTTTTTTTTTTTCCTCTCTGACTTTCAAATGTGAGAGAAAACATACCACTCTTAGCCTTCTGACTTTGACTTATTTTGCTTAGCATAATGGTCTCTAGTTCCATCTATTTTCCTGCAAGTGACATAATTTCATGTTTCTTTATGGCTGAATAAAACTTCATTGTGTGTGTGTGTGTGTGTGTGTGTGTGTGTGTGTTGCATTTTCCTTATCTGTTCATCTGTTGATAGACACATAAGTTGGTTCCATAGTTTGGCTATTATGAATTATGCTGCTATACACATGGACATGCATATAACAGTATAGTATGCTGACTTTAATTCTTCAGGATAAATACCTAGGAGTGGTATAGCTGGGTCACATGGTGGTTCCCTGCCTAGTCTTTTGAGGAACTTTCATACTAATTTCACAGTGGTTATACTGATTTATAATCTCACCAACAGTGTAATACTGTTATTTTCTCTCCACACCATTTCCAGCATTTATTATTTTTTGTATTTTTGATGACTGCCTTTTCTGACTGGTTGTAATATGAAATTGCATTGTAAGTTTTGATTTGTATTTTTCCTAATTGCTAAAGATGATGGCCATTTTTTCCTATATTTGTTGGCCATTTTTAGTTCTTCTTTTGAGAAGTATCTGTTTAACTCATGTGTCTATTTATTTTTATTTTTAATTTTTTTTAGTTGTAGTTAGACACAATACCTTTATTTTATTTA
Source organism: Callospermophilus lateralis (assembly GCF_048772815.1). NCBI lineage: Eukaryota > Metazoa > Chordata > Mammalia > Rodentia > Sciuridae > Callospermophilus > Callospermophilus lateralis. The sequence goes on from NC_135307.1 coordinate 101,638,175, forward strand.
TTTATTTTTATGTGGTGCCAAGGATCGAACCCAGGGCCATGCATGAGCTAGGTGAGTGCTCTACCACTGAGTCACAACCCCAGCCCCACGTGCCTATTTATTAATTGGGTTATTTAATTTCTTGGTGTAAAGTTCTTTTTTGAGCTCTTTATATATTCTAGATATTAATCCTATGTCAAATGAGTAGCTAGCAAAGATTTTCTCCCATTCTGCAGTTTCTCTCCTTACATTCGTAACTGTTTCCTTTGCTATGCAGAAGCTTTTTAATTTGATGCCATCCCATTTGTTAACTCTTGGCATTGTTTTATATTGAGGAAGTCATTGGCTGAATTTTCTCAATAGGAAAAAAAAAGTTGGAATGTTGATCCTGTGTTTTCTTGCATAGTTTCTGATCTAATTCCTAGGTCTTTGATCCATTTTGAGTTGATTTTTGTGCAGAGTGAGAGATAAGGGTCTAATTTCATTCTTCTACATATGAATAACCAATTTTCCCATTACCATTTGTTTAAAAAGCTGTCTTTTCTCCAATGTATGTTTTTGGCACCTTTGTCAAGGATGCGATGACTGTAGATGTGTGGGTTTGTCTCTGTTTTTTATTCTGTACCATTGGTTTATATGTCTGTTTTTATCCCAGTATCATGCAGTTTTCCTTGCTATAACTCTGTAGTATAATTTGAAGTCAGATAATGTGATGCCTTCAGCATTGCTTTTTTGGCTTAGATTTGCTTTGGTCATTTCTGGGTCTTGTATTCTTCCAAATGAATTTTAGAACTGTTTTGTTTTTTCTAGTTCTATGAAGAATTTCATTGGTATTTTGATAGGAATTGCATTGAATCTGTATATTGCCTTTGGTAGTATGGCCATTTTAACAATAGTAATTCTGTCTTTCCATGAATATGTGAGGTCTTTTTATCTTCTGAAGTCTTCTTCAATTTCTTTCTTCAATGTTCTATAGTTTTCATTGCAGAAGTCTTTTACCTCCTATGTTAGATTTATTCCTAGGTTTTTGCTATGGTTTGTTTGTTTTGTTTTGAGGCTATTGTAAATGGAATTATTTTTCTGACTTCTTTCTCTGCAGATTCTTTGTTGGTATATGGGAAAGCTATTGATTTTTGTATGTTGGTTTTGTAACCAAATGTGTTTATTACCTGTCGGAGTCTTTTGGTGGAGTTATTTTGCTCTTCTTGGTATGGGATCATATTATCTGCAAATAGCCCCGTAATTTGACTTCTTCCTTTCCTATGTTTTACCTTTTATTTTCTTCTCTTGCCTTAAAATTGCTCTGGCCAGAATTTCTAGTACTATATTAAATAAGAGTGGTGAGAGTGGACATCCTTGTCCCAGATTTTAAAAGAAATGCTTTCTGGTTTTCTTATGTAGGCACTTATAAACTTTCCTCTAAGAACTGCCTTCATAGTTTCTCAGAGATTCTGATATGTTGTATTACTATTCTCATTTGAGTCTAAGAATGTTTAAATTTCTCCCTGGATCTCTTCTATTACCCATTCATTATTCAAAAATATATTGTTCAATCTCCATGTGTTTATGTAGCTTCTGTAGGGTTTTGTCATGGTGATTTCTAATTTCATTCCATTATGATCTGATGATATGCAAGGAATTATATTGGGTTTTTTTGTATTTGTTAAGAATTATATCGTAGACTAAAGGTAGGTTTTTTAGATTAGAAGAGTTTTGTGGGTTTTTTTTTTTTAAGAAAACATTGTCATGTGTTAGGAATATTGCCTTACTTTGTGTTTTAAGAGATTAAGTAAAATTAAATTTTTTTCCAATTATTTTTTAATATCTGAAATGTGTCTTTGGATTGACCTTTCAGCGACAGACTGCCTCTATTATATGCAGTTTTAAAAATCTTAAATTTCATAAGCAAAACTGTGGAGTCACCATATTACTATCTTCAACTCTGGATGCCACATTTTTACAAGCTCTGTTACTTTGGTAGAACCACCATGAAGAAGTGCTACAGACAGGGTAGCTTAAGTATAAGAAGTTTATTTTTTCCTCATTCCGAAGGCTACAAGTCAGAAATCAAGGTGTCTGCAGGGTTGACTTCTTCAGAAGCCTCTCTCCTTGATTTCTGTTTTGAAGCCTGTGTCTTCATCTGATCCTCCCTCTGTGTGTGTGTCTCCTCTTTTTATAAAGACATTGGTCATATTGGATTAAAACTCAACATGCTAATATCATTTTAAAATACCTTTTTAAAGATCCTCTAATTACAGTCACATTATGAGGCACTTAGGGGTTCAACATATGAATTTGGTAGGGGAACACAGTTCAACCCATAACACAAATTTACTCTTCATTCTCATTTTTAGATCCCCTTCAATTTTATTGCTGACCCTTCAGGATTCTGACCCTGGTTCTTGTAGGCTATAAACAGCCAGAATATATTCAATGTCTTCACTAAATGATTGTTAAAAGTAGTAACTTAACCTGGTTGATGCACATTATTTCTATTTCTCCCCAAAATATTTAGAGAATCAGGCACAGTAGTCTGCACCTGTATTCACAGCTGCTCGGGATGCTGAGGCAAAGGAATCACTTAAGCCCATAGGTTTGGGACCAGCTTGGACAACAGAGTGAGACTTCATCCCAAAGAATCAGAAGAAGAAAGAAAGGGGGAAAAGAAAAGAAGGAAAAACTAATAATCTATTAGTTTGTTAATTACATGAAAAATGATAATATATAACTTGGTCCTTTGGAGATATATGTATGAGTGTGAAGAGAAACAATTACCTTTTCTACAAAATGAGGCACCTGGACCAGATAATCTCTAAGGCTTTTTTCAGTTCTAAAATGTGACTCAAGGACAAAAAAATATATAATATTTTACTAAAGATGACTTTAAAATATCTGTTACAAATAATGCATTACAAAATAATGGTCATACAGAAAAGACAGAGGTCAGTTTAACAACTACAGGAGGTTTTCCTCAAATTTGAATGGGCGACATAAAATATCTTGGAGGACAGTCCTTCAGGTTTGATTGCTACCCTAGAGTCAAGCCTTCAGAGTCATGACAACTCATCCTGATGGCAGTGCAGATTCCTAGCTTCATATTGTTTCAATAACCAGCACTTTCTGTCATCATTCTATACACTCCAAAACTGACCTAGGAGACTCAACTATATACCCGAGTACCCTGCTGTCCATTTCATATCTCTGTACAGCTTTATGGAAAAATACATCATATTTCCCATTTCCTTAATTTTGTGTTTCATTTCATAGATTGTTGCAGAAATAGTAACATTTGATCAGCATTAATTGAATGTCTATTAAGGCAGAGAAGAATGGATAATAAACTTCTGCAGTACTATCTGAGTTTTATAGTGTTTTCCATGTTATATTTATTCATATTTCCCAAACCCATGTGGAAATCTATTCATATGCTTTTTAACATAGTGGATCTGCCAATCCCTAAAATTAGTTTTTTAAAATACCTTGTATAAGTCAGCAAATATGGCTCATCTCTTTGAAGGCTGGAGACAAGCTAACATTTTACTTTTCTGAAAAATAAAATAAAATAAGGACCAACTATCAGGAAAAAGTTGTGAAAATGTAGCAGTAATAATTAGTGGTTGCTTTCTGGTGATCACCTGGAGACCAGGAAGCAGAGAGGTCCTCACTGGCCAGATACAAAGATGCACCCCAAAGTCAGGCCCCAGTTCTCACCTCCTCCAGCTCTACCTTACCACTTCCGTTACCACTCAGTTAATCCCTATTAGGGGATTAATTCACTGATGGGGTTAAGACTCTTACAACCCTATCATTTCTCCCTGAACCTTCTTGCATTGTCTCACACATGAGCTCTTCCGGAACACCTCACATCTAACCATAACAGATGTTAATTTTATATTCTGCTACTTTGCTGAATTAATTCATGAGTTCTAGAAGTTTTCTAATGGAGTTTTTGGATTTTATAAATATAGAATTATGATATTGACCAATAAGGATAGTTTTAGTTCTTCTTTTCCTATTCATATTCATTGAATTTCTTTCATCTTAATTGCTCTAGCTGGTGTTTCCAGGACTATATTGAATAGAAGTGGTGAAAGAGGGCATCCCTGTCTTGTTCCAATTTTTAGAGGGAATATTTTCAATTTTTCTCCATTTAGAATAGTGTTGACCTTGGGTTTAAAAATATAGCTTTTACAATGTTGAGGTATATTCCTACTACCCCTAGTTTTTCTAGTGTATTGAACATGAATGGATGCTATATTTTGTCAAATGCTTTTTCTGCATCTATTGAGATAATCATGTGATTCTTGTCTATTGATGTGATGAATTATGTTTATTGATTTCTGTGTGTTGAAGCAACCTTGCATCCCTGGGATGAATCCCACTTGAGTGTGATGCACTATCTTTTTAATATGTTTCTATGTGCAACTTGCCAGTATTTTATGAAGAATTTTTGCATCTATGTTCATTAGGAATATTGGTCTGAAATTTTTCTTTCCTTGATGTGTCTTTAGTTTTGGTATCAGAGTGATACTAGCTCATAGAATGAGTTTGGAAGGGTTCCCTCCTTTTCTATTTCATGGAATAATTTGAGGAGGATCGGTGTTTGTTCTTCTTTGAAGGTGTGATAGAACTCAGCTGAGATCTGTCTGGTCCTGGGCTTTTCTTTGTTGGTAGGCTTTTTTTTAATATTTATTTTTTAGTTGTAGTTGGACACAATACCTTTATTTCACTTATTTTTATTTTTATGTGATGCTGAGGATCGAACCCAGGGTCCTGCACATGCGAGGTGAGAACTCTACCACTGAGCCACAACCCCAGCCCCTGTTGGTAGGCTTTTAATGATGTCTTCTATTTCATTGATTGAAATTGATCTCTTTAAATTTTCTATGTCCTCCTGATTCAATTTGGGTAGAAATTTGTTGGTTTTTTTTTTTTTTTTTTGAGAGAGAGAGAGAGAGAGAGAGAGAGAGAGAGAGAGAGAGAGAGAGAGAGAGAGAGAATTTTTTAATATTTATTTTTTAGTTTTCTGCGGACACAACATCTTTGTTTGTATGTGGTGCTGAGGATTGAACCTGGGCCACACGCATGCCAGGCGAGCGTGCTACCGCTTGAGCCACATCCCTAGCCCAGAAATTTGTTGATGTCTTCAAGGTTTTCTATTTTATTAGGGTATAGATTTTAAAAATAGAGTCTGATTATCATCTGTCTTTCAATAGTGTATGTTGTGATATTTCCTTTTTCATCATGAATTTTAGTAATTAATGTTTTCTCTCTCTTTGTTAAGGGTTTATATTTGATTAATTAATTTACATTTCTTCTTTTCAAAAGTGTCTTTGGTTCTTTTGCTCAGTTATTAATTGGGTTATTTGTTTTGTTGATATTAGTTATTGGGTTTTTTTTTTTGTTCTCTATTTATTCTGGATATTAATGCCCTATCTGAGGAGCAGGTGGCAAAGATCTCTCTTTGCGCTCTTAATTATTTCCTTTATTGTTCAGAAGCTTTTTAAACTGATGTTGTCTTATTTATTGATTCTTGGCTTTATTTCTTGCACTTTTGGAGTCTTGTTAAGGAAGTTGGTTCCTGTGCCGATATGATGACCCTATGTTTTCTTTTAGCAGTTGCAGATTCTGGTCTAATCCCTAGGTCTTTGATCCACTCTTAATTGACTTTTATATAGGGTGAGAGATGGAGATTAAGATTCATTCTTCTGCATATGGAGATCCAGTTTTCTCAGCATATTTGTCCTTTTCATTTTTTATTTTGAGATTGGTTCTTGCTAAGTTGTTGAGGCTGGTCTCAAACTTCTAATCTTCTGTCTTGGTCTCCTGAGTTACAGGCATGCACAACCATGCCCAGCCAAATAGTGATTTTCTAATTCCATCGTTCCTTTAACATTTAGTTGTGATAAAGAAAGTCTTTCCCCTCCATTTATTTATTTATTTAATCAGTTTGAATTTATGAATCTTTATTATTTTCAATTGTATAAGCCATATTACTGTTATTTATTTTGGTGTCCAAATTGTCCCAGGTTTGGCCAGAGAGCCTCTAAATGCTGGCTTTTCTGTCCTTTTAACATGCTCATCGTTTTTTTTTTTTTTTAAATCACTTTCTTATCTTCTGACAAGATATTTCACACTCTGGTTATACTTTCCCTACTTCAACTCTGCCTTGTTCTTTTTCTTAAAGAATGGTATTTAAAATCTCTATGGTAAGTGTCCTCATTGCGATTGGGACATTGCTGTTTCTAGGCCCTCCAGTGAACAGTATATGTATTGCATTTGCAACTTTATATTTCTATCTACTTATTTACCCACTTATTCAATTTCATGAATTCTCCAATATTTCCAATCCAAAAACACAGTTTATTCTTATTTTCTCATTTGTATTTACCCTCTCCGACAATGAGAATCCTAGCAACTGTCCTCAAGATAGTTATTTGTTCAGTTTCCTTTTATGTAACTACTTTCCACTGCTGCGGACACCCCTCCACATAAATATCCTCCATAGTGCACTTGTGCTCTGACACCTTGTTCTAGGCTGCCCCTGCCAGCACCCCATGTGGATGCCCTCCTCATCTGCTCAGGTTACACTATGTCAAGTAACCACCACTACTGCCCATCCCCTCTGCTCCCAGCTGCTCACACGACTTTGGGATTAAATCTTAAAGAACAGAAATCATAGATGATTTTTTAAATTATTTTTTGATTTTGTGGTATTGGGGATTGAACCCAACCCAGATGTGCTTTACCACTGAGCTATATCCCCAGTCCTTTTTGTTTTTATTTTTTTAATTTTGAGATAGAGTCTCACTAAATCGTATTTTCTTAATTTATTCTTTCCATTCGATGGATGAATTAGGACCTAATACATACTTGCATAACTGCATAAGATGCTCCAAAAGTAGTTGTATGTGTGCCTAAATCTACAAATAACTAAGAATTATCACAACATGTGCATAACCAACATGTGACATAGTTATTACATTATTGCTATTATAGGTTGATCTGTATCACCATTTTATAACATTCATTTGTTCAGCTACAGTATTTAGACTTTCAGGCAGATGATCTGCCACTGTATCTTCATATTTCTTATTTCTTTGCACTAAGCATGCTAATCAACACTTCCTGCTGTGTTCACAGTCCTCCTGAAACAAGAGTGTATTAAACTGTTTCATAACACATAACTATCATCTTTATAGGAGCCAAAGCCGATTAGATACTGACCCAAAGGCCATCAACCTATGACTTGTTCAGAACAAGATTTTGTGTACAAGAGATGCTGTTGGTTGTTTCCCTATGCATATCCCCTTCCATACTCCTTGATTCAGTTTACAATGAGGGAAATGGGCAAACTAGATGGAAGTTAATGCTGCTGGAATCAGCCCTCAGTGAATGACAGGTGGAAATGGTAGGAAAATATCCAACTTCTTTGCCTCTCAACTGGAATAATTCTGAGAAATATTCTACACTATCGACCAGAGTTCTCCAGGAGGAGTCAAATCCAGTTGCATAACAGTAACTTGCTCTATAATGAATCCTTTATTGGATTCCTTACCTTCCCAGTCTCAATTCCCTGCTCACATAAAAGTGCTTCCAGGAACCACCTACCAAATTAACTACCAATTCTTAAATCTTGGCCTCCAAGTCACCTTCTGTGGGAAACCAACTTAAGACACTGCTCAAATGTCATAATGGTTACTAGTAAAGCCAAACAGATGTTCTCTCTCAGGTACTTAAATTGGAAGTATAATCTTTAAAACCCCTAAGTCTTAGCTAGGAAAAAATGAAAAAGCTCTTTTTTCCTGTGGAGCAAACACTTGAAGAGACTTTAATAACCTGACACCTGAACGACCAATCATTGTTTTGGATGCTCAGCATCCCTTTCTACCCGCTTTTCATAACTGCAGCCTCCCTATATTCTACTGTCCCATACACATGCATACATCCTTTGGGAAACTACCTGTCCCTCAATTTGCGAGACTCTGTCCCTGTTCCAAAAAAGGTACAGATACCCCACAACTGTCAGTTATAATCCCCTGTTTTTCTGGAAGTTTGGTATACCACCGACACCAGATAAAACTTCTGCCTTTAGATGTTTTAAGGGGCTAGGAGGAAAGTTGATCTCCTCAGTTTGCAAAGATGTAGTGACGTAAACTTGAATTTGTTTATGCCTAGCTCTCACATGTCGTTGTTACCACAGCATGAGAAGAAAGGTCCATCTTCAATTGAAGTGGTTGAAAGAAACGCATAGGGATATGCAGGAAAGGAAGGGGTTAAGGATAGCAAACAAGACCTAGCAAGGTTTTTAAGTCACCAAAACCCTATAAAACAGCTTCTCCTTGTATTTCTCTTTTGAAGAGTCAATAAATTTCTTCTGGGGGCTGTGGCTCATACCTGTAATCTCAGTGAGGATCACAATGTCAAGGAAAGCCTCAACTAGTGAGACCCTATCTTTAGGGAAAAAAATTAAAAGGGCTGGGGTGTAGTGCAGTGGTAAAGTGCCCTGGGTTCAATCTCCTATACCCCCACCCCCCAAAAAAAGTAAATAAAATTTTCTTTTACTTTTTTAGTTATCTTTAATTGGATTTTAATCACTTGCAAACAAAATACTATATACAAAAATTGGAAAAGCAACTCCAAAACTGACAGGAATACATTGTAATATTGAGTTCCCCCTCCCCCCACTATAAACACCCTTTAACAGCACCTCAATCCTCGGGGAATGGTACAGCATCAATAGTAACCAAGATTCCATACTTTCCATTGCACCAAGAGATCTGTTAATGGAGATGAGAGTTGTAATGGTTTAAATATGAGGAGTCCCCCAAAAGTTCTTGTGTAGGACAATGCAAGAATGTTCAGAGTGAAATGATTATGAGAGTTCTAACCTAATCAATAGATTGATCCATGATATGGATTAATTGGTGGTAAATGAAGGCAGGTAGGGTATGACTGGGGATGTGCCTTTGTAATTTATATTTTGTTCCTGGTAAGGAGAGCACCCTCTCTCTCTCTGCTTCCTGATTGCCATGTCCTGAGCTTCTTTCCTCAACCATACCCTTCCTCCATGATGTTCTGCCTCTCTTCCAGCCCAGAGCAATGGAGTCAGCTGTCTACAGACTAAGACCTCTGAAACTGTGAGTCAAATTAAACTTTTCTAATTGTTTTTGTCAGGTGTTTTGGTCACAGTGACAAAAAAGAAAAAAAAAGAAAAGGAAGCTCACTGAAACAAGGGTACACCGAGTCAAAAAAGATTTCAGAAAGAAGATTTTTTTCCTTTTTTTTTTTTTTTAGTGTTGGGGATTTAACCCAGGGGTGCTCTATCACTGAGCTTCATACTCAGCCTTTTATATTTTATTATTAGATGGTCTCACTAAATTGCTGAGGCTGGCCTCAAACTTGCCATCCTCCTGCCTCAGCATCCCTAGTCATTGGCATGGAGGTGAGCACCCCACACCTAGCTATGAGAAGATTCTTTTCTTAATTGTCTCATTTGGCAGTGAATAAAGGGGAGATTACAGTAAGAATATTAACACTTCTTTCTAGGAGTTAGATGAAATGGAAAGCTTTTTTTTTTTTTTTTTCCTGAGAAAAGGTTTAGGAAAATTTAGCCATCTTTGAAAAGTGATTTCTTCCAAAACCTTTAATAAATGTATCTGAGTAAATCAAAACAATTAAATTGTCATCTGGCCAGTTTCATGTGACTGTCTTAAAAAGAGAAGAAAGAAAGAAAAAGAAAATCTTAAAATTACTCTGAAGGGGCTGGGGTTGTGGCTCAGTGGTAGAGCAGTCGCCTAACACATGTGAGGCACTGGGTTTGATTCTCAGCACCACATAAAAATAAATAAATAAAATCAAGGTATTGGGTCCATCTACAGCTAAAACAGTTTAAAAAATTAATATGAAACTGAGACTTTATCTCTTCAACCGGATTTCTTTTTCCTGTCCCTTATCAGGATAATGTCATTTGCAAACTTGCAAATGGAACATAGTAATCAGTGAGTTATTTTTAATTACATTTTTGCTTTTTCTTCCTCTATATCCAATGAATCAACAAGTTATACTCATTTCATTTTCTAGCTGTCTCTTGACTCTATGCTTATTCCAACTCATTTGTTGCTTCCTCTGTCCACACTATCATCAGACTGGACTAGTAGTCTAAAATACTAAGTGGTCTCCCCTGCATTCTGCCCTTTCATCCATTTTAACCCATTTTTTTCTACTTTGGAAGCCATCTTTGTTGTTTTATCTTTAAAGAAGATCTATTTGTTATTTCCTCCATTCTACACTCCCTTAAAACTGCAAAGTATTTTGGACATCTAATGATATCCTTCCAGAAAATTCCCAACTTCCTTGTGGCAATAACAGATTTACTTGCAGGAAACCACCTCCCCCATTAGTGTGGGATTACCCCATTTCCAGTTCGAGTGAGGGATGTTCTAATTGGCCTGCTCTTCCCTAGCCACAGAGGGTATTTTAGGGAAGGACACTTTAACCATGCCTAATTCACTGAGAGCACAGCATTCCCCTACCCAGAGGAGTTTTTTTTTTTTTTTTTTTTCAGGGTGGGAATGTGACAAAATCATATCTAATCAGGTAAACTCACTGGTTCTTGCCACCATGATAGGAAGCAGACAGAAAATTAAGGTAGCACAAAAATGAGGATAGAGTCAGTAGATCCCAGAGAGCCAGAGCTAAGGCACGAAAACTCCGTCCTATAGATGAAACTGCATGGAGTGGGAACTAAACTCTGGATTTCACCATTACATAAGACAACAATTCTTGTTTGTTTAAAGCAGGTTGGATTAGGGTTTCCATTCTTGCAGCGCAAAGATTTGTAGTTAATATCCTTTGAAACTAATGTGCCATGCACATGAAAGAAAGGCAGAGTCCTTCATAGAGCTGAAAGTACGTTTGCATTTGCTGCATTGGCTCCATCCACAGAGGCCTACGTTTAACTTTTGTTCATGCCACTCCCTCTTCCTGAAACCTTTTGGCCTCCCACACACCCAATATTATGCCTCTTATCCTACTTTACTCTCAAAGCCCTCAAATAGACCAGATGCCCCCTGTTATTCACTCTTAAGGCGCAGTAGGGACTCCTTTTTGGTAATGGTAAGTATATAAAATTTATATTTATTTGTTATATTATTTCACCAATAACTATTCCTTTCTTTTAACTGTAAATTACATGTAAGAAACTGTCTCTGCCAGGCACAGTGACTCATGACTGTAATCCCAACAGCTAGGGGGAGGCTGAGAAAGGAGGACTGCAAGTTCAAAGCCAGCCTCAGCAAATTAGCGAGGCCCTAAGCAACTAAATAAAGGTCTAGAGACCCTATCTCTAGATAAAATATTTAAAAAGAGGGGACTGGGGATTTGGCTCAGTGGTTAAGCGCCCCTGGGTTCAATCCTGGATAAAAAAAAGAAAGAAGGAAGGAAGGAAGGAAGGAAGGAAGGAAGGAAGGAAGGAAGGAAGGAAGGGAGGGAGAGAAAGAAAGAAAGAAGGAAAAAAAGAAAGAAAGAAAAGGAAAAAGAAACTGTCTCTTTTTGCTCACTAATGAGAGCCCCTGACGCATAGTAAGTATTTAACATTTTGTTGTTGTTGTTGAATGTATTAAGGAGTCTTAAAAGCCAATGAGAGGAAGACAATCTCTTACCATAATGAGTTTCAGTTAACCTCATGTGAAAGGGAGCAGAAAGTCATAGCAAATATTACTGTTTTGCTTACAAAGTGAAAATAAGTTAGTAAAATCTATTTGAAAGCCATGTAAGAGGATTCATCTGGTCATATCCAAGCAATTTGCAAAAATGAGAAAGTTTTAAAACAGATGTATTGGAAACACATTATTTTATCTAGAGAATAAATTAAACAGTTGAATTAACATTGAATTACCCTTTTAGGGTAAAAGGTTGAAAGTTAAGCTTGCTTTTAATATAACTCAACCAAAGGGGGCAGAATATGACCAACGTATCAATTTAGAAGTAAATGGGGTAACTTGGGGGAAAAGCAGAATTTTGGGCAAATTTCCTCCTCTGGTTTAGAGCCACAACAAAGAAGCTGTTAAAATGTTTGCAATTCCATTTAAATGTTGGATCAAGTCTTGATATACAGACTTTCGGCTATTGGAAAAATGAGTTTGGAATGATTTTGTTGAATTACAAATTTCACAGGTTTCCATCATAGTCAAAAGACAATTTTAGATGAATTTCAGTTTCAAGAGGTCATATTTCTGTATCAATTTTTTCCTGCTGATCTATCCTCATACCAGAGAAATAATAGGTGTTTATGAGAAAATTAAATTGGCAATGTTGTTACTCTGATAGATAGATAGATAGATATAGATATAGATATATTTTTGTGTGTGTGGTGGTGGTGGTGGTACTGGGAATTGAACCCAGGGGCATTTTACCACTGAGCTACATCCTCCCCAGGCCTTTTTATTTTTTTAAAATTTCATGACAGGTTCTCACTAAGTTGCTTAGGACCTCACTAAGTTGCCGAAGCTGACCTCAAACTCAGGATCCTCCTGCCTCAGCCTCCTAAGTGCTGGGATTTACAGGCATTCACTAACACACCAAGCCATGACTTATAATATACTTAGTAGAACACTACTTACATTGTTGTTAACAATGATGGTTGAATGAAAAATGCAACTGTGAGTCTATTTGAACTTTAAATGAGCTATAATACCACAATTGGGGATTCCTATAAAAGTGAAATGATTGGGGCTGGGACTGTAGCTCAGTGGTAGAGCACCTGCCTCCCACGTGTGAGGCACTTTGATCCTCAACACCACATAAAAATAAATAAATAAAGAGATTTTGTCCATCTATAACTAAAAAAATATATTTTAAAAACGTGAAATCATAAGCCAATCACTATAGCACACACTTGTAATCCCAGCAATTCAGGAGGCTGAGACAGGAGGATAACAAGTTTGAGGCCAGCCTTAGCAAATTAGGAGGCCCCAAGCAACTTAGTGAGACCCTGTCTTAAAAAATAAAAGGGGTGGGGATGTGCTCAGTGATAAAGCACCCTGGGTTCAATCCTCAGTATCATCTCCCGAAAAGGTGAAATCATAATGCTTATATCTCTAAATTTATTTTTTTCAACCTGAAATGCCCTCCCCTCTCATTTCTGCCTAATCTAAATTCTCTTCAGGGTTTTTGTTGTGATGATAGTTGTTGTTTTGGGTACTGGGGATTGAACCCAGGAGCACTTTACCACTGAGATACATTCTCCTTTTCTATTTTTTGAGACACAGTCTTGCTAAATTGCTTAGGACCTCTCTAAGTTCTGAGACTGGCCTTGAACTTACGTTCTTCCTGCCTCAGCTTCCCAAGTCTCTGGGGTTACAGGCACATGTCACCATACCCAGCTTCTTCTGTTTTTAACAACACAGAAAATTCATACCTCACAACCTTATTATCTGTGTTTTCTCTACCTCTAGACTGGTACACTTACTGTGTGGGATCAGTAGCTTCCAATTGTCAATTCAAGAACTACATCATCTATACTCCAAAATCCCTGGAAAACATTTACAATACATCTTCCAAACTGCTGCCATCCCCCCTTCTCTTACTTCTAAGATTTTGGTTCAGTAAATCAGAGAATCTAAGTAATCTGAAAAATTTTAAAACATCCTCAGCAAACCCTAATTGATAACAGCATTATTCACAATAGACAAACAGGGGAAGAAATTCAAGTGTCCACTGATGGAATGGATAAACAAAATGTGGTTATATAAATACAATGAAATATTGTTCAGTCTTAAAAAGGAAGAAAAAAAATTTTTAGTTATGGATGGATATAACACATGAATTAATTTATGTATTTACTGCTGAGGATCAAACCCAGTGCCTCACACATGATAGGAGAGAACTGGACCACTGAGCCACAACTCCAGCCAGGAAGAAAATTTTGACACATGCTACACTTGGAACTTGAGGGCATGATGTTAAATGAAACAAAGTAGTCAGAAAGGGATAAATGTGGACCAGGAATGTAGCCCAGTGGTAGAGTACTTGCCTAGCATGTGTGAGGCCCTGGATTTGACTCAGCACCACACACACACACACACACACACACACACACACGATACAAATGTATGATTCTACCTATATGAGTTATATAGAATAGTCAAATCTATAGAGACAGAAAGAAGAATGGTGGTTTCCAGGGACTAGAAGAGCAGTGGGGAATTGTGTGTTATTCCTTAAGGATATGGATTTCAGTGTTTCAAGTTGAAAAAAATTTTTAGGGATGGATGATGAGGATAGTTAACAACAACAACAAATATATATATATATACACACATATATATATATATAGAGAGAGAGAGAGAGATCAGTAGTACTAAATAAATTCAATTATAAATTTAAAATATGTATATATTTTAAATAACTAAGATGATAAATTTTATGTTATGTGTATTTAATTACAAAAAACTCTACATGTGGGAAACACTGATCTCAGTCATTAGTTTTGGTTGTTCATTCTCATCTAGTATTTTATTCATTCCTTCCATTAAAAATATTTACTGAAAACCTATCATGCACCATGCATCATTCTAGATTCTAGAGATAGATACAGTAATGACTAAGGCAGATAATATCTCTGACCTCAAAGAACCATGATCCTACTGTTTATGAGATTATATTTATAGGAATTAGCAGAAATGGAACAGAAAATCCAACTTCACAGTGGTTTTAATACTCAAGATATTGTTCTTGCATAAAAATATCTATTTGGCAGATGTACCTAGGACACTTTTATAGCTATGTTCTTCATCAATCCTATAGCATAACAATAATAAGTATGGTACAATAAATGCGGTACAAAGTGACTGCTGAGTAACAGATTGGAAAGCTCATGGTGAGGCTAAAGACTGGATTTCCCTCTCCTGGCTGAGAAGATGGCAATCTTCATAAGCATATTTTATCTAGAAACTCAGCCAAGGTGTCCACTCAGGCTGGAGATTTGGAAGAGTCAATAGGAAAATGTCACCTGGTTGGATCAGGTTGGTTTTTATAGTGCAAGATAAGTTACAAGTAAGAGACAACTGGATCATCAGAAATCAGAGAGAAAGTTGGGGACAGTGGCTCACACCTGTAATCCCAGTGACTGGGAAGGCTGAGACAGAAGGATTGAAGTTCAAGGCCAGACAGAGAATTTAGTGAGACCCTGTCTAAAATAAAAATAAATAAACAAATGGGGGCTGGGATTGTGGCTCAGCGGTAGAGCACTCACCTTGTATGTGCAAGACCCTGGGCTCAATCCTCAGCACCACATACAAAAATAAATAAATAAATAAACAAATGAAAAAAATAATTTAAAAAAATAAACAAATGGGCTGGGGTGATATAGCTCAGTGGTAAAGCAACTTTAAGTTCAATCCCCATTACCATTCAGAAAAAAAGAAGTCAGAGAACAGAAACTGTTAAGAGATGCTCTGTAACTGTGGTCTGTGTCAAAGAGGGTAAGTAAATAATCCTGAGCTGAATTCTCTGACCCAAGATAAAGATAATGGAAGCAAAATCCACAATTCTGGAAACTGAAGAAAAGATGAAACAGGGTCCTGGATCAGCTTTACCAAGCACCTCCTACTGGCCCTGCTTTGCCTGGTAAAGTTTTCACTAAGCCCCTACTTTAGAGCCCAGCCACTGAAATTCCTGGGAAGGGAAGCCCAGGTTGGTTTCATGTCTTCCAAGGGAGTCTCCAGAACTCTTCTCAGTAGAAAATAGAATTCTAAATTAGCTTATCCCTCACAAGTGATCCTTCCACTGTCTTGTTCAGATATAACCACAGCGGACACTGATTGTACTCCAGGAGGAGAGAACCAACTACTTTGGCTGACTAAGGGATTCACCCCATCACTGGGGCAGGGAGGAAGCAGAATATGATCAATGCTATTGGTAAGTGACCACTCTAAGCTGTTTCTTCCCCTTTCTGTTTCACATGGCTTTTGTTTTTTCTTTAATTAATGCATCCAGATACTTACTCTTCCACTTTTATTAGGTTAAATTGATCATTTGACCAGAGTTTGCCGATACACAGAAGCTTCTGGGCCAACCTGAGAGTGATAAATGTTTCCAAGAAAGCCTAAAGCTAGAAGCACTAACTGGATTAGAACCTGGGGAAGGAAGGAGTTTCAGTATGTACATTGGAAGAGTTGTACTACCATGGATGGTAACAGTTATGACACTTGGTATGCATGAGGAGAGTGTGTGTGTGGATATTGAATGGTCAGGAGGATTACACTAGAGAAATGACTTTTACCTGCCCAGCACCCAGGTTTCCTTTACAAAACCTTTTTCACCCCCATTCTTGAGTTAAACAATTCTAGAAGGAAGAAACCTATGCCTCTCCAGCTTGGTTAGTGTATAAAGCAGACCTGGCGTATAAATTTATTCCAATCCTCCTGGCTCAATGAATGATTTAGGAAAATGTATGTGTTCCAAATTCTATCAATAGAGTCAGCCTCATAGTTTTGATTGAATTACTGAGAAAGAGACACTCTATTTACATAGAGACTTCTTGACTGATCTAATGTAAATTTGTAGCTGCGAGCTGTAGAGCATGCCTATAATCCCAGCAGCTCAGGAGGCTGAGGTAGGAGGATCATTAGTTCAAAGCCAGTCACAGCAACTAAGCAAGGCCCTAAGCAATTTAGCAAAACTCTGTCTCTAAATAAAAACATTTTAGATATGGTTCAGTGATTAAGTACCCCTGAATTCAATTCCCATGCCTAAATAAATAAATTAATGAAATATAAGTTTGCACTCTCAGGGATCAACCTTCTACCGTTTCAGGTAGAGAGTCCTTGAGAATGAATCTTGAGCAAAGCAAAGTAGAGTAAGAACCAAAGAATGAGAACCAATACATATCCTTTTTGTGTAGCCATTGGAGGATATGTCATGGACATTTTTTTTGGAGCCTAGCACCTTGAGAACACCTTCCCTTTGGCTAGAGAGTTTCCTTCCTCTGCAAATTAGACATCAGAAATCGTCCTTTGCTAGTACCCCTTGCAGCTGTACACAAGTAGGTGACCCAGTCCTATCAGACACTGTTGTGAAACTTCCTTTGAGAAGAGAGTAATGTGAGAAAGAAATGCCATGTGGCATCTACTTGTGCCAGTGACAGTGACACCACTGCCACTTGGCCTTCAGAGGTGGCACTGCTGAGTTCCTGGTAATAACTGGCAGGAGCACCCACGTCAGTGAAATTCAGTTCCTGCTGGTGATGCCAGGAGGTCGAAGCAGTAGCAGCATCTTTAGGCTCATTCTGATACCTGTTTTAGGTGGTGTCCTAAAAACTCAGCCTTGAGCCTAACTCTTCAGACCTCGTGGCAATTCTGTGACCTACCAAATATCCTTTCACAGATTTTTATTGACTTAACCAACCAGTTAGGTTTCTGTCACTTTAAACTAAAACTTCTTGTGCTAATTTACAATCAGTAAGTCATTTGATATGTGGATTATAATGAATGAATGAACAAATGAATGAATGTCAATTCTGAAAGGGAGATATTATTATTCCCATTTTTAATGTAGTCAGCTTTGTGTTCCTACAAAGAACTACCTGAAACAAGGATATTTGTAAAGAGAAAAAGTTGATTTTACTTAGTTCAGAGGTTCAAATCCAAGATCAGTAATTCCATTGGTTTGAACCTCTGGTGATGGTGGTATATCACAGCAGGATTATGGGGTGGAATAAATCATTCACATCATAAGCGAAGAAGCAGAGCAAGAAGACACACCAGGGTCCCACAATCCCATTTGAGGGCACATCCCCAATGACCCAAGGACCTTTTAAAAAGCTCCATTTCCTAAAGGTTCTGCTCCCTCTCAATAGCGCTACCCTAGGGACCAAATTTACACATGGACCTTTGGTGGATATTTCATCCAAACCATAACACCAATGTACAGATAAAAAATAGATTCAGTAATATTTAACACATCTTTCTCTTCATATTAACAATATTAATAATTAATAACTAATATTAATAAGGCTGCATAGCTAACAAATTCTAGAGCAGAGATTTGAATTTTAGCCTTTTGTTTTAATCTCCAAAGTCCATACTTTTGTAGTATGTCATTTGAAAAATGTTTTCAGAAATCATCTTGTGGCAGATAGAACAGATTGGTTTACTCAGAATTCATTCCAATCTTCTACTGTTTCTTCCCATACAAAAGCTAGAAATCTAAAAGGCATGTTTCCCAGACTCACTTGCAACTCCAATTATGATTTAGGCTTTACCAATTAGATGCATTTGTGTGAAGACTGAACTTATAACTGACTCAAGTAGGAGGAAAACCTCCCTGAGAACTTCATTTTAATGGTACAAATCAGGTACAGCAAGATTTTAGGGCCAAGAATGGAGGCTGTGGCTCTCTGATTCCTGAGTTATGACAAGCCAGTGTGATCTGGAGTTGGCAGGTGCCACGGGGCTTCTTGATTCCCCAGCTTCCCAATTTTTTGCTGAGAGACATTCTCAAGACAGGTCAGCTCTGTAATAGTGTACAGGGAGCATTCCTGGAAACCCAGCCCAGAGCCCACTCGTCCAGCCCTTGAAACTGAGTACCTGATCCCTACATCCAGTCCTTCCTTGCTTAAACTATTTGAATGGTTTCTACTTCTTTTGAATCCTTTCTAAAATTAGCATGTAAAGAGGTCAAGCACATTATAACCAATCAATACACAGAGATTCTCATTTTTCCTCAGTGTTGCAATTAAGGAGAGAGAACATGTATTCAATTTTTATATTCCAATAATAAGCATCATGGCCTTTTCAGTTATCTTTTCTTCTCTTTTCTTTTTTTTTTTCCTTTTCTTTTCTGTACTGGAGTTTGAAGCCAGGGGTGCTTTCCCACTGAGCTATATCTCCCAGTCTTTGAGACACAGTCCTACCAAGTTGCCCAGGATGGCCTCTAACTTGGGATTCTCCTACCTCAGTCTCCCAAGACACTGGACTAGAGGTGTGCACAATTGTGCCTGACAGTCTTGCCACTCTTGCAATCTCAAGAAATTGAGTATATGAGTCAGGGTCCTGGCAGGAAGCATGACTCATTCACACTGGACAATTTGGGAAGACTTCAATAAAGATTAATTTTTAAAGGAATGGGTAGGGTTTGGAGGACCACACAGGTTGTGCAATGACTCTAGGAGCAAATGGAGGAAGACACTGTGGAAACTTGGAAAAAGCCTGGTGGGGAGGGTGCCTTATAGGAGGTGTGGCTTGAGTTTGAGAAATGCAACCACTCACTGGACCCCACAGGGAGGGAACCATCTTACAATCTGCCCTTCTTCCAAGCTCCTGCACGTTCACTAAACCCACTTGGAAGCCAGAAGACAATAGATGGTGCCATAATCCATCCAGGATAGCCTTCCAGGGTGGAGGAGAGAGATGGGGAGTAGATTCTGATGGGGCCAAGGGGGGAGATCCAGCATGCCATGTGAAAAAAATCAGTTGCCCGGTGAGACAAGAGAGCGTATGAGTATGAGCTGAAAGACTTTGTGCTGTTGAATTTTTTAAATTCTCACAGGTTGAGTTTATTCATCCTTTTAAAAGATATTCTATACAATCTGCTCAGATGATTTGAGGACATTTTACTTAGTTTAGCGTGGGATACCCCAGAGTGCAAGAAGTAGAAGTCACCTTAGAGGTGTTGCGGAAGACATATTTCAAAGATGAGGAAATCTCTTAGAAAAATGAAACAAATTGCTCCAAAGTGACACATCCAGAACAATTTCAGAGCCAGGTGTGATGGTGCACACCTGGAGTCCCAACTACTCAAAGACTGGGGCTAGAGAATCCTAAGTCTGAGGGCAGCCTGGGCCACATCGTGAGACTCTCATCTCAAAAACAAGACAAAACAAGCCGGACTGTGAGGCAGCTGCAGTCTAAGCCTTGAGCATCCTCCACCATGGTTTTATTATTCTCTTCATTTTAAACATTTACCTGCGAAGCTGAATTCCAAGACACTTTTCCTAAAAATAACTAAAAGACACCATGGGAGAAATTTGCATAATGTATTTTTTTTATCTATAATTTACAGTGTGTAATCTAAAAATGTGTGACAAAGCAATGCTTGTAGTGCAGAGAAAACTCCCCTGGGATATTTCATTCCATTTAAAAACACCTCAGTATGGGGGGATGAGGGAGCAGCAGCCTGTGACACACTTCCATCAGGCAAAATGTTATTCCAGTGATTCACAGCGAGAGGCCTGACAAACACTTTGAGTCGATATAAAGGTTCTTGCCATCAGGATAAAATGAGAATTGCAGTGGGTGGTCCCATTCTAGCCTCATGTCTCCTTCTACTTCTGTCCTGGCTTAGGTGGTTGCCCTGGAAACGGTAGGGTGGCAAACAAAACCATTTGGAACAACTTTTAAGAAGCCTTATGCACGAAGGCCTAATTTTTATTTGCTGCTGCCTTTTCCAAAAGCTGTCTTCTCTGGAGAGAAGGGTGTGCTCTTTGGACTACCTTGAAAGCTGGTTCATTCCAAAGTCTTTGGCAAGGTCCAGTTGGCTGACTGGCCAGAGTTTGGCAGACAGAAGGGAAAAGGGGCTTTACTGATCGTTATTTAGCTTCGGATCCCCACACAGATGGTCCTGATCTCCTCCCCCACCTAAGAATTTTTCTAAAATGACACCCAAGTTTTTCTTGGCAGAAGTTATAATTCCTGGCAAACAGTTCACTGCAGCTCTAATTATGATGACAGCTTTAATGGAGAAGATAATCATATTAAATGGTTCTTATTCAGTTCCATGTGATGAATTAGTGATTACCATGAAATGTGTTAAGCAGCCAAAAGTAAAAGGAAAGAATAATGTAACTGTGCTACAGTTGAGGTTTGAGGGATTCCAAAACTGGGTAGAAAATAGGACAAAATGACCTTTAAAGTAGAGATGATGATTCTAATGTCTCTCGTAGCTTATTTACTGATTAAGAAACCCCATTTTTTTTCATGTGTCTATTACAGTAAAAAATTATCCTGACACTTGTTAAAATAGTATGGAAGACTTTATTCACGATTATAGCAATAGGGATCAACTCCACTGCAGTAAGAGGAAGTGGTCACCTCAGTCCTCAGTACAAGGACAGGTGGGGATTTGTGACCAACAAGCAGAATGCCTAAGAGGAGACATCAAGAGTAAGGGATTCTTGCTAAACTGACAGACTGTTGCTGAAGGCAGGCCAAGGTGTTCCAATATCAAGGGATAAGAGTTAAGGAATTTAATCTGTTATCAGGGGTGATCAGATATCAAATATTCTCCATATTGACTTAGCAGGATTCTTATTAAAACTGGGCTAGACAGGCCACAGACAGGATAAGAGTCATGGTAGAAAGCTAGTTGAAAAGACGGTTCAGAGGATCATGATTAAAGTTAGGTCGAGAAGAGCCTTAGTCATAAACTCACTAATACTACATACTTTTTTTCAGTTCTGGGAATTTAACCCAGGGGCCCTCTACTACTGAGCTAAATCCCCATTGTTTTTATTTTTTTAATTTTGAGACAGGGTCTTGCTAAGTTGCTGAGGCTGGCCTCAGACTTGTGATCCTCCTACTTCAGCCTCTTGAGTCTCTGGGATTACAGGCATGCACCATTACTGTAGTACTATATGCTTTTACATACAGTGAACCAGACATGAAAAGGAGAGAAGGAGGAAAGAAGGAAAAGAAGGATAGAAGGAAAGGAGAGAGGGAAAGAGTGGGGACAGGAAGGTTTGTAAAATTGTCTTCCAAATTCAGACTGTTCTGAGTGTGGCTACATATTTATTTTGTGGGTTAGATAGATTTGATCTTTGAAACAGCCAAAAGAGGGCTGGGGATGTGGCTCAAGCGGTAACGCACTTGCCTGGCATCCGCGGGGCTCTGGGTTCGAGCCTCATCACCACATACAAATAAAATAAAGATGTTGTGTCCACCAAAAACTGAAAAATAAATATTAAAAAATTCTCTCTCTCTCTCAGCCAAAGACATTTAGGGCCAAGTATAAGAAGAGTATTAAATTAAGTAACACTGTTAAAATTATAAAGCAATGTGTTGGTTAATGGTTCTTGTGTGGTTTATAAACAGGGTGATAAATCTCAACCCATTTTTCCTGGAGTTTTCCCAATTTTAAGACTGGAAATCTTCCTCAGTTTCAGGTAAACAAAAAATTTTTGCCTAAGACTTTCCCAGTTTTATAGTCCCATGTCCTAGGAAACTCCTCAGTCCTGGGAAAATTTAGCATGGTCCATCACCCTATTAAAAAAAAAAAATGCCCTTTAGGTAATTCCAAACAACATGTTTCAAATGTATTTGAAGTCATGGGGTATGATAAACTAGGTGTTTAGCTTTCAATATAAGTGTTATTTCAAACCAAAACCAAAATTAATTTAGTCATATACTATGTGAGAAAATAATGTTCACCCTGACTCCTATGTAATTTGATGAACCTGTACTTAAATACTTTGATTCAAATACAAGGTCCAAACACTTCTCCACAATGTTCAGCTTAAGACAGCTTGCTTGGTAAATTGAAGTATTTATGTACAATCATGTATGTTTTCATTTTATATTAATATCTCTTTATTTGTTGCTATAAAATTCTTACTTGGAAAAAAGACATTCATTCAAATTTGTCATTCATTCATTTGAAAAACTACAGTAAATGTAGTTACTGTGTGTAGTAAAGAGAGAGAGAAAGAGAGAGAGACAGAGAGAATGTGTATATGTGTGTGTATGTGTGTGTGTGTGTGCTCGCTCGTAAGCGCGTGTGCGTGATCTTCCATGGGGAAACAACCTTCTTTATCATCTTCTTTTCCAAACTAATTCATCTGCATGTTCACTCATTTTACCAAGAAATGTTTTGTTCCTTTAGAAGGCATTTTTAAGGGCTAGAGAGATATGAAGAGGACCAGATGACAAAGCCTTGCTCAGAAGGGTCCGTTGCAACCACTTTGAATAATCCATAATCTCTTTAAAGTCCATTTGTATGAGGACCTGCCTCCATGGAAAAGAGGAAGACTGGGAAGGGATGTGGTTGTGTGAGAATGGGACATATCTGAGGCTAATTGGAGCTAAAGAGGTGGAATATTTTAGGGGGACCCTGAATTAAAAACCACTTAGTTCCAAAGAGCCAACACTTTACAAGATTGGAGAGAGAGAGAGAGAATCCAAATATGATGACAAACTAGGAACCCCAACTGAGAACAAGCAAGTTATAAACAGAATATAAATGTTTATACTTAAACACAGGTAAAAGTTAGCACACATTAAGGTAGTTTTCCTGACTGTTTTTATAGGGTGCCAGCAGCCTTACCCTGATGTAGGTGGAGGCTCTAACCAGGCCTGACTCTTCCACTTCTCACTTCAGTGGACTGTGTTGTCCAGTTTGAATGGCTGCCAAGCCTGAACATGCTTAGGTGGGATCTCATTTGGGTGGGGACATTTCATGTATTTGCTTCTCTTAACTGTCATCTTTTCTATTGGACAAGTTACCAGAGATGATTGTGGCTCTGCTGGGAATCCAGACACTTTTGCAAGATTTCTAGGCTCTTCTAACTCATTTGTTTTAAGTCTAAGGTAAAGTCTCAGGGAACAAGGCTAGCAAGAGCTGGTGTAAATAGACCTCATTTCTTTTTTTCTTTTTGTGGTGCTGGGGGTTGAACCCAGGGCCTTGTACATGTGAGGTAAGCCCTCTACCAACTGAGCTATATCCCCAGCCCTGGACCTCATTTCTACTAAGAAGCAACCAGAGACAACTACAACATTTCCATCATCGTATTTACTATTTTTTTCTTGCTATAATGGAAAAACTGTCCTAGAGTCTAAGCCTTTTAGACCTTGCCAATCAAGCCCTGGAGCCTCTCTTACCTATTGAAAGATTTTGCTTTTTCCATCACCCCAGCATCTCTACATTTCCCCCCTCTAGTCAATCATTGCCATCAACATGTAAATGAACCCCTCTTCTCCTGCCATTCAATTTTTCTTACATTACTATTTCTAAAATGAGTTACTAATACTTAAGGTCTCCACATATTCACTTCATATTTGCATTTGTGACTTCTACAATCAGGTTTTCTTCCATATATTTCCACTGAAGCCATTCTTCTCAAGATCAACAGTGAGCTCCATATCGCCAAATCCTTGGAACAATTCCTGGTTCTTCTCCTTCAGTGGACCTTCTATAGGACCTTTCAGTGCTATAATGATATAGTGCTATAATCTAAGTGGTCTATTGAGACCACTTAGATTCTGAGTCAATGCTCCATCTCAGTTTTCCTTCTATGTTCCTGATTGGCTTCTTCTCAGTCTGTTGTCTCCTTCCTCTTATTCCCAATTTTTGAAACTGTTTAAACTTCTTCTGTTCTTTAAATACACTCTTCACTTTGTAGGAGATCCTATCCAGTCCCATGGCTTTAATTTCTATCTCTCTGTCAATAACTCTCAGATATATATTCTCCAGTCCTGACATTTCCCCTGAGATCCAGACTTAGCAAATCCTACCACCTACTTGACATTTCCATTAGATGTCTAATAAGCATTTAAAATGAACATTTTCAGAATAGAACTTGATCTTATCTCCCAAACCTATTTCTCCCAGTTTTCTTCATGCAGCTGTTGACTGCAGTAGTTCAGGAAATAAGGCTCATTTTTAACTACTTTATTCCTCTTGTACCTAGACATCACAATAGTCAAATTGTGTGAGCCCCTGCCTGACTTGATTACCACTATTAGTGATGACCAGAAATGTCTTCAGAATTCCCAGCAAATGATTTCCAGGGGTGGTCCTGTGGTCTTCCCTTCAATATGGTATGAAATGGTAAATCCAAACTGCTTGAGGTAGGTGACTCTGCTGCAAACTGAGGTTCTGCCTCTCATTTAGCTACTCAAGCCTCTTTGAAAAATGATTCTTATTCTCAAGGAGGGTGAGCAATTAAACTTCTCCAAAAAACAATTTCCTAGAAAAAGGATACTCATGGGTGGAGTTACCAGGGCTGGGTCCTCCTGAGGTCTACTGTTTCCAACCTCAGTGGCTGAAGACAATCATGTGGACTGGACTGGGTCAGGAAGATTAGGGAAAGGTTGAAGGAAATTAAGCAAATCTTCTTAGAAGGCTACATCTACATCTGAGAACAAAGAAAAGCCTCCTTCCCTTTTGAGAATGTCAGTTTTTATAAAAAATCAAGAAGAAATGTGTAAGAAATTATCTAATGAATTCCAGTAATTGATAAGTGTGTTTGATGAATCATATGGGCTCTTGCTCTAGACTATGAAGACTTGAGCAGATAACATGGCTAGACAGAATTCCGTCTAGGAATTCCTCCATTTTCTTTAGCATGTACTTTTCAGGGCTGGCCTGCAGGTGGTGGTGTAGCCCACAGAGGACTACATAGGCAAGGACTAGATGGGACATTAGATCCAGATACCTGTTAGAATTTTGTCTAAGTAGATCTTGCACCCAGATATGATTCATTCAGCCCAAGAAGATGACAATGACACTGCACAGGTAAAAGGACACCATAATGTCAGATTACCCCTCTCCCATTGATCTCAAAGCTCTTGGATTGGTAGCCGGAGATATCTATAAGCTCCTTCATGTGCAGATAGGTGACGAGCAAAAAAAAAAAAAACTTCCAGATACACTCAAGATGTTCTTCCCATGTAAGGCTGCTAATATCTAATAAAGGGCATCTAGTCAGGTGTGGTGGCTCACATCTACAATTCCAGTTTTGGAGGCTGAGGCAGGAGAATCACAAGTTGGAGGTCAGTCTGGCCAACTTAGCAACATCCTATCTCAAAAAGAACATTGAAAGGGCTGGGGATTTAGCTCAGTGGTAAAGCGTCCCTGGGTTCCATCCCCAGTACCACAAAAAAAAAAAAAAAAAAAAGAGGGGTCATCTATGGGTTAAATGGTCAATTCTGTCATGATGCTAGTGTAGCTGGCTCCCAGACTCAATGTAGCAGGTTAGTATCCTTCCCTTCTGCCTCTCCTCCCCCCACACTCCACCTGTGCCAAAGCTTGGGACTAGAACTGCTGTCCATACCTGGCTTGGCAAAAAGCCAAACATATTATTTATAGTGGGGTCACAAATTAATTTCTTCTATACTCAGATGGGCAAGGAAACTGCCGCCCACTTCTTTATTTTTCTACGACTTACCACTCGTCCATATGGAATTGAAAAAAAAGAACTCTAAAATTTATCCCATTCAGTTAAACTTAGTTCAGTTCAATACTTCAGATGGCTCCTTTATGTGAACTCTATTTAGTTTCCTTAGGTAAAACACTAAGTATTTACACTTGTCTCTCCATGGTCTTGTTCTCAAGTTAATGTCTGTGTGTACTGAAGTCTATGAGAGCTTAGATAAGCCATGTAACTGCTATTACCTGGATCCTTACTCCTTAATGGCAGAGTGACTGCACTGGTGACCACAAAAGTACCATTTTTCCAGTCTAACCTTTTGAAATAAAGGGATTATCTCTGGAATTATGATTCTGGCCACCTCAAAGTTCCTATTCAGCTACTCCTTTTTTTGACCAGAGTCTTCTGATGTACCTCTGTGCTCTCAAAACTTCAGTGTCTCGTCAGAACACAGAGGACTTGCTGGATCATCTGTACAACACCCCTCCACGTGGGCCCAGGAATGATGGCTCAAGCGCATCTATCAACCTTCCTCCCACTACCACCTCCTCACTCTTACTCCTTGCCAAGAATCTGCCCTCTGGCCTTCTTTCCTCTTCTTTGTCTTCCTTGTTTCTTCCATATCCCTTGGAACTGGGTGGGGCATTGGTTAGGCAATTCATTCATTCATATATTATCTCTCTTGTAGGCTAGAGCAATGTGCCTCATGACCTAGCTTTTACAAGTGGAAAAGATATCTTCTCTACCTTTAAGAAAAGACACTATGGGCTGGGGATGTAGCGCACTCGCCTGGCATGCGTGCAGCCCGGGTTTGATCCTCAGCACCACATACAAAGATGTTGTGTCCACCGAAAACTAAAAAAATAAATAAATAAATATTTAAAAAATTCTCTCTCTCTCTCTCTCTCTCTCTCTCTCTCTCTCTCTCTCTCACACACACACACACACACACACACACACACACTTTAAAAAAAATAAATAAAATCCCTTCTTTAAAACAAAAAAAGAAAAGACACTATGATTTAAGTCTATAATAAATCTGAACTTCAGAAATATTTCTGGGTAATGTCCAACTAAGTCTTTCTGTGGAATCAATGCAAAATATAATCAAAATACAAAGACAAAAATTTACTTTGTTGTTCTAGGTCTACTCTGTGCGATATGGTAACCACTAGCTCCAGGTAGCTATTTAAATTTAAAATAATTAAACAATTAAAATTTTAAATTTCAGGTTCTCAATCACATTAGCCACTATTCAAGTTTTCAATAGCCATATGTGACAGGGGTCACTATATTGATCAGCAAAGATGTACAACATCAATAGCATTGTGGAAAATCATTGAACAACTACTCTAGAGGAAAGCTACACATCCTCCTTTTCTAAATCAGTAAAATGTTTTATTTGAATGGGTATGAAGCTTCCTGTAAAAATAAGTTCTACAGAATGTGACACTAAATCTGAAAATATATTTTGAAACAATTACTTGTCATAGTTCTTGCTCTGGATTCTCTAGAAGATGGGTTAGTCAATAAAGCCCCACCTACTTCCCCAAGTGCTATTGTTGTTCTCTGTTTTTCCTAAGAGGAAGCTACATAAATTTTGCACTGTGGAGCCCAGTGCAAAACCAGAATTGTATTAAAAAATTTCAAGACAGCAACATTGGAGCAATAATCCAAGTTCTGGGTTTTAATTTTGGGGTGGGGTGTGTGTGCGCAATATGACGGCATAGATTTCACACCTATGAAGCTGGCCTTTTCTAGGATAATCACACCCCGAAGAGAAATCAAGGCATCTCTGTGGGTTTACTGGGGAATGTGCTCATGAGCAGCAATGCCAGAGCCCACAGCTGCACCAGTGCTGGCCAAGTTCAGATGTTAACCCAGACAGCTGCCCAAGAAATGCCTGTGGCTAGAGGTAACTGACTAGCCAAATCAAGTGACAGGAAGTGAGGGCCCCAACATGTACTGGAAAGCCCCTTACTGAAAGATCAGGGCATGTAAGCTGCTTCTGTCTGCATATGTTTCCATCATGGTGGAGGAGGGTAGTGTCCATCCAGAAGGGCTGAGACCATCACAGCCATCATTCTAGAAACTATTGGAGGACAAAGAAAAGGCAACACACCCAGGAACTTCAGCACAGAGAATGATGTCTAACTTTCTTACTTGCACTCTGGATATGAGCAGAGCATGTGTGCAGAGAAGAGCTTACCTGCATTAATTTGAGAGGCAGGGGGATTCAGGGAGAAGCCAGAACTTCAGAATGAATGATCAGAGCAGAGGAGCAAAACAGAGAAAGAGAATCTACACGAAAGTCAACTAAACAGAAACTGAGAAAACCACACAAAAACAAAAGAGCTGAGGTGGAAGGTGAGACTTGGAAGTTGTAAACATTCTGTAAGATAAGTAAATTAACTCCCACAGCTTTTTAGAGTGTAGCAGATTGGAACCTACACATAGAAATGCTGGCAATGCAGTTAAAAAATAAATAAATAAATAACTTTTAAATAAACAGCTGAATGTAAAAGATAGAAAATGATTTTATAATAAAGAGAGGAAACAAAACCACATGGATTTAATCCGAGTTGGCCCTCTGGTTCCTTTGATGGTTAGACTATTTGGTTCCCCTTGAGGATTTGTTCAAGTGCCCTTGTCTCTCATACTGACCCCTGGCTTTGAGCAGATGAAGGCTGGCCCAGAACTCAACTGGAGACCTGGCCACCTTCTCTGTCCAAGTTTAGAAGCTGCTTAAGGGATCTCCTTGAGCTCTCTGAGACACAGAGTCTAGATCACACATGTCCTTGAAGGAAACCCCCTGAGGAGCACCCGCTGTCATGGAAAAGAAGTAGAAAAGTTCCACCCTCCAGCTTAGAAAAGTTCCATGGAAACCTGGGTGTTGAATTTCTCATAGAAGTCTTTTAGTTTTAATCCTGACCTCCTCTAACTTACAGTAGAAATGAAGGGGACAATGAAGGACAAAAAAAAACTATATCAACTCAAGGAAGGAGAGAAGAAGAACAAATCAAAGTTAAAGAATGGTAAATAGAAAACAAATTATTTCAGTAATCGAAATACATGTAAATATCAATATACTGAATTTGCCTATTAAAGAGCAGAGAATTTTTTTTTAGATGGGCATCTTACTATATAGCCCAGGCTGGCCTCCAGTGAACCTCTGGCCTCAGCCTTCCAAATTAGAGGGACTACAGCCATGTACCCCTATACCCAGATGAGATTTTCAGAATTTTAAGCAATCCAATCATGTACTGCTTATAAGAGGCATACCTAACACATGATGACATAGATAAATAAAGATAGATAAAATGTACTAGAAAATATTTTTTAAATTAAACATATAAAAATAATATTAATTTTTTTAATTTTAAGGCAAAAAATATAAGGCTTAAAATATAAGGCTGGGGTTGTGGCTCAGTGGTAGAATGCTTGCCTAGCACATGGAAGGCATTGGGTTCTATCCTCAGCACAATATAAAATAAATAAAGGTATTGTGTCCCACTACAACTAAAAAAGTTTTTTAAAAAATATATAAGGGATAATGACAAAAAAATAAGAAAAATTCATATTGATGAAATAGTCATTTGGAACTTCAGTGTGTGTGTGTGTGTGTGTGTGTGTGTGTGTGTAAGAGAGAGAGAGAGAGAGAGAGAGAGAGAGAGAGAGGAATACATTGTCAAAATTAGAAAATAATCAGTTTTAGAAGATGTTAACAACATATAACTTTACACCCAAATCACAGGAGACACATTCTAGCACATATAAAACATGTACAAATTGGACTATAGGGCCAGGGCTGTATGTAGCTCAGTGGCAGAGCGCTTTTCAATCTTTAGCATTGTATTAAAAAAATAAACAAACAAAATAAAGGCATGTTGCCCATCTACAACTACAACATTTTTTTAAAAAAGCTGATATGTCTAAAGCAAATCTCAAGCAAATACCAGTGGTCTAAAATTACATAAAACATGTTCTCTGACATGAAACAATAAAATCAGAAACCAATGTAATACTTACACTACCACTATCCATTTTAGAAACTTTTAAATAACTATTAAGGGAGAAAATGAATGGAAATTTCAAATGTATAGTGCTGCTCAGACAATGAAAACCCTACCAAGATACATGGCATGCCGTTCAGTTCATAACTTTAGGATTTCCTTCTTTTAGAAGGGAAGTTAGAGTTTTACATGCAAATACTAGAAGAAAAGGAAGCATATATTCCAAAGATTAAAAAAACATCCTGAGGTTGGAGGTGTGTGTAGTAAGCCATTGTTGTAAATTGTGGCCGCCATTAGAAGATGGCGCCGGCTTCCACTGTGGCCTGTGATAAATCAAATTCCTTTGTGGAGAGTTGGCACGCTATCTCTTGCCACCCTATAAGAAAGACCCACGCGGCGGTTTAAGATTGGTACGTGGGAGGCTTTATTAGGCTGTGCTTGGGCCCTCGGGAGGAAGGAGAAAGGAGGAAGAAGAAAGAAAGTGAGTCACTATAAGATACTTAAATCAAGGCCTGAATAAACTGCTGAAAGAAGATTCCTGAGTTGCGTCTTCCTTGCGGGCAAGGGGTCGCGACAGGTGTGGCTCAGTGATAAAATACATGCTAACATGTGCAATACCTTGGGTTCAATCCTCAGCACCAATTAATTAATTGATTAATTAAAAATTCAGAATAAAGAAAATAGAAGGAAAGAAGAAACAACAGAAGAAGAGATATAAATGAAAGGGAGAAAAGTCAACAGATCGAAAAGCTAGTTTGTCTTAGAAAACTAATAAAATGGACCTGGCAAAATTGATTGAGAGGGAAAAAAATAGGAAAATTATGGGAAAAAAAGGTCTTGACTCTAGAGCTGAGATTTTTAAGTATAAGTGAATGCAATAAACATTATTATAATAATAAATTTTAAAATGTAAATCGACAGTTTTCTAGAAATATACAAATTACTAAAAGTGAGATGAAAAACTTGGCAATCTATTTATAACCATTAAATTAATTAAATATGTAGTTTAAGAAAAAAATTACCCATTAAGTACCATACCAACCGTGTGTGTGTGTGTGTGTTTGTGTGTGTGTAGGGTTTCACCAATTTCCCAGGCTGGCCTTGAACTTGCAATCCTCCTATCTCAGCCTCCTGTACTGCTGAGATTACAGGCATGTGCTACCATGTTTAGTTGCAAATAAATTTTTGAAAAAGATAACTGAGAGGGGATTTGCTTTACCAGGCTAATTATAAGACTATAATAAAAGGATACATACTCACATACACTCACAACACACACACACACACACACATGCAGTCATACACACATACATACATATACATGGAATCTTGGTATGGAACAAACTGGCTCACATATCCGTAGGAAGAGGTAAACATTAGATAAATGATGCTAAGTCAACTGACAGTATACAATGAAAGAGAATTCAGATATTCACCTCATGCCATAACAAAAGTACACTTAATCTGCATGGATTAAAACCTTAAATATTGGTGGGGGGGCGTTTAAAAAGAAAGTATAAGAGAATGTTTGTTTTACATTTCTTCAGGTTTCTTAAACAAAATACCAAAAGCATAAATGATAACAGCATGATAACTTACATTAAAATATAAAAAGTCCATTAGACAAAAGACACTATAAACAGTCTGGGAGAAGTTATTTATAATACGTATTATTAGGTATTGGTATCCAGAAAATGAAAGATCCTCGTAAATCAATTCGAAAATACAAGTAGTGCAGCAGAAAAATTGTCAATATTTAATTGTTAAAAGGAAGCTAAATAACCAAAAAAAGTTTTTTAAAATTCTCAACTTCAGCAATAAATGAGACTTAAAACCACAATAAGATACTTTCTCACACCCGTAGGATTGGCACTGTTAGGAAGTCTGAGAAGGTTAAGTGTTGGCTAGGATGTGTGAAAGAGGAGGAGGAGGAGGAGAAAAAAAGAAAGAAAAAATACTTTTATATTTGGCTGATGTGAATGTGTGTCATTAAAAACCACATTAGAGAACACTACTATGATATCAAATAAAGTTGGTGTGCACATACCCTGTGATATGGCAATTCTTGTAGGTATATAGCCTAAAAAAATTCTCATACATATGCCTAAAGAGACATGAAATAGATGTTTATTGTGGCAATGTTTTTAACGGTTAAAAAAGAACCTGAACTTTCAAAAATAATATAACTGTGGATAAATAATTGGTACTGGAGTCACAACACAAATAACAAATACACACATACTAAATATATAAAAATGAGGCTGGAAGGATACAAGCTAATTTCAGGATAGTGATTACTTTGGACAGAGAGCAGTAGAATTGGGCAGGGGAGCTGTAGTTAAAATCTATCTGTAGTATTAAAACAAACAGAAAGATTTACATTCATTATCACAACATGTCAACATTGGTGAAATCTGCTAAGAACAGTGGGTGTGGCTCATATTCACAGACCAATAAGAAATGATTTCCAGAATTGTTAAGGAAAAAATAAAGCTGTGGAGGAATGTAAGGAATGGACCACCATTTGTGTAAAACCTAAAAGGAAGGCTCTGCTTGTTCTGTTGGAGATTTCTGAAGGATACAAAATTAAATTGCCAACAGCATTGACCTCTGAGGGAGGGGGAAATTGGGGAGCAGGGGTCAATTATGGAAAAAACTTATTTCATGTAAATTTTTTTTCTATTATTGGGCTGTTTATCACTTGCATATATTTTCTCAATAAGAAAAAATTAAAGCAAAAATTATTTTAATTAAAAATGATTCGTACCCCACTTAAAGCCAAAATCACTCTTTCAAAGACTGTTTTACATAAAATGTAAGTGTACCCTTATGTTTGCCATCTTCCCGAATGACGATTTTTCTCAAGCATTCTTGCTAATAAGTTCCTTGTGATCAGTCTCACAGGAACATGCACTCAGCCTGCTGCATCTGCTTTAACTGTGCATCTATTTATATGGGATGACTGATACTTTCCCTAATAAATCTTACCATTTCCCCTGCTAGAGAAATGAGTGCTGACTAAATGGCTGATGACACATTGGAATTATTCCTACACTTTCCTATACAGTAAGACAAATCAACCCAATGCAGAATTCTGGTTATAAACACTAACAGCTTTGGAGTATATCAGAGATGGGGGTAATACGATGAACCCAGTGAATCTAGATTTTTTGCCCAGAGACAGACTGAGGTAATCTGAGAGCAAAGGCAGGATTTGGAGTTCCTAACCTCAGATGTTTTATTTCCATGAGCCAATTTACAATCAAGAGATCTATCAGATCTAAAACTCAAATACTTTAAGCAGTGAGTATTCTCCTGTATTTAACACTGAATTTTAAAAGTGCTTTGTGGTTCAGAAGCTAATTACCTTCCTGGAACAGTGATTTCAAACCTTTTCAAACCTAGGACCACTTTAGGGGACAAAACAATCTCAAACAATTGGATCTTATCGCCCTCTGTCATCCTGAGCTGGACACCTAAGGCCCATGCACCCTTTAGTGCACCATGCAAAGTTCTGGTTAATACCACCTTGCAGGTTGTCAAGGAAGCAGGGCAGTGGGGTGGGAGAGGAAAGGATTACAGTCATCTCTTTTTCATGTCTTTCATTTCACAACTTCTTCCTTCCCATGCCTGCTGGTGTGCTCACTTGCCTTGTTCCAGAGCCAAGAGACAGGTCAACTTCACTGCTTCTTATCCAAGTTGGCAGAGGTTGTGGCAGCAGGGTGGTAACTCTGCCCGATGTTCCCAAGCTGCAGTTGGGATGTATCCAACAGCAAAGTCACTCGGTAAACAGTTCTCTGTTTCTCTTTTCCTTAAGTTGGCTAGGCCCTAGTACCACCCACTCTTTAATTGAAGACAAGCCCACAGACCAGAAACTTCACAGATCACCCTGTCTTAAAACAAGTCTTTTGTTAGGTACAAAATACCATCTATAGTGTCATCCATACACTACATCATTTCAACTCCAAACCTAATAGAGGTCTTGTTTGATGGTTTGACTTTCTATTTTCAGTAAGATTTCTTGACCATCATTGAGTTCAATGTTCAAAAACCTTATTGTGTCTTTTTATGCCTTTCTTTATGTCACAGGGGGAAAGGTGAAGGGGAGATGAACAAACACTGTGTTTAGCAGTTATTTATCTTAATACATTTATAAACTAATTGGAAAGATAAACATCAATGTGAAAAAATTAAATAATTCAGGAAAAAATATCTTTAAACACCACAAATGAGGAGTTGAGATCAGAGAGTCATGGAAAGGTTAGGAAAAGAATCAAGAAAGGTGTGTGCTGGAGATGGGTTTTGAAGGAAGGGTGGAAAGTTGAGAACTCTCCAGGTGTGACAGAATGGTCAAGGCCTCAGAGGCTGATTTCAGCAGGGCAGATTGTGGGACTGTCAGAGACCAGTCCTAATAAAGCAAAGCTGACACCAGAAAACAGAAAAACAAAACAAGCAAATAAAACCAAGGGACCAGGGGCATTAAGAAGTTGGTGAAGAATACGTTGAGTCCTAGAGCTCAAATAAAATTCTTGAATCATGTTGTCCACCTGCACACCTTCATTTTACAGATGAGAACACTGAGGATTAGCGTCATAAAACAATTTCACCATATCAGGTAACACATTAGTACCAGAGTAGAAATTCAACTCCAGGGCTTCTCACTCCCCATGCATCACACTTGGCTTCAAAACACAACACTCATGCTCAGATGACACCAAGGCCTGCTGAGGCCAATGACATACTAATGATAACAGCATGATTAATTCCAAATTAGATGCCTTATTGAAGGGATAAAGCTCATTTTGTGCATAGATATTTCTAAAAATTTCTTTTCTTGAATTGCATTACATATTGCATCATATTTCATCTCTAATGAACATTCGAAATCTTCCATGACTCTGACTGACCTTTCTGACTTTATTTCCCAATGTTCCCCACTGTAAGGCCTCCACTCCAACCAGGAACATCCATTCTGTTTCCAACTTTTGCCAAGTTCAGGCTCACTTCTGGGGGACATTGCTTGTATCATTTCAGCCTTCTCTAAGATTTTTTTGCCCATTTTCAACCTCAACAAAAACCTGAGGGCTCAGTTAGGGTCTTTAGCTACCTCCTCTGCACTCCAACTTAACTCAGTGCAACCTCATTCATGTCAATAAAATTTTATAGAGGACCTGCCATGTGGTAGGCATTCTACTAGACAGTTGAATTCCAAGATAAGAAAGGCACAGGTGCTACCTATTCTCAAGGTGCTAAGAGTAGAAAGGGAATGCAAACACAAAAACAAATCTTTGTCACCCAGACTCATAAAAATAGGCACAAGAAACTCAGAGACAGTACAGTCTAGAGGGGTGGAGGGGGAGGAGACCTCACTGAGACTGATGTCTCGGCTCCGTTAATGGGGGAACAGCAGTTCATCAGGCCTTTACTGGGGGAGGGAAAGGAAGGAAAAGGCCATTCCAGACAGAGAAGATTGGATGTGGAAATTTACAATATCTGGTGACTTTGGTTTTGGTATCAAATTTTTGACTCAAGTAGGTTTAGGTTTGGCACAAGGATTTGGTTTGCCTTCAAAATAGTGTGCAAATAAAGGAACAGAAAGAGAAAAGACCAGAAAGGTGGTAAGGGGCTCTGATGAAGAGCAGTGGAGACACTGTTAAGTGGGACAACTTAAATCAAGTGTGGGGGGAGGGTGGTTCAGAGCGATAAGGACCCCTCCTTATATTCAAGCAATTAAGTGAAGGTATGTGAAGAAAAGTTCTGGAGACAGACTTTGAAGAATGGGTAAAATTTCAACGGACTGCAATGGAGGTAAAGTCATTAATTACATCATTAGTGGAAACTGCAAAGCAACCACTTAATTGTTACCTGAGTGTTCCGGGTATGCTAATTTTTCTCTCCTGAGACATATTACCTAAATTCTTCAAGGGCAGGCATTATTTTTCAAATTTCTTTATAATTGCTCCTCCAAGTCACTAACAAAGCTCTGGATACAAAGTGGGTGTTTGATCAATTATCAATAATCTTTTGGAGTACAGCAAAAAAAAAAAAAAAAAAGAAAGAGAGAGATAAAAAGAAAACCCTCATATTTGTTCATGACAGGAGCTTGTTTTTGTTCCTAAATCTGTTGCTAAGAATGAAAATTCATAAGCTTTTATAAATCCATATTTGAAATGAAGATGGTGTGTAAAATTGGAAGCTTATGGTTGTCTAATAAAGGACAGAAGATTCCAATTAAAGCCAAAATTCCATCTCTAAGCAGCCTTTCTCACTGTGTGGGCATCCCAACTGCTAAGTTTGTTTAATAGATCAAATTAAATGGATGACTGCTTTTGAAGGGCATCTTAGGGACTTGGGACTTAGCTTTGCTTTGGTGTGTATTTCCCTAAGCTCACTACTGACAGAAGTATTCAGTCTTATTATCTGAAAGTGAAACCACTTTTAGATATTGGGGAGAATGAAATAAATACTTCAAGAAGGACCATTTATACATGTTATTTATTTTTCTTGCTGAGGAAAAAAAAAAAAAAAAAAAAAGGAGCATTGAGTTTCATCAATTCTTTCTCCCTGACCCAAATCTAATAGAGCTCTGAAAAATACTCTGACAAAAAAAAAAAAAAAAAAAAAAAAAAAGTGCTCTAAGTGCAAGGGATAATTTATGTTAAATAAAAAGAAATGTCGTTTTCATGTGTTCAACAGTGCTCATATCACATTACATATGCTATTTTTAACTCATAAGTAGTGAGATACTGTCAAGCAAGGATGATATTTCAAATAGTTAACAGTGGTACAGCATGTAAACTAACATTTAGATGAACCCCTGAACAATCTGGCTGGATTCCAGTTGGTTCACTGACCTTGCATACACACCTACATGGAAGCCCTGTTGTAGTAGACTGTAAAGCTAACTTTGTTTATCCATTTCCCTTCCAGTAGCAGCCACACTTTTTCCTTTGGCGACCTACCCTCCCTCAGGGGAAATGGCCATCATGGGACTCTACCTTTCCTGGGTCACAAGGGAGAAGCAAGCAATCTGCATTTTAACCAATCAATATGGGAAGACAGGGGGGGGGGGTTGGTGGTGGTGGATCCCCCCAATCAAAATAGTACATTTTCTTGATCTCAGTAATTAGTTGAGGATTATGTGTATGAAAGAGTTTAGGCAAAGTAGAGTCCTCCCCAGAAATTTTCCTCTGAAGTTAAGAGGATGATTTTCTCTATTTAAGAGATTGCTAAACTTGAAGGATGTAAGCCCAAGGCACTTGGAGGCCATCTTATCTTTGTAGAGAAGAAATCTTAACCAAAGACTGAAGACAAGAAGAAATAAGTGAACCCGAGAAAGATGAGAGACAAGGTTCTGAAAGCAATATTTGGGCTTCTGGAAGGCAGGCCTACAGCCAGATATGATCTCCTGGAATTCCTAGCTACTCAAGGAATATTTTTTTTTCTTTTTTGTTTTTGCTTAAACTAAATTGAGTTGAACTTCTGTTCCTAACACTCAAGTAAGAACTGATTAATAATCATGCCCACAAAATACAGTCTATATGATTTGTATTACACAATACTGATGAAATCTTAAAAAATACAAATCTATATAATTTCTATTGCACAATGCTGATGAAATCTTGAACTTGATTGAAAACTCTGCTTTAAATTAAGTTGTTCTAAGGCTCTATACCAATGCATCATGTAACTAGAAGCCATCATGGGCCCTTAATTGGGGAATAACAAAATAGAGATTGCCGCAGTCTCTGGCTGGGCACAAATCACGAGTCACCACACAGCTTGTAGATTCAAACAGCAATTCTTTATTCCCGAACTCACACCGGCCATCTACAAACACGTTCTGGGGGAATCCACGTTCTCTGCCCAAATTTACACTCTGCCCAAATCCACTACTCCTG
Organism: Callospermophilus lateralis; assembly: GCF_048772815.1. Classification (NCBI taxonomy): domain Eukaryota; kingdom Metazoa; phylum Chordata; class Mammalia; order Rodentia; family Sciuridae; genus Callospermophilus; species Callospermophilus lateralis. The sequence goes on from NC_135307.1 coordinate 101,676,211, forward strand.
GGCTTCTGTTTCCCAAAATATACTGTCTGACCCTAAGAACTCAAGAGGAACTCAGCAGCAGGATATGCCCTATTCTAAAGGGGGAACACCCTAATCTCCTATTATGCTAAACCGCCCTATTCTAAAGGGGGAACACCCTAATCTCCTATTATGCTAAACCGCCCTATTCTAAAGGGGGAACACCCTAAACACGGATCCTCCCTGGTCCTTGAGCAAGGTCAACTTACATGCAATGTCCTGCAAAATGTCCTATTTCCATGAGTCCTTCCACTAAAGAAACATGGGGGTACGCTGGCAAGGAAATTGTCATACCTACTTGGCTGATGGCTCCCAGCAAGAGATGGTGTTTTGGAAAAGTTTGGCAGGCACGAGATGTATGGAAATAATCAAAAAAAAACATGTTCATACTGAAAGACCCCAGCCCAGAAACCCCAGGCCCCATTGTGAAACCATCAGGGCGTGTTGCTAACCCACGTAAAGAGAGGTCTATTTGTTAATCAGTTAAGGGTAGTCTATTGTGAGGGGACAGGATGGTTGAGGAAGAACAGAAAAGCAGATCCCAAGGCATGCCTGAACAAACAGGAACTGATAATGATAAGCAGGAACAGAAAAACCAGAGTGTTAATATGTAACTGTCATGAGGTTTATCCAGGAACATAAAGTGAAAAACAACTTTGCCCTTTAGGTAATCTATATGTTGGGTTCAAAATAACCAATAAGAAACCTGTCACTTCCCGCGCACGCAAAACCTGCCCCATTATCCTATAAAAGACCTGTACCCCAAAGCCCGGTGTGCCAGTTCACCAAAGCTCCGGCTGAGGTTTTGCTGAGCACCCGCAGGTGTCTGTGTCTGAATAAACCTCATGCGTTTGCAGCCAGTGCCTCGTGCGTCTTTCTTGGACAGGGAATCGGTGGGTCTTTTAATACATGTACTCAGGAATATATGTGTGTATGTGTATGTGTGTCTATGTATATATATACATAGACACACATTCTTAATTTTCAAAGATGCCAGATGCCATTTCTTTTTGTTAGCACAACTGAAAAGAACTATTATTGCTAGTACCATTAAAATGTTTGGAAATTATTATACCCTCTTCCTTTAAATTATTTGGAACACGGAATCAGGTTTACTGCATTCATTTATCCTGTAAGCATATTTTAGGAAATTGATATGCACAGGTTAACACTGTAGGCACTAGGGATAAAAAAGATGAATGAGACAACTTCTCTGCCCTCCAGGAGCTAACAGTCTAGTAAGAGAAACAGAAGTGTAAATAGATAAAGGGCATAAGAATTGGTGGGGTCAGCACCCTGCCTGGGCAGAATAACGGGGGGGGGGCTGGGGGAGGACGAACAACTTGTGTAGATTGATACAGCAGGAGTAGGAGCCGTTTATTGTAGGACAACAGAGGTATTTATACATTTTGCACAGCTTATCTTAATTAGCATAAACTAGATACATCAGTCAACCAATAAGGAACCTCCACACTTAATAGCTCGCTGGCGTTACTTCACAAACCACTCCCTCTGGCATTTTGCCAGGCGCCATCCAGACTTGTTTACAGACTCTAACATTCTACTGGAGGTGGTCTCCTCTTCCTCCTGGGAAGCACAGGTATCTGAGAGCTAGACACAAGGAGCCCAGGATAAATGCATAGCTCCCCAGTGTTCCAGGCGAAACTGTTCAGTAAATCCTAGGATTTTCTGGCATTTCAGGCTCAACTCAGATGCATTACTATTGCTTTGATTTTTATTCTTTGATTTTTAAAGAACTTTCTCACCAGAAAGATAATGAGTTAGGTATCCAATAGTTGATGAATATAGTCTTGTTTTAACTCTCATTGCAAGGCTAGATATGGTCTTTAGGAAATTACTTTGGTTGATTTATGCTTCAAATTGAAAATTGAGGTTAGATTCTAAAAAGCTTAATTACCAACAAAATGCTGGAGAGCACAGAGAGGGAACCACCAAATTTACATTTTCAGTCCTTGTCAAGCCATTTATTCCCAGCCATCCTTTCCTACAGAGGCAGAGCAGCTAGGTCTTGGGAGTGGATTTCTTCATAAGAAATTCCTTGAGGCTATGTCATTTTCCTCAATTCCTCACTGGAATCTCATGATAATTTAACCCATAGCTGGAATTCACTTAGAGATTCTCAGGAGCTAGAGGCCAAAAAGACAGAGTCAATTTCTTTCATCATTTTCCCCCTCTTTAGTTCCTGGATCTTTCTGAGTGTTGTTTTGTTTTGGTAGATGAGAGAGATACTTAACAAATGAAGAGAAAAAAAACCAAGTCTCCCTTTTCTTTTCCCTTTTTATTCTAACTGGCTTTTTTCCCCCACTGTGGACTTTCAAATGAGATGTAATCTAAAATGGCTTATTTTTTTTTTCCAAAGTAACTCTTTCAAGGGGGAAAAGAAGCATCAATTGAGTTAGACTACTTGTTATAAACAATTTAGTGCCTGAGTTCTAAATTAAGCTAGAAAACACTTCGGAAATTACCTTGCTCAAATTCCTCAAATATTTCAAATCTTCAAATATTCAGACTGGTTTTCCCACTCAGAACTAGACAGTAGCACAGCCAAGAACCCAGATCTCAGAAGGCATTTGGTATTGCTAAAAATTCCCTGCCCATTTCCCATAATAACTGTTACTGCTTTCATGAACCTACTACTTTCCCATCACTCTGGCCCCCTACCTCAAGGGAAATTAAAATCTACTTAGCACAAAGTCCAGATTTCACCTCTAAAATTTCTCATCGCCCATAGCAAAAGATTATCAACACTTTTCAAGAGTAATCCTGTCATTTGTTATCTGTGTCTCATGGAGTACCATCCCCTCTAGAACCCTATTCTTTTGTTTTGTAATATTTATTTTTTAGTTATAGCTGGACACAATATCTTTATTTTTTATTTTATGTGGTGCTGAGGATCGAACCCAGGCCTCATGCTTGCTAGGCAAGCGTTCTAACCTCCGAGCCATAACCGCAGCCCTCTGAAACTCTATTCTACTAATAGTTTTGTTTTATCTGCATAGGGATCCTCACTCCATCTGCATCTCCTGTTCAATATGTAAACATGCTTGCATATGATATTTATGGTGAGTTTGTCCCCCATTCCACAAACTCTTTTCTTTTCATCATAACAAAACTTAAGAAAGTTTACACATTCTCAACTCTCAGTCACTCCTTCAACTTCAAAAATCCAACTTTTTTTAAAGAATTTTTTTATTGTAGACGGACACATCCCTTTATTTTATTTATTTATTTAGATAGTTAGTTAGTTATTTTTATGTGGTGCTGAGGATCCAACCCAGTGCCTCACACATGCTAGGTAAGCACTCTACATCTGAGCACAACCCCAGCCCCCAAAATCCAACTTTGATACTACTATTCTACTAAAAATGTGTGGTCTAAAGCCATCTGTGCCTTTCAAGGACATTTTTTTAAATTGAGAACTTGCTTCTCCTTTGGCTTCCTTATTCTCCTCTTCCTGTTGGTTTACTTCTAGGTTTTTCTTTCTTCCTTCATTCATTCCTTAATTACTGATGTTTCCCAGGGTTCTGTTCTTGGCACCTTTCCTTCTTATTCTCTCCTACAAATGATAAGTCTCATTTATACCTCAGCCCTCACACACATTTATATAATGTACACATACCATTTAAAGGAAAAGATTACTCCTAGGTATTCAATGGTGACAAATTATTTTTATTGTAACATTAGTTACTTATTTAAATATAAAATTAAATTTCTATGTTTATAGTTGTTATATGACTTTACAACTAAAACTTTGCAAAATGAATACAAATAAAACCAAACATCTTTTAAAAACCCTCATAAAATGAAATAAACATTAATTTGTGTGTTAGTGATGTTGTTTTTTTGAAACTAAATTGCTGCCTCACCAGCAACTGGTTGCTAATAACATGGCTCTTCTTAATTGAAATAGAGCTTAGTGCTGTGTGATGATTCAGTTCTCCCACCCCTCTTCTCTATTCAAACTACAATGAAACTTCTTTCACATAGGCAAGCACAAAATGACACTTGACCTGATTGCATCATTTGCATATTAAGCCTGGCTCTATGACACTTGGCACCAGCAAGATTATAAACAGAAATACAAATGCTGTCACTAGAGTAAGTTGTCAATACTTACTTACATGGTGGTCATCCAAATAATCCAGATTATGGTTGAAATGAAAACATGAATATAAGCATGAATATAAAAACCAATGTAGTGAACACACAAATCCCTGAAAATAAATGTGAAAAAATCCCAGAGATCTGGGGACCCCAACTTTGTGAGTTTCAGATCTGTATCTGCAGCCCAAATCCCTCTCTCAAGCCTCTGCCCTGTATTTCCAACTGCCTACTAAAAATTTTTCTACCTACATGACATCGCAGATGCAACATGTCCAAACTGAACTTGTTATCATTCCCCACGCACACACCCACCTTAACCTCTATTCCCAATCTTAGTCAATGACATCATCATCTACCATGATACCTAAGCCAAAAATTTAAGTCTCATCCTAGATTCTTTCCTCTGCCTCACCGCCTACATTCAAGTCTTATTGATGCTACTTCCTAAACTTCTTTTAAATCAATTGTCCCTTTACCTTTGACCCAAAACTCCTATTCAGAAACTATCTCAAGGAAATAATCTACATATTTAGAGTTGAGGCAAGGCTAAGGGAACCAAGAAGGGAGAGTAAAGGATACTGAGACTGGCAACGGTGGGAAGCCAATACTAGAAGGCCCAAAAGGGAAGGAAATGAGAAGCTGTCATTGGACCTCAATGAGAGTTGTAGCTCCGATAGGAGCTGTGGCCATAAGAGACTGTGGTTATAACAGCCTCTGACAGAAGGCAGCCAGATAGAGGAAGCCACCCTCTCAATCTTATGGAATGTCCTATTTAGGAACCTAACCAGAAATCAGAGGGCAAAGGAACCCAAATGATAACCAGCCTTATAGAACACAGAGCAGGGCAGAGAAGAATATTAAAAAAGAATTGAAGCACTTTTTTATTTAATTAATTTATTTTAATTAGATATATATGACAGCAGAATGCATTTTGATTCATTGTACATAATTGCAGCATAACTTTTCATTTCTCTAGTTATACATGACGTAGTGTTGCACATATGTGCAGTCATACATGTACCTAGGGTAATGATGTCCATCTCATTCCACCATCTTTCCTGCCCCCATGCTCCCTCCCCACCACTTCCTTCCCTTTGCCCAATTAAAGTTAAAGAAGGGCATCTAGATTGCTTCCACAGTTTAGCTATTGTGAATTGAGCTGCTACAAACATTGATGTGGCTGCGTTACTATATATAGTATGCTGATTCTAAGTCCTTTGGGTAAAGACCAAGGAATGGGATAGCTGGGTCAAATGCTGGTTCCATTCCATGTTTTCTAAGGAATCTCCATACAGCTTTCATAAGTGGTTGCATCAATTTGTAGTGCCACCAGCAATATGTATGAGTCTGCCTTTTCCCCCACATCCTCGCCAACATTTATTATTGTTTGTATTCTTGATAACTGCCATTCTGACTGGAGTGAGATGAAATCTTAGCATTGCAGCTCTTATACTTGCATTCCCATGTTTATTGTGGCACTATTTACAATAGCCAACATGTGAAATCAGTCAAAGTTCCCATCAACAGATGAAGTGATAAAATAATATGATTGATATATATATATATATATAAAGAGAGAGAGAGAGAGAGAGAGAGAGAGAGTACTATTCATCCATAAAGAAGAATCAGATTATGTCATTTGCAATAAAATGGGGTGACCAGAGGTTATGTTAAGCAAGATAAGCCAGACACAGAAAAACCAGTACTATATGTTTTTTCTCATGTTTTCTCACATATGGATAATTGGAAGAAAAAAAAGGATGACTTAAACATGGAAGACTGACTATTAGGAAAGGGAAAGATGACCACAGAGAGGGGAGTAAAAGAGAGTAAAGGGAGACTGGAATGATCACAGCACAATAAATGCATGTGTGGAAATGTCACAGTGAAATCCATTGATTTGTACAATTGATACGTGTTATAATAACAAGAATTGCAGCTCTTATGAGTGTGAGTTAGCTTTAGCACCCCTACTCAACAGATGGTTTGATTTACCAGAAAATAAAAGCAATTGAAATGGAAATCCTGGAAGAAAAAGAGAAAGAACTTCTGGGAATTAGGGTGTTCTAAATAGCCAGATATTCTCAGGACTTAGAAAGCCACTTGCATGCCCAGGGTGGGATGCATGCTGGAAAAGGCCTGAGAAGATGAAGCCTTTGCCTCTGGCTGGTCTCCGGGCTCCGTGCAAGCAGGAAACAGAAGGCTGAGGCAGAGGTGTGGAGCCCGGTCTGAGTAATGAAGGAGGGGGCCAATCTCCCAAGACTGGGAGAAGCTTTTCTTCTTTCTTTTCCCCTTTCTCCTGCCATTTTCCCCCCTTTTAAATTTTTTCTTTCTCTTTTTCTCTTATGTTAATCAAGAGTCCTATCATGGCAAAGCTGACCTTCAAAAATGAGGGAGAGGGACTGGGTTGTGGCTCAATGGCAGAGCATTTGTCTAGTACATGTGGGGCACTGGGTTCAATCCTCAGCACCACATAAAAATAAACAAAATAAAGGTATTGTGTCCATCTATAACTAAAAAAAAAAAAAAACAATTAAAAAAAAAACAACAAAAATGAGGGAGATATTAAGACCTTCCCAGATAAAAGCTGAGAGAGTTTGGTCTTGATAAACCACTCTACAAAAGTATGTTTTAAAAGAACACTTTTTGCTGAAATGACAGGGCACAAGAGAGTAACTGGAAGCCATATGAAGAAGCCACAGAAAGAACTCCAATACAGGTGACCATATAAGAAATAAAAACCTCACAACTTTTAGTTTGTAACTCCTCTTTTATATTTCCTACATGATTTTAAAGATAAATACATAACAAACATTATATCATTTTGTAGGTATAAAGGTATAATTTGTGACAATAACAACATAAAGCAGGGGGCAGAACTGTATAGGAACCGAGGTTATGTGATATTGAAGCTACATTGGTATCAATTCAAGCTAGGTTGTTATAAGTTTAGAATGTTTATTGTAACCCCCATGACAACCACTTAAAAATCTTTAAAACTCATATGAAAGAAATAAGAAGGGTAGGGCTGGGGTTGTAGCTCAGGGGAAGAGCGCTTGCCTAGCATGTGTGAGGCACTGGGTTCCATCCTCAGCACCACATGTAAATAAACAAAATAAAGGTCCATCAACAACTAAAAAATATTTTTAAGAAAGAAAGAAAGAAGAAGGGTATCAAAATTTACATTCCACAAAGTCAACCAAATATAAAAAAAGGACAGTAATAGAGGAAATAAGGCAGAAAAGGATAAGACACACTGAAAACAAACAGCAAAATGGCATTCCGTTCTTATCAGTTATTCCTTTATGTAAATAGATAACATTTTGAAATCAAAAGATAAAGAGATTGGCAGCATGTGTGTTTTAAAATGATGCAACTGTAAACACCTTCCACAAAGACTCGCTTTAGATCCAAAGACCCAAATAGATTGAAAGTGGAAAGATGGTGCCATGAATCGAATTTACACCCCCCACAAAATGTGTTAAAATCCTAACACCCAATACCTATGAATGTGAACTATCTATGAATGTGAACTCTTTTGGAAATTGGGTCTTTGCAGACAACCAAAGTATGATGAGGTCATTAGGGTGGATCCTAGTTCAATCTGAGCAGAAAGCTGATAGAAAGAAGGCCAAGTGGAAAGGCAGCAGAGATAGGAGCCATGTAGCCACAAGCCAAGGAATGCCTGGGACTCCCAGAAGCTGGAAGAGGCAAGGAAGGATTCAAGGAAGGTTCCTGCCAGAAAAACTCCAGAGGGAAGCCTGACCCTGATAACACCTCTATTCAACATTTCTGACCTCCAGAACGGTGAGAGAGACGTTCATATTACTTTATGCCACTCTGTGACACTTCGTTACAGTATCCCTAGGAAACTCAGACAGAGAGGAAAAAGGTATTCCATGAAAATAGCAATCAACACAGAACAGGAATGGCTACACGAATATCAATTTAAGCCAAAAACTGCCAGAAGAGAAATAGAAGGTGATTTTGCATTGATGAAAGAGTAAATTCATCAAAAGGATGTAAAAATTATACACATTTACACCAATAAGATAACTCAAAAATGTGCAAAAATACTGCAATGATTGAAGGAGGTTCTACAACATTAGGTGGAAACTTCAATACCCCAAAATTGCTACAGCATCTAGAGAGAAAATCAAAAAGAAAAATTAAGTATTTTAAACAACCTAGACCAACCAGACCTTTACAAACCAACAAGACCTAACAAACTTCACCTAACAACAGCGTTAACAATCTTCTCCAGTGAGTATGGAACATTCTCCAGATTAGGCCACAAAACAGACTCAATGAGTTTTAAAAGATTAAAATCATACAGTGCGCATTCTCTGACCACAATGGAATGCACCTAGAAATAACAACAAAGGGAAAATTCATAAAATGGGAAATTAAAAAGCACTCTTAAATAATGAATGGATCAAAGAGAAATAACAAGGAATGTTAGAAAAATACTTAGAAATGAATGAAAAAGAAAATACAGCATATCAGAAATTACAGGATACAGCAAAAGCAAGAGTCAGAGAAAAATTCATAGCTTTAAACATCTATAGATACTCCCAAATTTATTATAGCATTATTATATCCTGATAAACCCATAATGAGTTGAAGATATTATAAGTCAAAAATGTACTTAATACATTTAACACTTATTTACCAAATATCAGAGTTTAGTAACATAGGACAAGTAGAACAAAACAGACATTATTACTGTATGTATATATGTGACTGCATGACCAATGTGATTCCACAACATGAATGCTCAGAAAAATGAGAAATTATATCTTATCTATACTGATATATCAAAGTACATAAATGCATTCAACTTCATGTATAACTAAAGCAAATTTTTTTTTAAGAGAGAGTGAGAGAGAGAGAGAATTTTTTAATATTTATTTTTTAGTTTTCAGCGGACACAGCATCTTTGTTTGTATGTGGTGCTGAGTATCGAACTTGGGCCGCACACATGCCAGGCGAGCGCGCTACCACTTGAGCCACATCCCCAGACCCTTAAAGCGAATTTAAAAAAAAAAAAAATTAAATTAAGTAAATGGGAGAATGTGAAAAAGAGTGAAAGAAAGCTGACAAAAAAAGGGATTGAAAAAGAATACTACAAACAATCATATGTCAAAAAAATCAATAATAGCTATACATGGTAGCACATACCAATAATACCAGCAACTGGGGAGGCTAAGGCAAGATCACAAGTTTGAGACCAGCCTAGGCAATTTAGTGAGACCTTATCTGTCTCAAAATTTAAAATAATAATAATAATAAAAAGGGCTGGAGATGTGGAGATGTAGCTCAATGGTAGAGTGCCCCTAGAATCAGTTCATAATAACACACACACACACACATACACACACACACACAAAAAAAAAAAATGGATCAAAGCTCTAACTGTAAGAGCTAAAACTACAAAACTCTTAGAATAACACAGAGGTAAATTTTCATGCCCTTGTGTAAGAAAAACAAAGTTAGATAATCTAGATGAAACGAGCAAATTCCTAGAAACACATGATCAACAAAATTGACTCAAGAAGAAATAAAAAATCTGAGCAGAGTCCTAACGAGTAAATGGGTAGTTAAAAAAAAAAAAAAAAAAAAAATTCCAACAAAGAAAAGTCCAGGAACAGATGGCTTCAGCGTTGAATCATACCAAACATTTAAAGAAAAATTAACACCAATTCTTCTCAAAATTTTCAGAAAACTAAAGATTAGAGAACACTTCCTACTCAACATATGAGGCCAGCATTACTCTGACACCAAAACCAGATCAAAAGCTGAAAAGAAAAGAAAATTACAAGCTGACATTCTCAACATATATGAATATAGATTGCAAAAATCCTCAAAAAACTGCTAGTAAACCAAATCCAACAGAAAATTAAAAGATTACAGACCATGAACCAAATGGTTTTTATACCAGAAATGTAAGAATGATTCAACATTTTTTTAAAAAGCAGATGATGTAATTCATCATATTATAGAACGAAGGGAAAACACCATGTGGTCATCTGAATGATGCAAAAAAAAAAAAAATCATTTAACAAAATGAAAAAAAAAAAAAAACACACAGAGAAAACTAGGAATAGAAGAACTCTTCCTCAATGTAATTAAGGGCATTTATTGATTACCCACAGCTAGGAACAAGACAAGGATGACCACTTTCACTAATACCTTCATTGTATTGGAAATATTAGGTAAGAGAAATATTAGGTAAAAAAAAATAATAGAAGACATACAATTTAGAAAGAAGTAGTAAAACTATTTCTTTATGCACATGGCATGATCCTCTATATAGAAAATCCCCCAAAACCCATAAAAGAAAATGAACTACTAAGCAAATTCAGTAGTTTTGAGTATAACATCAATACTGAAAAATCAATTTTATTGCTATACAACAACAGCAAACAAGCTGAAAAAAAAAATAAGAAAAAAACTCAACTTACAAAATCATTGAAAAGACAAAAAAACCTTAGAATAAATTTAAGGAGGTGAAAGACTAAGAAAGCAATATGGCAAATGATTGCAGTTTGTGAACTTAGGAAAAATAATGTAAGATATTACCATGATTTGGACCTGGTTTATCTCCCAAAGGTTCACATGCTGGAAGCTTGGTCCCTAGTGGAGTCCTGTGAGAGATAGTGGGACCTAGTGCAAGGCGATTAGGTCAAATGGGGGTTCTGCACTTAGAAGGGATTATCGTTGCTCTTGCAGGAACCCAGTTAGTTCTCACAGGAGTGGGTTGTTAGAGAGCAAAGCCACACCATTCACTTGGCTCCTTCTGCACACAGTTCCCTTTCTGATTGTCTACCATGTGGTAACACAGTCAAGGGGACCCCTCACCAGAGACTGAACAAACGAGGTTGCCCAATCTTGGACTTTCAGCTTCCAAAACTGGAACCCAAAGAAACCTTTTTTTTTTTTTTTTTTTTAATAAAATATCTAGCTTTGGATTTTATTTGTTAGAGCTGAAAATGGGATAATACATATAGGTGTTTATTGAAGGGTTATTTCAAATTTTATAGAGAAATGACTTTTCAAAATAAAATGTTGAGAAAAACTTGTTCAAATAACAATATTATTTTATTATACTATTAGCTTCAATATATAGAATTAAAAATTGGCAAAATTCCAAAGAGAAGTTGGCAAATTCACCATCCAAGTGAGAGATTTTAATGAACTCTGTTAATAACCGGTAAAGCAGCTTTAAAAATCAAGAAGCATGCACAAGGCCCTAGATTAGACTCCCAGTTCCACTCCCCAGATCAATAAGAATAAAGAATATCTGAACAAGTTTGACTTAATAGATACATATTTATACAACAACTTCAAAACAAAAAAGTATAACCTTTTTAATCACATAGAGTATATATGAAAATTGACCAGGTGTCAGGAGATACAGTGTCTCAATAAATTTGGATGAATCAATATCACACAGAAAACATCATGACTGCAATGCTGCTGATTATACTAAATCTATGAAGATACAAATTTGGAAATTTTAAAACATACTTCTAAATCTAATTTTCATCATGAAAATTAGAAAAAAATGGGACTAGGAATATATGTATAGTCAAACTTTAGAAAAAATAAAAACTAAAAATTAATAAGACCCAACTTTTTTGTTTGTTTTTGTTTTGTGATGTTGGAAATTGAACCCTTGTGTTCACAAGGCAAGTGTTCCACCACTAAGCTACATCTCTAGCCCTAGGCCTAACTTTTAAATATTAGAAAAAGTGCAACATAACAAAGATATTAAAAGTTGGAAGATAATTAAAACATAAATTAATGAAATAAAAATAAACATATACCAAAGAGCATTAACAAAGAAAAAAAGTTATTTTTTGAAACAATGATAAAATTGGCAACAAAGACTATTCAATAAAAAGGAGAGGAATAAATTAAAGTATTAGAAAGTAAGTACAGATGCAGCATACATTAAAAAACTAACACAAAACATTAGGAAGATATGTATGCCAAAAAATTTGAGAACTTGAATGAAAAAAACAACTTAGAAAACAACCTGAAAATTTAAAAAAAAAATTACAAGTTAATTTATAATGATAACATAATTTGATACCAAAGTCAAGCTAGGTTATTACAAGGAAGAAATTTCAACTGATTCTCACTCATGAACATAAATGCAATAATCATAATTAAAAAGTAGTAACCCAAATTGGAATGGTTCTAGACTTTGCAGTGTCTTCAAAAAAGGGATCCATGAGCTGGGGATGTGGCTCAAGAGGTAGTGTGCTTGCCTGGCATGCGTGTGGCCCGGGTTCATTCCTCAGCACCACATACAAAACAAAAGATGTTGTGTCCGCTGAAAACTAAAAAATAAATATTAAAATTCTCTCTCTCTCTCTCTCTCTCTCTCTCTTAAAAAAAAAAAAAAAAAAAAAAAGGATCCATGGGCTGGGGCTGTAGCTCAGTAGTAGAGCACCTGCCTTTCATGTGTGAGGCACCGGGTTCAATCCTCAGCAGCACATAAAAGTAAATAAATACATATATTTAAAAAAAAAAAAGAATTAAGGTAACTAAAAAAACCTTTTTAAAAAAGTGATTCATCATGAATAAGCCTATTCTCCAGCCAAATCACCTTGGTTTACTGTTACTAAATGCTTAACATGCATTCAACCTTCACATTAAAACCTTGTAAGATAGAAATTATACTATTATTCCTGTTTTACAGACGAGAAACCCAAGGCGTTGACAATTTAAGGAAACAGTCCATGTCCTAAAGCTGAGTTGTACTCTCAAGAGCTTTCCAAGCTTTCAACCCAGGTTAATTCTTGAGTTGGAACTCGTTTCACGAGCTGGGGCACTTTTTGAAGTGGCTTCATTTGTATGTAACTGTAATGCCCAACTAAAGGAAATATAAACAATGAAAAAGTCTGGCACTAGCTACTTTTAAAGCTGGGCATAAATAACTTAACATTCGAGGCTTTGGTTGGCTTTTGTGTGATTCTCATGGCTTTCCTTCAGAGTGACAGATCACCACCCAGCTCCAAGCATCACATTCTGACATGCTCACACAAAGTATTAAAATACAGTTGAAAATTGGTAGGGATTTTTCCTCATACATTTTTTTTTTTCTGGATGAAAATCTTCCCAAAAGCTCCATGAAGAACTACCTAGATGTTTAATTAGCTATAAATAAATTTGTCAAACCCTAAACCAGATACACGGATATAGAATAACTATCATCAATTGCAATTCGCTGCCTAGACTGCCCACCTCCCCCAATCATGTTGGCCCTCAATGACTGAAAAAAAAAAAAAAAATGGCAATTCTATTTCCAAGGGAGAAGAAGAAATGACTGTTGGGGTGGCAACCAGTGAGATGTCAACAATCATTTTGATTTTACCTATGTACCATAATTTAATTAAAGTGATCCCATGTTGAAAGATACTTAGGTTGTTAATTTTACACTATTATAAAGAAAGCTACAATAAACATTTCTAACACTTTTATATTTTTAATTTTTCCTCAACATAAATTCCTAGAATTTTTGTATCAAAGCTGATTTTTAGGCCTTAAATATACATACATATGTATATCGCCAAGCTACAATCCAAAATATTTATGCAGATGTAAGCTCACACCAAAAGTATAAGAGTACCCATTTCTTCTCACTTTCAAAAATGTTAATTAACTTCACCATTGCTTTAAATATTTGAAAATACAAGAAAAATTATATAAATGTCTTCTTTTAAGGCTTAGCTTTAAAATTACAAAACAAAAATTGTTTATTGATAAAAATTTAACAGTCCAAATGTATAAAGCAAAAAGTACCTCCTTTTCCCAGCCCACTGCCACCATTCTCATTCCCTGGAGGGAATCACTGTCAACTATTTGTCAACTCCACAGCTGCAGAGATCTTGGTCATTTATGGCTCTCTAGTTGATAGGCCGATTTTTGGCATATTCTGCACTTAATAAATGTCTGTTTATAAAAATGGCATCATAGCTACATTATTTTCCAACTAATAAATTCTACCCAACAGCATACTCTAAATATCTTTCTGTACTTTCTATACTTTGCATATAGGTCTGCTTCATTAAAAAAAAAAATAAATGCAGGAGAGCACTTGCCTCACATGTGTGAGGCACTGGGTTTGATCCTTAACATCACATAAAAATAAACAAATAAAATTAAGGCAGGCTGTCCATCTACAACTACAAAAAATATATATTTTTTTAAATGTAGGGCTGGGGATGTGTAGAGTTCTTGCCTTGCATGTGTGAGGCCTTATGTTCCATCTCCAGCACCACCTAAATAAATTAATTTTAAAAATAAATAAATGCATAGTGTTTCATTGTACGACCATGACATAATTTATCAACCCCCTACTTAGATTCTTCCATTATTTCACTAGTATAAGCACCACTCACAGAAATATCCTTGGAAATATATCTCTGTGCAAATATTTCTAAGCAATAAGATCCAATAACAGTTTCAAGGTAAAAAAAAAAAAAATGTGTGTGTGTGTGTGTGTGTGTGTGTGTGTGTGTGTGTGTGTCTCAAAACTGGGCATAGTGTCAATGCCTATAATTACATTTACTCAAGAGGCTGAAGCAGGAGGATAGCAATTTTGAGGTCAGCCTTAGCAACTTAATGAGATCCTGTCACACAATAAAAAATAAAAAGGGCTGTGGATATAGCTCAGTGATAAACACCCCTGGATTCAATCCCTAGTATTTGTCCCAAAAGTGTGACATTGTTTTCTTCCGTATCTAAATGTTTCCCTATTCTTAAGTCAGCATTTGATATTGAAAATATTTAGGCATTTTTTACTATTAGACATAAAATTTTTCCTCATTATTTGAATTTTAGACATAATCAGTTAGGCATAACTAATATTTTCTTATGATTACTGGCCATTTGTATTTCATCTGTAAATGCCTTGTTAGGTCCCTTACCTATTTTCCTATTAGTTTTTGTCTTTTTCTTACTTATCTCAAGGAATTTGAGATATATAATTAATATATTATATATATATAATATATATAATTAATATACTTTAATTACCTTTAGTCTACTACATATTTTGAAATATTTTCTCCCCGGTTTGCTTTTTTTTTCTCTCTCATTGTGGTATCACAGATCTTATATTCAAGTTTCTTTTTTTAATATACATAAATATTTAGTTGTAGAGGGACACAATACATTTATTTATTTATTTATTTATTTATTTATTAAATGAAAGTTTTTTTGTTTTCTTTTAAAGAGAGAGAGAGAAAGAGAATTTTTTAATATTTATTTTTTAGTTTTCGGCAGACACAACATCATTGTTTGTATGTGGTGCTGAGGATCGAACCCAGGCTGCACGCATTCCAGGCGAGCGCGCTACCGCTTGAGCCACATCCCCAGCCCCAGTTTTATTTATTTTTATGTGGTGCTGAGGATCAAACCCAGTGTCTCACATGTACCCCTGACCTTCAATCCTGTCCCTTCAAATTTATCTTTTTGGGTATAGTACTATGGTGATTTAATTACCATAGCTTTATATAATATTTTGCTATCTGGTATCATAAGCCACTCATCAAAACTCTTTTCAAAAATGTTTTGATTTTAGGGCTGGGATTGTGGCTCAGTGGTAGAGTTCTTGCCTAGCGTGCATGAGACACTAGGTTCAATTCTTAGCACCACATTAAATAAATAAATAAATAAAGGTATTGTGTCTGCCCACAATTTATATATATGTTTTGACTTTAGTTGACCCTGTCTCTAAATAAAATACAAAATGGAGCTGGGGATGTGGCTCAGTGGTTGAGTGCCCCTGAGTTTAAACCCTGGTACGTGCCCCATCCCCCACAAAAAAAATGTTTTAACTTTTTACATTTCCAATTTAATTCATTAGCTTTCCCAGAAAGTTTTTCCTCTTATTCAATTTTTTTACTGGACTACCATACCAAATCACCCAATTCAAACATCTTTGTATCTCCACTGAGTCTTTCCTCTCTCTCCCCAGTAAACTTTCTTCAAGATTTCTCAAACCTTCCCCTGTTCACTGCTCCCATAGTTATTGATTTATTGCAGTCCTCTTTGCTTCTGAGTTACTGCAATAATCTCCTAACAGGCCTCCCAATCTCCAATATCACCCTCCTCCAATCCATTCTCTACACTGTGATCAGACAACACTTCTCAAAAAAAGAAAATCTAGTTATGTGACTACATGCTTGAAATTCTATGAGGTAAAGTTTGGACCCTCCAATTTCTGGCAATTTTTACCTACCAGTCTATTCTCTTTCTCTTCCTTCTTCCTTGTTAATTCATGGTGATTTTCTTCCTTTTCTTTCATGACTCTTCTTTTCTGTGTAGAAACTTTTCCTTTTCTTTTATGTTTAATCATCTTTTATTCTCCTGAAAACTCTGCTGAAGCATCACCTTCCCCAGAACCATCCGTCTGTGATCCCACAGTATTAGTGCCCATATACTTCTGTCATAACACCTGTCAAACCACTCAGGACATGAATGTTCATAGTAATTCTATTATAGCCCCAAATAATCTAAATGTCCATTAATAATAAAATGGATCAATAAATATGGTTTGTTCATACACTGGGATGCTCAATACCAATAAATAAATAGCAAGCCTCTGAGACATAAAACAACACGGATAAATCCTACAGACATAATGTGAATACAAGAAGACAGACTCTTGAGATGCATAATATACCATCCCCCCCAGCCATACTGAAAAACCTAATGAGTCACAAGACACTGGGGTAGGGTATACAGCTGAATCATGCCTCCAAAGTGAGAAAAAAATTAGGTGTAGATTGAGCTCTTCTTCACTCTGCATAACAAATCTTTTTACATTAAGACTAGAAAGAATCAAACCATTGTACTAACTGTGTTCCAGGGCAAAGGTCAAAAACATAGGATACAAAATATCTAGCATCCAGCAAGGTGATATCACCATATCCTGAATCCAGTAAAAAATTGCCAGACATGAAAAACACCAAGGGAAAAATGACTCATAATGAGGAGAAAATTCCATCAATTGAAACCAATCCAGAATTGACAAAGCTGAAAAACTTAGTAAACATTATTATAACAGCATACTTGCTACTTGTTCAAAAATTAAATGAAGATATAGTACATATGAAAAAAGAAATTCAGCTAAAACTTTCAGAGATTAAAACTACAGTGGATGAAATGGAAAACACTCTGGATGATATTAATAACAGATTTGACATTGTTAGAAGAAATTAATAACAGAGAAGGAAAGATTAATTGATTTATAGAAATAGCAAATAAAACCTAGAGACAAAAAGTAATTTTTAAAATAAATAGAACATGAATGATCCACAAGATAATTTCAGGAGCCTAGCATATGCTTAGAGTCCTTCATGGAGAGGAAATATGGTGGCAAAATTTAAAAAAAAAAGTATTTGAAGAAAGACTAAAATCTTTCAAACTTGATGGAAATTATAAACCCAACCTATTCAAGAAGTTTAAGCACTCCTGAGCATAAAAACATGAGGAAAAACTACACCAAAGCCCATCATAATTTAATTACTCAATACCAGTGATAAAGAGAAAATGTAAAAAGTAGCTGGAGGAAAAAAAGACACATTATGGAGAGAGCAATAAAGATAAGGATAATAGCATGGTTCTTATCAGACACTGGCAATAGAAAAGCCAGTGACGCAACACTGTTAAAATACCAAAAGGAAAGAAAAAAAAAAAAAACAAACCTGTCAACCTAGAATTCTATACCTAATAAAAATATCTTTCAAAGAAAGGTGAAATAGACTTTTTCAAACATATATATAAAAGCTAAAACATCCCTCATAGAAGACCTGCACTACAAGAAATGTTAGTGAATGAAATGAAATCCTTAAGGCAGAAGAAAAATGATACTCAATGGAAATTAGGGATCTATACAAAAGAAGGCAGATCAGTGGAAATCATAATTCTCTGAAAAAATATATAAGAAATTTTTATTTAAATAACTTTTAAAGACATTAACAAATAAAATAAAAGCCCTATATCATGGAGTTTATAATATATGTAAATGTATAAAGACAACTCTCATATTATAAGGCTGTTATACATAAAGTATAGTGTAAGATGATAATATCACTTGAAGGAAGTGAAAATATGCATTATAACCCCTACAGAAATCTCTAACAAAGAGTTATAACTAGGACAGGAGGTACAGCTCAGTGGGGGAGCACTTCCCTAGCATTGTGAGGCTCTGGGTTCCATCCCCAGCAAAGCAGGAAAAAAAAAAAAGTTATAGCTAATAATAACATTAAATGTAAATATAAAACCTTTAGGGAAAAACATAGGGGAGAAGTTCTATAACATTGGTCTGAACAATGATTTTTTTATATTAACCTAAAAACATGGGCCAAAAAAGCAAAAATAGACAAAAAGCATTACATCAAATTAAAAAACTTCTGGCTGGGTGTGGTGATATGAGCCTGGAATTCCAGCTACTTGGACTAAGGCAAGAGGATTGCAAGTTCAAGGGCAGCCTGGACAAACAAAAAGTGATAAGGGTTAGGGATGTAAGTTTTGTGGTAGAGCACCCCCAGTACCATCACCAAAAAAAAAAAAAAAAAAAAAAAAACAAAAGTTTCTGCACAGCAAAGAAAGCAATTAACTAAAGAGACAACCTACTGAATGGGAGAAAATATTTACAAACCATACCTCTGATGAGGAATTCCTATTCAGAATACATTAAAAACTCAATAACAAGAAAACAAATAATCTGCTTTATAAATGCAATATATATTTCTAAAAGAAGACATACAAATGGCCAAAAAAGTACATAAAAAAACTCTCAATCCACTAATCAGGAAAATGCCAATTAAACCCATCAAGAGAAAGCACCTCACACCTGTTAAAATTATTGTTTTCAAAAAAAGACAGCACAAAGATAACAAGTGTTGGTTAGGATGTGGAGAAATTGTAATGCTTATACACTGTTGGTAGAATTTAAATTAGTATAGTCTCTGTAGAAAAAAGCATGGAGTTTCCTTGAAAAATTAAATATACGGCTACCATAGGATCCAGCAATCACACTTTCGGATATTTACTTAAAATGTTTGAAGTCAGGGGCTGGGGTTGTGGCTCAGCAGTAGAGCACTTGCCTAGCGCGTGCAAGGCCCTGGGTTCAATTCTCATCACCACAAATAAATAAATAAATAAAATTAAAAGGTATTGTGTCCAACTATAACTAAAAAAATAAATAATAAAAAAGTTGTGGGGCTGGGGTTGTGGCTCAGAGGTAGAGAACTCGCCCGGCACACATGAGGCATTGGGTTCCATCCTCAGCACCACATAAAAATAAAATAAAGGAATTGTGTCCACCTACAACTAAAATATATATATTTTAAAAAATTGTGTATTTAAAATAAAAAGATCTGAAGTCAGTAAGTCAAACAGATGTCTGCATTCCCGTAGTCATTGCAGCATTTTTCGCAGTAATCAAGATATGGAATCAATTAAGTATCCATTAATGGACAGATGAATAAAGAAAATGGGCCATACAGCCAGGCACAGTGGTGAACACTTGTAATCCCAGCAGCACCGGAGGCTGATGGAGGAGGATTGCAAGTTCAAAGCCAGCCTCAGCAACAGTGAAGCACTAAGTAGCTGAGACTCTGTCTCTAAATAAAATACAAATTAGGGCTGGCTCACTGGTTGAGTACCCCTGAGTTCACTCACTGGTATCCCCCACCAAAAAAAAAAATGAGGTACACATACACAATGGAATACTATTCTCCCTTTAAAAGGAAGCAAATTCAGTCATTTAGAACAAGTGAATGAACTCAGAGGACATTATGTTAAGTGAAATAAACCAGGCATAGATAGATAAATATTGCCTGATTTCACTTACACATGGAAACTAAAAAAGTCAAACTTAGAAGATGAGAGTAGAAAGGTGGTTACTAGGAGATGGGGGTGGTGAGGGCAGAGGTTGGAATTGGGAAGATGCTGGTCAAAGACACAAAATTCCAGTTAGGAGAAATAGGTTCAGAAGATCTGTGTACAACTTGGTGATCATAGTTAATAAGATTATATTGTATAGGGCTGGGGACGTGGCTCAAGTGGTAACGCGCTCACCTAGCATGCACAGGACGCTGGGTTCGATCCTTGTGTCCACCGAAAACTGAAGAATAAATATTACCAAAAAAATTATATTGTATACTTAAAATTGCTAAGAAAGCAGGTTTTTGTTGTTTTGTTTTTTCAGTGCTGAGAATCAAACCCAGGACTTCATACATGTAAGGCAAGCTCTCTACCACCGAGCCACAGCCCCAGCCCTGACAGTAGATTTAAAGTGTTCTCATCTCAAAAAGAAAGAAGTATGTGAGATGATAAACATATTAATAAGCTTGTTTTAGCCATTCACAATGAATATTTGTTTCAAAACATCATGTTGGGACTGGGGACTTGACTCAATGGTAGCGCGCTTACTTGGCATGTATGAGGATTGGGTTTGAAACCAAACAATGCCAAAACAAAAAAAATATATGTGCCATAAATATATGTGATTTTAATTTGTCAATTAAATGCATAAAAATATAAGCAAAAATGTAAATAACATAAACATACCAAATTAAACTGCAGAGCCTGTCAGATTGGATAAAAAGGAAAACATGATATGCTGTTTATAAGAAACATACTTTAAATACAAAATATCAACAGGTTACAAGTTTAAAAAGTAAAAAAAAAAAAAAAATACATCATGTTAACACCAATAAAAGAAGGAATGAATGCCTATACTAATCACTAACAAAGTAGATTTCAGAACAAAGAATGTTATCAGATCCTTACAGGTCATTTCATAATGATGAAGGGGTCAATTCGAGCATACCATAATCTAAAAACATTCACCAAACAAGATAGCTTCAAAATACATGTAACAAAACTTGATAGAACTACAAAGAGAAAAATAAAATCCACAATTGTAATAGAAGATTTCAATAACTTTCCTCTCAATAGTTAAAAGAGCAAAGTAGCAGAAAATCAGTAATGGTAGAGTAGGGATTTTACACACATTATCAATCAAGTTGACATTGCTAATGTGTAGAGATGTCTACTCAATAATAGCAGAATACACATTCTTTTCAAGTGTGCATGGAATATTCTAATACCTTAATTTTTTTTTAGTTATAGATGGACACAGTACCTTTATTTTATTTATTTATTTTTATGTGGTGGTGATGATTGAACCCAGTGCCTCACGTATACTAGGCAAGCAATCTGCCACTGAGCTACAACCCCAACCCTATTTTAATATATTGATAGATAACATTCTGTGCCATAAAAAAGTCACAATAAATGTAACAGGATTCAAGTCATATGAAGCATATTCTTGAACTTAGAAATTAAGTCAGAAATCAATGATAGAAAGATCTCTGCAAAATCTCCAAATATTTGAGCACTAAATAAAATATTTATAAACAATCCATGGATCAAAGCAGTAATAGAAAAAGAAATTTTTCTTTTAAATATTATTTTACACCAAACGAGAGTGAAAACAAACATAAAACTTTCTGAGCTTTATAAAAGCACTACTTGGAATGGGAGTTCTTTATTGCACTAAAGCCTATAGTGATAAAGAAGAACGATCTCATATTGATGACATAAGTGTCTACCTTAAGAAACTAGGGTGAAAAAAGAACAAATTAAACCTGATAAAAGCAAAAGAAAGGAAAAAATAAAGATCAGAAGCAGAAATAAAAGAAAGAAAAAATGAACAGCAAAAAACAGACAAAATCAATGAAATTAAAAACTGGTATTTATGAATTGATAAATTGCTAAACTTAACAGGAAAAGAGAGAAGACACAAATTACCAATATCAAAATAAAAGAGATGACATCAACATAGATTCTACAAATATTAAAAGTATAATAAGAGAATATTGTGAGCAGATTTTTGCAAATACATTCAACAATTGAAATGAACAAACTCATGAAAGATACAAACTATCAAAGTACATGTAAGAAGCAATAGATGATTTAAAGTATGTATATTTATTAAAGAAATCAAATTTTTAGTTTAAAACCATTTCATAAAGAAAACTTCAGATCCAGATGGCTTTACTTATGAATTCTACCAAGTAAGGAAGAAATTATTTTAATTTTACACAAAGTCTTCTTTTAAAAAAACTGATTCAAGAGCTGTATGGGATGGTGCATACCTGTAATACCAGCCACTCAGGACCCTGAGGCAGAAGGATTACAAGTTCAAGGCCAGCTTGGGCAATTTAGCAAAATTAAATGTCTCAAAATAAATGAAGAACTAGGGATATAGCTCAGTGGTAGAGTTCTTGCCTAGCATGTGTGAACCACTGATTTAATCCTCAGTACAGAAACAGAAAAAGAAAAAGAAAAAAAAAAAAACTAAGGAAAATACTTTTCAACTGATTCTGAATATCCTGAATCTCCCTGATAACAGAACAGATATGATGATAAAAGAAATTCACAAAGCAATATTCCTCAATAATATAGATGGTGTAAAAGTCTGTTTTCTATTTTCTGTTGCTATCACATCAAAAGATGAAATTCTATAATCTTCCAAGAGTCAAAAGACAAGAATGTTAAAAGAAAAATAACAGGAAAAAAATGGCTGATATAGTTATAAAAAAAGAACTATTCAATATCATTTGTGATTAAAGAAACACAAATTATTTTTCCCACAATTTTATTGACACTATAAAAGGATGACAATAGTACCCCAATTCCAGACCAGTTCTCCAGTATACTTTTGGGGACTGATGTGTTCCTTTGCCAAGGTACAGAAAAGTAACTAAAATATGATAAAATTCTGCTCACAAATAACTATTTGACCTTGAGAAAAGAATATCAACACATTGGATTTCCATGTTCAACTCTGTACAATATGGAGGTAAAAAAGACACTTCCTCAATACCTATGTGCTAGCTCTAATATGTTGTTTTGGATTGACTTAAAGGCATATTTTCTCTTAACTCAAAAGAAGATATGTCCCCATCCTGGAGTGGCTACTCAGTGAAAAAAACTATGCAATGGACATAGCATTTATTATTTTATTTAATCTCTATCACAACTCTGTAAGATTTTTATAGCTGAGAAAATTGAAGACCCTCAGTAGCCATCAATGTATTTCCATACTTCCACTGCATTGTAAAGAATCAATGAGCTGGGTCCAGTGGCACACATCTTTAATAGTCCCAACTACTCAGGAAGCTGAGGCAGGAGGATTTCAAGTTCAACACCAGCCTTGGCAACTTAGTCTCTATCTCAAAATAAAATAAAAGGACTTGGGCAATAGCTTAGTGGTAGAATATTTATCTTGCACATATGAGACCCTAGGTTCAATCCCCAATAACACACACACACACACACACACACACACACACACACACCAATGAATTTTTCTCTAGTCATGAATGAAATCAAAGAATGAAAAAGGCCCTAACAGACACATACTCAATGAATCAAAACTACAATAAATAGTAGGAGCTCCACATGAAAAGATGAAAACATTTTCAATGTTGCATATTTCTATGCTAAACCCTGCTAACTTTGATGTTATTTGGTATTGCAACTTTAAGTGAAAAGAATGTTAGTATTAGAAAATAAAAAAATAGAAGTTACTGTAAAACAAAAATGGAAACTACTGTAACAAATGGAGACTAAATAATACACAATTGAGTAGTGAATGGAAGGTAGAAGAAATCAAGAATGAAATGAATAAATTCTTAGAGATAAATGAGAACACTGATACAACATATCAAAATCTTTGGGACACTATGAAGGCAATACTAAGAGGAAAGTTTATTGCATTGA
The DNA here is from genome assembly GCF_048772815.1 of Callospermophilus lateralis. NCBI lineage: Eukaryota > Metazoa > Chordata > Mammalia > Rodentia > Sciuridae > Callospermophilus > Callospermophilus lateralis. The sequence goes on from NC_135307.1 coordinate 101,700,172, forward strand.
GTGCATTCATTAAAAGAATAAAAAGTCAATAAATAAATGACCTAACACTACATCTCAAACCCTAGAAAAATCAACACCAAAAGCAGTAGAAGACAGGAAATAATTAAAATCAGAGCCGAAATTAGTGAAATCAAAGCAAAAGAAACAATTGAAAAAATTGACAAAACAAAAAGCTGGTTCTGTGAAAAATTAAATAAAATAGATAAATCCCTGACCATGCTAATGAACAGAAAAAGAGAGAAAACTCAAATTACTAAAATACAAGATGAAGAAGGAAATATCACAACAGACACATCTGAAATACAGAAGAAATTTTGAAAATTTATACCCTAATAAAATAGAGAATATCAAAGACATTGACAAATTTCTGGGGACATGTGACCTACCCATACTGAATGAGGAGGTCATACATGATTTAAATAGATAAATTTCAAGTAATAAAATAGAAAATGCCATCAAGGGAGAAGGGAATAGCATGGATGGTGAAAGGAGACCCTCATCATTATACAAAATACATGTATGAAGATGTGAATTTGGTGTCAACGTACCTTATATAATCAGAGTTATGATAAATTATGGTATAATGGTGTACTAAGAATTGTAATGCATAAATAAATAAATAAATAAATAAATAGAAAATGCCATCAAAAGCCTATCAATCAAGAAAAGCCTGGGACCAGATGGATTCTTAGCTGAGTTCTATAAGCCTTTCAAAGAAGAATTAACACCAATACTCCTCAAAGTATTCCATAGAATAGAAAAGGAGGGAATTCTTCCAAACTCATTCTATGAGGCTAATATCACCCTGATACCAAAACGAGACAAAGATACATCAAAGAAAGAAAACTTTAGACCAATATCCCTGATGAACATATATGCAAAAATTCCTAATAAAATTCTGGCAAATCACATACAAAAACATATTAAAAAGATAGTACACCACAATCAAGTGGGATCCATCCCTGGGATACAGGGTTGGTTCAACATATGGAAATCAATAAGTGTAATTCATCGTATTAATAGACGTAAAAACAAGAATCATGTGATCATCTCAATAGATGCAGAAAAGCATTTGACAAAATATAGCATACCTTCATGTTCAAAGCACTAGAAAAACTATGGATAGTAGGAATATACTCAACACTGTGAAAGCTAAACCCAAGGCCAGCTTTATTCAAATGGAGAAAAATTGAAAGCATTCCCACTAAAAACTGGAACAAGACAAGGATGTCCTCTTTCACCACTTCTATTCAACATCATCCTTGAAACTCTAGCAAGAGCAATTAGACAAAAGAAAGAAATTAAAGGGATACAAATAGATAAAGAAAAACTCAAACTATCACTATTTGCTGATGACATGATTCTATATCTAGAAGATTCAAAAAATTCCACAAGGAAACTTCTAGAACTAATAAATGAATTCAGCAAAGTAGCAGAATATAAAATCAACACCCATAAATCAAATGTATTCCTATATATCGCAATTAATCCACTAAAAGAGAAATTAGGAAAACTACTCCATTCACAATAGCCTCAAAAAAATAAATAAATAAAATACCTGGGAATCAATCTAACAAAACAGGTGAAAAAAATAAAACTACAGAACACTAAAGAAAGAAATTGGAAAAATCCTCAGAAGATGGAAAGATCTCCCATGCTCCTGGATAGGCAAAATGGCCATACTACCAAAAGCATCTTACTGATTTAATGCCATTCCTATTAAAATGTCATAGAAATAGAAAAAGCAATCATGAAATTTATTTGGAAAAATAAGAAATCCAGAATAGCTAAAACAATCCTTAGCAAGAAAGTAAAACAGAAGACATCACAATACCAGACCTTAAACTATACTACTGAGTTGTAATAACAAAAATGACATGGTATTGGCACCAAAATAGACTTGTAGACCAATGGTACAGAATAGAGGACACAGAGATAAACCCACATAAATATGATTATCTCATACTAGACAAGGTGCCAAATACATTCACTGGAGAAAAGATAGCCTATTCAACAAATAGTGCTGGCAAAACTCAAAATCCATATGCAGCAAAATGAAATTAAACCTCTATCTTTCACCCTGCACAAAAATCAACTCAAAGTGGATCAAAGACTTAGGTACTAGAACAGAGACCTTGTGCCTAACAGAAAAAAAAAATAGACCAAATCTTCACATTGGATAGGATCTGACTTCCTTAACAAGACTCCTAAAGCACAAGAAATAAAATCAAGAATCAATAAATGGGATAGATTCAAATTGAAAAGCTTCTTCTCAGCAAAGGAAACAATAACATGAGGAGAGAGCCTACAGATTGGAAGAAAATCTTTACCACATGTACCTCCTATAAAGCAATAATCTCTAGAATATATATAGAACTCAAAAAACTTAACACTAAAAAAACAAATAGTCCAATCAATAAATGGACTAAGGAACTGAGCAGACACTTCACAGAAGAAGAAATACAATCATTCAAATATATGAAAAAGTGTTCAACATCGCTAGCAATTAGATAAATGCAAATCAAAACTACTCTAAGATTTCATCTCACTCCTGTCAGAATGGCAATCATAAAAAATACAGGCAACAATAAATGTTGGTGAGGATGTACTGAAAAAGGTACACTTATACATTGCTGATAGGACTGAAAATTGGTGCAACCACTATAGAAAGCAGTATGGAGATTCCTCAGAAAATTGGGAATGGGACCACCATTTGACCCAGCTATCCCACTCCTTGTTTTATATCCAAAGGATTTAAAATCAGCTTACTATAGTAACACAGCCACATCAATGTTTATAGCAGCGTAATTCACAATAGTTAGACTATGGAACCAACGTAGGCATCCCTCAATAGATGAATGGATAAAAAAAATGTGGTATATATATACTCAGTAGAATATTACTCAACTTTAAAGAAGAGTAAGATTATGGCATATTTGACAGTAAATGGTTGGAGTTGGAGAATATCATACTAAGTGAAATAAGCCAGTCCCACCAAACCAAAGGCCGAATGTTTACTCTAATATGTGGATGTATTTAATTCACAATAAGGTGGGGGGGGCACTAGGGAAGAATAGTGTTATCTTAGATTAGGTAGAGGGAAGTGATGGGAGGGGAAGGAAGGGAATGTGGGGATAGGAAAGATAGTAGAATGAAACAGACATTATTTCTTATGTATACATGAGACTGCATGACCAATATGATTCTGCAACATGTACACTCAGAAAAATGAAAAATTGTATCCCAGCTATGTATAATGTATCAAAGTGCATAAATGCATTCTACTGTCATGCATAACTAAGTAAAACAAATTAAAAGAAAAAAAAAAAAAAGAATGTTGGTATTAGACATGGAAAAGCCTGACCTCAGATTCCAGCTTTGTTACTTACCAGTGTTGTAATCTTGATAAAGAACCTGATTCTCCACACTTAACTTTGACTGCACAGTGATCCTACTTTGTGAGATTCTTATTATTATTTTAATAATCATTTGACTTGTCTTGGGCTCAGTTCACATGGCTTCTCAATTAACATACTGTAAGCTGCCATCAGATAATCACTGTATCACTGACAGCACTGAAAAAGTTACTTACACATCAGAATTTTACAACACATCTATATTATATTAATATCTTATTATAATAAAAACAAGAAAGGTTGGCAATACTAAGAGTTGGCAAAGATATGGGGAAGTAATTTGGTCAGGAGAACAATTTGGTAGTGATTATTAGAAAGAGTTCTAGAAAGAATAAGACCCAACGTCCTCCCTACACCCTTTTGCAGCCTCTTCCCTACCTCCCCAACCCAGTACCTTGATCCCTTGACTCTATTCCAATCACTTGACTTGAGATAAAACTACTTAAATACAGAACCATGTTTTATTCTTCTGAATTCCCAAAAATAACCAGTAAAATATTCAATTGATGTTTGTTGATGTGTACTGAATGATAATTTTGGAAAGGGATCATTGCATGCAGATTGTTCATCTCTAGAAGTAAAGTCTTCATTTGTTTTCAGTGGCAATTCGTCCACAAATAAGGAGATTCTAGGGGGCTGGGTTTGTGGCTCAGCCGTAGAGTGCTCACCTAGCATGCGTGAGGCCCTGGGTTGGATCCTCAGCACCATATATAAATAAATAAAATGAAGGTATTGTGTCCATCTACTCCTAAAAAAATAAAAATAAAAAAAGGAGATTCTAAACCAAAGCACATCCCAACACGTCTCAGTCCATCTCGGTGCTATTTCAATTTTAGCACAGAATGTATTAAACTTTATTGTTCTCCATTCACATGTTTTTAATGCAAATACATTAAACTTTCAATTATTCAAGAGTGAATTATCAAATTTGTAAATTAGCTGGGCTTTTTGCTGCTTCTACTTACCCTAGCTGCATAAAACTTTGGGTACCTTCTCCTTCCTTTTTCATGAATGGCAGTGAAATTAACTCACTATGAATTAAGAAAACATCTGTATTGCTTAAAACTACAGTGAGGAACTCATTAAAGTCCAGTACCACCAGTATGTAGTTCTGTTACTGGTTATAAATTGTATCTAAATAAAACTGTCCATGGCATTTGCAGGGAAATGGATGGCATTGGAGGAGATTATGCTAAGTGAAGCTAGCCAATCCCTAAAAAACAAATGCCAAATGTCTTCTTTGATATGAGGAGAGTAACTAAGAACAGAGCAGGGAGGAAGAGCATGAGAAAAAGATTAACATTAAACAGGGATGAGAGATGGGAGGGAAAGGGAGAGAGAAGGGAAATTGCATGGAAATGGAAGGAGACCCTCATTGTTATACAAAATTACATATAAGAGGAAGTGAGGGGAAAGGGAAAAAAAAAACAAGAGAGAGAAATGAATTACAGTAGATGGGGTAGAAAGAAGATGGGAGGGGAGGGGAGGGGAGGGGGTATAGTAGAGGATAGGAAAAGTAGAAGAATACAACAGTCACTAGTATGGCACTATGTAAAAACGTGGATGTGTAACCGATGTAATTCTGCAATCTGTATACGGGGTAAAAATGGGAGTTCATAACCCACTTGAATCAAATGTATGAAATATGTATGAGATGTCAAGAGCTTTGTAATGTTTTGAACAACCAATAATTTTAAAAAAATGAGAAGAAAATAAATAAATAAGTAAATAAAACTGTCACGGTATTCAAATTCAAAGGATATTTCTTTTTTTAAAAAAAAATTTTTTTCTTGGGGCTGGGGTTGTGGCTTGGTGGTAGAGTGCTCGCCTAGCATGCACGAGGCACTGGGCTAGATTCTCAGCACCACATAAATGTAAAATAAGGATATTGTGTCCACCTAAAACTTAAGAATAAATAATTTTTTAAAATATTTTCTGGGCTGGGGATGTGGCTCGCCTGGCATGCGTGCGGCCCAGGTCCTAACCTCAGCACCACATACAAACAGACATGTCGTGTCCGCAGAAAACTAAAAAATAAATATTAAAGAAATTCTCTCTCTCTCTCTTTCTCTCTCTCTCTTTAAAAATTTTTTTTTCTTCGTTCTTGATGGATCTTTATCCTTTATTTATTTATATGCAGTGCTGAGAATCGAACCCAGTGCCTCACACATGGTAGGCAAGTGCTCTGCCACAACCCCAGCCCCAAAGGATATTTCTTGAAGTTGCTCATCAGAGAATAATCTTTCTTCATGTCAACTAAAGAACTAATGAAATGTAGCATTTTATTTACAATTTAAAAAAATGTTACATTGATTCAGATCATGGGCAGTGTCCATGAATGAAGATGACAGAAAGCAGATGCAGACATCCCTGAGAGATCTGGTCATACTCTCCCCAGCTTGTCTGTTCCTTCTCCAGTGGCAAGAAAAAGAATGTTGGTATTAGAGACGGAAAAGCCTGACTCTACTACTGGTTCCACCCCTTGCAGGTGGTCAGTGCATTGAATGTTTTGGTTCTGTTCAAGTCCTTTGCTTTGATCCAGTCAAAGCAAAGGACTTTTTTTTATGAGATGTAATCATCTCGTAAAAGCCAGAAAGAAGAATCCTGCTTATAAACCCTGAGCATTCTCAATCCTGGAAAACATAATTTATTCTTTATTTCTTATATTTTTCTAACACTATTAATGCTTCACATGGGTGAAGATGAGCTCTTATGTATATAAACATACTCACAAGTGAATGTCAACACGTTTGGAAAGAAGAAAAGAATTTATTCAAGGGAACCAATGTGTAAAGCTTTAATGTGTGTGTGTCATCGAATGAGCATACCTATACGTGTATGAAAAAGAAAACAATGAAAATGGAGAAGAAAAGATAAAATATCAAAGTGAATGGATGGCGGGCTTCAAGAGCTACCATGTATGTATTGCTGCATGGATTGTCCACTGCACAGATTTAGAAATAGCAGTCACTCTGACGACCAGGTGGGTTGCAAGCCCTATATTGTGCAATATAGCAGTCTTGCTGAACTTTCTTTGGGATTTAAATATTTGGGGATTATAAAAAGGACCATGGCTCCTTCTCACACTTCTTAATTTCCTAGTACACTTGAAGTGTATCCTTACAAAGGGATACAGAAAAGAGAAAGGAAAGCAGAAAGGATAGGAAAACATATCCATATAGGAGTAATTATGAAATAATTATAGCTAAAAACATTTTGAATCTTTATTATGTGCCAGGTATGTTTCATAGCATGTTATACATATTAACTCTTTTAATTCTCATAACCATTCTAGGGGTAGGTACTATGATTATCTACATTTCAAAGATAACAGAATTGAGGTCCAGAGATGTTAAACAGCTGGCCCAAGATCACACAGCTGGCCCAAGACCACAGGGGAAGATGTGTGGTAGAAGAGTGAGACTTAATAGACTCCCTTCCCTTGCAGAATTATGGCTATCAATTGAAGGTTGGTTGGAGGATTCTCTCATTTAAATCTTAATTTGCTCTTGCTAAAATGTGTTTTTTTTTTTTTTTTTTTTTTTTTATCAGAGAAGCAGTACTTTAGGAAGAACTTCTGTCTTCAATCACAGAATCAGATCTAAGAAAAAAGAAAAAAACCTAAATTATCTCTAAGCCCCAAATCAAAATATAAAGCACCTAGATTTACATTTACATTTAGCACAACATGCTAAAGGGATAAAGAATTGTTCTTAACTGATTACTTAGCATTTTGGAGAAATTGCTAGCTTTTAGAATGAATAAATAGAAACGTTAGGAAACATCACAGGGGCATAGATTTCAAAAAGAAAGGGGCAATAAGTAAACAAGGAGAAACAGTCACAGAGCTTCCACAAGCAAAGGAACCAGGAGGTGGAGGTGGGGGCACCTCTATTACCACTGTGGCACAGGAAGCCTAAGATACTTCCACTGTGAGTCATGGACCGTCTCTATCTTATTGATTCCTTGTTTCATAACTTCTGGATATCTGAATTTTTGCACTTTTTATTTGTTATATATTATCATATTCATAATAAACTCATCAATTTTGTGTAAGTCTTAGTTTGAAAAAACAAACTAATGAAATTATGCCTTCAAATACAATAAAAAATGTTACAACAATGCTTTGTGTAATTGCTCCTGCTTCCCACCCCACTGTTGCTGTGGTAAAATAAATCATGTGAACAAATGAAATATTTAGAGCTATGGAGGAACAATTTAAGGGCAAAGATAAAGTAGCATTTGCAGTATAACTACTATTAAAGCTCTGGACTGCAGACGGCTGGCAAATAGTCTATTCTCTAACTTGTCACAACAACCCATTCTCTGAGCCTGTTCAGGGCTTGCAGAGGTCTTCATTTATACTAGAATGTCAGGAATTGGAGAAACAAAAACATTTGGAAAATGATCTGCAGCGTACATTGTTTTGTAAAATATCTTATCAAATGAGGGCAACCTGTCAAAGTCAAGAAATGTTACTTGGTGACAATGGGTCGGATGCAGACCTGGCCACCCACTCACCAGCTGCAGGAAATGAATTTAAAGTAAGTTGGTCGTTTGTCCCAGGACAAAGTACAACTGCCAAATATTTTATCCCAATTTGTCAGCTCTGCTCTATTCCAGTGAATTCCATCAATCCAAGGCTAGTCGTGTTGTTTTTTCTCTCCGGAACAATAAGCTTAACCCAATAGGTTTATTTGTTTAAGTCATCTGGCGAATTCTTTTAAATTATGCCTTGTTTCTAGTCCTGCTTGCATTTTGCATTCATGTAAGCTTCTGCTGCAGCTGCTTGAGAAGAAAAGAAAAGCAGGCTCTTGCAGAGCAGTGAAAAGAGAATACATTTTTAAACTTTCCTTTCTTTCTCCTAAAATTAGCACCTGGCATATGGAATGTTCAGCAGGTGGCTCAGCAGGGACAGGCTTACTGTTTATCATACCTGCCACTGAGATGTTTGACATTCTGACTTGCTAAGGAATGAGATTTTTGAAGCCATTACTCTGTGTGTGTGTGTGTGTGTGTGTGTGTGTGTGTGTGTGTGTGTGTCTATACACACACGTGTGATGTGTTCATGGGCATGCTGAGGGATGTCTTGTGGAGGTCTTTTGGAGGAGAGTGTAAGAGATAAAAGCTAACAACAGACAATATTCTGCAATTTAAAGAAAATTAAATATTACAGAAAGGAGTGTGTTTGCCTATATTTCATATTATTGAAGCTGAATAAGAAATTCAAATCCCACTAGTGGTGAAGACTAGGGAATTGCTTTATATTCCAGGAATTACACTTTATAGTCTAATTGGAATAGTCTAATTGAAGGGGAATATCTAATTCTAAGGAATATTCTTTGAATATTCTTTGAAGGCCCCAGTTTAAAGTTCCCTGAGATAATTTCCCCCATAGTATAAAGAGCATCTTTTGAATCAGAATTCCACAAACATTTATAAGCATAGTGGGTATCATGTACTATTCTCAGAAATAAAGCTTTAAAGAAAAAAAGTGAAGTTTCAAATGAGAATGAATTTAGAAAGTATAATAAATTAACATTAGTTATGGGCAGTGAGGGAGGCCAAAGAGGCTCAGCTAATCCCTTTGTCTCTGGCTCGATGGCAAGGCAAATGGTAGAATAATGAATGTGTCTGACGAGAGGCCGCCCATTGTTTACCAGATATTCATTCCATCCATTTTCTTATGTAACTGACCTACATAATTTAAGAGATAGCAACGTGCTAAAAGCCACATTTCCCTATCTCCATTGCAGATAGGACTAACAAGAATAAACACACATCTTTGGCTAGGTCATCCATGGAACTCCTAAAGTGTATTGGTTGGCAGAGTGGTAGCACCTTTTCTTCACCTTCCTCTCTCTATCTGAAATGTGATGGTGAGAGCACCACAAACCAGTTTGTGGCCATGAGGTAACTTGTTAATAGAAGCTTTGTGCTAATGATTATATAACAAAAAATGGGAAAGGTTTGACTTCCCAGTAATTGGTGAGTCACCATACTAGCCCTAGGTTGCCTAATCCTGAAGTTTTATTTTTATAAAAATAAGTAATCTTTATCTTATTTAATCTACTGTTATTTCTGCTCTCTTACTAGCCATCAAAACTAATTCTAATTGGTGCTCTGTGATAATCAAGATGTGTGGAGCTATTTGGGAGGTGGAAGGGTTAGGGCAAAATTCAGTTTTAGATGTATTATGAAGTGCTGGTGGAATGCCCAGAAAGCACTTGGAAATGCAAGCTAGAGCTATACTTGCGGAATTGATCCAAGTGGGAGATTAACATCTATAGTTTATCATCTCTAATGGTTCTTCATTTTCTTCAGATCATGACTATGGTAAGGATATTCTGTTTCATTTCCAAGCATTTAACTTAGATGCAGAAAATGCAGGACTGCAGAACTATAAAACCAAGAGGGTAAGCGGAAATGTGGAGAAGGGACCTTATCAACGGGAAAAATCGCAGTTGTTCCATGATCTTTAAATTTTTTGTTAAAACATTAAAACTCTTACTGTTGGTTATACATGTACAAAGAAATGGAAAAGGGTAGTAAAGCTATGGTTTATTTAGTATGCTGAAATTTAAGGCATTAGAAATATTGAGAATTAAGGTGTTTTATGTCTTTGTAAAACTATCACTGTAGAAAAAATACCTGAGAAAATCAACTGAAGGGAGGAAAGATTGGTTTCGGCTTAAGGTTTCGAGGTTTCAGTCCATGGTCATCTGGCTCCATTGTTTCTGGGCCTGTGGAGGCAGGACATCATGGCAGGGAGTACCTGATGGAGTGGAGATGCTCACTTCATGCAGCCAGGAAGCAAAGAGAGAGTGAGGAAGGATTTGGAACAAAATGTCCCCTTCAAAGGCACACACCACAGTGACCTATGTCCTCCAGCTAGGCCCCAACTCCTCAAGTTTCCACCATCTCCCAATATCCCATTAAGTCATGCACCCATCAATGGCTTCATCCATTGAGTAGGTCAGAGCCCTCTTGATCCAATCACATCCCCAAAGCCCTAGCCCTGAACACTGCTATACCAGGGACCGAGTCTTCAACACATGAGATTTTAGGGGACATTTTAGATCCAAGTCATAACAATCACTTATATGGTATTCAGCCAGATACACATAACTTGAATCTAAACATGAGGAAACATCTGACAAATCCCAAATCATGAGCATTCTATAAAAAGAGAAACATTCTCCAAAAAATCAGTGTCATAAACATTAAAGTTTTTTTTTTTTTTTTTTTTTTAATCTCAAATTTAGGGCTCTTTATTGCCAAGCATTCTGAGTTTTACCAAAGAAAAATGACTGATATCTCTATATTTGCTGCAAATTTTTATTCTAAGTTTATTTTTCAAGTATCTTCTTAAGCACTTATTTTTATGCACTTCTGGGCATTCGCTTAGCCTGGGTTATGTACAAAATGAAACCAAGCCAATTTGAAGACTAGCACTCTGTTCAGAAGTATACTCTGAGGACATTGAGAATAAAAAACAGGTAAATGAGGGAGAAAAGAAAGGGAAATAACTAAAAGGCTGCATGTCTGATCTGGCCACAGCTTCATGAAGAGACATGGTAGGGATGTTCCTGGGAAAACCAGCCCTAGAAAACATTCTGCAGCAAAGCTTAAGTTCTGATGCTTCACTTATTTTACCTGCTGCATTTGTTCATTCATTCAGTGGCTTTATTGAGCACTTGCGGGCTCAGTATCATAATACTACTGAAAGTAGTATTCACAGCCTTATGGATGGCTCCACACTGCATGTTGAGTTCTTCTGTAAAAACCTTTCAAAATTGAACTGCTACCCAACTTCCTCTTTAACTAAGAGCTGTGAGCGTTGAGCTTCATTTCTATACCAAAAAGGCTGAATGGCCACCATATGATTAGAAGTCAGTCTTAGACCTTAAACTCTTCATAGGAAAACTAGTTTCTTTACTTCTCCTGAGTTAAGTCTTCATGATATTTACTTTGAAAACTCCTATAGGCTTATATTCAAATGAAAAATTAAAAAAAAATCATTCCAAACCCAAGTAGAAAAATGTGTGTTAATGTTATTTCATTTTTTTGGATACCCTGATCCCGTTTCCCTCTAATGATTAAAAGATTAGTTCTAACAAAAATGGTGACAACAAAAGAAATTTGTCGTTACTACTCCACCACCCTCTTCCCTTTTCTTGTTTCTTCTCCTTCCCCAAATATTTTGAAAACTCATGTCACCCCTTACCTGTCTCTGGCATGCTACCTGCCACCTGAGCTTGTCTTTTCCAGATGTTGCCTCATTCAATTCTGTTGTACTAGCCAGGCACGGTGGTGCACACCTGCAATCCCAATGGTCTGGGAGGTTGAGGCTAGAGGATTGCGAGTTCAAAGTCAGCCTCAGAAAAAGCAAGGTGCTAAGCAACTCAGTGAGACCCTGTCTCTAAATATAACATAAAATACAAAATAGAGCTGCAATGTGGCTTGGTGGTCAGTGCCTCTGAGTTCAATCCCGGGGGGGGGGGGGGGGGGGGGGGAAAGACATTCAATACCATTGTACTCTTACTTTCTGTCCTAAATCTTCTCTCAGAGTTTAACCCTAGCATAACCCTCAGGGACTTACTCTTTGCTAAGTGGCTAGTGTGATAAACTAATCTGGATTAACAGACTAGTTTTTCTCTTTAACAATTATTTGTAGCCAGGTGTGGTGGCATGTACCTGTTAGGAGGATCTCAAGTTTGAAATCATCCTCAGAAACTTAGCAAGACCTTCAACAATCAAGAAAGACTCTGTTTCTGGGCAGGATTTGTGGCTCAGCAGTAGAACGCTGGCCTAGCACGTGCGAGGCCCTGGGTTTGAGCCTCAGCACCACATAAAAATAAATAAATAAATAAAGGTATTATATCAAACTACAACTAAAAAAATAAATATTAAAAAAAAAAAAAGAAAAACTCTGTCTCAAAATAAAAAGATAAAAAGTTCTAGGGTGGAGCTCAGTGGTAAAGTACCCCTAGGTCCCAGTACCCTCTCCCCCAAAAAAGAGTCATTTTCAGACTGGGCATGTGCTCAGCTGTAGAGTGTTTTGCCTAGAATGTGCAAACTCCTAGGTTTGACTCCTAACACCACAAAAATAAATAAACAGGTTTTTTTAAGAGTGATCTGCACAGGAAAGTATAGAGATTCTTATCCTTTGAAAAGTATGGATTTAAAGAAGCATTTTATTAATTCACCTAACCATTAAACATTGCTGCCCATGCTCAGTTCTCTGCCCAGGTATTTGCTAGATGTGGCCTCTGGGCCCCATTTGAGCATTTTTCTTCATTTCTGATATATACTGTTTTAGATCATTTTTTTTTTTTATGATGGGATATCACTGAGTGCCCAAGCTAGTTTGAAACTCCTAGAACCAAGTGATTCTTTCTCTTCAGCTTCCTGAGTAGTCGGGTGCACATTGTGCCTGGCATACAAGTCTATAGATCAAATAAGAAGTTAGATATACTAGCCTAGTGCTCAGGAGAGAAGCCAGGATTGAGCACATGAATTAGGGTCACCAGCATATAGATGGTTTATTAAGCCATGTTTCTGGATGAGATTTCAGCAAGTCTACACAGAGGTGAAATGAGAGGAGCAGAGAAAAGAAAGAAGGAGAGGAAAGGAGGAAAATTTTGAGGTAAATTAAGAGTTTAAAAGAGAGAATTAACTACTGGCATTAGTATTAGTATGTCACTGGTGACCATGACAAGAAACTTTTCAGTGGCACCAGATAAACAAAACCAGTTTAAGACTAGTACTAGCTTCAGTGTCCTGAGGACTTATTTCCTTGAATCTTTTTTTAATATTTATTTTTTAGTTGTAGTTGACACAATATCTTTATTTTATTTATTTTTATGTGGTGCTGAGGATCTAGCCCAGGGCCTCGCACTTGCAGGGTGAGCATTCTACCACTGAGCCACAACCCCAGCCGATTTCCTTGGATCTTAATGATCAGATATTACAACAATAAGATGGTTTGAAGAAATAGAGGAAATTCCCAGCATTGGGGCTACAAAGAATCTTCAATTCCTTCAAATCAACTTCTTGTTGTTATAATATACCACTCAATACTGTACATCCCCTTTTTGCTTCAGTTATTGGTTTATCAGCAAATGAGAAAATGCAGGTGGAAACTGATGACAGTTGAGTTAATTTTTATGTCCAGGCCTTTCTACCATCTAATTTCCAGGTCTTGCTCTGACAAGTTTGGTTTTACATGAACATTTATCAAATGGAAATACGTCTAGGAATTATGAAGATGGACAGAGGCCATGTTCTCATGACAGTGGCGTTCTCATCTGGAGATAAGCTCTACCCACATTGTTTGCCTCATCTTAGTTATTCCAGCACTGAGCACGCATTAATTGATCTATTTTTCTTCATAATATTTATCATTCTCTCATATTATGCTATGTAGTTATTTCTTCATCTGTTTATTGGTTATCCTACCCTACTCCCATATAGAATAAAAATTCTATGCAATTACAGATTAGCCTGCTTTACTCACCTCTGCCCTACTTGCTGCTCCTGTACTGATGGGATGTATGGCACACATAGTAGATGTCATGCAGAATATATTAGGTGCTCCGTATTTGTTCAGTGGGTAGACTAACCAAAAACTGAACTTGGCAGAAAGTCAAGAGTCATGTATTTTCTCTCACATATGGAAGCTACAGAGGGAAAAGGAAAGAAAGTTTGGGGGGAATCTCATGAAAATTGAAGAAAGATCAGTATAATAGAGGAAAAGGACCAGGAAGAGGGAAGAAGGGAGGGAAAAGGAAAATATTGGGGAATGATATTGGTCAAATTATATTGTTATATGGCATGTATGTGCAAATACGAAACAACAAATCCCACCACTATGTACAATTTCCAAAATAAAAAATATGGAAAAAGTTTTAAAATCTGGACTGACCCTGTGAGCTATTTTGATCATAAGACCAGTCCAAATGTGGTGAAGGTGTATACGGGGTAAAAATGGGAGTTCATAACCCACTTGAATCAAAGAATGAAATATGATATGTCAAGAACTATGTAATGTTTTGAACAACCAACAATAAAAATTAAAAGAAAAAAAAAAACAAATGTGGTGAAGGTGACATTGTACAGCATCATAGGATTGGCCTTAAGAGATCTATCTCACCTTCAAAATACCTTTCTCTCTCTCTCTCTCTCTCTAATTTTTCGTAGTTGTAGATGGACATAATGCCTTTATTTTGTTTATTTTCATGTGGTACTAAGGATCAAACCCAGTGCTTCACACATGCTAGGCAAGTGCTCTACTACTGACCCACAACCACAGCCCTCCCCCAAATCCCTTTATTATAACCTACCTACCATGCTGTAAGCAAATGGCACAGTCCAAACTATCTTAAGAATAGGCTTTTGTGGGCTAGGATTGTAGTGAGCCATGGGGTTTGATCCTCAGCACCACATAAAATAAGTAAATAAAATAAAGTTATTGTGTTCATCTACAATTAAAAAAAATTAAAAAGAATATAATTTTGCAATAGTATCTGGGAATTAATCTAACAAAAGAAGTGAAAGACCTCTACAATGAAAACCACAGAACACTAAAGAAAAAAATTGAAGAAGACCTTAGAAGATGGAAAGATCTCCCATGTTTCTGGATAGGCAGAATTAATATTATCAAATGGCCATACTACCAAAAGCATTATACAGATTTAATGCAATTCCTACTAAAATCCCAAAGACAGACATTCTTCATAGAAATGTAAAAAGCAATCATGAAATTTATTTGGAAAAATAAGAGACCTAGAATAGCCAAAGCAATCCTTAGCAAAAAAAAAAAAAAAAAAATGAAGCAGGAGACATCACAATACCAGACCTTAAATTACACTACAGAGCAATAAAAAAAAAAAAAAAAAAAAAAAAAAATGACATGGTATTGGAACCAAAGCAGATATGTAGATCAATGGTACACAATAGAAGACACGGAGACAAACCCACATAAATACACTTATACTAAACAAAGGCATCAAAAACATTCATTGGAGAAAAGATAACCTCTTCAACAAATGGTGCTGGGAAAACTGGAAATCCATATATAGCAAAATGATATTAAACTCCTGTCTCTTACAGTGCAAAAAAATCAACTAAACTGGATCAAAGGCTTATGCATAGAACAAAGACCCTGCATCCAATAGAAAAATCATAGGCCCAAATCTCCACCATGTCAGCTTAGGAACTGACTTCCTTAACAAAACTCCTAAAATGCAAGACGTAAAATTAAGAATCACTAAATGGGATGGTATGGAATTAAAAGGCTTCTTCACAGCAAAGGAACAATCAATAACATGAAGAGAGAGCCTACAGAATGGGAAAAAATCTTTACCACATGCACATCTGATAGAGCATTAATCTCCAGTACATATAAAGAACTCAAAAACACTTAACACCAAAAATAAAAAATAAAAAAACAAATAACTCAACCAATAAATGGGCTACAGAACTGAACAGACACTTCATAGAAGAAATACAATCAATCAATAAGTATATGAAAAAATGTTCAACATCTCTAGCAATTAGAGAAATGCAAATCAAAACTACACTGAGATTCCATCTCACTACTTTCAGAATGGCAATCATAAAGAATACAAACAACAATAAATGTTGATGAGGATGTGGGGGGGAAAGCACACTCATAAATTGCTGGTGGAACTGCAAATTGGTGTAACCACTCTGGAAATCAGTATGGAGATTCCTCAGAGAACGTGGAATGGAACCACCATTTTACCCAGTCATCCCACATCTAGGTTTATACTTAAAGGACTTAAAATCAGCATCCTATAGTAATGCAGCCACATCAATGTTTATAGCAGCTTAATTTGCAATAGCTAATCTATGGAACCAACCTAAGTGCCCTTCAACAGATGAATCGATAAAGAAAATGTGGTATATATACACAATGGAAAATTACTCATCCTTAAAGAAGAACGAAATTACGACATTTGCTGATAAATGGATGGAACTGGAGAATATTTTGCTAAGCAAAATAAACCAATCCCAGAGAACCAAAGGTCGAGTGTTTTCTCTGATACGTGGACGCTAATCCACAATGAGGTGGGGAAAAGAATAGAGGTAATTTGGACTACACAGAGAAGAGTGAAGGGAGGGAAGTAGGCATGCAGGTAGGAATGACAGTAGAATGAATTGGACATTATTATCCTCTGTGCATATATGATTACATGACCTGTGTAACTCTATATCATGTACAGCCAGATGAATGAGGAGTGATACTCCATTTACGTATGTTGTGTCAAAAATGCATTCTACTGTCACAGAAAACTAATTAAAACAAACAAAAAAGAGTATGCTTTTGCTATCTTTTTTTAATAGTGATTTTCTTAAATAATTCAGAGAACTTCAAATCCGAATGGCCATAAGCTTTAATGGTTAATGTAATTCTTCTCAAATAAAAATATGCCAACTCCCTTTTAAAAAAAAAAAAAAACTGAGCTTGGTTAAAATGACAAAAAAAATCATGTAAGGCAAAATGAGTTTGTATCTTCTTCAAAATTAAGAATGGCATACCATTTAATAAATAAAATTATGTCAGTGAATACAGCACAAGATCTGACTAAATTTTAAAAAATAGCCTGCACTTGAGGGAGTCATCATGCATTTAACAGGTGACCCAGACCTCATCATTCTCTCTGAAGCAGCCAATTTGGGAGAGATGTGTCTTTTTTTTTTTTTTTTTTAATATTTCCACACTTTGTATAAGACCAGAAAAGGAGAATGAACACAGTGAAATATGAAGGTCAGCTTTAGGGACACCAGATCAGGAGCAGTGGAATTTTTAATTAAATATACAATATTCTTTATAGTAGCACCCTCCAAAATGAAATGCTTAGATACACATCTAACAAAATATGTTGAATATCAATGTGTATGTTCATTCAAAACCAAAAGAATCTGAAAACAATCAACATGTTATTTAGTAGGTGAAAGGATATACAAACAATGATACACCCATATTCTGAAATATTCTTCACTGCTAATAAGAAATAAGCCATCAAGCCATGAGAAAACATGGAAGAAACTTAAATGTTTATTACTAAGTGTAAGAAGCCAATACAAAAAGGGTACATACTGTATGATTTCAACTATGCAACATTCTTTTATTTTTATTGTTATTATTTTAAAGCAACTTTATTGGTTTTCACATGAAAGCAATTTCACTGAAAAATCTTAACTAAAAATGATCTATTTCTAATGAATCAATGAAAACCACATGGTCCCTGAATTAAAAAAAAAAAATTGTTAAGTTAATCTCTTTTATCCAAACCATTTCTTTTTTTTAAATTGATTTTATTTTATAAATAAATGATAGTGGAATGCATTACAATTCTTGTTACATATATAGAGCACAATTTTTCATATCTCTGTATATAAAGTATGTTCACACCAATTCATGTCTTCATACATGTACTTTGGATAATTATGTCCATCACATTTCACCACCATTGCTAACCCCCTGCCCCCTCTCTTCCCCTCCCTATCCTCTCCCTTCCCTGCCCTATCTAGAATTCATCTATTCCTCCCATGCTCCCCTTCCCTACCCCATTATGAATCAGTTACCTTATATCAGAGAAAACATTCGGCATTTGTCTTTTTGTGATTGTCTAACTTCACTTAGCATTATCTTCCCCAACTCCATTTACCTGCAAATGCCATGATTCTATTCTTTTATTGCTGAGTAATATTCTATTGTGTATATATACCACATTTTTTTTTATCCATTCCTCTACTGAAGGGCATCTAGGTTGGTTCCACAGTTTAGCTATTGTGAATTGTGCTGCTATAAACATTGATGTGGCTGTGTCCTTGTAGTATGCTGTTTTTAAGTCCTTTGGAGAGGGATAGCTGGGTCAAATGGTGGTACCATTTCCAATTTTCTTAGGAATCTCCATACTTCTGTCCATAAATAGAAGAAAAAGTAGGCCCTAATTTCCATCGTGTGGGATTAGGCCCCAACTTCCTTATAGTGCAATAATTGTGATGAACTCAAACTAAAAGTTTCTTCTCAGCAAAAGAAACAATCTGTGAGGTGAATAGAGAGCCTACATCTTGGGAGCAAATCTTTACCCCTCATATATCAGATAGAGCACTAATCACTAAGGTATATAAAGAACTCAAAAAGCTATGCACCCAAAAAATAAATAAATAAATAACCCAATCAACAAATGGGCCAAGGAACTGAAGAGGCACTTCTCAGAAGAGGATACAATCAATCAACAAATATATTAAAAATGCTCATCATCTCTAGTAATAAGAGAAATGCAAATCAAAACTACTCTAAGATATCACCTTGCTCCAGTCAGAATGGCAGCTATTATGAAGACAGACAACAATAAGTGTTGGTGAGGATGTGGGGAAAAGGTACACTCATACACTGCTGGTAGAACTGCAAATATGTAACATTCTTGATGAGACAAAACTATGGAGACAGTAAAAAGATAAATGGTTGCCAGGCTTCAGAGAGGAGGAAGGGATAAGTAGGTGGAGCACAGAGGTTATGTGGTAAATCTCTCTACTTTCCAATCAATTTGCTATGAACCTAAAACTGCTCTAAAAATGAAGTCCATTGAAAATTAAGACTGAAAGACTTTTCAGTTTTATTCATCAATTTATTTTTAAAATAACCATAGCAATATGGATAAACCTTGAAGACCTTATGTGAAGTGACACAAGCCAGATACACAAGGACAGATGTTGTGTGATTCCTCTTGTAGAAGGTACCCCGAATAATCAAATTCGCAGAGACAGAAAACAGAAGGGTGATTGTCAGGGCCTGGGGAGAGAAAGGAATGATGAGATTGTGTTTAATGGATAGAGTTTCAATTTGGAAAGAAGAAAAAGTTCTACAGATGGATGGTGGTGATGATTGTATGATGTAAATGTACTTAACATCATTGAATTGTACACCTAAAAATAGTTAAAATGGTAAATTTTATGTTATAAAAATATTTATATATTTAAATATTTATATATTTTACCACAGTAAAAATATCAATAATAAATCATTACATTTAATGTATGTGTTTTTATTTGTGACCAAATTTTCCAAACAGAAATATTAATAAGAGGAAGTGGCATTATTTTACATTTTTTTAAAGAAAGAGAGAGAGAAAATTTTTTAATATTTATTTTTAGTTTTCAGTGGACACAACATCTTTATTTTATTTTTGTGTGGTGCTGAAGTTAGAACCCAGGGACCCGCGCATGCCAGGTGAGCGCGCTACTGCTTGAGCCACATGCCCAGCCCTACTTTACAATTTTGAAACCTCCTTAAAGTTCAGTTTAATAGAAGATAACTTGTTTGTTTGTTTTCAATTTATCATGATTGATAGACTGAATATGTTTTGCATGTGTTTTGGTTGAATATCTGAAGAAAATTTGGACTCACAAAGATACCATAAGAAAGAGTTTATTTTACTGGACTTTTCAGAAAATTGTGAGTATTTTAATACTTTTTTCCTATTACATCAAAACTTGATAAGTGGTAGTTTTTTAATTTTTTATTGATTTATTTATTTGTTCTACTTTGTTATACATGACAGCAGAATGCATTTCAGTTCATACTATACAAATGGAGCACAATTTTTCATTTCTGTGGTTGTAGACAAAGTACAGTCACACCATTCATGTCTTCATACATGTACCTAGGGTAATGATGTCCATCTCATTCCACCATCTTTCCTGCCCCCATGCCTCCTCCCTTCCCCTCCCTCCCCTTTGCCCTATCCAAAGTTCCTCCATTCCTCCCATGCTCCCTCTCCCCTCCCCCATGGGAAGTATGTATGAAAAATGCTCACATCATTTTTTTGAGAAAATATTTGTCAGATGTCTAAGTATAGGTAATCATAGCTTGTCCTTGGATTATTCAAGTAACTAATTCAGTTCACAACTTGATCACACAATCTTGAGATAATCATCAATCTTCTGGGTGTCACAGTAGTGCTTCATACATACTTCCCATAATTATATAGGATATTAAGAAGACATCTACTGATGGAGGGGAACCTTCTTCAACCCGATAAGATCTCTTTCTAATATCATGATTAATCATGGCACTAAAACATTTTCTCTTCCAAGACGGAAAACAAGACCAAGATGTCTATTTTCATTGCTTCTACTTAACATCATTCTCCAGAACCTAGCCATTAAGACCAGAAAAGATATAAAAGGCATGCAGATTAAAAAAATAAAATAAACTGTCTTTTTTCATAGATGACAAAATTACATACAGGAAAAATTGCAGAGCCAGGGATAGTGGCATACACCTGTAACCCAGAGATGCCTGAGGATCTCTAATTCAAGGCCATCCTGGGTGAGACCCTGTCTTAAAATTTTAAAAAACAGAAAGGACTGGGGGTGTAGCTCAGTGGCAAACCACTCTTGTGTTCAATTCCCAGTTCAAATAAATAAATAAAATGGTGTAAATATCTACCTAAAAGTGACTGAAATTAAAAAGTATATTCAGCAAGTCCACAGGATATGATGTCAATAGGTAAAAATATATGCATCTAACAATGGGAAATGAAAATGGAAACAACAATGCCATTTTCACTGCCATAAAAATACAACATACTGAGGGATAAATCCTACATTATTTGTACAAAATTTTCATTACGAGAGAATTTGAAGAAGATGTAAATAAATGAAAAGACATACCATGCTCATAGAGTAAAGATTTAATCTTGGGCTGGGGATGTGGCTCAAGTGGTAGCGTGCTCACCTGGCATGCGTGCGGCCCAGGTTCAATCCTAGCACCACGTACAAACAAAGATGCTGTGTTCGCCAAGTACTAAAAAATAAATATTAAAAAAAAAAAAATTTCTCTCTCTCTCTCCCTCTCTCACTCTTTCTTTTAAAAAAAAAAAATTTAATCTTGTGAAAGTGACAATTTTTCCCAAATTAATTTACAGATTAATTGCACTCTCAATCAAAATTCCAGGCTTTTTGTAGAAATTGACAACCCCAAGTTTAAATTTTACATGTAAAAGCCAAGCACCTAGCGTAACCAGATAATCTTGAATTTTTTTTCCTCTGACATTCTTTAAAATAGATATAACATTTTTAAACAAGAACTTTTTTAAAAAAGCAGTTGTCACCATAGATTGTACAGACATTAAAAGGATAACAACAGAATATTATGAATAACACTATGCCAACAAATTCAATTACATGAACAAAAAATCCAAATTTATATTTTTGTCCTTTTAAATTTTGTTCTTTTTAGATATATATAACAGTAGAGTGTATTTTAACATAATATACATACATAGAGTATAACTTCTCATTCTTTTGGTTGTACCTGATATGGAGTTACACTGGTCACGTATTCATATATGAACATAGGAAAGTTAGGTCCAATTCATTCTATTGTCTTTCCTATTTCCATTGCCCATTCTTTCCCTTCATTCCCCTTTGTCTAATCCAATGAACTTCTCTTCTTCCCACCCCCACCTTATTGTGTGTTGGCATCTGCATATCAGAGAGAACATTTGGTCTTTGGATTTTGGGGATTGGCTTATTCCACTTAGCATGATAGTCTACAGTTCCAACCATTTACCAGCAAATGCCATAATTTCATTCTTCTTTATGGCTGAGTAATATTCCATTTGTATATATCCCACATCTATATGAATGAATTTATCCATTCATCTGTTGAAAGGCAGCTAAGTTGGTGGCACCTAAGTTAAGGCACCATAACTTAGCTATTGTGAATTGAGCTATTATAAACATTGATATGGCTACATCACTACAGTGTGCTGATTTTAAGTCCTTTGGGTGTATGCCGAGTGGGATAACTGGGTCAAATGGTGGTCTCATTCCCAATTTTCTGAGGAATCTCCATACTGTTTTCCATAGTGGTTGCACCAATTTGCAGTCCCACCAGCAATGCATGAATGTACCTTTTTCCCCACATCCTCACCAACACTTATTGTTGCTTCTATTCTTGATGATTGCCATTCTGACTGTAGTGAGATGGAATCTCAGTGTAGTTTTGCTTTGCATTTCTCTAATTGCTAGAGATGTTAAAGATTTTTTTTCCATATATTTGTTGACCAATCACAAAAAAATAGAAATTTCTTGACATGTTAAATGTACCAAAACTAGACACTAGGAAAAATTACTCAAAATCTGAATACATCTTTATCTAATAAACCAGTTGAGTATGTTATGAAAAACCTTTCCTAAAAAGAAAACTTTCCTAAAAAGAAAACTTTCCTAAAAAGAAAACTGTAGGGCCAGATGATTTCACTAGTGAATACATTAACATTACACAAATGTTTTTCAGAGGAACAGAGAACACTATTCAGTTCATTTTATAAGGCCAGCTATTATGGGCTGAATTGTGCCCCGCAGCTGAAATTTATATGTTGAAGTCCCACTCCAAAATGTAAACATCTTGAAAGAGATAATTAAGTTAAAATGAGGCTGTTAGGGTGGGGCCCTAATTCAATCTAACTGGTGTCCTAAAAATAGGAGAGACATCAGGGGCACAGGTGTGCAGAGAAAAGACCATGTGAAGACGCAGCAAGAAGTCAGCCATCTGCAAGTCAAGGAGAGCAACTAAGGAGAAATCAATCCTGTTGACATCTCAATCTTAGACTTCTAGTCTCCAGAATGATGAGAAATAAATTTAAGTTGTATCAACTGCCCAGTCTATGGTATATTGTTATGGTAGACCTAGAAGACCAACACACCAACATAAGCTTAATATTGAAACCTAACAAAGATGTTATTTTCTAAAAACTACCCACCAATTTGTGGATATCGAAGTGAAATCCTTAAATTCTAGCAAATCAAATGAACAGTACATAAAACGAATATCTCTTCAAGACTAAATAGGGTATATCTTAGGAACAGAAAGCTAGTTTAAGATTTTAAAATTAATAAATGTGGTGTTGGGGGTGTAGCTCAGTGGTAGAGTGCTTGCCTACCATGCTTGAGACTCTAGGTTTGATTCTCAGGACCAGTAAAGTAAGTAAGCAAATAAATAAATGTATTAACAAAATAAAGGAGAAAGCCCATATGATTATTTCAACACATACAGAAAAGGCATTTGACAATACTTATAACTGATAAAAACTTTTAGCAGATCAGAAATAATAGAGAACGTCTTTAAATGAATTAGGGCATCTACAAACCCCCTAATGCTTAATTAATGGTAAAAAACAGAATTGTTTTCCTCTACATGAGAAACAAGGCAAAGATGCCATTGTTACTACTACTATGCTTCCATTCAACATTGTGTTGGAAGTCTTAGTCACTGTAAGAAGGAAAGAAGAGGAAATAAGCAGCATTATAATAAAAAAAAGGAAGAAGTAAAACTGTTTCTATTTGCAAATGATGTAATTATTAATGTTAAAGATGCCAGGAATCTACAAAACAATTACTAGAATCCATAAGCGAATTTAACAAAGTCATATTAAACAGGGTTAATATATAAAATTTTATTTAAGGGAAACATAAAAATTTATATCTTTCTACACTAATAATAAACCATCAGAAAATGGAATTTAAAGAGCAACTCCATTTCCAATAACACCAAAAATATAAAATAATTTTGAATAAGTGTAACAAATTTTTTCACTTTTGAAACTATAAAATCTCACTGAAAGAAATTAAAGAACACATAAAAACATAAAAAAGATATGCCATATCTGGGAATCAAAAATTCTCCTCAAATTGTAGTATTGGCCAAAGCAGAAACATACATATCAATGCAATGCGAATAAAAAGTTCAGAAGTAGACTTATAGATAAAAGATCAATTGAGTTTGTCACAAGTGCCAGGCCAATTCAACAGAGAAATGGAAATCGTAGTCTTTGTAATGCATAGTGCTGGAACAACTGACATCCGTTTTTAAAAAGAACCATTGACCCTAAAGTCACACCATGTGCAAAATTAACTTGAAATGGATCATAGTCCTACATGTGAAACCTACAACTATAAAACTTACAGAAAGGAATATTATAGAGAATATTCATGATTTTATGTTAGGCAAGGATACCCCAGAGAAGACATAAAAAGCATTAATCCTTGGGAGGCTGAGGCAGGAGGACCATAAGTTCAAAGCCAGTCTCATCAGTTTATCGAGGCACTTATCAATTTAGCAAGACCCTGTCTCTAAATAAAATAGAAAAAAAGGTTGGGGACGTTGCTCAGTGGTTAAGCACCCCTGGGTTCAATCCTCAGTACAAAAACAAAAAAAAAAAAAACACACGAATCCAAGGGGGAAAAAAAAATCATTCTAAGATGCCAGCCTTTTAAACCATCATTGCTTTTATACCATCAATGGGGGAAAATAGTAAAGTGAAAAGGGCAAATACATTAAAAAGTAAATTATTATGAAAGTAATTTGGCTCATAGACCTCCCTGAAAACTCTCAGGTTTCCCTAGGTGTTCATAGGCCACACTTTGAGAATAACTGTTGCTTTAGTTTGGATCTTGAACATCCACCAAATAAATGCCCATGTGTTAAAGATTTGGTCTCTAGTTTGACATTATTGTGAGATGGTAAAAACTTTAAGAGGTAGGTCCTAGTAGGAGGTCTCAGATCACTGGGGTCACACCCTCAATAGTGTTGTAGAGCTACAGTCTCTTCCTCTCTTTCATTTCCCAGTCACAAGGTGAGCAATTTTGCTCTTGCTCTGCTATGGATTTCTGCCACGTGCCACCAAAGGCCCAAAACAATGAGACCAACCAACCAAACCACAGGCTGAAACCTCTGAAACAATGAGCTAAAACAAACCTTCTAAATTTATTATCTCAGGCATTTGTTACAGTAACAAAAAGCTAACTAACATGATTATTTTACAACAATTAGAAAGAATGAACTGCTGATATATGAAACAAATGCATATATCTTACACAACATTAAACAAAAGAAGTTAGACACAAAGGAGCATGTATCATATAATTCCATTTATGTAATTTTCAACAGGCTAAATTACTCTATGGAGGAAGAAGTCAGAATAATGACCACCTCCAGGTGAGGAAAGAAGACCATTGATAAAGGTCAAGGTGGAGGACTATGGTTCTAGATTTTTATTTGGTAGTGGTTTGTGCATTTTACCATATGGTTGTAATATCTCATTCAAACTATGAACAGAAAATTATCATAATGACACATATTTCTATATTTAAAAGCTTTATTTATTTATTTATTTATTTTTGTGTGGTATTGGGGATTGAACTCAGGACTTTATACATGCTAGACAAGCATTCTACAACTGAGCTACATCCCCAACCCCCAAACCTTTCTTTTAAAACATACTCTTAACACTTCTATGGAACAAAACCGTTGGCATAAATCTCAAGCAGGTCCATTTTAAGGAAGAGATCATAATAAAGCTGAAAATCTAAAAATTCTAGTTTGAAGATTATGTAGCATAACATTCATTGGGCATTTAAAACCTTTTTATCTATATATGTCTTATTTCATTAGGTGGTTAGTTCCTTAAAAGCACTACACATCTCAAGTCTCCTATAGCACAGGGCTTGGTTCAGAGTAGGTGCTTCAATGATTTTTTTCTTTTTCCTTTTAAAAACAAATTTGTAGCTGATGCATCATTGATTTTCTCTATCCACGCAATAAAGATTTCTTTTAGCATTTATGTGGAAGGTATTTGTTAGGCCCTGGGCATATTGTGATGGGTAGGTGCAGGGCTCAATAAATTCCTGTTGATAATTGATAATTATCAGCTGTATATCTCCTCAATTCCAAATAAAGGTGCACTACAGGTCTTATTAACCCTGTTGTAAAAATGAGGACACCAAGACACAGAGATTACACATCTTGCTTAGGGTCATATGCTTATCATGAGTAGAGTGAGGCTTTAAGACCCCTGCAGGTTCTTTCTTGGGCTGAGATGCTAAGGGAATTCATTAAGATTGACTGAGGTTCATATTTCATTTAAATACTCTCATTTCACTTTTGCTACATCCACCTTCTCTGACTCCTATTTCAGGACTTGCAGTCTGAATTGGTTTACTTCCACTTCAGACACTGTCAAGATAAATTAGATACCAAAGGTCTATGACACCATCTGAAGCAGAACTGCTATTAGAAGAAAATACATACACAGTTTTATATTTCAATATAGTATAGCAATTTTTAGAGAACATACTTTCTACTAAAAATATAAGTGGAAATAATAAACATGGAGAATTTTGAATGTTAAAAAGATTAAAATTTGATTTTACTGTCCATCCTCAGGCAAGTATTGCCAAGGAAGGTAGGTAACAGTAAATATTTTTATCTCTTTTCAATGCATCTACAAACCATTCTACTGAATAAGATCTGACAGGTTCCTGACTGTGAGCAGAGATAGGATAACAACTCTGATGATACATAAACTAGCATCAGATACAGACTCCATTTTGCTGTAATCATCCATCCATAGCCTAGACTGCTCAGATGACAAGGCATGTTATTAATAAAGCATCTTGTACTGCAAGTGCATTGCCCTACATGGTGTTTTTCTTGTTGGAAACTGTAATTGTCTGAAACAATGGCCCCACTGAAAAGATGTGATATGTTTTGAGCTGTGTAAAGATCGAAATAATTTATACTAATAATGGTAGTTTCGAAGAATCAAAATATGGGCATCGAGTTAATGCTGCATAAAGTAAATGACTTGGAATTGCTTTTAATTTTTATTTATTTTCTAAACCCTGTAAGATAACCTTGAACTTTGAGCCAAGTTTATGGAAAGAACAAAGCTCCTCCATCAGAATGTAAACTCCACTTTGGTTTATTCACCAGTCTGCCTAGCATATGGTATAATACTGGGAAGGGAGTCAATATTTAATATTTGTTTAATAAAAAATAATTAATATGAATATAGGACAGAAATGGAACATATTTCAAGTTCAAGCCAAGCCATTATCAGAATTCCTCCAAGATGCAAGTCAGAAAAATAGAGTGGGACTCATTCTCCAAGGAACAGGGACTGGTAGGAAGTGAGAATGTGAAATGGAAACAGCCCCCCCGCCAAGTGACTAAGGATACCACATGGCATTACCATGCTTCTAAGACAAGAGAACCTATAGGTGTACAACTAAGGTAGCAAAGGATAAAACATACCCTTGGTCCTGCCTCTCCATCCAATAGAATCTGGATGTGTTCTTGTATCTTTCAGTCTGACTTTCCTGGAACAATAAAGGGGCTTCAGTTCTGATCCTTGCTAATAGAGGGCCAAGTAGAACAGCATGCATGTGGTTTAGGAACCACCATTAGGCACAAGAAAAAGAACAAGATTTCAGGTAAATAGATGGATGGAAGGCCAGGTCTTGAAATGGAGTCCAGTTACTCCTCTACTGAGAAAGTAAAGAAACAATATGGCTGAAAATAGAACAACTTAGAAGTGATGGAGAGAAGAAACAAACATTTTGAGGTAGAGGAAAAGAAAAATGAAAAGCCTGTGGGACATAAGCCAGAGCCAATTTTCTTTTTCCTTTTCTTTCAGGCATTTGTTACAGTAACTTTTCTTTCTTTTGCTGGCAAAAATAAATGTTGTTTGGATTATACTGTCCCACATGCTGATTTCTCTCCTCAGCATGAGGAATAGATTATTGGCATGGTTCCTGTTACAAGTAATGAGTTTATAATGGATATGTGACACAGTTCTGTCCAATAGGGCTCTAGAAAAATTGTCCCTTCCTTTCTATGAGATAGAAAAAGAAGTATAAGAATATATCCCTCTTCCTTGCTGAATGCCTGACTCTGTTTGATGCCTAGAAGTGTTGAAGTCATGATAGGGAGATGACAGGAGAAATTACCATCATCTGAGGATGGCAGAACAGAAGGAAGAAATCCACTTTAGTCCTGGACAACATTCTTGACTCACCCGGACTGTCTTCCACAAAACTGATTTTATGACATGAGATGATAAATTCCTTTTTTTAAGGCCACGCCTCCAGTAAGGTTTCTGTTGCTTGCATTTTTGTGGATACCTTGATCTTTTCAACTAAAAATAGGAGACATAAGCCTTTGTTGTGAATGTGAAATGTGGGTTTAAGACATTTGAAACAGATATTTTGGTTTTCCCTGCACCCTCCTTTAGTCTTCTTTCTCCTCCTCAACTGCTACTGGACTCAGACCAGGACAAGGAGACACAAAAGCACTTCTTTTCAAAGAGCCTTTGTTCCTGGCTCCAGCTCAGTGTTTGGTTCCCTCTTCCCTAAGGATTTAGTCTGTCACAGAAGGTTCCTCAGACACTCTAGGAAACAGGCTCTGGGGCCTTGCCTCATCAGTTCCACATGTCTGATCTCCAAGTCACCAATGGGGACCTGGACCACAGCATCATTCTGTAACTTATCTAGCAATGCTTCGCAGCCCTTGAGCAGAAATACTGTAGACAGAGAAGGAAAATGGCCAGAAGTTAGTGATGGGCATTGGTGCTGGAATAGCTGAGGGTCTGAGAATGCGGTTAGCGGGGTTTACTAGATTATAACTCTTATAAACAGCACCCAGTTCAGAACTCTGCACATAGTTAGGTCTAAACACATGTGCTTTGAATTTAATTGAAATGATCAGATTATAGGGGAAGGTCAAAAGGTTTTCTTCTGCAGAATCTACTCTTCAGAGTCTTTCAACTGCATCACTTTCTCCCCCTAAAAACCAAACCTTCAATATTTTCACTCAATTATTTAAGTTTATTTTTATAACACACTTTGAGAGACAGGGAGTGATAAGAATAGTTTTATTTAATTTTTCCAGAAAGAAACAAGACACAAAGAGATGATCTGACTTGGCCACCACCCCAGAGGGCATCGTGTCAGAGCTGGGATGGTCCCTAAGTCCCCAGGGCAATCAAGCCTTTGTTCTGATGTCCCTGTATGTAATTGTTTTGATAGCAATTTCCCTGGTTCTCTCTCACTAGCCTGCTAATCACGCATGTCAATCACATTCAGGAACACCATGGGCCTAAGGGTCAACTACAGTCTCAGGAGAATGCAATTCAAAAGAGAAAATAAGGCAGTATAGTATTATTATTATTATTAGTTGTTGTTGTTGTTTTCCTTCAAGCGTGTATGTCAGTTGTGGCTTCATAAGTCTGACAATGTGTGAGGAGAAAGGGTTCCTTTTTTTTCCCCCTCCCCACAGTTGAAGAAAGAAAAGGGTATATCAAATGCTCTGGCCAATGCTTAAACCAAGTGAGAAATCCACCCACATAAGATCCTCTTACTAGAGAACATTGAAAGAGTTCTCCACCCAATCTCTAATGAACCAGAAAGGAAGTCCCCTTGTCTTCCTCTTCAAAGACACATCTCCATAGCTTCACCCTACAGCCTAAAGATGGTGGTAGAACATTCGTGTAAATCCTCCCCTTCTCCTACAAAACACTTGACCATCTTTCCCCACTTCACTTTCACTTTCACCAGCAGCAGCAAGGGGCCCAGGGTTCAGGGTCCAGGTCCAGCCCTGGAGAAAGCCGGAAGGAGAACCCCGACTGCGGGAGGGTGCCAGATAGAGCAGCGCAGGACTGGAGACTGGGGAGTGCAAGGTGTGGATTCTGGAGTGTGCGGGTGCGCATCCCTCGAGCCCCGCCCGCGGAGACGATTGGCCTGGGGCGCGCGGCGGGGGAAGCCCTCGGCTAATCTCCTGCCACTCAGCCCGATCGACGTCGGCGCGGGGCCGCAGCGCCGCGGACCTCTGGCCGGGCCCGGCAGCGCGCGGAAGGACAAATAGTCCCGGCGACTGCCCCGCACGCCCCTCCACGACTGCGCTCGCCCCGCCCCGCTGTCGGGCCCAAGGCTTGGGCGGCGGGAAGTGGGGGCGGGCGGAGCTGGGCCGGCCTTTGCGGCTCCACTCTTCTGGGCCAGTCGGGTAGATTGCGCTCCCCAGGGAAAAGTAATTGGATTCCGGGCTCCCTCCAGCCGAGATCAGCGGAAATCGGCAGCTGAGCCTGCAGCTTGGGAGGGGCGGGTGGGAGGAGGGGAGAGGTCGGGGAGTGGCCGCCTGGGAGGGAAACGGTGAAAAAGCCACTCTCCCCAAGAGTGTGCGTCGTTGTCTGCAGGCCGCAGCCGAATGCTGGGTAGTAGAGAGGGATTAACAGAGATGCCCCTGGTGCCCTTTTTCTTCTGGCGTGTGACTCTTGCTTCTGAATTGCCATCCTCACTGTGAAATTCATCTGGTTGCTGATGCTGGAGGAGACAAATACTTGGGGAGCCTGGAGTCTTCAGCCATCCTTCAGCATTTCTTTCCAAGCTCTTGGAGGAGCTGAAGTGAACAAAGCCTTCGAATCTGGAATTGGGGATTTCTCTTGTTAGCGAAGTAACTCAGGAGAGTACAGCATTCTTACCAGAATCATCCAGGAAAGTATCTCAAGTCCTTGCTTTAACAGTGGCAAACTTCCCTAAATTCGGTTTCTCCTGAGGAGATAGATCACCGTGGGAGCCTTAAGCAGTTTTTTTTTTTTTTCCTTTTGCTGAAATTTTAAGTGACTTTAACTCAACCCTCTCATGATGTTTTTTTTTTTTTTTTTCTTTTCTTCTCATCTCATTTACTGTAGCTCACTCATTTGTTTTATTGAGAATTTTCTATGTGCCAGCCTCTGTTCTACTTATTAGGAGTATATCAGTGAATAAAGCAAAGCCCTGCACTGGGACTTCGTTACAGTTGCTACAGAGGAGGACGTTGACAAATACATTAGCAAACAGATATATATAATACAATGTCACATAGTGTTGAGTTTTATGAACAAATAAGGCCACAGGAGTTTAGTGGTGCACAATTGTAATCCCACCAACTCAGAAGGCTGAGGCAGGAAGATCAAGTTTGAGGCCAACCTCAGCAACTTAGCAAGGCCCTGTAAAAAAGAAAAAAATATATATTTTTTAAATGACTGGTAATATAGCTCTAGTAAAACATCCCTAGGTTCAAGGCCCAGTACCATTCAATACATAAATAAGACCGAGTAGAAGGACTGAAAAATGCAGGTGTGCTATTTTATATTTTAGACAAGTTGATCTAAGAAGGCCTCTCTGAGGAAGCTATGTTTACACAAAGACCTAGATGAAATGTGGTAGAAAGCCACACAGATGTGTGGAGAGGGTACTTCCCAGGCAGAGGGAAGAGCAAATGCAAATACTCTGAAGCCAGAGAGTTTGGTGAGTATGAATTAGAGCACAAAATAGGCCAATGTGAATCCTATGCAGTGAACAAGAATAGTTGGGAATGAGGTTGGAAGTGGGCTGATGGGTCTAAGGCCAAATACACCATGATGTGTGTGGGCTTAGAATTTGCTTTTGACATCATTTAAAACTAAGCATTTTATGCACAAAAGTGTTCTGGATTTCTTCCCTGTGTCTCTATGGGGGCATTAGATCCATTTCATCCAGATGCCACCTTTTTCTTCCTTATCTCTAACAATAAGTATTAGTTTCTGCTTTTCTGGCATTCATCTACAATTATTGCTTCCATGCAGACCCTTAACTTTAATGTCACCTTTGTTTTGCGTTGTATACTCTCATCTTTAACTATTAATCAGCATTTCTTATTGGATATACTGTCATCTCTTTGATTTCATTAGATCCCGAAACAACCTAAATATCTTTCCAAAAATCATTTCCCTTCTTTCTCATTGGTACCACTGTTCTCTCTGCCACCCACACTTGAGTACTCAGATGTCATTGTTGACTCATTCTTTCTCTTTATTCCTTTTGCCCAGCCAGTTGTCAAAAGCTTTGATTTTTCCTTTAAAGTGCCTCATGTCAAATCCCATCTTTTCTCTGTTTCATGGTCTCCAAACCCTTGAATGTTGCCAGCCAGGATTAGTTCAACCGTCTCTATATGGTCTCTCTGACTTCCTTTCTCTCTGTACCAATCTAACCTGCCAGAATAATTGTTCTAAATCTTCACTTCTAGAACATTTCTAAATGCCTAGATACTTCGTGGTTATATTTTCTTTTCCGTGAAATCTGAACTCTAGTGACTGATATTCAAACTTTACCTAGTTTTCTTCTACCCTGTGAACCACTTCTCAGTCTACAGCTTCAGTTTCAGTTAGGTCTGTCCCACAAGTACATTTGTATTTATTTATTCCTGCATATATTTGTTTATGGATTCACTACCCTCACATAATGTTATTTGATTCAGTAAAGATCTATTAATTACAAATGACATAAAATCCAACTTAAATTGTCTTAGCCTGAGAAGGGAATTGTATTAGTCAGCTATAGTGTTATGAAATACCTGAGACAACTAACTATATAAAGAAGAGATTTCTTTAGCTCACAGTTTTGGAGGCTTCAAGGCATGGTGCCTGCATCAGCTGAGTTCTGGTGAGGGCCCTCTCAGCTGTTTCACTTCATGGCTGATGGCAATTGGAGGAGCTTGTGCAGGAGCAAGTGATCCATCTCAATACAGAAAGCCAGAGAGAAGCTTGGCAGGGCCAGGCTCAGGCTTTTATAACAATCCTTTTGAGGAAAGAAACCAAGGTCCCACAAGAAATACCTTAATCCCTTTAAAGGGTATACCCTCAGTTGCCCAAAGACTCTCCCATGAGGCCCCACCTTTTAAAAGTTACAAAGCATTTCCCAATACTGCCATCCTGGAACCAAACTTCCAAAGCATGAATCTTTGGGGAACATTCAAACCATCTCCAAACCATAGCAGGAATTTCTGCCACCAAAAATGTACTCAGATCTAGGTATCATAGATAACTTGACATCCAAGATACATACCCTTCCCATTATGCAATAATATAATTCTTCATGGTCTGGTAATCTAAGGTTACATGATAAAATTATCTAAAACTATTTAATATAAAAAGGCAGGAAAGGAAATGACAACTGCAAGGAAAACTCATATTAGGGAAAATGAATAACAGTAAACACACAGTGGTCTCCAATTCATAGCATATATTATAGATTGCTAGATAGGAATAGCAAGGGCTTCCTAGCATGAGAGACGAGAAAATCCTTGTCAAGCAGTCTTGCTGCCATATATTCAATTCTTGGAGGACCTCATTCCTATTGTTCCTACGTGGCCATATCTGTGATGGACAGTGGGGAGGATAATGCACTAAGGACCACACCTCTTAGCATTCTTTTTCTTGATCCATGGGGATTTTAAAAAATCATTTGCTATGGCAAAGATAACTAGCTTTTACCACCAAATGGCTGTGATGCCCTTCTGTTGTATAGAGTTGTTACTAGGAAGTAGTTCCTAGTTAGGAACTACTAGGACAACTAACTGTATAAAGAAGAGATTTCTTTAGCTCACAGTTTTGGAGGCTTGGGGGCATGGTGCCTGCATCATTCCCAGTCTTTAATCAATAAAGTTATGTGGCTATCTCCATTGGAATAAGTTGAAGTGTTGTGTATAATTTTTTAACAATTGTGCTTAAGATTCAGGTAAGCCTTTTCCAGTCTTTTCTCTCCTTTCTCTGGGTGCATTAAATGGTCTCTAAGACCCTTGAGTATAGCAGAGCCATAAGATGAAAGAAAAGGTGTCTGGACAGCCAAATTGACTTTCTAAAGGACTACCTGCTGATTAGGAGCTCTAATATTGGACTTTGCAAAAGTGAGAAACATACGCCTATTGTGTTAAGCCATTCAAACAACTGAGTTACCTATTATGGCAGTTATTCTAAGGCTGAGTTCTTTAGACTTGTTCTTTAGACTTAGTGCATCTTTCACAATAGTAAACTGCCTATTTGCATCTAGCCAATTCCATGGAGGAGAAATTCCAAAGCCAGAGGTTTTCTCTTCCCCCACCCCCGTATTGGGGATTAATGCCAGGAGTGCTCTACCACTAAACTATACGACCAGCCTTTTAAACATTTTTAAACTTGAGACAGGTCTTTCTGGCTTTGAACTTGTGATTCTCCTGCCTCAGCCTCCCGAAGAGCTGGGATTAAAGGCAAGTACCATTGTGATCAGTTTAGCCAAATGTTTTCTAAAGTTTTAGTCTTTGAATCTAGAGTCCAACATAGGTATTTTTGTCTTTTAGCAACAGTCCTTGGTATTCTCCTAGCTTGATGGCCTCCATTTTGGTTCTTGTCTGAGAATAATTTGAGACTGAGCTTTCCAACCTTTTATGGGTAGATTATTGAAGTTTCATCATTTTCATTATAACCTATAAACAAAAATTGTCACTCATAACAAAGTGGTATCTTTTCTTTTCTGCCTTAGATAGATCAAGTTCAATCCTAAAGTTGACTTTTTCTCATAGGACATTACCAAAAACTAGCAAGTAATAGTTGATTTATTCCAGAATCTGACCTTTAAATAACATGGTCTTTTATATATTTTATTCTTGATAGGCATATGTTCTGAATCCTAGTATTTAATAGGTACTGTTCTAACCTATTGCTTTTCTATTTAATTCACAGTACAGTATAGATGAATTATCTGAATTATCTGGGCCTTATCTGAGTTAACTGATTCAGCATTTTTGGATTCCCAAAATGCTGATACCTCCACTCCTGGTACCAACATAATCCTCACTACTGGCACCAATATATGAATTGTTAGAGCTATGTTAGTGGTGAGTGACAATAGGAAACAACTCAAATTGGCTTAAGCAAAAATAAAAGAAATTTTAAAAATTAAAAAGAAAAGACTATATTGGCTTTTGGCTCACATAACTAAAAGAACTAGTGATATATTTAGTTTGAGTCATAGCTTGCTCCAAGGGCTTAAGCAATGTCAGTAGAATTTTATTCCTCTTCATCTCTTGGCTCTATCTTCTGAGTTGGCTTCATTCTCCGTCTCCATATGGTGGTTTTTGGCAGCTCCAGTTCACATAATTCTTACTGTTAGCAATCTCAGTGGAAAAGTGCATGCCTCTTCCCCACAGGGGCCTGCAATAGTCTTACATTTCACTGGCTCTGATTAGGACACGTGGCCAGAAGAATCCAGTAGGTTGGACCTGATTCACATGGTTCCTCATGTTTCTGAGAGTGGAATCCACTCCACCTAAAAGACATTGACTGAGCGTAGTAGAGGAGGAATGTCAAAGTATGGTTATCAGAAGAAGGGCAAATGGATACTGAGTGGCATAAACCCCCAGATGTCTTTCATTAGATCCACTGTGAGTGTTTTCTAATTGCTTCACATGTGTTAGTTTTATCTCCTTCACTGAACTGTGTCTCAGGAGCAGGATCATGTATTATATGTCTTAACAGTGCCAATCCAACAGGCAGTCCTTAGATACTGCTGATTGATAGCCTCTTCTTATATTACTAAAGATTGCACACTTAAGGAGGATAAAGATAGCTTAATAAAGGAGATGATTTACAGAGATATGTGAAGGGTTAAAGGAACCAAGAAGGGATGGTAAAACATTTAAGGACTGACAACCATGGGAGGCCTAAAGGAGAAGAGAAAGGGAGCTTTTATTGGAACTATAAAAGTTGTAGCTGGGAAGAGGACGCCCGACAAAGGCTGTGACTGTCAAACAGATAAATGTAGCCATTACCAAAATATGGCTTGGCAAAGGACCAGGAGACAAACATGTATCCTCTTTTCCTTCTACCCTCCAAACTTCTCCTGGTATCTCCCATTCACCAAACTCAACTAGAAAATGGAGCTTCAGTGGTACAGTCTATAAATTCCTGCTTCCAGTATAAAGCAAGACAAATAGAATGAAAAATGGATCTGGAGGAGCAAAAGGAAAATTACCAGGATGCCTCTATATGTTCCAGAAAGCAACCCTAAATAAAAATAATCCCTATTCTGTGTTTACTAAATTCCTTGGATTTATCTGGAAAATAAAGTTTTACCCTTTTCCACAATTTTGTTAAATATATAACGGATAATAGCATTTTAAAGAATTTAACATTCATGAATTCGCAGATCATAAAAAGTCTTTTGTAAGCCCATGTAGTTAAAAAGCTATCATCGTTGTATTGATATGAAACTCCTCAAGAATATTATACCTGGCAATCCATCAGAAAGCCCTGGCACAGCACTTGTCAAATAGTGACAAATGTGATAAATGTTTGATGATTTGAAGAATGATTGAATGAATAAATTAAAGCATTTCAAACCAGAAGAGTGTAAGTGGAAAATTAGATGGATTTTCCTTGTTAGAGGTTAATACTAACTATACCACATCTACCAATTCTGTCTTTTTAAGTCTGACACTGGCTTTTTAGCTGTTGATCAAAGTCTTATCTCTTATAGAAAATGGAACTGCAATAAATGTGTCAATCTTTAAAAGTAAGAAGTTCCATAATTAATTGTCATGCTAATAAATTCACTATAAAGTTCATTTCAGTTCAAGGGCCATTATATATTTTTCAATCTAAAACTGGGTTTCCTTGTGGAATTGTCACTCAGCTGTAAGAAAAATAAATATACTTGCTTTATCATATAAACTGGTATTATAAAGTGTCAGTCCAAACTGTTTCTCTAACCGATTTTATAATTAAGCCAAAAAAATGCATACATCTGTTCTTTGCCAATCTTGTATGTACAGGGTTTATGCTTTTATGTGTATCGCCATTCATTTTTTCATACAACAAATACTATTATGTCAGTCCTATGTGCCACACAAAATCCCTGCCTTTATGGTACTTATGACCCAGAAACAACACTTCTCCAAGTTTAAGGAGAAAGTGAATTGCCTGAGGATCTTGTAAAAATTCAGATTCTAATTCACTAAGTCTGGTGTGGGCCCCAAGGCTAAATTTCTAATCACCTCCTGGGTGCTGCTAATGCTAGGGACCACACTTTGAGTAGCAAGGGTCAAATGGATTTATTTAATCCTTACAACAGCCTCATAAGTATCAGATTTTTTTTCCTTGAGCATTTAACTATGTAGAGAACTCTGTGCTATGTATTGTAAATAGATATGGGTCATTAGGAAACTCACTATACAGCAGAAAAAGATAATGTAACAAATAATCATAATAGTATGATTCTGTTTATATGAAATATTTAATTAAAGCAAATCTATGTTGACAGAAATTAGTGGTGGTTGCCTGGGCTAGGGGTGAGTACAGGGATTAACTGTAAATGGTCATGCAGGATCCTGTTGGGGTGGTAAAATGTTTTTAAAACTGTATTGTAGAGCTGGGTTTGTGGCTCAAGGGGTAGAGTGCTCACCTGGCACGGGTGAGGCACTGGGTTCGATCCACTTAAAACTAAAAAATAAATATTAAAAAGAACTGTATTGTGATGATGGCTGTATGACTTGATAAATTCACTAAAAATCATTGAATTATATACTTGAAATGGGCAAATTTTTAGATGTGTAAATTATGCCCCAATGAAGTTATAAGAAAATCCAAATAATTAAAATATAATGTGAACAAATGCAGTAAGAGAAACATGTAGTTTCAACTCCTTTTAACAGTCAAGGAAATGGAACTTATAGAGGCTAATTTGCCCAAAGTCACATACTAGCCAGAAATGGAATTACAATATAAATCTATTCCAATTAACCTAAGAGAAGTCACTGTCAGAAAATGCATTGCCGTGGAAGATGTATGCCAGGAAGTAGATACTCTTGCACTAAGAAGAGGTTGCCTCTCTGTCAGAATGTCCTCACCCTGTGAGACAGAGATCATCCTGAGTGGTGACCTACATAGCATCCCATACCAGAGCTGCCAGCTAACATGGCTATGGAAGCCCATGAGCTTCTGGCAGACCTTTGGGTTACTTCCAGATTTTAGTTTCAAGCAACAAAAATCAATCCTTGTCTGATTTAGTAGCTAAGGATAGCTAAGGTATTGGGCAGTCCATGGAGTCATTATGAAAGCTCAGAACCAAGTTTAAAGTTGTGCAGTCAAGAATGATGCCCTAGGGGCTGGGGTTTGGGGCTCAGCAGTAGAGCGTTCGCCTAGCATTGCAAGGCCCTGGGTTCAATCCTCAGCACCACATAATAAATAAATAAATAAAATAAAGGTATATAAAAAATCACATCAATCTTAAAAAAAAAAAAAAAAAGAATGATGCCCCCAAATCTTGCAGAAGCAACCTCCTGAGAAAATTGCTGTTTTGATGCTGCTGAACATGCTGGACTCCTCTCCTTACTCCACCACTACGGCTGCTCTAGGAACTCAATTTGGTCATAACTACACAGTCTCAAGAGAGAAGTGACTGCTGTCTGCTTCTTTCTTCATGTGCTAGTCCCTTACTCAAAGCCATGCAAGTGCTCCTGCTTAGTGGAAGGTAGTTTATACAACAAGTTTGGATGGGAAAGCATTTGACAACTTCTATCAGTTCCTAAGTATAAGAATCAGGCTTTTCTGGGGCTGGGATAGTGGCTCAGTGGCAGAGCACTTGCCTTGTTTGTTATGAGGCACTGGGTTTGATCCTCAGTACCACATGAAAATAAATAAATAAAACGAAGGTATTGTGTTCATCTACAATTTTAAAAATATTTTAAAAAAAGAATCAGGCTTTTCTTAATTTCAAGATTCATATAACCAGTGAATTCTCAGAGCTCAGAGAGTTCAGAATTCGGGCAACCAACCAAATGAACAAATGAAACAAAATTCTCGCCCTCCCCCCCAAACAGGTGTCCACTACAGCCCTGCAGAAGCAGTAGTCCATGGAGCAATATCATCAAGATCAGTTGGAAGCTTGTTACAAATAAGATTCTCAGTGAGATAATTTGTATGCATAGTAAAGTTTAAGAAATGTTGCTCTGTATTATACAACATGTAGTTCTTTTTAATTTTCCAATATCAGTCACCATTATGTTCTAATCATCTAGAGAGTTACTAAATTTAATGCAGGACACACAGTTAAATTTGGATTTTAGATAAATAACAAATAATTTTTAGAATAATAGTGTTCCATGTCATAGTTGGGATGTACTTATACTAAAAATTATTCCTTATTTATCTGAAACTCAAACTAAAGTGGGCATCCTGTATTTTATCTGGTAACCATATTTGTCCTCTCCCCCATGATTAACAAAAATGAATAAAAACAAAGGAACATTCATTGCCTATTAATGCATTTATACCAGTTTTCTCTTTTGGTTCAATAGACTATGAGTGTCATGAGAGCAGAATATAGAAACTGCATAGTTTCAAGCCCGCTCTGAGTTATGAGTAAGAATTTAATGTTTCAGTTTCCTTATAATTTGAAGGGTGAATATGGGTTTTTTTTTTTTTTTAAATAGAACTATGATGGTAACTAATTTCACTTAGAGTTTTGGCCAATAGCACCTTCATCTCACAGAACCTGATCGTATGAATGTGTTAATAAAGGAAATATATGAAGACAATCATTGCTGGCTTACCTCTGAAAATGGTTATTATAACTTGGTTTTCTTCCTAAAGAGTTAGTACTTTGCTCAGGGGTTTTAGAAACATAGCTTTTAAACATTCAGGAAAAAAGAATATTGTATGATATATAAATCAGAAGAATTTCATTAAAAATAAAGAAAAACTTTAGTACTTAATTAAAAAATGTATATCAAGTATGTTTATTTAAGGTAGATCATGTAAGGTAGATTAACTCACTATAATACTTAGTCAGTTCAATGATCTTAACCAGCCAAATAGGGAATTTGGGATAATTGGGAGATAGTGACTTTCTTTTTACAGGACTTTGTGTATATAAATGAATCATTCCAATATACTTAACCAACAAAAATCTGCCATTCAGCATGTTCCTGCCATCTTATTCAATTGGTTGGCAATGGAATGTATAGGGACTATGAGAGGGAGGCTTACAGTTCTAAGGAGCAGAATATCCGTAGGGTCTGACAAGTGTTAGGGACTAACCTGTATGTCTTATATGTCCATTACTACCAGCCCCTCCTGCCCCACTGCCCATCAAAAGTTTCATACTCTACTTGCTGCCACCTTTTAATTCATTATTTGCAAGCTCCATCCTATAGGCAGATATCAGTGACAGGTGAAGGAAGTATCCTGGTTTAAAGACCATAAAAGAGCCAATTGATTAGCTCATTTTAAACATCAAATAATAGAGAAATCATTTATAAGTATATTATCAATAATTTATACATGCTATTTCTTAAAATGGTTAAGTATTTAGTGCATAAATGAGTATAGTTAGGGGCAGGGTTGTTTCTTAGTGGTACAGTGCTTCCACATGTGAGGCACTGGGTTAGATCCTCAGCATGTTAAAAAAATGAGTAAATAAAATTTTAAAAGTTATTATAAAAAAAAGAGAATAGTTAGAAATTATATCAAGTTTGGTGCTGTGGTTCACACTTGTTTTTTTTTTTTTTTCTTTAAATAAGCACTCTACTGATTAAGCTATACTCTCAGCCCTGATCTGTAATCTTTTTCTTTTTTTTTCTAATACTTTATTTACATTTTAGTTTTTGGCAGACACAACATCTTTGTTTGTATGTGGTGCTGAGGATTGAACCTGGGCCGCTCACATGCCAGCTTGAGCCACATCCCCAGCCCCCTGTGGTGCACACTTGTAATCCTGGCATTTTAGGAGCTGAGGTAGTAGGATTATGGGTTCAAAACCATTCTCAGCAACTTACTGAGGCTCTAAGAAACCTAGCAAGTCCTTGTCTCAAAATAAAATATAAAAAGAGCTGGGGATGTGGCTCAGTAGTAAAGCCCCTCTGAGTTCAATTCCTAATACCAAAAAATAAAAAAATAAAAATAAAAAATAAAACCCTTTCCAGGGCTCTTTGGAAAAATAACTGATTCTAGGTGTGGAACATAAAGTTACAAGAAGATCCTGGAACACCTTGTCATACCAGAACTTAAGTATCAAGGACTTTTGGGTCATGTCAGAAGGGACTCGGTTTGAAGATCTTTCCATTGGTCAAAGAGACACAGTTTGAGCATGAATTAGAATAACTATTATGAATTGATGCACAGTAAATATGTTTCAATCTTTCAGTTCAGATGTATACTCTAAAACAAAGAAACCTCTTTTGATACTTTTGGAAAATGCAAGAAAATCAAATTCTTATTTTGAAAGCTGTTAATAAGATGAATGAATCAAGCATCTAGTTTATTTCTCATAAATAAATTGTACCTCAGGGTAACCTAATAGTTAATGAGAGGAGGTTTCTCTTTACAGAATATTCCAGCTAATAGTTGATGCAGAAATTAACATCCTATTCTAATTCCTAATGAAATAATGTGGTTAGGGATTTATCATCAATGTTGGCTAACTTTACAAAAAAAGAAACAGCAAACAGCAGATATTATTTGTCACCTGTATATAATATCACATATGAAATATTCTTGCCAAAAAATCAAACTGGAATTATGTCCAATCTAGTTTTCTTAAGTAAGAAAATACAGGGCAGAAAGATCACAGTATTGGAGTTACAGTTAGAAAATCCAGACTGGAAAAATCCTATAGGACAAACAACCCAGTTTTGCTTCAATAAGTCGATAGGGAGGGCGGGAAAAAAGGAGGGAGAAGCAATAGTTTAAGAGATTTTAAGACATGTATCAAAAATGCAATGTCTTCCAGGTGCAGTGGCATACACATGTAATCCCAGTGGTTTGGGAGGCTGAGACAGGAGGATTGCAAGTTCAAAGCCAGCCTCAGCAATTTATTGAGGTGCTAAGCAACTCAGTGAGACACCATCTCTAAAAAAAAAAAAAAAAGGGTTGGGTATGGGGCTCAGTGGTTGAGTGCCCCTGGGTTTAATCCTCAGTACCAAAAAAAAAAAAAAAAGAAAAAGAAAAAAGAAAGATATGCAATGTGTGAAATTTATTTAGATCCCAATTTGAACAAATCAGCTGTGATAAAATAATAAAAACATTCATGAGACAATTGAGGGGAATTTGAACACTGACTATTTTATTGTAAAGCATTTTTATAAAAATTATAGATGTGATAATGGTATTGTCAATATATATTTTAGAAGTAAGTGCCCTTGTACTTTAGCTATAAATACATAAATATCTGTGGGTAGAAATGATTTGGTGTCTGCTTCAAATTAATTTGGGGGTATGTTTGAATAATTGTTGAAGCTTAGTGAAGCTTCAAAGGGATTAATTTACTATTCATTCTACTTTCTTTTGTGTTTGCATTTTTTTCCTAAAATAATTAGGTTATAAAATTATATTTAGAGCATGATGTCAATTTAAGTTCTTAATATATATATTACTTATGTGTATTAATGCATACATAGAAAGGAAAAGAAGCTTAAAAAATTCTTGGTGATTACCACTTTTTGATGAAATTAGAAATGAAATATATAAACTGGTTAAGGTGGTACATGCATGTAATCCCAGCAATTTGGGAGGCTAAGGCAGGAGGATGTAAAGTTTGAGACCAACCTCAGCAATTTAGTGAGATCCTGTCTCAAAGTAAAACTTGAAAAAAGAACTGGAGATGTAGCACCATCAAAGGAATCTCAAAGTAAGGCACCCTTGGGTTAATTCCCCTGTAACCATCCCCCTTCAAAAAAAAAAATGAAACATGCATGTTTTTTTTTTTAATTATTATTCTCTATATTCTTTTTGGGGGGGAAACAAATTTCAAGAGGCACAAGACCCAATTATTTCAACTCTTTTTAAATTAGCATTACAAATAATGAAGACAAGAAGAAAAGTCCCTAAACTACTAAAAGTTGTCATTATATGGTGGAACCACATGACTTTTTTTTTTTTTCATTTCTGTATTTTTTAACTTTAATATAAAGGTTAATTACGTTTAGGATTAAAAAATTCAGGAGCTGGAGTTGTGGCTCAGCGGTAGAGCGCTTGCCTAGCCTGTGCAAGGCCCTGGATTCGATCTTCAGCACCCTGTAAAAATAAAAATAAATAAAAAAAAGGTATTGTGTCCAACTACAACTAAAAAAATAAATATTAAAAAAAATTTTCAATAAAACACCACTAAATCTACAAGCACAATTTACTAAGCATAAACAAAATTATGTACCGTTTAGTATGATTTTAGAAAATACTAACAGATGTAGGTAACATTGTCTAAACTTCAGATGCCTAATTGGTTGATTATCCCTGAGATGACGGGTTAAATACCAG
This sequence comes from Callospermophilus lateralis, assembly GCF_048772815.1. Lineage (NCBI taxonomy): Eukaryota > Metazoa > Chordata > Mammalia > Rodentia > Sciuridae > Callospermophilus > Callospermophilus lateralis. The sequence goes on from NC_135307.1 coordinate 101,743,550, forward strand.
TCTAAAGGTCTAGAGAAAGAAGGGGAAGGAAATCAGATTGTGAAAAAGCAGAGGGTGTTCTTGTGATTCTGAATCGCAAAAGCTGAATATTACTATCAAATATAAGGAAGCATAGCTCCAGAAAGATATCATGCTTTGATGATTTTGTTGCCTCAATTTGTTTTGTTTTGGCATAACATTGCTATATCTTTACCAATTTTGAGTAAAACTTCATAGATTTCATTTTTAGAAATACTACATATTTTAAAAATATCATGGCTTTAATAATTCATGGAAGAAAAATAAATTTTAAGAGGCATAAGACCCAATTATTTTCAACTTATCTTAATGTTATCACTTTCTCTTCGTGATATCTTTTTTAAATCTGTTTTTCTTTACACATAAAACTTTTTCTTCTATTTTCTTGTAACTAGAAAATTTTTATAAGTGGAATCACCTGGTCAGGAGTATGAGCATTTAGAAGGCTTTTGATATACATGATTGATAACTTGTTTTCCATTGTGTTTTTTACTAATTATGAATTTACTAATTCATAATCTACCCTCTACCCAGAAGTGTTTGTGTGTCACTGAATATTCACCAGAATTGATCATTATGTTATTTATTTATTTATTTACTTACTTACATTTTTGTGGTGCCAGGAATTGAACTTATGGCCTCAAGCATAACAGGCAAGGGCTCTATCATGGAGATTTTTTATTTCCAGCCCCATCATTATGTTTTTAAATATATTTGGGCTAATTTCACAGTCATAACATAGGATTTTATTGTATTTGCATATCTTTGATAGATATTTGTATTAGCTATTTTAAAGTCCTTTTTCATGAATATTCCCTTATATACATTGTCTGCAATGTAAATCTTCTTAACTGTCTACATTTCTATTTAATTAAGAAAATAAACAAAACCATGGACCCATTTAGATATATTGAGCACAAAGTCATGTTTTGAGAACATGGCATAGTCTTTGAAATGTGAACTAGTTCCCATTTGAGCTTGTGTCTTCCTCCCCACCTCCAGTACCTATGTCCTACCTAATAGTTCATGCTAATTATCATAATGTTTCAAATAATTCTTGTCTTTAAGTTCTCCATTTGCACTTATCTATAAATCATTTCAATTTACAGATGCAGCAAAGAACACCAATGATATTATTGATGGGCTAGACGCATTCTTGTGCTCTTCCTTCTGGGACCAATACTTTTTGAGATGGTCAGGAATAGAAGACTGATCTGTGGTGAAAAAAAACCCTGCCTCTCTGAGAGAAGTTAACAGATCCTTTGGGAATAAGTCTATGATTTTGATTTCTTATTAGCATTGTGAACTCCATTCAAGTGTGACTGACAGTTACACAAGTCAATACAGAAACACTTTAGGACAGCCAACTTTCAGAGGTTTGTTTTCTTTTTTCTTCTTTTTCTTATAAATTAGTGCTTCTGTTTTTACAGAGTTCATTGGAAAAATAAATCAGAGCACTTTTAATTCTACAAATGAATGTAATGAAGCAATGTTTCCAAGAAATCTATCATTTGACTAAAAGAGGATCAAAATAATAAATTGATTGTTTGAGGAAAATATTACTGAAGGAAATGAAAGTACATTCTAGATGATTATTAATGCTTTCATTTTCACTTTAATTATTGTTCAAGTCATATCTAAAGACTAAATGCAATTGCACAGGTTTAGAAAGCAAAGAATATTTCTGGTTTTGACAATTTTGATCTCATCAAGCATACTTTATAAAGTGTTGAATAATGTCAAGATGGAACAGGGTAGTCAAAGACCCAGGAGATAATCAGCCAGTTGCATTTATTGATTTTTGGTTTTCATTCCCAATTCCAGAGGAGGTGATATCCCTCAATATAAAAGATTTTAAAATATTCAATGGCATCTTTTCATCATGCTCTTGAATATAGTTCAAAAGCTTATGGTGATATGTTTAAATATTAGACCATAAAAATCCTGTAGGTTTATAATGCAAATAAAACTGGAAAAATTACAGTAAGAAATTCTGGATTTAGAGAAGAATGTGCCAATCACCAAAACTTAATGTGTAATTGCATAAAAATGCTGGTTTAGTGAAATTAGAACTTCAGCAAATGGATCCAAAATAAAATATTTCGGTAGTATAGGAAACCAATTGTTCTCTAACTCCTCTTAAATAAAAGTGTGGATAATTAAGTGTAATTTAAATAATCTAATCCAAGTCAACCCATTCATTTCAGCAAATCATCCAGGGAAAAGAACTTTAAGACAAAGCAACTTTCACTGAAAATACAATTTCTCATTTAACTAATAAATAATTACTTAGGGATTCTTGGCATTAGAAGAAAGATGGTTTTTAATAAGAAAAAGAAAATATAGCCTTTACCTTTGAAGGACTCATCTTGGGGGGAAACAGAAAATATGTGCCCCCAAATCTCAGAATATGGACCATGTTCTCCTATTTTCATGAATGTTAAAGTAAACAACAAGTTGACTGTAATAGACTGTATTTGCCTAAAATGCCAAAGACTTGTAAGCAAAGTTTTATAAGCTCTGACATATACTGAGAGTTGAACCCAGTGTCCTTTTTTTCTGGGCTTTTCATAACTTTTTCTTTTTGCAATCATTTGAAAGTGGTTTATTCAAATACATTTTATTCCTTTTAGCATTACAGTATCTTGTTAAGTACTTGCTCCAATGGTCTGTATCTATTTAAGGTAATATACGATGGCAGTCTAATTCATGTTCAACTTAATTATCCTGAGTCGTAGTTGGAGACTCACTACTCTGAGGGCACTGTTTCTCCAACTGTAGTGTGCACCAGAATCACAGGAAGAACATATTACAAAACAAATAGCCAGTCCCACTCTCAGAGTTTCTGAGATGGATGAAGTTCCATTAACTGAGTAGTTCTAGGATGAAGTCCAAGAATTTGACTTCCTAACTAGTTGCCAGGTCATTGACATGCTACTACTGGTCCCACATCTGAGTTTTAGTCCTTTTTTTGTGTTCTCTCTGGAAGCTTGAAGATCTTTTCTTTGTCTGCTATGTGCTCAGATTTCTGGATCAGGTTTTCAAGTTGATCTATTTTTATTTTGTTTTATTTTTCGGTATTGGAGATTGAACTCAGGGGCACTGGACCACTGAGCCACACCCCCAGCCCTATTTTGTATTTTATTAAGAGAGAGGGTCTTACTGAGTTGGTTAGGCCTCACTAAATTGCTGAGACTGGCTTTGAACTTGCCATCCTCCTGCCTCAACCTCCTGAGCCTTGGGATTACAGGCCTGTGCCACCATAACCAGCTGGTCTATTTTTATACATTGTAGCAGACATTTAAAGAACTTGTTCAATTTGGTAATTCATGTATTTCAGTTCTGGGAATTTTTCTTAGATTATTTAATTAATGACTTTTTCCCTTTTTTTTTCCTCTTAATTAATGATTTTTTTCCCTCTCTCTTCCTGCCTTACTCCCTCAACCCCCAATTTCTCTGTTATTATGTGAACTTTGAACCTCCTAAATTAGTTTTTTCTTTTTGCTCTGATTTCTAGGAAATTTCCTTAACTTTCTCTCTTTCAATAGTTCATCCCTCCACCATTTATATGATTCCATTATCAATTCTAAAGGCTTTTTCTTGTATTCTGAATATTCCTTTCTTTCCGCTGAGCCACAATGTGCTCACCTCGCATGAGCGAGCCCTGGGTTCAATCCTCAGCACCACATATAAATAAATAAAATAAAGGTATTGTGTCCAACTACAACTAAAAAATAAATATTAAAAAAATTTTTCTGCTTACTTGTCTTTCACTGTTGCAACTTTCTCCTAAAGATAATTTTTTTCCCTTGAGTAGGAGAAAAGTGTTCTTGTATTTTGTTTTGATTTCTGTATTCATGATAGAGGCTTTTGTTATATATCTAATAATCTTTGGTGTCTGCTCTTTTATACAAATAGGGTAACAAAATGCTGATGGGAAACTGAGGGAAGAGGTAGAGGTTTGTTAAACTGTAAACTTCTCTGTAGAGTTTGGGCTTACAGCTGGAAAACCTTCTATATCTTCAGGACTTTTCACTTGGGTTGATCCGCTTACATGGAGAAGGATCATCTAATCTCCTGAGAAACAGAAGGCCTGGCTGCTGGATTCTGGGAACCAAATTGGTAGCCAGGAACCTCAATATTCAACAACATTCAAATGCTGACTCAATATCCCTGTCGCCTAGAGACCTTCTGCTTCACCTTTTGCAGATAATACATTTGTATTACTTTTCTTGGTTAGGAGAGAGGCATTTACTCTACTGTATGAAGTAGGGAAGGAAATAGGTGGGAGGACTGATTGCCTCTGTGTGTGTGTGCTGGGGATTGAACCTGGGCAGTGTGCATATTAAGTACAGGCTGTACCACTGAGCTACACTTCCAGCCTCCTGACTGCTTCTTGAATAAACTTGTAATCAATCAACCTTGTGGTAGTTTTTCCTTTCCTTCTCTTCACTTCAAGAGGCACCTGGAACTAGATAGTTAAGTCTTTTATTGACTCTTCGGTATGCATGGGTTTGGTTATTGATTTCCCTCATTTGTTACCTTGGGATTCTGTTTTAAACTGAGTCTCACATAACTCATAAGTTTTTAATCTTCTCAGATTTTGTTGCCATTGTCTTGTCTCGTCTTCCATGCTTTTAATGTTTAAAATGTCATTTTATGAGTGGGGCAGGGAAGTGAATGCCTGTATTCCTAGTTGCTTGGGAAGCTAAGGCAGAAGGATCTCAAGTTTGAAGCCCACCTGTGCCAGTCAGTCAGTCCCTGCTTACAAACACAACAATAATAACAACACAAAAACAAGGGCTGGGAGTGTAGCTCAGAGGTAGAAAGCTCCTGGGTTCAATTCCCAGTATGGGGTAAAAAATCTTATGAAATTATATGATGTATTTGGTTAAATTTTACTTAAATTAGGGGATGACAATGAAAAGATAAATAAAAAACACATAATTATTAAAAATGGGCAACATAGATGTTCTTAATACTATTCTACTTTTTTATATGCTTGAAATTTTCCAACATAAAAAATTAAAAAAAAAATCCCTTTGCTCTTGGTAGGTGGAGGCAGGAGGATAATAAGTTGGAGGCCAAACCCCTCAATGTATGGAGATCCTGTCTCGAAATAAATAGAATAGGAATATATCTCAGTGGTAGAGCGCACCTGGGTCTAATATGTAGGGCTTAACAACACAGTCCTTTTGTTGATGTCTTAGGGTAGTTTTGAGGGAGTATTTAACTGCTATGTTTATATAGAAGAGTGGAATCATTCACTTTTTAATAAATCTTTATCAAATATCTATTATGTGTTAGGCACTATGCCAAAATGTGCATGGGAATATGCACATTTTACCTGATCAAGTATACTGAGTTAAAAAAACCCCAAATCTATGACTCTTTTAAGTATGATGTTTTAGAGTGTTTGACAGTTTTTTCCCTTTTCTGACTTCTGAATGTTTTGATTTGAATACGTTTTTATGAAGTATGAAAGAAGGAATCTTAAGGGGTAAAAGGAATTGAGTGTAAGATGGACCATAAAGGGGTATCTTCTCAAATCTGAGTATCATATTCATATGAGACATCTAAATAGCTTAAATAGTGGATAAAAATCATACTAGCAAGGAAGGAGTAGATAACTATTTTTATTTACTCACATTCAGAGAGAAAAGATAAAATCTCTACCAGAACCCACAAAGGTGGGAGATTCTTGTTGGTAGAAAAGAATGGGGAGTATACTATAAGTGATTGATTAGTAGAATCTGGTTTATGATTAAGTGAAAAATCCTGGTTTTTAGTTTGTCAGTAATGAGAATACCATGAACTGAAGTTATTAAATTTTTACACAAACTTGTTCCTGTTAGTCTCAAGGGGACAGTCTGGGGCAGAAAGCTACTAGAGAAGCTATGAACCATCAAATTTGGATCTATGTAGATAACACTATGCATCCAGACTGCAATTTATGACCTACTTATCCCTTCATTCCATTACCTTTCTTTCCTCCCTCTTCTCAGTCTTCTTTTAAAAAAGGCCCAAAGTCATGTCATTTTCCCAAGGAAGCAAAAAGCCCTTTGCTTTGACTGCTTTCCCTTTTGATTATAAATGTTTCTTTTAACAACTCAGGTCTGCCTGATAAAATATGTACATGTGTGCATGCACATGCTTGCAAATACAGAGTGGGAGGCTCTTAGAAAGTAGAGAGTGAAGTCATGCGGACAGAATTCCTGTGTTTGGTTACGGTGAATAGAAAGTTAACTGAAACCTATCAGAAAAAAACTTGAGGGCAGAGTAGATTTTAGATGTTCTGTTCCAAAAGCATTTAGCACCATGCCTTGCATGTAAGAAAAGTTCATTAAATATTTTTCAATATTTATGTATTGGTATTAACTTCTGTTATAGAAACAGTGCTACTAATTAACACCAAATTTGTGTTACTTATTTTTCTTTGAGCTTTTCAATAAAGCCTTTTGGTTCTATCTGGCAAAGTCAGCAAAGTCCCAAACACGTGTTCTAAGTGATATAAAACTCCACTTTTTATATTGTCTTCTTTATATTGTGAGATACACACACACACACACACACACACATCTTTTTATATTGTCTTCTGTATCATAGGAAATTCACTGGAGAGAATACTTCATTATTAAAAAGGGCACATGCAAAGACTACATTACAGCATGAAAAATATTTAAAGTTCTAATTTCAAATGAGTAATAGATTGAATTTCAGCTCTTCCTTTTTAAGTTTACTGTGCTCTTGCTACAATTGTTAGGTGCATGGTGTAGACAGATGCAAATCAATCTTAACTGTCAAGGAACTCACAATATAATGAGAACAAAGTATAAGATAAAACTATATATGCCATAATACATATAAAAAAAAATTTCAGGGGTTGGGGATGTGGCTCAAGTGGTAGCAGGCTCGCCTGGCATGCCTGTGGCCTGGGTTCGATCCTCAGCACCACATACAAACAAAGATGTTGTGTCCACCGATAGCTAAAAAAATAAATATTAAAAAAAAAAAAAAAAAAAAAAACTAAAAAAATTTCAATCAGTCCTTTGAAGGAGTAAGGGAGCCCCTATGACTGAGGGCTTGGGCAGATAGCTATTTCTTCCTTTCAATTAGTTGTGTGAGAAGTATAAAAAAAGAAACTGGCTCTCCTTTCTCCTGAAAACAGCATAAATCCCTCAGATAGATGTCTTCTCCTTCCCTAAGGTTCCCCCGCCCCGCCCCCAGTTTTATCACTGAGACTTTGAATCTTACTATGGGAATGAAACCATAAAGTTACCTATCAGTGTTTTTTTTTTTTTTTTTTTTTTTTTTTTTTTTTGTACCTGGGATTGAACTCAGAGGCACTGGACCACTGAGCCACATCCCCAGCTGTGTTTTGTATTTTTTATTTAGAGGCAGGGTCTCATTGAGTTGCTTAGTGCCTCACTTTTGCTGAGGCTGGCTTTGAACTTGTGATCCTCCTGCCTCAGCCTCCTGAGCTGCTGGGATTACAGGCATGCACCACTGCACCTGGCCTTAATCAGATTTTTCATCTACTCTTTGCTGAGGGTGGGGTTGCTGGATTTGTATCAGTTAGAACATACTAGATTACGAAGCACAGAAAATTCAAATCCTGTTGGTTTAATCATGAATGCAGACCCAGGTTGAGTTGTTTGATTCAGAGACTCAAAAACACCACCAAAGATCATATTGCTCTCTGGAAAGGCTTTCTTGATATCTGCTTTATTTTAACCTGGCCAGACCTGGTGTTTGGAAGATGGCTCCTTGTTTTTTGAGCACATGCAGAAGAGTTTGCCTCTGAAGCTCTCTCAGAACCTGAAAAACTTCCCTAAAGACCCCAGCAAATTGCCCCTCTCATTGACTCAAATTGTCATGTCAACCAATAACTGGTGAAGGGAAAAGAATTGAGCTGATTCCTTAAATTGGAGTTATGCTAATTTGCTCAGATCAGAACCACATGCTTCAGTAGGTAGGAAGGGATGGGACTAGTTTTTTTTTTTTTTTTTAAACCCAAGATACACTACTATAGGATCTGGTACAAGGTCCAAGTGTAGCTAGTACAATGCCATGGAAGCCCCCAAATCCAAAACTACAATTGCCTTCTCTCGCTGGACAGCTCCAGTTGTAATTAAGTACAGTAATGGCATATATGCAGCTGAATCTATCTCCTAGTTTCCATCCAAGTCCAAGATCCAGTGACTCCTTCTTGCCCTGTTGTTGCTTGTAAGCTGCTTTCTTCAATTTTTTACTTTGGATGTATGGTCTTCGCAGAGTCTGTTTTGCTTAGGACTTACTCGCCTTTATTGCCCTAGCTGACTCAAAGGAATCAAAATAACTGGCTGCCAATCAAGAGAGCCTTACCTCCAAGCCCAAATTGAAGGAACTGAGGTTTAGTTAGTCTGTCTTCCTTCTACCTTGGAGCGCCTTCAAGCCAACTTCAGAATTTTTGCGGACCAAAATAGTGGTTGTGTGAAGTTCTCTGGGCCGTCTCCGTTAAATCGAAGGATTGGCTTAATCCATTTACAAGAACTCTTCCCGCTGTACGATTCCACAGCATCGAAAGGGGTTCGGGTACGACAGTCGTGAAAGCTTGGGTGAGTGGAGTTTGAGAACTGAAGACCTTACTGCTTTGTGCGGTTTCAGGGAGGTTTTACTCCTTCTTTTGCATTCGGCTAATTTGACCAGCCGCTCCTACGCCCAGAGAGACAGAGGGCCGGCTCTCCCTTCCCCACGCGCGCAGCTTCCAAGCTAAGTGCCACCCAGACTCCCGGGGCCAGGGCCTCCGGGCCCCGACCAGTGCGGCGTCCAGGGTCCAGCATGTCTTGCTAGGCGATGGCAGCCTTCAGTGCTCTGCGGCCTCGGGCTCCGGATCCAGATGCTCCCACGGCTTCATCCCCGTGATTCCACTTCGGGGCCCGAGACGCAGAGGGACCAGCGCGAGGAGGCGCCACGGCGCCTGTCTCCTTGCTCTCAAGAGGCCCCAAAGAGGCGCCCTCGGCGGCGGGCTGCCTGGGCCTTGCCTCCGGGGTGCCTACCCGCGCTTCCCGCCCCTCCCCTTCCCTTCCCTTCCCTTCCCTCCCCGCCGGCCGCAACTCCGGCCCGCCTCACCCGACCGCGGGCTTTGTCCAGCGTCCGCACAGCGGCCCCTCCCCGTTTTCGCCGGCTCCGCCTCCCCGATCCCCCCCGCCCCAGTCAGCTCCACTTCCTCGGCGCAGGAGGCGGCAGCGGGCAGGGGACGAAGGGGTTAACCACAGGCTCTTCCCGGCGCGGAGGGATCCGGAGGCGAACCGAGCGCGGTGCTGAGGCCGCCTCAGCGAAAAAAATGTCCGCCTGAGGAGACCCACAAGTTCTATTCGGGGGGACCGCCAGCCCGCCCCGGGAGGAAGGGGCGGCCAGGCCGGAGAGCCGCCTCCCCCGCCCGGACCCGAGAGCTCGCGCGGGCCAAAGTGAGCCGTGCCGCCGGGCGGTGCAAGGGGAAGCCCGAGTCCGCTCTCCCGGCCAAAGTGAACTTTAATCGGGGTGGTTGGATGCGGAGACGGGGCGGCAGGTAACTGCGGGTTGGCGAGCGGGAGGGAGACGGCGTGGCGGGGCTGGAATCCCCTGCCGGAGCTGGGGCGTCCCCGGCCCGCACCCCAACTCCGCGCCCCATTGTACAGAGCCAAACCCGAGGTCCCCTCCAAGTTGGGGAGCGGAGTCGGGTGGAGGCGCGAGTCGCCGGCGGCCAGGCCCGCGGGCGGCGCGCTCGGCCTGCGCGCCCCGCTCGCCGCTCGGCTGGGGCCGGCACCCGGCTCCGGGGCGCGCGGGAGAGCGGACGGCTTCGGCCGCTGAGCCAGGCTCATTGTTCGGCAGGTCCGGGGCAGGGCAGCAAAAGTGGGAGGAGGCCGAGCCCGGGGAGAAGGACGCCCGGCGAGACCGAGACTAGTTGTTGGCGTTCCTGCTTTCTTTTTTAAAACGCCCCTTGGGCGCGCGGGGGGTGCTTTCCGACCCCCTGGGCCCGCCGGGGACGTCCGGGAGGCGGCGGCCGCAGACGTGGGCCTGCGAGCGGCGCGTTCGCTGCAACTTGTCAGTTCTATTGTTGCCGAGCGAGTGAGTCACTTCGTATCTCCCCTCGCCGCTGCTCCGCTCTCTGGACGCCGAATTGCCCCTCACCCCTCCCCACCAGACCCCCGCCCCGGCCGGGCCCCGCGCGCCGAGCTCCCGGCGACTGCGCGGGGCAGGAGGGGCCGGGGAGGGGACCGGGACCAGCTCGGAAACTTGCGGGAGAGGCAGCGAGTTGCGGGAGCCACCGCGTCGCTCTCGGGCCGCGCCGAGGAACGCGTGGATTCAGGGACCCGGCGCGGGCGCTGAGCTCTCCCGCCCCCTGCTCGCGTCGTGGTGGGAAGGAGTGGGGGAATTGGAAGTCAGCTGGGCGCCCCCAGTGCTTTTCCTCCTCCCTTACGCCTCTTTCCATCCCCTCACACACTTTGGGCCTCGGTGGTCTCTCGCTCAGCCCGTTTTCCCCTGCCTTAGGACCTGCTAGAAGTGGCCGAAGATGAATTCCCAGCAGCAGCGCATGGCCGCTATAGGGACCGACAAGGAACTGAGCGACCTGCTGGACTTCAGTGCGGTAGGAAAGCGTTCCACGGCATCTTGGGGTTCTACTGAGGTTTACAAGAAAAAAACCAAGCAGAAAAGAGTGGGGAAAGACCCAGACACTAGGCGGGGTGAACTCCATCTCTTTTGAGCAGTAGTTCTCAGGGCTGGAGTCCAGCTCCCCCAAGTTGGACACCTGAACTTTGATGTAATGTCTAGACTTGCAGATTTCAAACTTTAATGCCAGAGGGGTCGTTTGATTTAACCAGTTAAAAGAAGAACAATATAATCATGAGCTTTGGTTGAGTCATTCTTTGACCCTGATGATTATTAGTGATTTTAAACTGTTTATAAAGACAAATTATTTTTTCTTCAACTCTCCTCACCATTTTCCTCCCTAAGATATGTTTATGGTACCTGAAAGATGTCAGCTGCAAGAAAGTGAATCCAGGGCTAAAATTTTCAGCTATTTGAGCCAGTACTTTTATTTTAAGGTGCACATACGGTATACATGTACGCACTCTATCTGTAGTCTGAACCGGGAAATATCTTTAAAAATATATGGTGAAACCACAGGGCTGGCTTGAATTTCTTTATCAGCTGCTATTAGAAGACAGGACTAATACCTGCTTTGTAGGACTGTGTTATCCTTACTGTACATAGTAATTTCATTGGACATGATTCTGACTGTAAGTGCATATTAAGTAATGTTAATATAATGAGATTCACTTAGTTCCAAAGTGAAGATCATGGGTAGAAACTTACTATTTAAACTTAATTAAACCGGAATATTTATGTAAATGACTGGGTTTTCAGAGAAGAATGTAGTCAGTTTTTTCCAAATAGTATTAGGAAACAGTATCAGTGTTTCCATTCTGAGTCTGAATGTATCTCCAATTTTATTTCAACTTCCCTATGAAATATAGTAACTAACTAATGACACTTGGTGGAATTTTATTTGCAAAGAATCTAGAAGAATTCAGGATTAATAGATACATTTGGGTTATTTTGCAGATGTTTTCCCCACCTGTTAATAGTGGGAAAACCAGACCAACAACACTGGGAAGCAGTCAGTTCAGTGGATCAGGTAAGATGTCTAAAACTAGAAACTCATATTTTGGTGGTGTGACACATTTTAGTAAAAAAGTATGAAGCATTTTAATATCTCTTTTCATGCCATTTTCTAGTGTCAAGTTAAAATTATAAATAAAAACAAAAAAGCATCAAACATGGACAGTTTGCTAAAGATTCATTGATTCAGTTACAAGAATTTTAATACAGATTTAAAGTTGTTTGTTCATTTTCCTATGAATTTAAAATTGAAAATTATCTTGAGTTCAAAGGATTGTTTCAAACCTTTATATTTAGAAAAATGTCACAAAAAATAGTCCATGAGTGGTCTTTAAAACAAATTTTTTCATATATATATATATATATATATGTGTGTAATTTGCTAAATTTTAACTCACTGTCACTAAATCTGGATTCTAAAAAAATGGTAAAATACTATTATTGATCATGTGTATACAATAATTGAGTCATGCGATAATTAGTAAGATGTATTTATTTTAAAAGTTGGCTACTGGAAATTTATAAGTAACTAATTTCATGGGCAGTTATTTAAAATATTAATGGATGAAATGTTAGAAATGAATATAAACTTATGTTTTTTTAAATTATGTGTCTTAGATGAATAAGTTCTGCCTGTTCTATATTCACATTACATTAGGGTAATGTTTATTAGATTCCTATTTCTATACCAATGCTGTTATCTTTGAATTTATTTTTGGTGTATTTATAACTATTCTGTTCCATTATTAGACATTTCATTTTTTTCCTAACTTTTTTTAAAACTCATCATTTTAAAATTAATATTCCAGAAGTAAAGTTCATTCTGATGTACAAAGGCTATAATTTCTGTTTGAATTTATTCCTTGGTACTCAGAGAGATGGAAAATAGTAAAGCCATAGCAGCAGCATCATGTGAAAACCAAGTGTCAGATCTCTGAGCTGAAACGCAGTAATTGCTTTTTGATCAGTGCTTTTTATTTACCCTAGTAAACTGATAGTGATTTCTTAAAATACTGTGAGAATAAAACACTGGGAATTTTAATAACTAATTTAAAACTTTATTCCACTCACATTTAAAAAATGTATCAGATCATACACTACTAAAATTCACTTTTAATTATGAAATTACAACTTGTGTGGAAAATATAGCATGCTATCTAGCATCTCAAATAAGTAAAGCATTTTGTAGCCTAAAGGATAATAAAATATTACATTTGTTCAAAAGGATATCATGAAATGTTAGCCAAATCCCAACTCTTCTCTCATCCCCTTCCTTTTTACTGGTAATCATGTGAAATTTTACTGTTTGGGGGAATAGAAAAAAATTATAAATATAGAAGGTGGGTATAGTCTTGTGTTTTGACTACATTTTGGTTTTTACAACTAAGAATTCATTTTCAGGAACTTTCAAATTGCCTTTGTCTAACCTTGTATATTTCCTTCAATGAGTAGTGATATTATTTTATACTGTTCTTACTTACATTTGGATAATATATATTTTTTGAAGATAGATGCAAGGAAAATATATTTAACTGGATACTTAATGAGAACTAGGACTTGGACTTCAGAAACTTGCTATTATAAATTCTTCCCAATTTTAGAATAAGAACAGTTATATCAAGAATAATTATAGTCTGTGAAATTAAAAAGTGTTTAAACTCAAATGTGGATTGCAAGCATGGCATTGGAGTTGCTAGCTTCCTTTCATTGCATTACACAAAGAAAATGTTATTCTGTTTTGTAGAAGTGGTCACACTTGATTCTTTGGAGTAGGAAATTTTTAGTTTTATCATTTGTCTATTGAAAGTTTGAACTTAAACACCTGTATTCAGTGGACATGGAAATATTTACCTGGGTGGTTTGTTTCAAATGCCCCCCAAAATTATAATAAAATAAGCTGTGACCTTCAAAGTTAGTGAGTGGATTTAAATTTAAGAAGAGAAAAATGGTATGTGATTATTTTATGTCAAATATAGGGTAGATAAGGCTTCACTATAGCCATTTTTTATCTTAAGGTGAATGTCTAAGAGAAATTGACAGAGTAATATTTTATTTATATTTTCTATATACTTTATTGACATATGAATAATCTTGTGCCCTGATTTCAGAGGATATTATGTAATACATTGTAATGCCTGTTTATTTGCAGCATGTAAGGAGCTAAAGAACTGATTTTTGCTTTTGAAGTGCTACTATAAAGATTAGAGTTTTTTTGTCTTTGAAAAAGAATTTGCAAAATCTTATGCCTTTTTCTTTTTGAAGATGATAATTTAACATTGTGCAGTATAGTTTTCTCTTGATTATTTATTTGTCCTTTTAGAGAATGTCTTAATTTCATAGTAGATTGTTTTTGAGAAATAGTATATTTTGAGAAATATATACTGTATGCTTTCAGCTAAAAAAAATTCTAAAAGTCTATAAGTATGTGATATTATCTGTATCTTACTTCTAAAGCAAAGCAACTTATATGATAGCTGACACTTCGTCAAAAGTTATGTAAAAGATATATTTACTATTTTTCATCTCCAAGAGTTTATTATAGTGTTATTTCTTCATCAAGGTATTAATTTCTTTTGTAGTATAGTTTCATTGTGAATTTATCCATTCGCTGTGTGAGGTGTTCTCTAGTGACCTTCAGAAAAGTGTTTCTGTGGAAGTGAAAGGTGAGGTATTCTATTAAGGCAGTATATAGAAAGAAAGTTTCTGGAAAGGATTGATAAAATGGATATGGTTCAGGTATTTAATTCTCCTAACCCCCAACTTTAGGGTTTGAGTATGCAGATTAAAAAAAAAATTAGATTAAGTATTTGAATGTTTTCTGAAAATTTCCTTTGTATTTTAATCCAAGTAGTAAGAGATGTTGGAGGGGAGTGGTATAATTTTATAAACCATTTGTATTGATTGAGTTTGTCTTTCATGCTTCTGTCTAGAAAGTTACTTTAACTAGGAGGTTAAAAGTTTTCCTTTTCCTTTTTCAAATAAGACTTTTGTAATAATATAAGTTTCATCTTAAGAGTTTTGGGAACTATTTTAAGAAATATCTTCTCGTAATTTTTAAATTTAAAAAAGGAATACAGTTTATTATTTTTCAGTTACTGATCAGCTGGAGTGAGGAGGATATTCAGAGATACATAGTTTTTTTTTTTTTTAAATATTGATGTAAGGCCAGAAAAATATTAATGAATTCTCATTAATTGCTTTTCAGTGATTTTTTTTAAATTAAACTTTTTGTTTTGAGATAATTATAGATTCATATGCAGTTATAAAAAGCAATACAGAAATCCTGTGTAACCTTTACTCATTTGCCTGCAATGGTAACATCTTGCTAAACTGTAGTACAATATCACAATGAGGTTATTAATAGTGATACAATCAAGACAAAAAAACTGTTCCATATGACAATGATTCCTGATGCTGCCCTTTTATAATTGCATTCTCTTCTCAGATAATTAAAAAATCTGTGGTAAGATTATTAAATACCTACACATCATATTAAGCATATTAAGATTATTAAATGTCTACTTGTCCTAGTAAGCATTTCAGATTGCTGTAGCATTATTTGAACTTACCAAGAAAAAAAATTAAGAGAAAACCAAAATTTTACTAATGTGTTTTTAAGGTGAACTACAGTAGAATAGGAATGGTGATTTTTTTAAACAGAAGGAAAACTAGGTTTGGCCTTTCCTTTAAGGTATTTTAAGGTACCTTAAAGGAAAAGGTATATTTAAGGTCATATTATACACTGTGTTGAAATTTATAGTTATAAACTATAGTTTTTAGTTATATATATTTGTTATAATTTAAACTTGTTAGACATTTGCTCTGTGTAAACTATAGTGATGAATGAGAGTAACTGCATAGTCAGCAGGGATGTGGTGGAAAATATATTTTAAAATAAATATGGTAAGCTATTAATAGATCATTTAAGGGAAAAGTTAAGTAGCAGAGGAAAAGTTAAGTAGCAAAGGGGTCTTTTAGTGACAACTTACATGTGAAAATACAAATGGAAAACTGAAAAACTAGGGACAAGATTATATCCATGAGTAGAATATATTCTTTAGAACAATTCCTATAATGTTCAAGCTATTGTGGATCTAATGGATTTGAAAAATGACTTGATTAGATCACAGCATTTTAGATACTTATTGTATGTAGGGAAGCATAGCTGTATTAATGGGTTTTGTCTGTTTTCATAAACAGTCTAAATAAAAACTCAAGTTTCTTTTTTTCTTAAACTATCCTATGGTATATTGTCTTCTTTGAGTTTTAAGATTTAGATTCTCTTGGAATGGGAAGATAAAGATGAAGATATTCAACCTTGAATATAAGAACAGTTGTTTTCACACTTTGTATTTAACAAGGCCGTATAGAATATATTCTTTTATTAAAGCCAGATACCCTTTTCTGTTCTTGAGCAATTGATAATTATGCCTGAATGTTACTGGCTGCTTTATGTTGTTGAAAACTGGTAACCTGAAGATAAAATGTAGAATTGTAAAGTAAATTTCTGTAACAAAAATGTCAGAAACTGCACATTAATGTAATTTCAGTTAAATTAATAAGAATCAAGATGTGCCATAGATTCAGGGAACAGGCTTAAGGAATACTCAGAAGTTTTGAATTCAGAGTTGACTTGTGAAGGAGATAATGGAAAATGAGTTAGGGAAAAGAACTGGCCTCTCAGGTGTGGATTAGCATGAGGAGATACCCAGAAATGGAATTTGGCTCCATCCAAGGCCCTATACAGTTTGGAGAAAGAGAAGCTGATTTGTATTGACACCATTCCTGAATTCATGTCATAATCTGTTACCTGGAATGATTTTGCATGAGTTTACATACACATTTTATCACTTGTTAACTGGTTGATCTTGGGTAAGCTACTTAACCTCTCTTTGTTTCTGTTTCTTAATTTGTAAAGGAGTACTAACAATATAGCTATTCATGTGAGGTTGTTATGAAGATTAAATGAGCTAATACACTTAATACTCCAAGAACATTAAATGGCATAGAGTGATTTATTAGTGGGGAGGCTATAGAATAAGGAAAACATTTGTTTATTCAGGAGACTTTTGTGGTTATTCAGGGATGAGCTGCTGGTAAAGGTTTGAATTTTATGTTAGTATAGAAAGTAGAAAGGAAAAATACTAGGAGTAAAGGATTGATAGAATATGAAGGGTTGAATTTCTGTAGGTAAGAAAAATGACTCAAGGTTGTATTTATGACAAGATTGGAAAATGGAGCACTGGAAATAATGAAAATGCTGAATTGTTCTGAGCATTTTAAATTTTATACAACTGCTCTGGGGATGTAGCTTAGGAGTAAAGTGCTTGCCTAGAATGTGTGAGGCCATGGATTCAGTCCCCAGCATCAAAACAAAACAAACAGATAAAGTAATCACAAGACCTCAGACTCTTGGCTAATTTGGGGATTTATGAGGGAAGGATGGTGGGAGATAAAGATCTTACTGCTGCTTATAAATTAATACATAGTTGTCATTGTAAAGAAAACTGGGGAATAGAAAAAGCAACGTGGAAAGGAAAAAAACCCTTATTTTACTATCCAGAGAAAATCGTTATGTTTTCATTTTTTTTCCCCCTAAAGTCCTGATTTTTTTTTTCCCTGATAGATAGCAAAGTTGAGATCTTAATGATGGTTTCATTTTCTGTACTGCTTTTTTATTTCACTTAATATTTTATCATTAATATTTTCTCATATTACTAAAGATTCTTTATAAAGTTGGATTAAAATTGTTATATGCAGTTGTTTGGGATGGATATTGCATAACTGAAGTCAGTTCTTTATTGCTTGACATTTCAGAATTTTGTTTATTTATAATGTGGTAGTGAACACCTTTTTGTATGAACATACATTTTTACCCAATTTACATTTTTTTTTTTTTTTTTTTGATAGAAGACGTAGACTCTGTTTTTGTGCCTTTAAGTTATAATTAAAGTTCCTTAGGGAAATGCACTCAGGGAGATAAGTGATCAGGCCAAGAATTGATATTAGTGCTGGAATTAGGTGTATAAAATTAGTGACTTTGGTTGATTTTTTTTTTTTTAATATTTTTAGCTGTAAATGGACATCTTTATTATTATTATTTTTTTTAATGTGGTGCTTGAGAATTGAACCCAGTGCCTCACACTTGCTAGGCAAGCACTCTACCACTGAGCCACAACTCCAGCCCCTTTTTTTTTTTTAATATTTATTTTTTTAGGTGTAGATGGCCACTACACAATGCCTTTATTTTTATGTGGTGCTGAGGATCGAACCTGGGTCCCTCCTGTGCTAGGTGAAGGCTCTACCACTGAGCCATAATCCCAGCCGCTTTGGTTGATTATTTAATGTAAAAATATAAATTTTTATTAACATACGAAAGGTAGATGATGACATTTGGTACACATTTGTATTTTTGTATAAAAGGGTGTGCCATGACTAGAGAGGGAATTCCTTTCATTCTCTGTGTTTTTTAAATTGGAGTGGAATCTAATTGGAGTCTTGTCAGTAAGACTTGAATTTTTTACTTTTTATGAGAGATGCAATGTTGTGTGGTAGGAAGAGTTGAATTTAGGAGCCAGACAACTGGTTTGGAATTAGTATTTTGCAACTGATTAGCTATGGGGTCATAGACAAATCATTTGACTTAAATTTCTCATTTGTGAAAGGGGAATTATAATACCTACCTTTGGAATCCTTGTGAGATTTAAATAAATGAGAGTATTTATGTATTGCCTGCCACTCCCTGCCATGTTAGCTACTTCAAAAATGATCACTACCCATTATTATGCGGCATCTTCTTAAGTAAAACTTTAGAAGTTACATAATAACAATAATAGTAGCCAGTGTCTATTGAATTACTATTGTATGTTAGCATTATACTAAGTAATTTATGGACATTATCTCATTTCGTATTGGAGAAAATGAAACGCTTTGTCGGTAGTAATGGTGAGAAAATGTCCTCACATGGACAGCATATCAAAATTTCCTTTTTAAAAAAATTTTTTTTTTAGTTTAGTAGATGAATACGCAGTATCTTTATTCATTTTTATGTGGTGCTGGGGTTTGAACCCAGTTCGTCACACATGTGAGGCAAGTGCATTACCATTGAACTACAGCCCCAGCCCCAAAATTGCTTTTTTTTTAATATAGTTTTTTAGTTGTAGATGGACACAATACCTTTATTTTGTTTATTTGTTTTTATATGGTGCTGACGGATTGGGCCTAGTACCTCACACGTGCAAGGCAAGCATTCTACCACTGGCCACAACCTCAGCCCCTCACAACTGCTTTTTAGTGCCATACAACTATATGTGTATTATGAATCTGAAAAGTAATCAAGGATGAGTAGTTGTGAAAGGTCATCAGGTACCTAAGAACTTTACTTACCTTTCTTCTTTCTTTTAGTTGATTGTTGATTTCTTCTTAATCCTGTCTTTTTTTTTTTTTTTTTTTGGTGGTGGGGGGTACTAGGGATTGAACTCGGGGGCACTTGATCACTCAGCCACATTTCCACCCCTATTTTGTATTTTATTTAGAGACAGAGTTTCACTGAGTTGCTTAGCTCCTTGCTTTGAATTTGCCATCCTTCTGCCTCAGCCTCCTGAGCTGGTGGGATTACAGGCTTGCACTACCATGCCAGGCTTTAATGCTGTTATTTGTAGATGAGGTATGGTAGCATATAGAATGGGTGAATAGAATGTGTATGCCTTTCGAAAATGTTCTGCAATGCTTAGGCATCACCATTATTAAAATGTAGTGTTTTCTCTACATTTTTTCCACAAACTTAAAATTCTGAAATGAGGTATAAAAAAATAAGATAAAAATTATGTGACCTGAAAGGACAGAATAGCTGGGAGACAGGAGACAGGTTGAAGAGAATGTTAAGAGTCTCCAGGATAGGACTTTTCTTCTCTTTCTCCTTCTTTCTCTCTCTCTTTCTTTCTTTTCTTTTCTTTTTTTTTTTTTTTTTTTGTGGTGCTGGGGATTGAGCCCAGGGCCATGTACATGCTAGGTGTGGTTGAACATTTGTTTAATGAGCTACATCTCCAGCTTGTCCACTTTTCTTCCTAATGGCAGAGGATAAGAGACATAAACTCCACTAGTAGCCTGAAGCAACATGTTGCAAGTCAGCAGAAGAAATCTTATCTTAAATATTAATGCATATTTTACTTTCTATGTAGCATAAACATATAAGTCACAGAATATACATGTTTTTCGTTAACCATCAGTAAAACAAGATCTGAAGATGTGTTTTGCTTGGCTTGTGGCACCATCATCTTCCCCTTGTTTTTCTTTGTATTTTGGGAGTAGGGACAGGGTCAAATGGGATACTGGCCTATACTATCCCTAGCAGGAAACCCAGTTCTGAAGCATATTCTTTAGTTGTCTTTATTTCTGAACTTTTCCTGCTCCTACAGAAGCCTATGATTAGGGAGAAAATTGTTTCTATAGGGAGGAAGCTGTTATTTCCATAAACTAAAACACAGATAGATTTGTTAGTGATGTAACTTATTTGAGTCTGTTTTCTGTCTCCAGCCAGATCATCCTGTAACTTTTTAACATACCCTACTTAGGAAGAAAATGTATATTTTTGTTTGTTTGTTTTTTGTGGCACTGAAGATTGAACCCAGGACCTTGCACTCACTAGGCAAGGGCTTTACCACTGAGCTACATCCCCAGTCCTGAAAATGTATTTTTTTATAGAGAAAAACCACATTTTTTTTTGTATGTTCAAAATGCTCTTTTGTGTTCCAGGTAAAAAATGTGCTCTCATAAACACCATGGTGAGTCATTCAAGCTACTGTAAATTGCTTGGGTACTAAAAGATCACCTTTAAAGATCGTACAGAAATGAGAATAGATAAGAAATTGTTTTAAATTTTTATTGCATTGACTCAGGGATGAAGCTTCAAAATATTTTAGTAAAACAATTTGAGACAAGAGATGGGACAGAAATTATTACTTAAAAAAATTTTAACCAATACTATACCTTACTATATTTTTGGTTATTAAAATTTGAGAAATTTGGTTCAAGATGTCATTTTGCCATCACTGTTTCAGGTATTAAGAAGGTACATGAATTTGAACTAAGAGTTTTCTCTGAATTTGTCATAATCAGACTGATGAAACAACATTCTGGTTATGAAATGGAAGTCTTTCTGTAGGCTGTCTCCCTCAAAAATTGTTTATTTGCTCCTGGTAGTTCTGCCAGTGAGCTGTTGTGAGCAGGATCAGCTTATAATTACTCCTTCTCTACTTCATTGGTGTCTAATGTAGAGAACACAGGTTGGACTTGATCTGAGGCTGCTCCAGTCAACAAGCAAATGTGCTGCTGTTCTCAGCAAGAGCTGGGAGCCTTGGTGGGGCATGGAGTGGGAATTCCTGCTAGGAGGGATTATCATAGTCAACTGGAGGAGCTTTCGTCCTGGAGGCATATGTTATTGTTTGAGGTTCTTGGGAGTAAATAAGAGGTTTGCTTGTGTCACTGGAGAGGAAAAAATCTAAGCTTTGAACTTAATTATGGAAGCATGGTTTGTCCACAAGTGAATCTGAGCTTATATGGTCACTTGTAGAGCAGGAGTAAGATCCTTTTTTTTTTTTTTTTTTTTTCCTGATTGGAATATTTCCTGATTGGAAGCCCTATTATATCCAGCTCACTTTGTCATTTGCTCAGTGTCCCATTTGCTTACATGCCTGTTATTGACATGTTTTTCATGTTGATCTGTTTTGGGAACTGTTTTTCGATGTGATCCTGCTTTGGAATAAAGTTAAAGAATGTTTCATATTGAATCTCTTGATGGCAATATGTAGATAGATTGAATTGACTGTAACTTTCCAGCTATGCAGGTAATTATAGCTGTTTCAAGACTATCTTGAAATATCTTTTTTTAAAGGGTTTTGTTATTTTGTTGTAGATGGACATAATACCATTATTTCATTAATTTATTTTTATGTGGTTCTGAGTATTGAACCCAGTGCCTCATGCATGCTAGGCAAGTGCTCTGCCAATGAGCTACAACCACAGCTCCTATCTTAAATATCTTTGTAGTGTTTCTCATGGAAGTATCAGCTAGTTCTTTTTATTTTAGATGATAGCATGTATTATTATTTGTTGAAACTTTTTTTTCTTCCAAAGAGTGACAATCCCTGAAGTAAAAATTTTGAAACCCAAAAAAGGTGTAAGCAAGAATTTTCCCAAAAATTCAGTGTAAACTTTTGCTAGCAATATCTGGTTTTACCTAAAGGGAGGCTGTTGACACTATTTTCCTAATTACTGTGTAGTTATCAGGCACTGGGAATGATTTGTAACTTATGATTTATGTACTGTATTAAGTTGAATTCTTAAACCCACCTGATCCAGTGAATTTCAGAAAAGGAATTAGGGAGATACCCCCCTCACCCCCATATTGCTTTAAACTCACAATAAAGAAATTCTTTGGTACTGAAAATATAGACTAGGAACTTTATTATTTTAAATAAAGAAAAATTGTGAAAAGCCTGTTCATATAAGGCGATCTTCTCAGATTATTGGCTTTTTTAGGTTGAACTTTGTTTTGCGTAGTTCACCTAATATGTTGATTTAGGGAGTCAAATTCTGTTTTGAGGAGAAATGAACTTTCTCATCTTTTGGACCCAGGAATATACTGACAATTCTCTAGTCAGTTAAAGTACACAGGGAAATCTTTGGGGTACTATATGGAGAGTCAAATTGTTTTCATTGGTTCCTCATTGTGTATGTGTGTGTGTATACACACACACACACACACACACACACACACACACACACACACATATCCAGCATTAGATGATCCCTCTAAAAAGGAAGCCTCAATCTTGACCATACCCTTTGTGAAGTTTGAATACTGCCTCGGAGTATAGACAAGAAAATTCTACCAAGCTCCAGTGAGCTTCATGATGAAAAAGTGGAGCTAAGATACTTATTTGTAGATAAAATCATTTTTTAGTAAATTTTATTTCCTTTTATACAGGGAAGCACTTTTCAGATCAATAGTATAATGTTTAGTTCTAAAATACCCTCATTATAATAACCTTTATTAAAAACAAGTTGTGGGGCTGGGGTCACAGTGGTAGAGTGTTTGCCTAGCACATGTGAAGCACTGAGTTTGATCCTCAGCACCACACAATAATAAATAAATAAAGTCATTGTGTCCATCTACAACTAAAGAAAAATATTAAAAACAAACAAGTGTGGCTCAGTGATAGAGATTTGCCTCACATGTATGAGACACTGGGTTCAGTCCTCAGCACTACATAAAAATAAAATAAAGGCATTGTATCCATTTAAAACTAAAAATATTAAAAACAAACAAGTTGTGATTCTAATGAGTGAAATTTTTCCTCAGGAGCCTGCTATTGGCTCAGTTCCACTGCTATTTAATGTAAACTGTGAAAATAGTAATGAAGTATGTAAAAACTAGTTTGTCATAGTCTGTTTTGAGAGACAGACCGGTAACCTGTTTTTGACTTTTCTGTTTGCTTTGTAAGCTTGTTCACTATAGTGTTCCCAGTGTTATTGTTACAAGAACCATGATATGACCACAATACAAATAGTCCACTTAAGGTTTACACCTGTACTGTAGGAACACAAAACAGGAGGTACAACCAGGGTCTGTCTTGTCTTCATATTTATATAACCCCTTTTGTCAAGCTTAAGAGCAGTGCTACAGTGAGCAGACTCCATTTATGTTAAGTTGGACTCCAGAGACTTGCAGAACAAGTTGTAATGGCAGTAGGACTTTGCCCAGTGAATGATTGGGAGAAGGGGAGTAGTCTTACTCTTAAAAAAAAAAAAAAAAAAAAATCAATGATAAAACACTTCATAAATATTTACTCATACACTGTTTACTTCAAAATTCTTATAGGAAGTTGGTAACTGTTCATTTTACAGAGGAAATAGAGAAGTCAACAGTGATATACATTTGCCTGTGGTTTCTTATTGCCCCTCAGAAGTAGCAAACTGATCAGTTGTAGTTGCACCTGCACTGATACCAATCTACACTACAGTACGGTTTGTCTTGAAGAGGAGTTTAATATCTTTAGAAATCTTAAAATTTTTTTTGTAACAAGAGTGATGTTTTGTAACAAGGGTGATGTTTCTCCAAAAGAAAGTACTTCAAGATTTATTTTTATTAAGAAAACTTACCAAAAGCTTCTAAAAATTAGTTTTTTTTTTTATTATGTAAGGATATTTAATATGAATTTTTACAAGCTGATATCTTTAGGAGAGTAATTCTTTTTGTGTGTGGTCTTTTATTGTTCAGCTATCTTTAGGTTTTGTGTTTTGGAAAGAAGATGAAATTTGATAGGTGTAAGATATTGGGATGTTCATACCTATTATTTAGTTGAGGTTGTGGATAAGAATGGTCACATCTCCTGTTGGAATAGATTCCTAATACTTTCTTTAAGAGGTATCTTAAATGGTAATGACAAGCATAGGTGGTAGGTGCTACAGTAGAACTGAAGACTTTGGAATGTATGGCTAGGGTTCTTGAACTCAGGAACTTCTGTGTTCTTTATATCTTAATGTTCTTTAAAAATACTGTTATCTGTTTTTTTCATGTTTTGGATTACTGGGGATTGAACCCAGGAGTGCTTTACCCTATATGCCTAGCCCCTTTTATTTTTAAAGTCAGGTTGCTTAGGGTCTTTCTAAGTTGCTGAGTCTGGCCTCAAACTTGTGATCGTCCTGCTTCAGCCTCCTGATTTTCTGGGATTATAGATATGTACCACCATGCTTGGCTTGTTTTATGTATATTAGTCAGATTATAAACTTTCTGAGAGCAATGATGCTATTTTCCACTTGTATTTTTGTAAAGTACCCTGAGTTGAGGTCAGTAAACACTTGGTGACTGTTTGATTTAGGTTTAGGGATGGGTGATAGGTTGGTCAAAGAAAGATTAAATTCCTTAACTTACATTTTTCTTTCTTTCCTGGCACCAGCTGCATGGTGAGGCTTAAAAGAAATTTACGTAGGTTCGCTCACTCTGGAGACATGAGTTATATATTTATTTACAGTGGTTTACCTGTTCTCTTATTTCTTCTGCAAAGATCTCAGCCCATCCAGGACTCTTACATTTAAACATCAAGGATGAACAGGAAGTGGCCAAGTGGTAAAGCCATTGAGGTTTTATGTGAATACAGCTGGCTCTAGAGAACCACAGCCAGCTCTGGCTCTGAGAAGCAGAGAGAAGTGATACTTTCATAGTGTTTTCTTTTCAAGGGTGTGTGACACATTTGTTCTTTAGTAATATTAGATTGTAGGGAGATTGACTTGTCTGATTCTGGGCTTACTTGGTCAGAGGAACTCTGTTTTATGAGGGCTGTAGGGACTATTATACTACAGTCTGGAAACCAGTAGATGGCTAGAATTTTGCAAGTTATACTTTTCCTAAAACTCTGATTTTTGCCAATTGATTTGGGCCAGGGAGGGCAGGTTATATAATCTTCCATTATAATAATGTGGGGAAGTATTTGTAGGATTAGAAGAAGATAGCTTTGTTTTGCGGAACTCTCATTTCCCTGCTTTGTTTGTGATAGGAAAGTGAACCTTTGCTTAATGCTATAAATAATGTTTGGTTTTAGATTTTGGGGCCAAAATTGCTTTTGTTGATTGCAGAAAATATGTATATGTGTGTATATATACATACATATATAACATTTTTATACATAATTAGAAATGTACAATATTTGCATGTATATACAATAATAAAATATTAAATATGACTAATTTTAAATATTAAGAATTAAAAAATACATATGCATATGTGTAATATGTATGCATATGTATTTTAAATACTCAATATATTTATATTTAATAAATAATTTAATATACATATGCACATACATATGCATATAAAGGCATATATACATGTAATATTTAAAAAATGTTTTTATGTGTGTGAGCTGGGGATCAAACCCAAGACCTCCTGTTTGCTAAGCAAGCACTCTACCATTGAGCCATTCCCTGAGATCTAGACATGATATCTTTGGCAGTTGTGTCTTTTATCTTTTTATCTTTTGTTTTGTTTCAATTAGGAATTAAGGTGATCATTCTGATGTAATTTGGAGTTAAAATGTTACCCTTATGCAGAATTCGGAAAAATTCTTTATTGCGGAAAGCTTGAGTTAAAAAAAGTTTTATCAATAGAAATTTAGGATTCTATTAAGCTGGAGGTATGATAAAGACAATAAAAATTCAATATCATAATCTTCCTCGGGAGAAGCATTGTGCATTGGAAGCTGCTCTCTGGTTGAAGGCCACTTAATCTGAGATATTGGCTGCTAGAATACTTTTTTCTTTGTCTCAATTCTTAAATAGTGTTCCATTTGAAATATGTAAAATATATTTTCTGCTGTAGTCCAGCAGATAGTTTCTTATTCAAACAGTAACTTTCATTGCTTGTAAAACCTGCAGATTTCTGGGACTCCACCTTGACAGGCTTAATGTTGATTTTCAGATTTCTGAAAATGCCCATTGCTCCCTGTGAAAGGAGCAGGTTTGCATTTATTCAGTGATTCTAAGATGAGATAATTGGTATTTTTATGATATGAATGGAGGCTTTGTATTTTTGAATTTTGTGAAACAAAGCTGTGTTTGTAAACACATTTCAAAAAATATAAATGACACTTTTTGGTGAAGATGTTCACTGAATAGCAAGAAAGTTCAGAAAAGGGAGCTTTTGTTAACATTTAATAATAATCTGACTGTTTTCATTGACTATCTCACTGATGTTTAAAGAGTACCTGATTTTTAGAACTTTTTGCATTGAAAATAATCTTCAGACTGGGTTAGGGTAGTAAAATATTTTCTAGTATCAAATGCTACTTCTTTTTCTTTTTCTTCTTGTTAGTTGTAGATGGACACAATAAATTTATTTTACTTATTTATTTTTATGTGGTGCTGAGGAACAAACCCAGTGCCTAGCACGTGCCAGGCAAGGGCTGTACCACTGAGCAATAACCCCAGCCCCTCAAATGCTTCTTTACCAGTTTGGATTTTTAAAATTATTGTCTTGATTTAGAAGACTGTATCATAAAAACATTACATTCCAATGTAAAAATAATCTTGGGAAACCCTGGGAAAGGAAAGCATTTATTCAGATTCAAAAAGTTACTGTGGTATTTGGCAGATAACAGAAATATTGTAGTGTGGCTTAACTGGCTTAGGTATGAGTTAACAATATGAAAATATTCAGGCAAAATCCAAAGCGAGTCTTCAGTTTTTTAAAATTAAAGTAGTTAATGTATATTTCCTTTCAGTTCCTTATTTAAAGACTTCTGTTGACTTCTAACAAAGTTTTCTGTTCTGGTATGAAAGTATTATTTCCAGAAAAAGTGCATTGTATCTATTTGTAGTAGTTTTCTTCAACTTTCTAGGTGACAGGAAGACAATGCCACATCTTAAATTCATTTAAAAAATCTACATGTAAGTGAAAATATATTATTGACTTTTTGAAAAATTGTAAAGATATGATCCAAAGCTAAAAAGTCTATAAATAGTATGGAAGAGAGCAAATGGGGAGAAACAAATTTTCTCTTGTTCTTCCTTCTACCCGATTCCTATTCCCTTGTTGCAGATTTATGCTGTTTAGTTTCTTCTCAAAGTTTTTCATGTATATATACACATGATGCATATCCTACTATTTTTATATAATGGGGAACAGTTCTGCAACTTAACCTTTACTATATAAAGGATATTATTGAACCCATACCAATTTGAGTAGAATATTTGGTTTCCTAAAATATGTGCAATGATTTGACCCATTGGAGAAAGCAGTATAATTGGATAATACATATGACTTAAACTAAAAAAACAAAAGTAGTAGCATTTCTTGATAATTTGAGAATTTCATTTTTACCAACTTAAATAATAATTTCCCTCATTTAGAAAATAAATCTTGTTGTAATCAAAAGCATTCAATAAAATGTTAATTGCTTATGTATAGGCCCTGTGTCCTTTTATATGAATTATTTAGCATAATCCTTATCTGACTCTTTGAAGCTGATTCACTTTTAATCCCATGTATGCAGATAAGAAAACAGTCTTCAGGAAGTTGAGTAACATAGCTAATAGAGTCAATTTTCAAAGGTGATCCATGCAACTATGTAGCAGTAGTTATTCAAAATGTAGTTTCATGGACTGTTGTCTAATATCTTTTTATCAAATATCTCAATTATTTACCGTAAGATTTGGGGAAGTCATTATTATAATGTGTTTGATGGAATTGATAAGTTCTGGAACCTGTTCTGGCTCTTAACCTGACCCCAAACCCAAAAGTGAATGTATCAGCATTATCTGGAGAACTTTTAGCAAATACCTATTATGTATCCCATTCCCATGTATTCTGATTGGGTCATTTATAGTGAACAGAAATTTACTAGCCTCAGAGCTAGAGACTGAAATATCCAATATCAAGGTGCCAGCATATGTCAAGGTAGTCCCTCCTTTATGGCTTTGATCTTAGCTCATATAGAAGGTCTCAGAGGTTGAAATCTAGTACCTGCAGTTCTTCCAGACTAGTTTTACATCCTGCTTATTGTGAGTGAGTGAGTGAGAGAGAGAGAGAGAGAGAGAGAGAGAATGAGTGTGTGTGTGTGTGTGTGTGGTGTGTATTGAACTTAGGAGTATTATACCACTGAACTACCTTCCCAGCCCCTTTTTAATTTTTATTTTGAAGCAAAGTCTTAATAAAGTGCCCAGGCTGGCCTTAAATTTGTGATTCTAAGTAGTTAGGATTACAGATATGAGCCATAATGCTCAGTGGCAAGGATGTTTTTGCTCATGTCATATGGTGGAAGATAAGAGGGAGCAGAGACTTGCATCCTGATCAAGTCCTTTTTATAATGGGTTTTAATCCATCCATGAGAGCAGAACCCTCAAGATGAGGAATTAGGCCTCGCCTCCCAACCCTGGGGGTAAAATTTCCAACATATGCATTTTGGGGGACATATTTAAACCAAAGCAATCTGATCTTGGCCCCCAAAGTTCATGTCTTCCTCACATGTGGTATATATTATTTTTATCCTGGTAGCTCCCAAAGTTTTAACTACTTCCAGCATCAACCTTAAAGTCTTGTGTGAATCCCAAATTTCATCTAAATATCTAATAAATGAGATTTAAGGTAAATTTCCCCTTTAGCTGTGAGCATGTGAAATTAAAACAAGTACAAGGGTCCAAGATATAATGGTAGGTCAGGCATAGGATAGATATTCTCATTCCAAAAGGGGAAAATAGGCAAGAAAATAGGGGTTACTGGTCCTAAGTAAGTATAAAACCCAACAGGGAAAACAACATTAAATTTTAAAGCTAAAGTATAATCTTTTTGACTCTACATTCTGCCCTCTGGAAACACTGTAGTGAAGATTGGGTCCTAGTCTCAGGTAGTCCCTCCTTTGTGGCTTTGATTTTAGCTCATACAGAAGTTTTCAGAAGTTGAAATCTAATACCTGCAGTTCTTCCAGACTAGTTTTACATGCTGCTTGTTGTAGGTTTCCCTCTCTCCTACTGGAACCTTTGTCTAGCAGTTTCCCCCCTGTACCAGTCTAGGTAGATGACGGCATGCCCCCACAGCTTTTCTGTGTTCCTGCACATTCAGTACCTTGCTGTCAAGATTTGCATCTGGCACCTTCTGAAGCTGGGACCCAAGCTTAAGATAGGTGCTCTTGAGCTGTGCTTTGGGTAACCAGTGAATGAGTGCTGCAGCAGAATGCAATGAGCAGAGATGGCCCTTGTCCTGGAACCTCAAAGTCCCCAGGGTGCCCCAGGCCTCTTTTGACATATTTACTTTCCTGAGGTATTTAGCACTCTTGGGCCTGTGATAATCTTGGAAGTGTCTTTGGGGTTATTCTCCCATTGTTCTGATGAATAGCCTCTGGCTTTGTTCTGTTTATATTGTTTTCCCCTTCTGAAAATGATCTTTGATTCTCTACTATACCCCCAGGCCTAGAATCTTTTAAATCTCTAAATTCTGCTTCCCATTTAATTACAAATTCTGTCCATTTTCTTTTCACATTTTACTGTATGCAGTTAAAAAAACCGAGTTAGAAAAGTAATCCCCAATCTTAACAGTGTTGGGAGGTGAGGCACTGTTATAGGCCAATAACTTTCTGTTCACCATAAATTACCTGGTCTCTGGGCCGGGGTTGTGGCTCAGTGGTAGGATGCTCACGTACCACATTGTCAGGTACTAGGTTCAATCCTTAGCACCACAAATAAATAAATAAATGAATAAATGGTAAGTAAATAAAAAATAAAGGTATTGTGTGCATCGGTAACTAAAAAGTACTTTAAATAAATAAATTTAAAATTACCTGGTCTCACGTATTCTATTAACAACGGCACAAGAAGGGCTATGATAGGGCACTGGTAACTCAAGAGTGTGGTGTTGCTATAACGAATACTTGAAAATGCAAGAGCAGCTTTGGAACTAGATAATGAGTGGAGGCTGGAACCTTTATAAAATGAACTGGATAAGACTAGACTAGGAAAAGACTAGACTAGTGTGAATGGAGCAATAAGGGTCATTCTGGTGAGGGCCCAGAAAAAGGAGACATAAGAAGAGTCAAGCTTCTTAAGAGATAACTTACGTGGTTGTGATCAATGAATCCTTCTAGGTCAAATGTTTTCTATATAGGAAGGCTAAATTGTTAATTCAGTTTTTTTAAAAAATATATGTATCTTATAGTTATAGATGGACACAATGCCTTTATTTTTATGTGGTGCTGAGGATCGAACTCAGGGCCTCACACATGCTAGGCAAGCACTCTACCACTGAGTTACAACCCAGCCCATAATTCAGTTTTCTTCATTGAGTTAAAGGTATTCAGGTTTTTTTGTTTCTTTTTGAAACAGGGTTGCTTTTTTTTGCAGGGGGGGTTGGGGTGGGGTGGGGTGAGTATGGGGGTGTGGGGCTCATGCTGGGGATGGAACCCAGGGCCTTATGCATGCTAGGCAAGTGCTCTATCACTGAGCTACACCCCTGGCCCTAGAATCAGCATTTGTAAATTGTGTCTTTCAAGGAATTTTTCTATTTAATTATTTATAATTTTTTGGCAAAATTACCCATAATATTGCATTACCCTTTTATTGTGTTTAAGATGTGTAGTCATCTTTCTCTCCTGATACTGGCAATTGTTTCTTTTCTCTATTTTCTTAATGAGTCTTAAGGGAGAGTTTAAATTTATTGCAATATTTTCCATTTCCAACATTTCTTATTTTTTTTGTTTATATTCTGGTTTCTGTCTTGTCTCATATTCCTTCTATCTTTTACTTTCCTGCAGTGGAGGACTGCAGGTGATGAATTTTTGTTGGTCTGAAAAATTTCTTTTTCTTTTTTCCTTTTTTAGTTCTAGGAGTAGGACCCAGGGGAGTTTTACCCCTGAGCTACATCACTAGCCCTTTTTCTTTTTTCTTTTTTTTTTTTTTAATATCTTTATTTTGTTTATTTATTTTTATATGGTGCTGAGGATTGAAGCCAGGGTCTCACACGTGCGAGGCGAGCACTCTACTACTGAGCCACAACCCCAGTCCCCTTAGCCCTTTTTCATTTTAAGTTTTGAGACAGAGTCTGGCTCAGTAGCTTAGGCTGACATTGAATTTTGATCCTCCTGCCTCAGCCTTCTGAGTCACTGGGCTTAGAGGCATGCCCCACTGTGCCTGGCCTCTGCCTTTATTTATTTAGAAATATTTTTCAGTTGTAGATGTACGTAATACCTTTATTTTATTTATTTAGTTTTATGTGGTGCTCAGGATTGAACCCAGTACCTCACATGTGCTAGGCAAGCACTGTACCACTGAGCTACAACCCCAGCCCTCTGCCTTTATTTTTGAAGGCTGTTTTGCTGGACTTAAAATTCTAGATTAACTTTTCTTTTTTGACAATTATCCAATTGAAAGATTTGTTTTTCTTGAATTTTGACTTTCATTGTTGCTCACAATAAGTTATATCTGTGTATTAAGATTTCTTATGTTGGGGCTAGAGCTGTAGCTCAGTGACAGAGTGCTTTCCTAGCATGTGTGAGACACTGGGTTTGATCCTTAGCACACGTAAAAATAAACAAATAAAGGGTTGGGGTTGTGGCTCAGTGGTAGAGCCCCCACCTCACACGTGTGAGACCCTGGGTTTGATCCTCAGTACCACATAAAAAATAAATAAGTGAAATAAAGGTATTGTGTCTTCTACAACTAAAAAATAAATATTTAAAAAAAAATAAATAAAATAATGTGTATGTTGTTCATACACAACCACCAATATAAAATAAAATAAAAAAGACTCCTTATATTTGCTTCCTATGACTTTTTTGGTTTTTTTCAAGATTTCTTAGTTTTCAGTATTTGTCCTCAATTATCTTCAATTTTATTTATCTAACCCCACGCTTAAAAAAAAAAAAAAAAAAGTGTTGGGGACTGAACCACTCCCTAAACCTATTTTTTTAGAATTCTTTATTGTGAGATAGTCTTCCTAATGGCCCAGACTGGTCATCCTCCTGCTTCAGCCTCTGGGTAGCTGGGATTACAGATGTGTACCACTGCACTGACTTCTACCTCTCCTAGGACACCAAGTGCTAACACAGGGTTAGTGCTTGTGGTATTTTTCCCATCCTGTTAATATTTTTTCAGTATTCTTTCTTTATAGTTGGATTTTAGTAGTTTCTGATATTGTGTCTTCAAGCTTTGGGTCTTTTCTTCTATAGTGCCTAATCTGTATATTCCATTTAGTAAGGTTTTCATTTCAGATATTTCATTAAAAAAAAAAAACACCTTTATTTCATTTATTTATTTATTTTATTGCAGTGCTGAGGATTGAACATAGGTCCTTGCACATGCTAGGTGAGTGTTCTACCACTGAGCCACAACCTCAGCTCCTATTGCAATTTTTTAAAAACATTTTTAAAAACCCATTTTTGGGTCATATTTCCTCATAATGTTTTTGTTTCTCTTTAAAAAACCGAGTAATTTGTAAGAATTGATTTCAAGTCTTTGTTTGCCAATATGTTAATTATTTATTTTGGACCTATTTCTATTGCTAGATCTTCTGATTATGGGTAATATTTTCTTTCTTCTGTAAATATCTGACAAATTTTTTTCTTCTTTTTTTTCCCCTTTATATTTCCTCTAGAAAAGCTTATTACTTTTATTTACTTAATTTTTTTGGTACCGGAAATTGAACTCGGGCACTCAACCACTGAGCCACATTTCCAGCCCTGTTCTGTATTTTATTTAGAGACAGGGTCTCACTGAGTTACCTAGTACCTCAACGTTGCTGAGGCTGACTCTCAATCCTCCTGTTTCAGCCTCCTGAGCTGCTGGGATCACAGGCGTGTACCACCGCACCCAGCTAGAAAAGCTTAATTTTAAATTTTGCTTTTTGACTGTGCTGGTGTCTTAAACAATATCATGATGATTTTCTGGTCCTCCATAAAGAAAGCATGCTTGATCCTGTCACTGACATTCAGCACACATAGAACATCACAGACCTCATTGATGTGTTTTTTTTTTTTTTTTTTTTTTTTCATTTTAGAAAGTCTCATAAGAACTTAAGGTTTCACAGCATGAATCCCTTGAAGTCATCCTGGGCACATGCCAAAAATGGGGATTTTGGTGCTTTCCCAACCCTTTTTGTTACAAAGGGAAACAGTTCTATTACCAGGGGTTTGGGACAGCCTACTTTTGTTAAAGGCTGTGATGTAGGAAAGCCTAATGATGGAATGTCAAACATTAGATCATTCTGAGTGCCTCTAGACACCACCCCTGGAAGAGGAGAATAAAGCTGGTAAATTTGAATGGATTCTAGATATTATGAATGTTACATTATTGAGTGTTTGATTTTGTTCCTTTCTGAAAAATCTAGTGTAGGAAATTAAGTTATTTGATATTAGTGCAATCCCTTCATGGCTTGTTTTTAATTTGGAGTGAGTCTAGATAACTTTTATGCTAAGAAGAGTTTAGCTATATTACTGAGGTGTAATGCTTCTGAAATCTTTACAGAATGCCATGGACTTTCAGCGTTTACTGTCTATTCAGATTACTTCAAGCTTAAAATGTTTACCAGTTCTATTTGAGCCTGGGGAATGGTTGAGTTTACAAATCTGTTGCTTTTATCCTGCCATTGTGGAGTTTTACCATGAGGTTGTGTAATTTGGGATCCCATGCATATTTCTCTGCATAGTTCCCTCCACCAGCCACGTCCCTATGAATTCTAGCTGTCCTTGCCTTCCAAGACTCTGATCTTTGTTCCCTTCGCTTTTCTTAGTGAGACTACCCTTCTCTGCTTGAGAGCCATTCCTTG
This sequence comes from Callospermophilus lateralis, assembly GCF_048772815.1. Classification (NCBI taxonomy): domain Eukaryota; kingdom Metazoa; phylum Chordata; class Mammalia; order Rodentia; family Sciuridae; genus Callospermophilus; species Callospermophilus lateralis. Next base: position 101,777,520 of record NC_135307.1, read on the forward strand.
TACAGTGATTTATAGATTATTTTTAGGTAGGGAACGAGGATGATGATAGAGTTAACATAGTTTCTTTCTCTTTTTTAGGGATCACAGTGTGTGTCATAGTTTGTTTTCCAATATCTATACCAGTCATTTGACATATGTTATCTCCTTTTCCAGTTGTTTGCAATAGAAGGTTAATTTATTCCCACTTACTGCATTATGGCTGAAGTCAGAAATCCTCTTTCTTTTTATATTAGGAAGGTAAGTGTGGCTAGAGGCAATAGTAGGAAGAGGGGAGGTAGTGTACTTAGATGAGGGGCTGGATTGGTAAAGCCAGAACTATCACATGTCTGGTCAGGTAAAACATGGCAATGTAAGTGGTGCTTCTGGGCATGTGTGATGCACAGCTCAAATGGTGGCCTTACACAGAGCAAAGCTGGTAAGGGTACATGTGAGAGCACATAGATGTGGAATTGACAGCTCCTTGTCTTGATTTGAATTGGTAATGTGAGACAGAGTAGGTCATCCAAGATGATGTCAAGGTTTTTATTTTGTGTGATTTATTTATCACTTTAGTGGGGGTTAGTAAGCCCCATTCATAAGGATTTTGTGAGACTTAAATGAAATGATGCATATGAAGATGCTTTCTGTGTGCTGGTGCAACATAGAGGTTGAAGTATTGTTTATTACTAAAGTCCATGCTCTGCATTTCTACACAAAAATCTGCATTTTTGTCTCCCTGGCATCATAACAACCTGAAAATGTACTGTAACTTCAAAACATCAGAATTCTAACCAACCACGGGAAACAGTCTGGTATCAGGAAAGCAACAATATTTTGTTTTGATGTTTATATTGGCATGTTTAGATGTTGGGTTTAGTCTTCTGAAGATGAAGTTCAGCCATTTTGTATCAAACAGCACAACCAGTGTCTGTCACTGTCCATGCATAAAGTTTAGTGAGATGTTCTATGTAAGATCCGATTTGCTAGTTCTTCCTTGTAGAATTATAAATGGAAAGATTACACTATCTGATTAATAGTTTCTTCATACTCTGCATCTAATTTGTGGCTGCAGAATATTGTAATTTGTTGCACACTATGTAACAAAACAACTGAAGATACGAAGATACGTTTAATAAATACTGTACTTATTGGAAGTAAAAAAAAATCAGAATTCATGTTCAGGGAAAACACTCCTTTCTTTCTTTGATATTTTGGGCTAGTGTATGAGAGTTTTGTAGTTTCATGGCAATCTTGTGTGAAAAATAGTCATTTAAAAAAATCTCTTGACTTGGAATAAACTGTTCAGACAAACTGGAATGAATGAATAGCAGGGGAGTAGTGATACCAGTGGAATTTTTTGCAAGTTGAGGATGGGAAAAGAGTATTCTTCATGGTGCAGTGCCCTTAAAGCTGGGGACTGGAGTTTACGATGGAGTCGGCTCAGAAGTTACATCCAGAAGTACAGAGATAACAACAGGTTTTAGGCCTGTACGTAACATAAGTGCATTTCATGATTATAAACATTATTCCCCACTTCATCTTCCTTTATCTTTCACTTGCATTCATCTTCCTATATCACTCCAGGGAAGAAAGTGCTCACCACACTTTTCCCTGGTTAAGATACTAAAAGTTTCACTTTTTTCATAGATAACATAACTTATAAGAAATGGACAGTAAGACTAAATATCAGATTACCTGTAAGTTAATTTATTTTTGTCTGCTTAATTTTCTTGATTCTAGCCATATCTTCTGAGAGAAATTATCTAATTTTGTGACTTCCCCAAAAGATACTTTTCATAGCCCTCTGAAAAGGCAAAATAGTTGTTATTTTTTTAAATTATACATTTGAAATTCTGCATTTTATCTCTATTCATTCCATTAACTTATTTTAAGTGGGCATGTATGCGTATTTTAAAAAATTTTCTCAGCTACTTTTCTCATTGGTTATTGCATTACTGTGTACCCTACGTATAATTTATATATTTCTACATTTTTAATACTATTATGAATACTTGTTAATCTACAATTTCATCTCAATAAGTAAGCTGTTTTTTCCTACCAAAAAAGCATTATGATCTACTCTTCTAATTGTTTTCCTAGAATATGAACTCCTTTTTTTTTTTTTAAACTGTCTTATTCAGTAATCTATTCCAAGCACATAGAACATTGTTTCTTAGAGTGATTAAGTAATTTTACTGGATGATATGTAGATGTAAAATTTGAATCTGCATTGATGATGATGATGATGATGATAATAATAATAATAATAGGCTTGAATCTCAGTCCTGTATGAATTAAAAGCCTGTCCTTTAGGCAAGTATGGTATACTGATTTCCTTGTATGCACATAACTGATGGTCATAGTGTTTTATTGGTAAAGGGAAACAATATAAGAAGAATAATTTATAAAAATCTTTTATAGAAGAACTAAGCTTCATGAAATAAACATGTATTCAACATCATATAAACATTTATTCAGTGTATACTTTGTGCCAGATTCTTGCTTGGTGTCTAGGATATAAAGGTGACATGACATGGTCTTTTAGAAGAGATTATAATTTGTTGGGGAGGATAGTCATGAAAAGGTAAGTAACAACCTGGAAAAGCACTTCAGAAGAAATGATTAAAAATATTATGGGTTCTCCTGTCTAGAGAACTGGTATATCCTTTGCTGTTGTGCTAGATGTAGGTATGGTGAGTGGGGAAGGCAGACAACTTTATAGTACACCTGTGCTGCTGAGGGTAGTAGCCATTAGTGACATGTGACTATTTAAATTTTTAGGAGCTGTGTGTGATTAATAACAGTTAAAATATAAAATTTGATGGAAAACTGTTGTCTCAATCAAGATGATAAGTTTATCCACCCTTTTCCAAAATTCTCATGCCCATTTTTTCTAATGAGATAGCTTTTTTTTTATTGTTTTATTTTATTCATTTATATTTTATGTGCTGCTAAGGATTGAATCCAGGCCTCACATGTGCTAGGCAAGTGCTCTACCACTGAGCCACCACCCCAGCTCTCTCATGCCCATTTGTCAATTTTTTCTTGTATGCTTTCCTCTGCTTTTTGTCATTTGCATTTTTTAGATTTTTAACATAAACAAAACCACACAGAATGCTGTCTTTTGTCTGGCTTCTTTAACTTAGCGTAGTTGTTTTGACAGTCATCTATATTTCAGTAGTTTATTCTTTCTTATTTCTGAATTATAATCTATATCACAATGTTTATTCTTTTCCTGTTAATGGATATTTGTTTCCAATTTTTTCAGTAATACACATAAATTACAGTTATTCTTATGCAGGTCTTTGTGTAAACACTCAGATGGTAGATGTTGTTAGCTTGCTAAACTGTCAAAGTTGTTATGACATTTCACATTCCTTTTTGGTATGTATGAAAATTTCAGTTCCTTTCTTTCTGCGCTGACACTTTTGTATAGTCATTGGTTTTTTTAAAAAATATTTATATTTTAGTTTTTTTTCAGGTGGATAATAATATCTTTATTTTATATTTATTTGGTGCTGAGGATAGAACCCAGTGCCTCATGCATGCTAGGTGAGCACTCCTCCACTGAGCCACAACCCCAGCCCATAGTCATTGTTTTCTATTAGAATGACTAAAATTAAAGTGTGCAGTGGTATCCTAATTTACATTTTCCTAATTACTCATCATGGTGAGTAGCTTCTTATGTGCTTATTTGCCATCTTTTGTTTGCTAAAATATCTTTACATCAGTTATCCATTTAAAAAAATTAGATTACTCAGTACCCCCCCCCCCAAAAAAAAAATTAGATTGCTTTGCTTTCTTTTTGAGTTTTGAGACTTCTGTACATATCTGGACTCAAGATACACGATTTTCACATTTTTTTCCTGCTCTTCGGATTGTCTTTTCATTTTCTTGAGTGTCATCTGATGAGAAGTTTTAGATTTTGATGAAGTTCAGTTATCATATTATTATTTTATAGATCATACTTTGATGTCTAAGAAATTTTTTCCTAAGTAATGGTCACAGAAGTTTATGTATACTTTCATAAACTTAAAAATATGGGTTTACATAAGATTGCTCTATTTTGAATTAATATTCTTATGTGGTACAAGGTAGGGATTGAAGTTTATTTATTTATTTTTTGTTTATGATATTCCATATAGCATTGTCTGTTAAAAAGATTGTTTTTTCTCAGATGAATTCCTTTGAACATTTGTCAGAAAACAGTCTTCCAGATATACATGAGTGTGTATATACATAACATACGTACATACGTACATACATATATGTATATACATGAGTATTTTGTAATTTGTACCATTGATTCTTTTGTCTTTATGTAGTACCACACTTTTTTGATTATTGCAAATTTGTAATAAGTTTTCAAATCAGATAGTGTTAATCTTCCAAATTTGGTTTTTCAAAGTTATTTTATGTTTTATGGGGATTCTGCATTTCCATATAAATTTGAGTACTATTATCAGTTTCTACCAGAAAGAATAAAAAGCCTACTGGGATTTTGATTGATATTGCTTTAAATCTCTAGATCATTTTGAGGAGAATTGATATCTTAACAAGATGAAATTTGATATGATCCATGTTGGTATTTTATCTTTCCATTTATTTAGGTTTTTAATTTCTCTCAGTAATATTTTCACGTATAGTTGTCTATACTGTTAAATTTATCTTTATTTAAAGATAATATTTACTGTTAAATTTATCTTTATTTCATACTTCTTGATGCTATTGTGTGGGGTACTTATTAAATTCAATTTGTTTTTTTTTTATTATAGGGTACAATTGAGTTTTATATACTGACATGTTATACTACACACACATTTTAAACTCATTAACTCTGGTACTTTTTTTTTTAAAATAGTTTTAATTCCGTAGATTAATCTACATAGATGATCATGTAGTCTATAAGTAAAGATAGTTTTACTTTTGTCTTCTAGTTTGTATACCTTTTACTTTTTTTTTCCCCCTGATTATAGTTTTCAAAAATACGAGTACAATTTTGAATAGCTGTGATAAGAGCAGATATCCTTGTCTTGTGTTGGATCTTTAGATGAAAAGCATTTAGTCTTTTACTAGTAAGTGTGATGTTAGTTGTTGGCTCTTTTTTTGTAGTGCCTTTAATTAAATTGAGGAGGCTTCCCTTTATATCTAGCTTCTGAGAACATTTTCCAGGAATGAATGATGAATTTTGCTAAATGTCCTTTCTGTATCTGCTTAGATGGTCACTTTCCCCCCCCACCCCCCAATTTGTTCATGTGGGGAGTTACAGTGATTAATTTTTGATTGCTGAACCAAGTTTGCATTCCCCAGATAAACTCTGTCTTCATAAAGCATTATTCCTTTTAGATGTTGGATTAGATTTGCTAAAACTTTATTTAGATTTTTTTTTTTGGGTGGCAACGTTAGTGCCTTGTTTCAACAACAGGCAAATAAATAAATAAATAAATAAATGAACGAATGAATGAATAAATGAATAAATGCAGTGATACCTACTATCCTTTTCCTGTAGTTTTGCTTTTCATTGGTTTCTGTTACATGGAGGCAACTGTGATCTGAAATATTAAACTGAAAATTCCAGAATTAAAGTATTAAGTTTTCAGTTGTGCATTATTCTGAGTAGTGTCCTGTACCATTTTTCTCAAGAAATGAATCTTCCCTTTGTCCAGTAATCAATGGTATGTACATTGTCTCCCTATTAGTCACTTAGTAGTAGCCATCTCAGTTATCAGACTGTCACAGTATTGCAGTTCTTGTGTTCAGGTAACCTTTATTTTACTTGGCGATGGCCCCATATGGCTGGAGGATGTTGCTGGCAATTCAGATATGCCAAAGAGAAGTCGTAAATTGCTTCCTTTAAGTGAAAAGGTGAAGTCCTTAATAGGAAAAGCATAGTAGAAATAGTATTCGATAACTGTCCATGGTTTCAGATATTTTCTAGGGGTCAGAACCCTTGTGGATAATGGGGAAGAACTATAATTGGTGTTATTTCTCCCTTAAGTCGCTGGTAGAATTCACTAGTGAAACTTTCTGGATCTAGAGGTAAATGTTGTTGAGAGTTTTTACTACAAATTCAGTTTCTCAAGTAGTTAGAGGTCCATTTATATGATCTATTTCTTGACTGGACTTTGACAGTTTGTGTTTTTCAAAGAATTGTTTATATAATCTAAGTTGTTGAATGTATTAAATTGTGTTATTCACTTGCTGTTCTGTTAATATCTGTAGAAGAATCTGTAGTGAGGGTAGTGCTTTTATTTCTGATATTGGTAATCTATTTTTTTTTTCTTTTTGATCAATACTGAGTTTATAAAAACCAGCCTTTGGATTCACTGACCATTTGTTTAACTTCTGTTGTGATTATATTCTTTGTTTTCTCTCACTTACTTCAGTTGTAATTTAGTCTTATTCTGGTTTATGGTTGTATTTGCTTTTTGTTATTAACACTAAAATAACTGACAAGAACAACTTAGAGAAGTTTATTTGGGCTCAGAGTTTCAGAGGTCTCAGCTTATGAGCAGCCAATTTCATTATTTTGGGCCTGAAAGTGAGTCAGAACATCATGGCAGAAAGGCATGGTGGAAGAAAGCTGCTCAATTCATGGGAGCCAGGAAATAGAAAAAAGAGAAAGAAAAAAAAGGAGGGACGGAGGGAGAGAAAGAGTACACACCCGTGAGGAGCCAGGGACAAGATATAATAATCTCTAAGTGTGGGAGACCAACTTTACATGTGACTGAGTCCCACTCCCCCGCTGGGTACTGAGGCGCTCAGTCACAGAAATGTGGCAGAGCTTTTCCCACCCTTCTTGGGGAGAGTCGAGGGTCTCGGTGTCTCCTGCATGGGTGTGTCTTGCTACAGCCCCATGGGTGAAGCTATGCTTACCTGTTTCTTTGTAATATAACCTCTGGCCCTGTTTAGGATAGAATCTTCCATGGAAGTGCCGTGTGTGTGTGTGTGTGTGTGTGTGTGTGTGTGTGTCCCCTTCTCTTATTGTGTCCTTGGATGTGGCCTACCCAGGTGTCAGTCAATCTGCTGACAGTGGACATCATGAAGATAGACTCAGCCCCCTGAAATCTGACCCCTTGCCTCATTTGCCATTAATCTTGTCCCTATATACTTTTCACCTTATACATTGTGGTTTTCATCTGTACTTGCTTGGTTTATATCTTTTTATACTTCCTCCCCCCCCCCCCCAATATTTATAGACTAATTTATTAGTTTCTGTAATCAAACCCATGGAGATAAGATCTTTCATATTTAATAGTGTTACTCCTATACAAATGAAAAAATTAAGTTTAATGTTTCTAGACCAATATGGCTATTAGTTTCTGTACAATGCAAACTTAACACGGTAAACTGGGATACTTTTTCCAAAGTTGAAAGCAAAGCCGAAGTTTCCAAATATTCAAATGTGTGTGTGTGTGTGTGTGTGTGTGTGTGTGTGTGTGTGTGTGTATTCATATTTACACAAAGACCAATAATAGCCGTATGTTATGCATCAATAGCAGCAGCAGCCTTTTCAGGTTCTGCAGTCATCTGAACAAAATTGTAGAGACATCCAGCACACTCCATTAAAAAGAGAAAAAAAAGGGGGGGATAATAAAACTTGAGAAAACAGCAAAGTTCTGTTACTGTTGTGATACCTGTCTCTAGATTTTTTGAACATAGGTAGTATATTGTGGAAAGCAGGACTAACTCCGCTGAGTTATTCCATGATGTGCAGAACAGTACTTTTCACATTGTGCCTAAACCCCGAGTTACTCCATTTTATAAAGCTGTGGTTTGCCATGAGTTACTCCATTTTGAATTTAAGTGCTCAGGTAGAATGACTCTGTATCTTTGTACCAGTAAACAAACTCCATCTGCCTAGCCCAACCATAACACACAAATTAATAAGTTAATCATGCTAATAAAAGTGACCACCTGTGAATTTATCACATTAATCAGAAGCACATGGATGCATGGGCATATCAGACTCATACTGGGAAACTCAGACCTGTGGGGCTTATCAGAACATACCATACCACTGAATGAAGAAACCCCCTCACCTGAGGCCTGCAAGAGAAGGAGCACCCTGAGACTGGACACAGTGACACTGATCCATCACCTGGTTACTGATCATAAGCCAGGAATATAACCACAGTGAAGAACCTCCAAACCTCTGTCGTGAGTCTTCAGCACAGTATGGTTTCTCCTGCCCCTGATGACCATTCATGGCCCGTTCTAAGCTGACACTCTGAAACTGTTCCCTGGCCTAGAATAAGTTCCTGTGCTTTGACAGCTCTTAATCCTGGAGAAGCCATGAGCAAGTTCTTCTGCTGGTTCTGGTTTACAATCTTATCTGACCACCTACAATGACTTTTTGCTCTCTACTTTTTTTTTTTTTTTCTTTCAGTTCAGCCTCCGGAACCCCTGTGGCTGTCTTAACCCTTCCTTAACCTTTCTGAAACACACACACACACACACACACACAATTGTATAATGATGTGTGACTTATCATAAACATTAGTGGTTAATATTGGAATAAAAGAACATGTGATGCTCAGCTTCTGATTGTCAGGTGACTCATATTTGGTAAACTGTTATACCTGAAAGTGGTGTAATCTGTGAATTTATTGTTATTCAATAAATTCTGACATGTGGAAAGACACAAAGGTATTTAGTTAATGTTAATGGCATAGATGTATTTAATAACTGATTTAATGTCCTTGCCTATCTTAATATCTTGGTCAGTTCTGGGTTGGAATTTGATTACTTTTTTGCCTCATTATGAATTGTACTTCTGCTTTTTTGTGTGCCTGGTCATTTTAAAAATTGAATTCTAGACATTGTGAGTTTTGTCTTGCTGATGCTGTATATTTTGTATTACCAGAAAAATTTTAGAGTTTGCTCTAGTATGTTTCATACTATACTGAAGACATTTGAATATTCTCCCAGTGTCCTAGTATTCAGGAATTTTCCAGTCTGGCTCCTGGAAACAATTACTATTACTAGCCCTATGTGAGTACCTGGCATTAGTCTTTGTGATCTTCTGACTTTTAGGGTTATTCTTTCTGTGGCATTGGGTAGTATTTTTCACATGCCTGTCCTGATCATTATTCATGGGAATCTCTCTATATAGAGTTTGTATACTCTTGCTTTCTGTTTACTCTGTCTATAAGGTTCTTGTTCATATTCTCACCTCAATGAGTCTGTCAGTCTCCATTTTCATTTCCCCTGCCCATTCCCCAAGTCTAAAAATAAGATAGTAAGTTCTGGCACTTGTAGGGGTTGTCTGATTTGTTTCTTTCCAGTCAAGATGCATGTCCTTTGTTGCCTGTTGTCCAGTATCTGGAAAATCATTATTTCATTTATTTTTTGTTTTATGCTTTTTTCATTTGAGAGTATAAATCCAGCCCCTATTGCTCAATCTTTAAAGTAGGAGTTGAAGCTATTTACATTTCAGTTTAAAAAAGAGGAAAAGAAAATTTAGTTCCTCATTTGATCTAGTCACATTCCAAGTACTTAATATCCACACGTATCTGTCTAGTGGCTACTGTACTAGACAGTGTAAATATAGAAATATCGCAGAAAGTTCTTGTTGGACTGTGCTGAATTGACCATATGTTGTTATATATAATGTGTTCTTCATAAAAGCTCACATAAAAATTGCAAGCAGGCTTATGTTGTACTTCCATTTATGCAAAGAAATCCAACATTTAAGTTTTGAGATGCCTGGTTTATATTGCATATCTGGTAGATTATGGAACTGGAAATGAGTCTTCAACTTTAGTACTCTTTTTTGGGGGGTTCTGGGGATTGAGTCCAGGTACTCATGCATACTAAGCACATGCTTTGCCACTTAACTACATCTCCTGCCTTTTCGTTACTCTTTATATTGTGTTGTTTCTCAGAAGCAGGTGAGAAATCTCTGGCTGATTGTGTCTGCTTTATTTTCATTTTTTTTCTTTTTTTTTGGTTTTGGTTTCTGGTAACAAGTATCACTGAGATAGATGATAATGTTCAGGCCCTTTTTAAGTTCAAGACATTGCCTACTTTTTTTCTTAAAGTATTCTCATGACTGACCCTGTGCCTGGCACACAGTAAGTGCTTAAATACTTGTTTATTCAAAAGATATTTCAGCACTCACTATGAGCCTGGATTCCCTTTGGTGTATGAGGATGGAAGATTAATTTCTGTTCCCAACTAAATAGACTGTGAGTATCCAGTGTTTCCATGGAGAGACTGCAATTCCCTAGTAGTACAGTGAATTTGTATCTCAAAGAATTCTAACTAGATTCCCAGTCACTCTACCATCTGAAATACTGAATGGCACACCTGAGCTATCTGATAATATTGGGAAAATGTTGCTTCCTTTTCCTTAGTGGCTGTCAGAGCTATTTCACATAAAGAGCAAAGACTCTAAACATTTTGATGGTAACTGTTGAAAAGATAGAATGTTAACACCTATGTTCATGAGAAATTGGAGCAAGAATCTAGTTTTATGGAAGAAACATCTTACACACACATGAAACCAGTTTTTTTTTTTTCCCAAGGAGTCTGGTCTATTGTAAATTGAGAAATCAGGGGTAGTTTAGTCAATATTTAGGGTTCTTATTTTGACCTTCCTGTTTAATCTATTAGGAACAAACTTGACATTTGTTAAACAAACTTTAACAAAATAAGTATCAAATGCTTGTTTTGTTAAAATTCAAGTATCCAATGCTTGTTTTGGTTACATTTTCTGTTTATCATTTAATAAAAACTGATAATATTTTGGTAATGGTGCTTGAAAATATTCCTTAACTGTTGAATTAGAAGTTCACAAGCATCCATTTTAGTTAGCATTGGTTTTTAAAAAATTGGCAAGGTTATCATTCAGTATTTTGTCATGTCAGATTTAGATTGAAAAAATAAGAATAAAGAGCTGCTGTAAAATATTATGTGTACCTTTTACAAAGAATATCACAATTCCTTTGAGTTGTAAAGTTTGAAAATACATTTCTCAAACATATGCTCACATATATTTTTGTGATACTGGAAATTGAATTTTGAATTGAATTTTGTGATACTGGAAAGTGCTCTACCACTGAGCTACATCCTCATCTCTCTTTATTTTTTTGCATACCAGGGAATGAACTCAGGGGCACTCAACCACTAAGCCACATCCCCATCCCTATTTTGTACTTTATTTAGAGACAGAGTTTCACTGAGTTGCTTAGCACCTCGCTTTTGCTGAGGCTGTCTTTGAACTTGCCATCCTCCTGTCTCAGCCTACTGAGCTGCTGGGATTATGGGTGTGCTCCAACACGCCCAGCTGTTTTTTTATTTTGAAACAGGGTCTGGCTAAGTTGCCCATGCTGGCCTCAAACATGTGATAACCCTCCCTTAGCCTCCCACCGGGCTTTAATTTGTTTTTATTTTGATTTATTGCATAAAGAATTGGGGGCATATTCACTTGGGGTAGAAAAGAAATGACTAAATTTTTTTCTGCTTTTTCTTTTGGTACAGGGGATTGAATTCTGGGGTGTTTTACCACTGAGCAATAGCCTCAGTTCTTTTTATTTTTTGAGACAGTGTTTTCCTAAGTTGCCCAGTTGGTCTTGAATTTGAGATTCTCCTGCCTTTGCCTCTGGAGTCTCTGGGATTAACAGTGCCTGGAGATAAAAATTTCGAACTAGTGGTATGAATTCCTTTTTAAAAATAGTGATTTTATTAGCAAATATTGTGGAATTTAATTCATTTTTGTAATAATGTTTATTTTCTTAAGTATTATTTTGAAAGTATTTTTAAATGTATGGAATAAAATTTGGACTTTCAGAGATTTGTTTTCATATTTTAGGTATTTGCATAGCTATATGCAAAGTGCTTTTGTTAATTAATCATTGCTACTTTATAGTGCCTTAATCTGATTTTTTGAGATATAGATACTTTTTCCCCATTTAATAGTGTGTGTGTGTGTGTTTTTTTTTTTTAAATCAGTACTTGGATTCTCAGCCTGTAAGAATTAGTCTAAAGTTTAGTTTAAATAATATGGTAAATAGGCACCAACTGTTTGCTAGTCACTGGGCTAAGTGCTTTGAGACTAATAAAGATATAGATACATGGTGAGTGTAGTTCCATATATCCAATAGAAGAGAACATGTGTATGCTAATAATTACAATACAAATAGTTTCCTTTTTGGGTTCTGTTAGACATCTTAGAAGAAATACCTACTGAAAAAAACTCAGTGAGTAAATGGGTAAACATGTCTGTTTCCCCCTTTTTATATATCCAATGTTATTGTTAAAATACAGCCTGCCAGAGTACACATTCTGTTGTTAAATTTGCACAACAGAATTCTAAAAATCTTATGATATGCACGGTGTCAAATACATTTAATACTTGTAGTATTAAATATTTGGGTGGAATGACCACTTGGAAGAACTCTTCTTTTTGAGCGTTTTTTTTTTTTAATCAGTGATAAAATTTAAAATAGCCACCTTGCCATCACATTTCAAACTGCTGGCTGTTAATGTGTTTGAAAAAACACATTAGTGGATCTCACCCAGCATGATTAAAGAAATGGTATAGAACAGAAGCTATGAGGGTGTATTACATGTAATATGGAATATTGTTTTTTTTATAAGATTTTAATTATATAAATATGTGTTTGTGTATGCTAGGTGGTGGTATAAAATGTATTTAATGTTGGGTGAATTGTGGTTAAAAAAAAAACTTTGAAAGACACAGGTTTGGTAGTTAATTTTAGCTGGCTTTTTAAAGGCCTAGTTTCTCTTTACTACTTTCTAAGATGTGAAAATGTTTGAATTTGCATAGCTGACATGTGACAGGTTTGGTTGTTGATAATGCTGCTTGGTAAAATGCTATTCTCTCTGGTTCAAACAGCAATTCATTTTTTCCCACATTAGATAAAAGTCTTATTACAACTTTTTTTGTTCTTTGTAGCCTTTAGTCTTTTCAGCCACTGACCTTTAATTCTTGTTGGACAGCTTCTTTTAAAGGAAGAAGAAGCTTTATTGGCAGTGAAGGCAGTCAGTGTTTATATCCACATTAAGGAAGAGATTCCAGAAACATGAAGAAAAATAGTAGGATATCATTGTTTAAAAACAAAACAGTTTAAACCACCACAGTTTAAATAGGAGAAATGCATCTAGTTAATGATGTATCCTACCCAGGCCTCAGTTTTCTCATTGAAAACCCAGAAAAACTGTTCATTGTTGATCTCCTTGATTATTTTCTGAAACAAAATTGGAACTCTTGAGATATCTACCAAATATTTGGAATGATAATGTGAACAGTCTGTCAGGAATTCAGTTTCATGGGTACCCCCTAATGAAGTGGAATTGAACTGTTATGTGTACATTTAAATGACGTTATAAGAGCTTTTGTCTGTACTATTTGATGTAGTTTTTATAGGGCAATTAAAAGCACTTAATTTGTATATTAGAAAAAATATCTTAAAACTTTCCTTACAGGGAATTTTTTTGAAGCAGGTTTAATTTGTAATCATGTGTCAATATCAGTTATTTTTCAGCCTCTGTAGAATAGTTTTTCGAAGCCGAAATGAAAATCACATAGAAAAGATAATTCAGCATTTCAATACTGTAGCTTTTATTTTCTAGGAACATATATAGATCTTAAAATGAGGTTATTTTTAGAACTTTAGCAGGTCATTGCTTTTATTGCTCTTTTATAGTACTTGATTTTTGGATTTTATTTTCATGGTATTTGCTGTTAACTTGAGTAATACTTAAGTGTATAGAAAATCAGCTTTATTGGTTTGGGAATGTGGGAAGTATAAGTTGAAAAGAGATTAAAAAGCAGTTTCTTTGGGTTAGAAGTAATTTACATCTGGAAATATATCCTTGAAGTCTGGTTGTAGTTTTTCTGTTATTTGCAAATACATTTGTGATGAAATTTTGATAGTATATCCTATAGAAATGATTTCAGAGCTTCTGTTTTCTTTCTAGAAAAGCTGTAATTGTAAGCAGAATTTGGCCATGTTGGTTTTGAGTAGGGTGTTAAATCTTGCAGGTGAAAACAAAAAAGGGTAGGGATTATTCTTAACCAAGATACCATGCTTGTATGATTTTTAATCTTTATTTTTTAAAAAGAGTGCTTTGAGATATTAGAAAAGGAAGAAATCTTTGATCAAATTTGAGTTGTTCTCAGTGTTTTATTTTGGCCTTCATACTTGAGAATATCAGTTTTAAAATATGAAAAAGGAGGTTCCCACCCACAACCTTCCCTCACCCTTTCTGCACACAGCTATTTATTTTAAAATGATCCTAGTTCTTTATGAACTGTCAAATATGGCCTGATGCTTTATATTATAGCAAATAAAAATTGGTACGGATGTGGCAGGATGTGACCTGTGCCTCAAGGAGGAATCAGACAGAGTTTGGACAGCGTTCATGTATGTATCATAGGGTGCTGCTGACTTGGTTCCCAGGAGAACATGAGATTGCCATGGCAACATAGGCTCTTTGAAGGCAGATATCTTGGCAGAGTGGTTGGGTCTTTTGAAGTGCTGGGTGTGTTGATAGGAAAAGATCCACTCAGCAATAAGCAGACAACTGTAGTCCAGCAGTCAAGGAAAATAAGAATTTAGTTTTAACTTTAACTTGAGGACAGGTATCTTTTGAATTTCCCACTCAATCCCAATCTTCCTTTTAAAAAAAAATTTATATAAGATTTTCTCTTTACATTGTATACTGTTTCAAGGACAAGTTTCTAAGCATGTGCTCTGTAATGTTTTTGCTAAATAAAATTGTCTGAATTTTTAGTGAAATTAATATGGTGTAATGCATTCTGATATTATTGGTAGCTTCTGATATTGAAAGAGTTGGTGAAGGTTATTATAAACTGTTCAGTTTAGAATTTGGTAGTGTTTAAAAACTTGTAGCAAAAAAAATATATCCCGACTCCTTGATCTGCCTACTGTTTTTAAGATCCTTTTCTTTAGGTACCAACTTTCTCTCTCACATTTCTCCACTCTGAATGTCAGCCTGCTTTTTCGGTTTTGTTCTGTGGAGGCTCATGTCTGCTTCTGGGCCTTTACTCAAGTTTGCCTCCTGCCTAGTATGGGTTCTCATCTTTATGCCTCTCCAAGTACTACTTGGAATTCACCTTTATTAATTAGTAAAACTTTCCCTGACTCCTACAACTCCAAGGACCTTTCTTTCCAAATGCTTGATTAAAATTTGCATATTAAATTGTTTAGAACTTAATAGGATTTTTGTACATATCTTTTATTAAGTGCTGGGTATTGTACTTAATTCCTGAGTAATAAGCCTTTTATGATCAGGAGTTGTGTCCTTTAGTCTTGTGCCTTATAATAAGGACCAGACACATAGTAAAACTAGTTGATTATTGGTTTTAACTATGTTAGTAGTAAAAGTCATATTCAAATAGTGGATTATTTATTTAGTTTTTTTTCAAAATTATATAGGCAATCGCCTTAGTGTACTAAATTGAAGATCTTACTTTTAATACGTGGTCCCAGAACCAATAATAATTTGTATGGAACTTTAATTCTACATCTAAACCATAATTAATTATCTAAACTGAGGAAACCAGAAAATAATTTATATTTGGGTCTTCTTTTTTTTTTTTTAAGTTGAGCTTTTTTTTTTTTTAAATTTATTTTTGTTTAGTTGTAGTTGGACACAATACATTTATTTTATTTGTTTATTTTTATGTGGTGCTGAGGATTGAACCCAGGGCTTCACATGTGCTAGGCGAGGGCTCTACTGCTGAGTCACAACTCCAGCCCATATATTTGGGTTTTCTTAATTCTCCCAAGAGTGATACATAACTAATACTATTCTAGATGCTTAGGAGAGAAGTCCATTTAGTGTACACCGTGACAACTCAGGGCACTCGTGCTTATTAATTCTTGTGGAACCACTATTGAGAACTGGACATACAGTGTAATTTCTTTATTATATTTAGTTTCCTCATATTTCAGTGGCTCATTTGAACCTTTCTGTATGAAATTTATTCTGTTCTATTACTTCTTTTTATAAGGAATATTGGTAAAACTTTTAAAGAAAGCCATGTCAGGGACCTAGTAGAAGTTTTGCTATTGTGATTTATTAGAAATGATTGAAATGATTATCTAGTTTTCAACACTACTGTCTGCAGATGCAAAATACAGTTTCCACATTATAAAATCAATTCATTGTAAAGTGGAAATTTTTGGTTCTACAAAAACTCTTGAGATTTTTCTCCTTCCAATCTTGGAATGAAGAAGATAAAACCAGTTGCTGAATCCAATATTTTAGAATTTTTTAGTATGTTTGTAAAGAAATCTGTTAGTTATTTGCATACGTTTTACATCTGAAAGTGTCAAGCTCCCTGCCATACTTTATTTTTAAAAGCAATCACTCCTTAGAGAAATATTTAAAATATATAGTTGTTCAGAATCACCATTAGCTCTTTGCTTTTGTTTATTTAGCATAGGGGAAATGCCTACAGCCAAGGGGAGTACCAGGATCTTGTGGGTCTGATAAAACATTAGGGTTATTCCCATTCACAGGATAGTTATTATTCCCTTAATGCAAGTGTACTAAAAAAGCTCCTGCAATTATCCTAATAGGGGATGGTTTGATGGTTAATGATTTATATGTACTTCTTCACTGGTACTGAAGAAGCAGCACTTTTTATTAGTTTTTGATTAAAATCTTTATATAATACATTATTAATTTTATTGTTTTCTGAAAGTTTACCTCAAATATTTGGCTTCATCAGGCTTATAGTCATATTTGTTGTATTTAGCATCACAAGACAATACAGTGATAGTATGTTTTTTTAAATGAGGCTATGAAGAGGCTTGGAGAGGTGATTCTTAACTCTATTATGAAGAAGAGATCGTGGGTTTATTGAAGCTCTTTTTCTAGCTATTTGCCCATCTCTGGGTGTAATACATTGATTTTAATTACTTGATTCTGACTACCAGATATATGGGCTGTTGGTAATTCTTATTCAGGTGACTTTCATATTAAACATTTTTTTAAACACTTATTTCTTCCACCTCATGTATGTGCAAAGTTTGAGAAGATATAGAAATGGTTTATGCATTTAGGTGTGTTTGAACATGAACTTTAATGTCAATAATTAGAGGTATTTCAAATGATAAACAATAGAATATTTTTGCCTTTTAGATTGGTTTATATTTAAAATTATTGGTAGTGAATATAATTTTTTAAATTTTTTAGTTGTAGTTGGACATAATACCTTTATTTTATTTATTTATTCTTATGTGGTGCTGAGGATCAAACTTGGGGCCTCTCACATGCTAGGTGAGCACACTACCACTGAGCCACAACCCCAGCCCCGAGTATAAATATTTCAATAGGCTGAATTAAATTAAAATATGTTCTGATAATGCATATTTATTTTACTTGTTCTTTTTAGATGTACATGGTAGTAGAGTATATTTTGATATATTTAACAAACATATAAAGTATATCTTGTTCTAATTAGGATTGCATATTCTTTTGAATACCTTATACCTAGACTGGTGTGAAGTCTTTCTGTAGACATAATGGGGGGGAAAAAAAAGGACAACTTAAAACATCTTTTGGTTACTGCTAGTAGAGACTGGATTGGTCAGTGAAGAAATATGCGTCAAGTTCATTGTTTGATACTGGATAGAACATAAGAAGCTTCCTATGATAAGTTCTATATAGCTCCTGAAATCTTGGCTTTTACTTAAGACTTTCTTTCATGAGCTGCTTCTCCTTCTTCTATGTTTATAAATCTGTCTAGTTTATTGAGTGAGATGGACAGGCAGAGCTGTGTTTGCCAAGGACCAGATGTGCCTCTCTACTTGCTATGGCACTCTTGGTTTGGCTTTCACATATAAGGGATTGGTCCAGACCCAAAGGAGGAGATAGATGTAGGGAGTCAGCCGATTAGAACTTGCTCTGGATTTAAGAAGTAGACAGAAGATGTGTATTACTGAGAATGGAGTGTAGGGTACTGCCCCAGGTTTTTAAATTTATTCTTCATTAGAGTGAAAATTGGAGATCAAGCCTCAGGGCAGATGCTGTATCTGTTAGAACCTCTCTTATCTGAGGGAACCTGAACATAGCAACCTTAGTGGAATTGCCAGAAAAGTGTGAGTGTTGTTTTATTATAATCTAGTTAAGTGGAGAAATTTCTTTTTTAGCTAGATAAAGATATAAATCACATTAGTAATTCAGTGGTTACTAAATGAGAATATAATTTTGATCCCTGTGTTTTGGTTTGGTTTTAATTAGAAATAGTAGGAAAAACTGGCTCCCATTATTTTATATTTATTCATATTAAATTTTATAGTACTATTGTAAGAACAATAAGAGTGCTTTTCAGCCAATTTGAAATAAATAGGGGCTATCTGTAAGTACAAGACTATTGTTTGGCTTTCACTGACATACATTTTACCAGGATTATGTTGTCTTCTGAGTGGAGAGTAAGGCAGAAAGAATAGATCATTTAGGAGGCTGTAGAAGATATGGCTAAATTTTAGATATATACTGAAGTAGAACTGATGGATATTGGGTCTGTGTAACAAAATAATGGAGTTACAGTTATTTGAGAATGGGGAAAACCGAAGAAGGAGCATAGTTTTGTTTTTTAGAAATAAGATGGAGAATTCACTTTTAGACACATCAGACATTTAGTTGGAGAGATTAGTAGGTTATTAGCTACTCTGGTCTGTGGCTTTGGGTAGGGATGTGAGCTGAAGATAGTAGTTTGGATGTCATCTAAGAATATATGGGATTGGAAAATAATGAGGTTGGAGTGAATGTAGATGAAGAAGAGATCAAAAGACTATGTATATACTTCAACATTTAGATGTTGGAGTGATGAGCAAAAGAGACTTGAAGACATATTCAGAAATACAAGTGACTTAATCGGAGTTGACTATGACTATGGTTTAAATTTCTTTTTAAGAGTTAGATATAGAATGGAAGGAATCTCAAGCTATATTTATCACATTTTGCAGATTAGATTTTTTTCAATGTCTTATAAACAGACCAGTGGAATAGAATAGAAAAGTGGAGATATACACCCAAGAGTATACAGAAGTATATGGCAAACCTGACATTTCAGAGCACTGGGATAAAGGTGAATTTTTAGTTTTTAATTTTTAAAATATTTTAAGTGGTAGATGGATACCATACCTTTATTTTTATGTGGTGCTGAGGATCAAACCTAGTGCCTCACACGTGCTAGGCATGTACTGTACCATTGAGCTACAACCCTAGCCCATAAAAGTGGATTTTCAACAAAACATTTTAACCATTTGCAGGAATGATAAAATTAAATTCATGTCTTACATCGTACAGAAAAATAAACTGCAAATGGACCAGAGATTTCAATGTAAAGAATGAAACTATCGTATAAAAGTAAGAGAAGAAGACCTGGACAAATTCTTTTGTAACCTGGTTGTAAGGGAGGGTTTTCTCTCTGATTCGAAATCCAGATGTAACAAAAGGAAAGACTAATAATCTTGACTATATGAAAATAAAGATAAGAATTTTGCATGGCAAGAAATCCACTAAATATAAAGTCAAAAGGCACATTCAGAACTGGGAGAAAACATTTATTGCAAATAAAGGGCTAATATTCCTCATATGAAAAGAACTTTTTAAAATTGAGAGTAAAGAAAGACAAATAGAAAGGAACCCAGACAATTCTCACAAAAAAACTATAAAAATTGCCCTTATACATATGAAACATATTCACTGTCACTAATAGGAAAAATCAAAATCAAAACTGCACTGAGTTATCTGTTTTCACCTATCAAATTGGCAGCAATTTAAAAGTATAATCAAATACATTGTTGTGAGGAGAAAAGTATTTTAACATGTTGTTGATGGAATGGAAACTGGTAGTTTGGTGTAACTATACCCCAGGTTTGCATAGCACATCTTGACAAGTGGCCTTTGAGAACAAGATGGAACTAGAGAAGGGTTCATTTTCTAATGCCCTTTAGGGTATATATCTGACCACTTGTTCCTTTCTCCAAAATCCCTGGGACCAGAAAAAGGTGGGGATTTCCCCTCTTGCTACTTCTTTTTGGTTCTATGTTACTTAATAGTAATGTCTCCCTTCAAAACTGGCTTTTGAGATGCTACAGGACAGTATAGGGGAAAACAAACAAATAAATAATCCTTTCTCTAGAGACCAACTGAACTACAATGTTGAAAATTGTTTTTGATGGTTATGAACATATTCACTAGCTCTGTTATCTTAGATTCCTTTAATAGCAAATCATAATCTCTCTGGAGATAAATGGATTCATTAGGCAGGTGCAAGCAAATGACAAGTGATTAGAAATTCCAAAATTATTTCAATAATTAAAATAATCCACACTATTACTTGCAGAATGGATGCATTACATATGTATAAGTGGAGAGATGTGTTGGGCCTTTATTCTGTGGAATCTATTTAAAAACGTACTGAGAATGAATGGAAACTATCATGTACTATGTAAATGCAAAGCTCCTGCCTTAGCTCACAGCAATTATTATATTTCGCACTCTTATATATAGTAACTGATGATTGATATTTAGATTAATGATAGTACAAGGAACCTCAGTAATGCCTTGGTTACATATCACCATACTTGTGTTATTTGTTTATACCAGTCATCAGAACTGGAGAAGAAGGTAATGTTAACTAATACATGTAGAAAGAATGATTTAAAAAATCATCAGTGTGCAACAACTTGATAGTAATTGGTTCAGATAAGGATCATTAAAGTATGCTAAAAACTAGTGAAGTGAGCTGAGTGTGGTGGTAGTACACACCTGTTATCCCAGCTACTTGGGAGACAGGTGGGAGGATTGCAAGTTTGAGGCCAGCCTGTGCAACTTAGCAAAACCTTGCCTCAAAATAAAATCAAAAGGGCTGTGGACTTAGCTCAGTAGTAGAGTGCTTGCCTAGCATTTGCGATCCCTGGGTTCAGTTTCCAGGACTGAAAAACAGAACACAGCTAGTGAGTTGAAAGTTTGATGATTAACGAGATACTTATATAGATTCCAATTATCCTCCTGCAAGATACTTATTAATTTCAGAGGGAAAATTATAAGTTTCCAGTGGAGAAACCTTGCTGACAGAACATTAAACATATGGTTAAAGTTAGATCACCAGTTAAAGGACAAGTTTACAAGTGCCTCCTGACATAAAGCACTGAAAGCATACCATCACTTCTGTGTTACTCCTGCCAAAAGTATAAAATCTGAATCTAATCATAAGAAGAAAATTCAGACAAACTCACTTAAGGAACATTCTACTAAACAACAGAGCAGCAGTACTCTTCAGATGTATTAGTATTGTGACAGATGAAAATTAAGGAACTATTCAGATTAAAGGTGCCACAAAGAAGTGCAAGTTCTGGAATTTTCTTTTGCTACAAAGAGCATTATTGGAACAATTGGTAAAATCCAAATAAGGCCTGTATATTAGATAGTAGTGTTGTATGAGTGTTAGTTTTCTGATTTTGATAATTGTATTTTGACTTTAAGAGAATATTCTTCCTTTTAGAACAAGTATTTAGAATAATGGAGAGAATACTGTGTTTGATAGTTACTCCCACATGGTTCAGAAAACCTTTGCAGGTAAACGTATATAGAATAAGAGAAGAAAAGAGGATATAGCAATTGTGTCTTTGAAAAGAATGAGATAAAGTAATTATGAAGTGTTAGCATATGTGGGATTTGGGTGAAGAATATGGGAATTCTTTTCATGATCCCCCCATTTACTCTCCTGTTTTTCCTCCCCTTTTACCTTCTCCATCCTCTACTTTATTGGACTTCCTTTCGCTCATCTGTTAATTAGTATTTGATTGGTTCTTTATGTAATCTTAACTTTCCCTCTCCCTTTCCTTTATTTTATTCTAGCTTCCTCATAAGTGAGACAGCAGAGTATGTAGCACAGGTGGTAGAGTGCTTTCCTAGCATGTATAAAGCCCTTGGTTCAAGCCCTAGCACCCTCTGCACCCCCCCCCCCCCCAATAATTTAAGAGAATAAGAGAGAAAACATTTGACCTTTGAATTTCTGTTTTAAATGGAGCATGATATTCTCCATTTCCATTCCTTTTCTAGCAAATGCCATAATTTCATTCTTTTTTATGACTGAGTAGAACTCCATTTTGTGTGTGTGTGTATACATACATATACACCACAGTTTCTTTTTTTTTTTTTAAATGCTTTTTTTTTTTAAAGATAGAGAGAGGAGAGAGAGAGAGAATGAGAGAGAATTTTTTAATATTTATTTTTTAGTTTTCGGTGGACACAACATCTTTGTTTGTATGTGGTGCTGAGGATCGAACCCGGGCCGCACGCATGCCAGGCGAGCACGCTACAGCTTGAGCCACATCCCAGCCCATAGTTTCTTAATCCATTGATTTATTAACAGATCTGGATGGATTCCATAATTTAGCTAATGAGAAGTGTGCTGCTATAAACACTGATTTGATTCTGTTGTAGTATAAGGCCGATTTTAGATCTTTTGAGAAAATTCTCCTATTTTGAAGTATTCAATTAATTGTTGTCAACTACAGTTATCCTGACATGTTGTAGCACATTAGAAGTTATTTCTCCTATCTAGTTGCACCTCTGTACTCATTAATCATCCTCTCTCTCTATCCCTTCCCACCATTACACCCTTCTCAGGCTCTGGTAACCACTCTTCTATTCTCTACTTCTTTGAGATCAACTTTTTCTAGCTTACATATGTAAGCATGTCATATTTGTCTTTTTGTACCTGACATTTCACTTAATGTAGTACCCTCCATTTTCATCCTAGTTTCTGCAAATGGCAGAATTTCATTCCTTTTATGGCCAAATTATATTTCATTGTGTATATAGGCCACATTTTTTTATCCAATTATTCATCAGTGGGCACATAAGTTGATGACATATCTTGGCTATTGTGAATAGTGCTATAGCAAACATTTTAAACGTATGTACAAATAGAAAACAACATGTTTGTAGCTCTCTTTTATGGTTAATACCTTAAATTCATTTTGATATTTAAAGGACTTATGTATCAGCATCTTGCTTATGGCTATAATCTATAATCAGGATATGGTAACAGGTCATTTAAAACATTAGTACTCTATATGTTTTATCTATAATTGACAAAATGTAGTCCACAGTAAGAATTAAAGGGAGTGAATGTGCTGTTAAATCCTGCATTAAAAATATTTAGCAATAAACTTTATACATCGTTATATTCCTATACTTTGAGAAAGAAAACCATGTATGAATCATCATTACTTTAGATTGTTAAAAACTAGGTATATTATATTGCATTCTCTTTTGGCGATTTCATATTTTTAGAATGAGTTGTCTTATGGAAATTGGGGTTGCAGATATAGCTCAGTGATTGAATGCTAGCATGAGTGAGATTCTGGATTTAATTTCTAGTACCCACCTGCCCCTGACACAAGTGTTTAGGGCTGGGTATGTAGCTCAGGGGTAGAGCACTTGCTGACTATTCACAAGGTCCTACAGTTGATCCCCAGAACCACAAAAGAAAAATTAATTTACCTAAAAGTCTGCCTACCTTTACTATTTCTATGAATATGTTAATAAACAAAATATGCTCACAACCAAAAGCTAGTATTTTATTTTTACTATTTAATATGAGGCAGATAACTGACAAATAGCTAATTACAAGTAATAATTTTAACACAGCTTTAAAGTTTCTTTGAATATAAGTTGAGGTATTTACATATTATTTTTCATTAAAAGTAATCAGAGGTATTTGGAAATGGATTTGTTTTGTGTCTCATGCAAGGAACATACAAGATAAGATTGGAACATTTTGTGATACCTGTAATAAGAAAGCTTTAAAGACTACTGGGGTTAGAGAACTTAGGGTCCATTGAAGAATTTACTGCTGAATTAAAAATGGCACAATTTGAGCATTAATAATGATAATATCTACAGTGATTTGAGTTATATATGTTAAATGTATGAGTTCATAGTGACTCTTAAAATTACTGATTAAAAAAGTGGAGGAAGCTAATAAAACAATCATTATTTTAAAAAGTGAAAATGTATGAAAGAATTGCATTTATCCGGTCTTTTCTATTGGAAGTGTACTGTTGGGCAACTAGATAGTAGATGAGGGGATGTTTCCTTATATAGAACTGTTCAAGTTAACAAATAAGGAACAGGTTGTAAAATTAGACTATCATCATTTTGTATTTAAGACCTTATAAATTAACATATGTAGGTATTGAGCATTATACTGTTCATATTACAAGAAGAAAGAGATCCAGACACATTTGCTTCCTGAATAAGACAGTATCACATTCAAAGTAGTCTTGTCTCCCCAGAAAATAATCTAACTTCAGTATTAGATCATTCCAACTACTAATTTATGGTGAATACAACATATAAAGAAAATGTTAATTAACAGGAAACTCTAGGATAAACAACTAATTTCTTCTTTCAAAACCCCAAAGAAAAAAATGTTGAAGGGGACGTATTTTAAGATTTAAATTAGTTAAAATAAGAATTTGTATCCTCATTCATACTAGCTACATTTCAAGTGCTCAGTAGCCACATACAGCTAGTGGCTACCATATTGGGCAGTGCAGATAGATAACATTTCTGTCATTGCAGAAAGTTCTATTTCATAGATGCGTTAGTTTCTTAGGGCATCATAACAAACTTCCACAGTTTTGGAGGACAGAAGTTCAAAATTTAGGTATTGCAAGATACTGGTAGGGCTAGGTTACTTCCATAGGCTCTGGGGGAGTACCCTTCCTTTCCTCTTCCAGACTTTTTTTGGCACCTTATGTTCTTGGTTTTTGGCAGCAAATCCTTCTGTTGCTGTTTTCATTTTTTTGCCTGGTCTTTTCCTTTTCTCTATCTTGGATTCGTCTCTCTTTTCTCTTATAAGGACAATAGTCACTGGATTTAGAGCCTATCCTAAATCTGATATGTTCAGCTGCTCCATCAGTGGTGCTATAAATTAAAGGAATAATGAAAAGCAGTTGCAATGATTGCACCTTATTTGGATTCTGATTCAAATTAACAGATTGTGAAATAAGACAATAATGAGATGGTTTACATTTGAATACTGAATGTTTATATTTAAAAATTTTGGTAACTCAGGTATGAATGGTGTTGTAATTATGTTTAAGAAGGAACTTTTAGATATACAGCCATATATACAGTTGAAATAAAATAATTTGTTGGAGGTTCTTCAAAATAATACTGAACTAAAGGAATGAATAGGGGGTTGCAAACTATAGCTCATTTAAATTGAAGTCTCTTTTTATAAATAAAGTTGTATGGAATTATAGATATGCCTTTTCATTTACTTATGGCCTGTGGCTGCTTTTGTAATAGAGTCAGAGATAAATAGGAACAGAACAGGCCTGCAAAAGCCTAAAATATTTGCTTTGTGGTTCTTTACAGAAAAAGTTTGTTGATACCTGGTACAGATGAAACAAAGTAGATTATGAAGTGATAGTAGTTAAGCTTTCTCCCTTTTATTTGTTTAAAATTTTCAATAATATGTTAAACTTTCAAAAAAAAGTTGACTATTTGTGTGATTTTAGAGAAAAACTAGGGAAAACTAAGCATAAAAATAATGAAACTCAAAGGAAAATAGGAGGTTTCTCTGTAAGAAATTCTAATATCAGGGATGTTTTATTTCTTAAATAAAGATCTGAAATGACTGGCAAATGTTAACATTTGTTAATTTTGAGTGGTAAGTACATGAGTGTCACTTATTTGATTTATTCTCATGTTATTTATCTGTTGAAATAAAAAAGTTAAGCTCTATCATTTTAAGTCTAAGTTAAAATGTAAAGTCACACTGTAAATTTGGGAAAGCATTTGTAATATATGACAGGGGATTGAGAGCCTTTATACATAAGAAGCCTCTATAGTTGTCGTTGTGTGCCTCCTTCCCTCCCGTCGCAATTCTTACTAGGAAAACTGGAAAAGGACAGTGAGCCTTGCCATCTAGAAAAAGTGTTAGAAGAATTACCACAATTAGAAAATGGTTAATTAAAAAATTAAACATTCTTAGAATAGACATGTAGTTAAGTTTGTAGTGCTTTTTGGTACCAAGAATTGAACCCAGGGGCACTTAACCACTGAGCAAATCCCAGCCCTTTTTATTTTGAGACAGGACCTTGCTAAATTGCTTAGGGCCTTGCTAAGTTTCTGGGGCTGGGTTTGAACTTGCAATGTTTCTGCCTCACCCTTGGGAACTACTGGGATTACAGGTGTGCACCATCATGCCATTTTTTGTTGTTGTTGTTGTATTTTGATCAGTATTGTTTTGAATTCAGTATTTTTAGTAATTGAAACCAAAATTTAAAAAAATTCAACAAAGAGAGTAATTGAGTTTACTGGTTAAATGATAGAAATTTCTGTGTCTACATGTGTTTATTAAACTGTTATGTATATTATTAGGTTACTTCTTGAGAAGGTCACAAATTTCAAATTTCAGCACTTGTGAGAATCACCTGTAGTGCCTTTTTTTTTTTTTTTTTTTTTTTTTTTTAGTACCAGGAATTGCTTTACTACAGAGCTATATCCCTAGCCCTTTTTATTTTTTATTTTGAGATGACGTCTCCTTAAGTTACTGAGACTGACCTTGAACTTGTGATCTTCCTGCCTCAACCTCCCCAGTTTCTGAGATTACAAGTTTGTTCTACTGCTTCCAGCTTATTTGGAGGGCTTTTGGAGGAGATACAGACTATTGAACCCCATCACCAGGAGTTTGTATTCATTAGGTTTGAGATGGGGCAGGTACTTAGAATTTGTGCTTCTGACAACTTCCCCTGAGATTTGAAACTGCTTGTTGAAGGACTACACATTGATGATCAGTGTTCAACAATTAAATAAAAATAAAAATAAAAGATACATATATATGTGTAACCATGAAATATTTGATGCACAAAAAAGCTCTTCTTATTTTGGTTTATGATCAGTTAAATGTATATTTTAAAGGTTGCATTTGCTTTATAGAGAATGATTGGAGCCTTAAGTTTTCAACTTGAACATCTTTGACTCATAAATGATAAATTTATGAGTTTATCATAAGTGATAAACTCATAAATTTATCTAAATGAAACTTGTTTCTTTGTGTTATACTATTAATTATATGGATGAGAATAAACTTCAGAGTGAGACTGAAAAGAGTAAGTAAAGAAAAACTGATTCTAAATATAGAACAATACATTTTTACAGAAACATTGGGTAAAATTATTTTAAAAAGCAAGTAAATTCACAACATTGTGATTTACTCTCCAGTGGAGAATTTCTCTTATTTGTCTATACCTCTCATAATAATTTTTTTTTAATTCAATAAGAAAAATTAAAAGCTAAAGTAAAATACTGTTTCCTTCCTGGAAAATAATAAATTATGAAGAATAAAGGTCTCTCAGGCCTTTTAGTTGGGCTAACTGAATACATAGGCCAGTATTGTCTGATAGAACTTCTACAGCGGTGAAATTTTTTTTTAAATTTATTTTTTTACATCTGTGCTGTCAAATAAATGTGATCATTGAGCACATGAAATGTGACTAGTGTGTATTGAGCAACTGAATTTTAATTTTAAGTATCTAAAATTTGTATTTAAATAAACACATGCACCTGGAGGCCATCTCATTGGACAGCACAATTCCAGGCAGTTTGGAATGAGACTAATCTCTTGTTATAAATATATTAATAATTTTTAAAGTATTTTTTTAAGTTGTAGATGAACACAATATCTTTGTTTTATTTATTTATTTTTTATATGGTGCTGAGGATTGAACCCAGTGCCTCACATGTTCTAGGCAAGCATTCTGCCACAGCCACAACCCCAACCCTATATTAATAATTTTTAAAAAGCATATTCAGCGTTTGGTTTGCTGATGTTTTGCTTTGTCACTCATTATTGTCTTTTTTCTTCGACTACCACTTCTGCTTCTTTTGTGTAATGGTAGCAGTTTGACTTACTTTCATGTACTAAATATTCCTAAAATTGAATCTTTAGGATTTGAAGGTTCTGGTTTAGAGTTTGTTGGCAACATAATAATATTTCTTTTATAATATTATTTGTAAATTTTATAGAATCATGTTTTTTATGGGTTTTTATTGTTTATATTAACTTTATTAAAATCTCTCCCTTTGACTCTTTTTATTCTTAAAACAAAATTCTTTTTCTTTTTATTTTGTTTAGCTCAAACCTGGAGTTATTCAATGAATATTATTTGCTTATTTTGAAGCATGCATTATTGAGAGATAGGGAATGGTAGAGGAAATAGACCCTGTCATATGATGTGCTTATAACCAGGAGAGGCAAACATCCTGTTGTGATCATATTTGGAAGTGTTTTTAGGAAGCAAAATGTGTGTGAGGGAAACACATTGAATAGTCATATAAAAACTGGAAGAATTGGAATAGACAAATATATGAATGGCAAGGGGCCAATCAAGAATCTTTTATAGATTTCTACTTTCTATATTCTTTGTTCTGTGACTTGACGGTAATGGAGATTGTGCCTCGCAGTTCTTAGCAGTGTTGTGTACCTGCTACCATTTCAATGTTTTGAGGTTTTTCTTTGGTACGGTGTTAGGGATCAAACCCAGGGCCTCTTGCTTGTTGGCAAGCATTCCCAGCCCAAATCTTATACACTCTTTTATTTTTTCGATTTTATTTTTAAAATAACTTTATTTGTTAATTTTTTTTTTTTATGTAGTGCTGAGGATCAGACCCAGTGCCTCACACATGCTAGGCAAGTGCTCTACCACTGAACCACAACTTCAGCTCAAATCTTGTAAATTCTTAATGCCTAATTTACACATCTACCCTGAAAATATTTATTACTTTTGTTTAGTTGAAGAAGCTTTAGTGAACAGTTTTAACAAACGTTCTGTGCAATGTAACTGAAATTTTCCTGTTAATCATAGCAATGGATTTGTGTCTGTATTATGTTTCCTTAGTGTTCCTCAGTTTGAAGGCTAGGTCATTAATAAAAATAGAATGCTTGAAACTATTAGATTTCTATACTCATAATTTGTATACATATCAACTGTTGTTTATGTCAAGACTATTTCATCATGAACCCTGTTATATGGTGGACACCAACTTTCATAAAATCATTTTGCTATGTAAAATACTTTTTGCCATTTATGGAATCTATTATGTTTTCATTTATGTTTCTATTTTACCTACAACTCATATTTTCCTAAAAACTGTTATGACTAGTCAAAATTTCTCTCTCCTAATGATTCTTATATCCTTTCTGCTACCTACATGGTAGTTACTGAGTTTACTAATTTAATATTAATATATGAATTTGTGACGCTATAGCTTTGTTCATCATCCTAGGTTGACAGCTTATTATATTGTGTTTTCCAAATGTCTCACACCTGCCATTTAGTGCTCAGAAGAGCATTTTTTAGCATGTAGTTTTTAGTTGAGACTTTAAGAGTATCCTGAATGTGTAGAATGAAAATGGTTGAGGGACTTTTTAAAAAAAAATTTTAATATTTTTTAGTTTTCGGCAGACACAACATCTTTGTATGTGGTGCTGAGGATCGAACCCGGGCCGCACCCATGCCAGGCGAGCGCACCACTGCTTGAGCCACATCCCCAGCCCTGGTTGAGGGACTTAACAAAATTGTTATAGTAAAAGCTCACAATTGCACAACAAACAAACAAACAAACAAACAAACGAAAAAAACAATTTTAGTGTTGAAATAAAGATATAAGCTCTCAGGGAATTCTACATTAAAAAAAATGACATTTAGGTCTTATAGGAACAGAGTTTATTTTTATTTCCTTCGGGGTCCTATAGTTTCTTGATTCAGGTTCCAAGGTGGGTGTGTTTGCCTTTTACTTCTGTTCTTTTTGCAGACTAATTTCTTCACTTATTTATTAGTTTGACAAAATTTATAACATCTCCAGCTTACCCACTATCTCTGTGTTAACTTCCTGATTCTAGTTCTCAAGATAGAGCATTTAGTGATTAATAAGCCAGTGAATTAACTAGTCTCAATTTGGCTACCTGTGCATATCTGATCCACTTAGCTTGTGGTAGGATAATGGTTATTGTTCACTGATATAGACATGGCTGCCCTGATCTCATTCAATAGGGACTGTAAGTGATTTTATGCATATGTGTATTTCAAAAGTAATTAAACAGATTCTCCATGCCATCAGTTCCTTTAATTATTTTTATGCATATTCATTAACAGACTTTTTTAAAGCACATATTATAAAAATATACAGTGTTAGGTGATGATGTTACAGACATGATTAGAAGCCAGTGTAATCCTTGCCTCCAAGCAGCTCATAGTTTTAGCAGTAGGGGTGACACATAAACACTAATGTCATAGTGATAATAGGTAATTCTAATACAAGTGAACTACTCAATAGTCACATTAAATGAGAGCTCAGAGTTGGATTTCTATCCCTAAGAAAAACTGTGTGACCTAGAGGTGGGCACAGTGGCACATTCCAGTAATCCCAGTGGCTCCGGAGGGTGAAATAGGAGGATTGAGAGTTCAAAGCCAGCCTCAGTAATGGCAAGGTGCTAAGTAACTCAGTGAGACCCTGTCTCTAATAAAATATAAACAAGGACTGGGGATGTGGCCTACTGTTTTGAGTGCCCCTGAGTTCAATCCCTGGTACTAAAACAGACAAACAAACAACAACAAAAAAACCCTACATGACCTTGAGTAAGTTTTAAAAAATATCATTATACCAATTTTTTTTTATTATTAGTTGTTCAAAACATTACATAGCTCTTGACATATCATATTTCATACATTTGATTCAAGCGGGTTATGAACTCCCATTTTTCCCCCGTATACAGATTGCAGAATCACATCGGTTACATATCCACGTTTTTACATACTGCCATACTAGTGTCTGTTGTATTCTGCTGCCTTTCCTATCCTCTACAATCCATTATACCAATTTTTAAAAGGAGAGTGGTATGTTTTCATTGTGGAACTTCAGATAATATACATGAAAGTAAAAGTATGACAAAAATATTAAGAGTTTTAGTCTATTGACTGATTTCATTGCCTTTCAGTTCTACTGAAGTCTTTTTTCTTTTTTTAAACACAAAGATTGTTTTCCCTTTCTATTATGTGATGATACATTGAGAAGGTGGCTGTATGCAAGCCAGGAAGTTTTCCCTTATTAGAGCGTGACCATGGTGTGCCCTTGATCTTGGACATCTGGCTTCCAGAATTTTGAGAAATAGATATCTGTTTAAACCACCTAGTCTGGGCCAGAGTAGTGGCTCCGTGATAGAGTGCTTACCTAGCATGCGTGAGGCACTGGGTTCGATCCCTGGCACCACATTAAAAATAAAAACAAAATAAAATAAAGATATTGTGTCCATCTATAACTTAAAAAAAAAATACCTAGTATGTGGACTGTTATGGCAGCCTGAGACTTCTACAGGATGTGAGAAGGAGTTGGACCAATGTTACTGTCTTTGAAAATAAGGAAGAGAACCATGGAAAGTAGTCAGCATCTAGAAACTGGATAAGGAAAAGAAATAGATAGTCACCTAGATCTATATGACAGGAACACAGTTTTGCCAATACCTTGATTTTAGCTTTGTGAGAGATTTGTGACCTAGACAACTGTAGGATAATACATTTTCGTTGTTTCAAGCCACCACACGGTGGGGGAGATTGTTTTCCTGTTCTTACCGGGAGAATATATTATCTTCTTAAGACTTGACCTTTGTATTCTTTTCATGTAAGACATAAATTTTGTTTCTTTGGGGCTGGGGTTGTGACTCGGTGGTAGTGCACTTGCCTAGCATGTGTGAGGCACTGGGTTCCCTCTGCACCACATAATAAATAAATAAACAAATAAATAATTTTGTTTCTTTGACAGTGTTGTACTTTTTATATTACTTATGTTCTTTTGGTTTGGGTAGGTTCTTTGACATTTTTCTGATTCTTTCCTTCTAGGTTCTCTTGCCTTTTTGTATTTATTTGTACTTTCTCATCGAATTTAATTAAAAACTTGAACTTTGTTATACATATTTGAAAGTGTAATTTTATCCATAAGCATTCTTTTTGAAATTGTTTTTCTTAGTTGTTGATAGATCTTTATTTTATTTATTTATACGTGGTACTGAGAATCGAACCCAGTGCCTCACACATGCCAGGCAAGTGCGCTATGCAGAGCCACAGTCCCAGCCCACATAAGCATTCTTAAATGTGTATATGTATATTATTTCTAAGTTCTTTTATTTTAAAATCTATTTTCTTGAAAATCTATCTTGTTATTGTTTATATTGATACTATTATTTTAATGACTTATCTGAAGTAAAATTACCTGCCTCTTCTGTAATCATGAATAAATACATATTTTTTCCAAACTCAACTACAAATTTTATTGTTTAGAAGCTTTAAAGTTACTTTGACCCTTTTTTTTCTTTTTTGTGCTATGAGAAATTGAACCTAGAGTCTTGTGTATGCTAGGTAAACACTTTACTATGTCCTTAGCCCTCCTTTGCTATCTTGAAGTTTATTTTGTTGGAAAATCTGAAAATGATAATTATTTGTTTCAGTCAAGACAAGAACATGCCTTTGACCCATAAGTCATGTACTGTTAAATATTCCGTCACATTTGGATGACTTGAATTAATGAGTATGCCACGTAATTTTTCTAACTTGGGCTACTTCTCCCGAAAGTCCATGGTACAGTTGTATTTCTCTGATGTGAATTTGGTACTTTACATCGTCTTCTTTCTTTATTCTTTTCTGGTTTGGGACTCAGTAGTAATTGAAGCTTGCTCCTTATGAATCCAGAGACAGACTTAGATGGGAGAAAGAAACATGCGTTGGATTATCTGCACTAATTCAGTAATAGTTTTTTGATACTTTGTTTTGCCTTTCAGAATCTAAGCTGAGCTTGCCAATTTTGATCAGATGACCCTTCTTTTCAAATCAGAATTCCCTGCTCCATTGAACATAAGGATTCCATATTTAAGGCCCGGTTTTAATTTCCTTTCCTAAACTTGAATTTAAAAAAAACCTTTTCCTGCTAGGTCATCTTCTTTGTTTCATTTTTTAAAAAAAACTATGTTTACATTCCTCATTTTCTCAATATGCTCCCTTAAGCTTTAGAAAATAATCATTAATGGCCCTTAGTACATTTTTATCTGCAATTCTATAATGCAAGCAACATGAAAATGTTTACCTGTTTTCAGATGTTTCTTTTGCTTCACTGGTCCCTTCTTTTGATTCTCTTCAAGGATCACTTCCACACTGTAAATTTTCATAGTGTTAATTAAAAAAACAACAACAACAACAACAAAAAAAAACGAAGAAGAAAGAAAAAGTCCAAGTTCAAATTTAAAGGAATATGGGAATAGAAGGCAAAAGCCAGATTATAAGCCCTATGTTTTTACAATAGAGTAATTTTTGTATGTGGTTAGTAAATTTCCTGTGATGCCAGTTTCTAAAATATAGTTCCAAAATAGTTTGAAAAGTGGAAGCATAAGTTAAGTATTAAGCTTTTCAAGGAGTCAGTTTTGAAGAACAGAAATGTTTTGGTATAAGTGTTGACATGCTTATTTTAAAAAGAATTAACTTTACTGAAGATCTTGTTGAATAATTTTAAATTATTGTAGTAACCAAAGATTGGTAGTTGTAACCAAAGATTACATGGTTTTTTGGCCCCATTAGGAAAATTTCCCAGTTAGACTTTTCAGGAGCAAATTGACTTTTCTGTGCCTTTGATTTTGGTCACCATTTAAGACAACACTTGGGACTTACTGAGGTCTTAAAAGTAACAATATAAAGATATCAGAGGATGACAAGTTTGGTGAAGATAAATGCTGGTTCATGATATGTAGAGGCAGAGGCAGGTATTGTACATCAAGAGTGTCTAAAAGAAAATTGAAACTTGTAGTACTCATGAGATAACACCTCAAAACAAAAGCTTTTCTTCTGAGATATTAATTATACAATAATACTCTGTCAAGAAGTGAAGAGGAAAAAAATGATAATTGAATAGATGCAGGTCCGTTTTATTTATCTGAAAGATATACCTTTTACAGATCATGGTGCAAATTGATTATAAACTTGTGGGGACACAAACATAGCTTTATTTTTAGAACCTCGTGTTTCTATTATTAGGTAATTACAAAATCCTTCTTCAAAGTATTTTTTTTTAACCCAGACAATGGTAGGCCCTCTTTCTTTATAAAGAGTTTTCCAAGTATAACAAAAGTAAAGGACAGAGCAGACCACACCTCAATGACAGCTAGCTATAGGCAAGGCTATTATGTTGAAAAAACACTGCTCAGAAAACAAATCTAGATTTCCCCCCCCTTTTTCTTTTAAAGAAGGGCTTGGGTTGGGGTTGGGGCTATAGCTCAGTAGTAGAGGCTTTCCTGGCATGCGTGAGGCACTGGGTTCAATCCTCAGTACCACATAAAGATAAACAATAAACAAATAAAATAAAGGCATGCAGTCCATCTACAACTACAATAAAAGTGTGTGTGGGTGTGGGGGGGGCGGTTGGGTCGGAGCCTATCAGTGAAATGAAGGGATTAGTATAAAATTCTCTCAACAACACCAAGATTAAAAAACTCTAAATAATCAACAGACAGCTTGTAGTTTCTGTGACAGTAATTTCTGTGTAGTTCATTAAGTGAAATAAACCAGTCACAGAAAGATAAATACTGTATGACTAATAGAATTATCTCCGAAGCTCAAAGGTTGTAGTCAAACTCAATTCAGGGTATGATGGCAAGGTGCAAACTAAAAATTTTTAAGAGAATAATTCCTACCTATTTCTTAGTTTTCTTATCAAGTGTCATCAGCTATAAAGAAAAGCTACAAGGCTGTCTACCTCTTTGACATATTTTAAAATACTCTGTGTTATAAAAAAGTAAGTGCCTTCATCTCAGTAGATAGTAAGTATTCAGTTGACTACTGTATTTCTAGATCTATGTGGGGGAACCCTCAGACACTCTCTAAGTATGATTTTTGTCCTAAAGGAAATTATGTTTCACTTTGGATACACAAGATTAATAGCTATGAAAAAATTAAAATTCAGGAGTTTAGAGTGACAGATGTGAAGGTCATAAAAGTGCTGAAAATGAAAAGTAAGGATTTGAAGCCATCACTAATGTGATTTTAGACGTAAAAGGAAATGATATAAGATTTGTTCTACTTATTAAAGATAACAACAGGTTGTTATTTTTCTAGGTCTATTTATAAATTTTATCCTATAATTTTAGATTCCTAAGAGAATAACATTTGATTTAGATTATTTTGTTGAAGGGTGTTGTAAGAAAAGAATGCTTTATGAAAATGAGATCCATCTCAAAAATGTTTTAATTTTATTAAACTGAAATGTTTTAATTGTAAAATACAGATTTTTATTTCTTTTTTTCCTGGGGATGTATCTTACTGGCAGGGTGCTTCCATAGCGTCTCGAAAGCCATGGGTTCCATCCCCAGCATCAGCAAAACCAAAACACTGTGTTTGTGTGTGTATTCTTTACTTTTCTGTGTGTGTGTGTGTGTGTGTGTGTGTGTATTCTTTACTTTTCTACCTTTGTGGTATTGTTTAATGTTTGTCCCCTTCAAAATTCATGTTGAAATTTAATTTCCATTTTAACAAGATTAATATGAGACTTTTAAGAGATAATTAAGCCACAGAAGGGATTAATGTCATTATAAATGGGTAAGTTTGGCCTCCTTTGGCCCATTGCCTTCTGTCTTCTGGTACATGGGGATCCAGACAACAGTCTGTAAAATGCTATCTTGGAAGAATTGAATGGCTTCACTAGTCACCAAACCTGTGTCATCTTGACCTCTTACTTCCCAGCCTCCAGAACTGTGAGTTAATACATTAATAGTTTTAGAAGTGACCTAGTGTACAGTATTCTGTTAGAGCAGCACAGGATAGAATGAGACACTTTTTTTATGCTGGTATGCTGTTCTTAATGTCTTTTTTTGATACCTTGGATTGAGCATTCCCTCAGTTTTCACATATTGCGCTCATTACTGTGGCAGTCAGATAAGTTGCCATCTCATCTGTGAACCACTTTCAGTTATTTTCTGTAAGATTTTGTAACTCTGCCAGTCATGTTTGATTATTTACTCATCTGGCTTTCCTCTTACATTTATGTTTATATTGTTTATTTATTTATTTGGAATATCTGGCATAATGCTAAGCACATAGTAGATAGATTGTAGATAAATAAGTTACTTAAATTCCCATACTAAGGAGTAGAGTTTTTTTTTTTTTTTTTTTTCACATTTGTGGAATATTAGGTCTTTCATTTTCAAAGATTAGATCTTAGGCTATAAATCCTTAACTTTCTGTATTTTCAGTAATAAATTCAGCACCAATGGTGACTTAGAACATGAATTTATAAAAGTTGCTTGTTAAAACAGTTTATTGAAATAATAAGCTTGGAATAAGAGAGACTTAACAGAAAAATTATGTTTCAGTAGTCCATTTTATGCTGCTATAACAGAATACCTGAGTCTTGAAAATTATAAAGAACAGAAATTTATTCTCCCAGCTGTTGTTTGCTGGTTCCAAGATGGTGCCTTGCTGAGACAAGGAGGAATGGTTATAACCTCATGTGGCATAAGAATAAGAGTGAACCTATCCACTCTAAGCCCTTTTCATAGCAACTTCAATTCATTCATGAAGGTAGGCCTCACCTCCTAACACTGTTGTATTGGGAATTAAGTTTCAAGATGAATTTTGGAGGGGGAAAAACATTCAAATTATAGCACTTTATATATTTTTACTGATTCTAAATTTAGATGTGATTTATTAATAAATTCATTTAATAAGTATTTATTGAATATCTGCTAAACTCCAGGGACTGGGGTGGACTTTGGTGGTATATTGGTGAGCAAGATATATAACAAGGTCTTAAAAAAGGCAACAAATGAATATGCTGAGTAATGTAAAGTTTCAGGTTTATTCAGTTGATATAATTGAATTAATTTTAGACAGTCCTATTTTATATCTAATTAATATAGTTTAATAATGTTAAAAACAAGTTTTAGAATCCATGTTCTTTTTTTTGGGGGGGGGGTACTGGGAATGAACCCAGGAGTGCTTAATTCTTGAGCCACATCCCAGCCTTTTTTTTTTAAGTTTCGAGACAAGGTCTCACTAAGTTGTTTAGGGCCTCAGTGTATTGCTAAGTTGGACTTAGACTTGGTATCCTCCTGGGCTGGTGCTGTTGCTGTGGCTCAGTGGTACCGCACTTGCCTGGCATGTGTGAGTCACTGGGTTTGATTCTCAGCACCATGTATAAATAAAGGTCTATTAACAACTAAAAAAAAAAAAATTAAAAAAAGAAAAAAACTTGGTATCCTCCTGTGTCAACCTTTTGAGCAGCTGGAATTACAGGCATCTACCACCGTAATAAATTCAAAATTCTCTTGGTTTTGATGGTATTACATATAATACTGAAGTTTTCCATAAAATCCAATTAGCCTGGGGCTGGGATTGTGGCTCAGCAGTAGAGCACTCGCCTAGCATGGGCGGGACCCGGTTCCATTCTCAGCACCTCATAAAAAAATAATAAAGGCATTGTGTTGTGTCCATCTACCAAAAAAAAAAAAAAAAATTCTCTCTCTCTCTCTCTCTCTCTCTCTCTCTCTCTCTCTCCTTTAAAAAAAAACCTAATTAGCTTATTGAATTGGAGCTGACTCACCTTGCAATGACTTAATAATTATCTGTTTCATTTACCATTGTAAATTCAATAGCTAGGTTATTCAGTTGTCAGACAAATTTGCAAAATTAACTTCAGTAAGTATTAACCATAGTACTGATTTAAAGTTTTATTTATATATATATATATATATATATATATATATATATATATATATATATATGGAGAGAGAGAGATAGAGATAGATATTTCATTTCTGTCAAAATCTGTTAGTGATTTTTTCTGTTAGCTTTTTTTTTGGTTTTAGGTGGACACAATATCTTTATTTTTATTTTTATGTGGTGCTGAGAATTGAACCCAGTGCGTCACACATACCAGGCGAGCGCGCTACCACTTGAGCCATATCTCCAGCCCCTAAAGTTATATATTTTTTTTTAAAGAAAAGAACAATATCTGCAGGTGATTGTATAGAGCATGCTTTATAATGTTTTAAAGAAGATTGTATTCTCTGTAGAAGATAGATTAAATGGAATCTTCTTGACTAGTGATGATTTAAATTGGTTTAATTCAAAACAAATTTTATATCTTCAGTGAAAATAGTTGCTCATCGAATTTTAAAAATAAATGCTAATTGAAAAGTAGATATGTATGTGAATTACTTTTGAGGTAGCTGTTGAAATAGTTGTATGTGGTAAGTGTTAGTGTGGGATTAAAAAGTGCAACAATTCTGCAAATGGTAGGGTGTAGAAAAGTCACATGACTATATGGTAGCTTGGAAGAAATAAAACATTGTTATATAATGTTGTTATTAGAAAATAGTAGTAGTCTTTATAATACAAGGAATTCTTAAGATTAAAGATTCCTGGCTTGAATCTTTTCTGTGAATCTTGCTATGCTTTAGCCATGTCCTGTTGCCTCTCTCATAGTCAAATAAAGAAATAAAGAATATCATCCAGGTTAAGTCTTTCTTGGCAAAAGAGATTAATAAACATTAAAGAGAGGAATTAAGACATATGGATCTTATTCTGACTACTCTGTCTTTGAGATTAGAACTGATAGAAGGTTACAATGAAGGAAAGTTGTAGAGGGAAAGAAATTACATATACATTAAGAAAATGAAAACAATGAAGATATTACTCCATAGTTCCTTGATTCAAAACCTTGATAATGTATTTGTTTTAGAATTCACAATTTTTTTAATTTTAAAAACCTGAATTAATATTATGTACTACATATTATGTAACATTCCCTAGATAACTCTATAGCAGGATCCTATAACCAAATACATCAATATTTCTGAATTGAAACACCAAAATATACACAGAGCAGAATAAAGTAGGAGTATGATCATTCTTACTTCCATTCAAGTGAGGTTTTGCCACCAAATAACTTATATAAAACTTTGTTTTTTTAGAACTTTTTGAATTTTAGTTAAGGAGTTATGGACCTCTTTCTATTTTACTCTTAAGTGTCTGTACAGGCTACTCTTGTGAAGAAAGGAAGATACACTGTTCTGTTTTGATTTTTATGAAATACATGTTTCTGGTGAAGTAATGTGTATGTATATGAACACAGTTTTACATTATGCATCTATACAGACAGATGTATGTATATCTATATACAAATTTAGGAGAACTTTGTGCATGTTTTATTTGTGAGTGGGAGAGAGAGAGTGAGATAGTCGGGAGTAAATGGATTGTAGGGAGAGAAGTGGTGAACTGGGTCATTAACACTGTTTCCTCCTTGTGCTAGTAGGTCAGGTTTGGTTACTAATGTGTGAAATAAAACCTTGATTGTAGTTTCACAGCTGTGTTAGCACTTAAGCTGATCACTAACAGATTTTCTTGACAGAAATAAAACCTAGACATTCCAGGACTATGTAAAATCACCAGTAAGCAGAATATTCCATATGCCACACAAAACAATGGTAAAAAAAAATTGAAACAGTCACAACAGAATGATTTGAACTACTATTTTACTAATCTTAAGGAATTGGAAGTGTTTAGTGCAGTATGTAGGTACCCAAAAGCTATTTCAACTTGTCTCTTTAATAACTAGTACAAGTCTTGAGCTTTAAGACAAAGAAATAAAGAATAACTGAACCAATTGAATAGATAGTAGGATTTAGGTAAGCAGAAGCTAATGATTCAAATTGGAAAAAGGCCTGGGCACAGGGGATTAACACCCCAACCATTATGAAAAGTCACACAGGATCTCAGATGACCTCAAGAGGGTTGCACTTTTGTTTATTAAGAACTTTTGTAAGACTGTGCTAAGATACTATGAAGAATACTTGAACTCTAGTATTGTTTAACTATTTAAGTGCCAATACATGTCAATAGAAATTACCATTATTTTTACTCAATTATAGCAACTAAAGGTCAGGCCCTAGATCAAATGAAATGAGTTCATGGGTTGGAATGCATGTATGTATGTATTTTTAAATATTAAATATTTTTACAATTTAATTTAATGTTCCAGATCCATATAAACATTAAAGTAGGATTATGATCACCCTTATTTCAATTCAAGTGAGATTTTACCACCAAATGCACAAGAAATGTTTTCATTCCCTTCCATTGCTTTTACAGTGGTTTTTCTCCAACCTTCTGTTCTTTGCTGACAACAGCAAGTGTATGTACTTTGTTAGATCAGTTAATGCTGATTCCTGCAAGAAGAAAACTCAGGAAGTGAGCTTAGACATTGTGAAGAGGAAGCACAAAGAATGAGGCAATTGAATGAGGAATATTGGAAGGATTATTTAAAAGTGTGAGTCATGAGCTGTATTAATATTAATTTCCCAGGTTACCAGTCTTCATATATGTATCATGGTTTATTTTACTTGGTTCATTTATCCACATATATAGATGGTAGCAAGTGAGTACAAAATGGTGAATACAAAGAAAATTATCAAATTTTCTTTCAGACCAAAAAGCTTAATAAGTATGCCTGTAACCACAGTTCTTGTCCCATAACCATGTACTAATAAACTTGAGCCATGCAATATAAGATTATAAAATAGAAGACATCTAGTGAAGATAAAGCAGCTTTTACATAAATCTTTATTTACCACATGATGCATACTTGATGAAGTGTATTTTTAAAGATTCCCTTTAGGACACTAACACTTATTCTGTTATGTTATAATAACCTGTTTAATTCTGAATAATTGTTTTTTTTTTCTATTTAAATGAAGAGCTCAATGATGGAAAAAACATTTCCTGCAGTTTTTATTCCATGCTAGAATTTGGAAATTATATGTGGTAAAGCCAACAGGAACAGCTGTGAGACTGAGGGAATTTCAGTTATGAGGTTTTTATTTTATTAATTTAAACTGTGTTTTGGGGAGTGGACAGAAAGGGAAGAGGAAGATTTTTAAATCATGCCCAATAGTTTTTGGTTTTCTGTCTTTTCTTTATTAATGGTATAGATGGCTGTAACTTCAAATTTATAATATGGGAGATTTGTGTATTATTAGGTAATTCACATCTTGTTGGATTTTCTAAATATCTTCAATCCTTTTTAGAAACAGGTTAAAAAATATATAACATGAAAATAAGATCATATTTATTCTGCAGGATTGTAAAACCAGCAGTCTGTATTCCAAAGATGTTATATGGTTTTGTTCAGCACTATAAATAAATTGACTTTATATTGCTGCTTACATTTCTGTTTTCTTTTGATAAATTATCAATATTAACTAAAATGAACTGAGTGTGTTGACAGACCAGGAAAAAAAAAAAGAGCTTGTGTTGCTTAAAAAAAAAAAAAAAGCAGCTTTTAAAAATAAAACTTTACTCCTATAGACTGTTATGTATGATCTGTGTTTCCACAAGGAAATGTTGATTAAGTAGTTTCCATTTTGGTATTACAGTATGTCCTGTTGTAAGTTGCTGACTGTATGAAAATCTTTTAAGTCAAAAAAGCAGCTCAGCTTAAACCCCTACTATTCATTATGGCAGAAACCAGAAATAGAAATCCACCAGTTTTATAATCTTTTGAGTTCCTGCATATCTTTTAGAGTAAATTAGTTTTTTAAAGTTTTAAGAAAGGCTATTAGCTACAGAACTAAGTCACATTATGTGTTCTTATACAAAAGGTCTTTTAAAATGTGATTTACTAAATACATATCTAGTGGTGGTGGTGGTGTTATTTTAAAGGAAACCTTAGCCTAGAATTAGTGCCCAAATTGTCTGTTAGTGGAACTGTAAAATATATTGTTAAACTATAAAATAGGATAATTAAGTATAACTGACAAACATGTAATACTTGTCAGGGTAGACTTATTTTGGATGTAATAAAAAGTCCAGATATCTTTTCTGTTAAATAAGTAACTCATCCCTGGATTTATTGAGGATATTTGACTAAGTTTTTGCCAGAAAGGTCAGTACTGAATTGTGAATATGTCTTCTTGCAAAAGTGTAGTAGTAATTCAGTATAAAGTGAGATTAAGTTTTTGTCTTTAAATGTTACAAGTTCTGAGGAGTGTGACTTGTGTTTTCTGAATAAATGATTCAGATTCTATCAGTATCTGGAAGAGGAAGTGAAGGAAACATCCTTATATCTGCTATTTTATACAAAATTTAAGACTAGTCAATGTTAAGTTGCTAAGTTATTACTTTGCAGTAGTTTTGATACATGGCATGATCAGTAATTTTTACTTCAAAATTATTTTTATATTTAATGAGATTTAATTGTGTACAGGTTAATATTATACTATAAAGGACAGAAATTTGAGTGGCACTTGGAAAGAAAAACTGTCATTTGTAGTCTGATGTGGCATTCAAATTTAAATTAGTGGTTTGGGAGAATTAAATTAAGATTTTAATATCATTTAGAAGTAAAACTTTTATGCCTTTTCAAGATAAACTAAGGAAATAAACCATAAAGCAAAGACTTTCTTTTTTTTTTGTTCAGATACAGTAAAGATGGGACTTTAAAAATGCTTTCTAATGTTTATAATACACCTTTCATTTGTCAAGTTAGACTTCAATTTGTCATATAGTATTTTATATATCATTTATATTAGTATGTTGTCTTATACTTTGAAAGTTAATGTTCTCAAAAAAATAGCTAAAATATATACTTAAAGATTATTAAATAAGAAAAATTACTATTCATGAGAACAATCAAAATTGTTTAATTGTACTTTAGTTTATTGGAATGCATTTTAAAAAATAAGTTATTATTATTATTTTTAAAGAGAGAGAGAGAGAGAATTTTTTAATATTTATTTTTTAGTTCTCGGCGGACACAACATCTTTGTTTGTATGTGGTACTGAGGATCAAACCTGGGCCACACGCGTGCCAGGCGAGCACGCTATCACTTGAGCCACTTCCCCAGCCCCAGTTATTATTATTTTTGAGATGTGTCTTGCTATGTTGTCCAGGCTGGCCTCAAACAGTTGAGCTCAAGTGATCTTCCTGCCTTGTCCTCCTGTGTAGCAGGAACTGGACTATAGGCTCAACCCGGTTATGCTGGGCTAAAATAGTAATCTTTTCTATCAGTACAGATGTTTTTGTTTGAGTTGTTTAGTGACTGTCAACAAGAAATTTTGTGTTCAATATAACTTTAAATGTTAATTGGTATAGTAGTTATAAAGAGTACATGAAATATACATAGAATGTATTTATTTAGTATTTTGTTCATAGCGTATTTTGAAAGAAACATTGAAGCTAATGTGAATATAGTAAACAATATTGGAAATGAACTTCAAATTGTATTAAGTATCTTAAGATATGTCTAAACTGTTAATTTCAAGGAGGTAACCCTGAAAAGTTAGATGGACAACTCTGAGTAAAGGTTTTCAAAATAGAGGGCCTTCTCTTTTTTATGAATGGCAAACGATGTACAAAACAGTTTCATTTTGAGGTAATGGTGAATACAAAATGTAACTGAAGCTATGTAAAGTAACCATGGAACTAAATTCAAGACATTGGTATTTTTGATCTATATAAGTACCCTTTAGTTTGTTTACTGATTTTAACAGTGGTTGCTCACTTTAAGATTTGGAAAGTACAGAAAAAATAAAAAGTGATAATAGCATTTGCTAAGAGGTATAAGTACTTATGAACATTTTGGTGTTGATTTCCTTCCTTTTCTTTTTTCTCTGTATATTCTACATATTACACATGCATGTTTTTACCAGTGTTTAAATTGGAATCATCCTGTTGCTGTAATAGCATTAAATTTTAACATTAAAAAAATTGATTGTTTATATGATCACATTCAGATGTTACAATTTGTAGGAACATAGTTTTTGCTTTTGAGAAGAATTCAACAAATTGTCTGAAAAGGCCAGACAGTAAAATATTTGAGCCTTTGCAGTCCAAGAGTCAAAATGAAGATATAATATAGGGTTTTATAACCACTTAAAATGTGAAAAACATTATCAGCTTATGCCCCCCCCGCCTCCAAAAAAAAAAAAAAGCAGCTGGTTGGGTATGACCCATGGCTTTAGTTTGCTAACCTCTGC
This sequence comes from Callospermophilus lateralis, assembly GCF_048772815.1. Taxonomy (NCBI): domain Eukaryota; kingdom Metazoa; phylum Chordata; class Mammalia; order Rodentia; family Sciuridae; genus Callospermophilus; species Callospermophilus lateralis. The sequence goes on from NC_135307.1 coordinate 101,821,604, forward strand.
TTTGGAAGATTATTTGCTTATATCTTATTTGTATTTCACTCTGTGTGTGTGTGTGTGTGTGTGTGTGTGTGTGCATGCACATCTGTCTGTCTATCCATCTAAATCTTTTAACACTTCTTGATAGGACTCAAAGGCACTAATCTAGGCTGTGTGTTTTTAAAAACTAGGGAGTTTGGGCTGTGGCTCAGCGATAGAGTGCTTGCCTAGCATGTGCAAAGTGCTGGGTTCAATCCTCATAAAATAAAAACAAATAAAATAAAGCTATTGTGTCCAACTACAACTAAAAAGTAAGTATTTAAAAACAAAAACAAAAACCAAAAAAACCAAAGAGCTTATTCGCAATCCCAGTCTTATTGTTGCCAGAATCAGTTTGCTGGCTCCTGGAGAGAGGGCTGATCGTGACTTAGTGAATTCTGCTGCTTATAGTCTCCCAAGTAGATGTACTTGCTGAACTTAGAAGTGAACTTGATTTAGCCTTTATAGGAAACAGGAAACAGATATACTTGGGTCTAATGCTAGGAAATGAGGATACTGTATAGAAGATATTAGACCCAGCTGAATTTGGCCTTGAAACATCATGGGCTTCTTTCCCAAATCTAGTTTTTCTTGACTTCTTGTTATTTTAGTGTCCATTTTTTTTTTTTTTTACTTTAGAGATGATCTTAAACTATTAATAAAGAATTTTATATGTTGATGTAAAGGAGTAAAGCTTAAAACGAGAGCAATAAGTTAGCTTAAAAAAAAAGTCTCTTTTTCTTGGGATATGAAGTGTGTCCTACAGTGTATTCAATTGGGAACAACTGCTGTAATTTTGGTATTGCCATGGTACTGTTTTTAAATATATATATATTTTTTAGTTGTACATGGACATAATACCTTAATTTTATTTATTTATTTTTATGTGGTGCTGTGGATTGAACCTAATGCCTCATATGTGCAAGGCAAGTGCTCTGCCACAGAGCCACAGTCCCAGCCCTGGTACTGTTTATTTTTAAGAATAGTTTTTCTTTTCTTTTTTTGGGAGGTCTATATGTAGACCTCCTATATGTCTATAACTCTCATTTTCAACTTATGTGTGCAAAACTTTTGTAATTAACCTTTAACCCAATGAGTCTCAAGTTTTCAATTTTGCAAGTACTTCAGTAAAATTACCAGGTACATTAAAGTAGGTTGGAAATTTTAATCTGGAGCTTATATATATTACTATAATTAATATTATAATCTAGTATTATATATTGTGTACTATATTTAAGTTTTTATAGGTGTTCCACGTCTGGAATGATCGAACAAAATGAATTAAACAAAATGTATTTGGAGTATTATTAGTAAATAGAATTACATGATGTTACTTTAAGCTGTTATCTTAATAATATGTACAAAAATTACATGGTTTACCTCCCTTTTTGGGGACAATTTACAAGCTTACAGATTTGTAGTTATAGCACAAATTTATACTGAAGCTTTGTTCCAAAAAAGTTCTATTTTAAGATGGCTTTCCTTCTTGGCACGTTTATTTCATAGGAACATGAAGAGGAACACAGTCGTTTGTATTTTTCTTTGCCCTTCTAGTAAGCAGTTAAAAAATCTAGTAAGCAGTTAAAAAAAATAGGTGTGAATGGTAAACTAGGGTTGCATTTCATAGCTTGGTGTTGCCTTTAGTACCAGAAGTACTTATTTAGATAAGGAGTGACAATAAGTTTCTAACTTGAACAGATTTGCTGTTAACACTACTCTGCATGTCTGTTGTCCTGTAGGTTCTTTCCTGCAGAACTTGGAACAGAGGATAATATGTGTTTTAATGGGTAATGTTTTGTTCTTATGGTTTGGTTCTGACATGTTGCTGAACTTTTAAAAATTTCTTAATAATTTTGACCATAACATCTAACTCAAAATTTCCTTTTAATAAAGCTCTTCAGTTTGTTAACTTTTTTTTTTAAAGAGAGAGAGAGAGAGAAAGAGAGAAAATTTTTAATATTTATTTTTTAATTTTCGGCGGACACAACATCTTTGTTTGTATGTGGTGTTGAGGATCGAACCCGGGCCACGCTTATGCCAGGTGAGCGTGCTACCGCTTGAGCCACATCCCCAGCCCTTCAGTTTGTTAACTTATTCTCAGATGTTTGCTTTAATTTCACAATTCCCTTATATAGGACTATGTTTTAGATTGAAAGATGATATTCCTGACTTACTACTTCACTTACTATGTTGTTTTCCACCGATGGTGAAGGATTTGCACTGTTGTATGTTTACATTCTTTGCTGATTTCATTCGCATTTTTTCCTGTCACCAGCCCTCATTTTCCATCCAATGCCAGTGTCCCACATTTAACAAGAAAAAATGGTCAGCTAAATCTACAGGCATAGAAGAAAGGTTTGAACTTGTGATGTTTTATTATTATATTATGTTATAATGTCTTAATTGATTTATTCAATTCAGACATTTAACTGGTTAACAAGTATGGACTTATTAAATAAAATTTGGAGGAAATAAGATCTCATAAGTATTCACACAGAAAATGCGGGTTGTTTTTTTTCATTGTGTGGTTGTACAGATATGCCTACTGCCTGAATGAAGATGGTCTAAAGATTTAAAAGGTGTTTAGAGTTAATACTTTTTTATGGCAAAGCATTTAAAATTTTTTGAAGAAATGACAATCAGGGCTTAGGATGTAGCTCAGTAGTTGGCGCTTGCCTAGCATGCATGATTCCCTGGGTTCCATGCCCAGTACAACAACAACAACAAAAGAAATGAAAGCCAGTTACTCATTTTTGAGTATTTGTTGCTTTTTTGTTGGAACTACAAGATTAAATCTCAAATAAACAACTACAGTATAGTACCTTTTTTTTTTTTTTAACTTAGGGAAACATTTGTCTTTGACCAGTTGTACAATGTATTGCAAACTGTCTTTTAGTAATCAGAATGTAGAAAAAGTATTGATTAAAACACATTAGTAATGTTTTTACTTTGTAGAGACAAATGCTTCTGTATGTTTTCCTAAATTTCCTTAAAAACTGACCCAAAATTTAAAGGTTTGCCCAAAATCAAGTTTTCTTATTCCAAGATTTGTTGCCATACTCTTTCTGCTTTTTTTTTTGTTTGTTTAATCTAAATTTTAAAAACTTATTATTTCCCAGATAGGAGCTAGAGTTTGAAAGAGATTAGGGATCACTCTTTGGAAACAAAAGATGTTCTTAATGATTTTAATTTGGGTCCACAACTGAAAATCATTTTAGTATTGTGTTGAATAAGAATCCTTACCTAGTTACCTATAAAAGGATCATCCACATAGATTCCCATTGCTGTGCCATCATTATGTCATTGCAATTTTCATAGTCTAAGGAGTGAGGAAGCATAATTTTTTCTGATAGGGCGCTATACAATTCTGAGAACCTTGCTGTTGCAACCTGAAATCATAAAAACTCTTTACTTAAAACATGATTGGATTTTGCTGGAGTGTGATGGCTGTCTTTCCATGACTTAGTTTTTGTGCAAACTAGGACTCTTGGTGAATGGAAGAACTCATTAGACTTTTCTTATTTGAGATTATTAATATCTTTTGATAAGAATTTTGAGTAGTTAGTGAGAGTTGACTGAGAAGTTAGAAGCTAGTTCCATATCTGTGTATAATGTATTAAAAAACACATACACCTAGTCTCTCCCTCTGAAAATGCATCTGTAAAACCAGGCTAAAATGGATGGAACAGCTATTTGAGGACTCTGCAGAATAAATAATACCAGGTGGATTGAAAAAGAAGAATAGAATTCAGAGTATCATCAAAATGGCTGTTACTTTACAGTTTTTTTTCTTCCAGTGATCCCTAGGACCTGAATTTAACAGTCTGAAACCTAGATAGTGGAGAGAGAGAGACAGACAGAAAAAGAGAGAGGGGTAAAGATGGAGATAATCTGCAAAAGAAGCCTGATAGCTGTGACTCAAGATCAAAATCCCTTCCCCTTTCCCCCTTCTCCTTTCTCTCTGTAACTCTGTGATAATGTCATCAGAAGCTGTAGTGGAAGCCTGCAGCTGCAACTCTGAGGGATAGGAACATTACTGTCCAATTGACAAATCCTATTGCTTCCCCCTTCTTTTCTCTGACTTTCTACAGCTTGGTCTCAAAGCAGATACAGTATCAGAAGGTGTGTGACTAAGCAGGATGCTGAAAACTCTAGCATTCTGGTAGAAGAAATGAGAAAGGGTGCCCCTTGAGATTGGAAAGTGGTAATTGTGAATGCTCTAGAAATGAATAGAAAAGTCTTGGCAGACAGAAGATAAAAAGAAGACATGTAAATGTTAGAACTGAAAAATACAGTAGGTGGAAAAAACTCCACTGGATGGCTGACTAGCAGAGTGTGATGACACAGGGAAAATATCAATGTATTTGAAGATAAAATAGAAAAAAAAATTATCTGAACGACAGTTTTAAGATTGACTAGAATCTCAGTGAAGTGTGGGAAAATAAAACATTAGGCATTTTGAGAAAGAATCGGTGCTAAGGAAATACAGAAATAAGTGACTTGAAAACCTCACAGATTTTGTGAAAGCCTAAACACAAATTCAAAAAATCTAACATGGAATAAGCCCAAAGAAACCGATCCACAGAAATGTCACAATCAATCAGGAAAGTAAAAAGAAAGAAAAACGGTCAAAAGCAAGCAGAGAAAAAAACATATGTTATTTTTGATAACTGAATTCCTCATCAGAAATTATGTAAATGAGAAGAAAAAGGCAAAATATTTCATAAAATACTGAAAGATAAGCATTGTTTATAAACAGCAAAAATACCCTTTACAAACAAAGGTGACATAAGGGTATTTCCAGGGGAAGGAAAACCTGACAGCATTTGTTTCCAGCAGGCCTGAACTGAAAGCATTCCAAAGGCGGTTCTTAAGACAGAGGGAAATGGTACCAGAATGGAATATGGATATTAGGAATGAAAGACAATAAATGGAAATGCTAGCTATCATAGACTGTTTTCTCCATGTCAGTCCTAAAAAAATAAATGGGCTATTGAAAATATAATGTCAATTCATTCAGCCTAAGCAATTTTATAGTTGAAAGCAAAAATTATGACATGAACTGATGTGGTTTTTTAATGGAGGTAGTAATATATATAAAATCTACAATAGATTTGAAGTAGTAATATGCTGATTTTATGTGGATTCTGAAAAGTTAAAACATGTTTTATAATCCCTAGAGCTAGTACTTATAAAATAGATGTTAGAATCACAATGGATAAATTAAGTTGGAATGTTAAAAAAGTGCTCAGGTAACCTAAAAGAAGGAAGGAAAGGGGAAACAGGAAACAAGCATAAAACAAGTAATAGAATTGTAGATGTAATTCTTACAAATCAATAATTACATAAAAATTTTAAATGCTATAAACACAGCAATTAAGAGTTTGTCAGTGTACATTAAAAAATGACCCCACTTTATGTTGTCTCACATCAAATGCAGTAGTGTAAGTAAATTGAAAGGGAAAAATGAAAATAGATATAACCTGCAAACAGTAATGAAAGGAAAAATATTGGCTGTATTAATGACAAAATAGACTTAAAATACCCAGGATTCAGAGTATAAAAGGATTGATAAAAGGATTAGTTTACCAATCATAAGTGTGTGATTATATAACAATAAAATCAAAAGTACACGAAGCAAAACTTTACAGATCCTTAGGGAGAAATAGAGAATGCAGTGTTTATAGTTGAAGATTTTAACATTCTTTCCTTAGGAATAGATAGAACTAGTAGACAGAAATTACCAAGGATATAGAATACCTGGATGACACTGCCAACCAACCAGCTAGATGTAATTGACATTTGTAGGATATTTTATCCAACAAGAACAGAATATTCATTTTTTTTACAAGTATACCTGGAATAGTCACCAAAATACACCACATATTACTCTTAATACAAATCTTAACGAATTTAAGACAATTGAGTGCATATAAAATATTTTTCTCAGATCATAATGGAAATCTACTAGAAATAAGGAACAGGAAAATTTCCAAGTATTTAAAGAATAGATAGGGAATGTCTAAGTAATGTTTTAGTTGGGTAAAAGAGGAAGGGGTCATGGAAAATTAAAAATCATTTTCAACTGACAGTAAATGAAAATATAATGTCAATTTATTCAGCCTAAGCAGTTCTTAGAAAAACAAAAGCAGTTCTAGAAAAACAGAAAAGACCTCAGATCAATAATCCATGGTTCCGTCTCAACGCTAGAAGATAAAAATGAAACCAAAATAAAATGAGAGATTAACAAATTCAAAAGAAAAGAGTAACAACCAAAGTCAGTGAAATTAAAAGCTGGGTTTCTTTTTCATAGATCAGTAGAAATTGATTATCTTTAACATTATGATAGAAAAGAGAAGACAGGAAGAACCAGTGTTATCAGTGAAAGAAGGGATGTAGTTAGAGAGTCTACTGGAATCCAGAGGACAATGAGGAAATGTAGAAAGCCTCTCTGGACATAAATTTAACATTTTAGGTGAAATGGACCAGTTCCTTCCAGCAAACTTCCAAACTTTACCTTAGATGAAACAAATAAGCTTAATTAATTCCTTATTAAAGAAGTTGAATTCAGCTGGCCTTGGTGGTGCATACTTGTAATCCCAGCCACCCAGGAGGCTGAGGCAGGAGGACCCCAAGAAACTTAGAGAGGTCCTGTCTCAAAATAAAAAATAAGAAGGATTGAAGATGTGGCTCAGAGGTTAAGCACCCCTGGGTTCAATCCCTGATTTAAAAAAAAATAGTTGAATTAATAGTTAAAAACCTTCCAAAAATATTCAAACCCTGAATAGTTAAAATGGTCAAGCCTATGAAATATTTAATGAAAAAATAATATTATTTCACTGCCGATGTTTTCCAGAACATGAGAAGAGGAAACACTTCCCAACTTTATATGAAGCAGAATTAACTGATACCAAAACCAGACAAAGACAGTAAACAATAAAGGAAGAAGGAGGAAAGAAGGAAAAAAAAAATTGTGGACTAGAATACCTCATAAGTATAGTTGTAAAAATTAAAAAAAAAAAAAAAAGGAAAGTGGATCCTACTATTCAAAAAAAGAATAATATACCATTACCCACAAAATCTATAGTTAATGCCATACTTAATGATGAAAGCATGAAGAATATTTTCCTCTTAATGAGAACAAGACAAGGATTTTTATTAAATATTTTGCTAGACATCCTGATCAGCGTTAATATGGTAACAGAAGGACATAAAGGCATACAAATAAGAGGCAATGTAGAGAATCCCTCAAAAAACCTGAAGTTTAACAAGGTTCCAGAATGCATCGCATTCACCCTTCCCTGCAGTTCTTTTTTTTTTTTTTTAACTTTTTTTAATATTTATTTTTTGGTTGTAACTGGACACAATATCTTTATTTTATTTATTTATTTTTATGTGGTGCTGAGTATCTAACCCAGGGCCTTCCATGTGCTAGGCAAGCGCTCTACTGCTGAGCCACAATCCCAGCGCCCCCTGCAGTTCTATTTCTATGTACAGTTGCCCTTCTGTGTTTGCAGGTTCTGCCTCTACAGGTTTAACCATCTGTGGATGGAAAGTATTTGAAAAAAAAAAATAATTGTGTCTGCACTAAACATGTAGAGACTTTTTTCTTGTTACTGTTCTCTAAACAATATAGTATAACAACTGCTTATGTAGCATTTATATTGTATTAGGTATTATGAGTAATCCAGAGATGATTTAAAGTATATGGGAGGTTGTATATCGGTTATATATAAACACTATGCCATTTTGTATGAGGGACTAGGGCAACTATGGATTTGTTATCTGTGGATGGTTCTGGAACCAAATTGCTTTGAATTGTGAGATAGTTTACTAGCAATGTACAATTTAAAAAAGTAACAAACCCAGTTCACAGTAGCTCCAAGGGAATAATATACTTTATACATACAACATACAATATATACTTTATACTTTATACATACAACATTCAATGATGAAGCAAATTAAGAAAGACCTAAATAAATGTAGAGGCACACTGTGTCTAGGGATTGGAAGATTAAAAAAATTTTTAAACTGTCAGTATTTCCCAATTTGATTTACAGATTTTTGAAGAATTCCATTTGCAACTCTAGCAGTATATTTTGTAGACACAGGGAATTAGACATCAGAATTTATGTGGAAAGGTAAAGAAATAAACTATTGAACTTTCAATAGAAAACATAGACAACCTTCCTGATCTGGGGTTAGGCAGAGTCCATGACATAAAAAAGCATGATCCATAAAAGAAAAAGTTAATAAACCAGAATTCATTAAAACTAAAAATTTTGTAGTATAAAATCCAAAGTTAAGAGAATGAAAAGGTATGTAGTGGAGCTAACTATGAAATCAATATAATATTTGGAAATCACCAAAGAACTTGTCTCAAGAATACATAAGTAACTAGGGCTGGGGCTGTAGCTTAGTGGCAGAGCACTTGCCTAGCATGTGTGAGGCTCTGGGTTCGGTCCTTAGCACCACATAAACGTAAATAAATAATTTGAAAAATATATAAGTAACTCAAAAAGCAATAGGGAGAAAGGGAGAAAAGTAATAGCTCAATTGAAAAATAGGCAAGCTTGAACAGATAGTTCACCAAAGAGGATTTAAGGATCTTGAGTAAACATCTGAAGAAAATATTCAACTTCATTAACCACTGGGAATTTGCAAATTAAAATGATAATGAAACATACACATTGTAACAGCTAAAATTAAAAACAAAAAATTGTACAGTACCGAGCTCATGAGATATGGATCAATGGAACTGTCATACGGTGATGGTGGGAATGCAAAATGACAAAACCACTTTGGAAAATAATTTGAGTTTCTTATAGAGTCAATCAACAATTCACTGCTTGATATTCATGACACAGAAATTAAAATATATGGTTACACAAAAACCTGGCAACAAGGATTTTAAATGTTGTATTCATAATTGAAAAAAAAATTGGAAACAACTGTTGACAGGTGAATACAGTATAATGCATTAACACAATGAAATAACATTAGTAACTTAAAAGACAAAATATTCATGTATGTAGCAAATTAGTTGAATCTTGAATGCATTATACAGAATCAAGGAAGCCACTTTTAAAGATTCAGTGATCAATGTGATTCTGTTTACTTAGCATGAATTAATATGAAAAGATAAAACTATGGTTATAGAGAACATACTAGTCTTTGCCAGATGTTAGCTTTGAAGGGAGTATCTGATTATAAAGGCAAAAGGGAGGATTGTTGTTGATGTCGTGTAACTGGTTTGCTTCCTTATTGGTACCGGCTCAAGAATCTATACTTGTGTTATAATTCATAGACTGGAATACCAAAAATTAAAAAAAAACAATTTTATTGTATGATAGTTTACCAAGTTTTTATTTTTTAATCTCATGCTAACATGTCTCATTTCCTTTTGTTTAAAGCAAACAATGAGTTCTGTAGTAAAATTTGAAAGACAAAATGTATTCCTTATATATAAAATGTCTGGCCAGTATTCTTTCTGACATTTTATAAATTATTTTAGTTCTTAAAATTTTTTTTTAAAAAAACGTACAAATTAAGGAATGATAGCATATTTCTAAAAAATAATGGCTCAAAGAAGAAATTGCAAGAGAAATTAAGATGTTTGAACAAGGGGCTGGGATTGTGGCTCAGCGGCAGAGCACTCGCCTAGCACGCGCGAGACCCGGGTTCGATCCTCAGCACCATATAAAAATAAAGCATTGTGTTGTGTCCATCTACACCTAAAAAAATAAATATTAAAAAAAAAAAAAAAAAAAAAAAGATGTTTGAACAAAATGAAAATAAAAGCAGCTCATCATAATTTGTAGAATGCAGTGAAAACAGGGCTGAGGGGAAATTTGTAGCATTAAATGTATTTATAAGAAAAAAAGAAAGATCCGAAATCATTATTCTAAGCTGCTACTTTAGATTAGAAAAAGAAATGCAACTTAAATCTAAAATAGGAGAAAACACAAAGAGCAGAAATGAATGAAATTAAAAATAAGAAATCAATAAGGAAAATCTGTGAAACCAAAAATGGGATCTTTTTGAAAGATAAGATGCTTTTCAAATGTCATTTTCAGAGTCTAGTTTTGTTTTTATTATCGGTGTCTATTAACGAACAAAGTTCTGTATGCCATGCCCTGTTATTCTCCCCTGAGGTATTGTCTAATCATACCTAACATGACTAGGGCTTGGCTTTTATTTCTCCATTATAGTCTTTTACCACTAAATTCTACCTCAGTGCTTTAGTTTGTTATGTCTCTATAGCCATATATTTTCTTTTAGCCACAAATTTTACTTTATTTTTCTACTGCTTTTATTTATATTTTATTGTTCAGAATTAGCATATCTTCTATTGGGTTTTATAGGTTTTATAGTTTAGAGTATCAGTGTGCAATATTTCAGTAAGCATTTCCACCAAAAAGAATTTTTCCACTGAAACTCATCTTCCAGTGTGAAGGAAAAGTAACATTATTTGTTTACATTTCTTGAATTGCCCTCCAAATCTTCTATGGATTAAGAAATATCTATTGCATTTTTAGTTTTTTAAAATTTGAAATAGTTACCTTTACAATTGACATTTTAACTAAAGCAGAGCACCTGTCTACTACAACTGTCTCACATTCTGAATTTGAAGTGTCATTTAATTTATTTCAGTGTCTCTGATATGCTAAATTATTATTATTTTTTGGTTGGTAAAACTTTGTAATTGATGCTTGTATCTGGAGGGACATGCTATTGAAGGACTGGTTCTTATTTTAACCTTTTGCTCCTGAAGGTTTTTTTTTTTTTTTTTTTTTTTTTGGTGAGAGTTCAAGGTAGAGGAACAGTAGAAGAATTGCCCACTGTCCCTAGAAAGACTTAGGAGTAAAAGAGCGAGTCCAGGTTTGGAAGTTTTAACAACCCTAGCATAACTGTTTGGATTGAAGGAGATACTAAACTTTTTAGGAAGATAAAACCTGTGTCTCCATTTGGGATTATGGGTATTTTGAAGTTGTGCATATTTCTTTCCTTAGTTCTTCTGTGCGGAATTTTTATTTTCCATGTTCAGAAGTCATTCGAGGAGCACAGATGATCTGCACTTAATTGCTCTAGAGAGAGATTTGGAGCTGGCTCTGCAGGCAAAGAGCAGTGATCAAAGGTATCCAAGGCTAACCTGAGCAACAACCTAGGCTCAAGCATGGGCTACAGGCACAGTTGTTTTTGTTTTATTTATTTCTTCCTTTTTTTTAAAAAACAAACTTTTGTTGTTGCTATTGTGCTAGGGATAGAACCCAGGGCCTGCTCTAAAACTGAGCTACATCCCCAGTTCTTTTTGTTCTATTTTCTAAAGAGTGAAAGGAGAAGTATGGTCTGGGGTTGTGGCTCTTCAAAGAAATAACATCATTATCTTTTTTTTCCTCCCCTCGGAAAGCACCCTTAAATCATATTCAGTTACAGTTGAAGTTTAGATTATTTAACTTGTGATATTCCGTAAGACAGAAGCATGATCCCCTAACATTCTCATATTCATAAACCATAAACCTGAGATTTCTTCCTGTGTAGAGACCTCTATACATGTTGATCGATTATAGTTAAATGACTTTTTCATGTATTTTTGGGTAGAGTACTCCATCAGCAGAAGATAATTGCCAGTTAAGCATGACATTTCTAGAGAGTCATACATAGATATACCCAACCCACAAAGAAAACTGATTTAAGAAAAGTTGCTAAAAGCGTTCCTTTTGATTTACAAGCTGTTTCCATTACATCTGTGTAAAGCTTGAAGTTTAAATGGGTAAAATAAAGCAGAAATGGTCTGTGGTGCTTCTCATATTATACTACTTTTGTGTAATACTGTAGCACTTTGTGAGTAATAATTAGTTCAAGTTAATCCTTTGCCATATTCATACCTAGAAAACCAGCAGATTACATGAATTCTGCATCTAAGAAAAGTTATAAAAACAATGAATTCAATTTATGGGTGAGATGAGAGAGTTCACCATTAGAATTGTGTTTCCAGAGTGCTTTGCTACTTCATTAATAGCAAATGTAGAATAAGTCGTTCTTCTACATGAGGAATATAATTATTTCCTAAAGCCTCTTATCAGAGAACTATTGACTAACCTTTATTCATTTCTGAAAACTTTTTCAGCAAATCCCTGTTTTCTGTGGGTTGAAGGAACCCGTAGGCGATGTTGTGTAGGGCACTGGTTAACTAAAATGGATCTCTTTCTCACTAGTTATGTTCTATAAAGTCATCATGAACTTAATTGGCACATACTGAACTACTGCTCTGAAGGGAGATACAAGATTAAATTCCTTCCTGCAGCCATTCAATACACAACCTTGCTTTATGTATATTTATGTATGGTTTTGTTTAAAGATACCTTATTTAATAAATCTTATTTATTCATTAATAAGCCCACAGCCAACAACACTATATCTGATGCCTGAATAAAGCTTATCTAACATGTTTTGTCTATAATGCATTTTATTATTTCGAGCTCAGGAACACTAGACAGTGTTTAAGATGGCTTGGGGGCCATTTTTAAACAGCAAAATTACTAAACAAAAACACAAAAAATTAAATAGTGTGGCACTAAATACACTGCAAAAGAGGACACTTGTTTATAATACCAGCACTGAAACAAGAAGGCCTTGTTCCATCTTGGCTGAGAACATGCCTGGTTGGTGACTCAAATTTTTGCTGTATTGCACATGTCGACAAATGACTGAAAGCCCAGTGACTGTGCAAATAAATTTTAGTACATAAAAATTTTTAAAGACAGATTTGCAAGTGTGGAATCCATGAATAATGAGAACCCATTAATTCCTTGGGTACCTGTACAGACTGAGGACAGAATTTATATAGTCCTTTTGTTTCTCTTTTGTGCTTTTCACTTCTTCCTCTCTTTTCTACTTGGTAGGTCCAACAGGCAAACTTGGAACCAGATGGAGCATTTTGCTGAAGCTCTATTTGGTAAAGATTTATTGGCTCAAGCTTCTCAGGGTAATGCCTCAGTCTCCCTTCATTTTGAAGGATAGATGGATTATTTTGATTTTTCCTAAGTGATGGAATTCATGACTTTTACTTCAAGTAGTAATAAGTTAAACTTCTTACATTTTTCATATGAACAGTTAATATAGCTAGATAATTTTCTCTCTTCCTGTCAGAATATTGGTAATTAAGAATCCAACTAATCTAAATAGAGGACTTAACATTTTTTCTTTCTTTTTACTTCATTTCGTGAGTTTACCCTAAGTTCTCTAACTTAGGAAAATTTAGAAATTCATTGTGTTCCTTAAAGTGATACCTAGGGCTGGGGATGTGGCTCAAGCGGTAGCGCGCTCGCCTGGCATGCGTGTGGCCCGGGTTCATCCTCAGCACCACATACAAACAAAGATGTTATGTCCACCGAAAACTAAGAAGAATAAATATTAAAATTCTCTCTCTCTCTCTCCCTCTCTCTCTGTCTGTCTCTCTCTTTAAAAAAAAGATTTAAAAAAAAGTGATATCTATACTATTAATTTTACAATCAGTAATTTGTACCTAGGAAGGAAATCTCAACTAAATAATTTACTGCTGTATGTATTTTCGGGAAGTCTTTCTTTCTTCTTCTTTCTTTCTTTTTTTTTTTTTTTTTAAGAGAGAGTGAGAGAGAGAGAGAGTGAGAGAGAATTTTTTAAATATTTAGTTTTTTTAGTTTTCGGCGGACACAACATCTTTGTTTGTATGTGGTGCTGAGTATCGAACCTGGGCGGCCGCACGCATGCCAGGCGAGCACGCTACCTCTTGAGCCACATGCCCAGCCCGAAGTCTTTCTTTCTGAGATGTATGATCAGTGTATCATCATTAGAAAAACATTATTGATACTTCACAGTATTTCTAGCTATTCTTGAGTATTAATTAAATAAACATAGTAGTATAGCAACCATAAAAACTAGTGGTGAAATATTTGGAGAACACCTGACTAAACAAAGTTTAAAGAGGTTTCCTTAGTATAGGACCTTAATGTCATGTACCTTTTTCAATCTTCCAGAGAAATTCTAGTGTCAGATATATTAAATAAGCACTGTATGTTTCTTGGATTTATATGAATGTGGAATTCTTTGAAGCACTTGAGGAATTACATGCTCTATGGAATAAACCTGGGGAGATGCTGGTTTTTAGTAGCCTCTCTGCAGTTCCTTCCTTTAGATCTCATTTCTACTGTTGAAATAAAATGAGTCTTTTTCTTCTCTACAATAGTTCACTGAGTATTTTACTAAATTGTCACTAAGTTTTTCTTCCCAGATAGACTGCCCTTTGTTGGATTACCAAATGTATTTTATTGGACATATGTGGGTAGCACCCTTATTAGGCTGTCAGGCCAATTATGGCAAAAGATGTCTTTATATTTTCTGCCTGTAGTGTCTGTTATAGAGCAGTGTACTACTGTGTGCTTAGATAATATTTATTAAATAAACACAAAACCTTTACTTTTCATTTCAATTCTATTATTTCCTCAAAAAGTACAAGGAACCAATGATATGTTAGATGTTTGGAATTTTATAATGAAATCATATAAGGTTTTTTTTTTTTTTGAGAGAGAGAGAATTTTAATATTTATTTTTTAGTTTTCGGCAGACACAACATCTTTGTTTGTATGTGGTGCTGAGGATCGAATCGAGGCCACACGCATGCCAGGCGAGCACGCTGCCGCTTGAGCCACATCCCCAGCCCCATATAAGGTTTTCATTGTCACAGAATGTACTCATTTTGTGCCAGAAATTATGACTTTGTCAATGCTAGAATTGTTTTAAGATTGCTGTTAGTTTAAAATATCTTTCCTTTTAAAAAGAAGAAACAAAAAGAGATATGGAAATTCACAAGTTAGTTAAAGCATATGTGGCATTGTGGTCATTAAAATTTTTTCAGGTAAAAAATTTTAGTAATTAATGCATAGTGGTTGTATTCTTATAAGGTTAATGAAGTGTTTAAAAGATTTTAGTTTTTTTAGCCTCTCTATTTTCTACGAGGTATCAGTAGTTGTATAACTATATAACATCACCACCTGAATTTCTAAAGAAAATTCAGTATCCTAATGTATAATTATTTTTTTTCTTGCAAAAACAATACAACCTGTAGGTTAATGGGCTATTTTATAATCTGCTCAGAAAGCTAAGCATAGGTTAATATTTTCTTTCTCCACCATTATGTTTAGGAAGCCATTCCTAGCAAACCTAATCTGTGTTGTCTCAAGAAAAAGGTGTATGTTTCATTTGATGTGAGTTACTGGTTTCCTGTAATCTTCTGTTCATATGAAGGAAATAATCAGTGTGAAAGATGAAATGAGGGATTTGTTTGGTAGAATTTTCTAAAGTGCATTCAACAGTCTTCACTTTGTTATAAAAGAATGCTTTCTTTATTAAGATCCCTTGCTCTGCCATTAACGATTAATATCAAACACGTCACTTTACCTTTCTGGGCCTAAGTTTTTTCTTTGTAAGATGAGGAAACAGTATTAGATCATTCCTAAGTTCTTTTCTAGCTTTAAAATAGTTTGGCTGTGTGTGTGTGTGTGTGTTCCTGGGGATTGAACCCAAGGTTTCATATATGATAGACAAGTGTGGTACCACTGAGATATATCTTCAGGACTAAATCTTGTAGTTTAATGTGTAATGCTAACTTCCTAACATAATATATCCAAGCTACTGACAAACTGAGAAATATTTTCTGAAAAATTAGAGAAAATGATATAGTTGAAATATTCTTTTGGATATATTTTATTATGTTTTAATTTTTAAAAATTTTATGGTATATATAATAACTCTCACATGAACTATTTTTTCTCAACAATTTTTTCTTCAACCAGTGTTGATTAATGAAAGTTCATTTAAAAAAAATTCTGAAGTCCCTTAGAATCCCTTAAATCAGTTTTGTATCAAAATCCTTATTATATAAATATTCATAATCACAAGGCTCCACAGAGAGATTGCACAGGGGAGCAAGAGTTAGGTGAATCTACTCTTTTCAAATACATTTCATAGCTAGAGTGTCTAACATTCAGTGTTGGATCAAAATCTTTATTGATTGCTCTCTGGAGACAGTATAGTATAAACTGAACGTAAAGTAAAATAGAAAATGCAAAACTTGAGTTATTTCATGATGTTCACGAATGGATCATGAGAGAACAGTTCTAGTCACAGGCAAGACCATGGATAGGAGAGAGACTGACAGAATTTGTTAACATTTAAAGAGAAGGAATTTGCCAGTAAATGCTTCAGAATAGAGTGGTTTGGATATCAAAGAATTATGAAGAAAAGTTGGCCTTGTCCATAAAGAAAAATAATCTGAAATGATAGTTGATGTAATATGACATCAATAAAATGTCAATGTAACTTGTATTGTCTTAGAATTAGCACATGACTATAATAATTGCTTAAATAGTCTGAAATTAGCTCTTCTAAAAATTCATTTTGAAATTGAAGTCCTAGTCAAACTTTCTGTTTACTTCTTACTATAGAGATTTGGTCACCAAATGGCTTTTTAAAAATCTAGTACCAATTATCCAGATATATACCCAAAAATGAACATATGAAACTTAAATTGGTTAATATAGTACCATTCTTGAGTCACCATTAAAAAATATTTATTAAATATTTCTATTTTGGGGGTGCCAGGCCAGTGTGCTAACGCTTGAGCCACATCCCCAGCCCTCGATCGTCATTTTAACATTTGAAAATGTTAAAGAAACAAAATTATGTGTTTTACCAAAGTATGCTTCACCACCTCTCACCCATTAACCACATTTTCTCATTTATTGTGTTGGCAGTAACTAATTTTCTGTCCAGGTATTTACAGTGTTGGAAGGTTTTCTATAAATTTTTAGTTTTATAATTCAGGGACTTGTAGGAGAAGTGATTGGGTTTTGAGATCCAGATATATAAGAAGGGACCTGAAAGTGTTTTCTTGCATTTTTCCGTGTAAGTAATTCATGTTCTAACTTTCTTGCTTGGATTGATATCTGTATTTATACCTGTGTATTTATATCAAATTGTGCTTTTACTGCTATGATGTATAAATCTTTTGTAAATGTTTGCATTCTGCTATTACATTTCAGGAAAGTACATCTTTTTAAGCAAGGACTTTACAGGAAGAATATCATTCTGAAAATTTAATTTTTTCTTTCTGAATTTTAATTTCTTAGAGAAAATGGACTCATGGGAAAATTTCTATTACGATTAGAAATTAAAATGTGAAAATCATATTAAACAGAAAACCATGAATAGCCTTTTAATATACTTAATGTATTCAGTTATTGTGAGGAAGGAAAGAAATGGTATCTCAACCTGGAAAACCATGCTAGATCTTTAATTTGTTTACAACTTGCTTCACATTGATTTTTTTTTTTTAAAGGAAAATATTTTAGTTTAACAAGAACAATTAGGGAACTAGTGATGGTGTTTTCTTTATTATATAATACTGTTTTTGCAGTGACTAGAATGCTCAAGTAAAATCCATTACAGATATTTTAATGCCTGTGTGTTCTACAGATCTGTAAGCGTGACTTGGGAATTGTTGGAGATTGGATTCTGTCTGTAACTACAAATGGAGTTTAGTGTGCAGGATGGTCATGGAGTTTCCTTGGGATCAACAAGGGAGAAAGAGGGAGAAAGCTGGGTTAGACAGTGGGAAAATAAACTTGTGATTCTAGCTCAGTAACATTGTTGACTATCCGTGCTGTGAATTCAGGAGCTAGAATATTCATTTCTTCATTGTTTTCCTGATCTGGACTTGGCTTATTGGGCCTTTGGTAGTAGGTCTAGCATTCAATATGAATGGCCCTAGGGAGGGGCATAACCTTGGGCAAAGCTGTCCATGCACTTCCAGCAGCTGGGCAGTGAGGTCATCTTCAGGGTGGCCCATCATATTGTCCTCCTCAGGAATGTTCTATGGAGTCTAGTGTGGTTTCTTTGCTTATTCTTCTTCCTAGTTTTTCTTGGGCCTCTGGGATGAATTATATCCCTTTTTTCTTTCTCCTTCTCTGAATATGGGTGAGAGGCTTGATTTAGTTGCCGTAAAAGATTTCTGTGGGAATCTCTTAAGAATAAATACATTTAGAAAATGCGTTGAGATCATCATATGTAAGATGTCATGGATCATTTCTGTATGAAATTTAACATAGTATGAGCCAAAAGAAAAACAGCAATTTCCTCTTTTACATTTTCACCTATGTGATCTTTCCCCTGGTTCTCTTGAGACATTTAGTCTTCTTAGGGTGGAATGCGGATATATTGAGAAGGCAGACAGAATAAAAAAATATTAATATTAGGATTCAGATTTTCATTTATTTAGTAAATATTTATTGAGTGCCTACTATATTCTAGGCAAGATTATTTAGGCTCTGGGGAAAATAAAATTTTTGCAGAAGAAAATGGTCTTGACAATCACACATTGCCAGCAATTTAAAACATACAACAGTTACTATTATGGTATTATGTAAAAATGTGGATGTGCAACCGATGTGATTCTGAAATCTTGGTAATGTTTTGAATAAAAAAAAAATAAAAATGAAATTTAAAAAAAAAAAAAAAAGAATAAAGCCAGAGCTGGGTGTGGTGGCACATTCCTATAATCCCCAAGGCTTTGGAGGCTGAGGCAGGTGGATGGCGAGTTAAAAGCCAACTTTAGCAAAAACGAGGTGCTAATAAGCAACTCAGTGAAACCCTGTCTCTAAACAAAACACAAAAAAAGGCTGGGGATGTGGCTCAGTGGTTGAGTGCCCCTACGTTCAATACCCAGTATCCCCCATGCCAAAAATAATAAAGCCAGAAAAACTGAAATTACAGAGTTTCTTCTATATGGTAGATAAATTCTCACATTATAAGATGGTTCTTTTTTTTTCTGAAGCAGCTTATACTTTTCAAGTTGACATCTAAATATTTAAAATTATTGAACAAATTTAACAATTACAAAGCATATAATTTAGAAGTTTGACATTAATATTTAAAAATGTTATTCTCTTAATTGTACTCAATGGAATTTTAGTGCCTTAGCAATTTGATAACTGCCACTGTCCCCTTTTAAAAAAGTAGATACAAGATATTGGTATGGTAAAGCATTCAGTGTTTCTGTGGAGAGGGTGTTGCTGTATTCCAGACCTGTGGCTGTTGCCAGAAATTAGCACTGTTATCTTCCAGTGATGGTAGTCACATTGCATAAGGTGCTGTCCTGTCCTGCTCCTGGCAGATTGAGTACATTGGACCTTTGACCTTCCTGGAGCTGTTTGTAGAGCCTCATTGCTGTTGAGGCTTTTTGGGGTTCTATTGTTGTGGTTCTAGTTCAGTCAACCAATTCCAACCACATCATGTGACCCTTGAAACTAATCTGTGTCATGTGTCCAGCTTGCAGGACCATTTATATCGTAATGATGGTACTCTGATTCCAAAGGCTACTCAACAATTGGCTGATGCAAGAGGCTGATGTTGTAAATCATTGAGTCAATGAATTCAGTGGATCTTCCACATTCTCTACTATCTGTAAGGAGCCCAGTATTGTTGAGTGTTGGAAAGTCCACGAAATTGATTGAAAAAAAAGTTCTGACCTTGTTCAGAAAGTGGTAAACCATTAGGTCACATAAATATGGCTGACCCCAAAAAGAATCATCTCCTTTCAACTGCCTCCTGCTTAACCATCAGAATGAAAGGTGCAGGGGATCATATAGGCTTAGTTTTGAAAACTTCCGGGCATGATATCTTATTTCCTGTTTTTTTTTTCTTTTCCCTTTTTAATTTACCCTAATGGTAGACCCAAGATGGCCTGGTTCAACCACCAGGATTCTTTTGCTGGATTGACAGACTTAGGTCAAAAATACAATTAACCATTTGGTAAAATATTCCAATTACCTAGTCTCCTTATAGTGGCTTGTGTGGGTCAAACTAGAGAATATTATAGTTTCATCAAATGTTTATTTTATTTAAACAATTTCTTTTTAGTTGCACTTTTTCATATTCAGTGCTGAGGATTAAACCCATTGCCTCACATGTGTGAGGTAAGTATTCTATCATTGAGCCACAACCCCAATCCCTGAAACTTTTATTTTTAAAAAAATTCCCTGGTTTCTCTTGTATTTAACTTTTCCTCACGAAAGCATTGAGACTAAGGATGAAATTATTAAGTAAGAGGTAGATTCATAGCTACTAGAATGTAACATAACAGTGTCCTCTGGCATTTAAGGAGGAAATATGTTAGCACCTGGGAATACCAGAGAGGAAGGAATTTAGTCATGTTTATCTTTCAGACACCCCCAACCCCAAGTCTTCCGAATGAAGGAAAATTCCCTGGCAAGACTTTCCCAAACTATTGTGACTCTAAGTATGATTTGATTGTCATTACCCTTTGAAATAGTAGGGATGGCTCCAGTTTGTGTACTTCCCACGCAAAACACCTGTCACCACCTCCAGATGTCTTTCCCTTCCCCATTCCTGTAGCCATTGCTCAATCATTCTATGAAGTGGATGAATGCTACCTGGCTAGTGTGAGAACAAACAGGACAGGTTGGACTGACTTCTCATATAGTCTCTCCAACAAACAAAGATTTGGACTGTATCATTTGAACTAAACTGGGAACCATAAGACAACCATCCTTTTGGAAGGGCAGGTTTAAAGTAATCAACCTGTGCCCTCAACTGATTTAGGTTTTTCTTATGGAACTCCAGGGGCCGCTTTCACACATTCCTGGCTTGGTACTTCTTATATGGAAACCAGGCATTAACTTCCTTTAATACCAAAAATTTAGTTACTTAGACCATATGGAAGAGACTTTTGGGTATTTAAGGAAACATGACAGTTCTCAGAGGATTGCAGAGATCTCTCCAAAAATGAAGATAACTTTGATTACTTGTGGGGAGCTTCTGGAGGGTTGACCAATTCACTGTTTACATGTAACTTGAAGGCAATTGTTTCTAGGATGAAGTCATTCAGTTAGGATACATATTATGAAATCAGCCCCTGATTTTAGCTGAAGTGATTGATGATATACTTCATCTCTAGAAGACATTCAAATCAGCATTATGCATTGGCCAGGGTTGGTATGAATGCCAGGATTGCCTTACTTAGACTTTCTTGTGGGCCAGGCAGGTTGTAAGGTGGATTCTCTGTAATTGCTAAAACATCTTGTATACCTGGATCTATGATTTGGTCCAAGTGGGAAGGTCA
Organism: Callospermophilus lateralis; assembly: GCF_048772815.1. Classification (NCBI taxonomy): domain Eukaryota; kingdom Metazoa; phylum Chordata; class Mammalia; order Rodentia; family Sciuridae; genus Callospermophilus; species Callospermophilus lateralis. Next base: position 101,842,800 of record NC_135307.1, read on the forward strand.
ACACAGAAACATAAGGAGAAAGCCAGTCAAGTTTCTATTTGTTTGTCTGATTTGGTCGAGGACTCTAGAGGACCTGGTGGAAGTCAGTATTGTAGATTAGTCTCATATTGCTGCTTGGAGTTCTGTTTATCGTAACCTTAATTACATGATAAATAAATTTGATACTCCCTTTTGTCTGTCAGTTTAGTCAGCAAGGTTGGTCGATAAATAAATTTGATTTTCTCTTTTGTCATCTTAATCAGCTTCGTTGATAGAGTAGCATGCTTATAGAAGAAGTCACCAGGAGCTTAAGACAGTTAGAAACAAGGGGGGTTCGCAGTGTCAGAAGGTAATTTTCCATGGGCTTCTTGCATTTCAACATGTTTTGCAAGCAGAGGCACTGACTGCCTTTGTTTGGATTATTCTTTTAGGGATGCTTGTATAGTAAACAGCCTTGGAAAGTAGATGTAGTATCTTCCTCTGGAAAAAAGGACAGTTATGTTTACTGTTCAGTATAGTAGAGATAATTTCTCTGTCCAGAGCAAATGTCACAGATGCTTACTGTACATTACAGAAGACTGGGGCTTCCTAAACTTAGGCTTTCTCAGGATTCTGTCCTTTGAACCCACTGAATATGCAGCCAACCATTTGTTGCCCTGGCATGTGGGGGAAAGGGGAAAAGATGCAAATATGTTGATGGAACGGAGTTAGACAGTCTTTCCAAAAAAACAACGATTTGGATTGTTACTTTAACTATACTGGGAACCTCAAGGCAATCATCCCGTTGGAAGGCCAGGTTTAAAGCAGTCAGCCTGTGTTTTGACTGATTTAGGTCTCACTTGCGGAACTTCAATGATTATAAACAACATTTTCTTTCCAGGGGCCCCATACATAGTTCTTGGTCGGGATGGTACTTGCTGGAACATGACTAATAAGGCCATTTGTCTCTACTCAGAAGTCTCATGTGTTTTGCCTTAATTCATGAAAAGGTGGCAGACTACCTTGTTATCTTATAAGTAGGGCCAAATCTTAGATTCTTTATATTCTTAACACTGACTATTCATTTGTGGGTTCCATATCCCCATGTAAAAGAAAGATCCATTTAAGGAGCATAAGTAAAAATTCTAAATGCATATACTGTAGTCCTGGGTCTGGGGGTATAGCTTAGTCACAGAGCACTTGCCTAGCATATACAATGCCTTGGGTTTGTTTTTTTTTTTTTTTGAATTTTAATATTTTATTCAGTTATTATCGGCGGACACAACATCTTTGTTTGTATGTGGTGCTGAGAATCGAACCCGGGCTGCACGCATGCCAGGCGAGCGCGCTACCGCTTGAGCCACATCCCCAGCCCAATGCCTTGGGTTTGATCATCAGCACTGAGAAAACAAAACAGTAGTCATCTCTTATCCACTGTTTTCCCATTGTTTCAGTTACCCATGGCTCACTGTGTGGTCTAAAAATATTAAATGGAAAATTACAGAAATGAACCACCTGAATGTTTTACTATAGCATATTATTATAATTCTATTATTGTTGCTATTCTTTTATAGTGTCTGATGTATAAATTAAATTTTATAATAAGCATTTATTTATAGGAAGAAACAGTGCTTATAGGATTACTATCCATAGTTTAAGATATTTCTAGAATGTCTTGAAAAGTATTTCCATGGATAAGGGAGTAGTACTGTACCCTTCAGTCTAGAAAGGTCATTTAATTGTGTATAACTATTAGAACAACGGTCACAGATTATTGTTCATGGACTGTTTGACTCACTGTTTGCTGTAGATAAAATTTTAATGTAGCAGCCACACCTATTTATATTTTCTTTGTCTCTTGCTGCTTTTGCAAGGTAGATTTGGGTAGCTGCCTTAAAAATTTTTTTTCTTTAGGAACTAAGCAAAATAATGTGTATTATTTTTATTTTTAAATCTTATTTGTACGGATGTATCATTTTACATATTTCTGGGATACAGTTTGTTTCAGTGCATATATACATTGTTTACTGATCAAATCAGGGTAATTAGCACATCCAGCACCTTAAGCATTTGTCATTTCTTTGTGTTGAGAACATTTAAAAGCCTTTCTCCTAGCTATTTTGAAACACTGTACTACAAGTCAGAATTGCATGGTTAGAACTGAGACCATATTGCCTGCAAAGCCAAAAATAATTATTATTTGTGCGTGTAATTAAAAAGTTTTCAGAGCCATGCTCTGGCACTCTAACTCAACATTGTTTTCCTTTAAATACATTTTGCGAAATGTGTCAAGATATATATAGATTGTCAATGCAGAGTTTGGGCAATAGTAAAAAAAACAATCACCATTAAAAAAAAAAAACTTGAAACTATCTCAGGAAATATGAGATCTAGACTTTTTTTGGCCTAAACATTGCCTGTTCTGCAGGTTTTTAGAAGTTATCCCTTGGACTGAACTTTTCCTGGTGAGACCGAGATATGGCATTGTATACCTGGATTTCAGTATACATGAAACATGATCTTCTCCCAGATTAAGCAGAGAAGAAGGGACTGTCAAATTATATAATCTGGGAAAGAAGGCAAAGGATTCATTTGGCAAGACTCTGGTGGTAACATCAATCATTCAGTAAAGTGTTGAGGTATTGCTGTTAAATTTTGTGTTTTAGTCTGGAATCTTGGAAAGCCAGTCAAAAAGTAGCCATTGAAAAGCAAGGGAAAGCAAAACAAAAACAAATCAAAGGAGAGAGGTTGAAGCAACAATAAAAAGGTGTTTTTTTTTTTTTTTTTTTTTTAAGATGTTGATGAGCCCTATTTTTCAGGGTAAGGTAAACCTTTCTCTATGTGCTGAGGTGTGAGGATAGAAACCTGGAATGTGGTGGAAGATCTAACTTGACTGAAGTTTAGCAGAGAATTAAATTGATTTTAATTTTAATGAGCTTTTGGTGAGGAGGTCAACATCAAACTGTTTCAGAATTTGGTTGCTAGGTGAGAAGGAAAAGAGTTGATAGCCTGGTAGAAAATTGGATTTTTAGGATCCATTTATGGAGGAAGGTAGGCAAAGTTTTAACATTGTGATAGCCATTAGTGGCTCAAGTGCAACTTTTTAAAGACGACATTGAAGGTGTTTGGGAATTATTTTGCTCACTGCCTCCAGAGTACAGGTAGTTTGCTTACTTCCTTTTTGCATAAATGTAGTGATCATGTGTTTTGAACAACAATTAGTATTATTTAGTTACATAAAAGAGTTGAACTCTTTTATTTACAATTTATAGAAATCCAGTCACTTTTAATTGTACATTTGGCAACCTCATACAGAAGAATAGTATATGAGGCAGGGACTGCTCCAGAAAAATTTGGGGGATTCATGTTGTATTTATGTATGATAGTGTTAACAGATGTGGTCAGGAGGTGAGGTGAACCTGCTGATAAGTGGGGTAGGAGCAGAGGCAAGTGCACTGAGCTCATCTTGAGGCCTTCTTCCAGAGAATTCAATATGTTTTGATTCTTGTATTTATATGGGTCTGGACATACAGCATCTTACATGGCAAAGTTTGGCATTACTGGGGTGTGTGTGTGTGTGTGTGTGTGTATGTGTATTTTTTTAAAAGTGTTCTTTTTCCTTTGGTAAAAATGTCAAAGCTGTGAGAGGGACACCTATTAATTTTTTACTTATTGCCTAATTTCTGTATATTATATTTTTGTTCCAAGCACTGAATTTCCCAAGTGTTCAGAATCACCTAAGGTAGATAAGTAATAGAACAATTGTATTCTCCTAAAGCTGATATAACCAGGTACTTGGATAAGATCACTTGGGAAATGTGTTCAACTAAATAAATATGTTGTTTAAGTGGTATATTTTTCTGTCTGGGCAATTAAGTAAGCATATTATTTCAGGTGGCAGATGTGGAAGGGACTGTGTGTAGGTGGAACAATCTAAGCTTTCTTCTGATTAATCAGGGAAGACTTCGTGGAAGAGGATGAGTAAGTGGGTAAGAAGCTGAGAGGGTGTTATAGTTATCTTTGTAAAGAGCTTCACAACAAAGGGGAGTAATATTTGAAGTTAAGAGTAAGAATCTAGTTTTTTATTACATGAGGTAGATGGAGAAGTAAAACATTATATGAATATGTGTAAAGAGATAGCTTGGGATAAAGAATTGGAGCAGAACATTGGTAGTGTTCCTGGCTTTGAGGGTCAAGCTGAAGTGAGTATGTTGTGCTAAAATGGGAAGACATTGGTGATCTCCTCCTGAGCTACTGCAGGAAAATGCTGGTAGGACAGGAAACATTGACTTCAGCATTGGCTTAGCATACAGGTGTGGGTTTTGGTTCTCCCCAGCCATGAGGGAATAGTTTGGGAATGCTGTTCAGAATGAGACCCATTTCTCAGATCTCTTATAGGAAAACAGGTTCTTACAGTATAGGAACAAAGATGAAATGCTATTCTCCACCCCCGCCCCCCATGGTGCTTTGGTCTTTATGTGGAAACCTAGCAGAAATAAGCTCTTAAATTTAGTATAGTCTATTCATTTTGTAAGTTTGACCTATAATGGTAGGAACTATGATTCTGATTAATTACAGATGTCTTTATTTCTTTTAATAATTTAGTGATCAACATTTCTTTGAATTTTTCTTGTCAAGCCATGTGACTAGTAGAAGGAAATAATACTTCTAATTTAATGGATTTCTGAAATAAGTGTAGATTACTGTTTCTCGCTCGCATAAGTGGTATAGTATGCACAGAGTCATATGATTTTTCTTCTTTTTAGTGGTATTTAAGCTTTATATATATAATATATATACATATATATATTATATATATATAGAGAGAGAGAGAGAGAGAGAGACATTAAGTATTGTTTTCATGTTGTTGAGAAATTAAATTTTTGTTTGCCATATGGAAAGAATAGGTGGGATTATGAGAAATAATGCCAGTTGCAATTCTCAGTTTTTACCTCAAGCAAGCAGATGGTTTGAACAAGATTGACTTGTTTTATAGAGGTTCTATTTAGATATGGAATTTGGTTTTGTTCAGTGCTTACCTGGAACTTTTATTGAGTCCCTGATGTGTGCCAAATACTTCTCTCGTACTTTATACCGATTACTTCATTTAATCTTTTGGGAAACTTAAAAGGAAAGTAGTGGTATTTCCATTTTAAAAGTGTGGACATTGAAGATTAAAAAAAAAATCAACCAGATTTATCAAGCCTCTCCATTCTCTCTGAAAATTTATTGATTATTGATCCAGGCTCATTGTTTACTTGTATCTAGGCAATTATACTTACACATGCTTCCATATTTTTGTTGTAATTGTGTGTTATACATTTACCAAGATGAATTGTGTTTTGTTCCCAAATCTCTTGATAATTATCTCTCTAAATTTAAACTGCTGGATTCATAATGAAAGTTGTTTTATAAAGTTGAGGTTAGTGTTTGGAAGGACTCAGTGACAAGGAACTACAGTACTTGGTACTGAATTAGGTGCAAATGGGATGTTAATAAATTGAAGAGTGTGGCAGTCAGCTTTTCTAAACTGTGACAAGAACAACTTCAAGGTAAAAAGTTTATTTTGGGCTCACAGTTTCGTAGTTTCAGTCCACGGTTAACCAACTGCATTGCTCTGGGCTTGCAGTGAGGCAAGACCTCATGGCAGAAGAGCATGGCAGAGGAAAGCAGCTCAGAAGAGAATGGCCAATAAGTAGAGAGAAGGAAAAGTTTGGGGTCCAAGATAGAATCAATCCCCAGTGGCCTGGCTCCTCCAGTCATGCCTCTGCCTGTAGTTACCATCCAGTACAGTAGTCCTTTCAAATAATCTGTCAAATGATTAATCCACAGGTTACAACTCTTAAAATCATTTCACCTTCTGTATTAACACAGGAGCTTTGTGTGTGTGTTGGGGCGGGGGGCGTTTGTGGGGTACTTTATATCCAGACCATAACCAGAGGAAAAACAAATCTGGAAGATTCTGAATTTATTTCTTTGGGAATGCATTAGTTTTTGCTATATTTTAAAGCAAAAAGCGGAACCCCATGGAGAATGCATTAGGAGTATGTCTCATACAAGAAAGGCAATGTGGAAAACTAATTAGAGAACCCATACTCATAAAAGTCTTTATCCCAAGTTTGGAGCCAAATGAAAAAGAAGACACAGAGAATGACATGAAGATTAAAATGTCAGGTTTATTAATTACACAGTGATTGGAGTTTATGGCTTCAGAGTGGCTATGGCCAAATTGGCTTACCAACACTGGAATGAAAATAATTTAGAATTTCTGCATTACTCCATTTCAACACATGACTGAAAGAATAGTGTCATTATTAGTGTTGGCAACTTTTTTATTATATTAGTTGTTACATATTCAAGAAAGATGCACACTTGTCAGGAGGCTTGCTTCTCCTTTGGGGAGAGGAAGGAGGGAGTTTTTCCAGATAGAAGGCCCAGGTTAGGTAAAGGTAATGCCTATAACAAAACATTGGGTTATATTTTGTTAAAATATGTTTAAGATAATGTCTGGCTCATTCATTATCTACAAGCAAGTGTTCATAATTTATACTATATTAGTATTTGCTACAAAGAAACAGAACCTCAATTCAAATGTTAACCTGTCTGATTTATGAGCCTGTACCCTTTTCAGTAAATTATATTTGATGAGGTTTCCTTGGGGCATCCTCCTGCTTCGGTTTTCACATCTTTTATCTGCACACCTGAACTTTCCCCTTGGAAATTGGACTACAGAGCTATTTTGTTTGTCAGGAGAAAAGTTCTCAAAATGGGAAAGCTTGTATCAAATAACATAATGGGGTGGAATTGTAGCCTATAAGTGAAAAGAAGGAATATTTCTATTTAGGAGCTTTAAATTCTTGAAATGCATCTTCCCCCGACCCAGATAAGTTCTGTTGAAAGAACTTGTGGTAGCACCTCATTTTCATAGCATTTTTATTTACATGTTTATTTTTTTTAAAGTTCTCACTGTAAAAAAATGTATACCACCAATTTGGTGGACCATAAAGGAAGTTAAGGAGGCATTAAATTACATTAATAGAAATATGCTATCAGAGTCATAGATTCCAATATCCTATTGTAATCTTAGCTGGGGTGATAAATTCATTTCTATACTTTAAGAGGGTCATTTAACTATATTGTCTAGGGTGGGGCTATATTTAGAATTTAAACTACTGAAAGTGGGTCTTTATAGGAGGGATAATTAAAGAAAAAAGGTATGGAAAGACAGGGTGAATGGAAATAATATTCTACAGATTTTTGAATGCCATCATTTAAAAGAGGAAATAGATTTTTCTATTGTTCCTTTGGAACATGGGTGGGAAATTATTTTTGTGTGTGTTTTCATGTGTGTGTGCATACATGCACACACACACTCAGGGTGAAATAAACACTGTGGGTTTTGTGTTGCAACCATCGAACTCTGCCACTACAATGTGAAAGCAGCCACAGACAGTTTGTGGCAAATGGATATGTATGGCTTTATTCAAACAAAACTTGATTAGTGAAAACAGGTACTGGGGGTGGATTTTACCCACAGATAATAGCATGCCAATCTCTGCTCTTACAGAGCACAGTTTTCATCCCAGAGAGGTTTCCCAAGAGATGATTTTTAGCAGTGGAAAAGACTTAACCTTAAGAGGCCTCAGTGCCCTGTTGAGATTTATTGTGAACACCTGCCTAGCATGCTATTGGCAGAACTCTTGAATTACCTAGACGGGAAGGACCACATAACTCCTAAGGATGTTGCCAGTTTTTTCGCTATCACTTTCCCATGTTTCTCTAACTAATAATTTCTGTGATTTAGCCATTTGAATATTTATACCTTAATGGAAAAATTTCAACTCAAGGGCTGGGGTTGTGGCTCAGTGCTAGTGTGCTCACTTAGCTGAGAATCTACTGTAGATTCTCGGCACCACATAAAAATAAAAAAATAAAGATATTGTGTCCACCTAAAACTAAAAAATAAATATTAAAAAATGATTTCAACCCCCCAAATTTGTATGTGTTTAACTTTGCCTTTTATGAATTTGTTTAAATTCAGTTTTACAGTATTTCATCAAGTATTTTTTTGTAAGTATGCATTTCAGCCTATGTAATAAAATACAGTGTATATTTTGTTGTCTCTGTATGCAGTATTTGTGTATACAATAAAACATACACATTTTAAGTGTAAAGTTACGTTAGTTTTAAGATTGGTTTTGACAGGTGTATATGTACATGTACCACACCCTAATCAAGATACAGAAAATGTCCATCACTTCCAAAAGTTTCCTTCTACCCCTTTGTAGTGAATTTTCCTTAACACCTGTCTCTTGGAACAACTCATCTGATTTCTTTCACTGTAAATTAGTTTTAGTCTATTCTAGAAGTAACTTCATAGAAATGGAGTTGTACAGGATAAGTTCTTACATCTGGATTTCTCTGATTCAATATGTTCTTGTGTGTGTGTGTGTGTGTGTGTGTGTGTGTGTGTGTGTGTGTTTTAATCAGTTGGGGATTGAACCTGGGATCACTTTATCACTGAACTGTATCCCCCTACCCTCCCGTTTTTATTTTGAGACACGGTCTCACTAAATTGCTGAGGCTGGCCTCAAACTTGGTGATCCTCCTGCCTTAGCCTCCTGAGTTGCCAGGATTACATGCATGAGCCACCTTCTCCTGGCTTGTATATGGTAGTATCTCATATGGGATCTGCCCAAGTTGTTGAATGCATCGGAAATCAGTTGCTTTTATTGCTGAATAAGATTTTTCCATAAACCAGTATTTGTTTTTCCATTCGTTTGTTGATGTATATTTGGATATTATGAATAAAGTTGTCATAAAATTTTGAAACAAATTTTCTTTGGACATTTGTTATTTTTATTCAGTAAATACCTGTGGGACTAAAAGTGATAGGTCACATTGAGTGTATGGTAATATTCTGAGAAAGTAGACAACTACCTTTCAAAGTGGTGGTACCTATTTTACATTCCTGTGAGTAATGTCTGATTGCTGCAGTTGCTGAGCATCCTCTTTAACACTTGGTCATGTAAGTATTTGGTAGTATTTCCTGAAGATTGATGATGTTGATGAGCTTTTCTTGTGGTTATTATCTATTTTGCCTAGTTTTAAATTGAGTTGTCAGCTTTTTATTAAATTTAAAGGGCTGTTTGTTTGAACGTTTTCTACCAGGTTTTTCTTACCATTCTTTTGAGAAGGGCAGTTACATTTGTTTATTTATTTGTTTACTTTCTTACCTTGTGGTACTAGAGATTAAATCCAGGGCTTTATGCATGTTAGTCAAGTGTTCTATCAGATACATTCCATGTCCTAGGTTTTAATTTGTTAAAATCATATTGTCAGATTTTCTTTTTTGTGATTAAAGTTTTTCCTGCCTTGTCTAAAAACATCTTTGCCTATTCTAAAATTGTGAATTTTCCCCCTGTGTTTTCTTCAAAATTTTTTACAGTTCTAGATTTTACATTGAGTTCTCATGACCATTTCAAAGTAATTTGGAGTTCCATAGTAGTTCAGAGTTCTTACCATTTCTCCTTCCATTTGATATTCAGTTGTTTCAGCACAATTTGAGACTGACTTTTCTTTACTGAATTTTTGTTGGTGTCCTACTTGAAATGCATTTGACTACGTTCAATTATGTTTCTGTGTTCTATATTCTTTCATTGATTGTTAAATGTCTGTTGTAATATGTAGCTACTTGACAATGTCTTGATTATTGTAGGTTTAGAGTATGCCTTGAAATTATATGGTATAAGTCAATCCAGTTTTGTTTCTTTTTAAAAATTATTTTGCCTATTCCAGCTCTTTGCATTTCTATATGCCCCTTAGAATCAGCTTGTCATTTTATTTCAAAAAAGCTCGTTATAATTTTGATTGGTCTTTCATTGATTCTTTGCTTTATTTTTGGTCACTCTCCTTCTTCATCCATGGTAACATGAGTTGTTCAATAGTGGTTTTAAGTTTTATTTTTAGAATTATCACATAAAATTTACTTATTTTTGGTGTAGAATTTTAACATGTGTAGATCTGTGTAACTTCTACCACAATCAAGATACAGAAGTTCTTCTTTTTGTTTAAAAAATAAACAACAACAACAACAAAATCATTTACACTCACATTATCACTTTCTCCTTTTCTCACCACTTAATTTCTGGCAACCACTGACTCTTCTCTGTTACTGTAATTTTTATCTTGGAGACCGTATTTGAATATAATAATGGTGTTTTGAGACTGTCTTTTACTAAGCATAATACCTTTGTGACTTATTCAACTATATTATATATATATATTATTTTTTTTAATTGCTTAGTAGTGTTACATTATATAGATGAACAGTGTGATGCATCCGTGTTAAAGAACGTTTGTGTTGTTTATAGTTTGGGGAGTGTATAATTAGAGTGGCTGTGAAATTCATGTGTGGGAGGGTGATACAGAGATGTGAACCCAGGGACTTGCACGTGCTAGAATAAAATATTTTTGTAAGAATAATAGTTTTCATTTGTATAGGATATTACCTTGGAGTGCTGGATCATATGATAATGCGTATAGTTTCTTTGTTTTTAATACATTTGTTTCTTATTTTGAAAACAACCACATTCATTATAGAGTATGTAGGTAGAAAGAAAAATAGAAAAAATATTGCTCTTTGTATTTGCTGAAACCAAATACTGGAAATTTCAGTATGCCGGCCCCCTGCCTTCATCTCCACCTCTTCCTCCTCTGGTTTTCTGTTTATATTTAGTGGCAATCATATTGAAAATATTTCATGTCAGTATTTTAATTTCATATTGATATGTTAGATTTCTTTCATCCACAGTACTTTTCTAATTAGCATATAGCATAATATGTACCATTTGAATAATCACAGTGTGTGTTTGTGGAAGTGATTTCCTGCAGTAGAATTTTAGGCACTGTGACTAGATAGCATGAGATATTTTTGACTGACCAACTTTTCTTTACTCCTAAAGTCCAACCAGTTTCTTGACTTCCTGGGATGATGTGGTTAATGGCAACCACTCATGCTACTCTCATTATTCAGAAAGTTATGCCTACTTGCTTGATTTTTTTTTTTAATGTGAGTGATTATTTTTCAAGTATGTTAGACTTTCCTTTTAGACCGAAGAAGTGCATTGTTTTTATTTGTATTCTTGAAACAGCATGGAAATATTTCCATAAAGTCTTAGAAGTTAGATGCTTCTAGCTCTGTTTTTCTCTATTATCTTTATTTTTAAATGCTGTGGGCTACTCCTGTCAGGTAATTACCAAGGCCTTGTGTTAGCCTTGTGGAACTCAATAAACATTTTTTTTCTCTTTATTTGGCCTAAGTGCTTGTCAGTGATGTTTCTGTCCATTTTTGCAGCCAGGAGTGGGCTAAAAGGATTGTTTGGCTTGAGGTTTGGGGGATCAAATTAGTTTTCTGGGTCTTTCTGACCTGGCTTGTCACCAAAGTTGGCTAGTATAAAATAACATTAAGCTTATAGTCAGATCCTATAACTTAGAATTTAGAAATGAGGAAAATGTTTCTTTTACTTATTTAAAAAAGGGTTATATTTTTTGGTTTTTAGACATATGAAGTAAAACCACTGCTATCCTTTTTTTTTTTTATAATGGAGTGTAACTGTACAACCTGGACAGAATACATAGTTAAAGCAGTAGGCATACTGGAGCACCTCAGATCTCAAAATACAACCAAACCTTCAGAATCCCCCAGCCTGTACTTAGTATAGTCTGAAACCCGGAAGTGATATAAACAAATAATAAAAACATATAATATATGATATAAACATAGCAAGATCCAGAAGTCTCATAATTCTAGCATGAGGGAGTAAGGAAGGATGAAAAGCTCAGAGAGAGTTCAGGTAATTCCTATTTTCTTTCTCTTTTTCCTTGGCCGCCTCCTCCTTCCTTTTTCTCGTCCTCCCCATTCTCCCTCCTTCTCCTTTTTCCTTTTCCCCTGTTTTCTTACAGTCTGCTTCTAAACACTCTCATGGTGATGATATCCAGCTGACACAGGTGTATGCAGGAACCAAAATTCTTTTCTCTGAATGAGTTTTGGTTCCAAGAGGCAATGCTAAACCATTGCTTTTTTTCTTTTAAAAATTCTATCCTCTTAGTGTTTGGTGTTAAGCAAGTAGACTGACTGTTCCTGGTTTCAAGACAGAAAAAGTATCCTCCAGACACTGGAAAAAGAGGAAAGGGCTTATGAAAGAGATCCCATGAAGTTTTGTACAAATATCTAATCTTAATTACCATATCAAAGTCTTTTAAAACTGATAATATGGGATAGAACTCCACTCAGATTTCAGACTGACTATTGGGTGGTACACCCACAGGACTAATCCAGATAGCACTGCAAAGGTTTTTAAAACTAAATGGGCATTGGAACTAAAATTCACAGAAGGCATATTGGAACTTGCAGCCTGAAACTAAGTGAATTGCCTGTGAAAACAAAATCTCAGTTTACTCTATAGGATTTAAGAAGACCCTGTGTTTTATAATATTATTAAAAATTTCAAGGATATAACCTAAAATAATCACAAATAACTCACAATGGGAAATATAACAATGGACACCTGTGATAAGATAATATTGATGTTGGAATTAAATAACAAAAGCTTTAAATTCTCCATTATAAAGATGTTGGAACAAGCAATTACATACACTCCTGCAATAACCATTAGGCTTAAAATATCAACAAAGAAAAGATTAAAGAGAAAACAAGATTTTGAAACTGAAAAATACAACAAATGTAATAAATTTACTGGATGGACTCAGTAATGCAATGTAGTTGGAAGAGGAGTCAATGAACTTGAAGATAAGTGAATAGGAGTTTTCTAAGAGAAAATTAGAAATGTCTGATTTTCCAATCTGGACAACAAAGAGAAAAATGAAAAATATGGGGGGAAAATAGTTTTAAAGAACTGTGGGCCAATAACATAAGGCCTGACATTTGTATCACTTATTTCCAGAAGGTTAGGAGAAATAATGTGGTGTATGAAAAAATTTTGAAGAAATAATAGCTGAAAACTGTCATTGTGCTAAAATTCATAGGACTTTGTATTAAAAGTGAAAAAAAGTCAGTTATATAGTATGGTAGCTTAAAAAATAAAATAATATTTAAAAGGCAGTGGTATTTATGAATTTTTATTTCATAATAGAAGGTAATGAATTTTTGATCATGGGGATTATTGGTTCCATAGTTAATAGAGGGGGATGGTTTAGATTTTTTCCACATTTATTAATAGTACCAAATTAATAAATTTGATATGAATACTTATGGCAAGGTGTTGCTTTTTATTAGACAGTTTTTGTGGTACCAGGGATTGAACCCAGTGGCATTTTTACCACTGAGATATATCCCCAGCCATTTTGATTTTTCATTTTGAAAAACTTTCAAAGTTGCCGAGGCTGGCCTTGAACTTGCAATCTTCCTACCTCAGCCTCCTTAGTCACTGGGATTACAGGCATGTGCCACTGTGCCGGCTTCTAAACAATAATTCTTGATGTATACAGTAGTTTGTTTTATATCTCTTTCTAAGCTGTACAAGTTTACTACTTCTGGGGGATTATAGGGATATGAATAGCTTTGAGGAAGAAAGTAAGTTCTTATTTATTTTTTTCTTGTAGAATTTTATGGTATATTAATAAATATTTGTATATTTAATCAAAGGTATACTGTTAATTAAAGATCCCTAATTTCATAGCTCTAGACATTTGCAAGGATTGTACAGGTTCAGAAGGAAAGTAAACAGTAGAATACCTATGAGAAGGGAAGAGATGTGGGGGTGGTTCAGAAATGAAAGTCTTGAATCCATGGAGATGTTATTTATTCTAAGAGAATGTTTACCTGGAGCTATTCATCTTGCAGTTATGTAGTGATACATGTATCAGGGATGAAATTCAGGCATAAATAGTATATATTTTAACTCAAGTTTGTTGAGCTATTTTGAATCTCTTTGAATTTGGATATAATTTAACACTGCTTTAAGCAAATGGATGCTTTTTAAAAATAATGTTTTATCCTAATTAGTTATACATGACAGAATGCATTTTGACACATCATACATAAATGGAGTATAACTTCTCATTTGTCTGGTTGTACATGATGTAGAGTTACACAGGTCACTTATTCATTTACACATGTAGGATAATAATGTTTGATTCATTCTACTGTCATTCTACCCCCATACCCTCACCCCTTCCTTCACTCCCCTCTGTCTACTCCAAAATACCTCTAGTCTCCAAACCCCCCTCCCCATTGTGAATGAGCAAAATGGATGCTTTTTTGGGGGGTATGCTTGGATCACTTAAATGATCCATAGTGAAATTAATCACATTTTCGGATTTTACTTGAGTCTTTAAAGCCACAATTTTTACTGCTGGAGTTGAATAAACCATTATGCTATGAAGAAAAGAATCTTTAGTTATTTTTTTTTTCTTGTCTTACTAGTTGCTGACTTTTTATTTTTTCATGGCTATATATGTTCTGTCGCTGCAGTCGACCCTTTCTTGAATGGACAGAGGAGCTCACTCTTAATATTGAGTTGAAGCTCAGTTTAATATAGTCTTGCCACCCGTAAAAGGAATTGTAATATTGGAGAGGAAGAAGTAAAATTAATGATGTGTTCTTACTCTCCAGTACTGGGGATTAAATCTAGGGTCACTCTATCATGGAGCTACATCCCCAGTGCTTTTTTTTTAAATATATTTTTTAGTTATAGGTGGACACAATATCTTTATTTTATTTTTAAGTGGTGCTAAGAATAGAACCCAGTGCCTAATGCATGCTAGGTGAGCGCTCTACCACTGAGCCACATCCCCATCCCCTCAGTGCTTTTTATTTATTTTTTTGAATCAGGATCTAGTTAAATTGCTGAGGCTGGCCTGGAACTTGTGATGTGCCACCATGCCCGGCTTCTTTAACTTAAAGTTCATTTTATTTTTTATTGGTTGTTTTTGGTGTCATATCTCAGATTTCTAAATGGAGCTAAGGAAAGAGAGAAATAGGTTCTATGTTGTTTCCTTTTGTGTAGAAGAATTTTTTGAGGTTTTCCTTATAATGCGTCATAGGTTTGGGTCAGTTGCACATAACTAGCATTTTGGAATGATGTGGTTAGTTCAAGTAAGGGGAGAGATCAGTTTTTCCCTGGACAAAGAAGTTAAAAACAACAACAACAACAACAACAAACTGATCATTTTCTTAAATTAATGGTTGCAAGGTGATAAAATGTAAAGTAATAAACCCAGAGTAATTTGGAAGATGATTTCCTGTACAGATTTAAAAAGGAGTATACGCTGTCTAACTATAGCACGGTGTGGGAGGTAATGGGAAAATTGAGACCCAGTGCAAATGTGTAGAGGCAGAGATAGATAGGCAAGTCCAGGCTGTCATTTCCTTATGGTCATTTTGGGTCTTGTTAACAATTTTGGTAGCCTTGGAAAATTGTTCCATTTCTTATGTACATATGCTCCATTTTTATTCTATGATGCTGTAAAAAGTTGCCCTTGCCTTTCAATGGGCAAATTAGTTGAAAGGTAACCATTCTATTACTGAAATTTGTTTTCTTGCTCTATTCTTATGAATATGTAGTTGACAATTCTTATGAATATGTAGTTGATCTCTCCCTCTCTCCCACCTCCTTTTCCCTGCCCCCACCCCATACACACACTTGATTTAGACAAAGTAGAAAACCAGTATTCTCTTTTTAAAATATTTATTTAATTATTTTTAGTTGTAGATGGACACAGTGTTTTTATTTTTATGTGGTGCTAAGGATCGAACCCAGTGCCTTACATGTGCGAGGGGGCGCTCACCACTGAGCTATAGCCCCAACCCGAAAAAACAGTATTCTTTATCAAAGAAGAATTTTATCTCTTGTGCTAAATGTGTGTATTGAACTAAATTATGTGGTCTATTGAGAGTCATCACTATAATGTGAAATAAATAATGTTTAAAACCGCTTGATGGGTTTCTAGAAGAAAGGAGTTTTAAGTACAAAATGAAATAGTCTTTAAAATAAACTGATGTATTAAGAATTTAAGGAAAAACTAAAGTGAAAATTTTTCTGTTGTAACTTTATTTAGCAAGGGTTAATAACTACAGACTCACAACATCTGATTAAGAAGCTGGTGCAATGGAAGTCATCATCAATAAAAGAAATAATTTGGGTACTTTTTTTTATTGTCACAGATTGAGTTTTTAGGATCTTCTGCTTCAGATTTCTAGAGATGAATCACCTTAAAGTCTGCTATTTTCATCTGAACATTCTTGCCAAAGCATGTCCTACATTTAATTCAGAGAGGACAATGAAATATAACTGGTATACAAAAAAGGGAAAAGATACAAAGAAGCCATAGACTTTACATAAATTATTTTTGTTGTTCTTTCAGAAATATTTTAGTTATCTTTACTGGTAAACTTCTACTTTGTGAACAGAGACAAGGAAGGTTAAGGAGATCTGTATTTTTCTTTAGCTCTTTTTTACTGTAAAGATTTTATTGTAGAGATAAAGGTAAAAGAGTTGTGTTAAAGTACAGTGGTTCCCTGGGTATTTGCAAGTATGTTCATGTCATGTGTATTATAGTTGGCTGAGATAATAGCAATTAAGCCTTTCTAGTGTGTTTTTCCTTGAGTGAAAGAGGGAAAGGGAAAAGGTACTTGAGATGCTTTGATTTTTATAGTGGGATGCCTTGCCTAACTCTTAATTTTCAAATGATCCCCTCTCTTAGTATCTTACATTTCTGACACACAGACCCAGCTTCAATGTTGGGACAGTTCTTCCTGACATGCTCTTATCTTCATTCTGTACCATTCGTTCACAAAAGTATACTTAAAATTTTTCTTGTACTTGTTTATTTATTTATTTTTTTAAGAGAGAGTGAGAGAGGAGAGAGAGAGAGAATTTTTTTTTTAATATTTATTTTTTAGTTATCGGCGGACACAACATCCTTGTTTGTACGTGGTGCTGAGAATTGAACCCGGGCCGCACGCATGCCAGGCGAGAGCGCCACCACTTGAGCCACATCCCCAGCCCCACTTGTTTATTTTTTTGTTTTAATTTGTTAAAGGTATATTCAAGACTCTTCTTCTAGAGCATTAGGTTTGAACAAACACATCCATATTCACATCTCTTTGTATAATTGATTATTTAATCATGGTTCATTATTTGCTGATATCTTGTAAACTGAGCTTGGTTAACTTTTTTGTTTTATATTTGACCATATTGAAACTCATTTGACACTTTACCCCATCTCCAAGGCCCTGTGAAATATTCCAACAGTATTTTAAGCATTCTGTTAGCCAGTTACTTCATTGTCATTTGTATACCCAGCTACTTAACTTGGTTTCCTGATATTTTCTGATTAGTTGTGGATATGTTTGCACTTCATTTACTTCAGTACATATTTTCCTGTCCTCATCATACCTTTACCCATGACTAAAATGGTCCTTAATTCCATCATAACTTAGCTTTTCTATTTGTTGTTTCTTTGAATAGTCCATATTGTAGAATATTTTTTATGTCTTTAAAAAGAAAACAAATTATGCCTTTGGGTTACTCTTTGACATTATCTTTACATACCCTCTCATGGAATTCTAATGGAGACCAGTTTTTGCTCTCCTTTCATGACTTTCTCTTCCAAATAGACTACATTCTCAGAGGTTATGCTTGCTTACTGAATCAGTGGAAATTTCTCCTTGTTCCAGGCCAGATTTTCGGGTATCATGAGACAAGTGGATCTGTAAGTTTAGGGTTTCTTCTGCACCTTCTCAAGGACAAATAGTTACTGATCTTCTTGCCCTCTGACACAGTAACTACTAATCACTCAGGTGCCAGGGATCTTTGAGATTTTTCAAAAGTCATAGTTGGCTAGCTTTCTGACCTGGTTCTATCAATAATACTTTATTACTTTTTGATCTAATATTTTAAACTTATGCTTCAAAATTTATTTCAGACCACTCTTGATTAGTTTTTCCAGTAAATACTGAAGCTCAGAATCCACATTATCTCTTTTATCTTTCTTCTCTCAATAAGAACATTTATTATTATTTAAGTTACTTGCAAAATGATTTCAAATGCCTTTTTCAGGATTCTTATTTCTTCTAAGGAAAACTGTCTTCTGTCTGTGAAAGGGACTGTGGATTCTTATTTATCTTCTATTATAGAATAAATTTCTAATGCAACCTCTTAGAAAGGAATTCTGAACCAATAATTTTTTATTCAGTCTGGAATACTGATTTTTTGTTTATAATGTAGGCTGTAGATTTGATTGTGCAACCTATCTTGACATTATGCATGATGTCTTTTTATACTTTAATGATGTTTGGTTTAAAAAAAAAGTAAATTGATTTTATTCCATTTGTCTTCACCAGTGGATTCAGAATCCAGTGAAAGCTCTTTGGCAAGTGCATAACCTGACTAAAATGTCAGAGAACAGATGGAAAGGAGTTCCGTAAGAATTGGCTGAACAGGAGTTTGACTTTCCAAAAAATAGCTCTACTGCCTTTTCTCTTCCCTGAAAGTGATCTGAGGAAGAGCTTAACCTTCAAATGAAGAAACAGCTGTTTTTAGGCTGATATTCAATAGAGGATAAAAGCTCTTTCAAGTAAGATCTTAACCCTATGATTTCTTTCTGTTTGAAGAGCCATGAGTCTCAGAACATTAAGAATATCTCATGATCAGATGTCAATATAAAAAATAGTTCTTAGCCAATATGAACAGTTCTTTTGAATTTTCTTGATGATATTGCTGCCTTGATTGGGCTAAAAATGAATTTAGGGTAATTAACTTATAGTATGAATATTAAAGCAGCTGTGTCTATTCCTGATTATAACTTGGTGTTGGGAAGGTTCTTACAGTCAACATCTCTGTTTATGTTATTCATATACATTTTAACATTTCACTATAGAATGCTAAAGATTCAATTTATTATATAAATCTCTTTGTCATTATTGATACAACTATATGATCTATTTATGTGAATCTGTAATGAGTCTCTGACATTAACTTTTGTAAATTTATCATTTTCACAATTACATGAAGAACTTGAGCCGGGACAGTGGCGTGTCTGAAATCAAGTACTACTATATTAGATTAAAACTAAAATAACACTGGAAAACAGATACAGTACATTGGAAGATGAAATAGAAATGTACAATACAGAATAAAAGAAGGATGGGCACTTTGGCAGCCAAACACATTTAACTTTGCTGAAGTCTCGGTTTTCTACTCAGTTTTTAATGCAATAAAATCAGATGTAATCTTCATGATGAATCTTTTGTATATATAAACAAATCAAATAGTTTTTTTTCCCCCTTACTTGTTTTTTATGTCATCTTCAGGTGAAAAAATTAGATGATGGTATTTCTCTTTGTTTTTCCTTTTGGATCCACCTAAGCATATTTATAAGCTGTTGCCATAGTGGAAATTAATTGTGGTGATGGAAGCTAAAAGTGTTGTTTCATGCTAATTTTATAATGTGTATATACTGCAGAAGTTAGACAAAGGAACTAAGTTAAACAAAGATCTAGAGCTATTGCCAAACCTAAAAACAACAATGGCACAAAGAAGAGAACAGAATGCAGGGTCCAAAGCCAGCAAAATCCAAATGTAAATTTGCTGGTTGACAGGCATCACATGTAAATGGGCTTATTTTGGCAACTCTGAGAGTTAAAAATACAAAAGAAATCACTTATACAAAAGCAAAAGTAATTGAAGGTTGTTTTTTTTGGGGGTGGGTGGTTGGGATGATGATGGTGGTTTTAAAAAGAAAATGGTCTTTGGAAATTTATGGTAGTCATTTAGTTTGTATGAAGAATGTTGCCTTTTACTTTTGTTAAAACCCATTTATTGTTTACTTAATCCCATTACTAGTGTACTGTCTTTCTTCATATTCATAAAAGTTATTTTGGGTGACATAGAAGAAGACATGACCATTATGCCAAAAGCTTACTGAACACATTTTTTCCCCCAACCTTTGGATTGGGGCCCATAGTTAGAATCTTTTCGTGGTATGTTTGCAGCTTATTTTATATTATGAATATAAATTGCTATTTTCCAGCTCTTGCTTGTGTGGCCATTTACTTGATATAATTAGAAAAATAATCTTTTACTTTATTTTAAGGGAAATAATAAAATAAAGTGACTCCTTAGGTACTTCTGGGTCTGGCTTATTTGTGGCTCATCAGGTGACTGTAGGTGAATAGACATGCTCCTTGGAAAAAAGGGAATGAAAACAGCACTAGTGCAAAAATAAAAAGATAAAATAGGATTCTTAACTATATATGTGTCATTATATAGCAGAACTCTAAAAGTCTGTCATCTTGTTCCCCATTTTATTCTCCCCCATTTGCCCTGGCAAATGCCATTATATTTTCTGCCTGTGTGAAAAAATACAGAGTCATGCAGTATTTGTCCTTCAGTGATTGGCTTATTTCAGTTAGTATTTTGTCTGCCAGGTTCATCCATGTTCTTGTAAATGACAGGATTTCCTTTCTTTTTTTCCCCCCTAAATAATATTTCATTATATGTATATATCACATTTTCTTTGTCTATTTCCACAAAAATATTGTGATAATGCTGCAGTGAACAAGGGAGTACAGACACATCTGTGATATCCTGACTTCAGCTGTTTTGGGCAGATGTCCAGAAGTGAGATTGTGGAATTATATGGTAGTTCTATTTTTAATTGTTCAAGAAACTTCTATGCTGTTTTCCATAAAGGCTGTACCATTTTTACTTCCTGTTTCTTTACAATTTACTAACATGTGCTGTTTTCTGGTTTTTGATACTAGCCTTCCTAACAGGTCAAGGTTATACTTCATTGTGGTTTTGATTTTCATTTCAGTGGTCATTATTGATGTTTGACATCTTTTCATAAGCTTGTTGGCCACTTGTATGCTTTCTTTGGAGAAATTAGATGTTCTTAATTCATTTAAAGTAGTAATCTAAATCAGTGAAATAGTAGTGCAGAAAAAGACTGAATTTCTTGAAAATTTTCTGATGTATTTGAATTATACATAAATATCTAGACGATATAGTGTATGAAGTGTTAAGCTAGCATTAGTCCTACATTTGTCCAATAATAGCTTTTAATATAAGTAATTTTTTTTGGTGGTGGGGGGTGTCAGGGTCTCATGTGTTGCCCAGGATAGTCTCATACTTCTGGGCTTAAGTGTTCTTCCCACCTCAGTCTCCCAAGGTGACTCTAGGTATGTACCATTGTGTCCAGTTGTTGATTTAAAAGGAAGAAAAATCCAGCTTTTAAGAAATTATAGCAAGTAATATAAATTTATTTCAGTAATTATGAAAAAGGTAAAGATAGAACTTTGCATTAAAACTAAAACTAGTTTTTGTAGTTCTCATAACTGTTTTTCCTCATACATTTTAAAAAACAGTTTCCATACTAAGCATCCATTTAATATCTTGCTGTTTTATTTAAAAATATGATGGAAGGAAAGTTTTTATTTAAAGAAGCTTTACAGATAAAAGAGGAGAAAAGGTATAATGAGTTTCTATATTCAGATTGAATACTTTTTAATTGGAAACAAAAAGAAAAGCATTTGGAATTTAATTGAAAATGAGAAAAAAAAAAAAAAACCAGGGATGATGGATGCTATGCGTAGTTGATTTATATGATCTTGGAAACATGGACATGAATTAGTACAACTTAAATCTATATCACAATATGCCACATGATTCTACTATCCACTGTACTGTTGTTCTATTGTTTAAGAATTTACTTGTGGATTATTTAAATGAAGTTTAAAATTCCACACTATTGTTTAGTTATTATTAAAATGCAGTTTTTGTTCATTAGAACATCTTCCAGGGCATTCACTGTGTTGTTGGATGAGTCATCATGCTCTGAGAGTGTTTCACATTTGTGACTGATTCATCTTAATATTTTTTCTTTGCTAGTAATTATCGTAATTTTTTCAGTCTTTTATACATTTTTTTTTCTGATTTAAATTCTTTGCATTTGTCCTTTGAACTGAAACTTCTGACTTCTAGTCAGTGTGATTTTTAGGTTAGTTTATTAGAGGACTGTTTTAGGATGACATTATCATCTTGGAAACAATTCAGTATTTTCAAAAAGTTCTTGAAATTGATATGTTTGGGAACTGGAGTGTTTGATATAATGGATTTTTTTTTTTGAATTGTGGAATATTTGCACAGACTGAACTGGTTGAGCATCCCTCACCTGAATATCTAAAATATGCTCATATTCTTAAAGTGTCAGATTTTGTATGTTCAAATTAGGAACGCTTAACCTGTATATATCTTGAGGTTGGACATAATATGGAAGTGGGAATATTGGGATAAAACTTGGTTTGTTATATTGACTTTAACTTGCTTAATCATTTGTGCTGCTGATGAATACTATACAAAAGAGATTTACAAAAGAGAAATTTGGTGGAGGAGTAAATGACAAATTATTTTGTCTCAATAGGTGTTTGCTAGATACTTATTGAATAGAAATTGTTAAATTATAGAAAACAGATTTAACTAGATCATTGTGCAAAACCGCGACATAATATTATTTTCTATCATGTGTTACCTTAATCTTTTAAAATGACTCAGTGAAATAGTGCAGTAAAATAGTTTTGCCAGGATAGATGATCGTAAGTATTTAGAAACTACTACTTGCAAGATGCTTTCCGGTCACATTATATGTTGTTATCTGGTTCTCGAAGATGAGGAAACTGAGGCACAAAAGATGTGACATTCAAGACACACAACTTGAACTATGGGTTGCTACCTCAGTTTTTTTTATTTCTCATGTTATGAATACCATTTCTTTTTCATATTCTAGCTTTTTATTCTCATAAAAGCAGGGGCGGTGAGAAGGTTGGTTTGGGAAAAATATGTGTGTCTTTGTAGATTATGGGTACCTTTGAAGAACATGGGTCCAGGATTGTGTCAGTGTTAAGCTCTATGGTCAGACATCGAGGCACGTCATTTTATGTAGCATTTGTTACAAATAAATAAACAAGTTATTACTATTGGGGAATTTGAAACACAGAGGGTACCAATCAATGTAAACAACAGGCTACTAATAAATATAGTCAGAGAAGAACAATAATTTGAAGAGTCAGTACCACAAATCGAAAATCCAACTTACATTTGGCCACTTCATTAAGCAACAGATGGCCACCTCCCACAAATTTTTTCAGTGGCCCAATTTTCTGAAAAGTTCTGTAACCATGGGATTGAAAAGGCCTTCCATACAGTTTCAGGTAGTTTACACTTATTGACACTGTACTAAGTGCCTTACAAATTCAATTCTCAACTCACTCTGTAAATTGTGTACTATTATGAAACCCCATTTTGTAGACAAAGAAATACACTTAGGATAGTCATCACATAGCTAGTAAATGTCAACACCAGGCATAAATGGACTGTAAAACTTATTTTCCTGAGCCCTCCTTCCAAATGTTGGTAATTATAGAGTTTATCATATTTTGCTTGCTGTGTTAACAAGGAAGAAATCAGAAACTTTGGTGTGAAAGTCAGATTCTTGGTATGGAAGAAAATCATTCAGATCCATTTTTCTGGTAGTCTTTATTGTACTAAACATATTGAACGTCAGAATGTGTCAAATTTCCTTCAAATTATCAATAGATAACTATCTTTCTCTAACTACAAGTACACCAAAGGAGATATGGAGAGGATTTTCTGGGACAGCAAGAAATCTGAAAGTCTATCTGGTGAAAGAGAGGAATGCTATTTTGAAGAAAGTCTGGAAGAAAATGTAGACCAGGGGTTCACATATTGAGGGCAGGTGGAAAGGGATCCAAATGACTAAGGTATTTGTTACTGCCTGTGCGTATAGAACTGGATAAACTAATGACTGAAGCCATTCCATTTTGATTCTAACAAGGAGTGGGAGGTGGGAAGCACCTTTTAATGGAGATGTACACTTAGAATACGAGTGTGTATTCACTTGCTGAATTGGTGAAAGATGCATACTTTTCTGTTACTATGGCATAAAGGAACATCATCGAGTTTCCCTTCTTCCTCCCAAAGGAACTCTGAACACCTTTTAATTTTATGTATCACTATCTTTTTCCTAGTCTTAGGATTGACATAAATTTGAGGAAATCTGTAAGCCACATCAAGATCCTTGATCTTAAGCAGAAATGCTTGTAAACCATGTCTTTAATCTATACAAGTTCTTTGGGTTGAAGATTTTTTGGAGAGGATCATGGCCAGCTCAGCCAAAGGCTATGGAACAAACTTAAAATGAATGGGTTCTACTTGTGATAATATGTTAGCTAAACGTAAATTGCCAGCATTTTGTCATAACCATTTCTTTTTCCAAAGGATTTTTAAAAACTTGAAAAGTATTCTGTGTGATACTTAGAAAATTTTTAAATGATACTCAGAAATACAAACAGGTCATTTTATCATTGTGTTTAGAGAATAAAATTGTGAGATTCTAGCCCTTTTCATGTATTTGAGGGTTAACAAAGAAGTAGGTCTATAAACAATTCTAGTAAGTAGACTTTCTTCTGTTTTGTCTTGGTTACTATCTTCATTTCAGAGAGAGTACAAGATAACGATTTTATGCACTTAAATCTACTCGCGTAATTTGAGTAATTTAATAAAGATTCTGATATAAGAGACTATAATGCAGGTAAATGAGCAAGAAATTGGTTGACTGAAGATCTCAATCTTGAGCAGTAGTTAAAGGTCAACTTGTAGATATTAGACAGTAGAGTGGTATCGCAATATCTCAAAAATATAGAAAGTAATTCTTGGATTGTGAGGGAAACAGGTATTTCTGAAGATTTTATTAACAAAATAGTAGCTTCAGCTGAAAAAAACCTTTTTTTCCCTCTTGAATAGTGAGTGTAAATCATAGTGTTACAACATGAATTTTTATACTTTTGACTTGCATTATGGTTTCAAAAATAACATTGCATTTATCTCTTTTTAAATTCAGTTAATCTTCTAGTTATAATTGGATGGGCTTAGTAACCTTAAGCTAGTGCTTATATTTCTCCACTGCAGTTTTTTAACCATAGTGGAAGAGTTGTCTTTTCTATCTTGAAAAAAAGCATATATTGTCCACTATTTAGTTGTTTTTCAAAATATATCAGTTTACATTGGTAGTGAGAATGACTTGTTGCTATTGGCTTAAATGTGCATTTCTTCTTCTCTGAGAACTTAATGTGGATGAAACAGAATATGAAGTAAAATTTACATACAGTGAGATAGATGGATTTTTAGTGTATAATTCATTAAACTTCATACAGGTATGCACCCATAACCAATACTCCAATCAAGATATAAAGTTGACGGGCTAGGATTGTGGCTCAGTGCTTGCCTATCATGTGTTAGGCACTGGGTTTGATTTTCAGCACCACATTAAAAAAAAAAAAAAGATATTGTGTCCAAATATAA
Organism: Callospermophilus lateralis; assembly: GCF_048772815.1. NCBI lineage: Eukaryota > Metazoa > Chordata > Mammalia > Rodentia > Sciuridae > Callospermophilus > Callospermophilus lateralis. The sequence continues at coordinate 101,868,161 of NC_135307.1, forward strand.
TTAAAAATATATTAAAAAAAAAAAGATATAAAGCTGTTCACTCATGACATGTGGTGGCTTCAGTGCAATGCTTCTCCAGCCTTGAGCACTTACTTCTCGAGCTGCTGGGAGTGTGGTAGATAACTTCCCTCAGTGTTGTTCTTCAAGAATTATCTTCTGCTGAAGAGAGTCATCTCTACCATGGTCTTGTCTACATTCTGGGGGTAATGTATAATCTTTGGGGTATATGTGTGTATTTCTAAGATGAGAGATTCAAAGTTCTTGGTCTGCTTGCTGCAATTTATGGTAATTTCCAAAGGCGCTCTCAGCCCCAAAACTCCCCTGTTAGGAAGCTGAGGCATTTGTTGATATTGTATCACAATTCAGCTTTTCTCTCTATCTCTTTGTACTTCCTTTAGCTCATCAGAGGTATTCAATAACAGCATTTTCCAATGGAATTCTTTCTCATTGGTATCCACCTCAAAATCTACTTCACAGGAGATCCAAATTGCAGCACTCTAGAAAAATCTTTTGGGCTGGGTTTGCAGCTCAGTAGTAGAGCCCTTGCCTAGCATGTGTGAGGCACTGGGTTTGATTCTGAGCATCACATATAAATAAATATAGGTCTATCAACAACTGAAAAATATTAAAAAAGAAAAATCTTTCATGTCCCCAGCCAGTTCCTACCCATCCCAAGCAACCACTGATTTGATGGTTTTGCTATCTAAATCATATTTAGATTGGTTTTGCCACTTCTACAATGTTATAAAAGTAGAATGATACAGGATATCTTTTGTGTCTGGTTTCTTTTATTGAAAAGACCCACTAAGTTGTGTTTGTTAGTAGTTTTTCTTTTTGTAGCTAAATAGTAGTATTGCATTGTGCTGATAAACCATTTATTTATCCATTTAGGTATCTCTAGGCATTAAGGTTATTTCATGGATTTGACTATTTTGAATAAAGCTCTATAAATAGTTCTGTGTAATTCTGTTTGTGTTCATTTCTTCTGGGTAAATACTGTGAGTAGAATTTCTAGGTCATATTGTAGAAGTATGTTTAACTTCCTGAAAAAGTGCCAAAGAATTTTCCAAATATATGAGAGTTCTAGTTGCTCTACAGTCTAACATTTTGTACTCATTGGTGTGTTATATTTAGTTCCATCATAGTAATATTTTGGTACCTCTGTTCTTTTTGATTAATCAAATAGTTTTTGTGTTCAGTTTTAATCCTTCTAATGTATTTTTAGCTATACTTTCTTTATTTTCAGGGATTTTGATAGGGATTATAATATATACTCTTATCACAGTGTACTCAGTGTTTATATTATGTCATTATTATAAAATTAAGAATCTAAACAGGTATTGTTCCATTAACTCTTTCATGTTCTTTGTCCTAAAAATACCATAAAGGTTTCAAAAGGATTTTATGATTTTCAATTTAAACAATCACATGCATTTTAAAGATGAAAGGAAATAGTCTTTTATCCTTACATATTTGCTGTTCGTATTTTTCTTTTCTTTGTGTGAATCCAAATTTCATCTCATATCATTTTCCTTCAGTCTAAAATCTTCAGTTGGTATATGTTGCAGTTTACATTTATGGTCTGTGATTCTGAGATGACTTTTGTTTTTCCTCCTCTCCCTTTAAGGGTGTCTGTCATTCTGTTACCTTCTAGCCTTCGTTATTTCTGATGAGAAGTAGTGTTTCTTGGTATCATTTTCCCCTTACTGTAAATTGTCTTTTTTTCTTTCTGATGAAATTTAGGATTTCTTTCTTTACACAAGTAGTTTAGCATTTTGACAATTGTGCAAATTGGTGAGATTTGCTTGGTTCCGCTTAGAGATTGCTCAGCAAATTAGATCTGCAAGTTGATGTTTTTCACTGATTTTGGAGAAAATTTTGCCAGTTAATTCACTCCCATCTACTTCTGATACTCCATGTTTTGGACCTTTTAGCTGATGTCTATTCATGTTTTACAGTATTTTCTACTTTCCTACTGAAAACTTTTTATTGATCTGTGTTCAGTTTCACTTATCATATTTTCTGTTCTAGTCCATTGTTAAGCTTACTCAGTGAAATTTTCAAGTATTGTATTTTCTGATTCTAGAATCCCATTTTTAAATAGTTTGCTGTACAGTGAGTTTCTGTCCATTTATTTTTTAACCATATTTTGCTTATAGTGTTTGAATATTTATAACTCCTTTAAAATTCTTTTCTTCTTATGTCAACATTGGTGTCATCTCTGTATGTTTGTATGGCATGCTTTATTCCTAATGGTTATATTTTTATTTCTCCATGTATCTAGTAATTTTTAATTTCATGTTGTAAATGTAGAAAATCTGTTGTAAAAGTTTTGCTTTCTGTTAATTTCTGCAGAGTTTAGTTTCTGCTTTGATTAATAGTTTGGTAAATTTATTATTGAGGCTTTATTTACATAGATAATGGCCAAATTTTCTAACTAATTTTAACTTATTCTAAAATAAAAAAAATTTTGGGATAGCTTATTGATAAAGTTATTGACTTCTAAACTGTGAACATTCTTAAAATACTTTACTTTTTTTAAGGTTTAGACTAAGTTCAAAATTTAGAAATCTGTTCACAGCAGTAATTTTTGCTTACAAGTTACAATAATACATATGCATGAGTGCTTTAATTTATTCCATTAGAGCACTGTGCTAATGTCAGGGGTTCAGCTGAGTGCCTTTTGGTTTGTTTACTTTTGTTCTGATTCTTGGTCATCAGTTGTTTCCTTTATAAAGGCTGCCTTGCAAAATCATGCTGTTTATCAGGACTGGAATGAATGTAAGTAGGTTAAGTAAAAGTTTAAATCTGCTACTAGGAAACAAGTTTTTATATTGAGTAGCAGTGTCACTGTGTACATAAAAACTTTTTTATTGCTGCTTTTATGCATTCAGTATTATAGGTGATGACAGTTTAAGAGCTGAAAGTGTGGTCTTTATTCTTAATTTGAGGCGACATATTATTTGGTGATGATTCAAAAAACAGTGTAACTTCCATTCAGTATGACACAGATTTATAAATACAATACTAGTATTAAGGTGAAGTTAGTAAGGTTAGGGAAGCTGAGCAAGTTGTACAAAAAATATGGAATTGAAGGTGAGCATTGTATTAGTGAGATTTGATTAAATGGACAAAGGGTAGAAACACTAAAGAACCATAAAATATTTATGACTGAAACCATGTAGGAGTATTAATCTGCCTTGTGATTACAGTTGGATGTAACCAAGTGTGTTTGAATGGTAAGGCACCAGAGTTCACTCCTTGAATGCAAGGTCTGTGGTTCTTGTGCATCTCTGACCCTAGTGCCTATGATCCTCGCTAGATGATGACAGTAACATGTGCCATTGTAAGAAAATTAATATTTTTTTTTAGGGTTAGAAACACTGTTTACAATAAACACTTGTGGAACAGATTAGAATAAACATTCCATTTCAGATTGAAGAATTTGAGATTCTGTTGACAGTGAAGTACTGAAAATGCTCATTTACCTCTTAAATCTGGGAGTAATGGGTTTTTGGAGAAGTATTTTAGGAAGATTACATTATAAGCAGGTGATGTATTATGAAATTGTGTTTTAGGATGATTAAGAGTGACTCTTGCTCAGGAGTTAAATAGATATGTCACAAAAGCCCAATGTAAAAAGTAACTCAGGAGATATAAGAAAAAAAATAATTATAAGGATGGTGGAGAAAGAAGCAAAGGGGAATCAAAGATGTTGCTAGTTTACAAATCTGGTTGACTTGGATGATTATAGTATTACTTGTGGTGTTAGAAATATTAATAAGGATTGATATTGTCCATAGGCATAGGAGGAATAAATGAAAGTTATTTGATGAATTTGGCTTTAGATATTGTGAATTTTAAGTGATGGCAAATTACTAAAAACAAATGCTTTCAGTAGAAATCTGGAGGCTCAGGATCCAAAGTGCAGAACTGAATTTAAAACTGGGAATGTGCATTTGGAAATTTATTATCCATAGAGGACAAAATTACAAAACTAAACGAGCCATTCAGGGGTTACAACATAAAATCAGAACACATAATGAAAGGCAGGTGCTTTCAGTTTTTAGGTGTTTTTTTTTTTTTTTTTTTGGAAACAGAAGTGAAAGTATATAAAAGAGAGACCCAAAGTTTAAATCTGAGGGAGGCCAAGTGGTTCATAAGGTTTGATGCCTTAGTGCAGGGATGGGGGAAATACAGCCCATGGTTCATTGTCTATTTTCATAAATAAAACTTATGAACACTGCCACTCCTACTTTTTTACATATTGTCTATGGTTGCTTTTGTGGTATAGTAGTAGAATTGAGGAGTTGGTATGGAGAGCAATTGGATTCTGATTGCCTAAAATATTTGCTGTCTGGTCCTTTACAGCAAAAGTTTGCTGACCTCTGCTATAGAGACATAAGAAATGAAGAACAAGAGCATAGCCTTTATATATATATATATATAAAAAATATGATGCTTTTGGTAACCAGAAATATTTCAGTTTTATCCTGTGGACAAATATCCATTGAGAACCTGCTTTGTGTCTGACACTGGGTTTTGCTGGTATAATCTAGGAAGAGGCTGGGTAGCAGGAAATTAATTAACCAGTATGTAAATGGTCAAAAATGGAAATGGTGAATGTAGAATTTTATTTTATGAATCCAGAAATAAATGATTAGTAATTCAAAGTGTATACAAGGAAGAAATTTTTTAAATATAGGAAAAATATGAAAGGAATATTTTTACAGAGTTCCTCTGGAGAGGCAGAGTGTGTTGCCATTATAGGAATTAATGGTCTAAGACTTGAACACAGGGAGTACATGGGCCTCATTACGGGAAATGAATAGAATTGTTTGTGGAATTAAGTTAAGAATAGTAATTGCTCACACAGCTGTTTTTAAATAGCAAATTGTGTTAGGTAATCAGCAAAAATTCACAAAAATGTACTTGATAGTTATACAGAAACTGCTTTATTGGTACTGACTTATGGTCGTAATGGGTACTATAAAAACAAACAAACAAACAAACAAAAACCCTTTGTATGCAGTTTTCACACTGATATAGCATTGTATCTTTTTTTTTGTTTAATGTGTAAGTGCAATTGTAATATTTTCACCTTTTTTTCTAACCACCAAACCCAAATATAATTGCCTTGTTCAAGAAGAGCAGCAGCAAGAACTTTATGAGCTCACAGAGCAATGAGGTGTACTCTTACTGAAAGGAGGAATATGTTTGATTGCTTTTCTGTCTTCCTTCTAGATAAAAATGGAATGTTTTATTTGTGTGACTGGATTTAGGTCTTTCTAATTTGTTTTTTGTTTGTTTCATGTAAGTGTATTTTGTTTGACTATATTTCCATCCTTTTTCTGGCATTTGGATTTTCTTTGGACTCCATTTTAGGTTTTTTACTGACTTTAACAATGCCTCTGTCTTTTGTTTTGGTTAGCTTCTCTAGATTTTAAAATACATCATTAACTTTTCACAGACTATTGAGAGTTAATATTGTACAACTTCACATAAAATACAGAAATCTTTTGACCTACGTGTCTGTTTTACCTTATGGGTCCAGTTGCTCATCTCTATGCTGTTATTGCCTTGTGTATTATATTTAAAGGCATTGTAACTCCTATGAGATAATGTTATTTTCCCTTTAAACAGCTGTGTTTTAAAGACATTAAAAGGAGAAAGTCTTTTTACTTACTATGTTGATGCTTTTTTTTTCCTTCCTCAAGATCCAGGTTTCCCTCCAATAACATTTTCTGTCAGCCTGAAGAACTTATTTTAGTGTTTTTTGTACTGAAGTTAGTTGGGAATGAATTCTTAAATATTCTTTTACTTGAAATTGTCATTATTTCACCTTTATTCTTGAAGGATACTTTTGCTCTCCCTGTCCTTCTGTCCATTCCCAGCCCGATCTCCAAGCACTTTAAGGATGGTTTTGCCACATCTGTTAGCATCCATAGTTTCTGAAGACAAGTCTACAGTAATTTGAATTGTTCCTCTCTATGAAATATATCCCTTCCTAGTAATTTTTGAGGTTTTTCTCTTTAATTTTGGTTGTCAGCAATTTGATTATGATATGCCTGTGTTTGGTTTTCTTTGTGTTTGACCTGTATGACTTGGACTGAGTAGAGTCTTTAATGGGCAAGTTTGTCACATTTGTGAGTTTTCTGGGGGGTCATTATGAAAATATTTTTCCTACTTTGTTTCCTCTGTTCTGTCATTATCATCTGTGGCTAGCCTTTTAATATCTTCCCCTTAGGTCTCTGAAGCCCTGGTTATTTTAATCTTTTCTTCAATTGAATAATTTCTGTTCATCTGTCATCAAATTCACTTAACTCTTTTCCCTGTTGTGTCTCTTCTAGGAAATTTTATTTTAGATATTTAATTTGCTGTTTAAAAAATGTTTTTGTTTTCTTTTAGATTACTGTTCTTTTCATTCATTACCTTCATGTGTGCTTTCCTCATTGAGCACATTTATAGTATCTGTTTTTATGTCCTTGTTTAAAAATCTCAACCTATCATTTTGAACTTACCCTCTGTTGACTATCTTTTCCCTTGAGATTGAATCACATTTTTTACCAAGGAATTTTAAATATTGTCAATGTTATTTGTGGAAATTTTGGTTTCTTTCGTGGTCCTTCAAGGTTTTTTTTTTTTTTGTTTTTGTTTTTTTTTTGTTTTAGTGAGCCTTTAATTTTGTTAGACTCAAATTCTAACTTGGCTGAGGATAGCACCTGCTCAGATCTCATTTTGTTTGTCTGTCCTCAGCTGCAAACTGACTTGGGCCTGTCCTTTAATGTGGGCTTAAAGACTGGGGCAAATATATACCAGAAATTTGGCACTTTTTTTGGGGCGGGGGTGTCTTTTTCCTTTTGGAATTCTGTCCTGACTTTTTGGTGATTGTGGCTGTTCTGGCTCGGTCCTCTTTTTCTTCAGGCCAGGAAGACAATGGGTTTTCTGTTGTAATTGTAGTAGCTTGAGCTTATGGATGCTTGCCTGCAGGACAAAGTTTTTGGAATGGGAAACTCACCTGTTCTGGTCTCTAAGACCTATTAAAAAGAGCAATTCACTCATCCTGGTACCCCATATATACTGAGGATTAACTGTGTACCTCCCTCCCTCCCTCCTTCTCCCCCTCCCTCCCTCTCCCCACCTCCCCGCCCTCCAGGATTTATTGAAGCTATTTGTAGGAGCTTTCTGTACCATATTGAAAGCAGAGTTCTTCTTGTCACTTTTAGGATTTCCCCTACATATTTGTAATCTGCCCTTAAAGATAATACTCCTTTTAAAAATAATAATAATTATTTCACTCATTCTTGAAAATTTACTTAGATTGCTTGACATCATTGTTTTATTTTAGATTTTTTGGGGGGTGGGTAACAGGGATTGAACTTAGGGGCACCACTGAGTCACATCACCTGACCTATTTTGTATTTTATTTAAAGACAGGGTCTCACTAAGTTGCTTAGCGCCTTTCTGTTGCTGAGGCTGGCTTTGAACTCCTAATCCTTTTGTCTTCGCTGCCCCAGCCTTTGGCATTACAGGTGTGCGCCACTGTGCCTGGCTGATTATTTTTTTTAAGCTTCCTTTTTTGTTTCTAAGTTTTTATGACAGATTGTCATGTGAATGCACTAATTTTACATTTCCTTAATTATGCAGTAGTCATCTGAATGCAGAGTAGCACTTTTCTGCTAGGTACCAGAAGAATGTAGAGATGAATAAGTATGTTACATCCTATAAAGTTTTGTTGATGTGATATACATGAAAAGAGTCATTTGTGTTTAAGACAAAAATAAATGCAAATTAATTTCTGATTTAGAATTAATTAATATAGAACGCTTTAGGGGAAGGGTATTTAATTTTAGCTTGAATTACAGAAATTCAATAGGTAGGAGAAAGATTAGGGTGGATTTTCTAGGGCAAGGAATTAGTGGAGATAGAATATAAATATATGATCAGTCTTCACATGTTTAGGGAATATTCGGTTAATGTCTTGAGGATGGAGCATTGAGTTTGTGAAGGGGTATAATAAGTACTAAAGCTGAAAAGGTAGATTGAGACCATGCTTTGGAGTGTGGATATCATTCCTGGAGTAGCAGAGGATCACATTTGAGGAATGAATGGATTTGACCCAGTGTTCTACTTGCTTCTCAGGTGCAGTGGGAAAGCCCTTTGTTTTTACCAGAAACTCGACTGCTATTTCAAGAAGACATTCAGAGATAGTTCAATAATTAATGTCTCTTTGGACAGAGCAAATCCTCTACCAGGTCACTAGATGGTTTTTATTAAAAAAATCCCCAAATTGGGGGATAGGGTTGTGGCTCAGTGGTAGAGTGCTCCCCTAAGCATGAGACACTGGGTTTCATCCTCAACACCACATCGATGTAAAAATAAAGATATTGTGTCCATCTAAAAACAACTAAAAAAAAATATTAAAAAAAATCCTCAAGTTGTCTTCTGGGAACTTGTTAATTTCAATTGTTGCCCATCAGGTGGTTTTTATTTTTTTCTTAGAGACCCAACATTTCCTTACTGCCCTGCATCTTACCTCTTTTTTTTAAATTATTAATTAAATCACTAGATTTTCATGTTTAGTTAAATCTTTATGTGGCCTTTATGTCAGAGTAATGTGGTTATTAACAATAGCATATCTTTGGAGATTATTTTCAAAATTGGCCATGATGTTGATGAGACATTTATTATGATATTCCACTGTATATTGTCACTAAAGACTTTACGATGAATTTGTATTTGTAAATCTTTGTTTTCAACAATGCCAAACAAAAAATGTGCTTGAATTTTAAAAGGTGACCTGAAAGGATGATTCCTTCTAATCTTTTTACAGACTTAATTTCTCACATGTGTTTTGTTTTTAAATTAGATTGTTTTATTTGACAGTCTATTGCACAGAATCTCTTGTAAATAAAAACAAAAGCTTTATAACCTATTTTATACCTTAGATGAGGCAGCATATCTTTAAATTCCTCTATGACATTAATATTTCCCTAGCCTTTTCCCCTTTTGTTTTTTTTAAATAATTGTAGCATAATAACAAAGAACTTGCTATTCTAATTTATCCTGTGTTGCAGTGAAATTCAGGAAGAACAAATTGATAGATTATTTCACGTGTATTTAAAATCTGAAAACTACAATGAAAAATGTTAGTGGTAGGTTTTTAAATGCATATTACATAAGTTGATTGCAACCTTTGAATCTTATGTAAAGGAATATCTTACTAAGTGAACAATTGAATAAAGAATCTGTCAAAGACAGACACTTTCATAGCTTTGGTTATCAGATACAGTTATCAGATACAGTTTTCTTTCATCAAATCATTTATTGAATCTCCCTATAGCAGATGGTAATCCTGCAACGTATATTACTTTTCACTTATTTGTGACAGTGCTGGAGTTTGCAATTTTTCGAATGTTTTACTTGCTAGAATAAAAAACTCAATTTTATTGCTGGAAAAGACAGTGTTTGAGGGGATTCAGTTGTATAGGCACCCCTATGCTCTTCCTTCCAACTCCATATGTATCTCTTCCACAGGGCTGGAGTCTAATGCATGGTGCCTAAGCATTGTGGCCATATTGGCTTGCTATTCTCACTGCCTTTGCTGTAGGGATGTACCACTTTCCTTTCTTTGTTCTTTTTTATCTCCCTCTTTCTTCCTTTCATTGTTCCTCAGCTTGGTAAACTCTCCCAATTCCAGTCTTCCTTCTCTGTTTACCCTAGTGTTTGATTTTCTAGGGAAAAGTCATAGAAGAAACTGGGTTGTTGTGTCAACAGCTTTGCACCTTTTTTCAAACCTTTTTACCTCTAGGTGGGTCTTGTCTGAACCTGTTTGCATCTTGAGTGATGTCTCCCTGAAGTGCTTTAAACTCTGTAGTGTTGATAATCTTTGTTTGTAGGGCCTCTGGGGAAAAAGCAGTTGTTTAGGGCATACAAAAATCATTTCCCTTAAAAGGAATCTGTTTCCAGTTTTTGGTGATGGATGAAAACCTAGAAAAGCCTTTAGGAAGGACTCTGTTTTAGCACTACGAGGGGGAAAAAGTGGTTTTGAAGCTGAGAGATGGTTTTATGATTGACTGTAGATAGAGTCCTCATTCAAAAACAAATGGTGGTAGTGGTGGTGGTGGCAGTGAAAGAGAAGCAGGTAGACTGTATCTGTGTTTTTTTAATTGAAAAGGGAGTAATTTAATGCTACACAAAGACTATCTGGTCCTCAAAGAATATTACTTTCTGACATCTTTTTAATATTTTTGATTGTAGGTGGGCAAATACCTTTGTTTTGTTTATTTATTTATATGTGGTGCTGAAGATTGAATCCAGTGCCTCACACATGATAGGCTAGCACTCTACTGTTGAGCTAGAGTTCTAGCTCACTTTCTGACATCTAGAAAATGCAGTTTCGACTTTTTGTTCCTTCTCCCAACCTCTGAGAGAAATATTGGTATGTTTATAGTTTCTGATTTGCTTTTAATTACTAAAGGAGGCAGATTGCTTTCATTAAATTCACAAATCATTGTCTTAAAAAATGAAGCCTAAAATCCCATGTTTGTTCTTTATTGGAAAATACAAAATAAAAGTAAGCATAGTTTTTTAAAAATGAAGCATGTGAAATAAAACATTTTAGATTTTGTTTAAATTGGTTTTATTCAGAAAGGCAGGTACTAAGAGATTCTGTATATAAAAGATTTTAAAAGGAAAGGAACATTTAAATTTGTATATAAATTCTTGATTATCCTTTAGAAAAGAAACAGGACAGATTAACTTACCAGAAAGTTCTAACAATACTCTAATTATGTCTATCATTCAGTTATTTCTAAGCCTTAGCCTTCTCTTAAATCTGTTATTTAAGTCTGTAAAGGAGCTAACTTCTCTAAAATTATTTAATTTACATGTCTGTACTAGACATGACAATGAAATAAAATACATGGGAATGATATATTTTCAGATATATCTTAACAGAAATGTTACCCCTCCTCATCACTGTTTTGTAATTGTGGTGTATTTACTTGTTTATTAGATTTTGACTGATTTGTATAATATCTATGTTAAGAAGTTCATCTTCTATGTTCAGTTTCTTTCTTCTACTTACCTTGGTCTTAGGCTAAAGCTTTCAACGCTTTATTATTCCTGTCATATTTCTGTGTTTATACATCTGTTGTCTTCAGTAAAAAAGAGTCATTGATACAAAAAGATGACTCGTGTCTTTGTCAGTGCCAGCCACGACCATTTACTTGGAGTCTGAATGTTAACAATAAAAGTACAGAGCTCTGACTTTAAAACCTAGCCAGATCTTTGTTATTTTATAGCATCCTTTAAACCCTTTGCCACATCCAAGAGCAGTGATATGTAGTGTTCTTTAGCTGTTGGCTCAATTACCTAATTAATAACTATTTTATTTAATTAATGTTCATGTTTCTCTGTGGAAGGAATTAGTGCCACTTAATAAAAAGAGTATATGGTTTCAGAGAATTTCATCTCTTTTAAATTTTGCCTGAGATTTATCTGTTGCTAGCACCCATCTTTTCTGTATTTTCTTTCACAAAATGTATTCAACATAACGTGGAAGTCTCATATTAATCATGCTATAAGAAAATTCAGTCATACAAAGAATCAATTGTGGTCTGATTGTTTTCATTAGAATGGGACTAATCAAAATAAGTTTTCATTATACAATCAATGAAAGTGTGGTGTTTTTGCATATAATTTTCATAAAATTAGTTGCAGTTTCATGTTCCATTATAATGTAGGTAAATAGTTTTGTAGGTAAATAGAAGCTTTTGTTTTTTGATTGGGTCTTATAGGAATTCTATCTGCCACTCTGTAGTGTTGGTTACACTGAAAATGTTTGGTACATAGTTCATAGGTAACCGGTGATACTGGAAAGATGATCACAAAGTGTTTTTTACATGACACTTTCCAAGTTAGTAGATGCTTTCTTAAAATTTGAAACTTTAATAAGAAAGTTTCTCCCAAAATGAACAGAACATTCTAAATTTTTATACATAATTTCTGTTTTCAAATATTCTGGTTTACTTGAAATTGTACCAGGAATATTATCTATACACAAATCACCTTTATCTACAGAGGATACATTATTCCAAGGCCAAATTCTGTACACACTTATTTTCCATTTACATAAAACCTATGAGAGGGTTGAATTTTTAAGTTGGGCACAGTGAAAGATTACAGTAACCAATAATAAAATAGAGCAATTATAATAGATATATTTGTAATAAAAGTTATTAAAAGTTAATTGTTTATTGTAGAATTTTCCATTTACTATTTTGAAATTGTAGTTTGCCAGGGTAAGTGAAACCTTGGACATAGAGAACTACTGTATGAACACTATGTTTTCTCTTTAACTCTTTAACATGTTTTAACAGTTCTTGTTTTTTTTTTTTTTTTTTAAATCACTTGCTACAAGAAGTATAGACATAAAAAAGAATAGAGTTCTAAGAACTGAATTCTTATTAATTAGGATGCTTTGCTTTGGAAACTCTCACCCCCTTTCCCTGTTATTTTTATTTTATTTCATTTTTTAATGTTGTAGTTGGACGCAATATCTTTATTTCTATTCATTCATTCATTTATTTTTATGTGGTGCTGAGGATTGAACCCAGCGCCTCACATGTGTTAGGCGCGCGCTCTACCGCTGAGCCACAATTTTGTTACCCATCCCTTCATTTGATAATTCTGTCCTATAAAAGAACTTTGGGAACCATGGCAAGTTACCAGAGAGATTGTGGCATTTTATTTACCATACACCACAATTTCACCTAAATTGCAGAGGCTTTCCAGGAATGTTCTGAAAGAGAAAGAGGGCCTAAATAAATTTACTAGAGTATTGTCATTGTAACACCTTGATTTTCACATGCACAAATGAAGCAAAGCCAGTGTTTTATATTTATCTTAGTAAAAAGCTCAATTTGGGATTAGGGAATATACCCTCCTAGGAATCAACTATATGAAAGACTGGATATGAAAGACTAGAATTATCAAAAAAGAAAAGGCAGAAGTATCAAGTTAGGAGATCTTCAATTCCTCCAACTTCATCTGGGGACTGATGGGGAGGTAAAATAAAGGAACCCAAGCTTCAGAAGGTGCATTAAGAAACAAAGAATTGGTTTTTTAGTGATGGTCACTGATCCTTTCTCACAAAGTGGTTCTGCTTTTTTGGAATTAGATTGTGTGTAATTTTAGAGAACGTTAAAGTGTTACCAACAAAATTACTAGGGTAAGTTGTCATGTTTTGATTAGTTTTGATATAATTAATGTTGATTTGATATGGTTTGATATAGTTTGCCTTAATTTGATATCTCTAGTAAGGAATATCTGATCACTGATCTGATAGAAATCAATTTTATAAAATTGATATTTGTTTGACTTGCTTCATTCATATTTTTGTGGTTTAGGAACTAAAGTTTCATATTTTCATGTAGGCACTAAGCTAGAAGAAGTTTAGAATCTACTCATAGGAGTATGAGTGGATGGGAACAGAAATGGAGAAGTCTAGAATGTTAAAATATCCAAAGAAATATTTTAGTTCTGAAATTCCATAATTACATAGGGTATTGCTTAGAGAATACTGGAATAGTGATGAAGGAACTCTGAAGTAACATCTTCTTCAGATTCCTAGGGCAAGGATTGATATTCAGCTAGTTCCATAAAAATGCAAGTATACTTACTGAATGTGAATTAATCTCTGCTATACCATACAAAAACATCCACCAAAATATTTTTTTTTTGGATTTATATATTTTACTTTTTTCTTTCCTTAGGTATGGATGAACGTGGAGGTACAACATCTTGGGGAACAGGTGGTCAACCAAGCCCCTCCTATGACTCATCTAGAGTAAGTTTTCTTATTGACTCTATTTTGGGGCGATACTGGGGTTTGAACACCCAGAGGCTTGTAGGTGCTTAGGCAAGCACTAGTTCACTGAACTGTATCCCTAGTTGTTTTTTTTTTTTTTTTTTTTTTTTAAATTTTGAGACGTGGTTTCAATAAATTGCTGAGGATGACCTTGATCTTGTGGTTCTCCTGCCTCAGCCTCCTTATTAGCTGGGATTACAGGCATGCACTACCAGGCTGGCTCTTATTAATTCTTGAGTAGAAAGGTAAAGATAATTTGAATAAGTAATTTCTTTGCTATGTGAACTCTTAGATAAATGAAGATAATTTATTTTCATGAAGATAGACTACTCAGTCACTTCACTATAGACTTAATTCTTATTAAAAACTGTCATACTTTGGGGATTTATTGTATTTTGTGTTATTTCTGTATTTGAACTTGCCTGCAGTACTCCTCATGAAATCTAGAGGAGCTCAGAGTGCCTCATTGTATTTATATAGTCATGTTTCTTTGTGCTAATTTGATTTGAGAAATGGCATTAGCTTTCAGAGCACAGGCTTTCAGCCTCTCCTCTTCTAGTCTTATTCTACTTGCCACCAGCTATTTCTGTGAGGAACTATACAGTCCCATTTCTTAGAAAGATATCAAAACAGAGACGACATTTTTTGGTTGACAATTAGGAGAAAATAAGACCAAGCTAATACTGTTCTACATACAGAAAGTTCAAAGATTAGAACCTTTTTTACAGAAACAAACAGAAATCTCAAAAAAAAAAAAAAAAAAAGGAAAATGAAAAATTAGATCAAAGAATTGCAATGAAATTATGACTATGTTCCCAGACTCACTAGTAAACTGGTGAGTTTAAGAGATAATTTCCCAAAAGGCCATATTTAAATGAATAATGAACTATTTCTTATTTCTCTCAGAATTAACCAAGAGAAGATAAACAGGAATAAAATTTATCAGTTCTTAGCCCTTGAAGTGAATTGGTTTAAATAGAAGTAAAACTGAATGTGTGATTGGAGTTCATAGTCTCAGAATGGATTATAGCCTTTTGCATTGAAAATGCTCTGTTAAAGTACTTCTTAAAATAATGAGGTTTTGCTGTTGTATTTGGTCATAGTATGTTTTATTTAAATACTTTGTGAAGAACTGGATTAGTTATGTGGAATCTTAGAGACTGCAAAACATAGGATTTTAAGTTTTTCCTTTGGGAATCAGTGGCTGAGAAATCTACACTGCAGTGTAAAGAGCCCTGTGCTGCCTATCTGAAGACTTGGATTTTACTGTTGACATCACTATTAACTAACCAAAATTTAATCTTGGACACATTATTATTATTGGGGATTGTTAACTAGATGGATATACACATTTCTTTCCACCTTTAAAAGTTTGTGATACTTTGAATAATATTGTGAATGAAAGAGGTAGGTTTCCTGTTTAGATTTTGGAAATAACAGCTTTATTTGGTGGGGAATTGACAATATGCTATTTATTAATATTAGAATATTTTCTTTTAAAGGCTTGAGTTACTGTGTAATAATAGGTTATTTCTTAGAGTAATTTAAATGGTGCATTTGTATTTGATATTCATTTCCTTCTCAAAGTTTTTTGTTTTCCTACTTGAGCACTATATAGGATTTTAAAAGAATATAATAATGTATCTAAACATTTATGTAACTTGTGATCCTGGAATTAAGTTTAGCTTCAGAGATGGGATCCAGAGAAAACTCTGCCTTTCTTCTTGCTATTTGATTTATAGGTTAGATGTGTAATGCTGTCTTTTATTCCTATTATATTATTTTGAGTACAGGTTATTTGCAGTACAATGTTAGAATTGATTATATAGTGAAGTAGTTTTCTATTAAAAAAAAAAAAGATTAGTCTTTAGGTATTCCCAGCCTACTGTACAACCTTATTTGTATTTCACCTTGTTTATTTGAGTGATCAAATAGGATGATGATCCAGTGCTATCCTTCTTTATTTTTGTTCCTACTGAAATCCACTTTTCCACCAATTTCCCTCCTTTTATTGTGGTCATAGTCTGACCCTAAAATGATTTAGTGAGCTAATGAAAAAGCCACATTGTTTGTTTGCTTGTTTTGTTTTCTGAATCCAATTTTAAACTTTCTTCCCCCTTTAACTCTTCTCCCTCAGAGAGATACTCATGGTTACTTTTGAAGCTTCCCTCAGGACTAATTTTTATAGGAAGATTATCAACTTTTAGTGTTTCATCATTAGATACTGTTTACTGTCTTCATCATGTTTTTCATAATTTTAAGAATAAATGGTTATAATCGTGTTAATAAAACTCTAATTTGTCCAAAGTAATTCATTCTTCTGCCTATTTTATCATGTTGAGGTTTTTAAATTCCTGTTTTATATTTTAGTACATTGAGGTTTTTAAATTCAGAAATAAATATTAGATGTTGGCTAAAAACAAATTTTGATATACTACCACTAAAATAGTTAACTCAATGTAAACTTTAACAAAATTACAAATACTTTTGCAAAAATCATGTGAAAAAATTAATTTAGATTTCATTACATTGTATTGACTGTACATTCCATTACAGAAAATTGCATTGTTTAAAATTGAGTCAAAATTGATTCGATTTTCATTAACATCACTGAATAGAAAATTTTGTTATTTTAGTTTTCATAAAATTTGAAGGGCCTGGTATACAAAAATAATACTGAAAAAACTACAGAGTACTTGGATGGAGTTATGAAACACACGCTTTTGATTTACATGGGTTAAACTATATAAGCTGCTGTTTTCCCCACTTTTTGGCCCAATTCAATGCTATAAGAGAAAAAGAATGATTTTTTTGCAGTAATGTAAAACTGTATTTGGCACATGAGCCCTATTAATACTGTATGTCATATACATAGTTGTATAGAAGGGGCTATACAAAATCATGTAGGTTGAATTTAATATTTATTTAACAGCTTTTCAAAGGAAATCTTTGTGTGCACCATACATGGGTCCTAAATTTACCATATAGATACTAAATTTAAATCTGATTCTAAGATATTTTTCTAGAATAGTAGACTTGTGCACATGAGCTCTAGAAAAGTCAAGTAGTGAAGAGGCACAGATTTTCCTTTAGTATATTAGTCTTACATCCCTTCTCTGAGCATGGAAAAGTCACTTAAGCAGCTCTCCAGTTAGCTGCGGCTATCCCTCTTTTTACCAAATGCACCAGAAATAGCCTCACAGTGTAGATGTAGAGGTAGTTAAATATCTGGTCATTAGAAATATCCACACAGAACCATTTAGTGAAGAGATTTTATGAGGTAGACAAGAAATATAAAGTATTTTTAGAAGAAATAATAGACATATTCAGCTTTTTTAGGAAATATGGATTTGAAGCAGGACGTGTTTGAGGCAGTCAGAGGAAAAGAGCACTGCATTTTACCCTTAGATCTTTCTACCCTTGAGTCTTGGTTTCTGTACTTTTAAATGCCTGCTTACTTGTGCAGAACAAAAATACACACATAAAAAGAAGAAAAGAGCATCATAATGTGAAAGATACTTTCAATTTTTAGAAATTTTATAAAAGTCATGATCAAGGTACACTTGATCTTAGCCAAAAGGCTGAGAAGCGATCATGATCAAGGTAAAGCATCAGAGACAAATGAAGAATTTAAGTCTAAGGTAGTATAGACAGGGCAAAAAGAAATTTATTTGATGAGTTTGTCCCCTCCCTTTCTTATCCTTTAGTGCAAAGAAATGCTTTCTATATTTGCTATTGTACCAGGTATAAAAGCCAAATATAGCATAATTTTTCTTTTTTCTTTTCTTTTCTTTTTTTTTTACTATAAAGAAATGATGACTTATTCTAGATTCAGATTTTTCTCCCTCTTGATACCAGGGTGATTCTGACAAGTTATTTAAGTCCACTGTACTTTAGTATATTTATCTGTGAAATGGCATAATGATACCTACTTCATAAGGTTGTTTTGAGTGTTAAATGAAACAATCAATATACATAAAGTGCTTAGATCAGTGTCTGGTACATAGTGCTATGCGAGTGTTGGTTTTAAAACTGTTTCTCAAAATTTGTTAGATCTATATATAACAATTACATAACTGTAAATGAAATGAGTACATTTGCAGATATACTATATTTTAAGTGTAATGACTGAGAATTATTTGCTCAATTAGTCTTACTTAATATACTTTAATTTCTTTAGATCTATAAAGGACATAAATAAAATCAATTTTTCTTCCCATACAATTGCTCACTTCTTTTTTGGGGGGAAGCAAAAACGTCTTGCTATTCAACTTTGATGTAAAAGTTTTTGTGTCTGCCTGATATGATGTTTTATACATAATGTGAGCTGTATATGTGTTTGCTGACTATAATCAAATTGGGGAATAATGATTATATTTACTAGGGTAATTGGATTTGGAGATTAAGGAAGGAAAACTTTAAAATTGACTTAAGATGATGAAGTTTGATGTAGATGATAGTAATATTGATGGTAGTAAGACATTTGTCCATGTTTATGCATTGTTGACCCTATGGTGATTCTACTTAGAAAAGAATTTCATTTAAGATCAAAGGTAATGGATACTTTTATGTGATCTTAGAGAAGTTACTTTACCTCTCTGGGTTTCAATTTTTTATCTCTAAAATTATGATAATTTTATACATATCTTGTACAGTTTTAGTGAAGGTGAAATATAATAATAGCTATTAAATATTTCACTTATTGATACTAAATGGAAGCTGCTTATTATTAATATTACCACTGTTATCAACAAATATCTAATAATTTAATGTACATTTTCATGGCTATATTTCCTGATATGTCTGATCTTTTAAGTCAATGGACATTTCAAGGGACTGTGTTGTCTTAGTTTCTCTGCCCTCTTAGCAATGTTACCATTAATCTAGATCAAGCTCTAAAGAAAGAGGAGTTTTCTGTTGTTATTCTTTTCTAAAATACCAAGTTTTTCATTCCTTCATTTAAAAGGTAACCTTCAGTTTGCTGGTAGTAAAGTACTCAGGGATCATATTTATAGGTGCCATCAGGGATCAGGAATTGGCATTCATTTTCTTTTTGTGATAAAGTTTGCAGATTAAAAGTCATTTGTATTTTTGCTCTTTCTTCCCTGTGCATTTTGCAGTATTATAGAGTTTTCAAACATGAAAGGATGTTAGTTATCTGTTTATACTCAGTCCCTTTATATGATAGTTGAGGAAAACAAGACTTGGAGAGTTTGAGATTTTTGCTAGTTTCACAAAATACACGAGATCTGGATAGCTGTATGACTATTTAATGACAGCCTCTGATGTAGAAGTCAGACACTGAATATTATGCTAGTGTATTTTAATATTCTTACCTTAGTAGCTCCCAAGTCAAAGAACTGGCCTAAATAGTCTGCCATATTCTGAAGGAGTGGGAGAGGAGAAAGGTGAAAAAAAGAAGAGGATCTGCTGCTGGTGAAAGAGGATATGGGGAATAATATGATAGAAAAATTTTCCTAGCAAGTATAGTGTATTGTGAGGTAAAATAAAATTTAAAGACTAAGCGTTAAAATTGACCCAGCTGATTGATGGAGAATCAATGTCTATTTCTGGTATTCCTAATTCTTCCCTTTTTGGCTCTGACCAAGTTATTTCTGTTTAGCCCAATGCCCACCCCCACCCCATGCCTATCCATTGATAGAAATGTCATGGATACTAATTATTTCACTACAATTCTGGACTTATGCCTGTTAGCAAAGAAGGAGAAACTGCCAGTGACATGGTAATGAATTGGCTTTAAAATACTTCATTTAGCTGATGTATATGACTCAGCACAAAAGGATTTTAAATAAGTAGATATATTTTGAGGCCTTTCATTTTAATACTTGCTGTGACTTCCGCTACCTTCAGCAATGAAAGGATGCCAGGGTTCAGCTTATTTAGACAGCACCAGCCGCGGTTGCTTCACAGAACATTTATCAGGAACACACATGGACGGCAACCTGATAGACCAGATCAGGTAGAAAATGAAAATGCGAGGTTAGAAAGACTTTGGAGTTGGTCCAGTATTCTAAATTTTGTATAGAAAGCCCTGCATTGGGAACTTGGGATGAAGAAAACTATATTCTTACTTTAGTTTTATTTTTTGTTTTCAGATTCTGTGGAGACTAAAATTAAGTGTGTAAGGTTATCTGGATGAGATGAATGTTGTTTGTCTTGCATTTCCTGGACATTTCTGCCACATGTGGCTAAAGGGAACTTTAATTTTGCTTAGTGCTCCTTCCTTTCTTAGCAGGTATTCAATATCTTTTCATCATGTGCAAGAGC
The DNA here is from genome assembly GCF_048772815.1 of Callospermophilus lateralis. Taxonomy (NCBI): domain Eukaryota; kingdom Metazoa; phylum Chordata; class Mammalia; order Rodentia; family Sciuridae; genus Callospermophilus; species Callospermophilus lateralis. Next base: position 101,888,322 of record NC_135307.1, read on the forward strand.
TTTGCCAAGAGCCACTCCATAGTTTGTAGATAGAGAGCTAGATATGGGATAATAGAGCCTTGGCTTCCTTCATATACTATCTATAAAACATACAGAGGTCATTCTGACCTCAGTAAGGATTATACTGGCTGGAATTTTGGATTGACCAGTTGAGTAGTTCCTTTACATTTGACAGCAGAGGCCATCGGAATTTCTAGGGCAGAAGGAATATGTTTTCCTCTCCCATTGGAGCGCAGTGGTATGAGAACCTCCCTTACAAATAAGGATATTAATAAGTGTCTGCTTTTAAGAAATTTTTGCTTCCCCAATTTTAAGATTCTGAGATTATTAAATGTATTCAGTTTTTGAAATATTAAAGGTAAAGAAATACATACATATTTTGGAGTTCAGGAAATATGCTTAGAAAAAAGTCATATTTACCAAAGGAGTTACACTTTAAAGCTTAAATTCTTCTAAGATAGCAATGGAAGAGCTATTATATGTAGCGAATAATGAATTCCCAAAATAATGTCATTGGTATTTGAGGTGGGGGAGAGAGTGCTTTGAGTTGTCAGAAAAGAGTTACTAGATAAGACAGTGGACATTTGGGTGAATAGAGGGGAAAGAAAGACAACTTTCTGAAAAGGTACAATAAGAGGGACTCAAGGACAAAGGCCTCCAGTGACTAACCTCAGTATAGAGTAAGTCAACTCATTCTGTCCATGAATGTTATGAGACTAGTAGCCTTTCTCTAAAAGAAATTGGCCTATCCTTCAGGGAGTAGGTAGCTAATTAAAAATAGACTTTTATTCAGGGAATGAATGAATGAAGCATGGATGCAAAATAAAAGAATGACAAATTATAGGACAATGCAGAAAGGTTAATTACATAAATCCATTTGTGTTGAACTAAACTTAGATTAGGATGATAGGAGCCAGATTATAAAGGAATAGAAAGCAAAAAAATCTCACAAAGTAGGAAAATGAAAGTTGGCCCTCCCCCCCCATACTAGGTGACTGGGAAAGATATAAAATCATTTAGATTCACTACTCCCACAGAAAGAGGATACCTGAATTAAATTTCCATTTTTTTTAAGACTGTGGCAAGTAGATATGGTTATTTAAACAAATATCAGATCATTTGATTTTGATAAATAAAATTTATTTACAAGTGGGAAAATCTAATCATATGAATAAAAAATTGCTTTTATTGTCCCTTATTTGTCAGTATTCACGGGTAATTAAGTTTAGGATACCTTTAATGTAGCATAGGTATTTTCTCCAGATTGTTTATTTGCTAATGTTTTATTTCTGAAGGGGAAAAAGGTATAGTTTTTGTAGCTACTAGGAGTTCAAATGGAATAATTAGAAAGGACACACAAATTTTGAAATAGTATTTTATGCCTCTTGATCTCAGGTACAAAACACGAGATGAAGCAGTTAAATAGCAAAGCAAGACAGAAGGGACAGAGACTTAAAGTAAGTGTTTTCTATATATTGCATCTATGTTCCCATTAATCTCTGTTTTGTTATGTAACTGCTCCTTCAGAATGTTCTGAATGTGAAGAAAACTATGGGTAATAAAAGGGTGTATTTTAAAGTTAGGTTTAAATAAACCCATGAGAGTACGTATTTGTTACTCTTGGTGGTATTCAAAACAGCACCTACCTGTAAACTGTAATCTCTGTAATCTGTAAGTTCTTGGATAAGAAAAACGGGGTTATGATGATATGATGAGAGCACCTTTATATCTCTTGCCCACAGAAATCACAAACTGACTGGGTTACCCATTGTTCTGTTTTATTCCAGTAAAAATTGTTTTTTAGTCTCACCTTTATTCCTAGAGACAACAACTGTTGAGATGCTCCATTTTAGATCTTTTCAGAAAGAGCCTTTAAGTTCATTTCTCCCCTTAATGTGAGTTTCACTTAATTTAGTATGCCTATACATCTGTATTAGGACCTATCTGGTCTTTACAGTTCTCTCTTTATTTTCTCATTGTTTAAATTTTAAAGCTAACAAATAGAAATCATATCACATTACTCTTTCAATCTTTTTAATGTCCCTTCTTGTAAATTCTTAAGTTCAGTCCCTCCCTTCCTCCCTCCCTCCCTTTTTTTAAGACCATTCCTTTAGTATTTTTCTGAGATTTCTTAGCAGTGGAAATAAAATGCAGGAGATTCTGAATAGTATTTTTAAACCCACTTAACTTATTTTTATTAATAGTAATAATTATAACTAGCCTTTTTCACCATATACAGAGTTCACTTTCTTGTGTTGCCTTCATTGATCTTTATACCAAGTCATTGAGAAATCTTCATTTTAGACATGAGGCTCAGAGATATGCCTTACCAGAAAGGCATAAAAAGTCACCGAAGTAGTTGTTATTCTTATTTGTCCAGGACTTTATGGAAAGATACTCTAGGAATATTAAGATGGTGATACTACCAACATTTCTTATAAGAATACTGTCCACATTTTATATGTAAAGCAAAACAAACACAAGACACAAGCCATTGAATGAATCAGATAGATTTGCTTCCAGGTTTTTTCCTTATATTTAACTTGCATAAATTAATTTTTGAGTCTCTCATTTCTCATCTACTAAGAGATTGGTCTCATGAGGAGTATGTGGAAATAAACTAGAGGAAGTTTTAAAAAATAAGTAGCACATATCTGGAATCTATAGGTGTGTATTCCTCTTTTTACCACCAGTCTCATGAAAAGGTACATGTTCATTCTCTTTTAAAATCATATCGTGAATTTGAATGCCCAACAAGAAGTTCTATAATTTAGAAAAAGTAGATTTCATTTATGAAATTAAAGCTATCACAAAAGTTTATTGCATTACAGATTTTAGGAATTTGGACATTATTGGGAAAACGTAATGGGGCAACTTAGATTCTTAGAATGTACTTTATGACAGAATAAAGATTCGTACATTTTCAGTTCCTCAAATCTTTTTAAAAGAATATGTATCCCACAAGGTAGTTATGAAATTCAAATGAGCATATGTATGTCAGAGGCTTAGCATGATCAATACATTTTAGTTCTTTATGTAATTACTTTTCTTGTCATATTCTCTGATAATTTTATTAGATTATAACAAGCTTGAAATGTTTCTCTTTGACATATTGAACTCATTCTTAAATCTTCATGTTATCAAATGAAATAATTTTAATGTAATTTTGTATCATAATTAGTATGGTGCTTTGTATATGGAGCAGAATATATTCTTTGGTGTTTAGGAAATTATTCTGAATTTATTTGTGATTAAGCAATAAAGTACCAGCTGTCCTGTGTCAAATACAATAATGCATAGCTCAATGGCGGGGGCATGTTTTAAAAAGAAATGTGTTGTTAGGTGATTTCATCATTGTGTAAACGTCATAGAATATACTTACACAAGACTCGATGGGATAGCCAGCTACACACTGAGGCTATGTGGAATAGCCCATTGATTGTTCCTAGACTCCATAATACAGTACTGAATATTGTAGGCAAGGGTACACAATGGCAAAAATTTGTTTATTAAAACATATTTAATAATAGAAAAAGTACAATAAAAAATATAGTAGAAAATGTAAATAGTCCGTCTTCCGGTGCCCCATACAGGACTTGTAGATACTTGGGGGTGAAGTCAATCAGTGAGGGAGTGGTGAGTGAATGTAAAGGACTGAGACGTTTAGACTTTCAACACATTATATACTTAGGTAACAACAATTTATAAAATTTGTTTTTCTTCAGCAATAAATTGACTTGAGCTTACTATACTTTTTCATGTAATAAACTTTAAAAAACCTTTTTGCTCTTTACTAATAACACTTAGCTTAAAACATTGTATAATTGTACAAAAATATTATCTTTATGTCTTCATCTTATAAGCATTTTATTTACAATTTATAATTAAAATATTAATATTAATTATATAAATTATTTCACTATGGCATTTTCGTACATACATATATCACATGTTGATACCCCTCCCTTTTAACTTTAATTTTTTTTTTTTTAGTTGTAGGTAGATACAGTACCTTTATTTTATTTATTTATATGTGATGCTGAGGATCGAACCCAGTGCCTCACATATGCTAGGCAAGCACTTTATCACTGAGCCACAACCCCAGCCCTCCTGTCTGCCCTCCTTTCTATCTCTTTTTCCCAGTCCCTAATACTCTCTCTACTACTCTCTTAACACTTTCAGGGTTTTTTTGGTTTTTGTTTCTGTATTTTTTTTTTTTTTTTAAGTTTCCACATATGAGAAAAAACACGTGATGCCTGTCTTTTCTGTGTCTAATTTCAGTCAACATGAGATCCTCCAGTTTTATTCATTTTCCTGTAAATGATGGAGATTTCATTCTTCTTTGTGGATGAGTAAATATTGTGCATATATACCATATTTTAAAATCCATTCTTCTGTTGATGAGCATCTAGGCAGATTTCATATCTTGACTATTGTGAGTGGTGCTGCAATAAGCATGGGTATGCAGGTATCTCTCTTGTATGCTGACTTCATGTCCTGCAGACATATAACCAGAAGTAGTCAGGCTGGATCATATGGTAGTTCTATTTTTAGTGTTTTGGACACTTCACATTGTTTTCCATAGTAGCTGTACTAATTTACATTCCCATCAACAGTGCCTCAATGTTCCTTTTTTCCCACATCTTTGCCAGTATAAAATACATTACTTTTTACTTTTAAACTTTGCTTAAAACTGTGATACAAGCACACACATGAGATTAAGCCTATACAGAATCAGGATCATCAATATCATTGTCTTATTCCTTCATATCTAGTTTCCCTAGAAGGCCTTTAGGTCAATAATTTGCATGGTGCTGTCTTCTCTGGTAAGAATGCTGCCTTCTCAAGTCCTTCCTGAAGGATATTCAAGGTGTTGCTCTTAAAAACAGGCCTATGGTGGTTTGCTTTATTATTATTATTATTATATTTATTTTTATTATTTATCATTAATTTACTTGAAAGAAGATACTGCATCAGAAACATCTGCCTTTACTAAAACTTTATTGTAGACTATGCTTTCAAACATTTTAAGTACTCACTGAAGTCAGCAAAAAGCTTCTTCTAAGCGCTTCACAGAGAATGTTTTTGGTGGGTTCCTCTTTTTCTTCTGCAGTTTGCTTTTCTCTTGTCTCTTTAGCTGTGCATTCATTAGTCGGTAGTTATTTTTAGCTCCATTATAATCTTGTAGGGACTAATGTAGTAGTTTGCAGAAGAATATCGTTGAAAAGTCATTATATAGTGCATGACTATGTCTTCTCTACATTGGTGATACCACTATTTCTCATTGACTTTACTTTTCTCAGTTCCTGCTGGGTAAATATTTTTCTTGATTTCCCACTGACCTTACCTTACTTAGGTCCTTTCCCCTCAGTGTCTTTCTTCCCAAGTTAGAATTTTGCATTCTTCTTTTGAAATTCTGTACTCTTACTTGTGGGCTCTTTATATAAAACTCCTTTGTTCTCCCTCTCCCATTGTTCGTGAATTATTTATTGAGATTCCACTATTTTCTAGTCACTGTAACTAGATGGGAAAAACAAAAATGATCGATTCATATTCCATCAGATTCCTAACATGTAAAAAAATTACATTAATTAGATTAATGTTTTCTCAAACTGTGTTTAATAGGGTATTAATAAACAATGTGCAAAGTTTGATAGTTCAAAATATTTATGTATTATTAGGTTAAAAGGAAGTTAAATGGATTCCTTTGTCATTGGATTTCTCAGTTCTTAAAAAGTATTGCAAAGGGAGTGCTCTTTCTCATGGAAATAACAGGGATTATTGTAGTACCCAGTGATGAGAGTTACTTCATGAGGGTGGTCCAGAGAGAATAGAAGCGATACTGGCTTAAGAAAGCTGCCAGATATATTTTATACGAAGTGGAAAATGGAAATCTGTTTTGCAATACAAGGAACAGTGGATTGGACAAGTGAATATAGTCAAATGGGTTACTTACACTGGGCATCAGATTCCTAACAGATAAGACAAAAACGTTTAATAAAATCAATGGTTTCTCCAATTGTCCTTAGTAGGATATTAATAAACAGTGTACAAAGTTTCATGGTTCAGAAATTTTAGTGAAACAAAAACTAAATGGGTTTTTTTGTCATTAGATTTCTCAGTATTTAACAAGTTATTGCAAATTATCCATTTTCAAGAAACGAATAGAATATACTTCCCACATTCTTCTATTTGTAGAATTACCTCTGTGTCACCTGTGAATTGAGTTTGACTGCAGTAGCATTCTCAAAGAAATAGTAAAATTAGACAATGTAAATGTTTAACTCTTAATTTAGGTCTATGATCTATTTCCATTTTTCTATAACCATGTGAGGGAACTAAGTTTATTTTGTATAACGCTATTCATTTTTGCTAGCACCATTTGTTGAAAGAATTACCCTTTTCTACCCACTAAATTTTCTTATCTCTGCTGAAAATCAAATGGCCATATAGGTGAAGGTCAATTTCTAGGTTCTCAATTCCATTCTTCACATTTATATCATAATCTCTTGGTGAATATATCTTTACAATAAATCTTGATAATCAGGTAGATTAAGCCTTCCAACCTTCTTATTCTGTTTTAAAATTGGGCGATCTTGGTTCTTTGTATGTAAGTTCTCTATTCTATTCTTCACATTCATACCATAATCTCGTGGTGAAAGTACCTTTACAATATATCTTGATAATCAGGTAGTTTAAGCCTTCTAACTTTCTTATCCTATTTTAAAATTGGGCTGTTCTAGTTTTTCTGCATATAAATTGAAAAATTTAAACCGTTATATCAGTTCCTACAAAACTTCTAGGAATTTGGTTGGGATTGCATTAAATTTATAGATCATTTTGAGGGTAATTGACATTTTACAGTATGGAATCTTTTAACCTTTAAAACATATCTCTATATTTAAGCCTTTTTTAATTTCTCTTAATAGTAATGTGTTATAGTTTCAGTGAATAGGTCTTGCACATCTTCCTTTCGGTTTTTTAATGAATACTTCATAATTTTTGATGCTATAGTAAAAGTACCTTAATCTCATTTTCTGATTTGTATACCTTGTTTACCATTTGTAGTATCTGTTTTGTACATTCTTGAGGATTTTCTGTTTGGACAGTATGTCATCCATTAATAACGACAGTTTAACTTTCTTCAATTCTAATCAGGATATTTTTTTTCCTTTGGAACTACCTTTGTATATGTTTTGGTATTCATTTTGCTAAAAACAAATGTTTATATCTGAGCAATATTGATCTGGAGGGTTTTTCTTCTTGTGAACTATTTTGCTATGATACCTTTTGGTATCATGGTGATGCAAGCATGAGAATGAGTTGAGTATTATTACTTCCTCTTCAAATTTCTGGAAGTTTGTGTAGCATTGGTATAATTGTCTCTTGAAATGTTTGGTGGAATTAATTACTGGTAATATCTGGACCTGGAGTCTTTGGGGATGATTTTTAATTAAAGTTTTAATTTTATTAAAACATAAAGGGCTATTCAAGTTTTCTTCTTTTATTTTAAGTTAAGATTGATTGACTCGTATAATTTAAGAAGTCAGCCGCACGACCGACCAGCACGCTGGCTTCGTACAAGAGGTTCTCAGCATAGAAGTTAATTAGTGAGATCAAAATAAACACACAAGACTCAATTACCTTTTCTTTGTCCAGGTCTGAGATGGCCCTCCCTCTGGCTCCTGCCTTGAACCACCCTGTGGGGCAGCAAGGCTTACTCAGGACTAGCAGGAGAGAGAGAGAGAGCACGCCAGAAGATGGCCTTTTATTGGGGAACAAGAAATTCAGGGGAAAATTTTATCCAATGAAGGTCGAGGGGGACAGTATTCCAAGGTCAGGGTCAGTGGTTGGTCTCAGGGTCAATGGTCAGTCACACCTCCACACGGAAGGGCTCTGCACCTAGAGAGGGTGGGGATTAGTTCGACACGGTTTAGCCAGAACGCCTCACACCCAATCAGGGAGGTGCCCAATCACATGCGAGAATGGCTTCCCACAAGGAAGTATGTTCCTTTATCCTTTTCATCTAATTGGATATAACTTTTTCCTAATATTTTGTTGTATTTTTCTAATGTTTGTATTAGTTATCTCTTGCCATGTTAAATTACCACAAACTAGATGGACTCTGATACTTATCTTCTGAAGCTTCTATGTATGAGGAATCTGGCATAGTTTAATTTGGTCCTCTGCTTTTGGGGTCTCTCATAAGGCTATAAGTAAGGACTGGGATCTCATTTGAAGGACTATTGGACAAGGACCTACTTTTAAGCTCATGTGGTTGCTAATAGGATTCAGTTCCTTTTGGGCCATTTAACTGAGGCCCTCAGTTTCCTCTTGGCTGCTCTCAGTGACTTGCACAAGACTGAAAATATGCTTATTCAAGAGATCCTTAGAATTTTAATACCCTATTTGCCATTGAGCAATTGTTTTTCTTTTTTTTTTTTTAATAGTGCAAAACTAAGTTTTTTTTTTTATTGGTTGTTCAAAACATTACAAAGCTCTTGACATATCAAGAGCAGTTGTTTTTCTTACTACAAACTGTCTTTAAATATTTGGATACTGGCATTTTTTTTTTTAATCAGCAAAAATCTGTTCTTTAGTTGCGTCTTACTTCTAAGTATTTTTAACTAATCTTTGAAATGGGGATTCCACTTTTCAACCAGCCAGACTTTCTAGATTCTGACAAGGTAGCGGTATTGAGGATTCACGATTTATTTTGAAATATAGCAAATAGTATAATTCAGCATATATATAGTATGTTCCAGGGACCTTTAGGTATCCCTGAGATCTTTATAGAGTGTTTTCAAAATTAAAATAATTTTCGTATACAAATAAAACTTTATTTGCTTTTTTTTCTTTTTTCTTGGGGGTACTGGGGATTGAACTCAGGAGCACTCTACCACTGAGCCGCATACATCCTCAGCCCTGTTTTGTATTTTGTTTAGAGATAGGGTCTCACTAATTTGCTTCACGCCTCACTTTTGCTGAGGCTGGCTTTGAATTCATGATCCTTCTGCCCCAGCCTCCTGAGCCACTGGGATTACAGGCATGTGCCACTGCACCCTGCTACTTTTTCATTCTTATTCTTTTCTCACTGTTGGAGATTTTAAAGGCTACATGATACAGAATAATGTGTTTGCTCTGGCAGTTAAAGGGATGTTGGCTCTTGTGTTCTTAATTTTTTAAGGTGTAATTTTGAACATGGTAAGGTTTTCATGTCTTTTAAAAGTAAAAAGAAAAGTATAAAAGTATACTTTTAAAAGTATCTCAGAACTGAGAACAGAGGTGTTCTGAGACCCTGAGAATAGCTGTCTGTTGGAAATGATTCTGTATTAGCCTATCTACCTTACTGCTAGATTTCTTGGTGCTGAAGAGTAAAAAATTAGTGACTAACATTAATCTGCTGCCATACTACTTGAAATTAAATCAGTTCTCTACTGCTCCTTGATTTGGAGAAATTCTCTAAGACACAGTTTTTCCATCTGTGAGACGGGAGAAATATACTATTAGATATGTAGGTTAACATAGGTTAAATTAATCAATCTAAAACATGAAACACAGTGCTGTATCAAAGTAGATAATCAATAAAAGTTAGCTGGGATGACTGTGGTCACCAGAGATTTGCTTAATGATTCTTGTGTTTTCTGATGATCAGTATGTTTCATTTTGCTTCAGAGCATTCTTTTGCAAATCTTAGTGTTATTTCTTCTGCTCCCCCACATTAATTCCTACTGTTTATTTATTTGTTTGTTTGTTTGTTTGTTCTAATCAATTATACATGACAGTAGAAAGCTCTTCAATTCATTGTACACAAATGGAGCAGAATTTTTCACTTCTCTGGTTGTTTATGAAGTAGACCTCACACCATTCATGTAATCATACATCTACATAGAGTAATGACGTCCATCCCATTTCACCATCTTTCCTACCCCTTTGTTAATTTCTACTTTGATGTGCCATTTGAAGCTGTGTTGTTAAATTGACATATTTTAAGCTATTAATACTCAACACAAGAATTTTAACTTAGAATTTGGCAGGGTGATTGGGTTTCATTTAAAAATTCACTGATCATGCCATCCTGCCCCTTAGACTAATAAGTAGTCTAATAATACTAATCAAACCTAGGAAGCTGACATGTGGCATAGCTTAAATATTGTGATTTAGTCATTCAGTTTATCAAAATATTTTTAGATGTGCTTGCTGTATTTTTCCCAAACTGTGAACTCCTTGAAGGCAAAGCCCATTGTATTTATTGTATTCTAGTATCTAACACAGCACCTGATAGGTTACAGGCAGTAATACATGTGTACATATGCACCGTCATACTTACATATGTATGTTTTACCTTTTTACTTTTCATAAGTAATTAGGAAAAAGTCAAGAGAATAAAAAATAAGATTGACAGTTGTCCACAAGTACTCCTGGAGGCATCTAGGTAGGTATTGGTAGTAAACATTAAAAACGTAAGAATTCAAATCAAGCAAGCAAGCATACAAAAGAGAAAATTCATTTTAGTTCTTGTTGATATTGAATCATCATGTTTGATTATATCATCATGTTTGATTACATAGATAGCTTAGTTTGTGCCACTGTTAACCTTAGTATTAAAGTGGCATATCTCCCAGTCTTTCTTAGGAGATGCATTATAAAAAAGAATCTGCTACTGTGGGCTATTATTTTTTTTATTAGTTGTTCAAAACATTACAAAGTTCTTGACATATCATATTTCATATATTTGATTCAAGCGGATTATGAACTCCCATTTTTACCCTATATACATAATGTAGATTCACATCGGTTACACATCCACTTTTTTACCTATTGCCATACTAGTGTATGTTGTATTCTGCTGCCTTTCCTAACCTCTACTATCCCCCCTCCCCTCCCCTTCCCTCCCCTCCCATCCCCTCCCTTCCTGTCTTCTCTCCCTACCCCATCTACTGTAATTCATTTCTCTCTCTTGTTTTTTTTCCCCCTTTCCCCTCACTTCCTCTTATATGTAATTTTGTATAATGATGAGGGTCTCCTTCCTTTACCATGCAATTTCCCTTCTCTCTCTCTTTTCCTCCCCCCTGTCATCCCTGTTTAGTGGTGATCTTCTCATGCTCTTCCTCTCTATTCTGTTCTTAGTTGCTCTCCTTATATCAAAGAAGACATTTGGCATTTATTTTTTAGGGATTGGCTAGCTTCACTTAGCATAATCTGCTCCAGTGCCATCCATTTCCCTGCAAATTCCATGATTTTGTCATTTTTTAGTGCAGAGTAATACTCCATTGTGTATAAATGCCACATTTTTTTATCCATTCATCTATTGAAGGGCATCTAGGTTGGTTCCACAGTCTAGCTATTGTGAATTGTGCTGCTATGAACATTGTTGTAGCAGTGTCCCTATAGCATGTTCTTTTAAGGTCTTTAGGGAATAGTCCAAGAAGGGGAATAGCTGGGCCCAGCTTTCCAAGGAATCTCCATACTGCTTTCCAAATTGGCCGCACCAATTTGCAGTCCCACCAGCAATGTACAAGTGTACCCTTTTCCTTACATCCTCGCCAGCACTTGTTGTTGTTTGACTTCATAATGGCTGCCAATCTCACTGGAGTGAGATGGTATCTTAGGGTGGTTTTGATTTGCATTTCTCTGACTGCTAGAGATGGTGAGCATTTTTTCATATACTTGTTGATTGATTGTATGTCCTTCTCTGAGAAGTGTCTGTTCAGGTCTTTGGCCCATTTGTTGATTGGGTTATTTGTTATCTTATTGTTTAATTTTTTGAGTTCTTTGTATACTCTGGATATTAGGGCTCTATCTGAAGTGTGAGGAGTAAAGATTTGTTCTCAGGACGTAGGCTCCCTATTTACCTCTCTTATTGTTTCTCTTGCTGAGAAAAAACATTTTAGTTTAAGTAAGTCCCATTTGTTGATTCTTGTTATTAACTCTTGTGCTATGGGTGTCCTATTAAGAAATTTGGAGCCCGACCCCACAGTCTGTAGGTCGGAACCAACTTTTTCTTCTATCAGACGCAGAGTCTCTGATTTGATTTCAAGCTCCTTGATCCATTTTGAGATAACTTTAGTGCATGGTGAGAGAAAGGGATTCAGTTTCATTTTGTTGCATATGGATTTCCAGTTTTCCCAGCACCATTTGTTGAAGATGCTATCCTTCCTCCATTGCATGCTTTTAGCCCCTTTATCAAATATAAGATAGTTGTAACTTTGTGGATTAGTCTCTGTGTCCTCTATTCTGTACCATTGGTCCACCTGCCTGTTTTGGTACCAGCACCATGCTGTTTTTGTTACTATTGCTCTGTAGTATAATTTGAAATCTGGTATCGCTATACTGCCTGATTCACACTTTCTGCTTAGAGTTGCTTTTGCTATTCTGGGTCTTTTATTTTTCCATATGAATTTCATGATTGCTTTATCTATTTCTACAAGAAATGTCATTGGGATTTTGATTGGCATTGCATTGAACCTATAGAGAACTTTGGGTAATATCGCCATTTTGATGATGTTAGTTCTGCCTGTCCATGAACAGGGTATATTTTTCCATCTTCTAAGGTCTTCTTCTATTTCTCTCTTTAGGGTTCTGTAGTTTTCATTGTATAAATCTTTCACTTCTTTTGTTAGGTTGATTCCCAAGTATTTTATTTTTTTGAGGATATTGTGAATATGGTTCAATATATGGAAATCAATAAATGTGGGCTATTATTGATTGTTAAAGGAATGCTGGTCTTTTCTTTTTGTAAGTATCTTGAGACTTTTGTATTATGTACAAATGTAGTTAACCTTATTTTCCATAAATATTTGAGAAATTTTATTGGTGTAAATATAGGAAAACCATATCAGTTTGGATTAAATGTCTGATTCAGAGTATAGTTTAATGTTTTAGGAAATAATTATCATATTATTTTTACTTTTAATTGTACTTGTATTAGCTGAACTTATTCCAATAAAGTGATGGCACTTGAACTTGGTTGACAATTTCATTTTACTAAATAAATACATATATGTGTATACATATAAGAGTGTAGTTTTCTTCTGATAAAGGATCAGGCAGCTACTTCTTTGACTGTATACTAGATTACATTGCTGGCTTGTGTTTTAAATACCACGTTTTGTGAAGAATGCTACCTTTAAACACTAGAATCATGATCTAGTTTGTGATGCATCTACTGAGAAGCATTCAGAAAGCCTTACTGATTGAGGAAACAACACATTCACTTCCACAATTTATGTTCACTTCAGGGAACACGATTTCTGATATACAGCCATAGGGTAGAACTGTTTTTATGCTGTTAACTTTTTTCATTTTTCTGCCTTCAATTTTTTAAGAATTCACCTAATTTTATTTGATAAGTAACTGTGTTATGACTGAACTATGGCATATTTCTGGACAAATGAATACCCACAAAAACACTCCTAAGAATTGGTTTGTTTTTATTCAGATCTGATGTGTGTTTTTTAAACTGGTGAATGAGTAGCCCCTGGTGGTCGTTTTTTAGCACTATGTTGCTAACTCTGAGGACTTGTTCTTTCCTGGTTAAAGAAGGAAATGGCTTCATTTACTGATACTTGAAGAACTTAAGGAGAATAACAAATTTAAAGGAGAATAACATGCAAAAAGTCAGTAAGTGCCAGGAAAATGGAAGGATATTTAGAATTTAATTTTTTTGACCAGTAGAAGTAGGGGCTAACATGAAAGAGAAAAATTTCTTTAAATGCATCTTTGAAACATCAACACATGAATCAACACATGAATGGAAAGACTCACTGATTTTATAGTTGATATTTCAGAGACTTAAATATTTAAAAAATTATTTTTCAAAACAAAGTTAGAACTTTCTCCAAAAAAAAAAAAAAATGCTTTTTAAATTAGAAAACTCCAAAAGTTTAAAATGAGGAATGATTCCAAATTCAAGAAAAACTTTATGAGATCTTTAATTAACCTACTCATCTAAAATAGGGTCTCTACTGAGAGGACCCTGTTTTTGTTTTTAGAAGCCCACTTATCATTTGAAAATCACCTCTAAAAGTTATGCTTTGTGTATTAAATATACTAACTCACCATTAAATGACACTTAACTTATATAACCTAATAACAATACCTTTGTTTTTCAAAGGAAGTTCTAGGATTTCAGCTTCTAAGAATTATCTGGAAGAGAACCTGCATAACCAAAAACAGGGTACTATCTTCTTCGGGTATTAAATAGAAATGCAAGGTCTTTCATTGCCTTTTCTTTCTTGGATTATCCCCATGACCTCTGTGATCTTTTATCATGTGACCACATGGATTTCCGAGATCTAGGAATTGAGGAAGAGTAAAACAGGTCTGTCTCTTACAGGTCTTCTTAGGTTCAGTTGCTATGTCTAAGTAGCTTCAGCCTTGCAGAACAAATCATGGATTCCCTATGAAGCCTTCTGATAACTGTTTCTCTGGTTGAACATCCAGCTGAATTTAGGTTTTATGCTCTGTTCCTAAGAATTTTTATATCTGTGTGTGTGTTTGTTATGTATATATACATACATATCTCTCACACATACACAATTTGATTAGTATTATTATTTGCAAATTTTAGTACATTACTACCAAGCCATTCAGTTACCATGTGTTGGAATGGCGTTATTAAGCCTTTTCCAGTTCATGATAGTGAATATTAATTCCAATTTCTTAATAATAAGGGCTAATCTTAGCTGGAGATACTTAACTAATTCTTTCTAATGCTGCAAAAATTTGATTCTAGTTTTGTTGGAGCCTCAATTTGCATTCCCCATTATCTCAATTTCCTAGAAGATTGTTGCACTGCATTCCCACCTTAGGCAAGGGAAAAGTTCTGCAGGAAATAAAATTGTCTGTAATTGATTTGCACTTATTAAAAGATTTTTTTCATTTTCCATTTTGTTTGCTTATTCATCATCAGAGTCCATAAGTTCAAAAAGTTCTCAAGAGTTTTTTGACTCTGCTATTTTGAGCACCATTGCCAAAGTGGACAGTTTTAAAATTTTTATTTATTTCGTTCTTGCATTGTGAATTCCTGTTTGAACAAATGTATTCATTTTATATGACTCCCGCCTATCATAGAGCCATTCAATTCACAAGAATTCTAGAGAAAAACAGTTATTATTAGAGAGATAACATTGCATAGTTGGGCTCTAGAGTTAGCCTGAAAGAATTCAAATCCCCATCCTCCTATACAGTCACACTTCTGGTGAGTTATGTAAACTTTTTATGTGCTGCTTTCCTCATCCGTGGAATGGGAATATAAGTAAGTAATTCATGGGATTGTAAGGATCAAGTGAGAGATACCTTTTGTTCAAGTTCTGGCAAGTAGTATTATCTTGCGCATGCTATTATTGTAAATGTTGGCATATAAAACCGTGACTTAAGGAGAATGAGGGAAAATTTGGTGTGTATTCCTAGACTTACTTGCTTTCTTCACCTTTAGGGAAAATGAGTCCAGGCCAGTGATTCAGCACCTATTTGAATCAGTCACTTAAAGGAATATTGTTTCACTATTATACTTTTAATTTGAACTTACCCTTAAAAAATGGTTGGCCTTAGTCATGAGGACAGGAAGAATTGGGGGTAAATGGCAGCCACGTGGTCAAAACCACCATGGCAGATGACAGATTTCAAAAGTATTGTCCTATAGATCCTACCAGGACATGCAGTATTGTTTTTACTGATGGATTGTGAACTAAGTGTTATGGGCATAGGTCAGAATTTGAAATTAAGCATCAACTGATGCTATTGCCATAGCTATCATAGTTAATTCAACAATGAGAATCAAGACAGGATATTGTCAACAAATGAATTATATTGTACTTTTGTCAAATTTTGGTATATCAATACTGTCACCAGAAAAGAAATATCTCTAGAATAGAGAGTCCTGAAGAGTTTCTGGAAGTTGTGGGGCTTAACTCCACCAGTAGGGTCCTTGATGTACATATCAGAAGAGATTTCAGCACATGTAGAGGCAAAGATAATTTATGTAGGAAAGCAAGGGAGGATACACGTTCAAGGGAAAATGGGGACCATTTCAAGGTTTTTGTTGTTCCCAGCTTTTCTTTTAAAGAAAGTTTAGTGAGGGGTGGGGATGGGACATTATAAAAGGATGGTATCAGAGGGGTGATTACAAGATGGTTTATGGTGGGGCAGTCATTCTCAGCATCTTTAGGCTGATCTGTCCCTATTCATTCTCAGCATCTTTAGGCTGACATAGTCCCTATTATCAGACAAGTAGATAATGATGGAAAGTCCCCTAGATTATAGTTTTCTTAAAAAATACCATATTTTCTTTGCTTAATCTGTTTATTGGTGGGGTAATTAATAGTGCATAAGAAAATTATCATAAGTGAATTTATGGTAACTTTAAGATTTATAGATTTCCCAGACATTTGGGATGAGGCCTGGGGGAGAGACCTGATTGGAGAGTGACAGGCCTGTCATTGAATTTGCATTTCAGTGGAGGTAAAGTGGCCCCCCCCTCTATAAATTGATTCTGTTTTTGTACATTCTAACTCTCTACAATGAAATATCTTACTTATGTTAAAGGAAAAAAAACAAATTATGTGTCTTTTAGAAAGGTAACAAATGGTTATCTTACACATTTTGGAAAATATAGAGAAGTAAAATAAAGAAATCTCAGTCTCGTCTCTTCCCTTCCTCTTCCTCCTTCCCCATTCCCCTTTTCTTTCCCTTTCCCCCTCTCCTTTCTTTCCTTCTCTGATACAGTGTGTCACTATGTTGTCCAGGTTGGCTTTGAACACTTTTGATAATTAATCTTCTAGTCTTTTTTTCTGTAGCTTTTACAAGGTTAAATATTAGGATAATATACTGTTTTTGTTCCAGTTTCCCCTACCTATCGTTAAAAAAATAAACACTTAACATACAGGTAAAGTTGTCCTTAGAGTTATTATTTTAAAATGTTATCTTACTGAGTATAAGAATACAGCGTTGCTAATTAACTGATGTCTTTTCTTCTTACTGCATGAGTTTCAATAAAGGTAGTTTTTTCTTAAGTTTGATTTATTTTGGTTAGTTTCATAAATATCAAAAATATTTACTGGGACTGGGTTTGTGGCTCAGTGGTAGAGCACTCTCCTACCATGGGTAAGGCACTAAATTACATTCAATCCTCAGCACTGCATTAAAAATAAATAAATAAAATAAGGTATTGTGTTCACCTATAACTAAAAAAAATACATATTAAAATATTTACTCAATTATAATACTGTTGATTAATAGTAGAATCTATAAGGTTTAAATTATGTAAAATCCAAATTTAAAATCTTTTTCTTAATTTTGCCTGATTATACATAGTACGTATTAGACAGATTCATGAATGTGAAGGTAGAATCAAGGCTTTAAAATGTGACTATTTTGTCTTTGATATAGTGCTAGGGGTAGAAGAAGAAATAAGTTCCCATGGCTTACAAAATAATATGAACTAGTTCTTCTCAAACTACAATTTGTTTATGAATTTCTTGAAGGTCTTTTTATAATGCAGATTTTAGGTCACTGATTGCAAGATTTTACTAGAAGTTTTACATTTGAACAATCTCTTGAATTTGCCAAAATAACTGAGAATCACATTTTTAATACTAAGATATGAATTAGTGCTTATGAAACAATCTGTGAAGGACTTTACAAAAACAAGTATCTTTAGAACAATACTTATCAAAAATACAATAATGAATAAATTTATAGAAAGCAAAGTTAGGATAAATTTTGTTCCAGTTTTCCCTACCTATTGTTAAAAAAAATAAATGTAACATGAGTCTAATCTTTTAATAAACCTATTTATGGTGAACACAGAACCTTTTATAGGAAAAAAGTCAGAACTGAGTTTAGGATTAAACCACAGTTGGGTTTCCTTAACCATTTTATATATGATATATTTTATAGTACATTTTAAAAGGTGATTAACTTTATAAAATCCAAGGTTCAGGTTTATTTTTGTCATATTCAACAAACACATAAAATTGTTTTGTTAAATTACTTGAAATCATGTCTGAAAGCTTCTTCATAGTTCCTTTGGTTACCTTGTCGATGGATAACCAACCGTCCTTGGTCCAGCATCAGTGTACACACCATACTTTAACTAGCCCTGAAACAGAGTATCCAAAAGTTATTGTAAAGGAAGGGCTTACTAAAGGAAAACAGAGAATCTATGAAGGGTTTCAAGTGGTATGGTTTAAACATGTTTTGTAACATGTATTAGAAGACACAAAAGCATTAGAGGGAAGTTTTTTTTTTCCCAGTTAAATTAGTCAAGAAAATACTTTTCTTCCCTTTGCTTCTTGACCTATTATTTTTCCTTTAAAAAATATATGGCATTTAAAAACTATTTGTTAATGCAAATATAAACTTTTCAAACTATTAGCATAAACATAAGTTTCTGACAAACCTTGTACATGTAAGTCTGAAATCAGTATGTTTTTTTAAGGAATAAACTAACAGTTTTTCTCAAAGTTTTACATGTGTTGCATTATATTTCAGAGTGTAATTTTTGAGTTAGGTAATTTTTTAATTGAGTTACATTTCCCTTATTTAAAATTTTATTGTAAGTGTAGCAGCCATTCCTGAACTAGAAGATGCTTAACTTCTGTAATGTTTTGCCCATTAAAAAGAATCAAGTAAAAAATTAAACATTATAAACCAAGAGCAGAATATTGTGTTTCTTCTTGAATTTAGTGTCTGCAACTTTAGATAATAACATTGTATGGGCTAAAATATTTTTTAACTCACTGAATATTACCTTGTTAGTTGAAGTATTGATTTCCTTTTTTTTTATTGAGATCAATTCATTAGATACTGCTTTTTAATAATTTACAAACTAAAGTAATTAGTACTATTTTACATTTTACCTTTGTATTATGTAGAAAATAGTACAGTATAATGGGTTAATAATTTTTTAATGTACATTTATTTCTTTATTTGAAAAACCAATGTGGAGGATGAAGCACTATACTGATAATTGTACAAAGTATTTTGTACACTTTTTAAATGTGTATGTATTAAAATATTTAGATATAAAAAATGTTAAGCAATCAATTTCAAAATATCACAGAGCTGATTAGAATAGATGTAACTGGCTCTTATTCATAGGATTAGGAGTGCTATCACCTCATCAAACTGCTGTTCTCAAGGAACTCCATGTACATAGGGCAATAGTTTCTCCTTAAACTGGTCTAGTTTTTTTTATTATTAAATTTTTAATTTATATATGACAGTGGAATGCATTATGATTCATATTACACATATACAGCACAATTTTTTATATCTCTGGTTGTATTCAAAGTATATTCACACCATTTCATGTCTTCATACATGTACTCTAGATAATAATGTCCATCACATTTCACCATCATTTCTAACCCCATGCCTCCTCCCTTCTCACCTCTCTGTCCTATCTAGAGTTCATCTATTCCTCCCATGCTCTCCCTCTCTACCCTACAATGAGTCAGCCTCCTTATATCAGAGAAAACATTTGACATTTGTTTTTTGGGGATTGGCTGACTTCACTTAGCATTATCTTCTCCAGCTCCATCCATTTACCTGCAAATGCCATGATTTTATTCTCTTTTATTGCTGAGTAATATTCTATTGTGTATATATGCCACATTTTTTAAAAGTATTTTTTTTAGTTGTTGTTGGACCTTTATTTATTTTTTATGTGGTGCTGAGGATTGAACCCAGTGCCTTACACATTCTAGACAAGCACTTTACCACTGAGCCACAACCCAGACCACACATTTTTTTAATCCATTCATCTTCTGAAGGGCATCTAGGTTGGTTCCACAGTATAGTTATTGTGAATTGTGTTGCTATAACCATTGATGTGGCTGTGTCCCTGTAGTATGCTGTTTTTAAGTTCTTTGGGTATAGACTGAGAAGAGGGATAGCTAGATCAAATGGTAGTTCCATTCCTAATTTTCCAGGAAATCTCCTTATTGGTTTCCATATGGGCTGCACCAACTTGCAGTCCTACCAGTAGTGTATGAGTGTACCTTTCCCCCCACATTCTTGCCAACACTTATTGTTGTTTGTATTCATAATAGCTGCCATTCTGACTGAAGTGAGATGATTCATGTTTCTCTAATTGCTAGTGATGATGAACATTTTTTCATGTATTTGTTGATTGTATATCCTCTTCTGAGAAGTGTCTGTTCAGGTCTTTGGCCCATTTATTGATTGGGTTATTTGTTTTTTGGTGCTTACCTTTTTGAGTTCTTTAGACATTAGTGTTCTATCTGATGTGTGAGGGTTAAAGATTTGCTCCCAAGATGTAGGCACTCTTTTCACCTCACAGATTGTTTCTTTTGCTGAAATAAACTTTTTAGTTTGATTCCATCCCATTTGTTGATTCTTGGTTTTTAATTCATGCACTTATAGGAGTCTTATTAAGGATTTTGGGGCCTAATCCCACATTATGGAGATTAGGGCCTATTTTTTCTTCTATTAAACGCAGGGTCTCTGGTTTTATTCCTAGGTCCTTGATCCATTTTGAGT
This sequence comes from Callospermophilus lateralis, assembly GCF_048772815.1. NCBI lineage: Eukaryota > Metazoa > Chordata > Mammalia > Rodentia > Sciuridae > Callospermophilus > Callospermophilus lateralis. The sequence goes on from NC_135307.1 coordinate 101,908,830, forward strand.
TGAGTTTTGTGCATGGAGAGAGATAGGGGTTTAATTTCATTTTGTTGCATATGGATTTTCAGTTTTCCCAGCACCATCTGTTGAAGAGGCGATCTAATATAAGGTAATTGTAATTTTGTGGGTTAGGCTCTGTGTCCTCTATTCTGTACCATTGGTCTACCAGTCTGTTTCGGTGCCAATACCATGTTCTTTTTGTTGCTATTGCTCTGTAGTATAGTTTAAGGTCCGATATTGTGATGTCTCCTGCTTTACTTTCTTGCTAAGGATTGCTTTAGCTATTTTGGTCTCTTATTTTTCCACATGAATTTCATGACTGCTTTTTCTGTTTCCCAAAATCTTTTGGGATTTTGACTGGAATTGCATTAAATCTGTATAGTGCTTTTGGTAATATGGTTCTTTCATAATATTAATTCTGCCTATCCAATAGCAAGGTAGATCTTTCCATCTTCTAAGGTCTTCTTTGATTTCTTTCTTTAGGGTTCTGTAATTTTCATTATATAGATCTTTTACCTCTTTGTTAATTTGGTTCCCAAGTATTTTATATTTTATTTTTTTTGGAGGCTATTGAAAATGGTGGTAGTTTTTTTCATTTCCCTTTCTGTGGGTTTGTCACTGATATACAGAAATGCATTTGATTTATGAGTATTGATTTTATATCCTGCTATGTTGCAGAATTCATGTACTCGATCTAGAAGTTTTCTGGTGGAACTTTTTGGGTGTTCTAGGTATATAGAATCATATCATCAGCAAGTAATGCCAATTTGAGTTCTTCTTTTCCTAACTGTATCCCTTTAATTTCTTTCATCTAATTGCTCTGGCCAGTGTTTCAAGAACTGTGTTGAATAGAAGTGGTGAAAGAGGGCATCCCTGTCTTGTTCCAGTTTTTAGAGGGAATGCCTTCAATTTTTCTCCATTTAGAATGATATTGGCCTGGGGTTTAGCATAGAGAGCCTTTATGATATTGAGATTTTTTCCTGTTATCCCTACTTTTTCTGATGTTTTGGACTTGAAGGGGTACTGTATTTTGTCAGATTCTTTTTCTGAATCTATTGAGGTGATCTTATGATTCTTTAAGTCTATTGATGTGATGAATTACATTTATTGATTTCTGTATGTTGAACCAAACTTGCATCCCTGGGATGAATCCCACTTGATCATGGTGCACGATCTTTTTTTGATATGTTTTGTATTTGATTTGCCAGAATTTTATTGAGAATTTTTGCACCTATGTTTATTAGAGATTGGTCTGAAGTTGTTGTTTTTTTTTTTAATGTATCTTTGTCTGGTTTTGAAATCAGGGTGATATTGACCTCACAGAATGTGTTTGGAAGTCTCCCTCTTTTTTTATTTCCTAAAATAAATTGAAGAGTATTGGTATTAGTTCTACTTTAAAGGTCTTATAGAATTCCACTGTGTATTCATCCAGTCCTGGGATTTTTTTTGGTTGGTAAGCTTTTGATGGCTTCTTCTATTTCCTCACTTCATAATGGTCTGTTTAAATTGTGTATATATTCCTGACTCAATCTGGGCAAATCATATGACTTTTAAAATTTGTCGATGCCTTTGATATTTTCTATTTTATTGGAATGCAAGTTTTCAAAATAATTTCTAATTATCTTATGTATTTCTGTAGTGTCTGTTGTAATATTTTCTTTTTTATCCTGTATGTTGGTGATTTGAGTTTTCTCTTTCCTTCTCTTCATTAGCATGGCTAAGGGTCTGTCAGTTTTATTTATTTTTTCAAAGAACCAATTTTTTGTTCTGTCAATTTTTTCAGTTGTTTCTTTTGTTTCAGTTTCATTGATTTCACTTCTGATTTTGATTATTTCCTGTTTTCTGCTTTTGGTGTAGATTTTTTCTTCTTTTTCTAGGGCTTTGAGATGTAATGTTAAGTAATTTATTGACTTTTTCTTCTTTTAAGGAATGAACTCCATGCAATGAACTTTTCTCTTAGAACTGCTTTCATAGTGTCCCAGTGATTTCAATATGTTGTATCTGTGTTCTCATTCACTTCTAAAAATTTTTTAATCTCCTCTTTGATGTCTTCTGCAACCCATTGTTCATTCATATTATTTCTAATTATTTCCCTTAGTGTAATCCCTCCCTCTGCTGATTTTCATCATTGTTTTTCATTTCCTCTTTTTGGAATATTTTGCTGAGGATGTTCTGTAATGCAGGCTTTCTAGCATATTATTTAGTCTCCAGGTGTTGGAGTGATTTTATTTCTTATTTCATCATTGGTTTTTAATTTCATTCCATTACGATCTGATAGAATGCAGGGTAGTATTTCTACTTTTTTTATATTTGCTAAGAGTTGCTTTATGGCATAATATGTGGTCTGTTTTAGAGGAGGATCCATGTGCTGTTGAGAAGAAAGTGTATTCTCTCTTTGAAGGATGAAATATTCTATATATGTTAGTTATGTCTAAGTTATTGATTGTATTATTGAGTTCTATAGTTTCTTTGTTCAGCTTTTGTTTGGAAGATCTATCTAGTGGTGAAAGAGGCATGTTAAAAGTCACTCAAAATTATTGTGTTGTGATCTGTTTGACTCTTGAACTTGAGAAGAGTTTGTTAGATGAATGTAGACACTCCATTGTTTGGGGCATATATATTTATAATTGTTAAGTCTTGTTGCTGTATGGTTCCTTTGAGCAGTATGTAGTGTCTTTTTTATTTCTTTTGATTAACTTTAGCTTGAAGTCTACTTTATTTGCTATGAGGATGGAAACCCCTGCTTGCTTCCACAATCCATGTGAGTGGTATGATTTTTCTCAACCATTTACCTTCAGTCTGTGGATGTCTTTTTCTATGAGATGAGTCTCTTAGAGGCAGCATATTGTTCATATTGTTGGGTCTTTTTTTTTTTTTTTTTTAATCCAATCTGCTAGTCTGAGTTCAGGCCATTAACATTTAGGGTTATTATTGAGACAGCCATTTTTGTTTATTTTTGGTATTTAACGTGACTTGGTTTCTCCTCTGATTAGTTTTTCCCTTAGTGTAATCCCTCCCTCTGCTGATTTTCATCATTGTTTTTCATTTCCTCTTCATGGAATATTTTGCTGAGGATGTTCTGTAATGCAGGCTTTCTAGTTGTAAATTCTTTTAACTTCTGTTTATCATAGAAAGTTTTTATTTTGTCATCAAATCTAAAGCTTAGATTTGCTGGATATAAGATTCTTGGTTGGCATCTATTTTCTTTCAGAGCTTGGTATTTGTTGTTCCACGATCTCCTGGCTTTGAAGGTCTGGGTTGAAAAATCTGCAGAGATACAAATTGGTCTCCCCCTATATGTGATCTGATTCCTCTCTCTTGTGGCTTTTAAGATTCTATCCTTATTCTTTTTGTATGTTAGGCATTTTCATTATAATGTGCCTTGGTGTACATCTGTTGTAATTTTGTACATTTGGTGTCCTGTAAGCCTCTTGTATTTGGTTTTCCAATTCATTCTTTATGCTTGGGAAATTTTCTGCTATTATCTATTTGAAGAGATTGTGCATTCCTTTGGTTTGAAACTCTGTGCCTTCCTGTATCCCAATAACTCTTAGATTTGTTCTTTTGATGCTGTCCCATAATTCTTGGGTGTTCTGTTCATGGTTTCTAACCTTCTTCACTATGTGATCAACTTTTCCAGTTTGTATACTTTGTCTTCATTATCTGATGTTCTTTCTTCCAAGTGATCTAGTCTGTTGGTTATGCTTTCCCTTAAGCTTTTTATTTGGTTTATTGTATCCTTCATTTCAAGGATTTCTGATTTTTTTTTTTCAGAGTCTCTATCTCTTTCTTGAAGTAGTCCTTTGCTACCTGTATTTGCTCTCATCTCTTTGTTGGAATGATCAATTTTTGCTTGTATTTGCTCATTTAGGTCATTCTTTAATTCACAGATCATTTTAATTATGAACCTTCTGAACTCCTCTGACATTTCATCAATTTCGCTGTCCATACGTTCTGTTATTTTAGTGTCCTGTTTGTTCGGGGCACTTTCCCCCCTTGTTTTTTCATGTTGCCTATATGTCTTCCTTTCTTGTAGTGTGGATCTGAAGTATTACAGTTTCTACCCTATATTCTTGTAGTATCCGTGCAGATTGTCTGTACCTCAACTTGATGTTGGATTTCCAAACCCTGCTGGTGTCCCTCAATATATGCTACTGCAACTAAAGGTGGTGACCGCAGTAGCCTCCGTAACTGGAGATGATAATGGAGGTGCCCCAAGATGGATGCAGTATCTTACAGAGATGGGACTGGGGGGTGGGGAGGTTACACTCTCTTTGGGATGCCTTCTCTGAGATGCGCTGCTTCTAAGCCCTGTCTGTTGTCAAAAGGGTAGGGGCTACTGTGTGGGGAAGGCTATCATGATGACTGTAGTGTCCCAAATTGGAAGTGGGTTAGTCTTTGGCCCTGAGGTTGTGGAGGGAGCGAACTGGGGTCTTCTCTGGACCTCGGTCTTATCTGATCCAGGTCTGAGCTTCCGCACTTGTCTGCTGATTGGAAAGGGCAGTCCTGTGAAGGGGGTTGAGCTCTCAAGGGCATCTGCTAGTGGCGGAATAGATCCCAGCCTACTGTGAACCTGGATCCCAAGCAGCCTGTTGTGAGCAGATCTGGGCCAGCCTGGGTTAATAATTTTTTTTTTTTTGGTTAATAATTTTTAATGAAGCATTTTATTTCCTTAGGTACTTGCAGTAGAAGGATATTCTACACTTTTCATGCACCTTGTGTTAGGACTTTAGGTTTGACTTGCTGAAATTAACTTTCAAAATCTATAAGCAGGATTGTAATTTAATCCCAAAGACATTCTCTGCTTTTAAGATTTGTTTAAATATAAATATAATAAAGAATTGAACAATGTAGAAGGTGGACATAAACACTATGGAAAATGTTTGCTGAAAATAAGTCTCTTAGAAGCACCAAAAAAGAGATTTGTTCAGAGAATTCAACAAGAACTTTAAAAGCACGTGATAGTTGATATAACATAGAATACTGGTGCAGAATATTAAGAGAGTTTCTTAGTCACAGTTGTTATTCAGAGTTTATCTTGTAGTCTTGATTAGGTTACCTTGAGGTTAGGTGAAATGAGATCTGTCTTGCTACACTTGCCACTTTGTTAGTTATAATCCCCTGTGAATTGATAATTTATTTGGTATATGGCTTCTCTCTTAACCCCATCTTTGCCAATCCTTTACTTACAGATCATACGCAAGACATTTAACTTTTCTAGTCTTTTATCATCTATACAGTAGGCAAAGTAAGTATGAACTACATGATTTCTTAGGTTTTTAAAATCACATCATGTAACAGCTGGATTCAATGTGTGTGTGTGTGTGTGTGTGTGTGTGTGTTTGCACATCCTATTTAAGTGTCCTTTTTTCTATGAGGGCTATTAGAGTTGTTTTTGATTTTTCAACATATAGAATGACTTCAAACAAATAAAATCTGTTATACTAAATACCACAAAGCTACAGGCCAGAGAAGAAAGCATCAACTCTGATTTCTTTTACTGGTGTTATTAGCATTTACTTAGATAAATTTGTGAGCATGGATGGACTGAACTTAAGACTCAACAGAGTGAACATTTGGGGTGATCATTTGGTATCTCATGTTCAAAAGTTCTTCATAATCTTCCACACCAGTATTTCATGTATCTGAGTATCCTTTCTATCTCTAAAAGTTATTGATTCTCCTTCTCCTACTTATGCCAATTCAAGACTTTCTCTTCAGTCCAGGGTTAAAGTAATTCTGTGAAACTATTTCTTTTTCATGGGGCGGGGGCGGGGGGGGACCTGACGAGATTTTTCATCATCTTAGTGGAAATTTAAGCACTTAATTATACACCAAAGTTCTGTGCTGTTCTTGCCGTTAAAGAGTTTTTGGAAGTGGATCACAAAAATAGCCTTCCAAACAACAAAATAATTTGTATACTGGCAATATTTGGACAAGTACCATAAATTCATGTATATTGTATTTTCTGAATAGATTTTCCTATTTAATCATACTAAAATTAATTTATATCAAAACTGCAACTGTGAAGTGTTCAGCTATAATAGAAACATACAATAAAAAATGTAAGTCTCCCTGTTAAGTTGGTTCATTACATATTAGCACCTGATCGGTTAACGGATAATAGAAACTTAAAATACTGATTACTAAGTGGCTTTTTCAGATGTAGAACTGACTCATTAACTGTAGTATTGTTCATTTTTAATCTTCCTTAGTTTAATACTTTTTCTTAATCACCTACAAGGTACCCATTAGCGTGCTTGTCACTTGTGGTAGAGCTGAGAGTGATTTGGCATAAATCTCAGAAAACTGTTATCAAGTCAGTGCACTTCTCTTTTCCAGAGGAATGTTAACTGTTACAGTCTGTCTGTCTATAATAAAATATCTGATCAACTGTAAGGTTTATTTGGGCTCCCAGTTTTGGAGTTTTCAGTCTGTGGTCTGCCAGCCCTGTTACTTTTGGGCCTGTGTAAAGGCAGTACAGGTGTCGGGGAGGAAGCTGCTTACTTCATAGCAGCCAGGAAGCTGAGAGAGAGGAAAAGGAGCATTCATGGTCCCAGTGTCCCTTTCAAGGGCACACCCCAGTGATCTCATTTCCTCCTAATAGGCCCCACCTCCTAAAGATTCCACCAACTCCTAATAGTGTCACAAGCTGGGACCAACCCTTTAATACAGGACCTTTGAGGGAAATTTATCTAAACCATACAATCTTTAAGCTTTTGTTTAAAAAAAAAAAAAAAGCATAGCCTTATATGTTTAGATGTTTATTTTGGTGATTTATCTTAGAGATAAGTATATAACTATAATAAGGATACTTTTCTTTTAAACTTCATTTATTCTTATTTGTTTTATTTCCATTTTTTTTCCTCACTTTGAGATTCGGGCATCCTCTGGAGCTTGCTGTGGCTTTTGGCAAATTTTATTGGTTTTTGCCCTTAAAGGTGATTCAGTTTCATAACTTAATGTAAAATCCTTTGGCTCTTGGAATAACCAAAAGTCCCTGTTTACTTGTTCAAACCAGTTAGGTATGTTAGTACCTGATAAGCCTTCTTTCTGATAGTTACTACTGTTCTCTTAGGAAACAGATTGAACATTTATAGAGTCTTAAGCTCTGCAGCATTTTAAAGATTTAACAGTTGAAAACTCCCTCCCTCTGTCATTTATTGAGCATTTGCCGTGTATGTGCCAGACATTGTTCTGATAATTCAGTTGTGAAAAAAGAAAAACCAGACATGGTCCCTGCCCACTTAGAATTGCAAGATATAATAATCTGTAGCTGGAATGATAATGGCTAGCATTTATTATGTGTTTTCTATGTTCTGGGAACTTAAGTGTAACATATATTAACTCATTTAATCCTTTTGCAACCTCCTGTAAGGCTAGGGTAGTATTATTATCCCTATTATACAAACAAGGAAACATAGGCAAGAAAGATTAATTTGCTCCAAGTCAAACAGCTAGTATGTAGCAAAGGTGGAGTTCAGATCTGCCAGTCTGGCTCCAAAAAAATCCACATTTCTACTATGCTGTACTATGCAATTATAACAGATAATTGTAGCATAATTTAAGCGGATAATTAAATATGCAATTTTAAGAAGTGTGAACAGGAGTGTGATGAAAATGCTTACTGCCTAGGGAGCATAGAATGAGCTAACCTGATTTGGTCAGGTTAGGATCAGGGAAAGCATTTCTGGGAAAGTATATCTTTATTGAAAAAGTCTTTTTTCCCTTCCCTTTCCAATATTGAAAAGTATTAGAATATTCTAAAATAGAATTTAGACAATTGTTTTCATACAAAAAAAATTTTTTTAAATGCTGGTTACACTTTTCTTATGGGCTGGGTGAAATAATTTTTTTAAATGAGCTATTTAAAAACATAACCCCAGGTGTAAAATGCCTGTAATCCCAGTGACTCAGGAACCTGAGGTAGAAGGTTCACAAATTCAAGACCAGCCTCAGCAGTTTAGTGAGGGCCTGTGCAACTTAGCAAGACCCTGTTTCAAAATAAAAAATGAAAAGTGTTGGGGATGTGGGTCAGTGGTTAAGCCCTTCATGGGCTCATTATACAGTAAACTCACTTCTTCCAAATTAACCCAGGAATAATGGCCATATGCCTGTAATCCCAGCCCAGGAAATCCTGAGGTGGGAGAATACTTGAACCCAGAAATTTAAGGCCATCCTGGGCAATTTAGTGGGACCTCATCTCAGACAGAAGGGAAAAGATCATATGTTTTACTTCTATAAAATACCAAATAAAATAAATAGAGCTAGATTATTGATATGGGTCTTTTTTTTTTTTTCATTTTGTGATGGAAAAAAATACTTGATTATGTGCTAGTTTAAATATGGAAGCAGCTTTGATTGATCACTTGGGGTCTACTGTCATAGTATAGCAGGGATTAATGTTTCTAAATTTCTTGCACCATAAAATGAGCCTAGACAGAAGTGTGAAATGCTTTTTATAGAACACATTTCATAATATCAAAGCATTTATGAAGTGTTACATACTCACAAATGAACCTGAGTTATAAATTTAAATTTCTCTATCAATTTTATTATAATGATTTCATTGATTATTAATCTCTTTAGTGTTTTTCCCTCTTCTGTTCCTTCCCTTCTTTCTTCCTTCATACTAGAGATTGAACACTGGGGCTCACTGTTGTTAGGCAAGAACTCTACCACTGAACTATATCCCAGTTCTACAAATATTTTTATTTTTGAGATAGGGTCTTGCTAAGTTGTGGAGGTTGGCCTCAAACTTGAGATTCTTCTACCTCAGCCTCCTGAGTAGCTGGGATTACAGGAGTGCAGCACAGTGCCTGCAAAGTGCTTTTAATTTTTATCATGAGATCAGAACAGGATATATTTTTTTTGTGGTCAATAGCATACTGAGAAACTCGTCTAATAAATGATTCCGATAGTATTGCTTTGCCTTTATGTTATTTTTCAATTAGGAATTATCCTTTCTTTTAAATAACTTTATTTTATTTATTTATGTGGTGCTTAGGATTGAACCCAGTGTCTCACACATGCTAGGCTATTTTGCTATTCTAATCACTTTGGATTTTCTTTCTACATTTTGCTTATCTGGAAATTTGTATTGTTTTAATGTGGTTCTGGGGTGGAGCTTGGAAGGGATCCCTGTTTATGCTTGAATTTCTCTTGAGTTAGTCAGGTTTTTTTGGGGGGGCGGGCGGGGACCAAAATACCTGAAAACAGCAAATTAGAAGAGGAAAAGTTTATTTTGGTTCACAGTTTCAGAGGTTCAGTTCATGGACAGCTCACTTTGGGGCTGAGGTGAGGCAGAGTATCATGGGGGAAGGAAATGATGGTAGAGCACTTTGCATTGTTAATAGTAGCCAGGAAGCTGAGAAGCCACAGGGAAGATGAACCTTTCCAGGGCACAACCCTTGTGACCCATCTCCTCGAGCCACATCCCACCTGTTTTCAGTTACCACCCAGTTAGTCCTTTCAAAGAAGGATGAATTGATTAGGTTTCAGCTCTCACAGTCCAGTCATTTCACCTCTGAACGTTTCTGCATTTGCATAGGAACTTGTGTGGGAAACCTCATATCCACACTGCGGTATTCTCCCCCAGCCCCCAAAAGTTTATGTCTATCTCATAATGTAAAATACATTTAGTTCATATCCAAGAGTCTGGATAGTCTTAACAATTCTAGCATTACCCAAAAGTTCACATTCAGTTTTACTTGAGACTCTTGACTGTGAGCCCTTTAAAGATCAAAAACACGTGACATATACAACATTTCTTTTTCAAAGGGAGAATATAGGCATAGGAAGACAGGATGTGACCAAAACAAGACCAAAACCCAGCTAGGCAAACAGATCTTGTAATGTCACATGCACAATCTAGGAAACATGGTGTTGAGATGCTCTCTAAAGGGCTTGGACAGCCCTATCCCTTTGACCATGATGGTTACAGCCCACACGACCTCTCTTTTTCAGTCTGGCTATCTCTGCTGCATACAGCTATCTTTGTCAGACAGTGTATGTTACTGGCATCTCTTAACTCCTGGGGTCTCTGTTTCAGCTTTGGTTTTACCTACACAGTTTCATACCTCACCATGTATGGGTTGTCTCTGGAGATTCTGACCCTCTTACTTATTGCCTGGCCTCCTTTATCAAAGACCTTCCTTAAAATCTCAGTGGGTGCCTCTGTGACCTCTTAAGTACAGCATTCTGCATTCCTGAAGAAGCAGCACCAAGCAGTGACACCAAGGTCTGCTGCCAGCTCACATGGTAGCTGGGTCCCCGGGTATCACATCTGCAGTGGCCTCTGAGAAGCTTAAAACAACTGCCTAGGCCTGACCTGTTCAAGGGAGGTGGTGCACTGGGTTCTCAAAGGAATTTTTCTTTCAGGCCCTTGAGTGGATGTGGTCTTAGAAATTCCTGAGAGGTCCTCAAGCCGTTCTTACCTTTTTCTCTGTGTAAACTACTTAGCATCTCTGTCATGACTGTAATTTCTATAACAAGCAGACCTTGTATGACCCCAGTCTTACAAACACTTTTCTGGCCAAATCTGCAAGTTTTAAAAATCTTTCAGCTCAGCCTACAGAATGGGAGAAAATAATTACCACATGCATCCCAGAGTATTAATATCCAGGATATATAAAGAACTCAAAAAACTCAATACCAAAAAAACAAATAATCCAATCAATAAATGGGCGAAGGAACCGAACAGACACTTCACAGAAGAAGAAATACAATCAGTCAACAAATATTTGAAAAAATATTCAACATTTCTAGCAATTAGAGAAATGGAAATCAAAACACACTGAAATTTAATTTCACTCCAGTTGGAATGGCAATTATCATGAATACAAGCAACAATAAATGTTAGCAAGGATGTGGGGGAAAAGGTACACTGATACATTGTTGGTGGGACTGCAAATTGGTGCAAATTCTATGGAAAGCAGTATGGAGATTCCTCAGAAAAACTTGAAATGGAACCACCATTTGACCCTGTTATCCCACTTTTCAGCATAATCCCAAAGAATTTAAAATCAGCGTACTGTGGCGATAGAGCCACATCAATGTTTATGGCAGCTTAATTCACAAAATCTAAATTATGGGACCAAACTAGGTACCCTTCCACAGCTGAGTAGGTAAAGAAATTGTGGCATATATCCAATGGAATATTTCTCAGGCTTAAAGAAGAATGAAATTATGGCATTTGCTGGTAAATAGATGGAACTGGAGAATGGAGAATATCATGCTAAATGAAGTAATCCAGTCTCAAAGAACCAAAGGACAAATGTTTTCTCTGATATATTTTGGATTAGACAGAGAAGAGTGAAGGAAGGGGAGAGGGTATGGGGGTAGGAATGTTAATAGATTAAATAGGACATTATTATCCTATGTGCGTGTAGAATTACATGACTCTACATTATGTACAAACAGCAGAATGAGAAGTTATACTTCATTTATATATGATGTGTCAAAATGTACACTACTGTGTGGGATAATTAATTAGGACAAATAAAAAAATTAAAAATTCTTCAGTTCAGGGCTGGGGCTGTAGCTCAGTGGTAGAGTGCTTGCCTAGCATGTGTGAGCACTGGATTTGAGCCTCAGCGCCATATTAAATAAATAAATAATACAATAACATTATTTTAAAAATCCTTCAGCTCTGTTTTCTGCTCCTTTTTCTTACAATAAACCTGGCTAAAAACTACCAGCAAAATCCATGCCACTGACTGAATGCTGTGCAGCCTTAAATTTTTCTCTACCAGAATAATGAGTGCATCATTTTAAAATTCAGCATCACACCATCTAAGAACGTGTACAAAACATAGACAAGTTTTTTGCTAGAATGTAACATGAATGGCCTCTAGTCCAATTCACAGTAAAATCATATTTTCTGCACAGTCTTTACCATCTTTATTTAAAAAAAATTTTAACTTGTAAATGGACACCATATTTTTATTTATTTATTTTTATGTGGTGCTGAGGATTGTCCTCAAGCTTGCAAGGCAAGTGCTCTACCACTGAACTACAACCCCAGCTCTACTGTCTGCATTTTGATGTTTTATAAGGTCTACTTAAAAAAATTCTAAGGCTTCTCCAGCCTGCATCTTCATACTTTTGCAAACTTCTCTCACAAACCAGCTCCAAAGGCTTCTGAATCACATGGTCAGGCTTCCATGGCTGTGACCAAAATACCCAAGGAGAACAACTTAGAAGACAGAAGTGTTATTTGGGCTCACAGTTTCAATGGGGAAGTGTAGGCTGACAGCATTCCTCTGTTCCTGAGGTGAGGCAGAATATCATGGCAGAAAACTGTTCAGCTCATGGTGCCAGAAAGCAGATAGACTAGCCTCGGTCCACCTGTCTACAATTACCATTTAGTTCATTCAAAGTAGAATGAACTGACTAGGTTACAGCTCTCACAGTCCAATCATTTCACCTCTGAACATTCCTGCATTAACAGAGATTTTGGAGGATACTTCATATCCAAACCATAGCATTTCTCTTCCGTATATGAAAGAGATCTTTATTTCCATACTGTCTTAAGTTCTTGCTATTAGAAATGTTATCCATGAACTAGCAGTATCAACTTACCCTTTAGAAATGCATCTCAGGCCCCATTTCCAACCTTATACATCTTAACATGCATTTTAACAAAGTCTGTGTTGTGGGGTAGGATTCTTCAAGTTTGCAAAGCACTGCTCTAGGTATCATCCAGCTGGATGATTCATTAACAAGCTAATAGATATTTATGGATCTTTCTAGAACTGACAGTAAAAATGTGGCCTATGGTAATCTTTGTAAATTATTTCTAAGTATTCATCTTGGCTCACTAAAAGTTATATTCAAGGTAGGATCACAACTACTTTGTAGAATATGGATAATGAGTAATCTCAAATAGACTTTGAAGTGATGTTTTGGTCTAATACTATGACAGGCATTTCTGAGTCCTGTCTCTTTGTTCCCTTCTCCAGTAGCAGCTTGCACTTGTAGACGAAGAACTATTTCTTTCTTGCCTCTTAGGCAATAGATTTTAAAGGAAAATGTATTCATTAAGATGAGCCTCAAATATGTGAGGGGGTACTGTTTAAATTTCTATTAATATTTATTTTAAATCTGGCAATTATGCCTTATTTTTTAATATATGAATTAATAGTATGTGCATATATGGTCTGGGGTTGTGACTTAGCGGTAAAGTGCTTGCCTAGCACATGTGAGGCAATGGGTTCAATCCTCAATACCATATAAAAATAAATAAATAAACAAACGAACAAATAAATAAATGTATTTTGTCCAGCTACAACTAAAAATATTTTTTAAATAGTATTTGCATATAATAAATTAAATGACAGTTATTGAGGGCTCATATTCAAATCTTATATGTAAAGGAAAAAAAGCTCATACTTTTGACTGCTACTCTGGGATGTACCATGCCAGTTCAAGATTTTACATGTGGAATTGTCAAACAGTTGATTGCTGGGAAATAATATTGTAGTAAATTCTGTTCTATTTCCTGTAATATGTGGTTGTGTGTGAATAAAGGACGGTATTTACTATATTTTTGTATGGTTGAAAGTTAAATATTTATTGTATTCTTTGGTCTGGGGACAGAAAGTCAGCCATGTTAAATGATAATCTGTAAAGTTAATAAACTATGTATAATAATTTGACAGATCATAAATATGTATCTAAAACAGATTATTTGTTTGCAGGTGCTTTAGGAAATAATTGTAAGTCAACTTCAGTGTTTTTATAGTTGTGAAAGGAAAAGAAAGCTCTTTTACTATACTAGAATGAAGAGAAGTAAAATTGAGGAATGCTGAGAACATAATCATTTAATTAACCTTTGGCTTTCAAATGTACTGTGAACAATTAGTTGATGTACAAACACATTGCAGTTAGCATTTTTCTAGGGTAATATTGTTTATGATAATAAGCATTATTTCAGTAAGTGTTTCATAGATTTTGTTGCATTATTTTGACCTTGTGGCTAAGAATGGGTATCAGAAGGAATATCCAGACACTTGCAAGTTCATTTTAAGAATAAAAGTAAACTTCATGGAGTGTCTTTCTGGAAACCATCCTATTTTGTATACAGCTTCTGCTGCTTTTGGCTGTCCCATTTGGGACTAGGTTTGTGGTTTTTGAGGGCACCCTTGTGGTCATTACCAAGTTGTAAATCTTACCCACATACTTCTTATGTTTGTCACATGTGTTATCAGTAATTCTAAAGAAGATAGAAATGAAACAGAGATTCATTTGGGAGTTAGCACCCTCAGAAGAATAGTTTTAAAACTGCATGGCAGAAGGAGTTGTGACATGCATCCTATAAGCAGTTGTAATGATTTGATAGTTACTTAGCTCTTGGTTCCTAGCCCTTTGGTTGAACTGTGAACATGCTTACAAAGATAGTGAGGCCTGTTTTAGCCCCATTAATGTCTTCTTGAATGTTAGCCTGCAGTTTGGATGATGATAAATGTTCAGTGACTGATTTTATAGTCCCAGGGGATTCTGGGTGGTTTCTGGTTTCTGTGAGGCAGAGCAATTTTCTCTCTTACTTGGGCCTCTTCTAAGTTTTTTTTTTTTTTTTTAATCTTTACTATGTGGTTTTAAATTGGCAAAGGGATAGGTATCATCTGCATTTTCAATTAACTGTTATTCAAATACTTATTTAGAATCAATATGATTTTGGAGGTGATACTATACTTTGTGTAAGAGTCTGAGAAGCAGGAGTTTTTCATTAATAGGGATTTTGTAAACTTTATCTTGCCCGTGTTTTGCTTTTAGAAAATCTGGTAAGCTATAAAGAGAAATTTAGTAATAGCTGAGTGAAATGATAGCATTAGCTTTATTGTCTTCATAGTGTTTGCAATTTCTTTTTTCAAACTTAAGCATTTAAGTCAGTTATATTTATTTTTTTTACTTAGTTAAGTTTCTACTTGTTATGCAAATAGTAAAAGAAATATAAACAGACCTTTCTTGTTAAATAATTGTTTGCCATTTAGGAAAGAATTTATTCCCAATATACTGATTGTGGTTATTTTTAGTATTTTAGATAACACTAATTGCCCAATCCTTTGTTCATAAGGTGCAAGAGCAGAGAAAGAATAGTGATAATCATTTTTCTAATTTATAAGAATTGAATGATCCATAGAACTCTCCTTTTGAATGTAATGAGATCATAAAGATAATTTTAGTAATAGTTTATAGAATTTTGATAGCTCCTCTTGTCAGAAGCACTGATTAAAACATTGGGTTTATGGTGTTTTGTTTACAGAAACTTAACTTTTCTTTAAGATCAATCAATAATTTTTTTAACTTTAAAACCTTAAGAGGAGGAGTAAAAGGAATACTATGCTATTCTGCTTTTAAATGATAAATGAGGATCTTGGTTAGGAATAACTATTTGTAAGTCTATGTATTAATTAGGTGAGTGTCTTTATGCTCAGTTAGTACTACCAAATAATCTCTTTAATACTCTGGTCTTTTTCCCCCCTAGGGTTTTACAGACAGCCCTCATTACAGTGATCACTTGAATGACAGTCGATTAGGGGCCCATGAAGGCTTGTCCCCAACACCTTTCATGAACTCAAATCTGATGGGTAAGTTGGTGATTCTCTGCAAGTATTCTCAAAGTCCCTGTGGTCAGAGAAATTTTTAATTCCCTTGTTCAAGAAGGACACGTAAGTATCCCGAACAAATTTTCTGAGTTTCTAGAGGCTTCTAGGGCTTTCCTGTTTAGGTTCAGCTTGAAGAACAGCATCCCAAAATTTGGAATCTTCTTATAGATAATGCACTCTTGTTATTGGTATCAAAAAGAAAATAACAGTATTTTAACTCACTTTTGACATTGTCTGTGTTACCTCAAAGCATTGCATATTTTCTGTTTTCTGGGGCAGGTGGTAAGCATTATTTCAGGGGTGCTTGTAATTTACTGTTTGTCTTAATAGTTGTATGTATGTGGTAATTAAAAATATGACAGAACAGTGATTTTAGGCAGATTTTACTCATATTTGACAATATGAGTAATATTTGGCACTGTTTGATTAAAAGCTAATGGTATGCTTAGTTATTGTAGAGATTGTGTTAAGCACTTTAATTCATGTTGAGGATGCTTAAAAGTTTGGTCTGCAAAAGTGAAATGTACTTTGCAGAGTAAGACCTATCACTTAAACCTGATATTTATGTTTTGGCAAAACCTTTATGGTTTTCATTCTTCCTCTCTCCCTGCTGCTTGCAGAACATATCCCCCACCCCCACCCCCGTCATTCTCAAATGAAAGTTTATTGTTGTTTGGTCTGAAATAAGCCCAAGTTTTGGTTTTTTTTCCCAGTTTGGATAGTATTCATTCATATCCATATACATATACATACATATATATATGAATGCTTTATATTATATATACAAATATATATAATATTATTTGTACATGGACATAATACCTTTATTTTATTATTTCATTCATTCATTCATTTTTTTATGTGGTGCTACCTCACACTGAGCCACAACCCCAGCTCCTTCTTCTTCTTCTTTTTAAATAAGCAGTAATTTGACCTTTTTTTCAAAACTGGATTCAAAAGAGTCTGTATGTTTCATGATGTTATTTTTCTTTTTGCTAGTGCTGTGGCTGAGCACATTACAAAGGCTTTATTTAATCTGTTTTACTGATTGTCATTGGTGTCATGTAAATATGGAAGGATTGTGTAATTGACATTGATTTCATTACTTATTCTGTTTCTTAAGGACATGACCTATATTGTGATCTTAGAATTGTTCTTTTGAGACACAGTCGTGCTAATCTAAGTGGATTACCCAAATCCAAAATCCTGGTGGTCTGCAGATTCTTTCTAAATGGTTTTGCTCTGAACAGTCTTTGTTTCTTTCTTCTATCATCTGTAGTGTTTAGAAGACAAAGTCTGATGTTCTAGTGTGTATTTTGCCTAAGGCAGTTGACAGTTTAAAACCAGAATCATTGAGTGTGACACGAGTAAAAAAAATCTAATAAGCAGTAAAACTTGGGTTTAAAATCACAGTTTGTTTCAACATAAGCACAAATGAAAATCATGGCATTAAATATATTATTCCAGGTAAAAATCAAAGTTAAATTTAAAACAAAATAATGATTTGGTCATGGAAAACAGTTTTTTTAAAAAAAATTTACTGAGTTTGCCATCAAAGTAAAATAGACTAGACCCTCCAAATAAATTCCTTTTGCATTTTAACTTGACCCCAAGTAGTATTTAATTTATATTAAATATAGTAGGGCAAGTTAAAATCAATGTTTTTGTAAATTAGCATTGAACTAAGCTTTCTTATTGAGGGTATCACTCTGCATTGTGAAAAATAAGAAATTGCCCCTTTTCTATTTATGTTCTTACCTTTATTTGTTGCTCACAGAGATGACTCTTAGACCCAATAGAATTGCATCACCAGAAAACTGAGAGCTAAGGTGACTATTAAAATTGTGGGGGACAAATGTAGGAATCAAATATAGTTCGGGAGGTATTATGCATGCCAGTCTTATAAGCAGCTCTTGACTATAATACTGTAAAAAGTGTATCTGAAATTCAGTTTGAGGTAACATTTTCTCATTTGGAACAATTATGAACATGTGCCTGTTTCTTTCTTCAGTTTTCAAATAATTATTGGAATTACCTTGTTTAGTTGATCAAATAGATTTAACTATCAAAATCAGACCATAGATTTTGGTTGCATGTTTTAACTATACCTACTTTGAAAGGATTTATTTACATATTAAAAAGGGAGAAGTAACCCTGAAATGATTAAGCAGATATATTCAAAAGGGTTTGTCTGGCACTTGGAAAGGTCTTGGTTTACCATGCTCATTTCTTTTTATTTTCAAGAAAAATGATTAAATGAGTACTTCAATAGAATGACTTACTGTAAGCATTCTGCATGGTAGTAGCTTGCTTTTAGAAATGAATGTCTCTTAAATGGCAAGTGCAGCTCTGTACAGCAATAGGCAATCTAACTTGATGTGAACCAAAGTAATTGAACTGTTGGATTCCCAAACATATGTGCTTACAGTATTAGACAGGGTTTAAATAAATAGATTCACTTTTCTAGCTGTTTGATAGTTAAAGGGAGTTTCAGATCGAAAGCCTGAATTAAAGCTTCGATGATATGTGTCTGGCAGTATTAGAAGCATTTGAACTGCTGATTCCTAATTGTCACAACAGGTAACACTTGGGGGTGGTATGGTGAATGATGAATGCTCAGAAACACTTAAAGCTAATAGTAAAGCAGTAACACATTTTATCACTGCTGTCATCATGTAAAAAAACTATTAAGTGTTATGTGCGGAATCATACATCTAGCAAATGTTGTTATTTTTTGAGTATTAAGTTCAGCCATAAGCACATTTGCCTGAAGAAATAGTGGATTATAAAGTGCCATTGTCTTTCATGATGGAGCTTTCAAACACTTTAATGATTTTATGCATTACAAAAATGAGAAATTTTGTCTAACAGGGGTTGATAATGATTCAGTAATGAACAGTTTGCCACAGAAAGTACATTTCTATATTCATTTAGATATTTGAAGTGTTTTATTGAAAGTCAAAAATTACTATGCTGGATTAGTGTTTCTTTTTATGAATTCCAGAATTATCCTATTGATTTGTCAATATGGTATGGCTTGTCTTTTTAGTGAAATAAGTCTGTTCTTAGCATCAAACAGCTCTGTGTTATATTAAAACTTTGTGCAAAAACCTTGACCATAAAAGTGAACTACAGAATTATCACCAAATAGCCTGGTCTTTTTCTACCCTCTTCTAGCTTTTGCCCATTTCTACACTTTTGATCCCCTTATTAATTTCTATAAGACTTGTTTTGCTTTACGTGTTGGTAATCAATTATGTTTGTGGTGATGATAGGACCAACTCATTAATTGAACATAGGAGCAAATTCTGTTATATAATTCATTTCTAAGTTTTTTACTAGCTCAGCATTTTCCTTAATCATAATTATGAAGACAATGGTTTTGAAAGATGACCATCAAAAAAGTTCACATAATGAAATAACTTTTGACATTATTATATATTTTATCTCAGCTGTCCCCCCTTAGAAGTACAAATTGTATGTTAAAGACTGAAAAAAGAAAAAGCTATTTAACTTTGCTTGTAGTAGTCCGCTGCATTCCAATTTCATATGCTACATAAAAGTCTTTTGTAAAAAGGATCATTAGCTTCTAGGAAACTAGTTTTCCATGGCACACACTACTGGAAAATATTCTTGGTCGTATGAAGGACAAAACAAATAAATAAATAAATGATAAAATAACAGTACTTTGGAATTGCTCTGTGTGTGTTTGCTATGTATGTTTTATAACTCACTTTAGATAGATATTTTAGTTAATTTAATAGATGGTTTCTAATCAGTAAATCTCTACTTACAGATATTTGACTTATAAACAAACCAGCTGCCCCTTCACATTGCTGCTAGAATATCTTTGCTCAGTTCCATTCTCTACCTCAGGAATTAAAGGGCCCCTCTGGTAACAAAACTACTGTTTTATTTCCATTTAATTGTAGGTTAAATAGGTTTTTGTGGACTTTTCTGGGAATTTAAATTCATTTATCTCATATATTTTTCTGTGTACTCAGTATATATTCCTATATATTTTTTCCTGTGTGTTGAGTATTTCAAACAAACAAATTTCAAGAAAAAACCTTACATATTAGATACTGCCTGAACTATTATTTATGATAAATCTAGAAGTCTCCCAGAATTACAAAAAAAAATAAAATTACCATTTTTAGAATGTCAAAAACACAGTAAAATTCTACCTTTAAAGATGTCTAACTTTGATATACATGAAATTCCTTTGTTAGATGAGATAATGAAAATAGATAACCATGGTAGACTTCTCTCCCAACCATTTTCAATCTCTAGGACCACACCAAAAAAAAAAAAAAAAAAAAATCCTTTTTTCACTTGATAAGTGGCTATTGAAAAGATGAATTATAACTATAGAGAAACAAATTTGGACCAAGCAAAGGGAATTTGAAAAATGAAGAAGGATAGATGATGTTCTGGTCTCTTTCATTCTCCTTTTAGATTCTTAATTTCAGTCTTTCCAAATTGCTCCAAATTATCTTTTCTGCCTGCTGTAGTACATGATACCTTATTTCTTAGTACCATGGAATGTTTTCTTTCAGGGACATTATGCATTTTATATATAATACTCTTCCTGGTGTTATCTTTTTTTAATAACCCTACCCAGCCTCTATACTCTGAAAGGCAGACTCTGATAACTTTTGATATCCTTTCTCTTTTTTCATTTATTTTCCCTTCCCCCTCTACCTTCTTTTCCTGCCTTTCTTCCTTCCTTTTTTAGTGCTGGAGGGGAACCCAGGGTCTCGCATGTGCTATACAGATGCTCTACCACTGAGCTTTACCTCCAACTCTTTGAGGTTCATTCTTTCCTAAGTCATTCCTGTGAGCCAGAGATGACCTGATCTGGGAAAAATCCAAACTAGGACTGATGCCTTGTTTTCTAGAGCACCCTTGTATAGATGTAGATCCCTTCTATCTGGGGGTTATTAGTCCTGGATTGAATTTCTTAAAAGAGTAACCAAGATGTTAGAAAATACCAGGGAAATGTTTTATTTGAAAATAAAACTAAAATAAGAAAATAACAATATTGATATAAATTATGTTATTATATAATATCTACCAGGTCATGATATTAACAGACTACTTAATCATTACCTTTGGGAAGGTTTGTTTTGTTTTTCGTCTAGGACTAGGGATTAAACCCAGAGTCTTACACAGCAAATACCACAGAGCTGCACCCCACCAGTGATTTCCTTTTCCCCAGAAAAGTGTACAGTACTATATATGTTCATTACTTCACCTTTGAATCTTAATTTTTTCCTTAGTTATTTAACTGACTCAGATCATAATCTGTCAAATGACTTTGTAACTAATTACATCATTTTCATGGATGTCATAAAATCTTGAGTCTTTTGCATGATATTCACTTTAAATATATCTTTTGTATTTGCTATGTATTATGGGATATTTAGCAAGAGTTTGACCAACAGTTCCACAAACTCTGGCTTAAGACAACCATATTACCTGTGGGGAATATTTCACCGTTGTTTTTATGGTCTAATGAATATTTTCATGAAGTAACAATGTTACCTTAATTTTTGGAACCTTCAGACTAGTAACTGTATAGACTAAATTATGAAGGACCACCTTTATTCTTTAATTTATTGCATAGTCCATGAGAAGAGTAGTTACTAGTCTTTACTGTTTTCTAATGATCTAGGGGTATAGAACTGATAGGTTCTTCTTCCCTGAATCTTTCCATTGTTTGTAATTCTATCCAGGTGAACATAAACTCTTAACTGAGGCTGTTAAAAGTTGTCTGTAATGGGGTAGATGACAGGCTCTGTGGCTCCTTGATTATTAGAAAACAAAATCTTAAGGAACTTTTGTAGCCTTTATAATTTAGTTAAATGCTAGAATTTGAGAATACCACCATGGTAAACAGTTGAAAATTTGGGACACTATTTTAATTCAGAATTAAAAATGCTCCTAAAGGAGCATTATCAGGTCACACTTTCTATGTGAAAAAATTTAAGTTTCACTGCTTGTAGTTGTAATGATGAAGCCTGCATCATTGAATAAAGGTTTTCTGAGAAATAATTGCTTACATAACTAATAATGTTCAAACTGGAATGGGCCTTAGAAGTCATCTGAATGGTTCTTTATTCGAGAGTGTTGAGAAATAATATGGTTGTCATAAGGAGTGGATGCAGTAGGAGGGGGGCTGGTGGTACTCCCTATATTCTGAAAATGCTGGAACCTTTTTCAAAGTAAGCGTTAGTATTAGCTTGATTGGTAGTCACAGTGTTTATGTAAGTTTTAATTAGGGACGAAATAATAGTGAATTTTTGAAAACACATTGAATTGCTTAGGTTTAAATTATAAAAGTATTACTGTTGGAAAATATTCATTGCATTTTGATCCTTTATTTCTGTGTTTTTTGTTTGTTTGTTTGTTTGTTGTTGTTTTGCTGTTTAATAGGCCTTACATTTTAAGTGAAGCAGTTATTTGGAGTGTTAATCTACCATTTTTTGTAATCTCCATCACATCTCAACTTATTTATTTTTGCATACAAAATTCAGTCTTTACTTCTCATAGACCACTTTTTTGTGTGACTTCCACTATATATTTTGTTGGTTAGTGGCATTTTTATATGGTTTTAGGTTTTTATAACTTGCTATTTTATCTGTATTTAGGACTTTTTGATACCTACAAGCACAGACACATGCATTTGCATATGTATTATATCTGTTTATTGAGGTTTTTTTTAAGAGAGAGAATTTTTTAATATTTATTTTTCAGTTTTGGTGGACACAACATCTTTATTTTTTTTTTATGTGGTGCTGAGGATCGAACCCATCGCCATGCTCATGCCAGGCGAGCGCGCTACTGCTTGAGCCACATCCCCAGCCCTGTTTATTGAGTTTTTACATAATTCTTTCCTCTTGGAAAATGTATTTTGGGGTATTATTGCCATGTGGTATGGTTTGGTGGTTCTACAGTCATTCTTCTATTATATACTTGTTTTTCACTTTGAGAATAGCTCTGGAGAATTGTAAGACAAAAGGAAGTATAGTACAAGTCCACTTCACAATAAATTAAATCAATGTATTTAGAGGTTAATTATAAATTTTATTAATAACTCTTACATACATTTTTTACTCTGGTCCCTGAGTAAAACTTTTACAGCAAGCTAGATAGCAAATATTTTAGGGTTTCTGTTCCAGAAAGCAAAATCAATGTTATTAAATGAGTACTTATATAATTTTAAAAATTGTTTGTTTGAAGCCAATCCTGGTATAAATTAGAGGGCTGGTTAGGGTCAGTAATCTTCTCTACATTGTATATTACATAATGACCAGAGTCATATTATGTTATTGATAGAAAGACCTGAGAAAGGTTAAGTAAAAAAGGATGAGAACAGAGAAGCATATAAAGCTTATTCTGATATGTTTTAGAAATCAAATATATCAAAATGCAACAAGATCAGGGATTGAATGTTGGAACAAAAAAATTTACACTAGTAGGAAAAACAGTTTAATTCTAATAAAATCTTGAGTTTAGTTAACAATAACATTCTAATGTTAATTTCTTAGTTTTGACAAATATTGTCTGATTATATAAAATGCAATGGGAAACTGGTTGAAAAGTATATGGGAACTCTACTAACTTGGAAACTTTCCTCTAAATTTAAACTCATTCCCCTTTAAAAAGTTTACTTGAAAAATTATACATAGCTTCATTTGCATTTGGGTAGAATATCTCTCAAAGAATATTCAAGAAATTAACAATGATTTCCTTCTAGGAAGGGAACTCCTAGAAGGCAAAAGGGGAAAGAAGGTTATTTTGTACCCTTGTGTTTTTTGTTCTGCGAGCATGTAAAAACCACACTTAAAAATTACTTGAAAGAGTGAGAAAAATAAGCTACATGTCTTTGCAAGAGACATGTCTGATAAAGGACTTTTGTCCAAAATGTATAAAGAACTATTAAAACTCCAATGAGAAAACTAGCAGCTGATTAATAATGGGCAAAAAACCTGGACACTTCACCCAAGATGTATAGATGGTAAATAAGCCTATGAGTAGATATTCAACATAATATGCCATTAGAGAATTGCAAAATAAGGACAGTGAACTATCTCTAAACACCAGTTAGAAAGGCCAAATCCAGAATACTGACAACACCTAATTCTGACAAGAATGTGAAACAACAGGATCTCTTATTTGTTCATTTTACTGCAAAATAATAGAACCACTTTTTAAGACAGTTTGACAAATCCCTATAAAACTAAATACACTCTTACCGTACAATTCAGCACTTTTGTTCATGGTATTTTTTTCAAAGAAGTTGAAAATTTATATCCACATGGTAATCTGCAAACAGATGTTTAAAGCAGCTTGATTTATTTATATATATATATATATATATATATATATATATATTTAGCTGTAGATGAACACACAGTATCTTTATTTTATTTTATTTTTTTTAATGTGGTGCTGAGGATTGAACCCAGTGTCTCACACATGTGAGGCAAGTGCTTTACCCAGCCCTAGCAACTTTTTTTATAATTACCAAATATGGAAGCAACCAAGATGTCCTTCAGTAGGTGAATGGATAAATAACAAACCATAGAACATTTAGGCAATGAAATCTCATTCAGTGCTAAAAAGAAATGAGCTGTCAAACCATAAAAAGACATGGATGAATCTTGTGGATTATTGTGTGAAAAAAGCCAATCTGAAAAGGCTATATAGTATATAATTCCAACTATATGGCATTCTGGAAAAGGGGAAACTATCGGTGAAAAAATCAGTGGTAGCCAGTGCTGGAGGGAAAAGGAGGTTGATTAAGTACAGCACTGGAGTTTTAGTACACTGAAACTATTCTCTACATTTTAATGGTGGAGACCTGTCTTATACATCTGTCTAAACCAATTAGGGTCCAATAAGTGGACCCTAATGTAAACTATGAACTTCAGATATTAACATTGTGTCAGTATAGGTTCATTAGTTGTAAAATATGTATCACTTTTGTATGGGAGTTGATAGGAGGCTATGTCTGCGTGTAGGTAATAAGTATGTAGGTAGATAGGTGGAGAGTATATGGGAACTCTCTTACTTCCTACTCAAAATGTTTTTGCTAAAACATCTCTAAAAGTTAAATTATAACAAACTCTGGTGCATTACAAATTTAAGATTTTCAGAAATATTTTTCAAGTGATTAATACAGATGAGTCCTTTGGGGAGAATTTTTTGTATGTGAAATCTGAAATAAAAACAAATCACCCCTTGCTTAAAAAGAGGTTTAAGATCAAGAATCTACATCTCAAATTTCCCATTTTGCTTCATTGTGTCAGTGAATCTGGCTGTGGGGTATATTTATCTGCTGCAAAGTCCACTGATGCATGCAGAGCTGAGCAGAATACAATTTTCCCCAGTGGGTCCTCTTTCTCAGGGCATTTGTAGCTGTGCTGCTGTGTGTGGGGTCAGCAGGGAAAAGCTGGAGGGGCTAAGATGTCAGCTTTTGTAAAGCTACTAACACACTATTTTAGGAAAGGAATGGGACATCTGGCTTTAAAATGTGTGTGTGTGTGTGCGCGCGCGCGTGTGCTTTATATATATAAATATATAATTTCCAGTAGGACGATTAGTTGTAAGTGTGCACAGTAATGTTTACTAATATTGTAAACAGGGTAACTTATTAACGTCTGTGGTATTTAAAGACTGATTATATAATTCTCTGTAGTTTTTTTGTGCTTTTCTGTTAGAGTATTAGTTTCTATTTCTTTTGTCCTGACATTAGATGTTTTTGTTATTGTAACTAGTTAATTTAAACCCAAAACCTAGGAATGTTTGTGTAATGTTTGATGTAATGTTATTAGTTGTTCTTACTTAAATCATTTGTATGTTACCATAAATCACAATTGTACTTAAGTCAGCCGTTAAGATATCCTATTCATTGAAAATGAACATGTAAAGTGGTGGTATATAGAAAGTTAATTTTAAAGAATACAGAATGGCTACTAAGTAGCACATGATGGAGAAAATATTTTTAAATTTAAGATACAAATAGAATTAATATTTCTAAGCAGAATGTGTGTAGATCACTGGTCTTAGGATAACAAGTTATGATATTTGGAAAAAGTGAAAAATAATCTTAAATTACCAGTAAATTGTACAAATACAGCTTTCTCAGCATGGGTTCTCATGATAGCATAACAACGTGTAATATATCTGATTAGTGTTATAATAGATTGCCTTGAAAGAGAACAGTTTTAAGGATTAATAAAGCACACAGTAGGAAGGATTTAATTAACATGATCAGTCTAGGTTTAAAAAGAAGTGAATATTTTTCTTTAGCACATTATTAAAATTTTCTTACTTTAAAGAATCATGTTTTAAAGCATTTTAAATGTACCATAGTTAGGGAAAAGGACCACACTTTTGCTTTGAAAACACTAGCATAATAAATTAGAGTAGTATGCGTGTTTTTAAGATGGAGTTTGCCTGTTGCAGAACTGGTGAGGAGTGAGTTGACTCCTGGTTGCCTTCTTAGTGGATTGTGTTATCTCACCATGAACAGAGGCATAGAGTAGCCAAGTCCCAGTGAATTTCAGGACAAAAATTGATGAAAGCACACTAGTGGATATAGCTCTTCCTAAGAATTTGTTGCAAGCGTATGTATGTATTGTGTTCATGAGTTTGAACTCATGTATCACATTTTCATTTTTAATACAAAATCTAAACAGATTCAGCCCTACATGAGAAGTTTAAGTCATCTTTTCATGGTGCCTGTTACTTATTTCCTCAGTGACTACAACATTTGAATTTGGTTGAAAGTTTGTTTTTAATTGGGGAAACTGAGTCTTTTGTGTCCACCCCCCCCCCAAAAAAAAAGCCAAGCATAGAATGTAGGCTGCTGCTTCTTGTCCCATTCCACAGAACCCCTTAAGAGACTTAGTTGGTCTTTATAAATTTGGGGGCTGGGCCTAGATGGCTGCATTCAATGTTGAGAGCTAAAAAGGAGCTTGGTTTTTACTTCATTGTACAAATGAGAAAAACAATTGATGTTAAGAAGATTTGAAGCCCTTAGAAGATTCAAGTTCATAATGCAAAAAAAATATAGTAATAAGAGAGCTCATGTATAATGGCATGATTTGGAGTGAACATACTTTATATACAGAGTTATGAAAAATGGTGTTGTGAATGGATAATTATGATTGTAATGCATTCCACTATTGTCATGTATGTAAGAATTGAAAAAAAAAAGGTTTCAAGTTAATGGGAATATTCTCATTAATATTAATGTACCAAGGTGGAAAAAGCATGTTGTGTTAATAGGAGAGTCAAGTCCAGTGTGGCGGTGCATGCCTGTAATTCAGCAATTAGAGAATCTGAGGCAGGGGATCTCAAATCTGAGGCCAGCCTCAGTAACTTAGCAAGACCCTATCATTAAAAAGGGGGTGGAGAAATGGGGGTATAGATCAGTGGTAGATGATCCCAGGCTCATCTCGCTAGCACCACAAACATAAAACGAGAGAGTTCTTTACTCCCAAAGAAGTGAGAATTATACCAATTATCTTTGTTGTACTTGCTTTGGCAGCACATCTACTAACATCAAACAGCAGTTGTATAGTTTACTAAGCTAAAATGGGTCAGTGAACAGAAATGTAGGATTTTACTGAGTAAAGAACAGGATATTTATTTAGATCCTGTCCCAGATGCATTGTCTGGTGTTAGTCTCATTTACGGATTCTTGTAATAGAGTGATTTTTTAAAAAGTGATCTCCCATTTCTGGCTGACTCTGATCCACTCTAGCTTTATTTGTTTGTTCGTTTTTAAGACACAGTTTACCTGCAGAAGAAAAGGCTAGGGTTGAATTGATTTTTGGTTGAATATTTTATTTCATGGTGACAGAGGCATGGAGTAGCCAAATCCTATTGAGTTTCAGTCCAAACTTTATGAAAACATAGCAATGCATACAGCTTTTCCTAGGAATTTATTGCAGGCATAAAAAAGAAATTTTAAGATTCACTGAAGGTAATGGCAGTTGGTTTCCTCCCTAGGACCTAAGTGATAGAGGTAATATAGACTCCAGTATTTGGTGTATTCATGTTGAAGGAAGAGGACAGGATGAGGAATAGAGAGATCTGGTTCAGCATATCTTGATAAGTTCATAGTTTGCCTTTGTGGAGTAGAGGAATAAATAGGTTTGGTTTGTGTATCTTGGAAAGAATAACACTTCTAAGTAAGAGAGGGCCAAGAGAAAAGCGTTACCCCAAAGTGTCCTATGAACAAGTGGCCAGTTCCCCCCACTTCCCTTTAGATACCAGAGAAAACAAAAAAACTCCAGACACAGGAATATTTTTAGAGTAATAGTTTTTATTATCCATAATGTGATTTAGAAGGAAAGGGAATCCACTACCCTTCCTCAAATCTTAGGAAAGTGGGAATGAGAAATATTCTGGATTTCCTTTTTTTTTAAGTTTAGCTTAAAAAAAAAAAACAACCTTCTAACAGCTGGCTCTAGACTCCAGATATGAGTAGGAAGCCCTAGGTCTGGGAATGTTTTTGGTGTCACCATAGTCCTCTGACCTGACCTCAGTTGAATTTTCAGGTGATCTGACTTTGCAGTGATCTGACACTGTAGTGTAAAGGTACCCATACCTCAGATAGCTTTTTCAGTGACAGGCCCTGGGTTAGCTCTGTGGTAAAATTTGGAGGCTCCTTTGGCAGATAGCTTGGAGAAGTGAACATTACCACTTGGAATGCCCTCAGCTGTCTTGCTAACCATGAATCATCCTACTTGGCCAAGCTGCAACTTGATCTCCACAGCTGTTCAGATGAAGAAGCTGCTACTGGGCAGCTTAGATTACTGCATTCTGAGTGTTAGCAGTTAAGGTTCCATCCTTTCAGTCAGGTCTGGGTGGCCTTGATTTTCTGTGGCAAACCAGTGGGCAGGCAATTCATTTTTGTGAGATTGGTTTCCTATCACACAAAATCTAATAATTGCTTCCTGTGAGAGTTTAAATATACCATCTCTCTCTTCATATTTTATTGAAAGCTTTCTATATGCTAAACACTGTGTTTAAGAATGTGTGAAATACGGTGATGAAAATGTTATCTTCAAAATAATTAGTAAGGATTCAAACTTTGTACTTAATAGGCTTATAATGTGTATAAAAATATAACATCTGGAATGTATGTTCCAGGCTTAGCTATAGGAGTACAGTGCTTTTGATTTGAATGGGGGAAAAATATATGTAAACTCATTTAATGTAAAGCACAGTATTCATATTGAATCCATTTTCAGTTATGAATTTCACTTTTTCATGGCATAAAGCTATCAGATCTCCGAGTATAATTGTCCAGAGAATAAAGTCCATGATGCTCAGCCTGGAACTTAAAGATCTTCATTTTCTGCCTGAAGCCACTGTTATGGTGACTATATCCTCAAGCTCCTCCTCCTCCTTTAAACTCTTCCTCCTTATTTTCCCCTTACCTCTATGAAGTACTTTACACCCCAACTGAATCCTAGTGACCCCCCTGTTTTCAAAACTATCGTGTACTTCCAGGTTTTTGCCTTTGCCTGATGACATTGGCCTTTTATTTATCCATCATACATCAGCTCACATTTGACATCTGTGACTTATTATAGAGGACAAAAACACTGCTGCTTTTGTATTTTAACACTGTACAACCTGCTGAGTAGCATATCTTATTATCACCTCTTACTAGAGAGTTGTGTACATTCTTTTTCTGTTGAAGTATAAATTACTTGAGGGTAGGTCTCTTTGTTATTTCATTTTGTGTCTATATCTTTTAGTGTATGCCTGAAATGTAGTGACACTCAGTAAATAAAATGGCATTTCTTGAGTGGCTGTCCCTTAACTTTTCAAAAAAAGGAGTACTATAGTTTAGCATCATGTCAATCAGAAGATACAGAACTACCTCTGAAAGTAAATTTAGAGGTGAAATCTGGCTGTGGTCCCAGAGTCTTTGGCTCTGTGGTAATGACTTTTGTTGGTAGGTTAAATTTTGAGGACTTTTTTTTTTTTTTGCCTAGTAACTAATTTTATTTTTGCGATGTTTTTGAAAGCATGTTTATTTCAGAAATAATTGATTATTTTTGCTCTTTGACATATGAGCACATGACCATACATGATTTTTTCACTTACTGCTCCATCAGGAGCTTATTAGTAAGGGAAGTGGTTGCAGTTGGCAGCTATCCCAAGGTACTTTTAGCCAGTGAAAAAATATAGGCAGTGATTAAGTGTACTGTAATGTTTTCATGATAATTATATGTATGTTACAGGATTGGTTTGAGAATTAAAGGGCACAAACTATGCATCAAATTTAACATAATACCTAGCACATTGTTAGTACTCAAACATGTTCTGTTACTAATAAATTAAAATTTGTACTAACATTTTCCTTAACTTTGGGTGAAGATCATTTTGTTTTAGTTAGAATCTTATCATTCTTCTTATGAAAATTGTTATTTAAACAATTGTATAATTCATAAAATGGTTTTATGAATAACAGACATAGGAAAGCTTGCAAATTTTTAAGTGGTTTTTATTTTGTGAAGAGATTATATTTAAGTCATCTGTTCACAGACAAATGGGATATTAAATAAAATTTTATTGTTAATTTTATTGACTCATTATTGTCTGTTATCTTTGTGCTATCAATTCTTGCAGTGCAGAAGGCTTATCTTGTATTCAGTACAATGATCAATTTAATTGGCTCTGCAGTGTTTAGGATGAGGTTGCTTGGCCAGGATATATTTGGCATATGAGGAAGGCAAGCTTCAATGTTGATTATAACTCCGCCTTGTCTCCATTGTGTTCTTTCTAAGCACAGACACAGCTTGGTCCCCTGGCAATGACATACAGCAAACGTCAATAACAACCTTTGTAAATGTTAAATAAAAGAGCAAATTGAAGGGCAGTGATTCATTAGGAAAGAATTTTGTCTGAGCAAATTAACTCCTGTTCCTGTTAACCCGTGTTAAAGAATCACTGACTGTCTCTTGAGTCTTTGGATGTGATTGAACTAGAAACTGTACAGATGAAGGGCCTCTCCTCTCTTTAATGGGTACTTGGGATCTGTGGTGTGTGCTTTTTATTCAAAACATCTTTCTTTGTTTCTTTACTATTTTTTTAAAATTTATATTCTGATAATCTGGCCAATTTGATCAAGCTTCAGATGTTTACCTTAATTTGTAGTGCAGCTACCAAAACCCTCTAAATTTCTTGTCTGTGAAGATTTTTATTATAGATTTTCAGTTCTATTGTTGTATTGTACATATGTATGTTAATTCTTGAAACCAACCTATGTGGATCAAGTCACTAATCATTCCACCTCAACAGCCTTACCAGGCAGACAGCCAAGGTGCCAGTATTCTCAGATTTTTGTATCTGTTGTATTTTGCATTTCATTTCCAATTTGTCTTCTCTTGCCTAATCATTGCAAAAGCATCCTGTCTGACCTCAGAGTTGTTGGCTTTCGAGAAACATTTTTTAATACTTCTTTCACTAGCCAAAACTTGAATTTGCATATTTTTGTATGCACATGATTTTTATCTGAAAATATTTTATTCTTTCTCTAAGGTACACTTAAAAAGAAATTCTTCAGATTTTCAAAGCTAGCATATTTTCTCTTCTTGGGAAACATGTTGTATATCTATTGACTGCTTTATCAGAATAACTCATTTATGTGTTTTATTATGTACTATAATGGATTCATCATGAATTTGCTGTTAATGAGGAGCTTTTTAAGTTCCTTGTTTTATACTTTTATTTTTTGTGCACAAATGAAAAACATATTTTCTTTTCTTCCTTCCACTTCAGCCAAACACAGCATCATTGTGAAAGACCCCAGCCCAGAAACCCCAGGCCCCATTGTGAAACCATCAGGGCGTGTTGCTAACCCACTAAACACCGGAGAGGTCTATCTGTTAATCAGTTAAGGGTAGTCTATTGTGAAAGGACAGGATGGTTGGAAAAGAACAAAAAAAAACAGGTCCCAGGGCATTCTTAGGCAAATAGGAACTGATAACATAAAGTGAAGAACAACTTTGCCCTTTAGGTAATCTATATGCTGGGTTCAAAATAACCAATAAGAAACCTGTTGCTTACCGCGCGCGCGAAACCTGCCCCATTATCCTATAAAAGACCTGTACCCCAAAGCCTGGTGTGCCAGTTCACCAAAGCTCCGGCTGAGGTTTTGCTGAGCACCCGCAGGCGTCTGTGTCTGAATAAACCTCTTGCGTTTGCAGCCAGTGCCTCGTGCGTCTTTCTTGGACAGGGAATTGGTGGGTCTTTCATTTGGTGAGCCAGCCAGGAGGAATGGATGCGAGGTTGTGGGAGTGTTGCGTAGCCCATACGGAGGCAAATGTGATTGGGGCTTTCCCTCAGTGCCATTCATCTACCGATCACCCTAGATACCCCTTAGGGCTGTCGGGAGGGGGCTCAAGAGAAAGGAACCTTAAGAATCGTCTGAGAGTAGCCCAGACCAGAATTCCGCAGTTGTTCCAAACTCCTTCCTCCACCTCCACGCATCCAAAGCAGGTCGGGATTCCAGACACTGTGTACTCACGCCAATTGCTCTCCGGGCCCAGACAGAAAAGTTGGAAGCGGCTTTGGCAGAACCCAACATGCCCGCTCTGTATTGAACAGGTGATTAAGAGCTGCCTAGGCCGAGAAACCTCTCACCCGAGTCTTGAAGAGTGGCGGCTGCACTAGTTGCGTTTAAGTAGCCGTCGGGTGCCCACCTTACCCTCCAGAGAGAAAGAGAGAGAAAGATGCACCTCAAACAGACATGGGGTGCGTGCACTTTCCTCGGTGTAGAATCTCAGTCTGGGACAGAATTTATGACTGAAAGTTCGGCTCCCATTCCCAAAGCCAATTAATGCCAATTTAATAATGAGGACAGGGTTTTGAGAAAAGTTAAAGCGAGATATCAAAGTTTTTAGATCCCCAGCAGGCATTTCTTAACCACAGTGGGTGCACACAAGCCAACTACGGGAAGAAAAGAAAACACTGCTTCCCTAATCTCGCTTACAATTTAGGTTAAAATTTAGCTAAAGTTATCTCCACACCTCTAAGGCAGATTGGAATTTGGGACTCTGCATCGGTCCAAAGTAAAACAATGCCATCACACTAAACAGAGACATAAAAAGACACACAGAGACACACAAAGACATAGATTCCCTTTTCAGATTGTCAAAAAAATGAAAGTGGGTGCTGGCCCCAAGCCAACTGGGGCCTTCCCTTCAGATTGGGGGAGCATCCCCCTCAGATTGGGTCTGACAACCCCAGATTGGGAGATTAGTTCTCTTGCCAGGGTTTTGGGCTGGGGACAGACAGGACAATAGAAACACATAACACAAAATTCGCAGCGCGGCCACAAAATTCGCAGCACGGCCACAAAATTCGCAGCACGTCGTGGATTGCTACCCAGAAACTAAAGGCTCAGATGGATCCGTCAGTTACAAAATACTTTACCAAATACTTCACAAAATACTTTACTACAGGCAATCCACTCAGAACCCTGGGACGTCTCCCAGGGTGGCAGAAATCCCTGGGACGTCTCCCAGGGTGGCAGGAGAGAAGTCCGAGTTCGTCAACTCCTTCTCGAGCTGCCCAGAAAACAGCGCGATTACGCGTAATCGTACGGACGCCGCGCACAGACAGATAACGACTGCAAACATAGAACAAAAGAGACACAAAATGACACGAGCTGGCCAGCTTACCTCCCAGTGGTTGCCGGGTGTTCCTCGGGCAGGGATCCGGACGGGGTTACAGGAGTTCTCCTGGCTGGCTCGACAAATGAAAGACCCACCGATTCCCTGTCCAAGAAAGACGCACGAGGCACTGGCTGCAAACGCAAGAGGTTTATTCAGACACAGATGCCTGCGGGTGCTCAGCAAAACCTCAGCCGGAGCTTTGGTGAACTGGCACACCGGGCTTTGGGGTACAGGTCTTTTATAGGATAATGGGGCAGGTTTCGCGCGCGCGGTAAGCAACAGGTTTCTTATTGGTTATTTTGAACCCAGCATATAGATTACCTAAAGGGCAAAGTTGTTCTTCACTTTATGTTATCAGTTCCTATTTGCCTAAGAATGCCCTGGGACCTGTTTTTTTTTGTTCTTTTCCAACCATCCTGTCCTTTCACAATAGACTACCCTTAACTGATTAACAGATAGACCTCTCCGGTGTTTAGTGGGTTAGCAACACGCCCTGATGGTTTCACAATGGGGCCTGGGGTTTCTGGGCTGGGGTCTTTCAATTGATCTATCATTTACATAGTATATATTCATCATGATGCTCCCCTGGTAATCCTAAATAGGAACTACTTTCTTCTGCTTTGTCATAGTACTTTGTTTATATCTCTTGGAAAATAAGTCAGATATTTACATTACTACATTAAACTTTTTTTTTGACTCAGCTTTGTTTCTGTTTCAGAACCTCAAACAAAAACAAACATTCATATATCCCATCAACATTTCTTTCTACTTCTTGCCATAAATCTTTATTTCTAACATTATTTACCTGCTTAGTTACCCACTTTGTTTGAACTGTTTCATATGTGTACACTTTTTCTCACGTTGTTTCCTCTAACTCCAGTTCATTTGTCAACACTTAACTGCATTCTGCCATTTTCAAGGCACTGTTTTAGCTACTTACTTGGTCTTATGTTGGTAATGAAAGCCATAATGACTTTGTGTCCTGGAATTTTCAGTTCATACTTTACCTTTCCTAAGAAGGCTTGCCCAGATTCCCAACTTGGATTAGTGTTTCTTTGTTTTGAAGATAAAACCACTGCTAAAGATTTTTAAAAATTATCATTTAAGTTTTCTTGAGGCAGTTTATTTGGAATAATGACACAAAGGTAGGTAATTGCATCTCATGGTAAAATTCCTTTTTAGTCTCTTTTAATCTCTCATTTCTTTGGATTAAGTAGACAGTCTGTCTGTTAATGCAACTCCACTGCCTCTCTTAGCTTTTGAGCCTCTCATTTAAAGGAAGAGACACAGGCCTCAGGCTCCATGTCTGGAGTAGGAAGAGTTTCTGTATATGGCAGTTGCAGCTGGTTTTCCATTATGCTGTCTTGTAGTTTCTCACATACTTCAGTTTCCATGTATCTGCTTCTACTTTATTCCACAAAAACTTAACATTTTTTCTTTCAGTGACTTGACTGAAGCAAACAATTAATGTGAAGAAAACATAAATGTGCAGCTATGGCAAACAGTGCTGAAAGTAGTCTGGGGTTGGCTAGGGAGTTTGGGAACAAGTATACTTGGGTATTAGTGGTGGTGGTGTTCTTTCCTACAATTCTGAATTGTTTGATGGACATTTTCTTGGTCAGATGATTGAAGCCTTCTTCATGTGGCAGATCAGACTGATAGCCATGGTGTTCCTAGACTTCCCAGGTATTGCAGGTGACAGTGCATTTCCTCTACAGTAATGAAGAAAACAGAGTCCCAGAGAGTTCATTGTGCAGACCTTCCACCACTAATATCCTGACAGTACGCTGACATTTTCACCAGAACAATATCTTGGCTCTCAGAACTATTTGTTTTTTCTTAGAGTGATTCTACCATTATCATGATTGACTTAGCAGGAAAAAAATACCAAGTGGATGAGAGAATCAAATGGGGTGGTGATACAGATCCCACCAGGGACAGATAATCAACCTTGCCCAGGTATAGTGGGCTGTCCAGATTACAATAAAAAACTATTTGGGGCCTTTATGTGTCAGGGACACCCGAGAAAACCAAGTGTGATTTGAGGTCTGCAGTGTAACCAGCGGTTAGTTTTCCTTTCTCTATTGGAAAATTCTAAAAATAAAACAGAGGTTAAAACTTTATGATATTCTTTAATGTTTGTTGTACTGGATCCAGCTGATAAGCCTGAATAAAATCATAGGACTTCTGGTATATAGTTGGTGATATGATGCATCTTGTTAACTTAAGGCAAGCAGCATGTGAAGTGATTAATATTTTACTGTTGACTCTGGCAAATCTGTGGGTATAATGAGTGTGAGACTCATGAAATGCTTTAGTAGAAAGTAAGTTATGCATTAGACTTTAAACTCCAAGACTAGCTAACAGTAAATTTCTGAGCAACCCTGTTGTTGAGCTAGTTAAGTTTTGCTTTATTACTTTTTAGCTAATAGATAATTTCTAAAAAGCAAGATGTTTGCCCTTTGCAGTGGGAATTTAATACTGTGTTTTTGACAAGCGTAGAATGTACTATACTTTAAAATTCTTTCCTGCTTAATTATGTAGTTTTAGAATTATTTTATAACCCTTTAAGTAAAATGTATACATCTTCATAACATGTTGTAAATAGAACTATTCTCAACTTGTTTTCTTCTTGTAAATATAGAATTGGAGAAAAGATTAATCAAGTAATTCCAGTGAATATGATGTTTTATAATGTTTAGATTTGTCATACTTATGTTTAAAGAATCTGGTTTCTCAAATTGAGACCTTGATGATCTCTAGTGCATTTTTTAAAAAAACACCTTCTTGTATCATCCTTATAATCTGATTAGCAAAACTTGGTTGAACTCTACATTCTCTTTGTATTATAAAACGAAAAAGAAATTCTGAAAGAGTTGTTTTGTTTTCATAGTAATCTCTCCTCCCCACTCTGCTCAAATATAGTGTGCTCTGTCTCAATCTTATTGAAGAATTGCTCATGTATATTGCTTTTTTTTTTAAATTGTTGGTTGTTCAAAACATTACATAGTTCTTGATATATCATATTTCACACTTTGATTCAAGTGGGTTATGAACTCCCTCATGTATATTGCTTTAAGAAACAGAACCAAAATTATTTCCTCCCCTTAATCTGTATATTGGAAAAACTTGAGTTGCTGGGAGTTAAATTTTTATTTCTCTGATAGTGTCAATCCTTTACTCCCTGGTCAGATTTCATCTTTTTTCATCATTAATGTGCATTAAACCAGATCATATCTACCAATCTTGCTTTATTATCTGATCATTTTGTTCCCTCAGTGAGTCCAAGAAGGTCACAGTGGGGATCTCTATGCTACATGTTTGTCAATGATTAATGGAAATTTCCTGTGATAAGCAGCACAGGATAACCATGGATTATCAAGATTCTTTGTAATTGGCTTTAATTATATTGGTCCAGTGCGGCAGTCTGTTGTCTGTGTTGAGGGGATGGATAAGGTTCTTTCCTCATGGATATGAGTTCAGTCTTTCCTATTATCTCTACTCTTCTTTCATCTCATTTCTATCATCTCATTTATATCCATGCATTTAGTAAATGTTTGTAAAACATCTGTAGAGTACAATAAGTTCTCTGAAACTTCAAGGAGTCAAAGATGACCAGTGAACATTTTCAATGCTAATAGTTTTTCATAATCCACAGTTGACACAGATAAAAGCTTTCTTCAGTAGGGGGAGTATCTCATTTAAATACCATACAATTTATATGTAATTATTTTATCCCCCTAGATTTCATTGTCTTTTAGAATATCTTCCCAGCGCCTCCCACACTGACTCAAGCAAAGTGAGCTCTCCCATTGAGTTTGAGAAGTATTTGTGATATGATTAAATGCTTGAACATGAGAATGTTGTAAATCAGTAGTAAAATTATTTCCAAATTATTCAGTGGTCACTTAAGTGGAAGTGTAAGAATTGATTTAGGAAACTATTCCTAGAGACAATAGTGCCCCCATGGAAAAAGGCAGTCTTGTTATTCACTGTACCTGGGGTGATAATTGGCATAAAAGATTTTGTTTTGATCAGTGTTACCAAATCCTAGGAGAGCCATCTGATAGGATACAAAGTGTTTTTGCTTTGGTGGAGACTTAAAATTAAGTACTTTTCCTGAACATCAGAATGTGAAATTAGAGCAATTTCATGTCCTTACTAGAATTATTTAAACAGGTGTTCTATTTTTAGAAGGGGTCAATGATCATGGATATAGCTCTATTTTTCCTGAAATGATCCTGTGATTTGGGAGGGATTCTTTAGAGTTTTGTTGAGTTGTATGTAACTCATTTGCTTGCTTCTCTTCAGTATATTTTCATTACACTTTGTCAGTTTCTGATGTGGGCTTCTTGTAAGTCCAATTTCTTTTATACCAAAAGTGGATATATCTGATTTTCCTTACTGTGTTGTAAACCTATAAACATGTAGTTATATTACTTCTTCGGTAATCAGATGGCAAGAAACAGGTAGCTTTATTAAGTCGTCAGATTAGAATCAAAATTACATTTAACTTCTATTGTTTCTGCATTTGACTAAAGGAAAAGAAGGTCACATTTCCTTAAGAACTTTCATTGTCCCAGGCACTGTGCAGAATGCTTTTTAGCTTTGTTCATTTAATCTTCATAACCCTATGTGAAAGGATTTGCTGCTGTTTTTAAAAATCTTTGAAACTCAGTGGGGGTTTTTGCTCATTTTTTTATTACTCCCTGGTAACCATCATTTCACTCTCTGCTTCAGTATTTTAATAATTATTTTATTTT
Source organism: Callospermophilus lateralis (assembly GCF_048772815.1). Taxonomy (NCBI): domain Eukaryota; kingdom Metazoa; phylum Chordata; class Mammalia; order Rodentia; family Sciuridae; genus Callospermophilus; species Callospermophilus lateralis. The sequence continues at coordinate 101,946,909 of NC_135307.1, forward strand.
ATTTATTTTTTTTCTTGTTTTGTTTTTTATTTTTTTTATTTTTTAATTAATTTTTATTGTAGGTTGTTCAAAACATTACATAGTTCTTGATATATCATATTTCACACTTTGATTCAAGTGGGATATGCACTCCCATTTTTACCCCATATACAGATTGCAGAATCACTTCAGTTGCAATAATAAAATAATTATTTTATAGAGATGGAATTCACATACCCTAAAATTCATTCTTTTAAAGCATACAGTTCAGTAGGGCTTTTTCTTTTAGTGCATTCAGAGTTGCACAATCATCTTCACAGTCTAATTTCAGAATATTGTTTCACCCCATGAAGAAACCTGGTACCTGCTAGAAGTCAGTCCCCATTTTCCCCTCCACCCAGCACTGGGCGGCAACAGCTAGTCTTTCTGTCTCTAGGGATTTGCCTAACTCTGGACATTTCATATAACTAGGCTCATACAGGTCGTCCTTTGTAGTTAATTTTCTTTACTTAGCATGTTTTAGGGTTCATCCATGTTGTAGCGTATTTCAATGCCTCGTTTCTTTTTATGACTGAATAATATTCCATTTTGGGGGTATACTACATTTATTCACCAACTGATTGAGATTTGATTTGTTTCTGCTTTTTTGGGGTTCAAATAATGTCAATATCGACTTTGTATACACATTTTTATATGATCATTTTTTCATTTATCTTCTGTATATATAGTAATGCATCACTTAACTATGGTGTTCAAAGAAATGTATGTTCAGAGAAATGTGCCAATAAGCAATTTCCTTGTGTGCAAACATCATATAGTATACTTATGCAAACTTGTACGTCATAAGTCAAATCTGTCGACGGCACCAAGAGATGTGGTAAATGCAAGATGTCTGAAGCTGCTGATGGTATAACACCATCTAATCTACTCTTCTACAGTGAACTTTAAAAAATATATGTACAGTACACTCTAAAATAATGGTAAAAGATATATAGTAAATACATAAGTAACTTAGTCATTTATTATTATTAAGTATCATGTATTGTCCACAACTGGATTTTCTATACTCTTATATGATTGGCAGCCCAGTTGATTTGTTTACACCAATGTTACCAAAACCCATGAGCAGTGTGTTGTACTATAAGTTTAGGATGGTTATTATATCACTTGGGGATAGAGATTTTCTGGCTCCATTGAAGTCTTATGGGACTGTTGGCATTGTTCGTTGTTGACTGAAACATTATTATGTGGTGCACAACTGTACCAAAGTGTGGAATTAGTAGATAATATAACTATATGAAAAACTACCAGACTATTTTCCAAAGTGGGTCTAATTATTTATTCACTTTTTTTTTTTTTTTTTGCCAAAGTTTGTCTGTTTTTCATTTCAGTCATCCTAGTGGGTATGAAAGCCTCACTGAGGTTTTGATTTGCATTTCTCTTATGATTAGTAATGTTGACTACTTATGTATCTAGTTTGGAGAAATATCTGAGGCTTGGTGTTTTAATCTCTGAAATAGAGATAGTCATTCTGGGCTTATTATAACTTTGAGGATGATGTAATGAAAGGATTATCTAATGCCCAGCATGGGGCCTAACACTTAGAAAACAATTACTAAATGTTTGTTTATTCTTTCTTATTACATCTTCTATTTCACAGATGAGTATACTGAGACAGGAGAGGGCCCAAATAATTCAGCAGAGTTCATATGACAGTTTGTGAATACTAAGCTAAAATCCAGGTCTTTCACATTCCTTCTACATTCAACACTGTTCTACCAAAAATCCCTCCTTTTTGCCTGTGCCAAAAACTTTCCTCTACTGTAAAATGGCTATTATGACTAGGTAAACTTAGTTACTTGGTTTGTTTGTTTGTTTTTAATATTGTTGCTATCAAAACAAATGTAGCTGATGTTGTTATTGAATTGAATAAATTTTCTTTGGATCAATTTGGAATGCACTGTACCTAAATAAAAATAGGACTGTCATCTATACTTTAACCTTTCTGAGATAAAAATGTCTAACAGATGAAATTCTCAATTTTAGGTGAATATTTTGATGTCTAACCACCAACTGCTATTTCAGCTAAAATGGTTGAACTCTGGTTTCCAGATGATGGTATTACCTTAAAATGGACCTGTTTTAAAATGTAGTTTATGATGAACAGTACAGCTGACATGTTTTATTGACCCTGTTATTTTTGTGTGGATTCTAGACAAACAGCATCTGGAAATTACGTGCAAATTAACTTTAAAAAAAAAAAATCTTGTTACCACTAACTAGAAAGAAAAGGTAGAACTTTCAACAAAAAAAGGAGAAACTTCTACTCTTTTAGTAGGATTTTACTAATTAAGGTTCTCTGGGATGTATTATCAGGAGACCAGTTGAAGAGCACATTGACCAACATCTGCAGTTAATTATTAGTTACCATAGAGAGCCATCAATTTTCTTGTGAAGTACTAATTTTTTAAACATCAGAGTTGGTATCAGTACTGTTTATAAACTGAGTTTAGAGCATTAAAACTATTCTGATTTTGAGACTCTCAAGCTAATGTATTTTATTAAGAATATTAAACAATAGTGAAAAATTTAGTGCTTGCTGTGTTAGTCTTGATGCTAAGTACTACATGTATTAGCTCATACAGTCTTCACAACAACTCCTGAGCTTTAGATATTGTCTTAGTTATTATTTGTGTTCTTCAAATCAAAATTTTGAAAAATTTAGGTAACTGATTCAAAAGTTACAAAATTATTAAATTATGGAACTAGGGTTTTTTTCCTTTGGTGGGTGCTGGGGACTAAACCCAGGGCCTAGCATATGATAAATAAGTGCTGTACTACTGAGCTACATCTTCATCCTTTTTATTCATTCATTCATTCATTCATTTATTTTCGGGGGTGGGGCTGGAGACAGGGTTTCACCACATTGCCCAGGCTGGCCTTGAACCTGGAATCTGTCTGCATCCACATCCTGAATATTTGGAATTATAGGCATATGCCACCAGGCCTGGCTGGAACTGGGATTTAAACCAAATTCTGTCTGACTCTAGAGCTCTTCTGTTTTCTTTAAATTTGTTAAAAAGAAGTAAAATTTCAATTTTCTGCTTTGCTTTTCAAAGCACTAAAATCAGGTATGTTTTTAATAATATATATCCTATGATTTTCAGATTCAAATACGAGTACTTTCACATAGGCTTCTACTTGGAATCAAATAGGAAAAGATACATTTTGTTAGTTATAGCCTTGAAAGGTGGTCGGTCCTGCCTGCTGATCTGATGAAGCCAGTCACTACTCTTACTTTTGTTTTCCTTCTTTATTAAAAATGAGTGTAGTCCACCACATCTGAACTCCAACAGGATCATTGCTGGGAAAGCAAATCTTTGTGCGAATCACTTCAGGAATTTATTTGGAAAGGTTTTACCCCCCCCCCACCTTACTTATTTGGGAGTGGGTGATTAATATACCATTTTTAAAATGGTATTGTTTATTCTATTTGAGAAGGAAACAAACTTCAACTCATACTGTTTTTACTTACTCATACTTCTGTAAGCCAATGGAATTGTTCTTCATAAGAGGAATCACTGATTGTCCACTTAAAATGACTTCTCATCTTTTATAACTATGACCACAATAGTTCATTCTCTGCTAAATTTCTGGAACTGGCACACCTGATTTCTATTCATTCATGCCTGTTACTCTGAAAACTACTAGACAGACCCTTTGAAATAAAGCTGTGCAGTCCACAGAGGAAGGTCATTAATTAGGAGAAACTTCAAGGTCCTCTCTAATCCATTCAGTCAGCAAATTAATGAATTGAAATCATTGCCTTTATCTAGTCTGATGAAGACTACACAGTTACAGAAGGTCCTCAACTTATGACAGTTTGGCTTATGCTGTTTTGACTTCACAGTGGTACAGAAGCAATGCTCATTGAGAAGGAACTGCTTTGCATTTCAAATATTGATCTTTTCTTTGGCTACCAATGTGTGGTAAGATTATTCTCTTATGATGTTGACCAGGGGCATTGAGCTGCAGCTCCCAATCAGCCAGGAGATCACAAAGTTAAATGACTGATACTCTACAGTGTTGTCAGTTGTTTTTTTTTTTTTTGTATAGATATTCAATAAATAATATGATATTCAATACTTTTATGATGTGATTTTGCCTAGTGAAAGACTAATGTACATGTCCTAAGCATGTTTAAGGTAGGCTATGCTAAGATTTGATGTTCAGTAAGCTGTGTTAATGCCTTTTCAACTTAATAGTATTTTCAATTCAAGGTGGCTTTATCAGGCTGGGCAGTGGCACATGTCTGTAATCCCAGCAGCTAGGGAGGCCGAGACAGGAGGATTTTGAGTTCAAAGCCAGCCTCAGCAAAAGCCAGGTGCTAAGCAACTCATTGAGACCCTGCCTGTAAATAAAATATGAAATAGGGCTATGGATGTGGCTCAGTGTTCAATCCCTAGTACCCCCTCACCCCACAAAACAAAAAATTTAATCAGGATGTAAGCCCTTCCCAAATCAAGTAGCATCTGTAATTAGTAAGAACCTGAAGTAGAATCTAAGTCTTGTACAGTCTTCTAATCTATTTCAATGTAGAAAGGAATCTGATGTACTTTTTAAAGTAAATGATAGGTATAATCCACCAGTGAGAACAACTATCTCTTTGTGGAACAATCATCATCATCGTAATATCCTCCTTTGATTAACCATTAGATTTCTTTCTTAGTGGTAGTCTCTATTGTAGTAAATATATTTTCATTGAATGTGTACATTTTTTGGACTATAGAATCAGTAGGCTTATGTGGTCAAAGTATGGTATTCACATCTGTAACAAACACCGTGTGTCCAAATCTGAAATGTAAATTAATTTGGTTAGCTGAGTTTGTTTTTGATGAAAGACAAAATACCCAACATATTAACATCAAAAATTAATTACCTAAGTCAACTTTTTGGATTGTTAGAGGGTCAGTTTAGATTTTGCTATATGTCTTATACTGATTTTCACATGAACTCTGGCTCTGGTGATTGATGTTCCTAATGGGATCTAAGGACCCATAAGGTACCACATTGCCCTCTGAATTATCAAAGAAATCTGATATTTAAAAACAGTTATATATCTCCAGCTTTCTTCCATCAATGATTTAAATTGGCTGGTTTGTTTTTTTAGAGTGAAACAGTTCTCCTGGTTTTTCTTTTTAAATTATGTCATCTGTCTATGGTATCTGTTGAATCAGTATTCAGTATACTCATTTAGCTAGGATACCTCTGCATACAGCCTCCTTGAGTAAAAGGAGCCAACAGAACCTCTCTGAATGCCACTGAACAGAGCATAAAGCTCTTCCTTGCTGGAATTACAACAATGTTTGCTGAAAATTATCCTGTTTATCTTCTTTTGTAATTATATACTCTAGAGAGTCATTCCTTAAGTATTGCAAAACAAAGCCAATGAATATACATCTAAGTTTTATTCATGGTCACCTATTTTTATTTGCAACTCAGTTTTGGTTAGACTATTTTAAGAAACAGAGCCTTTTTGTCCTTCTTACAGAATCACCAACTACCCTTTTTATTTCATCCTCCTTTGTCCTTTATCTCTTCAAGCATGCTATTGTTTAACAGTTGCTTTGTGTAAGATACAAGCCTTGCATGCCAACTTTGATGTGGCAGAATGAATCATGTTGCCATCGATCTCAGCCTGAACAAAATAGCCATCTTCAAAGAGGAAGAAGTTTCTAGCTTCAGGTTGTTTCAGCCCTGCATGCTTTGCCTAGCCTGCCGTGTAAAGTCAGTTGCTTTACTCCAAACAGCACTGTATTAATATGCACAACATGACCATTTTCAGTAGAAGGTTATTAGAATGCTAGTTTGTATCCTCTAGTGAATGAAATGATGTGTGATTATGAAGTCATCAGGCATGGACCAGTAAGACTCCAGAGAGCCTGCCCCCTCTGAGGTCCTCGGGGTGCCATTGATTGGTGGCCATGTGTTTGTGCCCGATAGACTGTGAAATGGTGTGTTGCTACACGGCTGTGTTGCACCTGCGCCCCACCGAGGTGATTGATTGGTTTGGTCATGTGGAATGTTCCCATCTGGTCTGCAGTAATGTGGTTTTTTTTTTTTTCATCTGTGAATAGCAAGTGCTGGCTGGATAGTTACAGCGAACTGTTTCAGAGGCTAAATAATCCTTTTCCTCTAAGCACAAATCAGGATTTGAAGGAGTTTGTTTTGCTCACCTTTTTTTTTTTTTTTTTTTTTTTTTAAATGAAGGCAGTCATTCTTCATCATGTTTCTGTACCTTCTCTCTGGGATGTTAGGCATCTTTTTCTTTTAGCATATTTCCACCACCACCTCCTCTACTGTATTAAAAAATACTTTATGTATGTATAATTTGTAAAGTTTAAAGTGAAATCTGTTGGGGTATTTTTTCTGTTTGTTGTTTTGACATGCCACTTGAGGTGGTTTGCAATTTTTTAAAGGATGGTTTCTTTGATCATAATTGGATTATCAAAGTACTGATGTATTTTTAAGCCTTCATTTAACCTCACAAAAGTAGTGGTTTATTTATTGAAAACTACTGATGTTGCAGTTTAAATGTCAAGAAATTATTTATTAGGTTCTTTTTTAAAAAGATTCTATAGTTATATTGGGCGGTCTTGTTTGATATTTCTTAATCTTAGTCCTTTTTCATAATTGATCTATTCATTCCACCTAATGACTAATTACATATCAGAGCACATCATCAGCCACATTCATCATAGTAGAATGTAATAATCAATGACATTTCAACAAAGGAAAAAATAAATATGCAAATAAGGCCTCATTAACATTTGCATGAGTTGTTTGAATAATCACGTTGCTGACAAGGCTGTAATTAACAGAAATTGATGCTGAGTTCAGTATTTGATAGTGTGTTTTCTCAGCGTTTTATTGTTGTCACTGCGGGGGCTGAAATGAAGTTCTGCTCTACTTGTACCTTGACTGCAGTTTGATGTGCTGGGCTGTGCCAGGTACCAAAGGCTTCTGGGAGCCCTTGATTTATCTGTGACCTAAACTTAATGCCTATAAAGATACTTTATTTAAATTGCCTTATTTTTTAAAAAATAAGCACTGTTAGGTTTTAGCAACTATAGGAAGAAAACAAACATGAAAATACAAATCATTCATTATTTTGCCAGAATTGCTTTATATGAATACTGTTAAGACTTCAAGGTTTAGAATTGCTCATACTGTGGAAAACTGATGTCATTAATTTTTTTCTCTATTAAATTTGGCTTAGTGGATCACTATAGAAAGGTTGGTGCTTACTGTAATTGAAAATCACTTGCTTAATGGGGGAAAATACAGTTGGAGATTGTTGTTGTTTCTTAATAACTCTGCTCCCCCACATTCCTCCTCCTTCTCCTGTACTGTTTCCTGTTTTTGTCATGGATATTAACTGAAATGCACTAAACACAATAAAGCTGTTTATGTCAGTTTTTTGGATGACTGCAAGTGCTGATTATAACAAGTTTAAGGAATTTCCTTTGTTGAATGTGTACCCGTGCCATATGGCTCAACATGGAACATTAACTTGACAGGGATAATGGATTGTGGTATATGGAGACAATTTTGCCTGCAGCTTTACTATAACTCATTCTGGTTGGGGATCACAGGTTTATAGTATGGGATGCTGCAAACATCCAGATGGATTTACTTTACATAAAAGAGTTGCATTTCTTTTTATTTCCTCCCTGAAATTGGAAAAAGAACATTTTTTTAAAAGAAGCAAAATATAAGAAGGTAAACAAAGAAGGAAAGATTGTTCAAAAGAAGAAAAACATGGATTCTTTGCAGTGTTTTTGTACAATGTTACGAAAGAAACTTTCTGTATATTTAGCACGTTCCTTTAAAGTCATGTTTATATAAGCTTATATTGTTTATTATCTTTAGAGCTGTATCTAAAATGAATTTTCCTTTCTTAAGATTAGATGGTTGTCTTCATCAGCCTTCTTATATCCAGATGGTTTAGTTTGTAGACATGAAGAATCAAGTAGTGTCACTTCTGAAATTATTTTAGTAACACTTAGGTAGTAACCCTCCATGAGATGAATTTGATATATAAGATTTAAGATAGATAACCTTTTAAAAATGTATCAAGTTTTTAAACTACAATATATTATAAATAGTGGAAATAAGGTTTGTTGTTTTATTAAACACAATTGCTAGTCGCTGGCTACTTGGTTTTTAATGTAGCCCTGTGAGAGTTACTCCGGTGTGTCTGGTGAGAATAGGAATACCAGAATTCACTCTGACTAAATTTCAGTTTTTTTTTTTTTAAATCATTCAGATCATTTAGATCTTTATTTTCTATTCTGTTATACTTCAGTGAAGTATAGAACTTATTAAGTTATGTGGAGTTCTACAGTTTCTGTCTAAATAAATAATCTAGATCTATAATACTGATCCGTAATATTCTCGATGTCAGGTAATGTGCTTTTTCTGAACTTACTAGGTGAAGGCATCTGTTTTCTGCAGTCTAACCTCTAGTCCTCAAATTGCTGGCATCGTTGAAAGTTTTCTTTGAGCATGAAGAAAATACACAGAAGTCAAAGACCGAGCTTTTAAACCATCTTTGCTATGTTGGAAAACACTACAAGTAGAAAGAAAAGTAGGCATTGAGACTGTAGAAGAGGAGGCTCCCCCATCCGCCTTGGAAATACTTTTTCTTCATGCCTCTTATGAAGTCATGGCCCTTCAGAATTATAGATTGGAGATTTGAACATAAAAACAATAATGGTATAATTAAGCCACAGCTTTTAACAGATCAGTAGGTATTTATCATCTTTTATGCCATATATACCAGTTTCTAGGATATTATCTCACACTGATACACAGGAAAGAAAGATGTGCTTGCCCTCAAGCAATAAAATTTTCAGAGACATCAAAATAATCTATTTTAGATTTGCGGGTTTCTTTTCATTTTATAGTAGATGTTTTCTTATATAATGTGATACCTAGCATATATTTATAAATAAAATATACTTTCCCTATAATTTTAAAATAATGTATAATACAAAGGATTCTAACTGAATAATTAAATAATATTTTTTTCACTCTGGCAAAAATTTGATGATGATTTAAGGGCTCATTATTTTAAAATTTTTTCTACAAAATTTTGTGAAAGTTTTCTTTGTTATTATATTGGCGGAGGTTAAAATTCTGAGGCTCTGTTTTTCTCCAGTGACTATGAAGTATTTATGATGAAGATTTGATTTAAAAAGTGTTCTACCAGTTCTAAGTTTTGTTCTTTTCAGCAGCCTTTCCTTAAGCCAGTTCTCTCCTATAGCATTCCATCAACGGAGCAGAAATGGGGAAAGGAGGAGAATTTCCAGTTTTTCCATTCTCCTTTAACTTTTTAGTCTGGGTACCTAAATATTTTATAATGTGGACTTTGATGCTCATGTCTAAAATGACATTTCAGCATTATTTGAGGATTCTTTTTTTTTTTTATTTTATTTTGTTTTTCTACTGATGGATATGGCAATCAATGTTTAGATCAGGTCTGGGAAGAATCTCTTCCTATGCTTAAAGTGGGCCTCATCGTAAGGTCTTTTCTCTTAGCCTCTGTTTTTAACCGTTAAAACTCTTTGAAGATTCTTTAGTACAAATTCATATATCTATTGCTGAGGCTCCCAGCAAGTACCTCACAAATAATCAGGTCTATTTCACACTTACCTGTATCAAGATCATAAAGCTTTGTGTGGTTATTTGTATATTGTACCTTCTAAATGTTCTAGGAACCATATCTAGGAAAGGGGCAGCTGCTTATTCTCAAAGAAGTTCATTTAGAGACTACTGGGGTAAGGTAATAGACAGTAAGAAGTAGAAGTAGACAGTAAGACAGTAAGAAGTAGAATTAGAAGAGACCTAACAATATTATTTGGGTTCATAGATAAAAATCAGGTGACCAGGTATTTTGGTTATGTGTAAACAAATTATAAGCCTTTAAATAGTTTCTTTTTCAGGTGTATGCTACCTGCTGATACCTTAGATTACTAAGAGTTCTGCCATCACTAAATTATCAATTTTAGGTTTAGAATATTATAACTAATATTTCTGAAACTGTTAAGTTTTATGTACTGTATTGACTAGTAACTTAGGACATTTACCTTATTTCACTTGAGATCTTGAGTTCAAATTAAGCTTTTGTACAGGTCTTTGCTCCTTCATCATAGCTAAACCACCAGGTAATCTTTCATGTACCTTGCCATCATCATTATTTGCAAGTACTCAATGTCTTACTTCTTTAAAAGAAATTAGTGCATTACAGCTTTTGCCTACATTCATATAGAAAGTATAGTTGCCCTAGTATTTAGACGCCAGGAATTTTCAATCCTTTGCTGAGACACACTCACAAGAAAAAAGTAATAGAAGCAAAACAAACAAACAAAAAAAAAAACTTTATATTTGTTATCAATATTTAAGTACCATAATAATGCTTACTGTAGAAGATCTGCAAGTTGCAATAAACCAAAAGGGAGGCAGTAAGCTTTATTCAGTCATTATCCCATATACAATCATAATCAGCATTAACATTTGGAGGAAAGTCAGCCTCAGTATCCATAAGTTCAGCATCCTGTTTTACATTGTATTTGATATGATAAGTAATCATATGATTTAATGTATACAGGAGGATGTGAGCAGGTTATATGGAAATACTATGCTATTTTTTGTAAGCTCTTGAGCCTTTTGATGTCCCCGGGGGAATCCTAGAACCAATCCCAGTAAATACTAAGGAATGTCTACCTAGTAGAAGCCCTTTTTCCCACAGCAATGCAATAGGTATTATGAACAGTTTTTTTCCTCAAAAAATTGAACAGAATTGGCATATGATCTAGCAATTCTACTTCTGGGTACATACCCAAAAGAATCAAAAGCAGAACCTCAAAGGGACTTTTGTAAACTCATGTTCATAGTGTTTATTATTATTATAATTATTTTTCACAATTAACCAAAGGATAGAAGCAATGCATTGTCTACTGATATATGAATAGATAAATGAATGTGGTATGTACATGCAATGGGATATTTTTAAGCCTTAAAAATGATGTTCCCTGGAGTGGACAGGGGAGAATGGTGGAAAGACAGGGGGATAGAAATGGAAAAGACAGTGGAATGAATTGGACATAACTTTCCTGTGTTAATATATAAATATAATATATAAATGTTAATATATAAATCACAATTAGTGTAACTCTATATCATGTACAAAAATGGGAGGTTATACTCCATGTATGTATAATATGTCAAAATACATTCTAATGCCATGTATAATTAAAAGGAACAAAAAGCTATACAAACACATGCTATAATACTGATGAACCTTGAATAATGTCCTGATTGAAAGTGAAACAAACCCAAATACAAAAGGACAAATACTGTACGGTGCCTAGAGTGATCAAATTCATAGAGGCAGAAAGTAAAATGGTAGTTGGTAAGGATTAGGGGAAGGAAGGAACAGGGAAGTTGCTTAATGGTATAGAGTTTTAGTTTTGCAAGATGAAGAGAGTTCTGGAGACTGGTTCATAAAGCATTTGTGTACTTAAAATATGGTTAAAGTGATAAGTATTGAGTTATTGTTCCACACATACAGAGAAATAGGACCAAGGCTTGTCTTTTTTTTTTTAATTAATTTTTATTGTTGGTTGTTCAAAACATTACATAGTTCTTGATATATCATATTTCACACTTTGATTCAAGTGGGATATGAACTCCCAGTTTTACCCCATATACAGATTGCAGAATCACATCAGTTGCACATCCATTGATTTACATATTGCCATACTGGTGTCTGTTGTATTCTGCTGCCTTTCCTATCCTCTACTATCCCCCCTCCCCCCCCTCCCCTCCTCTCTTCTCTCTCTACCCCCTCTACTGTAATTCATTTCTCCCCTCACTTCCTCTTGTATGTACTTTTGTAGACCCCTGAGGGTCTCCTTCCATTTACATGCAATTTCCCTTCTCTCTCCCTTTCCCTCCCACCTCTCATTCCTGTTTAATGTTCATCTTCTTCTCATGCTCTTCGTCCCTACTCTGTTCTTAGTTACTCTCCTTATATCAAAGAAGACATTTGGCATTTGTTTTTAAGGGATTGGCTAGCTTCACTTAGCATAATCTGCTCTAATGCCATCCGTTTTCCTCCAAATTCTATGATTTTGTCATTTTTTAATGCAGAGTAATACTCCATTGTGTATAAATGCCACATTTTTTTTATCCATTCGTCTATTGAAGGGCATCTAGGTTGGTTCCACAGTCTTGCTATTGTGAATTGTGCTGCTATGAACATGGATGTAGCAGTGTCCCTATAGTGTGCTCTTTTTAGATCTTTAGGGAATAGACCGAGTAGGGGAATAGCTGGATCAAATGGTGGTTCCATTCCGAGCTTTCCAAGAAATCTCCATACTGCTTTCCAAATTGGCCGCATCAATTTGCAGTCCCACCAGCAATGTACCAGAGTACCCAAGGCTTGTCTTTATGGGACATTTTGAGTTCTAGATTATCTTACCTATAGTTTACTATCTGAAGATGGCAGATGGTGGTAGATAAGACAAGAAAAATAACGTACAAAGGTATATTAAACCCTAAATATTTATAGAGCATTTAACAGGTATTACTCTCCCCGTCTTTTTTTTTTTTTAATTTTGTAGTTGTAGATGAACAGCATGCCTTTATTTTATTTATTTTATTTTTATACAATGCTAAGGATCGAACCCAGTGCCTCACATGTGCTAGGCACATGCTCTGCCACTGAACTACAGCCTCCCTGCTCATCTTTTGCAATTGTCTGGCTACCATATAATTGGATGATGTTTTGGGAGCAACTTCCTGACACATTCAACCTAGTTTTCATAGAAAAATCTATCTTTCCTTTTTACATTCATATTTCTTTGGTTTATTTCCTTTAGTTTCATAATCACAACAAACAAAATACAAATGGTACAAAATAGATTTGAGAACATATAGAACAAGCTCTTGGTAAGCATATAACTCAGCTGGTGGCAGTAGAAATGTAAGGACATTAAGAGAACACCTTATTAGCTGTAAGCTTTTGGTATGGTGTAGGGATCATTCACTTTGTTTTCAAGAGGGAGTGAAAGGGTGTTGGTTAATATAGAGGGTCAGCTTCTTAGTATATTCCTTTCTAGTCTTTTTCCCTTGCACACTTTTTCATAGATAAGTACATATTTAATTCAATATTGTAATCTGTTTTTCACTTAATATCGTAATAGACTGAATGTTTGTATCTTCTCAGAATTCATACTTGAAGCCTAATCCTCAATGTGATGTTAGGAAGTGGGGACTTCTAGAAGTGATTAGGTGATGAGAGCTGAGCCTTTGTGCCTGGGATTAGTACCCTTATAAAAGAGACCTTAAAAAGTGCCCTTGTCCCTTTCCACCATGTGAGTACAATTGAGAAGAATACCCTGTATGAACCAGGCCTTCACCAGACACCAAATCTTTCATTATCTTGATCTTGGACTTAAATTTTGAGAAATAAATGTTTGTTGTTAAGCCACCTATAAAACATTTGTTATAGCAACCTGAACATACTAAGACAACTATCTAATAAGCACGTTCTATAAATATGAGTTTGAAAGAATCTACAGTAATCTGTCATGTAGATATGCTATAATTTTCTCATCTATTATCAGACATATTAATAAACAGCTTCATATTTAATATCCTTTATGTATAAAGTTTTGTGTGGCTTAATTTGATTATTTCTTTAGAGTGAATTTCTAATAATTAAGAAGTTACTTGATCAAAAGTTCTGAGACTTTTTTTTCTTTAAGCTTCTCTAATACACATAGAGTTGTTTTTTGATGTCTGATACATTTAATATAGTTCATTATCTTCTCCCCATTTCCTGGGTTTGGGAGAACCTAGTGCCTAAATTTACACAGTGGGTTCTAAGTAGATGTGGGATGCATATATACAAAGCTATTTTCTAGAAGATTCTAGGTTTTTCAGATACCTTACCTATTTTCTTTTGTAACTGCTTTGAGTTTTCTCTTTTACACATGAAATATTTTCTCCTTAGCTTCTTTCCCTTCCTACTTTTCCCAACTTTTCTCTACCTCTGTGAAGTGTTGTTACAGCCTCTGTCAACTAGTCCACTTTCATCTCCTTTCTAAAGTTGAAATCAATTGACATTGGTAGGTGTTGAGATAGCATTGACCAAAAACACTGTGGTCCTGTTTTATGGGGCTTTTATACTTGAAGGTTACATGTGTTGTGCCATGTGTATTTCTTATATCACCTGCTTGTTGTGGATTAATATTAGGCCTATTGGAAGTGTTCATGATTGACCATTCTAAATGAATCAAAGATTGACAAGAATTATATAGGTCAGTATAAGGATATTCCTTTATTAATACTAGGGCTGGGCCATAGATTATCAGGATGGGACCTTAAAAGGGTCATAATCTAACCACACTTCAGTGTTTTAATTCTTTATTCAGAAATATTTATAGATCATGTGTTAAATGCCAGGAAGTGTGCTGGGGACTGGGAAAACAGGGAATAAGATGGGTAAGATTCTGCGTGCATAGATGTAATGCCTGATAACAAAACCTTGCACTTGTTATGTAATTACAATAGCATATACTAAGCTTTTTTTTCTTTTTAGGACAGGTACTAGGCTAGGTGTTCTTGTATATTAGTGCATTAAAGTCATGCAGTTCAATGAGATAAACACAATTCCTTACATTTGAGGAAACAAGCTGAATCATTAATTTGCCCAGGATTTACATTGCAAATCCAAGTCTGATTCCACAGCTATGATTTTAGCCAGTATTTTGTGACTTCTGACTCCAAGTCCAGTACTCTCCCTTTTTAATCTTTTGCATGCCTTTATGTCTCTGTCAAGGTGATGTCCAGCCTGTGTTTTGAACATGTGCAACATTGCTGTATGTACTTTATCCTACAGAAGATATCCAATCTTTGGTATGCTGTTTTTTAAAACAAAATCTTTTCCCAAGAATTTTCCCACTTTCTTAGAATTTTGGAATCACATCTATCTGTGGTAGCCCTTCAGATATTTAAATCAAACTGTCACCTTTTTTTCTCCAGAAGTATTTCTCCAGATCCCCAGATTTCAAATGTCTTTACTGTTGTCTTAGTCACTGTCTGTGTATGAATTTCGATTGCTTGTAGTTTTTTTACTGTGGCCTCAGAAATTGTTGCATTTTCTCCAGATGTAGATAAAAAATAGAAAATGTTTTCCAATTAAAGTGGTAAAAATTGATATTAGCAATTTCCTTCCATTTGTCTTTAGAGACCCTCTATTATTTAATTGATAATTATTTCTTTAGAAACATCTGAAATATTTATAATTCAGGGAAAAAAAACACCATTCTTTTCTTTTTAAATTATGTGGACCTTACAATTCTGTGTTTGTGTCAGAAACCAGTCAATCTGTGACCCAGCCCTGGTATTAATACAGGAATATCCTTATATTGACATCCTAATTTTCAGGGGTTTGCAGGTAGGTAGGAATAGTAGGTTCAATAGGTTGTAGAAAGTTTAGGCAATGATTTAATAACTTGGTAGAAAGAAGACTATTTCAAGCTTGAAAAATTATAAAGGGAAGAAGCACAAACCATTTCTTCCTTTGGAGAAGGAAAATATAAAAACACAATAAGGAAAACTAGAATGAATTCTGTGGTGTTGGAACTTGTAGCTTTCAGTATATATAGTTAGAAATAAAAATATAAATATAAGTGAATGTTGTGCATATTTGTGTGTGTATATATATATGAGCACAGGCGCGCACGTGCCCACATACACACCCCTCAACTCTATCCAGTAAGAGGGCTTGGGAGTAGCAAAACCCTGGTACCAGTGTTCATTCTTCATCAAAAGGAACCAGTGCTCAGAGAAATGATTTGATTCTAGAACTGGGGCAGGAAAGTGGAAGGTGAACCAGCAGCATCTTGTTATGCTGCAAAGTAAGGATGTGCTCAAAGAATGGTGACAATTTTTCAGGCCACAGAAGCGACTAGTCAAGTCTGATTTATTTTGAACAGCAAAAATAAATAATGGTTGCAATGGATTTATTATCCTTTGAATAAAATAGAAAACCACTGAGTCTATGCTGATACAAATAAATTGACAGTTTTTTGTGAAAAACAGTATTTTTTCCCCTCATGGTACTGGGGATTTAATTCAGGGGTGCTCTACTACTGAGCTATACCTCAAGCCCCTTTTTATTTTTATTTTGAGAAAGTCTCACTAAATTACCAAAGCTGGTCTTGAACTTGTGATCCTCCTTCCCCATCCTTCTTCCTGAGTTTCTGGGATTACAGATATAGACTACCACACTCAGCTAAGAAACACGATTTTTATCTTCCCACAAAATATTTATTAATGGGACAAGGTGACTTTTTTGTTGAGTAGCAGTGGCAGATACAAAAGTGAACAAAGTAAATATCATCAAGAATAGGATAATTCAGATTCAAGCGCCACCAGAATGCGAGAAAATAACATCACTTCTATGACATACCTGCCTAAGATGCATGACCTGGATGTAACTTTTGGCGGAGCGGGGGTGGTACTTGGGATTGAACCCAGGAGTCCTTACTGAACTACAACCCCAGCCCTTTGTATTTTTTGAGACAGGATTTTGCTAAGTTGCTGAGGGCCTCACTAAGTTGCTGAGTCTGGTCTCAAACTTTAGATCCTCCTGCCTCAGCCTCCTGAGTCACGGGTAATACAGGTGTGTGCCACTGCACCTGGCAACATGAATGTAATCTTAAGAAAACATTAGACAAAATTAATTGAGGGACATTGTGGGTATCAAGGATACAAAAGTTAAGAAAATATATGACAGCTGAAGAAAATTCTGAACATTGTCCATTAGAGAGCCTTATAAAGACAACTCAAGTGAGATCTGAAGATTAAAAGAATAATGTCTAAAGGTTAATTAAATCAGTCGGGCGGTTACTTGCACAATCAGTATCAACACATACAGTATTTACAAGCAGTAGAGCATTGCATCTACAACATAGTGTCAAAAATAGTTCAGGGAGCAAAGATTCATTTTGCTGTACTTGTGACTTTTCTGTAAACTTAGGACATTTTTCAAAATTAAAACAGCAACAAAGCATTGTTTGAAATCTGAATGTACAGATCTTGGAAAGTCAGGATTTTTAAAAAAAATGGTTATTGTTTTCCAAATAAAGGGAAGAAAAACAATTTTTTCTCTCTTTTTTTCATTCCCTCCACCTATCATAGGTTGTCTGACTTAGGATCCTGTGAGACTGGCAGAAGACAGGTTAACAAGATAAATAAAAGTATTAACATGTACATCTCACATATAATGGAGGTAACCAGAGATGTTGGACCCCTAGGGAAAGGTTTTAATGACAGTTGAATTCTTTTGAAAGACTCTGCTTTTATGCAGATAAAGGATTTCAAAAATTCAGATGCCTTCAACACAAAATAATTCCACAAGTAGCATATTTGGGAATAGCATATCTTGATCCCCATAACATGCATTGGGAAGCATTCATCAGTTTTTAACAGTGGTATATAATGATGAAAGTGCTTTTGGAATATGAGTTAATGTATGAATAGATGGGAGCAAAAAGAGACTATATATCAGTTGGAAGTTAATTGCTTAGGTGTTTGTTCATAGGAATCTGAACTGAGGTAGTAGTCGTTAGTAGCAGGGAAAGGAATGGTTGTGAGGTATATCTTAAAACTATCTTTTGGAATTTGTTAACTCTTTTGGTGAGGGGGAAACAGATACTAGGGATTTCACCCAGGGGTGCTTAACCACTGAACTACACCCCTAGCCTTTTTCATTTTTTATTTTGAGAAGTATCACTAAGTTGCTTAGAGTCTTATTAAATTGCTGAGGCTGTCTTTGAACTTACCGGTCCTCCTTCCTCAGCTTCTTGAGTCATGGAGTTTCTTGACTCTTTTAATGGAGACAACAGAAAGACAAATTGATGATCCTTAGTGCAAATATTTTTAAATTCTGGACCAGAATAGTTGATATTCTTGAACTTACTTGAAAATAATATGACACATACTTTGACTTTTGTTTTTATTTTATTGATTAAAAAAATGACAGCAGAATGCATTACAATTCTTATTACATGTATACAGCACAATTTTTCATATCTCTGGTTGTATATAAAGTATGTTGACACCAATTTGTGTCTTCATACATGTACTTTGGATGATGATGTCTGTCACATTCCACCATCCTTGCTAATCCCCTGCCCTCTCCCTTTCCCTCCCACCCCTCTGCCCTATATAGAATTTACCAATTCCTCCCATGCTCCCCCTCCCTACCCCACTACAAGTCAGCCTCCTTATATCAGAGAAAACATTCGGCATTTGGTTTTTTGGGATTGGCTAACTTCACTTAGCATTATCTTCTCCAACACCATCCATTTACCTGCAAATGCTATGATTTTATTTTCTTTTATTGCTGAGTAAAATTCCATTGTGTATATATGCCACATTATTTTATCTATTTTATCCATTCATTCACTGAAGGGCATTTAGGTTGGCTCCACAGTTTAGCTATTGTGAATTGTGCTGCTATAAACGTTGATATGGCTGTGTCCCTGTAGTATGTTGTTTTTGAGTCTTTTGGGTATAAACCAAAGAGAGGGATAGCCTGGTCAATAGCTCAAGCAATCCTTACCAGGAAGAGCGAAGCAGGTGGCATCAGTATACCAGACCTTAAACTATATTACAGAGCAATAGTAACAAAAACAGCATGGTTATTGCTATCAAAACAGACTGGTAACCAGTGGTACAGAATAGAGTACACAGAGACTAACCCAAAAACATGCATCAGAGAAAAGAGAGCCTCTTCAACAAATGGTGCTGGGAAAACTGGAAATCCATATGCAAGAAAATGAAATTAAACCTCTATCTCTCACTATGCACAAAACTCAACTCAAAGTGGATCAGAGACCTAGGAGTTAAACCAGAGACTCTATGTCTAATAGAAGAAAAAGTAGGCCTTAATCTTCATTATGTGGGATTAGGCCCCAACTTCCTTAAGAAGACTCCAATCGCACATGAATTAAAACCAAGAATCAATAAATGGGATGGAATCAAACTAAAAAGTTTCTTCTCAGCAAAAGAAACAATCTGTGAGGTGAATAGAGAGGCTACAACCTAGGAGCAAATTTTTACCCCTCACACATCAGATAGAGCACTAATCTCTAGGGTTTATAAAGAACTCAAAAAGTTAAGCATCAAAAACACAAATAACCCAATCAATAAATGGGCCAGGGACCTGAACAGATACTTCTCAGAAGATGATGTACAATCAATCAACAAACATATGAAAAAATGGTCATCATCTCTCTAAAAATTAGAGAAATATAAATTGAAACTACTCTAAGATATCATCTCACTCCAGTCAGCATGGCAGCTATTATGAAGACAGACAATAATAAGAGTTGGCAAGGATGTGGGGAAAAAGGTATACTCATACATTGTTGGTGGGTCTGTAAATTGGTGCAGCCAGTATGGAAAGCAATATGGAGATTCCAGGGAAAACTGGGAATGGAACCACCGTTTGACCCAGCTATCCCTCTCCTCGGTTTATATCCCAAAGACTTAATGACTTTTTGTTGTTTTTTAAAAAATATTTGGTGCCGGGAACTGAACCCAAGGGACTTATGCAGGTTAACCATGTGCTCTACCACTGAGTTCTACCACCAGTTTTCCACATTCATGCTTTAATATGAATGCTTATTCTGTCAGCAGGTGGCATTACCGAACACATAACTTACTGAGCAATCTTACCCTACATGCTTTTATTCCCCCTATACTAGTATTCATGGTAACTGTTTTGTAATCATGGTTAGATAAATAACCTAAATTCTTCTTGCACATACTACATTAAATACTCTACATGCATGAATTCTTTTAAAGAATTAGTATATTCATAAGAAATCTATTATGTGAATTTAAAAATATCTTTTCCTGTGTTAATTATAATACATACTTATTGTAGGAACATAAATACAAATAGGTCAAAAGAAAATAAGAACATCTCTATACTATCACCAAAATGCATAATTTTTTACTCCTTATCATTTAAGATTCAGAGATTGAATAATTTGATCTAATATTCTGGTACTAAGTGGTGGTACCAGAATTGGGACCCATATCGGTTTTGTTTTAATTCATTACTTCTTCCATTTGAACATCTGCCTACTTGTTTTTCCTATTTAATTTTATAGTATCACCTTGTTTCTTATCTCTCCTCAATACCTTTGTAATTGTTTAGGAGGATATGATATTCTACTGACACATGAATATGTTGTATGTTCTATAAAAGTTGTTTGCATAGCATAGTTGGGCACTGTGGTACATGCCTGTAATCCCAGCAGCTCAGAAGGCTGAGGCAGGAGTATCACAAGTTCACAACCAGCCTCAGTAATTTAGCAAGGTCCTAAACAATTCAGTCAGACCCTGTCTCTACATAAAAATTTAAAAAGGGCTGGGGATGTGGTTCAGTGATTAAGTGTGCCTGGGTTTAATCCCCAGTACTAAAACAAAACAAAACAAAACAAAGGTTTGCCAGGCATTGGGAACTTATACATCTTTTCCCATAAGTCACAGGGTTAAAAATAATAGGAGTAGATACTCAAATTGGTCTACAAGAAAGTGACCCATGATGTAACTGAAGTTAAATCCAAAAAGAGGATACCTAGTAGAGATTGATGGTGTTTTTTTTTCTTTCTTTCTTTCTTTTTTTTTTTTTTAATGCCTCATTAAGTCAGTGATTCTCAGGCACCACACTTATGAGGGTAATAAAAACTTGTTTATCAGTGCTTTATTGTCAAGTGAGATAATGTGAGTTGTAGAATGAAAAAATATATGTATCATAGGTATCATTCTTAATGATAGACTCTTACATTATTTCCACTTTGAAAACTTTATTTCTTAATTACCTGTATCTGTAATTGGCAGAAGTTTAGTTGTTAATTGTTCTGAAAATATTATATTGAAGATTGGAAAAAGAGTTGGGGTAGGACTTAAGAAAGCAGGTTGACCAAGCTCAGGTATAACTTCTATTCCTGATTCTGTTCCTCCTTTTAAATCCAACTAATTTCTAAAGCTGACTCCTATGTCCAAATGATCAGCCAGTTTCTCTTGCTCTATTCTGCTCTTGTTTTGTGGAAGTTGAATGTAGGGGGGCATTGAGTTGATCAGTGTTTCTTCAGATTTTAATGCTTATAAAAACGATCTGGGGATCTTGCAAAAAAGTAACTTCTAATTTTGATTTTCTGGGGTTATACCTGAGATTCTGGTTTCCAAAATCCAGTCTGAGTATTGCCCTTTGAATGGAGTTGAAGCATGAATGATTTCTCTGCAGTTTTCATTTCTGAAACTATTTTTGTAACTTAGGGACTTACTCCTGTTATTATGGATATCTTTTAAATTTTGATATTCATTTCCTCCCTTTAGTACAAACTGTTTTTCATGCGAGTAAAGCTTAGAACTCATTAGTTGCCAAGAAGCGATGATGATCACTGAACTAGTGTAAAATTC
Source organism: Callospermophilus lateralis (assembly GCF_048772815.1). Lineage (NCBI taxonomy): Eukaryota > Metazoa > Chordata > Mammalia > Rodentia > Sciuridae > Callospermophilus > Callospermophilus lateralis. Next base: position 101,968,464 of record NC_135307.1, read on the forward strand.
TGTATTAACAGAGGCTAATCAATACCAAAATAATAACAGTACCTAAAGAAGATGTAAATGATTGTAGTTAGGTTTTTTATTTTTATTTTTAAAACTTTTAAAATGTCTCTTACTAATAAGTGTGGTATTTAAATTTAGCTACTGAATATGTGCAGATTTATTACATTATCATATTGTAGGTCCTTCATGTTAAAATTACTAATATATAATAGCTTGTACATTTATATCATAATAAATTAGGATTTTGTCTTAGGAGAACTGCTAATTATCAAGTTCTCTGATATTTAAATCCATACCACAGAACTCTAAGAAAGCAAATACTGAATTTAGTCAAGGCCAAAATACCAAGACACAAGGGGGCACTGTCTTCCCATAATCAGATTGGATTTTACCTAGCTTTTTGATTACTAAAATGACATTCTTTTCAAAATTCCATCTTCTCCGTAGTTAATCATAAAAGCTTAAATATTGTTCATTCCTCTAAAGTTGTAGTACTTAAATTAACTAATCTTTCAGAGGTCACAAATCAAATGCTTATAGAAAAATGCAAGAACTTTATATTTGGCAGGAGTTTGGGAGGAGAGGATGATTTGAAAATTTGAGATGGTTAACACACTTAATTGTCAGTGTTTAGATTTGTGGCGGGAGAAAATCACTGTAAAAACAATTCAGTTGCTTTGGAGAAATATAGTGCCTCTGTTCTGCAGAGAAGAGTTGGGATAAAGATTGAACTGTTGTAAGCTGCAGCTGCATTTGCCATCAAATACCACGTTGGTGCTGATGAATGTTTTGTTTTTATTGTCATGGAAACTTGGAGCTGGAGAACGGATATTCTATTCATCTGGGAAAATAGCAGTTCCTTGCATAAAACATAAGGGCCTTCCAATACAGTTCCTAAAATAGATATTGGCTGAATATAATCCAAAAAGTTGAGGAAGTAAAAGTAAAATAAATGAAATCATTTCTGGATCACTTCTTCTATTCTCAATACTAACAGCATAACTGTGTGTTCAGTTATTAAGCTCATTACTTTCTGCTTCAAAGTTGAATTCCAGTTAGCATAGTGTTTGTTTAACATCAGCATAATAGTTATCCAAACCTTTAGGAGTCATCTGTATATTTCTTCTTTGATCTTAAGATATCTGCTGGGAATTCAACCTGTTCCCCTAAGTATCATTCATAGTCACCAAATAGCTTTTTAATTCATGCCACTTAACTGCTATAATCTTCCAATCAGATATTTTAAAGCATTTCATGATTTTTGAAAAAGCTTTACCCCAAATGAAGAAAATCTTACTGAAACACAAACTGAGATCATTATATGGACTGAAAATAAAAAGAAAATATAAGATTTTTAAAAACCTATGTCAAGATCATTGTACTGTCATGTGTAACTAATTAAAACAAATTTTAAAAAAGAAAAAAAAAACACGTATAAAGATACAGTAAATCCTTGTATGTATAAGTTACAAATGGAAAGAAATAGTCACAGCAACATTTCTGTGCAATGTAAAAAAGAGATGTGGTTTCAATTATAGCAAATGCTATATAGCAAAATACAAATATGAGAAATGATAGTAAAATATAAATAAAATGACAAGAGAAGTTCAAGCAGAATTCCTAACTTTATATTAAGAAAAGGGAGTAATTATGAGTTGTGCTAGTTTTCCTAAAGGTTACTAGCCAATTTTTTTCTGCAAAGCAAATCAAGGAAAATTTTTTAGCATCATAAAAAATGGTAGAGAAGAAAACATTGGAACAGCACTATTTTAGGATAGTCAAAGAAGACTTCTAGTAGAAGTAACATTTGAGGAGAGACCAAGACACTCGACATAACAATTGTGCTGAGGGGCCAGCAGCCTTCAGTGGGAGAGAACTCAAAATGTTTAAAGAAAATTACAAATGCAAGTTTACTTTTAAAAAAATGTTCAGATGGACTCAAAAGCATTATAAATACCTAGGACTTAGGTTTTTTGTTGTTGTTGTTTATTCTGTTTTGTGTTTTTCCCCCATTTGTTTGTTTAATGTGAGATGGGTATCCTATGTCGAGTTTTAGAATGCTAGTATGTAGAAATCCCTTAGAGAAAGAATAGGATTGCCTTCAAATTAAACTTTTTTTTTTTTTTTTTTTTTGGTACTGGGGATTGAACCCAGGGGTGCTTAACCACTGAGCCACATCTGCAGCCCTTTTTAATTTTAATTTAAAGACAGGGACCCGCTGAGTTGCTTAGTGCTCGCTTTTGGCTTTTAAACTCATGAGTCTCCTCCTGCCTCAGCCTCCTAAACCACTGGGATTGTGGGCATGCACCACCTCACTTGGCTAAAATTAAACTTTTAAGTAAACTGTTACTGTTTTCCAAAATATTTTAAACAAATCAGTAGTTTTTATTGAATACAGTCTGATATATGTAAGAGACAATTCAGAAAAAAAAAGGTGTCAAAAAAAATGTAAATATAATCTAACTTATAGTCAGAGACGGATGCTCTGCAAAGCAGTGACCTCTCAAAGAATATAGTTTAATAACAGCAATTTACACAAACATTTTTCATGCTCTCTGTATTTATGCCATGAATTTAGAGTGTGAGTTTGTATATGTTATGCATGTGAATATGTGATATGGCATATAAATATATATCATGCCGCATATAAGAGAAACAGGAATTTTAAAGACCTGTAAAACAAAACACATGGTACCAAAGTTAGAGAACTAGCCATCTTGCCAAAATAGAAGAGAACTAAGACCTGTACATTATATTCTACATTTGAAATGATGAGAGAAAACAAGAAAATTACCAGGGTTTTAACCTTTAAGAAATAACCATGTGTATAGTTAGTGCAGGAGATCATATTTATAGACCTGTTTGCTTCAAATTCAAATGTGTCATAATTATTGGAATATTGGAGTATTTTAGAAATAAAATATCTGATGTTAGAAATAAGTGAACCTCTTTACAAAATCATAAAAACAGAAGTAACCTAACACAGTTTTTAAATTTTTCAAAGAGTTTATCAAATTCAGTATCTATTATGGTAAAAATCTAGCAGAATATAATGTTTGTAATTTAAGATGCTCCCAAATGTAAAGATAGTAATAAATGTGGAACCTGTTGTTTTAGGTTACATTCTACTTTAGACACTACTATGAGCAATTTTGGGGTTAGAAAGTCTGATTATTTACCAGACTCATATTTTACCATGTTCTAAATTCTTAATCTATACAAACAGGTTTGCTAGAAGAAAGTCCCTTCAACCCCACTTTTCCTCTTGTATACACACACACACACACACACACACACTTTGGGACTGTGTGTGGAAGAGTTCAAAGAAGTTTCATAGTGGCCCCAATCAATAGTTGTCAGACCCTGGACAATAGTCCATAAGAGGCAGGTGAGTTCTGCAGTTGCCCCAACTTCCTTCCTAGAAGACATTTCCAACAGCCTGCCATTTTTCCTGAGTTGCGGAGACAAAGAGCTGAATTAAAAAAAAAAACAAAACAAAACAAGGTAGCTTGGATTTCCATGACAAAAAGGAGGAAGCCAAGAAACAGGGAGACACAGTAAGAGAGAACTCACAATCTGTAGAAGAGTTGGTTCCCTCAAGTCTTTGGCTGAGTATTGATCTGTGCATGTATGAGAAGAAACTGTAGACCCGGGAAAGGATCACCCAAAAAGAATAGACTGGACAGTTCCTAGAATTCCCACAAAGTTCAGAATAGTTCTTCCAACCAATGAAAGTAGAAAAATCTCACAGAACAAAGGTTATATGTATAGTCCTCAAAATGGTATTGTGAAAAGTATCAAACTGACTTCTATAATTTAACTGTTTGCTGGGACAAAGTCTGTTTTTTTTTTTTTTTTTTTTTAAGGAATACAATAAAATCCAGCACCTAAAAATATAAACTTCATAAGACCTGACATTGATTTTAAAATTACTAAGGCCAAAAAAGGAACAGGATGATATATCCTGTAACTGGGGAAAAGTTAATCAGTAGAAACAATAGACCAGGAAATTACAGAGATGATGGAATCAGCAAAGAAGGATGTTAAAATGGCTATTATAAATAGGCTTAAAAACTTAAGATGTAAAAGGAAAAGAAAAACCAAGTGGAATTTCTAAAGGTGAAAACTATAATACCTAAAATGAAAAATATACTGAATAAGATTAACTACAGATTATTGATTGCAGAAGAAAAGATCAGTGAATTCACCAACATAGAAACTGAAACTGTCAGGAGATTAGAGAACTTCCAACTTCTATTTAGAATGTAGAAAATATAAAGCCATTTCTACTCTAGTGATGACAAAAATGGCTTGATAAATTACTAGAGAGCGGAGATTGCATGGCATTTATGTAACTTCCAAAGGGGGGAGAGGGCATATGAACAGAGGAGACTGGAAAAAATTCCTATTGATACAACAGGCATGCATGAGTTCATCAGCTATTATTAGGGAAAGACAGAAATACCTGCCAACTTCCCCAGATTTTAGGTAATAAAAGACTTAAGCTGCTACAGAAAGGGCAGCACAAGCTAAGGGACATTATGACTGGGAAATACAGGAGAATTATCTTAGATTATGATACCAAGTAGAGGCGTCTTTCCTCTCTGGGAGGAGTGAAACCTTTAACCCCAGGTCTATATCGGGTATAAGGTGGAGTTTGAGAAGAGGGAAAGGAAAGCTGGAAAAGCTCTGAGGCCCAAGGACACAGAATCTAAAAGGACTGAGGCTGAACCAAAACAAGAGAACTACCTTCTTCAAAAGCCTAGCAAGGGGTACTAAGCAACTGCAGTGTACCACAGGGTGTGGGCCAAGAGAATAGAGAGAGGGGACTCTCTCCCACACATAAGGCATAATACAGAAAAGGCATTTCCATTTCCAGGTCTAAGTATCCTACTATTTTTTATACAATATCCTACTTTCAATCAAAATTACAAGACATGCACATAGACAGAGCAGGGTGGGTGTGGGGATTGTCAAGAGGCAAAATAGTCAACAGAACAAGACATGAGGATGGTCCAGATGTTAGAACTATCAGACAAAGATTTTAAATTATCTCTGGTTAACATATTAAATGATCTAGTGGAAAAGTTGGACAACATGCATGAATAGATGAGGAATTTTTAGAAGATAGGTGGAAATTGAAATGATAGAAATAAAAAATGTGGCTGTGCGCAGTGGCACAGCCTGTAATCCCAGCAACTCTCGAGGCTAAGGCAGGAGGAGCATCATGAGTTCAAAGCCAGCCTCTGCAACATAGTGAGGTCCTAAAGCAACTCAGTGAGACCCTATCTCTAAATAAAATATAAAAACAGGGCTGGGGATGTGGCTCAGTGGTTTAGCACCACTGGGTTCAATCACTGGTCCCCCTGCAAAAAAAAGAGAGAAATAAAAGACATGATATCAGAAGTAATTCCTGCAGGGTCATCAGTGATATCACAGTTGCTGAAGGAATCAGTGAACTTGAATGTATGTCAATAGCAATATCCAAAATGTAGCACAAAGAGAAAAATGTGAAAAATGGAGTTATGGACAATATCAATCTATTGTGTGTAATTAAAATGCCATAAGAAAAGGGAGAGAGAGCAGTGAAGAAATATTTGAAGAGATAATGACCTAGAATGAAAAACCATAGGTTCAAGATTTTAAAATCAGTATATACATCACTAGACATATTCAAACTGCTGAAAACCAAACATAAAGAAAAAATCATGAAGGCAACTAGGGGTGGGAAAAAATAAAGGAGAAGGAAAAGAAGAGACAACGTAAAGATACATAAAAAGCTGAGAAAATCCATTTCTAGCTGATTTGTGCTACAATAACTGTTAAAGGAATGTCTTTAGGCAGAAGGAATGATCCAGACAAACTTTTTCTGTAAAGAGCCAGATATTACATATTTTAAGCTCTGTGAGTCAGATAATCTCTTTCACAACTAATCTACCCTTATAGCACAAAAACAACCATAGACAATACTTCAACAAATTGCCATGGCTATATTCCAGTAAAACTTTATTTACAAAAACAGGAAGCAGGAGAGCTTTGGTCCATGAGTCATAATGTGTCAGCCTCTGATCTATACAAAGAATGAAAGCTCCAGAAATGGTAAAAATGAAAGTAAATATAAGAGACATGTTTCCTTTTTTTAAAATCACATTATAAAAGAGTTAAATGGCCAAAGCAAAAAACAATATCACTGTATTGTGGGATTTATAAAAGGTGTAAAAGTAAAACACATAACAGTAGTAACATAAAGAGTGAAAGGAAGAATTTGGGAAGGTAGAATCTGTAAAAGAAATGTATTATAGACTAAGTGTAACCACTTAAAAATATTTTAATGTAATTTATCTACTACTAGTGGATATTAAATATACTACTCAATCCAAAAGTAGACTGAAAAAGAAAAAAGAATAAAGAACAGATGAGACAAATAGAAAACATTTAACAAAACGGCAGGCTTAAATCTACCCATATCAAAGATATCACATAAATGTAAATTATCAAACTGAAGCACAGAGAGAGAAACCAGGAGATTGAGGGGAAAGTGTTTAACTTTTTCATTGTGTGTTGCAATGGTTTATGCACATATTTTTAAGAATAGGTTCTTCTCCAGGTGAAAACACTTACATAATTAACAACACAACATCTGCTGACACTGGTCTTACTTCTTTCCTTTTAAGGATGGTCTGCCCTCCTTTGCTCAAGAGCTTCAGACAATACCAAGGTGTCTTGAACTAGTGACTTGGAACCACAAGGCCCAAGGTGTTCTGTAACTACTTTGCCTGAACTTTGGGAAAAGGGAATAAGCAGGTTTATATCCATGCCTGTCTGTCCTTTCCTTTATATTATAGAATCTATGATTTTATTTAAATTCCTTTTATACTATCTGTCCTTTTATGCCTTCAGCTCTCTTCAGATCTACCATTTTTCCAAATGTTGCATGCATTCTTCGTAAATCTGTTTATTCCAATTGTGAACTTAAACTCATTGTTTGTGTGTATACATACAAATAGTGCTGGAGATATATCCATTCAATAATGAGAAGGGAAAAGAGAAGCCATTAGATTTTGATGAAATGAAAGACATAAAGAATTTAAAACCCTCTGGAAGTATCCAGAAGTTCCCTTTAAAAGTTCTTTTCCTAAGCTGGGTGTGGTGGCGCACACCTCTAATCCCAGCAGCTCAGGAGCCTGAGACAGAAGGATCAAAAAAGTGAGCCAGTGTCAGCAAAAGCCAGGCACTAAGCACTCAGTTAGATCCTAGATACAAAATAGGGCTTGGAGATATGGCTCAGTGGCCAAATGTTCCTGGGTTCAATCCCTGGTACCTACCCACCCACAAAAAAATTGTTTTCCTAGGAATATGTAGCTGTACACCAATGTGTGCAGCTATAATTCAGCAATTTTTATAAAGGTAGAAAAAAAATACAGGCTCTTTTCCTAGAAAGAAATTTTTTCTTTTTCTCCAGTAATGAAAACTTTTCCCTTGGGCACTAATATTAAAGATTATATACTTTTTCCAATCAATCTACTTCATTCAAAACAAATATAGTAACTAACCTTTAGATAGCTTTTATCTTTGCCATTGTTCTAAGCACTTTATACATCAATACATTTTATCTTTGCAAAACCCCTATGAAGTGGAATTATTTTAATTCCCACTTTATAATCGATGAGACAACTGAGGGACAGAGAGGTTAGATAATACCATGATAAACAGGAGAGTTGGAATTTAAACCCAGCTGTCCATATCCAGAATCTCTGTTCATAATCACTACCAATACATCCTCTCACTATTTTCCTTTGTTTTTCTTCCCTTCTTCCTTTCAGCAAATATGCTCATATACACTGTTTTCTAAACTGATCTGTAAGCTATTTTAAGTTAGTATGTAAAAATCTTATTTTGAATAGTGCCCCCTGACTCCCAGATGAACTTTGGGTTTTGAGCTATTGAGAAATCAAGATTAGCATTTACCTGATTTCAATCTGCAAAGATAGGATGGCAGTAAATTGTAATACTGGAGACCACTTGATGAAAATCAAATGTCCTGTATTTTATACTCAGAGTACCTATTTTTTAGCAAGAACTTTATTTAAATCTTAGCAGACCATAAAGGGGATTTAAGGCTCTCTACTGGGCTTTTTCCATCTGTTTCAACAAAATGTAATCCTCTTTTATGACTCTCTCTATATTTTTGATGCTGTAGAAGGCATGCTACACTTTATTATATAGATGGAGGATGTTGAACCCTAGTTAAGATTTTTTTTTTTTTTTTTTTTTTTTTTTTGCGAGGGGGTGGGGAGGACCAGGGTTTGAACCCAGGGGTGCTTAACCACTGAGCCACATCCCAGCTCTTTCTATATTTTATTTAGAAACAGGGTTTTGTTGAGTTGTTTAGGGCCTCAGTCTCCCAAGCTGCTGGGATTTCAGGTGTGTGCCTCCACGCTCAGTCCTAGTGAGGAATTTGATTAACAAGAGTTTTTCTTAATTTGAGAGGAATGAAATCTTGATAGTTTTGATTATCAGCATTAATTTGCTATATTCACTGTGCCATATTCACAGTTAAATGTCTCAAAATGTATAAAACAAATATATGATACCCTGTTTATACATTTTACTTTTATTACTACACGCCATTATTCCAAAAGTCCCTCCATTAGCATCTTGTGCTCCCCTTTTTACTACCTGCAGTGTCCACTTTGCATTCTGTCAGAAAGAAAGTGTCTGATTAATACCAAGGATGTGAGAAGCCTTATCATCCTTGTTATGTAAAGTAGAAATAGCCCAGTCCAAACTTGCATATTTTCCAGGTAAAGAAACTGAGGCCTAGAGAGAGTTTAATGACTTATCCATATTGTACAGTTAGTTCACAGCAGAGACCGAAATAGCTCCTTTTGACTCTTATGTCCATGCTGATTTCATTCCAGTACCCTGTTCATAACCAGATAGTTGATGAATGGTAGCAGTTCCATTGACTAGTTTCTTTCCTTCTATTCCAATTCTTGCTGTCAGGGGAACTAGCTAATTAACAATCATTTATTATCCACTATTTTAGAGCACAGTTCTCTTAAGCTGTCTCTGCTTCCACGTGGCTGAATGCCATAGATAGAGTCTTGGAGTAGAATCTGTCCCTGGCACACAAACAAAACAAGTTTAGAATTCCAGACCAGTGTTCTGAACAAGTGGCATCTGCCTTCTGGACTCTGGGTGCCATTAAAAAAAAAAAAAAAAAAACAAAAACAGACTTACACATTGACCTTGCCTGGTAAGGTCATGGTCTAAATTAAACAGTTAAATACAGAAAGATGTGAGAAAATCATGGAAATTAGCAACAACGAGCTTAATGTTCTGCTTATCGTATAATACAAGCAATGTCTAAGAAGAGCATTGATGCAAGTATTTGGTAGAAACAGAGTCAGTCTGTCAGAGGAGTATGTTGTACAAGTGTGTGAATACCAAGACAGGATAATGCAGGAAGGAAATGAGATGCCAAAAGTAGATGTATTTAATAATTTGCTCCCTTCTTTGACCCCAACCAAATTTTTTGGCTGTGTGACTGTTAGGTTAACCTGACTTTCTTTTTCTTTCTATTTGAGTAGGGAGAGTTAAAATATAGAATGATTAACTTAGTTTGTTTAGAAAATTATAAACCATCTAATACATTATTTAAAATCTTTTGTTTTTTAAGAATGAGAAAAACATTAAGGGATGACTTTTTTTTTCCTGAAATGCAACTGAAAGACCCAATTCCTAATTCTTTAATCTGATGAATTGCTATAAAAATGAAATTGTCCTCACTTCTTAGTTTTAAATAACGTGGTTGGAGAAGGGTGGTGGGTGATATTAAGTGGAAAAAAATTTTACTGCTTTTAAATTCTAAACTTGGGGAAAAGCAGCAATGTAATGTTGATCTAGATATATTTTCAAAGACAATTTAGAAAATGTACTTGTTAAGTAAAATGTTTCAAAGAAGCAGGACCTAGATTTTAAGCTACCTATAATAAACACCTTCATTTATCTCATTACTGATTTCTAAGAAGGAACCCCCTTCACCCTCTCATTGAGTTCTGTGTTTTAAATATTCTCCTCTAGTCTTTCTAATGGCTGAAAGTGAAAGGAAAACTTTTGTTTCAACTTTCTCATCCTCATCTACTTGTATATGTTTAATTTGTGAATCTGATGTTGAGGGGAGGGATAGAGAGAGTACTTCATCTCAGGTTTAAACGTCTCAAGAATTGTCATTTCTAAAACCTATTCAAATTGCTTAGGTCTGATTGTGTGCCTTTATCAGGATAAGATACTTTATTGGTGCCTTAGCAATTCTGAGGAATTATTGATTGGGAAACTGCTTACAGAACTGATGCAGGAAGTTGGTACAGAGTTTAGATGTCATGTGATGAGATAAAACCTGTGTTAGAAAAGTGATTACAACTGGAAACTTGCTAATCACTGACCTCTATAGGAATCCTCTGGTTTATCACTAATCTCACTCACACTTGGCATTTTCCTATGCTGCTGCCTCATTCATAGCTGTGTGAGTAATTTGGCATGGACTGAACAAGAGAAGGGCATAGAGAGTCCAGCAGCTGTGCTTGCTGGCACTAGATATTTAAATATCTTCAATGTAGCCAGCAGCGTGCTTGGCACAAATGTTAGCCAATAATACTTAAACAAGCCAATAATACTTATTCTTGTTGTGAAGAAAATAGGCACACATTTATTTTAAAACCCTTTCCCTCTTTTTTTTTCCTTCTTTTTTCTGTAAGTTTGAGCATTTTGCTATAAAAAATAAGGTCTATAATTCTCTAGTGATAGTTAGCATTAGCCTACATTCTTTCAGACAGAATTTCCAAGTACTTACAAACATTAATTAAACTGTGTGAGGTACATATTATCAAGATGAGTTTCCTAAAAGACCAAGTGGGGCCATTGATGCTAAGTGACTTGCAACTTGCCCAGTTCACTTTGGGAGAAAGAAGCAAGAGCCAAACAGTGAAGCCAATAATCAGAGTTCCCAAATCTCTTCTGTGTTTTACCAAGTGGCATTGCATATTTGCCCACTTCATAATACAGCATTCTGTGTTTCTCAAAATGGTTAATATAATTCAGATTGTGTTGAATTTTTGATAGGGGATTCACCCATAAAAGAAGAGAAACAGCTTCTTCATGCATGAAAAGATTAGGCAACCAGTGAGTTTTCAAAGACATCCCCGGGGTGGGGATAGTCTGCTCAAGATAGTGTCATCTATTTTAGATTTGTGTCCAAATATTTAGATTTGGTTATGTAAGGATTTCATATGTTTTCTCTGAAAAAGCACTAATGGAAAAATATGATGTATACATTGGAATATCTCATTTTGAACATAGTAATATTGATTTAGGTAACTTTTGAAACATCTAGAAAATCTTTTTTTTAGTTAAGCTTTCATCTTTTTAAGGACAAACAATCTTGTGTTGACCACTTAAATTATAGCACATGGTGGTTTTCAAATTTATGTATGCAAATTAGTATACTTTCAGAAATGAACAGAGAAATAACATTGGGTTTCATACCAATATAGAAACCATTCAGTTTAATTTGTGCTCTTACTCATGAAATCAACAATTATTTCCTGAGTGGTCATAATAATTAGTCAACTTCAGTTTTCAGGAAAATTTCAGGTATACACTGTATTGATACAGAATTAAATGCTTAGCAGGCTACATTGTCCATATCTTTATTTCTGTCTCTTTCAACATCAGTACATTATTATCAGTTAGTAGAAAAAGAGCCCACACCATAAGAGTGCTACTTCTCCAGTCCATAGACTGAGATCTAGAAAATTTTCCATCATATCTCACAGTTTCTATCAGCTTCTTCAATCACTTCTTCCTATTAACAGTATTTCTAGTAGGAAGAATATAATTAGACATTGTACCTTGAAGTGTAAATAAATAACTTTTACAGTGTCGTCCATGTACTAGTTAGTCAGCAAATGCTACTTTCTGCCACCATGCATGCAGCAATCTCAAGACCAAGAGTAAAGGAGAGAAGATAAAAGTGACTTCTACTGCTGTGTAGTCTAAGGAACTTTAAAGCAGGAAATTACTGAACCAACAAAGGAATACCTGTCTCCCGGGACAGGTTCTACTTTAGTCTCCCCACCATACTCTGCAGCCCCAGGTGAAAGTGGACCTTGGTGCAAATGGAACCATGGATTTTTTTGGCACATCTGCTGGGACCCTCAGTCAGTAACACTCCATGGCTGCCATAACAACTTTGTTTTGTTTTGTTTTTTCATAGTTCTAACAATTGAATTCAGGGCCTTGTGTGTGCTAGGCAAGCAGTCTATCATTGAACCTTACTCACAGCCCTAATTGTTTTGTTTTGTTTTGTTCTAAGATTATATACACAAAACAAATTTTCACACATGAAACAACTTCTCTGGATGTCATGAGGCAACCTCTGATCTTGTCCAACTTACTTGTTTTTAACCTTTATTTGTTTTTATGTGGTGCTGAGGATCTAACCCAGTGCCTCACAGGTGCTTGACAAACACTGTACAACTGAGCTACAACCCCAACCCTTATTTCATCCTTAAAGGTTAGAAAACTGAAGCCTAGAAACATTAGGTTGGAACAAATATTTTTTTAAAGTACTTAGCAAGAGTAAAATCATTATAAGTCCTTGTGAAAAAGGAAAAGAATGAGTGCAACTAGCATAAATGACCATATTATAATTTTATCTAAAACAAATCTTTGAGTTATTTGGGTTTTGCTGACAGTCATTTTTGGTTGAATTTGTCATCCATCCATCTTGTCAGCAGAACTGGGTTTCGTGTTCAGTGCCAAATCAGTTGATAGGTAGAGGTTGCTTTGAGTGCTAAATAGAGAAGGACCCAAATGCTATAGCTGGACTCCACTAAGTGTCTACCTATGTGGTTGGGATCCAATATGGAAAATGGTGCAGTGTGATATGCTGTTAAGAATTTGGTTTTGGCTCACTGGTAAAACACATGCATAGCATATGGTAAAGGCCCTGGGTTCAAGCCCCAACACAAGGAAGGAAGAGCGGATGGGTTATTTGGTGGGAAATAGCTCTGTGTTTTTTCTGCTATTCATTAATTCTGTAACCTTGGGAAAATTATTTCTACTCATTAATGAAATGGGATTTAGTGGTATTACCTCAGTGGATTTGAAGAATTAAAGTCACTGTTTGCTTTTATTTAGACAATTTCAAGAGTCTTCTAATTGGTCTGTCTGCTCCTGTACTTGTTCCTCTCTTGTTTATTCACAAGAGAGAAACCATAATAAGTAGATAGATTGTGCTGCTTTTCAGATGTAGACAATAAGTAATTCTAAAGTTAGTTGACTGTCCCTATGGAAGAAGTTACTTTGACCTCCCCTAATAACATACACACAAAAAAACAAATTCAGATTTTAATGTGAAATGTAATACAGGAAAGCTTTTGAAAGAAAACATAGAAAAATAGATTTATAGTTTTGGAAGAGGAAGAGATTTCTTGAACAGTGCACATTTACCATAAGGGAGAAAATGGACAAATTGGCCTACATTAAAATACGGAGTTTTTGATTATCAAGAGACCCCATTAAAAGAGTAAGGAGCAGTACACAAAAGATATTCACAGATCTAATAAAGGTCTCTACTATGATTTGAATATAATCTGTTTCCCTCAAAGTTCCATTGAGTTTGAAGGTTTGAGGTCCTGTGTCATTCATTGAGACATGTCCTTGGAAAGGACTTTGGACCCCAGTCTCTCTCTGTCCTGTTACTTCCTGTTTCAGTGATATAAGCTCTTCCACATACAGGCACTTAACTCTACCATGTTGTGATACAGCTGATGTGGTGGGAGAACTCACCAAAACTGAGCAGATGGAGATGCCATGTGCTTAAAACTTTTCTCTTTATAAGTTAGCTGCTTTGAGTATTTCATTGTAGTAATGCAAACTGACTGATACAGTTCTTGTATACAAAGTGTATGTAAAACTCCTACAAATAAGTAAACAATAGACAATTCATTAGAAAAACATGGACAAAAGATCTGAACAGCCATTTCAACGTAATATGTCCAAACACTCAACGAATTCATTGTGACTAGTAACTTGGGCTGCTAAAAATATCTATTCAGTCTTCCATTCCATTAATAAAACATTCACACAAAAAAACAATACTTCCATACAGTTCCTTGCTAATAAGAGCAGCTTAAACATTACTTATTTTCTGCACAGATAGTGTTTTCTATGAGTTCCTACAATAAACTAAAATAATGCATTTATTTACTTTTATCCTTTGCTACTAGATCTCTTCACTGGGACCAGGCACTAGATTCTGATTCCTCCTTGGCATGACCACTCTGCAAGTCTTATAAAGTACAAAGACCACACTTTCTCAGATCATCTCTTCTCTAGGAAAAACATCCTAGGGTATTTTGTTACTGAGATGGTTTTCAAATCCCTCTCTATGCAACTCTTTATGTTCAAAGGAATACTGTTTTGGGTGACAGTTGGACTAGATAGCCTCAGAAGTCCCATTTTGAGTCATTATTCTTCTAACCCCCCACCCCTTATTTTTCTTAATGCCAGCTAAGCCATTTAATTGCTTAAAAAAAAAAAGTCAGTGAACTGTTTTTCTATACAACAAAGAATAGGAATCCATGAATATTTGGTTCTCACCACACTAGGAACTCCCAGGACTTTATGGATTCTCCTTGTCTGGCAAAGGAAGAGTCCAGATGTGGCTTTACAGTTCTCAGGTGTTACATCAAATTGTGCCAGTTAGTGCATTTCCCTTTTATTCTTGAGCCTGGTTGTTCTTAAAACTGTAGAACAGCATGATCTGGGTCTAAATGAAAACCACATTGACAGTTCTAAAACTTTGTGTTGGGCAGAAGTACAGCTTATCTTCCAGACCTCCTTCATTGGAAAATCACTGACCTAAAATGTTATGTTGTTCTCACCTAGCCACCTACTCCAAAGATACTTCTGTGAAATGGTAGTTGGTTTCTTCTCTTAGTGTGAAATCAGAAGCTGCATATTCCTGCATTCAAGTGAGAATGGGACTTCCTTCTTGGTTTATTGGACCTCAGTGAATTGTAGTAGCCTCAGATATTTCCCTATCTATTTCTCTGGCACCCCCTCCCCCACTTCCACAGAACATTCTGGATTCGGAACTCAAGATGGCTGACCTTGCCGCAGACAGCTGCTGTGGTCTAAATTTGCACTTTAAGGAAGAGTGAAACTGATCAGCAAGGAGTGGATTGTAGAACCACTCTACTTTTATGGTATTTGTTTGGTACCAGGGATCAAACCCAAGGGCACTTAACTACTGAGCCACATCCCAGCCCATTTTTATATTTTATTTAGACAAAGTCTTGCTAAGTTCCTTAGAGCCTCACTAAGTTGTTGGGGCTCATTTTGAACTCATAATCCTCCTGCCTCATC
The DNA here is from genome assembly GCF_048772815.1 of Callospermophilus lateralis. Taxonomy (NCBI): domain Eukaryota; kingdom Metazoa; phylum Chordata; class Mammalia; order Rodentia; family Sciuridae; genus Callospermophilus; species Callospermophilus lateralis. Next base: position 101,983,899 of record NC_135307.1, read on the forward strand.
CTCCCAGCCACTGGGATTACAGGTCTGCACCACTGCTTCTGGTCTTTTATGGGGTTTTTGAAAATTATATGTACTATTTTACTAAGAAGACCTAGATATCTAATGTATTAGTACTTGTAAAACTTGGTCTTTCAGTAGGCCATAACGTTTTCTATTAGCTAGTGTACATTGAGGGCAAAGGCTTTTGTGTCTTATTTGTCTCATAACCCCACCATCTAGTAGAGTGACTAACCCATAAATGAAACTCAAATTATTCTATCCAGTCCATTGTCAATAGTTGTGATTAGATTAGGGAAGGGAGGAAATATGAGTTGTGCTCATCTACTCCCTAGCTTCAATTTGACTGCTAATTGTGTCCTATGCCAAAAGAATGTAGACAGAATTATCCTATGAAGAGTTCTTTATAGGTTGATATTAATCTGTAAAATTCCATCATCCCAAATGTGAGCATAAAATTTAGATCGAGGGCTGGAGATATAGCTCAGTTGGTAGAGTGCTTGCCTCACATGTACAAGGCCCCAATTCCTAGCACTGTTTTAAAAAAAAAAAAAATAACAACAAATGTACCACTCATGATTACTTTTGAAATAAATATTGTGGTTTTATATTTCAGTTCGTTTGAAAAAATAGATGAATGACTAGAATACTTATATATTTTTCCAAATACATATAAACCACATGTTAAACATATAACCCATCAATTGCACTTTCCCTCCCATTTTAATACAACTGTGTCAATTTTGTTGAAATAGTTGTAGAATTGAAAACTTGACTTAATGAGTTAACATTAGTTTTTTTTTTTTTTTAACTTAGGTACAGTAGAAAGTTGCAGGTAAACAGTAGAAAGTTGCATCTTGAATTATTGTTAGAGAAAAAGATGTCTTAAGTTTTTGAGGTTTGAGGATATTTGTTAGAGTGCTTATATTATTGTCTCAATTTGTGCATATTACAGAAACACTGGAGAAAATTTTTTTGAACTTAATAATTTATGAAACAGCAAATTACTTGTTTTAAATACAATACAAGTTAGTCAAATCATTTATCATTTCTTGAACAGTTAGTTTGAGGTTAGAAAATAATGAATCTTGCTAATGTAAATCACATAAATCTAATTACCTTAAACTGTTTTTTTGGATAAGATACATATTTAGCTGGGCATGGTGGCATATGTGTGTGATCCCAATGGCTCTGGAGGCTGAAGTAGGAGGATAGCTAGTTCAAAGCCAGCCTCAGCAAAAGTGTGGTGCTAAGCAAGTCCGTAAGACCCTGTCTCTAAAATACATAATAGGGCTGAGGATGTGGCTCAGTGGTTGAGTGCCCCTGAGATCAATCTCCCTGGTACTCCCCCTCCAAAAAAGGACACATTTATATGCATGTATCTGCTGGCTTGGTACACATATAAATATATACATGTATCACCCAATTATATATTGCTATTTTATTACAGTTGGGATTCTTTTTGTTTTTGGTTTTTGGTTTTTGGTTTTTTTTTTTTCTTTTGGTATCTGGGATTGAATTCAGGGGCACTCAACCATTAAGCCATATTCCCAGCCCTGTTTTGTATTTTATTTAGAGACAGGGTCTCACTGAGTTGCTTAGCACCTTGCTTTTTGCTGGGGCTGGCTTTGAACTCATGATCCCCCAGCCTCAGCCTCTCAAGCTACTGGGATTACAGGAGTGTGCCACCATGCCTGGCTCACTACAGTTGGGATTCTTAAACTTGGGGTTCAGGGCTTTATCAATTATGCTTTGAAATTATTATTAATAGGCCTGTTACTATATCATATTATTAAATATGTTAAGTTACCATTCAGCAAATGTGGGTTTTTAGCCCAGGAACAGACGAATTCTTAGATGAGTTCTACTAGACCTTCAAAGAAGAACTAATGCCAATCCTCTTCAAATTATTCCATGAAATAGAAAGGAGGGAACCCTTCCAAACTCATTATATGAAGCTAGTATCATTCTGATACCAAAACCAAACAGAGACACATCAAGGAAAGAAAACATCAGACCAATATCCCTGATAAATATAGATGCAGAAATTCTTAATAAAACACCAGCAAATCACATACAAAAACATATTAAAGAGATAGTGCATCATGATTAAGTGGGCCTCATTCCCAGGATGCAGGGTTGGTTCAATATACAGAAATCAATAAAAGTAATTCACCACATCAATAGACTTGAAGACAAGAATCACATGATTATCTCAATAGATGTAGAAAAAATACAGAACCCCTTCATGTTCAAAACACTAGAAAACTAGGGGTAGTAGGAACATACCTCAACATTTAAAAAGCTATATGCCTTAAACCCAAGGCCAGCATCATTCTAAATGGACAAAAACTGAGAGTATTCCCTTTAAAAACTGGAATAAGACAGGGATGCCCTCTTTCACCACTTCTACTCAACATAGTCATTGAAATTTCAGCCTGAGCAAGTAGGCAAAAGAAAGAAATTAAAGGGATATAAATAGGAAAAGAAGAGCTTACCAAGGACATGATTCTATATTTAGAAGACCCAAAAAACTCCACCAGAAGACTTCTGTAACTCATAAACAAATTCTGCAAAGTAGCAGGATATGAAATTAACGCCCATAAATCCATTGTTCCTGTACACCAATGATGATTTACCTGAAAGAGAAATTAGGAAAACTACCCCATTCACAATAGACCTCCCATGTTCTTGTAGGCATAATTAATATTGTCAAAATGACCATACGTTTGTGCTGTGTAATGCAATTCCTGTGACATTCTTCATAGAAATAGAAAAAGCCATGAAATTCATTTGGAAAAATAAGAGGCCCAGAATAGCCAAAGCAATCCTTAGCTAGAAAAGCGAAGCATCACAATGCCAAACCTCAAATTATACTACAGACTAGTAACAAAAACACATAGTATTGCCACCAAAATAGACAAGAGGACCAAAGGAACAGAAGACACAGAGACAAACACACATAAATACAGTTATCTTACACTAAAATGGAATAGTATCAAATGAAAAAGCTTCACAGCAAAGGAGACAATCAAGAGCATAATGAGAAAGCCTACAGAATGGGAGAAAATTTTTGTCACCTATACCTCAGATATAGTGTTAATCTCCAGGATATATATATAGAACTCATAAAACAGGCTGGGGTTGTAGAGCACTTACATAGTATGTATGAGGCATTGGGTTAAATTCTGAACATTGCATAAATATAAATGAAATAAAGGTCCATCAAGAACTTAAAAAGAGGACTGGGGATGTGGCTCAAGCGGTAGCGCGCTCGCCTGGCATACGTGCGGCCCAGGTTCGATCCTCAGCACCACATACAAACAAAGATGTTGTGTCCGCTGAAAACTAAAAAATAAATATTTAAAAAAAAAAAATCTCTCTCTCTTAAAAAAAAAAAAAAAAACTTAAAAAGAACTCGTAAAACCTAACACCAACAAAAAACAAATAACCCAATCAATAAATGGACAAAGAAGCTGAATAGGTACTTCATAGAAAAAAAAATGGTAAATGAACATGAAAAAAATGTTTAAAGCAATTACAAAAATACAAATTAAGACTGCACTGAGATTTCATTGCATTCCTGTCAGAATCGCTATTATCAAGAATACAAGTAATGGGGTTGGGGTTGCAGCTCAGTGGTAGAGTGCTTACCTTGCATGTGTGAAGCACTGGGTTTCATCCTCAGCACCACATAAAAATAAATAAACAAAATAAAGCTATTGTGTCCATCTACAACTAAAAAATATATATTAAAAAATGAATACAAGTAATGATAAATGTTGGCAAGAATGTGGAGAAAGGTATACGTTGCTGGTAGTACTGCAAACTGGTGGAAAGCAGTAGGGAGATTCCTCAGAAAACCTGGAATGGAACCATCATTTAACCCAGTTATCCCACTTCTCGGTATATACCCAAAGGAATTAAATTCAGCAGACTACAGAGACACAGCCACATCAATGTTTATAGCAGTTCAATTCACAATAGCCAAGCTGTGATACCAACCTAGGTGTCCTTCAACAGATGAATAGATATAGAAAATGTGGTATATGTACACAATGGAATCTTACTTAGCCATAAAGATGAATGAAATTATGATATTTGCCAGTAGATGGGTGGAACTGGAGACTGTCATGCTAAGTGAAATAAGCCAATCTTCAACAACTAAAGATTCAGTGTTCTCTCCAATATATGGATTATTATGATTTGGATGTGAGGTGTCTCCCAAAAGCTCACATGTGAGACAATGCAAGAAGATTCAGAGGAGAAATGATTGGGTTGTGAGAGTCTTAACATAATCAGTAAATTGATCCCTGATGGTATTAATTGAGTGGTAACTAGAGGCAGGTGGGGTGTGGCTGGAGGAAGTGATTAATTGGGAGTGTGGCTATGGGGTATACATTTTGTATCCTGAGAGTGGATTCTCTTTCTCTGCCTTCTGATCAGTTTGAGCTATTTCCCTCTGCCAAACCCTTCAGCCATGTTGTTCCTGTCTCACCTGGAGCCCTGAGGAATAGAGCTAGCTGTCAATGGATTGAGACCTCTGAAACCATGAGCCCTCGAATAAACTCTTCTTCCTCTAAACTTGTGCTGGTCTGGTCATTTAGTCACAACAGTGAAAAAGCTAACTTAAAACATGGATGCTAATACAAAATAAGGGGGGCAGATAGAAGTTTAGTGGTTTAGACAAAGAGGAGTGAAGGGAAGGGAAGGGTGATAGGAATAGGAAAGACAGTAGAATGAATCGGACATAACTTTCCTGTTTGAATATGAACACACAACCAGTGAAACTCCACATCATGTACAACCACAAGAATGGGATTCTAATTAGAGTAAGTTATACTCCATGTATATATAATATGTCAAAATACAGGCTACTATCATGTATATCTAAAAAGAAGAAATAAAAATAAACAGTGGATTTGAGCAAAAAAAAGGTTTTTTTTAAACATTTGGATTATTACATATCAGCCTACTTTATAACACTTTGTATATTTTATTTTGTGTGTTTTAAAAAAAGCACCTCTACGTTTTTTAAAAGAAATGTCCTTACTGGCAGATTTGAGTGAAAATATAATACATCCAAATTAATGTTGTCAAAAGAGCCATACTGCCAAAAGCAGTATACAGATTCAGTGCAATCCCTATCAAAATACCAATGATATTCTTCACAGAATTATAAAAAAAATACTTAATTCATTCAATAAAAGACCCAGAATAGCTAAAACAATACTGAGCAAGAAAAGTGATACAGGAGGTATCATAATACCTGATCTGAAAGTATACTACAAACTATAGTAACAAACATATCAAAATAGACATGAAGACCAATGAAATAAAATAGAAGAAACAGAGACAAACCCACATATTTACAGCCATCTAATACTTGAAAAAGGTGCCAAAAATAAATTTTGGAGCAAAAAAACAGCCTATTAAACAAATGATGCTGAGAAAATTGGATGGTTGTATGTAGAAAAATGAGACTAGACCCCTCTGTTGCACCCTGCACAGAAGTCAAATTGAAATGGATCAAAGATTTCGGAATTAGACCTTGCAGAAACTTTGCAACTGCTAGAAGAAAATGTAGGGTCATCGCTGTCCACACAAACTTACTGAACAAAACCCCAAAGCTCAAGAAATAAAACCAAGAATCAGTAAATGGGGATGCCATCAAATTAAAAGCCTCTGCACAGCAAAGGAAAGAATTAAGAGCATGTATATGTGGAAGCACATGTAAAGTAAAGGAAAGTAGGAGGGAAGGATAGTATATCATAAAGGTGTAGGAAACAGTAGTAGTGTAGAAGGAAATAAGAGTGGAGGGATGGGAAAGATGTGGCACCGGGGAATGAATTCTTAAAAAACCATGTTATAGGGTCTGGGGATATAGCTCAGTTGGTAGAAAGCTTGCTTTGAATGTACAAGGCCCTGGGTTCAATCCCCAGCAGCACCAAAAAAGGAAAAAAAAATGTTATATAAATATATAACCCACAAGATGGGAGAAATTCTCTTCCAGCTACTCCTCTGATAGGAGTTAACATTCAGAATATATAAACAACTCAAAAAACTTAATCCCCCCCCCAAAAAAAAGCCAATCAATAAGTAGGCAAAAGAACTAAACAGAAACTTTTCTGAAGAAACACAAAGGCCAATAAATATATGAGAAAATATTCAACATCTAGCAATCGGGAAATTACAAATCAAAACTACACTAAGATTTTATCTCATTGTAGTCAGAATGGCAATAATTAAGAGAACAAACAATAATAAATGCTGTTGAGGTTGTGGAGGAAAAGGAACACTTGTATGTTGGTGGTGGTACTGCAGGCTAGTACAACTACTCTGGAAAGCAGTGTGGAGATTCCTCAAAAAGTAGGGATGGAACCACCATATAACCCAGTTATCCCCCTCCTTGGTATTTTACTAAAATAACTAATATCAGCATATTGTGGCAATACAATCTCCTCATTGTTTATAGCAGCACAATTTACAATAGCTCAATTATGGAGTCAACCCATATGCAAGTCAATAGATGAATGGATTAAGAAATTATGGTACATATACAACTAAAATATATATATATATTAAAATAAAATACAAGTAACAATAAATGTTGGCAAGGATGTGGAGAAAGGTATACATTGCTGGTGGGACTGCAAATTGGTGCAACCTCTATGGAAAGCAGTAGGGAGATTCCTCAGAAAACCTGGAATGGAACCATCGTTTAACCCAGTTATCCCACTTCTCAGTATATACCCAAAAGAATTAAATTCAGCGTACTACAGAGACACCGCCACATCTAGGTACCAACCTAGATGCCCTTCAAAGGATGAATGGATTAAGAAATTATGGTACATATACACAATGGAATTCTACTCAGCCATAAAGAATGCAGTTATGGCCTTTGCTGGTAAATGGATAGAAATGGAGAATATCATGCTCAGAAATAAACCAGACTCAGAAACACAAAGATGGAATGTTTTCTCTCATAGATGGAAACTAGAATAAAATAAAGGGAGAGAAGGATGCGGTAACATAAAGGTATAGGGAAGATCACTAGTGTAGAAAGAGGTACAGAGGCAGATGGAAGGGATGGGAAAGGGGAGACCATGTGGAATTAATTGTTAAAGAACCATATTAAGTGCATATATAAATATATCACAGGGAATTTCACCTATATGTATACATAGAAAGACCTAGTCAATACAAATAGATGAGCTAAAAATTTTTCTAGCAGAGTAGAGAAAGTAGAAACCATGTAGGAAAGGGGAGGACAGGAGGGACAAGGGAGAATCGTGAACTGCCTTGGTGTTCTCTCTGTATATCTAAATTTCTATCTTATTTTAATGGTTTGTGAGGACAGGTTATTTTAGAGAAAACTAGTTTTCAAAACCACAAACCATCACCTTGACTCTTACAAGCAGTCTTATTCGTAAAACATATATCCTAAGGGATTATTTTTTGTTTGTTTCCTATATATATACTACAAATTAAAGTTCTCTTTGTATGACATAATAACTTTATGAGGAAACTGTGAAGTAAATACCCTATGTTTACTATAATTTTTGTAAATCTACATATTTATGTGTTGGCATTACCTGAAATATTTGCATCATCCTAATATTCAAGAGGCCTTTCTCAAAACACATGCTGTAATATTCTTTTTTTTTTTTTAAAGAGAGAGAGAGAGAATTTTTATTTATTTTTTAGTTATCGGCGGACACAACATCTTTGTTTGTATGTGGTGCTGAGGATAGAACCCGGGCCGCACGCATGCCAGGCGAGCACGTTACTGCTTGAGCCACATCCCCAGCCCGCTGTAATATTCTTAACAGGCTCAGAAATGATATCTTTGTTAAAGTATTTTTGTAATGATTAGATTTATAACTGCAGGATTATTCTGCATATCTAAGGGATTAAAAGATGTCATATTTAATGTAGGACTTCTTTAATAGTTAGCCAGCATACCATATATACTTAAATGAAAATAACCTAATATTGGTCCGTATACCTCAAAGATTTTTTTTATTTTATTTATTCTAATTTGTTATATATGACAGCAGAATGCAATTCAATTCGTATTACACGAATAGAGCACAGTTTTTCATGTCTCTGGTTGTACTCAAAGTAGAGTCACACCATTCATGTTTTCATACATGTACTTAGGATAATGATGTTTGACTCATTCTACTGACTTTCCTACCCACAAGCCCCCTTCCTTTTCCTCCCTCCCCTTTGTCTTATTTAAAGTTTATCTGTTCCTCCCACACTGCCCCCTGCATCCCCATTATGATTCAGCATCCTTATATCAGAGAAAACATTTGGCATTTGGTTTTTGGGGATTAGCTTACTTCATTTACCATGATATTCTCCAACACTATCCATTTACCTGCAAATGCCATGATTTTATTCTCTTTTAATGCTGAGTAATATTCCGTTGTATATATATACCACATTTTCTTTATCCATTCATCTACTGAAGGGTACCTAGGTTGGTTCCACAATTTAGGTATTGTGAATTGTGCTGCTATAAATATTGATCTGGCTACATCACTGTAGTATGCTGTTTTTAAGTCCTTCGGGTATAAACCAAAGAGAGGGATAGCTGGTTTAAATGGTGGTTCGATTCCCAGTTTTCCAAGGAATCTCTGTACTGCTTTTTATATTGGCTGCATCAGTTTGCAGTCCCACCAGCAGTATATGAGACCTCAAAGATTATTTATTATGCAATGTATCAAAAAAAACAATTTTAAGTACCCTGTCCTTGTGTAGTGTTTTTAAATTAACAAACAATATTTTTATACAATCAGAAGCTAATAACTCAATGTGTAGTAGACAATTTTGGTGAAGTTCAATAACTTTAAATATTTTAGGCAACTTCTTGGCAGAATTAATTACATGACAATTGTTTTTACCTTGGAATGGAGAAAAAAGTCAACTTGTCATTTCTTATTTTTGCCTCCATTTTTGGTATCATCATCTAGTTTTGACCTCTTTGCAGAAATCTTTTTTAAAGCGATATATCTATTTGTGAGGAACTATTTAATACTAAATCATGTTTGTAAATGTACTTTCCTGAACATACGTCAACTCTAATGTGTTGTAAACAAATGAGTGGGGACACTGCAGTCAATTTTCAGCACTGTTCCTATTCCTTCTTTTTTTTGGGGGGGGTGGTATTTGTCCTTTATAGTTATACATGACAATAGAGTATATTTAGACATTTATACAAACATGGAGTGTATCTTAGTCTAATTAGGATCTCAGTCTGGTTGTACATATGGTGGAGACTCACTGTGGTGTATTCATATACATACATAGGAAAGTTATGTCAGATTCATTCCACTGTTTTTCCTATTCCTTCCCTTCATTCCCCTTTGTCTAATCTACTGAACTTCTATTCCTACCCTCCACCCGGTATTAGCATCCACATATCAGAGAAAACATTTAGTGTTTGTTTTATTGATGTGGTGCTGGGGTTGTGACTCAGTCAGCGCTTGCCTGGCACGTGTGAGGCACTGGGTTTGATTCCCAGCATCACATATAAATAAATAAAATAAAATAAAATAAAGGTCCATCAACAACTATATATATATATTTAGGGGAAAAAAAAGTCGATGTGGCTGTGTCTCTGTAGTATGCTGATCTTGAGTCCTTTGGGTATAAACTGAGGAATGGGATAACTGGGTCGAATGGTACTTCCACTCCAGTTTCTTTGAGGAATCTCCATACTGCTTTACAGAGTGGTTGCACCAATTTGCAGTCCCACCAGCAATATATGAGTGTACCTTTCCTAACATCTTTTATTCTTGATTATTGCCATTCTGACTGGAGTAAGATGAAATCTCAGTGTAGTTTTAATTTGCATTTCTGTAGTTGCTAGAAATGTTGAACATTTTCTTAACACTTGGCCATCTGATATTTGAACTGTGAATATTGTCCCAACATGAACTCTTTTACATTGCTGCAACAAATATAAATTGACACAGTGACTTCAGAGAATAGTGATGAAATATCTGTAAAGCTGAAAATGTGCATCCTTTAATCTGCAGTTTCTAGTTCTCTGTGTCTGTCCTGGAAAGGCTCTCATATATAAGACATGTGCAAGGATATTTGTTTCAACATTGTTCATGATAACAAAAAAAGTAAACTGTCTCTTAGTAGGGGAATGATATTTATTTGTATAATGAGACATTTTATAGCAGTAAAAATGAATGAATTATTTTCTTTGATTGACATATATCTCAAAATCATAATCGCATGTAAGTTTTAAAAGGGTTGATACCATGTAATCCCTCTGTTTAAGCATATTAAACTCAAACAGTAATGCATATCATTTAACTTTGTGAATATTTATTTCAAAGTGCAAAGTATACATGAAGATCATACTAACTTTATGACAATGACTACCTTGGGGTGTAGATTAAGTTGTATATGTACCATTTTAATTTCTTAGAGAGGAGAATGTTTCCATTTGAAGCAAATATGGGAAAATATCATTCTCTGGTGCCTGTTTAGATGTCTATTCTTGTTCATTCTTTTGAGTGTATTTTCAGTATTATACATTGAAAATAAAGTATCTACATGCGATTTTATGTCAAGTAATAATCTAACTGAAACAAAATTATTTTTACTTATTGTATTTTATTCTCATGTTTCTAATTTGGTCTTTCTACTTTCAGACCCTTAAATATACCTACCATAAATAGTCTAGAAGTCGAATTAATTGTCAATAAGTGAAGATTATTTATATAAAGTTATTTTCTTCATTTTATAGGGAAAACATCAGAGAGAGGCTCATTTTCCCTGTACAGCAGAGACACCGGATTACCAGGCTGTCAAGTAAGTTTAGTGAATTTAAAAAAATAAAAAATAAATAAGTTTTACACACCTAAGCAAAGGCTTTCTTAATAATAGAGAAGTTAGGAATTTATCTACATTATTTCACCATTATTTCTTCATTTAAATTTTTACTACATGTGGTGGTGTTTTAGCAGTTAAATATATTTTCTTTACTCTTGCTCCCTCCCTCCCCCAATTCCAACAGACTGGCTTTATCATCAACAGTTTTCATAATCCACTTCAATTTTAACTACAAACAAAATAGCCAAAGTTCTACCCATTTCTAAAATGCTTATCAAAGCTAGGCATGGTGGTGTGTACCTGTAATCCCAGTGATGCAGGAGCCTGAGGCAGGAGGAGAATCATTAGTTTGAGGCCAGTCTCGGTGGCTTAGATAGTCCCTGTCTCAATAATAAAAATTTTAAAAGGGTAGGGGTCAGGGGATATACTCCGTGGTAAAGCACTCTGAGGTTCAATCCCCACTACTAGTAAGTAAAGTAAAATGTCTATTATTTCTGAAGGTGGTTTTTAATAATTCCCCATAGAAAAACAAAATTGCCGGTATGTAATATGAAGCATATATGATTAATCTCAATAGCTTGAATATCTATAATGTCAAACATACAGTTAACATTAGAAGTATTTTCATTTCTGTGCTGTATGTCACCAGTTTTTTAGGCTTCCATCTTTGACTTAGAAACTGTTTTAGCTTCTCTACATTCATCACATGTTGCATTTCTGCTAATGGCCATTTTCTCTGCTTTTTTCCCCCTATCTTTTCACTGAGAATCTTGAACTTTAAATTCACCTGCAGATTCCCTCAGAATCAAGGGAAAAACAATAAAAAGGAGAGGCAGAATATATTGTTTGCTGAGAACTTCCGTATTTAAAGACCTTCTAAGGATAAAAATGTATCTCTTTCCATTACAGGAATATATTTATTCTAAGCATTCTTAGTTTAGTTTCAAATTTTTTTTTCATATTAACCCAGGTAATAAAACCACTTTCCTTATAATGAAAAAAAAAAGAATATATTGTTTGTTTGTATCCATCTGCATTCTTCTCATGAGACCTACTCAGATTTTAGACATGAGCATATGAGCTATTCTTAACTGTTATATGAATAATACTCCATTTGATACATATCTCATAATTGTATCATTATCTTTAAGGGAGTTTTATGTAAGGTCCTTTTTTTGATATGCCTTCCTATTATAAAATAATGTATTATAAAAACTGAAGATCATCTTGTCTTTCCCATTCCTGGCAAACTCAATGGAAAGGTGTGTTCTGAAATAAGTAATTTTTGACTACAATATTTCCCCTGTATCCATGGTCTTGCTATCCGTGATTTCAGTTGCCTACAATCAGCTTCAATCTGAAAATTCCAGAAATAAGCAATTCACAACTTTTTAATTACATACTTTTCTGAGTAGTGTGATAAGAATATTATTTTGTCCAACCTACCATCCAAATCATCCCTTTGTTCAATGTATCCACACTGTATACACTACTTGCCTATTTGTACTTAGTAGCCATTTTGGCTTTCAGATTCTTTATTGTGGTATCTCAGGGCTTCTTTCAATTAACCTTTATTTTGCTTGATAATGGCCCCAAAGTAAACGAGTGGTGAGGCTGCCACTCTAGATATGCCAAAGGGAAAACATAAAGTGTTTCCTTTAAGTAAAATGATAAAAGTTCTGAACTTAATTAGGAAAGTAGAAAAAGTCATATGCTGACATTGCTAAGATCTATAATACATTAAAATATTTTGAGAGAAAGAAGAGAATATTCATATAAGTTTATTATGGAATATTTTTGTAATTGTTCTGTTTTATTATTGGTTATTCAACTCTTACTGTGTCTAGTTTATAAATTAAACTTTATAATAAATGTATATGTATAGGAAAAATAGAGTCCATACAATGTTCAGTACTATCCAGGGTTTTAGACATCCACTGGGGGATCCTGGAACATATCCCCAATAAGGGGGACTGGAATATCATGGAGTTGAGGGTTCTAGCAGGACCAGCATTCACATTTCTTAACTTCTGACCAAGTAGTCATACTCTGTTCTCATCTGATTGACCTTTTCCAGGTATGATGGTGTACACCTATAATCCCACCCTCTTGGGATTACAGTAGCTGAGGCAGGAGGATTGCAAATTCAAAGCCAACCTCAGCAATTTAGCAAGACCCTGTCTCTAAAACAACAAAAACAACAACAACAAAAACAGGCTGGTTGGGAGTATAACTCAGAGATTAAGTGCCCTTGGGTTCAATGCCCAATACCAAAAAAAAAAAAAAAAAAACCACACCTTTTTTTTTCATGGTGCTAATAATTGTTACCTTCTTTTCCATGTATTTGTTAATACTTTATTTCATTAGAGTTATTTAAAATATATAGATTTCTTTTATAACCAGTGTTATACCTTATCAGCTCTTACCAACTCACAAAACCCAAACTTTCATCATATTTATAGGAATATTGCAAGGTGACTTATATCACTTTTTAAAATATTTTTTAGATGTTGATGGGCCTTTATTTTATTCATTTACTTATATGTGGTGCTGAGAATTGAACCCGGTGCCTCACACATGCTAGGCAAGTGCTCTACCACAACCCCAGCCTCATATCACATTGATATCTTAAAATAGAATATCATGAAAGTATTTAACACTGTGGAAATTTAAAAAAAAAAAAAAAAAAAAAACAACTACAAATTGAGGATTGGGGTTGGTTTGTTTTTAGTTGTTGTTGTTTCATTTTTGTTTTTAACCAGTTGTTAATCATTTACCAGCAAACCACTCATGAAATTACAGGTTACACAAAGGGTACTGGAGGTTTGATCCTTAATACCACATAAAAATAAACAAATAAAGGCATTCTGTGCATCTACAGCTACAAAACAAAAGAAAATTTTTTTAAACTTATAGAAAGGTCTTGGGTAACACAAAGCTAGAATGCTAGGCAGGCATGCACAAGGACCTTGGTTTAATCTCCAGCACCGAAAAAAAAAAAACAAAGCAAAAGTTATAGAAGACCAAAAAATATAAGTACTTATTCACATCACAGTGGGTCAGTAGAAAAGCAGCAGTTGAACTTGTTTTTTGAAAAATGACAGTACCAAGTTAGATTCACTGTTTTTTCTATGTAATTTTACCAATATCTATTGATAAGAAGCATGATGTCCTCTTTTCTGAGCCAGATTAAATGTGGATCAGTGTTTGTCATATTTCTGTTTATAACTGGTACGAGAACTCACTGTTTTAGGCTACAAATTATTTTTTGATTTTATAGTCTAAATTTGAATTTTTTAATGAGTTGGTTTGCACCTTGATTCTTAATTTTAATCTTAGCTACATCACTCTCATCAAAATTTTGCACATCACTTAATCATCACTGTTCTTCTATGAATAGGTTGAGAGCAAACCAAAATTTTAAAATCTAATTTATATCATTTTTAACAATAAATGGTAAAAAATAACTACAAAGAGTTATATAGTTTTGAAGTGCTCTGCAAACTGCCATTATGAAATATCATCAAGTAGACTTGTCTCCTAGCCTGCTTCAAGGCCTTAAAATTTTTTTCACCAAAATCTCAGATCTAAGGTAGCAGTTTGGTCAGTTAATATTGAATCTTGTCCTTATAGTTTTTATTTATTATTTATCAGGTATATAAGATTGCTAGTCTCATTTCCTAATGATATAGTAGAACATAAGTAAATATAAGTTGAATGTAGTAAGAAAAAAAGGAATGTAAGATTTAGAATCAGTAGACCTAGATTTAAATCCTGTCTCTGTTTGATTCTGTCATATGAAAAATATGATCAGCAATTTCTGCTTCTATATACATTGTGGGTCTAAGAAGGTTAAATTAGTGTGCTTATGAAGAGAAGTTCATATTTCTCTTCAGACATCTCACATACTAAAATGTCTGATAAGTGCCTAATATTATTTCCAAGATATCTGTAAGTTTGAGAGCCACTGGTCTGATGTCAGTGTCACTGTTAAACTTAAGGAAAAAAACTATTGTAAGCATTTTGATACCATAGCTAGTTAATCATAGTCAATGCTTTTATTAATGAGTTATCACATTTCTCCCCTCTTAACAAAGGTATTACTATTAATTAAAATTAATGGTAACCTCTATTTACATAATTTTCCTGTTTTGCTAAGGTGAATCTTAATAGTTTTTGCCAAGGTTGATATGCACTACACCAGATTTAATTCTCATATTAAAAAAAAATTATTTTAAGCCTAGGTACATACCACTCTAATAACAGTAAATAGTAAACCTAAACCCATGTATGAGGTTTTTAGTTATGATATGACTAAAATGCAGCAAAACACAAAATTCCAAGTCTATACTCATAACTCCTTCCATTTTAATTTATTTGGTTGAGGAGAGGTTGGGAATTCATACATTTATCAAGTATTCCCAGAAATTCTAATTCACATGGCCTGGGTTTTATGAATTGAGAAACCCAGCTTTTCTGTATATACCAAATCTAAGGATATATGGGATATAAAAACAAAAGAAACCACAAAATTACTCTTTGAGAACTATTTATAAACATTTTAGAGACCAACAGGCCTATGGAGATTAAAATAAGGTTATTGGAGTGTATGATGGGCAATAACAATACATATTGCTTTATACAAGATTTAAAGATAGTCAAGAATGATTCATTTTTTGAAAAATTGAAAGAAGCAAGCATGACCCAGAGAAGAAACCCCAAAATTCAGCAGAGCAGAGAGAAGACTGTACTGCAGCAAGGACAGACAGCACCAGTGAGGCCAGGAGGGCTCTTAAAATAAGAAAAAGAATTCATCACTGTGAAAGAAACAATGGCTTAGCTGTTTATTATTGTTACTTAGCTCTGACTGCTGCAATTGCTGGCAGAAATTTTGATAGATGATACCAGCTGACTTGGGGCCTGAGTAAGTAAGCTCAGGAAATTGAAGACTCAGGAAAAAAAAAAAAATAAAAGGTATATTACTTCCATTCAAAGAAAACCTGTATTCCAAACAGTATTCGTTATTATGGATCAGAGAAGGAAAACACACGACTTAATTGGCTGCCATTTTGTCTTTTCTGTTCACAAGTGACAAAATTCAAGGAAATATAAATTAGTGACTATAAAATTATATCCACATACCACCTTGAAGCCATTTTTCTTCAACAAAATCCCCTAAGAAGCATTAACTCTGCTATTAATGTACATAAATGCAGCTGACATACTGCAAAATTCAGGCTAATTTAATAATGCCTGATGGGCCTTACTTCATGTTAAGATGATGTAATAATATATTGCTAAATGAGTCTCCTCATATTACCTTCACATCAGTCTTATAACTGATGGGCCATTAAAAGGAAACTGGTGTAGCAGTGTTACCGGAAACATTGATAGATTATTCTACAATTGAATTTTTTTTAATGGATTCAACACAGAACTTAGAACCCATCATCTTTACTAAAAATAGGTATTTACTTTTAAAACTGCTATATAGTTAAGTGAAAAATCCTTTTGTCATTACAAAGGTTTTCAAGTATTTTTTCAAGTAGTTTGAAAATTTTCTTAACCTAGAAGATGGCAGGGTCTGGTTTTTCTTCAGAAAGTTGAAAGTTTTATCTGAGTTAGTTCAGTATAACGTTGAGAAAATGACAAATTTAAAATTTAGCTAACTCTGTTATTTGAAAATTCACTCGTACATATCATTTGCTTCTTTCTCTTTTCTTCCATTATCTTATAATGAGTCAATAATACATCAGGAAAACAAAAATGATAAATGTGTAAATACCTATCAAAAAAACTTCAAAATAAATAAAGGAACATTTGATAGAATTAAAGAGAGAAATAAATATTCATAATCATATTTGAAGATTTGAATACCTCTTTCACAGCAATTGACAGAATACTAGGCAAAAACCTTAGTAAAGACCTAGAATTAAGTAAACGATCAACAACCTTGACCAGTTGGCACTTATAGAACTCCACATTCAACAACTGAATA
The DNA here is from genome assembly GCF_048772815.1 of Callospermophilus lateralis. Classification (NCBI taxonomy): domain Eukaryota; kingdom Metazoa; phylum Chordata; class Mammalia; order Rodentia; family Sciuridae; genus Callospermophilus; species Callospermophilus lateralis. The sequence continues at coordinate 102,000,754 of NC_135307.1, forward strand.
ATATTTTTCTTTCAAGGGCACATGTTACATTCAACAGTTTTGACCCATATGGTGGTCCATAAAATTATTGTCAATAAGGTATCTAGAAAAATACCAAATATTTGAAAATTAAGCAACACGTATCTAAATAACCCATCATTTAAAAAAAAAAAAAAAAACACACAAAGGGCCAAACACAGTGGCATATGCCTGTAATCCCAATGACTCTGGAGGCTGAGGCAGGAGGATTGCAAGTTCCAAGCTAGCCTTAGTAACTTAGCCAGACCTAAGCAACTTAGTGAGGCCCTATATCAAAAATTTAAAGAGCTGGGGATGTGGCTCAGTGGTTAAGCTCCCTTAGGTTCAATCCCCGGTGCTCCCTTACCCCCCCTCCAAAAAAAAAGAGAAATCACAAGGGAATTTAGAAAGTATTTCAAACTGAATGATAATGAAAATATGACCTAACAAATTTTTTTAGTACAGCTGAAGCAGTGCCTAGAGGAAAAAGTATAACTTTAAATGCTTATTTAGAAAAGTGAATGACCTCAGATTCTTCCCTAAGAAACTGGAAAAGCACAAAGTAGTAGAAGGAAGTACTGAAATAAGAGCAGAAATCTTTTATTATTATTTTCTCTTTTTAATAGAAAAAAAAACAAAGGCCCAAACTAAGCCTAAAATTATTTATTTGAAAAAATAAAATTAATAAATCTTAGGCCACTTAACACAGAGAGGGAAAAGAGAATACAAACAATATCTGGGGTAAAAGAAATACTTGATGTATACAGTAAGAAGAGAATAAGGAAATATTAGTAACAATTCAGTAAATTTAACAAATTTCATGAAATAGACAAATTCCTTGAAAAGTATTTACTGAAAGAGACAAGATAAAATCTGAATAGATGGATCAGTATTAATGAAAATGAATTTCTCTCAAAAACCTTCCTAAAAAGAAAGCTTGCAGGTCACATAGTTTCACCAGTGAATTATTTTTTAAATTCTTAATGGAGAAAAAAGTAACAATACTACTGCTGATCTTATATAAACTGTTTTAGAAAACAGAAGAGAGGAGGAAGAGCAGCAGCTCAGCTTATTTTTTGAGGTGAACTATATACCCATATGGTTTGTACCAGAAATGAAAGTTTGGTTTAATATTTGAAAATCAAAATCTATAGAGTTCATCCTATTAACAAGCTCAAGGAGAAAATCAGTATGAATATTTCCATTGGTATGGAAAAATTATTTGTCAAAGTTGAATACTTTGACAAATAAAAATCTTATAACAGAGTAATAGAAGGCTACTTCCACCATTTGATAAAAGACATGCATATAAAAACCTATGGCTAATAGCATACTTATTGATGAAAGACTAAATGCTTTTCCCATAATACCAAATGAAAGCAATCATTCCAGTGTCCCCATCTTCACTTTATATCCTGGCTAGTGTAAGAAGGTGAGAAGAATAGGACATAACAATTGAAAGGGAATAAGTTAAGCCTAATTTGCAGCTGATAATGTTTATGTGTATAGGAAGTCCTAAAGAATCATCAAGAAAATTTCTAGAGCTCACAAGTACTTTTTGGTCTACCACAGATACAAAATTGATTAAAAAATTATATGGGTGCAGTGTGTGTTCTTATAATTCCAGCTACCTAAGAGGCTGAGGCAGGAGGATTATGTGTTCAAGGTCAATCAGGGTGATAAAGTGAAATCTGTCTCAAAATATATATTGTGTTTCTATACATTGGCAATGAGTGAATGGCTAGAAAATGAGATTAACAAAACAATATTGTTTATGGTAGTATCAATGGGCATCAGTACTCATGGATAATTTTAACAAAAGATTTTAGTCAAGCATAGTGGCGCATGCCTATAATCTTAGCAATTTGGAACACTGATACAGGAGCATCACAAGTTCTAGGCCAGCATCAGCAACCTACCAAGGCCCTAAGCAACTTAATAAGACCCTATCTCGAAATGAAAAATAAAAAGGCCTGAGTATATAACTCAGTGGTAAAGCAGCCCTGAATTCAATTCCCCAGCACCCCTCTCCCAAATTTTAAGACTTCAACAATGAAAATATTAAGCACTCCTGTGATAAAATAAAGAAAATCTAAAAACCATCACTTAAATCTAAATATTGACAAGATTATTTAAAAGTTCATTTTAAACAATGGATTTACCTCACCTGACTTCATGGTTTACCACAAAGCAGTATTAACCAAAACAAAGATGGTGTGATATTTATATAAAGATTAATAAGCAGCCCAAGGAACAAACTCAGAAATCCAGAAAGGAACCCACATATATATGGCAGATAATGTTTGATAAGAGCACCACAGCAATTCAATGGTAAAAGAAAAATCTCTGTAACATATGGTACTGGAGCATGTATGGGGGGAAAAGGGGGAAAATTATTTCTTACCTTATACCATATAAAACATAAATTTGAAATGAATCATAAACTTACTTTGAATCCTAGAATAACAAAGCTACTGGGAGGGAACCAGATAAATATCTTCACCACCTTGGTTTAAACAAGTATTTCTTTAAAAAGACAGAAAGCATGAAACATGAAGGGAACATTGATGAATTTAACTTAATAAAAATTTAAAATTTGTACTTATGAAACACTGTGAAGAACATGAAGCAGGGAGTGTGTGTGGTACCGCACATCTATAATATATAAGCTTCTTGGGAGACTGAAACCAAGCTACCACTTGTGCCTAGGAGTTCAAGGCCAACCTGGACAATATAGCCTGAACCTGTATCTTTAAGAAAAGGAGAAAATAAAAATTCACCAACTAAGATACAATATTTGCAATCTTCTGTCTAACAGATTTTGTATGTAGAATATATGATGGTCCCTGACAACTCAATATAAAAAGATAAGCAACTCAATTTTTTAAAAAAATAGGTAAAACACTTGAGCAGATATTTCACACACACACACACACAAAAAAAAAAAAAAAACAAATACAAATGACCAATCATCTTGTGAAAAAATGTTCTTCATTATTAGTTATCAGCACATATAAATTAAAACTATAATGTCATATCACTACACACCCACCAGAATAACTAAATTTTAAAAGACTAGAAACATCAAATGTTGGCAAAGATATGGATCAACCTGAATTATTATTTTACATTTCTAGTGGATCTGTAAAATGGCACAATGACTTTAGAGAACTGATGACAGTTCTGCTTCATGACTTAGCAGTTTTGCTTCTGAGTGTTTATTCAAGAGAAATGATAACATTGTGCACAAAAATTTTTATCAACAATGTTCATAGCAACTTTATGCATCTTATTTTAAAATTGGAAAGAAACCCAGGTGTTTATTAACAGAATGGATAAATAATCTCTCATTTTCATAAAATGAATGCTATTCAACAACAACAGCAACAGAAAAAGAATGATCTAATGATACATGGCAGCAACATAGGTGACTCTTATTAATGTGCCAAGATCTCAAAAATACATAGTGTAGAATTCCATTTAACTAACTTTTATAAAAGGTGAAGCTATCTATGTTGATAAAAATCCAGTCAATGGTTACCTCTGGGAAGAAGATGTAATTGTGAAGGACTTAAAGAAGCATTTTGGAATAATGGGTGTGTTTTGTGTCTTAATATGTATTCTTCAAAACTGACTTGAGTAAATATATCTAAAATATGAATGTTGTGTATATACACATCTTAGTTTTAAAAAATAAAATGAAAAACATGGCATTTACAAACTTGACATACTTAGAAATAAATTTTCACAAAAGATATGTGAAATCTTGATACTGGAAACTACTAACCAGGGCTTAGAAAAAATTTAAAGCCTCAGCAAGTGCATAGGTATGTCATGTTCATGGATTCAAAGAGTATTCTTAAAATGTCAGTTCTTTCCAAAGTGATCTGAAGACTTAAATGCAACCCTAGTTATAATCCCAATGGGATTTTCTTTTTGTAGGAATTAAGCTTTTTCTAAAATTTGTTTGGATATACAAAGAACCTAGAATACCCAAATCAGCTAAAGAAGCAAAGAGCAAAGTAGGGCTGGGAGCAGAGGCACATGCCTGTAATCCCAGCAGCTCAGGAAGCTGAGGCAGGAGGATCAAGAGTTCAAAACCAGCCTCAGCAATTTAGCAAGGCCCTGTGCAACTCAGTGAGACTCTATGTCTAAATAAAATACAACAAAGGGCTGGGGATGTGGCTCAGTGGTTGAGTGCTCCTGAGTTCAGTCCTACTAATAAAAACACCAAAGGGGGAGGGGGAAGATTTATGTTACCTAACTACAAGATTTAGTAGAAAGCTACAGTAATTAAGCAATATGCTACTGAATTATCCAGACTAAGATATCCACTAAGATGTCAACAAAATAAAGCCCAGAAGTATACCAATTATTATGGGGTCTGTGTGATTTTTCAGTAGCATTGCCAAAGCAGAATAATGGGACAAAAAAGATTTTTTTGAAACAATGATGCAGTAATAAGCAAATGGGTACTTACATGGATAAATGTGAACACGAGGCCTTCTTTCATACTAAGCGCTAACAATTATTGAAGATGGATCTAAAACCTAAATGTAAAAACTAAAACTACAGAGCTTTAAGAAGTAAATGTGGGCTGGGGCGGTAGCTTAGTTGGTAGAGTCCTTGCCTAGCACGTGTGAGGCATTGGGTTTGATCCTCAGCACCACAAAAATAAAATAAAGGTATTGCATCCATCTACTAAAAAAAAAAAAGAAGAAGAAGAAACAAACGTAGCTGGGTGCTGTATCACATGCCTGTAATCCCAGTGGCTCCAGGGGCTGAGGCAGGAGGATCACAAGCCTCAGCAACATAGTAAGACCCTGGGTAACTTAGTGAGACCCAGTTTCAAAAAAAGGGGGGGGTGGGGGGGGGCTAGGGATGTGGCTCATTAGTTGAGTGACCCTGGATTTAATCCCTGGTACAAAAAGTGTGTGTGTAGAGGGGAAGTAGTAGTAAAGGCCTCTGCTTATCAGAAGACATGGGTAAATAAATAATAGACAAGCCACAATCTAAGAGTCAATATTTTCAAAATATATATTTAACAAATGGGTGGTATCCAGGATATATAAAAACTAAGCTGGGTCATGGTGGCACATGCCTGTAATCCCAGCAATTAAGGAGGCTGAGGCAGGAGGATCACAAGTTTGAGGCCAGCCACAGCAACTTAGGGAGGCCCTTTGCAACTTAGTGAGACACTATCTCAAAAAATAAAAAGGGGAGCTGGGATTGTGGCTTAGAGGCATAGCGTGCGCCTAGCGTGTCTGAGGCACTGGGTTTGATCCTATGTACCACATAAAATGAAGATATGGTGTTCACCTATAACTAAAAAACATTTTTTTAAAAAATAAAAAGGGTTCTGGATGTAGCTCAGTGGTAAAGCACCCCTGGGTTCAGTCCTAGTATCAAAAAACAAAAACTCTGCATGGTCACCCAGGGTAGTGGGATGTTTAAATACAGTGGACTGACAAGTTTACAATGCCTTTCTAGACTTGTATTCTGTGGTTATTTCAAGAATAGTATCAATTAATATAATCAGAGACTCTCATGTGACTTCCTACAGTGCCCTGCTATATCCCTTAAGAGGATTAATTAGAGATAATTGTTTTTAAATGCAATTGTTTGGATGATTATTAATGTAGACAAACGTAATAGTAGGTACCTTTTGGACTTAATTTTTAGAAATATAATATTTAGAACTAGAAAATATTATATAGCTTTCTGAGCAAATATATTTCAAAACAGACATAAGTGAACAAAAACTCATTTAGAGAACTTGGCATATTGTAAAGTAACTTGCAACTTAACCTATAGTGAGCAGCTGAAGAATTTAGATGTGTTTAGTTTTAACAAGTTAGGACACTATTAATGAGAGATATTTTTAAAGCATAATTTGACTTTTTCTGTAATTTTTAAGGTTTACATGTTATAGACAGTGATTAGAATGTTGCCATCAACTTAGAGGAATGTTCTCATAGTGAAGGGGTTGAGAGGATGGAGTTTTCAACCTTAGTAGAAAGTTATTCTCTCATCATGCATTCAGTCAGAGGCTAGACATCCCCTTTACAGAGATTTTAATAATAAAGGGATTAAAGCACCTGTTGTTTGATTGGAGAACAAAAAAATAGACCTTAAAATGTTCTTCAATTCTCTGAGCTCTCTAGTGACAAGTAAAAGGCTTTCCAAATGGTATTAATGATATATCTCAGGCTGGTCACTAGAAGATACTATTGACACTAAACTCTAATAATACCCAGCAGACTAAATGCCTAACAGACAGCAAATGGTTAAATTGATACAGTGATCTGTTTTGCAGGTCTATTGGGTAGGTTAATAATGATGATAATACATAATTAGCATATATATCAGACACTTAATCTTACAAACATTATTTCATTTGGTCCCTGCAATACTCTATGAAAAGAAGTGGTGTTATTGTTGCTGCTGCTGCTATAGCTACTGTAGCTGCTATTATTATTATTATTATTTGTATTTGATAGCTAAGGAACCTGAAGCCTCAAAGCAGCTATCTGATTTATCCAAGATTACGTAGCTGGTAAATGTCAAAAGGACAGGAGAATTGAAGTAGTGATGAGAGAATGATTGAAGTAATAGACTCTGTGGTCTAGATTTCAAAAGAAGGAAATGAAGACATGATTAAACTTTGGGACTAGAATAAAGGTCAGGATATTTCATGTCATGAGGTGAGAGAACAAGTACAGTAAGTAATAATAGAGTGATGCCACTGAAAGAGTAGAAGGTTAGGTCAAACAGAATATTGGATCTGAAAATTTCAGAAGTCAAGTGGTTCCCAGTGCTGACAACATCCTCCTTTAGGGAACAGATTATTAGGCTGTGACTGGGGGGTTGTTGGAGTCAGGAAGGTTGGGTCAATGTTGAAGCCATCCAAGAGGTGATTCTGTCTTGAAGAAGCATGTGAAAGAGCCATATGCAGTCACTGGTGCACAGTAGCCATTCAGAAAATGTGTGAAGCTGAACCGTGTTATCTAATTGTCTGGGCTTTGTAAGTTTGTTGATACACAGGTAAAATTAATTTTGTGGGAGGAAAATCAGATAATAGGCAATTGTAATTTCCTGCTTCTGCTAAAAGCCAGAGAAAGTTACATTTCTGTGAGGGTTATTTGGCAGGGAAAAAGAATTCACCCATTGTTTGTGTTCTCTCCATAAAAATTGATAATTATATTTTTGGTGATACTTAGTGCTGTTTGGGAGCATTGTTTCAGAAAGTAATTTATTCATTTGCAAAATTATGTCTAGGTAAAAGAGCCTATTAAATAATTGGTATAAATTAGATACCATCTCAAAACAAATAAAGAAGAATGAGTACATAGTGGATGTTACATAGTGAGAGATTGCCTTCAGTTTTGAAGGGTATAATAATCTAGACAATGGCAAAATAAGTGGAGCAGGAACATTAGAATGTTGACAGATGTCAAAACTGGATCATGGGTACCTTGTGCTGATTTTTCTACTTTAGTATATATATGAAATTTTCCAAAATTAATTCAGTATTTTGAAGATGTCCAGTTGTAATGTATCAGTTCATAAAGTATCACATGCTTAATTTATGTCAAATGCTGTATTGGGTTGTGTGTTAACAGGTATACATATAGAGAATGGATTGGGAAGAAGGGTACTTATTTGCTACAGGTGAAGGCTAGCATTAAAGAGAAAGGGAGTAGCTTCAAAGTATTAGAACTCTTCTACAAGTGTTAGGACTACTGACATGCACAAAAGAAAAGAAAGATGACATTCTTTGTCTCTTATAGTTCTAATATTAGTACCCTTGTAAGTATAGCTGGCTCCTTTGTATTCATTGAAGGAAAGGCTCAAAGGCATATTGATTGCTGTAGGAAAATATTCACAAGGCCCTTTTTAATAGGAAGTTTTTAAATTCAGGCAGTCAGAAAAACTGCTCACTTTGGAGAAGAAATGGTTAAGAGTGTATTCACTACCAATGCCCTTAAAGTCTTCCACCAAGGAAATCTATTATTGCATGTTCAGAAGACGACTCCTTTTGAAACCTACAGAACCCTAAAATAAAATAATTTATTGCATGTTTGTGATTATTTAAATACCAAATACATTAAAATGGCTTTTATCTGGACTTCATATTTCTTTTATTTCCATGAAGTATTTCTGTCTTGATTTACATCCCATATCTCTCTACCCTGATATCTTGTCATTGGCTGATACAGGATTTGGGAGGAAAGCTGAAAAAAATTAGTGAAAAAGAAATATTAACATAGTAAAATTTCCCTTTGCTACTGATAATTAAAGAGGAAAGAAACTACTGGATTATCATGTTTTAGTAACTTAGTAGTACATAGGTATTTTATTTTCTTTTTTAAGCCAGAAAGATTGGTGATTGCATAGGCAGGGTGCATGTGATGGATGACTGTCATTATCTTCTCAAACCTGCTTGACACTGTAAGTATAGACAGTGATGATTAAATTTTCAAGAAACTGTGCTGAGATTATAAGATTTGGGACTTGTTAAAGAATCAGCTTAACAGTTGGCTAGTAGTGGCTGGTATGTTTTTATTTACCCAGGATAGGATTAGAAGCATCTTAGGTTTTCTTTCACTTTGTTTCCCTGTACTGTCTCCCCAGCCCCCACCCCTGAATTAATGTATTGTCCAAAGTGTTGGTAATGACTTGGAACTATTCAGGTTGCACAAAGCATTTAATGAAATCTTGTCTTAGACAAAACACTAGAGAGGATCATAATTAATGTCTCATTTTCTGCCAGTTGCTATTGATTACTCATTCAAGATCCCTTTGTTCTCAGAATGATAACAACTGTAGTTTGCATCACTATCTAATGAGATTCTCAGGATAGAATTCTTTAACAGCATGCTGATAATTGCTAACATATCCTTGAAATTTTAATGTAAATGAATTAGCATCATAATACAATTATTTCACAAATGTCAGTGTTTTCCAAATTTTAAATTTATTAGTCTTTTTTAATCATTTGTAGAAAATTAACAGAAGGCTGATATATTACTGAAACTCAACATGTATTGTTTGCCCTGAGTTCCTCTCACCCTCTGAGATTTTGATTTGATTAGGACTTGAGATGAGAGACTTCTTTGTCAGTCTTCAGTTCTCCTGTGACAATCTCTGAAACTTCAGATGGATTTACAGCTAAAGCATACTGTGATTTTTTTTTCTTTCAATTTAAAGAATTGCAAATAAACCCTGGGTCACTCCTCTAATTCCAGCTACTCAGATGAGGCAGGAGAATCGCAAGTTCAAAATCAGCATGGGTTACTTAGTGAGGCCCTATCTCAAAATAAAATAAAATTTAAAAGGGCTAGGTACACAGCTCAATGATAGATCAGCCCCGACTTTAATTCACACTACCAAAAAAAGAAAAATGAAAATTAAAAAAATTATAAAGCTACTGTACTGACTTTTCTCCAAGAACAAATTTGTCTCTTCAGACAAAATAAAGCATGGTACTAGGACACATAGAAATTAAACAGTACCTATATTCTGTTTTATCACGATTATGTTTTATGCCTTTATCCCTTTAATTTTAGCACACTCCCTCCTCAGAAAGATGTCTGTTTTGAACATCTGCTTGCCTTTATGTATTGAAACTGCATACCATTTCAGGAGTATAAAAAAGGCATGAAATTAGGAAATTTTATAGACCGTACACACAGCCGAGGTTCTAGGAGTCCATAATATTTAAATATTTTTGAGGTATGTGATATTAGAATTCTCAGTCTCATTATTCAAGAAAACAAATTAATGATACTTCAAATTTTTAATCATTAAATGGTGCTGATAATTTTTGACATAAGGTTAATTAGGCCCTTATTTAATCTGAAGTTATGAATGGAATCAAAGTATATTTAGTATGTGTTTAAACTAATCCATTTAATGATAAAATGCAGTTCTGAGAAAGCAAGCTTGTTTGTCAAGACTACAGACATTTTCTCCTTTAAGGATAAAGAACATGTAAATTATTATAGTGTAATTCTGAACCCTTCTAGCTACTGAACAGTACCATTTATGTAGGATGTTATTTTGCCTTCTTATAAGATCACATTTAGAGTACCTTCCTATTCAATTAACAAGTTCATATTAATAAATGATATTGGCCAAATCTACTATTTTATTAAGTTCACATTTGAGAGCAGAATAGTTCTTACACATGAAGAGGGACAGAGAAAACTTGAAAAAAGTACGTATCAGGTTATTAAAATTCTTTATAAAGAAATGCATATTTTTGTTGACTGGCTAGATCCGTGTCATAATGATTTCAAAGTGTTACTGTAGGTTATACTGCAATTATATGGCTAAATTATATTTTAGGCTATATTAGACTGCAATTATAATTTAGGCTATATTAGACTGCATTTCAGGGTTAGGTATGTTTTTCAGAGATGAGGTTCTAGATGACTATTAAAAATTTATTTTCTAACACTGTGTTAAGAAATGAGTGCCATGTCATTTCAGAATACTAGCTCTACCTTGAATAAGATGCTTTCTCAGAATAAACTGATTTGCCTAGTCCTGAATCCTCTGGGATATTTGTATTCTTTCTGCCTAAGATACCTCTAGGACAAGATCAGTGGTAATCAATAGTGCTTCTCATTTGTTTTAGGCAGACAGAAAAATCAATATAAGCTGATATCTAATTTTAGTGTAGGAAAATAAAAATATAATAATTTGTTATTTATACTTTGGATTTCCTAAATGTATAAAGAATCAAAGTAAGAAAAAGTATGTCATTTTTTTACTGATAGAATATAAAAATGTAAGGCTTTTATAATTTAGCCCTTGATTTTTTTAGCCATATTTTTTATTGACTTATTAGATGATATTTCATAGATTGTCAAGTCCTTATAGAGAAAACCATGTTCTAAACTTCCTTTTTATTTCTTATAGTGCTCAACTGTTCATTTTAGTGAACAGGATAAAATATGATATTATATTCTTAAAAAGAAACAACTTCTGCATGTTCTTTGCCTAATCATATTGATCATGATATAGTTTAAACAGAGGGCATTAGTTAATGTTATGGTTAAAACAGCTGAGTGAAATACAGCCTCTATATGCATTTTGGCATTAATATTCATGATGGAACAAGAAGACAGAACATTTCTTGTCCATATGTGTCTCTAATGAAGAGAAAAGTTTATTAACACTAAACTTAGTTATAAATAGGCATTTTTCCCCTAAGAAGTTTATTTTCCTTTTTCTTCCTATACTATACTCATGTATGCAAAGTATAACATTTTGCATTCTGTAAGTAACTTGGCTTTAGAATTGTAACCCATAAATTAATTTATAAATCACTTACATTTTTTTCAAGTTAACAATCTTATAAATGTAATTAGCTTCCTGAACTGCTATAGGAATCTTGATGTGGTGAGGAAAAGACTTTAAAACAGACGTGGGTGTGACTGCTGTAAACATTTACCTTGACGGTACATTTGAAAATGCACTAGTGAATTCTCAGTATTTTTCTTTTCTCCTAAATTTTTATTTTGAAAAATTACCAACAGAAAAGGTGTAACACAAAAGGAGGATGAAGAGTACAATGAACAGCTGTGAACTCTTAATCAAGATTCATCAGTTAGCATTTCACCACATTTATGTACTCGGGTTCCTTTTTTTCACCCTATGTGTGTATGTTTGTATGCTGTGACTTTATACTCACAAATGTGCATTCATACTTCCACTGAGTGATTTAAGTTGACATTTTTCTGTACTTGATCTCAATTGATATAGTTTGAATCTGTCACATACTTCTTTGCATTTAGCCTCTAATTGTCAATCCTGTCTAAGGGTCTGTCACTATTGCCTGTGTTCTGCCTAATTCCACCATCCTATCTTAATCATAGTCATTGGAAGTTGTAACCCAACAACATTGGATTCAGGGTAGAAAAGGTCTCCTGAAACTTTAGGTCACATACTTAGGACAAAAGATTTGTCCCTAGGAAATGGAAAATAAAAATATCTTTATTCTTGTGATATTTAGAATGTGGTGATTTGTAAGAAAAATTTAAAACATGAAACTGAATTTTCATATTAACTAAGCCAATAACCATTCTATACACTTGTATTTTTAAACAATTCTGTGAACTATTTGTAATGTATACATTTAAAGAGGCTCATTGGTGTTAGATCATTTGTCCAGGATCACTGTATCACCAGTCATGATTTGAACACAGAGGAGCTGACTCAAATACCCACACCATTTCCAGGACATCAGTATTTTTGTTTAGTCTTTCTTTCTTTTCCTCCCCCTCCCCCCCACTTTTTCTCCCCCATCCCCGGGGATGCTTAACCACCAAGGCACATCCCCATTCCTTTTTATTTTACTTTTTATTTTTATTTTTTTAGTTTGAGATAAAATGGTCTCATTAAGTTAGTTAGGGCCTCAATAAATTATTAAGGTGACTTTGAACTTGTAATCCTCCTGCCCTAGTCTCCCCTAGTCTCCCAAGTCACTGGAATTACAGGCATGTGCCACTACAGCCAGCAATGTTTAGTCTTATTTTTAGATATAAAAATGACACATTCCTATTCAATATTTAGGTTATTCCATTCCTCATTACTATAACAATTACTTGACATCTTTAAGAAATAACTCACTGGCTACATTTTATTAATTCTGAAATTTTATCTATCTTTCCTTATTACCCAGGTAGATAAGACTTTCTCTTCACTAGCCTCTAAATTCAGTCTTTTGTCACACTATTGAAGCATTAGATTAGAGGTCGAAAAATATTTCACAAAAAGGGCTAAACAGTAAATATTTCAGGCTTTGCAAACCATATGATCTCTGTTGCAACACTAAACTCTTCCATTATAGCATGAAATAGCCACAGTCAATACATAAATGAATGTCAAGGATTTTTTAGGAGTGGGGAAGCTAATATAAATCATTACCTTATATATTTGTAAGAATTTGTAGAAAATGTTGTAAGGAGCATAAGAAACATACAAGTGTCCTTCTCGCTTATATCTGTGTGTGTACAATGACCAGCTTTATTTTACTTCCACGTGAGAAAATGCAGATGAAGTAGTAAATACCACAGTTACTTCAAAACATTGTCAGTGAAAGTTAATTTGGCGCTGAGCAGGGAACATCCTTTTGAAAGACCAGTGATGTTTAAAGGAAAGCTTCAAGGTATGACCCCTGCCCTGATGCATGTGGTAATAATATTTTTCATCTACCATACTATGAACTATATTCTCATCTTGCTATTTAAGGAATGTTGTATGTGCCTAGCACAGCAAAATAAAACAAAAATGCAAAACAGATGTGGCAGTGAAAATTTCAGTAAAATTATATACCTAAGAATTCCCTGCTCATACCACTCATACAGTTGGGAGGTCCATAGCTCATAGTTTGTTATATAGTCTTTTATATATATATTATATTGTCTAGTGATTGAAAAACTCTTTTTTATTTCTGTTTTGTAATGGAATGTATCAGCTCTATCCAAAGAAGAATATACCTTTTGAGGAATATGAAAAAACCATATTCTTAATTATTTCTGAAAGATGTCATGGGTCAAGGGTCTGGGGTTGTGGCTCAGCGGTAGATCACTTGCCTAGCACATGCAAGGCCCTGGGTTCGATCCTCAACACCACATAAAAATAAATAAGTAAATAAAATAAAGGTATTGTGTCCAACTATAACTAAAAAATGAATAAAAATTTTTTAAAAAGAAACTGAAACATCAAATGAAAACAAAAAGACAACATAGCAAAACTTATGAGCTGCAACAAAGTTATGATCAGAGGGAAATTTATTGTTGTAGATTCCTGCATGTAAAAACCAAAATACAAAGCAAGCCAGCCAGAGCAGTGGTGGCTGGTGTCTCAGCCTCCTGAGCAGTCTGTGCTACTCAGGGGCCTGAGGCAGGAGGATCATTTGAGCCCAGGTGTTTAAGGCCAGCCTGGGCAACACAGTGAGACCCCATTAAAAAGAAAGAGAAGCAGCACACTTTCAAATCAGTATCCTGACTTTATAGCTTAAGAAAGAAAGAAAAAAAAGAATAAAGAAAAAATAAAATTAGAATGGAAATAAACAAAATAGGAAATAGAAAACAGAGAATCATCAAAATCAAAAGGTGGCTAAGAAAAAAGAAGAGTCAGATTACTAAAATTGCAAATGAAAATGGTTGATAATACTACTAACTTTACATAAATAAAAGGATTACAAGCAAATACCATCAGCAATTGTATGCCAACAAATACAGAACCTAAATAGAATGGATAAATCACTAGAAGCACATATACTGTCAAGAATCACTCAAGGGCTAGAGTTGTACCTTTGTGGTAGAGTACTTGCCTAGCATGTGTGAGGCACTGGGTTTGGTTCTCAGTACCACATAAAAATAAAATAAAGGCATTCTGTCCATCTACAACTAAAAAAAATTTTAAAAAGAATCACTCAAAAAAGAGCAAAAACAAATAGAGATAAAATAGGTAATAAAAATCCTACCAGTAACATTTTTTAAAATTTTTCCTACCAGTAATTTAAAGAAGAAATAACCATATTCCTTTTCAAATATTTTGTAATTTATTCTCTGAGAGCAGTATTATATTGATAACAAAGCCAGATAATGATACCATAGGTAAAGGGAAATTGTAGACCATTATATCCTTTTTTAATATTGATGTAAAAATCATTTATAAAATACCAGCAAACAGAAAACAGCAGCATATTAAAAGGATTCTATGCCACAAACAAGGGAGTTAACTTTCATGGTAAAAATGCATTGAACAAGCTAAGAATAGGAAGGAATTTCCTCAACTTAAGAAAAGTCATTTCTGAAAACTACAGCTAATCTCAGACACAATGAACAGTGTGAAAACCTTTCCCCTAGACAAGGTTGTCTGCTTTCACCACTTTTATTCAATATTGTATTATAAGTTCTAACCAGAGTACATAGGCAAGAAAGAGAAATAAAAGACAGCCGGTTGTAAAAGAAAAAAAACTATCCTTATTTGCAAATGATATGATTCTATTTAGGGAAATTCCTGAGAAATACAATAAGGCAATTATAGTTAATAAATGAATTTAGCAGAGTTTCTGGATATAAGATCAACAACAAAAAAATTGTATCTTTATAAACTGATAATAAACAAACCAAAAGTAAAATCAAGAAAATATCCCTATTTACCCTAGCATCCAAATGAATGAAATATTTAGGAATAAATTTAAGCATGAGGTAAACGATCTGAATACTGGAAACTATAAAGCATTGCCAAAAGAAATTAAAGAACACCACAATAAATGGGAGCACATTAGCTATTAATTGACTGGAAAGTTTAATATTATAAAATGGGCTGGGCATAGTGGTATACACCTGTAATCTTAACCCCTTGGGTCACTATGGCAGAAGGATCACAAATTCAAGGCAGCCACGGCAACTTAGTGAGACTTTGTCTCATAAAGGGTTGGGAATGTAGGTCAGTGGTAGAGTTCCCCAGTATTCAGTCCCTAATACTATATATGTGTATTAAAATGCCAATATTTCCCAAAGAAATCTGCTGATTCAGTGCAATTCCTGTTAGAATTCCAATGGCTTCTTTTTTCAGAAATGAAATAGCTGATATTCAAATTTATATGGAATTTCAAGAGATCCCAAATAGCAAAACAGCATTGGAAAAGAAGAACAATGTTGGAGTAATCTCCCTTTTCAATTTCAAAACTTACTTACAAAACTACCTAAGTCAAACAGTATGGCACTAGCATAAAGCAGACATGTCAACCAATAGGGTAAAACTGAGATTTTAGAAATAAGCC
Source organism: Callospermophilus lateralis (assembly GCF_048772815.1). Taxonomy (NCBI): domain Eukaryota; kingdom Metazoa; phylum Chordata; class Mammalia; order Rodentia; family Sciuridae; genus Callospermophilus; species Callospermophilus lateralis. Next base: position 102,016,559 of record NC_135307.1, read on the forward strand.
AAGCGAGCATACTACCACTTGAGCCACATCCCCAGTCCCTAGAACAAATAAAGAACTCTTAAAATTCAACCACCAAAAGACAATGTACCAATGCCCTTCTACCTAATGGGCAAGGTTTTAAAAAGACATTTTTTTCAAAGAAGATATTCATATGGCCATTAAGCATATGAAAAAAATGTTCACTATTGTTCATCATTAGGGTCATATGTATCAAACCCACATTAAGATAATTCAACTCCATGCTGTTTTTATTATTGTAGCTCTGTAGTACAGTTTAATCTCTGACATTGTGATGCCTCCTGCTTCACGTTTTTTACTAAGGATTGCTTTGGCTATACTGGGTCTCTTATTTTTCCAAATGAATTTCACAATTGCTTTTTTCTAGTTCTTTGAAGAATGTCTTGGGATCTTAATAGGAATTGCATTAAATCTGTATAATGCTTTTGGTAGTGTGGCCATTTTGACAATATTGATTCTGCCTATCCAGGAGCATGGGAGGTCTTTCCTAAAGTACAAGAAGTAAAATCCAAAGTCAATAAATGGGATGGATTCAGACTAAAAAGCTTCTTCTCCACAAAAGAAATAATCAATAACATGAAGAGATAGCCTTCAGAATGGAAGAAAATCTTTATCTTCATGCACCTCAGATACAGCATTAATCCCAGGATGTATAAAGAACTCAGAAAACTTAAGACCAAAAACAAATAACGCAGTGAACTGGTTAAGGAACTGAACAGACACGTCACAAAAAAAGAAATACAATTGATCAACAAATATATGAGAAAATTCTGTTCAACATCTCTAGCAATTAGAGAAGTACAAATCAAACTAAGATTTAACCTCAGTCCACCCAGAATGGCAATCATCAAAAATACAGGCAACAATAAGTGTTGGTGGAGATGTGGGGGAAAAGGTACACTCATACATTGCTGGTGGGACTACAAATTGGTGCAGCCACTCTGAGAAGCAGTATGGAGATTCTTCAGAAAACCTGGAATCAAACCACCATTTGACCCAGCTTTCTCACTTCTCGCTTTATACCCAAAGGACTTAAAATCCACATACTAGGGCTGGGATTGTGACTCAGAGGTAGAGCGCTTGCCTAGCATGCATGAGGCACTGGGTTCGATCCTCAGCACCACATAAACAAATAAAATAAAGATATTGTGTCCACCTAAAACTAAAAAATAAACATAAAAAATCCGCATACGACAGTGACACAGCCACATTAATGTTTATAGCAGCTCAATTCACAATAGCTAAACTATGGAACCAACCTGTGTGCCCTTCAATAGATGAATGGTTAAAGAAAATGTGTGTGTGTGTGTGTGTGTGTGTGTACACACAAACACGATGGAATATTACTCAGCATTAAAGAATTTTATGAAATTATGGCATTTTCCAATAAATGGATAGAGTTGGAGAATATCATGCTAAGTGAAATAAGCCAGACCCGAAAACCAAATGTGGAATGTTCTCTCTGATTTGCAGATGCTAATTCACAAGGGGTTGGGGAGTGCTAGGGAAGAATAGAGCTACTTTAGGTAGAGGGGAGTGAAACGATTTGAGGGGGTAAACAGATAGGAAGGATAGTAGAATAAAACAGAAATTATTACCTTATATACATATATGACTGCATGTCCAATGTGATTCTACAGCATGTACAATCAGAAAAATGAGAAAATATACCCTATTTATGTATGACATGTCAAAGTGCATAAATGCATTCTAGTGTTGATCTAATTAGAACAAATAAAATCATATAAAAATACAAATAAAATTTAAAAATAATCCGACATTTATAAATGACTATATTAAGAAAACAAGCAGGCAGGACATAATGTCACACTCAGGATACTGAGGCAGGAGGATCGCAGGTTTGAGGCCAACCTCAGCAACTTAGCCAGTCCCTAAGCAATTTAGCAAGAACCATCAGGAAAATTATAAAGGGCTGGGAATGTAGTTCGGTGGTAGGTGCTCCTGGGTTCAATCCCCAGTAACCAAAAAGAAGAAAGCAAGCAAACAAAGTAACAAGCACTGGCAAGGGATGTAGGAGAAATTGGAACCTTGTATGTACCTGGTAGGAATTAAATGCTCCAACCACTGTGGAAAACAGACTGAGAGTTTCTTAAAAAGTTAAACCCAGCTGTGCCACACCCAGGTATATACCTATAAGTATTGAAGACAGATTCTCAAGTAATTTGTACATAAATATTCATAGCAGTGCTATTCTCAGACCAAAACAGGAAACCGATTCAAAGTATTCATCAGTTGATGAATGGATAAGCAAAGTGTGACTTAGCCATATGATGAAATATTATTCGGCCTTACAAAGGAATGGAATAGTAATATATGGTACAAGATGAATGAACTTCAAAAACATGCTAAGTGAAATAAGCCAAACACAAAAGGTTACATAACATTACTGCATTTATATGAAATATTCAGAATAGGTAAACCCAAAGAAACAGAAAGCTGGTTGGTGGTTGCCAGTGCCTAGGGAAGATAGAATAGGGAGGGAGTAACTGCTTAACAAATATGGCAAGGGAGGGTGGTGGGGAGTGGGGAGGTAGTAGTGACTGCTTAATGGGTATAGGGCTTCTTTTTGGGGTAACAAAAGTGTTCTGGAACTAGATGCAAAGAGTATGGTGATAGTAGTCAGGCTGTTAAATATATGGTGTGAGCGTAGTGTATGTGCTAGAAGAATCATATCTCTACTTGAGAGTGCCCTCTTAAGTATATTTAGCACACTTTCCCTTTGAGGTCTTCTCTTTCTCTCCTGTCTTTTTAGTTTGTGTGATCCCTTTTCATCCCTATTACCAGAAATCTCCAGAGCCAAATTCTGCCAAACTAAACTCAGTTGCCTTCCAGCAGGGTCTCTGGGTTAGTATTTCATGGCTGCCAAATCTGAATTTCATGAGGTCACATAGCATATATCAGAGTTCTGTCATCTCCCTTGTCATCTTGATGGATTTCTTTTATCACACTTTTGATGTGTTGACATTAGAAAAGTTAGCAAATTCATAGATTGACAGACTTGGAATCTGAGAAAGATAGAAATGGATGATTATTGTAGACCAAATAGTACTGTGGCCCTCAACATAGTACAAGATGAATTTTATCAGAGATCAATGGTGAGTCTCATACTCAAGACCAAAATGCATAAACTGACCAAGTACAATATGGAGGGGCAAAAGAGCAGCAGTTGCAGCAAAATGAAGAGCCAAGAATTAGGATCATTCTGAACCTCTCAATGTGAGCTAACACAAAGGGATTATGTGTACTGTTGAAAACTATTCCACACTAATCAGGCCAGATCTGGGCATTGTCTTCCATTTGATTTTATGAGAAACTTGGAAAAACTGAAAATAAACCCACAAGATGGTGTCAGAAATGAGGAGGAAGACTCTAGAGCCCATCCAATGAGATTCAAGTGAAAAAAAAAAAAAAAAAACACTTGAAAAGATTGGCAGTCATCACACAGTGAAAGCTATCCAAAAAGGAAAAGAACCAACAAGCCAACTGCCTTTCATGATCACGAAAGCATTCAAAGTCTAGGTGACCACTTTCAAAAATATTCTTGATGATTAAAGAGTGGAATCATGTAGCCACTTACCTGTCTTTCAACCCAAAATTAATTACATAATTACCAAAAAGCAGGCAACTGGAGGGAAGAGAAAAATGAAAATATAGGCTAAAAATCAATGGTCTAATTGAAGTGAAAAAGTTTTTATTAGGTGCTTCCTAAGTTCAAGGCATTACCAAGGGTACTATAAGTGATTCAGAAGTAAAATCCAGGTTTGGGTCAGTATTAGCAGAAAGATGACTTGTTTCCTTGGCCTTGTTTTATAGTCTAGTCTCCTGAGACAAGATCTAGGACTTGGGAGTCCAGCGCAGCTGTCTTCTTCAGGAAAACCTGGAACACCCTATTACTCATTCTCTGCCACAAGTTCTAGGAGAAGACCACTCCATGACTCTGCAGCACTTGGTGAGTATTTCACACAGCAAATCCCGTCCTCCACATGTTTCGCTCCACCCCACTCCCATTTAGTCTATCCCTGACTATGCCTTTCTTTTCTTTTTTATTTTTAATATTGATTTTTTTTTAGCTATAGGTAAACACAATATCTCTATTTTATTTTTTATGGGGTGCTGAGGATTGAACCCAGTGCCTCATGCATGCTAGGTGAGTGCTCTGAGCCACAACCCCAGCCCCCTGACTATGCTTTCCATTGGAAAAAAATTTCATTTCTTGTTTATCATGTTAATGGTGGTCAGGGTTTATTTGTCTACAAATGGTATACAGGTTGGGCATTCCTAATCCAAATATTTGCAATCCAGAATTGAAGTTTTTTGAATGCCAGTGTGATACCACAAATGGAAAGTTCCATACCATCATGACCTGTATAATGCAGTCACAGTCAAAAACAGTGTGTAAAATTACCTTCAGACTGTAGGTAAGATGTACATGAAGTATACGTGAATTTAGTGTTTAAATTTGGATCCCATCCCAAAATATCTCATTTTACATGTGCATATATTGCAGAATCTGAAAAAACCTGATATTCAAAACACTGGTCACAAGCATTTCAGATAAGGGAGACTCAATCTATATCCATTAGATAGATATGCAGTATATGAAATTATCGAAATTTTTACTTTTATAAATACAGCATAAAATTTTAATTAAAGGTTTACTATGAGTAATTTTGGATGACTCTAATTTTAACATTTCAAACGACAATTTAATATTTTGCTTTGTCCTCCATATGACGAGGAACTAAATATTTGAAAAATGTGACTTAACCAGTTTTCTTGTAATTGAAATTCCACATTCTAATATTAGCACCTTTTTATTTTTATTTTTTAGTGGTGAGAATCAAACCGAGGGTATGCAAGGCAAGCTCTCTGCCACTTAAGTTACAATCCTAACATAATGCCTTTTTTTTTTTTTAACTAAAATTGAAATAATATTGAACTATTTACAAGGTGATTTTATAGACATTCATCTCAGCAGTATAATAGTCCTGTTAATCAGTGAATATAATCTTAAATTTAAAATAAAAACTGAGACTTAAAGAGGACCCATTCATATAACTAGTAAGCGACTTACCCAGTATAAAATTTTAAGATTTTCTCATTCCAAGTCCAATGTTTGCTACATATTAATTACTCCTACTCCCCAACATGCTATGTTGCCCAGGCTGGGTTTTTAATTGTTTGTTTTTGTGACAGGAATTGAATCCATAGGCATGCTAACTGAGCAACATTCCCAGCCCTTCTTTTTTATTTTGAGACAGGGTCTCCCTAAGTTGCTAATAGCCTTGCTTAGTTGCCGAGGCTGGACTCAGACTCACAGTCCTCTTGCCTCAGCCTCCCAAGTTGCTAAGATTATAGGCTTGGGCCACCAAACCTAGCCCCCGGCTGGTCTTGCACTCACAGACTCAAGTAGTCCTATAGCCTTGGTCTCCAAAGTAGATGGGACTACAGGTATTTGTCCCCACACCCAGCCCCACTTTCTTTGAACTGATATAAAATTAATCACATTAAGGTTTACCAATAGAATGCCATACAGTACATTCACAGTGTTGTGCAGCTCTCACCTTTGTTTCATTCCAAAGTATCACTTCAGAACTAAACCCTGTACATACTAAGTATTCATACTGCCTTCTCCCTTTTTAGCTTTCTTCTTTTATGTCTTAATACATAACCTAACCAAGCCAGTCTGTTCTCTCTCGCTGCTTACAGCAAGCCTCAGATGTTCTTTGAAGTCTTATCCAATCTATTTTTAAATGTCAGAATTCTTGGTGATTCCTACCAAAGATCCTTTATACAAAAAATTTAAAGTTTTAAAACATGTTTATATTAAAGTTAGGCCACCTTTTAAAGCAAATGAATAATCTACCAAATAAAGGATGTCATACTTATTGCATAGTATTCATTGAATGACTCTGTCTTTTGTAAGACCTAAATATTTCTGGTCTCTAGGCCCAGGATATGTTTGAGGTATGTATAAAAGGACACAGTGATGGAGTCTTACATTCAGTATAGAAAACTGTGACCAGATGTACCCACATCTCGGTATCATGGATGATCTAGTGTGTATAATGTTAAGAGTCAGCCCTGATGTTTTGGATGGTTATATGATGAACTGTAAAATGAATTTCTGCATCTCTACTCTGGTTTCCTACCTAATGTATTGTGGTAGGAACATTCACTAGAGTCCATATGTATCAGTGTCACTATAAAAACTATCTTGTTAGTATACTGTGTGAGCTCTTGCTGTGACAAAAAGCACTAATATAAACAATATACTGTTACTGAGAGTTCAAGAAGAAAAAAATCAACTGTTGAAATAACTAAGAAAGAATGGGATGGATTTTATGAAAATCTAGACTTAAAATTCAAGTTTTTTGTAAATTAAAGCTTGTATCTTCTTCATTTTGATTATGATGCACTTACTGTGGATCATCTCTGCCATTCTAGATAAGGTGCTATATACACACTCCATCTTTCAAAAACTCAAGATAGTAATGATCCAAAACTCAAAGGAGCTAAGTAATTTACCTAAGACTGAGTGGGGAATGTGGTGGTTCTCTTGGTTCCCAGGGAGGCCCATCCACCTTCTGTGTGGGTTGTTTATTGAGCAATTACTACATATCCCATTGTTATTTCTCAGTCTTAGCTATTTTTCTTAACATTGCAGTTATTAATAAATTCTGTTTAGAACAACTTTGGAGATCTACAGAAACCTCAGCATCTTCTCAAAATATTTAGATGCTCTAGGAAATGAACATTTTGCAAGAATAATATCTGATTAACCTCTTTGCATATATGAGGGAACTGAAGCTTAAAGAGATTTAGTAACCTGTTCTATGTTACACAGCTGTAACAGCTGAAATTCAAATTCTGCCAGCTTACTGTCTAAACCAGTTTCCAACTTCCCAAAAGTGAACTGTGCATCCAAGGTTAAGACTTTAAATCGGACATTTTTATGTGATTGCATAGTGGCAGCTAATGGTGGGATTCAAAAGAAGGTTTTATTTACCTGGCAGGTAAAAAAACTAGTAGCAACTAAATGCAAACTAAAGCAACGTCTTCTATTAGTAATGGCCCCAACTCCAAACTAACAGGAACAGTTGACTGTTGTAGTAAAAAAGTGTGACTTTTGCTCAAGGAATTCTGTAGTAGTTGTAAAGAGTTGGGCTTCAAAAATACTTCACAAAGAAAGTTTTACAAATACTGAGCATGCCAGTGTTGCTTATCTTTGGTATTTCTGTTTTAAGGAAATGTAGGCTGTGTCTTGGGTTAAGGACATAGATGCTAATGAATGCATTTTCTCCCTTTTATTGTATAAATTTTTTTCTACAGTCTACTTATAAAGTTGCTTTTTTTTTTTAGCTTTATTGCCTTCTGGGATACTCACTATAGAGAATTCCCAGCCCAAATATAAATGGGCCTCATTCTTTCTAAAACTGCATATTTTATTGTGTTTAGGACCTAGGAAAGTACTGCATTTGATTCTTATTTTTACAGTTTTCAAAAATGTTGTATTATAAATTAGCCTCCTTATGTGTTCTCTCGTCTTAATAGTGAACCCATTTAAGAATTCTTAATATAATTCATTATTTCTGTAAAATTTGAAAGCTGTGCTTATCACTTTATTTTACAAAAAGTTACACAAATTTTTCATTTTACAGATAAGTAAATTAAATACAAGTGAGACTGGTTAGGCATATGAAATTACTCATGCTTTCGTTTATATTGACAAATTATATCTTAGAAAGAAATATACTTTCTCCATCTACTTATTTCCTGGAAATAAATAAGGCATTCAAGGACAAATTGTACAGTAGTGCTAAAGTTGGCAGTTTTAACCACACATTATTAATGTTCTTCCTCCATACTGAATGATATTGTGTATGTCAGTGCCCATATTTAATAGTTTATGTAGCATGTCTTGATGTTATTATACCTTAATTTTTCATTCTTTAAATCTTAACATAATACATTGTAGCATAGCATCAGCTCTCTTAGTTGTTATTGTTTTTTGGTTTTTTGTTTGCTTGTTTGTTTGGTTTTGGTACTGGGGATTGAATGTAGGGCCACTTTACCACTGAGCTATATCCCCAACCCTTTTGTATTTATTTTAAGACAGACCTCACTAAGTTGCTAAGGTTGACCTCAAACTTGTGATCCTACTGCCTCAGCCTCCTGAGTTCCTGGATTAAAGGTGTATTTAAAATGAGCTTTTAAACCTAATTTTTCATTTGATACAGACACTGAGATTGTGTCTCTATTAAGGTAGCAAATTCATGACTTATTTATTTGTTTGTTTATATTTGGTGCTGAGGATCAGACCCAGTGCTAGGCAAGTGTTCTACCACTGAGCTATAACCACAGCTCTGAACTGAAGGATTTAAAAAAAAAAAAAAGTTTTTTAAAATTTATTCTAATTAGTCATACATGACAATAGAATACATTTTGACACATCATACATAAATGAAATATAACTCCAGCCCCATAAATGCTTATTTTTGTTGTTTCCTCTCGTTTTGTTTCATTGGCTGTTATCTTCCCAGACTTATACAATATACATTTCAAGTTTTTTGTTACACTGGGGGTTAAATTCAGGGACGATCTACCAGTGAACAACAGCCCTAGTCATTTTTTATTTTTATTTTGAGATGGACCCAGGCTGGCCTTGAACTTGCAGTTTGCCTGCCTTAGCCTCCTCAGTTGCTGGGGTTATAGGCTTGCACCACTACGCCTGGTTGTTGTTTTGAGATGGAGTCTCACTTTGTTGCCCAGGCTGGTCTTGTACCCATGAATTCACATGATCCTGCTGTCTTAGCTTGCTGAGTTGCTGGGTAACCATTACCCCAGTTGTATTTTAGAATGTACCATGTTATTAGAAGAACTTGCTATATACCAGTTAAAATAAATGAAGTGCCCATTTTTATATTCCTTTGCTCGCTCTGAAATATTGAAAACAAGAAAGGCATTAGGGGAACAATTATTTCCTATTCATTTGCAGTTTGGGGTTTTTTTTCTACTATAATATATACGTTAATTAAATATGTTGTTTTCCATGTGCAGATCCTTTGCAAGCAAAGAAAGTCAGAAAGGTGCCTCCTGGTCTGCCTTCTTCTGTGAGTACCCACTTTTCTGACTTGATAACAAATAGATTGATTTCAAGTGTTCAGTGTTTGCTTGTTACAAGGTTACATTCGATTGGTGCCAGTGGACATAGTTCACAAAGTAACTATTCAGTACTTAACAAAGTCATTGATTAAATAAACCCACATTTAGTGTTAGGCTTTTAGATTTCTCAGCAGTGATTTGTAGTTTACTCATATGTTCTTACTCCATGTCCCTGTCATTTGAATTCCCCTCTTGGGAAGAGGACTAGGCCAGTGGCTGTCAAAGAAGATCTCCTGTACAGGTCTTTTGATGTTTAATTAGTCATTATGTTGCTGAACAGGAGGACAGACAGAGATTAATAGCTGAGAATCTTAGAAATTTACATTTGTAATAATCCCAATGGAGCTAAAGACATTAAGATTCGGAGGACATGTTCAGCTCAGCTTGCCTCAGTAGGACTGAGGTTATTAATATGCATAAATCACCAAGTCAGATGTTCATTGTGAAGCCCTTGTGGATTTTAAAGCCTTCATTAAGCCTTTCCTAACTTCAGCCTAGCATCAGGAAAGCTTTCAAGCAACTAGTTTGTTGATCCCTCTTTGCTCAAAAATGTATCCTTTGAGAATAAAGGGCTTTGATGAAGGAGGTTGGAAAGGTTTGGTGGAGCAATCATTAATGACTGTGATAGTCTGATACTATTGGGGGGTGCTATTTTAATATACTTTATTCTTTAAAGGAGCAAAAGTATTTATTATTGAAGCTACATCATAAATGTACCTACAATTTAAAAATCTCTAGTACAGAGAAGGAATTTTTTTCTCCTCTCCCTTTGCTTAGAACAAATGGGGAGTGAAGCTGTTGAATTGAGGCCCTGATGCCTTGTAGGGTACATCTCTTTGTTGTGTAAATGGATGTTGGGCTTTTATTTGGCAGTACTTAACACATGGGCGCAGGTGCTGCCGGATGAGTCACAGCTCATCGAAGTATAGACTGAAAGGAATATCTGGCTTGGCAAGTAGTAATCTAGAAGTAGCAGCATGGGTCTGAGCTTTTTATTTTTTATTAAGGCTAAAGTAGAGATATCATCTTTTTGGTTGTTTGCCTTCCTTCTTTCCTATGTTCTTCCCCCGCCTTTTCTTCCATGTGATACATGAAAAGTAGAATTGGAAATCCTCTTTGAAACTCAGTTCCAGATGGAACTGAGTTTTAAGCAGCCTAGGGCAGCTGGGCTCTGAACCTGCAGTTTACCTGGAAGGTTGGATTGCAGCTGCAGACATTCTTAAAAGCTTTTGCTTGCATAAGCACTTGGGCCCACTAGAGGCTGAATAGCTGCTTGATAAACAAAATGAACACAATGCTTCAAATCATTATTCCTGAAGACAGGAATTTTTTTTTTTCAACAACAGCTAAAAATAGTCCAGCAATTTACATTTTAACAGTTGTGTGCTATGCAAGGATAGGTGGCTCAAACAGTATAACAGATGATTTCTGTTAGATTAACAGAAATCATATTAAAACTGGCAGACTGCTAAAGCATGTAAGTGTACAGTTTTCTTATAATTTATTACTATAATTCTATGGGAATAATAAAAGTTAAATTACATGTTAATATTATAGAATTGCATAGGTTTTTTTAAAAAAGATAATAAATTAAAAAAACATCTTATTTCTTCTGAACCTAACATTAATCTTAAAACAACATATTCTCAGATTTCATAGTTCTGTTTGTTTTATATATTGGTTATGGAGTTCAGGGGTGCCTCCAACTGAGCTACATCCCAGCCCTTTTATTTTTTATTTTGAGATGTGGTCTTTCTTGTTAAGTTGCCAATGCTGGCCTCAATCTTTCTCCCTCAGCCTCCTGAGTAACTGGGATAGCTATGCCCACTAAATTCAGCTAGTTCTTTCATTTTTAAAACAAAAAGGAAAAATGGAAAGAACAGTCAGAAAAGAGACAGATAGTCATCAGTATTTCTTACATTCATAATTATAACAGCATTTGCTACTTGAAAGTATTTCTCTGTATTGTCTCAGGTGTCCAGGAAAGGAAAAGCCACTGAATTCTGATATTTGAAAAACCATTAGGAAATCTCACAAGCCAATACTATATTTTTCTCTTTACCTAATAAAAAAAAAAAAAACAACCTATATAGAGCAGATACTTTGAAAACTAATAGAAAAATAACATCTAAGAATAATTATATTATTTACCTTCTTAAAATTAAGAGTTTATAATTGTGACTTTCTGTTTGAATGCTTTTAAACATTGAACATTGTGAATTGAAAAGTGAAAGTTTATAAAATGAAAATGAAATGTGTATATTTTATTTTATAATGATTAGAATAACATACTAACTACAACTTTTGAAAGTAATGTTCAGAATTCAGAATTGCCACTCATCCAGACTTTGAGTGAAACTTGTGAAGTTGTGTACCAAATGCTTTGGTAACAGAGCCTTGGGAAGTACTAGTGACTTCTGGAAGAGTTGACAGTTACGCTTTTTCTGGGAAGATAGAGTAGCAGTTCATCTACTAAAGAAGGGGAAGATAGGCCAGACAGGTAAAAGGCAAAGGTGTAAAAAATCTAACAAGTTCAGGGTACATCTAGAAGTATAGCATTGCTAAATTCTGTACTAGATGCAGCTTTTATAATTTCCTACTACAGACCTAACTTCCCACTCCAGTGGACAATTGAGGAACACATAAGATCAGTCTAGATATGAGAAGAGATAAGCTGTCATAGCATGGCTCTCCTGGCCAGTAACTACAGAAGACATTTGTAACTAACTTAAGGTTATCTGGAAGTTTCTAAAAAGCATGGATGATACTTTGACTTTGCAGATGGTTTTTCTTCCTTTTTAGGGTTCCCAAACCTCACCTCTCATTTCTTTAACCCCAGGTCTAGTTTTCGTTCTTTATGTCTACACCAGCTGTTCCTGTTTTTTAAATCTTTATCAGATTATTGCTAAAATACAAAGTTTAAGAGAATTGTCCTCCCTCCCCACCTAGTGATTGAAACCAGGGGAGCTCTACCACTGAAGTACATCCTCAGTCCTTTTACTTTTTTATTTTGACATGGTCCTAGTTGCTCATGCTGACCTCAAACTTATAATCATCCTGCCTCAGTATCTCAAATTGCTGGGACCGCAAGCATGTGCCACCATGCCCAGCAGAGAAAGAGAATTGTAAACCACTGGCCAGCGGTTGGGGACAGTTTTATTCCCCCCTAGTAATTTGTAAATTAAAAAAAAAAAAAGGAAGCATTTGCAGCATATTTGTCAGCATCCTTTATAGACTTATTTCATTGTTAGTGGTGCAGGACTTCCAATTGTGAGGAATTGTGTTAACCATTATTTGTATAATCTAATCTTTGTCACACAGTTCTGTAATTTACCGTACAAATGAGGAACTTAAAACTCAAAAGACATAAATAACAATATCACACAGAGGGCAAAGATTGTAATTAATTTAAGATTAAACGGGGCTGGGGATGTGGCTCAAGCAGTAACGCGCTTGCCTGGCATGCACAGGGCGCTGGGTTCGATCCTCAGCACCACATAAAAATAAAATAAAGATGTTGTATCCACCGAAAACTGAAAAATAAATATTAAAAAAAAATTTAAGATTAAAGACCATTTTCTTTTTATTTTGAGTGTTAAAATATATTACCTATCTTGGTTTACTCATAAAATATCTTGTTTAGTATGTTAAATTTAAAATATTGTTTATTCTGTCAATTATGCTTCTACTGATCAGATTGTTTTTAATTAGCTTTTTTTATTTTATAACTTTGGAGGGAGTTGCTTTTGATTCTCTGAACCTGGTGGGGGTGGGGTTGCTTGTTTTTTCTGGTGCTAGGAATACAGTCCAGGGCCTCATATATGCTAGGAAGCACTTTAGCACTGAGCTTAATTCCCTGCCCTGAATCTTAATGTTTCTATATGTAAAAGGAGAGGAAAAATGGGTATCTCAGATGTTGTTATAAAAGTATCATGTACCTAACATTTGCCTAGTGTGTCATATATATCCAGTAAATGTTCCTTCCTTATTTTATCTAGTTCCTACCACTATAACCTGAAATTTTTTAAAAAGACTTCATATTTCATTTTCAACATACTTTGTTGAAAAGCAAAGGATATTTGAAAACAAAAGAAAAGATAAATATAGTGGAAGAAAAAGTGATGTTACCTATAGTTGTCTATGTAATATAAATACATGTCTGGCACACAGTGAGTATATAATAAATTGTAGCTGATCTTTTTTTTTTTTTTTTTTTTTTTTTTTTTTTTTTTTTGAAAGCATTCATTTACAGGAAAAGAACCTACAAAAAGAGCATATTTGCTTCCTAGCATTTATCCTACCTTTGTTTTCTGGACTCTTGAGAGTGTTTTCTCCCCACCCCACTTTATTTTTATCATTGATTGAATATCTTTATGGCCCTCTGAGGCATTTCAGAAAGAGAGAACTTTCTCTGTTCTTTATTCCTTATTTCTTAACTTGATGTTTATATTTCCAAACATAGATAATTTTCTTTTATATGCTGCAGAAGATACAGAACTCCCAAGTAAGAAAGAAGCAAGATTATATCACAAGATATCTTTCCCAGAGAGTAAACACTGAGATAAATTCCAGAATGCCTTCCTAGTTCCAAATACCTAAAGTTGTGTTCTTGTTCCATAGCATTTGAAAGTATCTTTTCAACATGCAATCTTAACTTCATCAAAACAGTATGTTACTAGTTTTGAATACTACTGGGTTGCAGTCCCATGCAAGGCTGATGACAAAATTATTTGTTTCTTAATCAAATGTCATGCCATCCTTTGCCCATGTTTTAAATTGTATACACATATCTTCCCACAAAAAATACTGCTTGTTATTTGTAGGTTAAACTTGCAAGATGTATTTACCATTCCATCCCATCAAGAAAAGCTTTTATTCCTTCTCCCCAAGGAATTTCATTATTTCTGAGATGAATCGGAACAGATTCAACTCCACTGTTTCTTTCTTTGAGCAAAAAACAAGTACAGAGTTCTGTAGCCTTATAATTGGTGATTCTAGTGAGAATTTAATGTGTTAGTCTCCCAAATATTTCATGAGATTTTATTTATTTAGTAATAGCTTTTTTCTTTTTCTTTTTTAGTAGTCAGAGTTGAACTCAGAGCCTTGCTTTTGAGCTCTCTAGGCAAGCCTCTATCACAGAGCCTGCTTTTTAAAATTTAATATGAATTTTGAGTCAGCATTAAAATTGAAAATTTAGGGACACCTCTTGATAATTGGAGAGATTGTGAGGTGTTCCTGAACCACAAAGACCATTACCCCACGTCTAATAATCTAGCATTTTCATGTACATACCAGATATAGAATAAGTAAGATATTAAATAGAAAAAGTCAGAATACTAAATCCTGAGGATGTCTAAACTACAGTGTTTTGTTGTTGTTGTGTTTAAACTAGGAAAGAGATGACAAGTAGAACTTTCTGAGGCAATATGGGAAACTCTTATTTCAAAAACTGCTAGTTTTCTGACTCAGGAAGGAAAACATGGGTTAGAACAGTACAGATAGTTACCTCTAATTTATCCATAAAAATAACAAGGTGGGTAACACATATAATACTCTTCAAAGTGAATAGTGTCACATGGAAATTACTAGGAAGCCTAGTTAACAGAGCTTTTAAAGTTATCCAAGGTCTTTAAGACCAACAAGAATTCTAGCAATTCTGGAATAAATCATATCTACATGTAGTATCAGCTTTAGCTGAACCTCACAAGTGAACCCTCCAGTTCTGGAACATGAGTTGAAATAGGCATTTGCTGATTAGTTTCTTGGGCAAACAAGCATAGAGGGTACAGAACAACTGTACATCTTGGAAAGTTTGCTGTTTGGAAATTGAATCCAGGTACACTTAACCACAGAGCGCATCCCCAGCTCTTTTTTTTTTTTAATATTTATTTTTTAGTTATAGGTGAACACATATCTTTATTTTATTTTTATGTGGTGCTGGGGAAAAAACCCAGTGCCTCATGCATGCTAGGTGAGCACTCTACCTCTGAGCCACAATCCCAGCACCCACCAGCTTTTTTAAATATTTTTTTTTTTTTTTTAGAGACAGGTTAAGTTGCTTAGGGCTTCACTAAGTTGCTGAAGCTGCCTTTTTTTTTTTTTTTTTTAAGTTGAAGATGAACACAATACCTTTATATTATTTATTTATTCTTATGTGGTGCTGAGGATCGAACCCAGTACAACAAATGTGCTAGGCAAGCACTCTACCACTGAGCCACAACTCTAGCCCCTGAGGCTGGCTTTGAACTCAATTCTCCTACCTCAGCCTCCCAAACTGCTAGGATTACGGGTGTGTGCCACTACCCTACAGAGTTTGCTATTTCTAACTCTTAGATAAGCTGTTTGAAGGCTACTGTGATACAAAATTTCCACAGTGGTCAGTTCATTCTCTGATTTTACAGGTTAGAGTAGCAGAAAAATCTTAATATGTAAAGGGGACAGTTCTGTAATAATTCCAAATTATATACAGTTTAATCACTGAATGAAAGATTTTCTTCATACATAAATAAGAAGAAATAGTCACTGTTTATGCCGATAGTAACCACTGTTGAGAACAGTGTCAGAATTGTAACAGTGTAAATGATAGGCTTTTAATCCATGTTCATTTTTGTGGAAAGCCAGTAATGTCTTTGATCTGATTTTAAATAAAAAAGTAAAAGGAAAAATAATTGAGAAATAAATCCTGTGAATTCACTTGTTTGTACTGATATAATTGTACAACTGTATATTTGTTATTTTCTAACTTCTCTGTACTTCCTTAAAGAAGAATGTGCCTCAGTTTCATTCAGAGGCGGCTTTAAGATTCACTGAACTTCTTAAGCTGCTTGTATTGCAGATTGAGATATAAGTTAAATGTAGAAAAAGTATCATGGGTAGGGTGTATATACACAAGTTGTCTGGTTTTTAAGGATGTATAGTTGAATTCTATAAATAAATACATTTAAACTTAAGGCCACTGTTAGGGTGTTCAGCATTGACAGAACCATGAGGGTTTTTGTTTGTTTGTTTTAATTTCTACCTAGTATAATTGGTGATTTTTTTGAGTATAGGAAAGAAAGAATATATTAATCAATTCAAAATTGTATTACTGGGATGTTTGGTGTTCTGGATTTCATTTTAGGTTAGGCGGGGAGGTGGTTACATTCTAAGTAATTGACATGGTACTCACCATCACTGATATTTCCTTAATTTAACTAGTGATACTTATATATCTTATTTCAAGGATTATAATATACGCCCCATAGATAGATTCATAGTTAAACTTTGGGGGGAGGGTAACCAGGATTTGAACCCAGGGCTACTTAACCACTGAGTTACGTGCCCAGGCCATTTTCTATTTTTTATTTTAATACATTCTTGCTAAGTTGCTGAGGCTGGCTTTGAATTTGTAATCCTCCTACCTCAGCCCCCCAAGCCAGTGGGATTACAAGCATGCACTACTGCACTTGGCTCATAGTTAAACTTTTACACATTTTAAAAACACTGCTAGTTACAGGATGATTTCTAATTTTTGCCCTGTGTTTATATTCGTTGAATTAATTTCAAACAAAGTTAATTAATTTCAAACCAAAGTTTTAGTCTTTTTATTAGCTACAGATGTTTTAATACACAACCCAGTATATTTCTACTGTGCTGACATTTTATTATTTTTCATGAATAATTCGGTTCTGTAAATTGTTTCCTGTTCAATTTGCTAGAATTTCCTTATCTCTTTGTGATAACCTGTATTATTAACTCTTCCTTAATGTCCTACACCAGAGGTCAGCAAACTAAAAGGCTTATGTAGTAAATTCACTCAGTTTTGTGGGCCAGGTGGTCTCTATCAAGACTACTAAATTTTGCTATTACAACATAATTTATACATTAATGAATGAGCATGGCTGTGTTCCAATAGTTATTGAATAATTGATTGATTGATAGGTACTGGGAATTGAACCCAGGGACATTTTGCCACTGAGCTACATCCCCAGCATTTTCATTTATTTATTTATTCATCATTCATTCATTCATTCATTTTTATTTTGAGTCAGGGTCTCACTAAGTTGCTGAGGCTGGACTCAAACTTCTGATCCTCCTACCTCAGCCTCACAAGCCGTTGGGATATAGGCATGCACTATTGTACCTAACCAAAACTTTATTTTTAAAAATAGATATTTGGTCAGATTTGTGTCCCCAAACCATAATTTTCTAATCTGTACTAGACTCAAAAATTAGAAATGTAGTCCCTTCATGTTAAGGCCCTGGGCACTGGACAGTGTCTATTGGTCTGACAGATGCCTTCCAAGATCTTTACTTGCCACCTTCTGAAATGTTACTGATTAGGATAATGATAGATTCTCAGTGTATAATGTGGGTGCTGTAATGTGATAATTTATCTAGGATTTAAGCATTGCATTAGGTAATAAAATGCAGCACATTAAAAGTAGATGTAGGAATAGTTACATTAATAGTTACATTAATAAATTATTCATTTGAAACAATTGAGTATAACATATTTAAATAACCTGACTTTGGTATAATCTGCCCTTCTGTAATTTTTTCACTTATACTCAAGTTATATTTATGCCCAATCATCATCTTTGTCCCAGTCTGACTTTCTCATAAATAAAACTTAAAGCTGAAGGTAGATGCTAGCAACTTGACAGTCTTTTGCAACCCAAGCATGGTGCGTGAAACAGATTCATTTGAGTCATGTATCATGTTTTAAGTGAATTTTATGTGGTTCCTATATAGTTCCCCTTTTTGGTTTTATGATAGCTAGTGTTAATAAATAAGCAAAATCAAGGTTTATGACTTGTGCTTGATAATATTCTACTTAACATTATTTGAAATAAAAAGCTATCAGTGTCTTCCACCTTCACCAAAGATATTTAAAAATCTCAAAAAAAACCAAAAAACAAAAAACGGGACTTGGGGGTTGGGAGTGGTAATCCCTCAGTGGTAGACCAATCAGTGGGTTTGATTCCCAGCACTAAAAGAGAGTTGGGGGAGAGAAAAGGAAAAGGAAGAGAAGGAAAGGGGAACAAAATGGAAAAGGAAAAGGAAAAATTTCCAAGTTGACTCCACTTTGTAGATTTCCAATGAAATTTTTTCTGCTAAAAATGAATATATACTAAGTATTTATTGTGAATTAAAAACTCTTTTTAGGCATTAGTTATTTAAAAATAAATAAAACATGGCCCCTGTCTTTAAGATGCTTGTGATCAAATGATAAATTTTACCTTTGGAATTCTTAATTTTTTGTGATGAGTAAATGTTCTCCTCTAGGCACATAATATAATACGCAGGGAATGCTTTTTTAATTAAGGGTATAAAAATAAATACTCTAATGCAATTTTATGTATCTAAAATAGGGAACATATCGCTAATGACTTCCTCTTCTAAACTGAACTTTTCCATTTTCTCCTCTGGTTGTTCAAACCATCAAAAATATGTTAACTTGCTTCCTTTGTGTAAGTAACTGATTTATTTGTCCCATTTTCCCCCTCAGTTATACAGATAATTCCTAGTTAAACACAAAATGAGTATTTTTACTTTATAAAAATACTTACATATATATTTTTTTATTTTAAAAGAAGAAAAGGAAGGAAGGGAAGAAAGAAAGGTAGAGAAAGAGGCAGAGGGCTGGGGTTGTGGCTCAGCAGAAGATAGCTTGCTTAGCAAGTGTGAGGCGCTGGGTTTGATACTCAGCACCACATAAAAATAAGTAAAATAAAGGTATTGTGTCCAACTACAACTAAAAAATGTATATATTAAAAAAAATAAAAGCAGAGAGAGGAGAAGAAAAGAGAGAAAGAAAAGAAGGTAGGGATAGAGAGGAAATTCATCCATCAGCACTAACTCTACATTATCCTAGGATGGCCTAATTAAAAATACACAGCCATGGTCCTTATGTGACAAAAGTATGGAAAGCAAAAATATAGAGGAAAAAGTTACAGTTTCATTGATATTAAAGTGTTTAACAGTGCTGGGTACAGTGCTACACACCTGTAATCCCAATGGCTTGGGAAGCTAAGTCAGGAGGATTGCAAGTTCAAAGCCACCCTAAGCAACTTAGCAAGGCCCTAAGCAATTTACTGAGACTCTATCTCAAATTTAAAACTTTTTTGAAGGGGAGAGGGGGTGCTGGGAGTGTGCTTCAGTGATTGAGCACCCTGGTACTCGCCCCAAAATTATAACATGTAATAGTGATAATGTTCCCATTATAAGTTTTTCATACTAAAGTTATCTTCAAGAATTATAACTATTTTTCACTATCTATGTCACCATCATCTTTTTCCCAGCCACCTTTATATCTTTCTTGCATTGTCAACAGCTTCCCAACTGATCTCCCAGTTTTCTTTCAGTCACTGTTTAATCACAGTAAGATCCTTTTAAAATCTGTCAATTCATATCTTCCTCTGCTTAAAATCTTCCAGTAGCTTTCCTTATCATTGTAAAACCAAAATCCTTAAAGTGGCTTACAGATCTGTCCCCATGGTACCTCTCAGACCTCATCTTCTACCAGTCTACCCCTCCCTCACTCCACTTCAGCCCCACTGAGCTCTTACTGCTCCTCAAAGATAGCAAGCACACAGACCAGCCTCAGGGCCTTTGCATTTATTTGCTGTTGTATCTGTTGGAATGCACTTCCCTTAGTATCTACATCTCTAGTTTTCTCTTTGCTCATATATGACTTTATCAGTGGGCATCTTTGTAAAATAGTAATATGCCCACTAGCGCCCCCTACCTTGCCTTCTGTATTTTTCTCTGTGGTACTTAATACCATTTGATATGTCCTAATTTGTTTATCTTTGTTGTTTATTGATATAATCTACAGCACCAAGATACGTAAAAGATGTTCAATAACTATTGAATAAGTGAACAAATTCAAATAATTAGTACTGCAGTCATGGCTCTTCTTTATTCCTGGCTTGCTCAGTTGACTCGGAGAAGGTTTAAGCTGTATACTAAATTATCTGTGAATTATTTTCAAGAGAACAAGAACTGTAGGTTACTGTTTTAAACCTTGTATTATAAAACATGTTAAACCTTGTAAAAACTGTTCAGTGACAAAGATCACTGAAGTTACTCCTATTTACATAAAGGTAGACTGTCCTTCAGGTATATTAGAACCAGGAGGGTATGCATTTGATTTCTAATATGAGATTTTAGCATTAGAAAATTGTGTTCTTATAGTCATATGATCTTTATTCCAATTTTAAAAATAATAACGATTTTATTCCTTTTACTCTCCTAGTCATTCTTATGTGACTCTTTCTCCCTTTTACTCTATTCTTGCACCCTGTATACTTTCCACACTACCTGTTCATTGCAGACACTTTTGTTTATAATCCATATCAGTCTCTTTTATGCTCTATTATATTCTCCAGCCAAAAGGTACAAAGAAGCAAGTCATAGGCTCAGCATCTTTCCTTATTTAGTTGGGCTCCCTTATTTATGTTCACTCCATAACTTTTTGTTGCCTCTTAAAAATTATAATACAGCCATCTCTGTAGGGGCTTACTTCTCTTTTTGAAAGACTTGGCCACAAATATTTGATATTCCAGATGATGCCATTTTAAATATAAAAATGTCTGACTCTCACATCAAATTTTACATTAAATAGATGTCATTATAAAAATATAATTTAAGGTGGATATAGATACTGAGTATCATTTATGTCAGTAGGTCACAGCTCTTAATCTTAAAAATAGTAATACAACTAGATTTAAAATATTTCAGAGAACCTAATGAATTGTGTAGTTTACTAAAATAAAAATTTTACCCCACGTGGACTGGGGTTATGGCTCAGTGGTAGAGTGTTCACCTAGCACATGCAAGGTGCTGGGTTTGTTCCTTAGCACCACAAAAATAAATAAATGAAATAAAGGTATAAAAATTTTTTTAAAAAATTACACATGGTAACTATAAAATCCTATTTCTTTCACTGGAATTATTTTATGTCAGCGTAGTAATACTTCATTTCCATTTTTAATCAAAATTCTGAAAGACATCCATCACTTTTAAGTTTTTTAATTTTTATAACAGGGACAGTTTTTTACTATAACTCAATATAAAAGAGTTTAAAAAACAAAAATCTTACAAAATTGAAATTCAGAGTTTGGGAATGAGTAGATAGTAAAAGGTTTGGTGATAAAATGGATAGAAAATCTTCAGTATAGTTTAATATCCGCATTTTACAAAAATGATTCAGTAGCCTAACCTGAATTCTCATGAGAACTCCTAAGAGTCAACGCTAAAACCTGAATCCCTGTCTACTGACTCCTAGTCCAGTATTCTTTTTGCATTGCACCATATAATTCCACAATTTTCTGGAACCTAAGCAACCTACCTTATCTTCTCTACTTAATCTACATGTGATATAGATATACAGAACAAATAGTTTAACGGATGTCTTCCAAGGTTTTTATTTCCCCCTCAGCACTGAGAATGAACTCAGGGCCCTACACAAGCTTTACCATTGAGCCATACCCCCAAACTATTTAGTTTAACTTGGGTTTGTTTTTGTTTTTGAGACAAGGTCTCACTAAGTTGATGAGGCTGCCTTCTTAACTTTTCGATCATCCTGCCTCAGCTTCCTGAGTATCTGGGATTCAGACCTGTGGCCCCATGCCTGGCTTCATCCAAATTTTATGTCTGTTTCCAAGTCTGTCTAGTAAGAGACCATTGTCATGGTTAGCATTTTGCTTTCACTGGTGATGCATATTTAATATTAGTCAAATAGTATTTGTTTTGCTTTTTCCATGTTGAAAAGGCATTTTCACCATTTTTATCTCCTCCCCTGTTTATCATACTCTTCTCAGATGCATTTTCAAAATGAAGTATTCTTTGGCTTTTGTTGAGAGTAGTCACCAGAAGTAAGAAATTATTCTTTTAAGTTGGTCCTTTCATAATTTTAGCCTGTACATGATTTCTTTTGGTAAATATGGCAAATTTAGGTTTGCTTTGTTATTAGATCATTACATAAGTGAGGCAGGAAATTTTGGAAGATTTTCAGTATTATTCAGTGGGGAAAAGTATTAAAAATTACCACCACTAGCAAGAATTTTTTACTGAAACAAAAATATAGATAGTGGACCAGAAATAATTTAATATGTAAGTTATTTATTGCTTTGGATTGCAGATCCTTGAAATGATACTGGGCTAGGATGCAGATGTTACTTCTGGACTCTAAAATTAAGTTTAAAATGAAATAGAATATCTTGGTGCTATTTCATTTCTCATAATTTGGAAGAATCTGGCATTTTCCAGCTCAGAAGGAAAGGAATTGAGCTGACCAAAATAGTATACAACAATAGCAGAAAAAAGGATGACACTTTTTTTAAGAGAGCTATCTCAGTCCAAAACTGTTTTCACAGAAATTACTTAGCTTTATAGATGATTTAAAATAGCTTTGTTTGCTTACAGTTTTTGTTGCTGTTAGATTCAGAAGTGCTGGTTTATTGAGTTTAGAAATCTGCAGGTCTTCTTGAGTGTGTGTGTGTGTGTGTGTGTGTGTGTGTGTGTGTGTGTGTGTATACATATATAAACACACACACACATACACACACACACCCAGTAGGAGTCCTGTGATTATAGAGCCATCTGCAGGAAAATTATCAAGTTGCAACATAGTTAATGATTCTCTTACAGTGTTATTTCAAGAGGTAAATGAGAAGTGACAAACTGCAATTCATGTGGGGAAAGAAATGGCCAACCAAGAAATATAGGATTTACTAGGGCAGAGGGACCTGCTCTTTACTAAAAATAAATGTTTAATTGCTTTGTCATAAGGGTTTGTGATCAGAAGAAACATGATTTGCTTTAGATTTTACATATTCGTAGTAATGGTAATTCAATCTCATTATAGTGCTTTTTAAGACCTTTGCATGATTTGTCAGTTGTAGTGTTAATGTCAGTGTATTTATTTACCTTAGAAAGAGAGTTATTTGCTTTCTTTTCCAGGAGATGTAGTTGTTTTTAAACATCTTCATTATAGTAATATGATTGGCAAAGAATTAATCAAGTGTTCTTTTGCCCTAAAAATGCAGGTTATATAGTTGATTGTTTCCATTGGCTTATACAGATGGGTGTTTTATGTTTTGTTAATCATTATTAAACATTTCTAAAACTCAAGTTAGACTTGAGATATTTGTAAAGAAATGATACACAATTGGATGTCCTGTGTCTAAGACAGATGCTGATATGTGAATTTTATCATGTGTCTTTGTTCTGCTTTAAGAAATGGTCTTGGAATCATTTTTGTTTTGGTGGTGGTATTGGGGATGGAACAGAAGGCCTTGGGAATTTTACCACTGAGCTATACCCCCCAGCCCTGGGAAATATATTTTTATGTGTGTGTTAATATTCCTCATTCATTGAGATGGATATGTTATTTCCCTTGAGTTTTATATTCTTATTTTCTTTGTTATAAAATTAAATTTCTAAAATATGAAAATATCAGACCAACTTCTTCAACACTTAGGAATGATCTTATTTACACAGTAGCAAATACTAGAAAATTTCATACTACAATGTTCAGATATAAAGCCTTGAAGTTTGATATCTGACTGGGTGTTTGATTTAGTTGGCAGTGCTAACTAAAAATCTGCCCAATTAGGAGCTAAGAAGAGGAGGCATTGGGGAAGAACAGTCTTTCGATTTGCATATAGATCCTACCACTTACTATCCTCTTTCATTTGTCCTCACCCCTACCTCCCTTGCCACCAATAATTTATTATTAACTGAGCTTCATCCTTTAGGGATGAAATATAGAGTTCATTTGTAGAATTAATCATACTTGAACTTTGGCTTCACATATCACTCTGAAATTATGTTTTCTAAGAATTGATTCACTTAGAAATAATGTTGAAACTTTCATGAGGAATCCTGAGTAGATCTTATATTTACTTTTCTCAGCCATATTATCTGGCTTTTGGGGACAGTGTGGAATGTTGCTTGCTTTAGAAGAATGTACAATAAGATTTAGCTATTAATAGGACTTAGTTAATTAATTCAATGTATGTAATTCAATTCAATTAACTTTTTTCTTTTATTTTTTATATTTTTTATTGATTGATTGATTGATGCTGGGAATTGAACCCAGGACCTCACATAAGCTAGACAAGCACTCCATGCCTAAATCACCCAAAATGGCCTCAAAACTTGCCATCCTCTGCCTCAGCCTTCTGAGTAGCTGAGATTACAGGCATGTGCCAACATTCCTGACTCAATTAAATTTTTCTTTGGAAAACTGTTTAGAATTTTATGTCACTTGAAAAATTCTTGCTTTAAGGGTAGTTTTAAAAGTTTATAATTATTATAGTGATCAAATCATCAGGGATAAAGATGAGCTAAATTAAATAGATTAAAATACAACATGGGTAATTCCAAGAAATTTTGCTTGACTCTCCAAAGAAAATCTGAAAAACAAGAAGGGAGTTTTTTCAGAGAAAAAATATAAATAGAAGTTTCCAGAAAGTCCATACCATAGTACACTTTATGAAAACAAAGTCCATTGTACAATATACCATTTTCTTATCCAGTTTAGGTCTGTGCTTGATGATTATTAGAGTAAGAACCATCAACTCTGAAAACATTTTAGGAGAAAGCATATTTTAAAAAATTAGTGGGCTAGAGTTGTGGCTCAGTGGTAGCATGTGTAAGGCACTGGGTTCAATTCTCAGCAACACATATAAATAAATTTTAAAAAATAAAGGTCCATTGACAACTAAAAGAAAAAAACATTTTAAAAATTGGTAAAATGTACTAATCCTTAAACCAGGAATCATTAGTTTGTTAATAAAAGATATAAGACTCCAAGTCTCATTTTTTCAGGATTCTCTGACATTTTCATTAATCATATTGCCTGTGTGTATAACAATGCTAGTCTTGCTATAAAACTTAGGTTATTGGACTAGATGATGTGAATGTTGAGTCCGATCACATAATCTCAGAGTAATGCATAAATGATTATGTAGAATTGTGGGTGGAAACAATTCAGAATAAAAAGTGCCCCTGACAGGGAGCTGGGGTTGTGGCTCAGTAGTAGAGTGCTTGCCTGGCATGTGTGAGGCACTGGGTTCGATTCTCAGCACAGATATAAACAAATGATCAAAATAAAGGCCCATTTAAAAAAATAAAGGAATCACTTTAAAAAAAAGTGCATGACAGTACAGAGCGTCTGTGCAGACTGCACGCCAGTCTGAAATCAGGTTTAAAAATTGGCCCTGTCTCCAGCTGACTCGTTTTGTCAGACTGAGTCACAGGATTAACCCTTGACATGTTCCTCTAAAAAAAAAAAAAAAAAGCAAGATTAAACAACTGCATTGACTAGAGCAGCACTTGATCCATCTATATGCATTTTTTTCTGTAATATGATTCTCTTAGGGGGAAAATTGTTCTGCAGCTGTTGCATAGATGAGTTTTTTAAAAAATATTTTTGAGAAAAAGAAAAAAGACTTTGTCATAGAAGATAAATTTTATAATTGTGATAAAGCAAATGACTGCACATCAGCCAGTTTTAGTTTCCTGTGGGTAAGAGCCTACTTCAAAGAGGTAGAATTTGGAATGACCAACTTAAAACACATTGCCATAGCATATGCATAGAATCTAGGAATATTTTACTTAAATTATCACCAGTCTTCTTGATGATTTACTGTTTTTGAGCAATGAATATAATATAGACACAAATATAGATAAAGCATTTTTTAAATACCTGTGTCTACTGTTAATTTAGGCATTTATGTATACCAAATGTCCATGGGGTGGATTGGAAGGAAGGTCTTACCTACACATGTATAGAGTTTATACTTGCTTTTGAGAGAAGGAATGAAAGGTAAAAGCAAAAGCTTCTAGTTAGTTACTCAGTTGTTTAGAAACTATTGTTTCCCCTTCGGTTTCAGGTTTAACAGTGAATCTTACCCAGTTGTGTTTGTCTTTACTCTAATCTGAATTCTCTTTTACCTGAATGTTTGTTTATTCCCTTCAGATTATAATGGAATTGCCTCCAAAATAAAGTACTGATGAGGAAATGTTAAATTTTTCATTATGCCTTAATAGCCACTATTGCATAATTGAATTCACATTATGCTTTTTTTAAAAAACAACATAGTACTCTCTGTTTTTGTGAAGCACCAGAGAAAAAAGAGTAACTGTTATAGGTGAATTTTTTAACCAGTATGAAAAAGTTTTCTCTTGTAAGAGCAATGATTATACAAAGAAAATGTTGAACTATTGTTAGTACATTGTGGCTCCCTCTTTCTTCCTTTTCAATCTCTATTGAAAAGTAAATTATTTTTAATAATTAATAGAAGAAGAAAATTTTATTTTAAATGGTTAATTTTCCTTCTTTTTTTTTCCCCCTGTTAAAAAGTAGCCATTTTGTCAATAGAGAAAGACCATCTATGAAAGACTAAAATTTACTTGAATGGTTTTAAGACATGGTATTGTTAATTGTAAATCAACGCTTTTTACACAGTTCTCCAAGGATTGAAATGGGTCTTTGTGGTCTCTCAGGAGGGAGGAAGTTACACACCACTCTGCAGACTGGCATTTTAATAGTCTGCTGTACAGTGATGTTCTTTTGCAGCTGCTGCTTAGCCTTTTCTATATCTGGAGAGTGTGGGGAGGTTTTATTGTTGTTTCGATACCATCAGCTTTTAAAACACTGTGAAGTTAGCTGGCCTTATTGTCTGATTCAGTTTTATTACTATGAGTTGATCAATATGTTTCATAAGGATAGGTGCTTCTTTATATAATATTCATAGAATATTTCATAGATTTCTCTTATGTGAAAGTTTCCTTTTAAAAAAGTGATGTGCCCCTTTTTGCAGCTTGTGAGATCTCCTTTGATTAATACAGTTCTGTTAGAATCTATGAGGCACAGGGAGAAGAGATAGTACAGAGGTTTTGACAGGAAGTAAGATCAAAGAAAAGTTGCTATTCTGTTTTCTGGGTTAGAATCCACACCAAAAGATAAATTGGAAAAATTTTAAATAGCAAAATGTGTTTATGTGAGAGAACATATATTTGAAGATAGTATTTAAAACCTTTTGACTTTGAAATATCATAATGAGTTAGAAAAATCTATGAGACATTTCTTCCCACACTGATTATTTTTTGTTTCTGAGAAATTTGGACATCACCATAAAATATGAATATAAAGTATTCCTTTAGAACAACAATAATAAGCTTAGAGAGGGGAAAGACTTCTAGGAAACCTCATTTAGTTTATTAGGTGGAGTGCGCATTTTGTCTGTGCACACAACAGCTTTTTATATTCTTATATAAGGGGAAACAAAACTTTCTTTTTCCTATTTAATTATGAATTTTATAATACATATTAGATGTTCTAGAAGACTGCATTCCTTTATAAATTTTCCATTGGTAGTGTTTATGAGAAATTCAAGGAGATTTATAACTGAAAATCTATATTATTAAATGTTTCCATTTTAAGGACAGGTAATTTATAAGAATTTTTCTAATTTTTAGAATAAACTTTTTAATGAAATATGTTCCTCTGAAAAATTTTCAATATAATGTTTATAACTTAGAAAAAAAAAAAACAAGACTTATTCTAGCTAGTTAATAGGTACTGGACAGTTTGCTTTCTCCAGGAAGTGAATTTGTACAGGCTTAACTGCCTGGATCCTTCTTGTTACATATGATTCAGTGTTTCCAATTCCTGATTACTTGATCATGTGTTTATCAAACTTGGAAGCAACTTTAGACCATGCCAGATGGTAATGTTGCTGGAGGTGTAGCAAGCAAGGTTTCCCTGCCACAAGTGCTCTAATTTAATTAAACTAAAAACAGATTAGCAAAAGGTCTGTCGGTTTGCCTTCCTTTGTGTATGCCTCTGTGTGTGTATGCCTCTGTGTGTGTGTGTAGATATATACTTATGTGACGAATTAGTAATTCCTTGGGATATTTATCTTTAGGACACAATATCTCTTTTCTTTTTTTAGAATTTATAAGGGAAATTTGGGGTGTTTTTAATCCCCCAAAGTTTGTCTTATTGGTATCCTCCACCAGTGCAGAGACTTGATGGAAATTGAAAGAGGTTACTTACAGCATAAGCCCTCCCTCTGTGTTCTCTGAGTTGGTTCAGTCCTATTTTGCATAAGTTCCTTTTGAGTAGATCCATGTGTGGATGCATACTACTGAAGACTTACTCTGTTTGCCTGAGTGGATGAATGTCTTGGAGAGAAGCTGTGTGCTTTAGCTGCAAACAGTAACATTTTCAAAATCAACATGTATTGTGCTTATCCTGTCCCTGGAATGGGCAGCAATTCTTTGATGTATTACTATAATGGGAAAACGGTAAGCCTTTTTCTTTGTTCATAGCTTCTGACTTGTTTAATGGAAAGCAGTGTAGTTTAATTGCTTTTAAGTAAAACCTGTGAGGTTATGTTTTATTCTTTTCTGCAGTAAATTAGATTATGTATTTATTTGTAAAGTCATATATCTTCAACAGTTAACTCAAAGTTTTCGGCTTTTATTTTATTTTTAAAATAGTGCAGAAAATAAACTTGAATTTGTTCGTTATTTTTAGCCTAATGTCTTTACTAGCAATGAGCTTGAAAGTACATTTGTTTTGATTTTTTTTTTTTTGGTATATGGTAAACATGAAACCACTATATGATATATATATATACACACACACACACAAATATTTATTGAGTATTATTTGATGTTTTATAGATAGAAGGAAAAGATGAAAGTCGTCGTGGATATTCATAAAAATAACAAGTATGAAGCTCTGGGAATGATTAGGGAAGCAGTCAGCTAGTGAGGGCCGTATTTCCTGTTTGGAGTTTCAGGTCCAGAGCCTGACTTTTCTGGGAGACCATCTGTTTCCAATCATACTCAAATTTTGACCCTGTGCAGATTCATAAAATAAATCACTATCTTTAAAAGAATGCATTTTAACATTTTCTGAAAAAATATATTCCTGGTCGATTCATACCACATGGTTGGGTGTTTTTAAATAATACTATTCTGTATTGCTAAACAAGATTTTTCTGGTCTTTAGATTAGTTAATTAATATTAACTAGAATGTTTCTGCAAAAAATATCTTTAAAGCCAAAGTATTTTGTATATTCTAAAAAGAAACAACTTTTCTGAGAGACTTAATAGGAGTTAATCTTTGTTAAGTGCTTAATAAACATTATAAAGATATTGTATTAGTGAATATCAATCTTGATTTGTGTCAGAAATTCATATTTTTCTTTTCAGTCTTTCCCCCCCAAAAAACACATTTTCCCCATAGACATCTTAAGAAAAATGTGTAACGTTGTTTTAGTGATTTGGGGGGAGGCATTTTGATATTAATGTTTGAAGTTTGAAAAAATTGTGATTACATTTGCCTAAAATAGGAATAAAATCATATATAATCATCCTTTTCCTTTTTACCTCTGAGAACTATTAAAAAAGCAGTTTTCATTTGCCAACTGCTTTGGTGTAACGTCCCTTTGGATTCAGCCAGTGGTTGGTTTGTGAACTTTTGGATAAGCTTTCTTAATAGAGGATAGTTAGCCAAAATAGCTTCAAGTTTATTCAAAATATGTGTTCAGGTTGCCATGTAAAGCACAGCTTTAGAGAATGTGAGAGATAGATTTAGATGGGTGATTTAAGTGAAATTACTTGATCTATAATAATTTCCTTGCCACCTGCCTTTCAGATGTGAAAATATTTTTCTCTTGTGTCGGAGCCTAAATGAAACAGTCTGTTTGAAAGTAGTATGTGAATGTGTGTGTGTGTGAAAGAGAGCATGCTCACATGCGAGCATGCACACACACACACGTTTAAGTTTAGTAAAGTTAATTATGCAGGACCCCAGAAGCAAAGAGACTATAACTCAAAATTGTGTTTAGATTTTATTCTTTCAAGAGCACAGATCTCTCTATTACAACATTTCTCTTTGTTCTACACTGAGAGGCGGGTGGTGAGAACAGCTTTGATGGTATTAAGTATTTCCAGGTTTATGGTAGATGGCATAACTGGTATAGTAGAGAAGTGTGGCTTGAAAATTGATAGCGTGTGCCTGATACAGGTCAAAGGTGACTTATATGTTCTTGAAAAATGCATAAAGAGATGATACATTATTTTAGTCCTCTGAATCACAAGACCTTACACTTACCCACCTTTTGTTTTAAAAATTGTTATTCTCAAATAATTATTAGAATTATGAGAAATATTAGTCCCTAATTACTTCATTTTTCTTCACTAAGAAAATTATGTGATATATATATTTTCAAAAGACTGTAAATACATCTCTTCATATGTATTGGGAAATGTATGCCTATCTGCTTTATAATAAAAATTAGCACTTTTATTAATAATTTCTAGTGAAATTTAATAATTTCTAAGTGAAATGTACTTCTTTACTTGCATTAGGAATTTTCTATAATCTTTGTGGTAATTAAATTTAAACTCTTTAATACTTTTTATTGATTTGAGATGATAATATAGATTAATATTTTGGAACGCTGGAAGTTTACATGGATTTTCATTTTTAACATCTCATTACAAAAAGAATGAGAAATGAGTAATCCTAAATGGTTCTGGTCTTAAACAAAATGTCTTTTTCCAGTTTTTATTTTTAAGTTTTCAAGTTTCTTTTATATATTTGAATGTTTATGACCTTTTAATAAAACCGACAGACTTGCAGAAATGACATGTTGGCCAGAGAGGAAGAAGAGCCTTTTCATATTGTACTGTTGGAAGTGTAACAGACTAGAATCTATATATGCAGAAAAGAAAAGCCAAGTTGTTCCTTTTATTTTTCCCACTAATTGAAGAAATTTATATTCTGTCACATGTAAACTTTGTGTGATTATATTATGTATCATGTTGTGTAGGGTATTAATGTGTTTGTGATAAATAGGAAAATTAAAGCCATTTTGACATTATACCTTTTTCAGTGTTTAAAAAATACCAAAGAAATAGTGAATTTCTGAGGGATTTTTATTGTTATAAGAACACAGCCTGCATTCATTTCTCTTATTGATATCAATTAACTGTGTCCTTTATGCAGAAAGGTAAAAAGTTGTAAAGGTCAAAGATAGGAAAGTTGGCAGACGGAAAGGACTCTTTTGTCTTTTCTTTTCCTCAAAGACTCTGGCTCTGGTCTAAGCAGCCTCCATTTTTCTAGGCCTTGAACTAAAGAGGCTGTAGACCATTCGAGGTATAAAAAGGTTATGTACAGTGGTCTTTAGTTGTGTCAGGATTATTTTAATCCTCATGAGAGCCATGACAAAAATCCAAATTATAAAAACTTAAGCAAGAAACACATTTTGAATATTGAGCTTTGGATTGGAATCTGGAGAATAAGAGAGAAACTAACAGACTGTAAGGGCTACTCCAGCCAGGAATTATGCTAAAGACTTGGTGTCACAGCCACTTCATTTAGATGTAACTGTCCTCAGTTTATAAATAAGGAAAATGAGGTTCAAGAAAGTCAAGTAATTTGCTCAACTTCCACCCAGTTAGTAAGTGCTAAGGTCAGAATTTGAACCCTGGACCATCTCCCAAGACCAAGTTTTCTTCTTATGTCATCCAAGGACAAGTAAATTAGTCTCTACAATAAAGAAAAAATTAAATGTGTCCTTACTACCCCTTGTATTAAAATATTCTACAAATATGTAACTTGGGAAAACACTAGACAATTTTATGAATATATTTTGCATATATAATCAGACTAACATGAATTTATGAATTTTACAAATGCTAATTGGTGGGATTTATCAAGCAAATTTTTATCAGTTTTTGCTTAAGTTGCAGAACTTAAAACTGTCCTATGTATGTTAAAAAAAAAAAAAAGTAACAAAAACTCAGGAAATTAGTAGTTTTCCTCCTCTAATGGGATTCATAGTACTGAAAATTGGTGTAGCCATGGTTTTGACACCTGTCTGCCCATGTAATTTGTTTTTTCATCAGAATTAGAGTAGCAAGGAAGTAACTAAAATTACATTACAAATTCCTCTACGACATTTTTCAAATAAACATTTTCAGTTACTAAAAGCACAGAAGCCAGTGTGAGTCTCTATTGAGCTACATTTTTGTTCTGCTGGGTAATTCATTGCTAGTTAACACAAGAGAAGAAAGTACAATTATTTCAAATTTCCCGACTGTGCACCTAATATAGTTAAATATAATATTTTTATGATAGAGAAAACATGAGGTCATGTAGAGTTTCCTGAACATGGAATGCTAAAGACGTGGAATGACAGGGACTTTTGCATTGACCTATTTTGTTTTGTTTTCATTTATAAAACTTTCTGAGACTATAATATATGAGCCCAAGAAAGTTTTCTTTCCTTGATTCAAGCAGGTACAAATACCCATGAGTTAAATCTATAACTTTTGCCAGGAAATACGTTGTCACTCACTTTAGCTTTATTAGTGGTTTTTGTTGTTATCGTCTTTTTGCTGGAACTCAAGCCCAAGGCCTTGTGCATGCTAGGTAAATAAATGTTCCGCCACTGAGCTACATCCCAGCCCTTGTTAATGTTTTTGGAAGACAAACTTGTTTCTTTCCTCTTGTTCATAAATTTGTTGGGGAAAAAAGGAAATCAGGTGTTATTTTGGTTTTTTGTTTGTTTGTTTTGTTTTTTTAACAGTGCTAGGGGTTGAATCCAGGGCACCACATATGCTAGGCAAACACACTCTACCATAGAGCTATATCCCAGTTCCCCTAATTTTATTTTTTTAAGCTAATCATACATTGATTATTCCTAGAAAACTAGTTTCAAATGCTGTTCCTTAGAAATTCTAGTTTCTCTCTCAATGAAAAAAAAAAATTGTGATTATTAGGGAAATAATAGAATTCAGAGTCAAAAAAACAGTGAAATTTGCTTAATGACACTAATTTAAGATTAATAAAAATATGCCTGGTTTACCTGAGGGAATTTTCCTCACAATTAAAGATCAGTAATAGTCAACTGTGCTTGTTAATACAGCAAAAACAGTAGTTGAATCTAAGATGCTTTGAACTGAGAACTGGAGTTTTTATTTCTTATTGTTACCAGAGAGGAAAGTTTATTTTTACCCCTAATCCTATGTGGAAATTTTGAGGAAAAGATAATATTGGACCTTTTATTTAGGAAACTGTTCAACATATAAAGATTTATTTATCCCTTTTACCAGGCTAATTAGGTGAAAAGAATCTTGTGTGGAGACAGCTTGTGTGTCCCTGACTCAGTCTTTGTACATCATACATTTGCTTTATGATGCCTTGTGGTTTTAGTTCTTAGGGTACTTTTATTGGAACTATCTAAATATTTCCTCCTTAGACTTGGAATTACCATAAAAACTCTAGTAGCAAACTGACTTTATGGCAATATTTGCTGTTTTTACATAATATTAAAATAAAGCATTAATATGCTACTGATAAATATTAAGTTAATATTTAATCAAATATTAATATGTTATCACTTAAGTTCTTAGATATTAGGGGATTCTTAAATTAGACTCCCATTTTACAAATGGATTTAAACTTTTATGTCATTTTCTTTGTTTGGTTTTATGTTTTAATTTCTATTAAGGAAGGAACAAGGAAAGTAGAAAGACATAAATTTAAGAAACTAAAATTTTTACTATTTAGGTTCAAGATTTTTTAATCCAAAGGTATACATAAGTCATTATCCATATAAAACCGTGGATTCAAAGTGATCAAAAAAATATGTAAGAAATTATTTTTAGGAAATGTCTTTAACTTCCTCTAATATTGACTTTAGCACTGTTATCTGAATGATTAGTTACTAAAGCCGAATTTTTAGTTACTCTTTTAAGCAGCCCTCCCCTCTTTGTTTGCTAAACAACATCTTTACTAAATTCAGATCCTAAAAAATTCAGACATAGAAGGAAAATTATTTTTGTGTATTACTATGTGCAGAATTTTCATAAGTTAATCAGCAGTAATTTAAACACTAAAAAGCAAATGCTTAAAATAATTAACCTAATTTTTCTTAGTTCTTGTACTGACTGAAATATATACATTTTTAAAATTATATATCCATAGGCTTAATTAAAGTTTTTTTTAATATTTATTTTTTAGTTACAGGTGGACACCATATCTTCATTTTATGTAATGTGGTGCTAAGGATCAAACCCAGTGCCCACCCTACACATGCTAGGTGCATGCTCTGCCTCTAAGCCACAGCTCCAGCCCTTAATTACAGTTTTTTAATAGAAGTTTTGAATGAGGTTGAGATTTCCTTTTTTTTTTTAAAAAATTGGTCTAAACTTTTGTTCTTTCAGGTTTTAAGTACTCAGCTAGATCTTGTAAACTTTTTGTTGTTCAGAACAAGGTATCATGACATAAAGCAATATTCCTGAATGTAATATCATATTTTCATCTTAAATTTATGATGATAAATGGGAATTAACAAATGATTTTTGTTTTATTTATTATGTTGTTTTATTATTACATATACTTATTTTGGTAAGTTAATGTGAATTGTGCTGAATTTATTATTTGCATAGACCTTTCATGTATTGGATGTCCATGTTAGCATGTTAGGTCCATATTAATGATATTGAACATATTGACATTTAAAACTATTAATCAAACCATCTTGACAAGAGATAATAAAAGTTCAAACAAAATGAAATCTTGATAGTTCTTTGGTGGAGCATATCCAAAAAAATGAACAAGCCCTTCCTTCTTTACTCCAAATTAGGTGACAGTATTCCAAATGTTTGTGAATTTTTGGCTAATTTTCATAGGCCTAAGAGCTTACAAGACTTCTGAATATTTCTTTCAAAATAATTTTTTTGGAAGAAATTGAAGTTAGTAGCTATTTATTAAGATTCATCTCTGCAGTGGATAAGTAAATCATAATAGATATAAAAGAATCCCCAAAAAGTGTCTCAATAAGGGGCCTGGGGTTGTGGCTCAGGGATAGAGGGCTTACCTAGCATGTGTGAGGCACTGGGTTTGATTCTCAGCACTACATATAAATAAAAGAATAAAATACAGGTTCATCAACATCTAGAAAAAATATTTTGAAGAATAAAAAAAGAGTCTCAATAAGAAGAGCATATCTCCTTTTTTTCTCAATGGGGTTTGTCAGCTGCATTTCCAGAGCAGGATGGATTGGTCACACTTGGCCTTCTCTTCCACCCTCTGGAGGCATCTTGTCTCATTTTTTTGCTTTTTATTTATTTTTTTTCCAGAATAATTATTTAAACAGCTGAGTAAGGGAGAATGTTCTCTTATTCAGTATACAATTATAGTAAATATATGCTGCTTAATAAAATAAAAATTGAAGTTTAGTTCCTGTGTTGTACTATCCACATTTCAGGTTGTTCAGTAGTCATGTGACTATTGGCTACTCTGTTGCACAATGCAAATGTGGAACATTTCCATTATCACAGAAACCTTTATTGGACAGTGTCATCTGAAAGCATTCCTCTCATATTCTGGGAAGGGCCCTTTAATTAGGATATATAGTTATCCTCACATACTGAGGAAAATACCATCTCATCATTTGGGTCATTTAAACATACCAGGGACCACACAGGTTATGTGTCTTTATCTTTTTTAGGTAAGGTTTGTTTGCATCTTCTCTCAACAATTATCAGAAGGTCATTCTTTCCTGCTCATAGGGACATTTCCAATATATAATTACATAAAGGATGCATTGAAATCAAGAACACAGTGCACAATCGCTTTAGATACGAATGGCTTTGCCCTAAATCTGGGGTCATCCATATATCTAAAATAAGTGAATCATCCAAGTAGGAAAAAAAGAAATATCTTTGCAAATTTGACTCCAGTTTGTTGTATGAACTAAAACATTCCAAGGATAATTATGTAATCATTGTAAAGAGTAATTGTAAATATTCATTCCTAAAGTATGCTGTTCCTTTTGAAAAGTTAACTTGGGGGTAAGTGGAATGAGGACATTCAAGATGTTGATACGGGTTTGTTCTTTTCAACCAGACTTAATAGTGATGAAAAGGAGATATCTGCTAGATTTTCAGTTATATTCTTTTTTTTAACATTTATTTTTTAGTTGTAGTTGAATACACAATACCTTAATTTTATTTATTTATTTATTTTTATGTGGCACTGAGGACCAAACCCAGAGCCTCTCACTAGGTGAGCATTCTACTGCTGAGCCACCACCTCAGCCCCTTCAGTTATATTCTTTTAAATTAAAAATGTCTGTTCACCAGACACTCAAAATTTCTCTTAACACCATTCTTTGAGGAGAAAATATAAATGCTTGGGAAAAGCAGTCCCATTATAGCTGCCTTGAGCCTAGATTTCTGAAATGGAGACTAGAATTCTAAAGAAAATTTCTATCTATGTTGTTTTAATGGAACATCTTAAGGTACTAAATTGAACATTTCTCTCTTGTATTTAAAGTAGTTTTTAATCATCTTACAGCATACATATTCCTTTCTTAATTCTAAAATTGTTGTGGTACAAAATCATCCTTGACATTTGAATGTATGATTAGATCATTAACTGGCCCGGGTTGTGGGGGTTCGGGGAGGAGGGGGCAGGGAGCCTGGCATCTTTGTGCAGGTGATCAGATGACATAAGCAGTCTGGTTTTAATTTGTGGCCAGTACTGATTGTAACTAGGAGAGACTTGTTCTTTTTGTGGAATTGGCTGACTATTTCCCTACATCTGGAGTTAATAAACTCTTTGAGACCACATCAGTTGCGCTTTGCCACAAGAACTCTTTGATCTGAAAAATCGAGACTGGCACAACTGCTGCCTCGAAACATTGCATCTGTGTTTTTGCAAGCTATGGTTAAGATACCAAAAGTGGAGTTAGAATTGTTGTTAAATGGATGTCTTTGAGAACCATTTATTTCAAAGCATTTTTATTACGATAAAACTTTTGAATTTGTTAGAACCCAAGTAATAAAGTAGTTTAGGGTTTAATTTACCATTTTTATTTATAATATCTTTTAAAACTCCTTTTTTAAAAAATTGTATTTATGAAGCCTAACAGTAAAAACAAACTTTACCTCTAAATGAGGCCTGTTTTTTCCATACAGCTTCAGAATTTTCTTGTAAGGGTAAGCAAGTGTCTTCCTCTGCTGTGTGTGATTTATCTTGTTTTTTTGTTTGTTTGGTTTGTTTGTTGTTTGTTTTGCTTTCCATGACTGCCATCAGTCAATTATTATATGATCAGTATTCTGTATTTAGCAGTTTGTAAATCAGTAAAATCAAGTGTGTCCTTTACTTCCTTTTCTAATTGCAAACATTTTAAAAATTTAAAAATGTATGTGTGTCATGTATGGAACAGAGTAATTAAATGAGATTAAGGATGAAAAAACGTAAATGGGCATATTATGTTGAAATTTAAACTGAAAATTATGGAGGGTTTTTTTTTTTTCAATAACACTTCAGAACTTTCTCACAGTTACCAAGTGTGAGGCTTACATGTTGTTTCTGTTCAAATGGAATTAGAGAATTTTGTATTTCATGCTTTCAGATCAAGGGTGATATGTATAGTAAATGCACATTTGTGATAAAAAGTACATCTTCTGATGCAGTCTTCTAAATTTGATTCTGATTTGTATTTCCTGGATAAATCTATAGATGTACTCTACCTTTTGTTGTTTGTGGTTTCAGCTTGGCTTGGGGGAATCTATATACAAAGGGACAAAAGACTTCTAGTTGTGCCTAAGATTGGAAACTGAAACTTGATTAAGAGAAAATAATCCATAGTTCCTTTCCAGAAAACTTTACCTGCCTGTTGGCCTGTATGATACATTCCAAACACACTTATGTATACCCAATTCTTTAATCGTAACACAGTCTTTTATGAAATAGCTTTAGATTACAAAAATATGTATAATATATAATGAACAAACTTTTATCTGCCATATTCCCCTATCTAGGGTCCTTCTGGATAATTCTTAGGAATATATCTTATCCCAAACTTCTCAGGTACCACAGATGTGTGTTTTTACCTCTGGAATGTGAAAGGTAGGAAACAAACCTAAATGCCAATCCATTAAAAAGACACTCCTGTGCTAGTATTATCAGGGCTACTAAGAAGAGTAAAAATGGGCTTTCTAACCTTTCATTTAGGAGAAGTTGTGTGTATATAAGTAGGGTCATATCGAGATAAACTGTAAGAATTGAACAGGGGCAGTATGTAGCAGCATAACTGCTTCTGTTAGGATGACCAAAGCATGATAATATTAGCTAATTTGTGGTGACTGCTTACTCTGAATAGGCAGTGTGCTGAATATTTTATTATGTGTATTATTTTATCTAATCTTCCATTGGCCCCTGTATGTGCAGTTATTGTAAGCACCATTTTACACATGAAGAAATTGAGTCTCAGGAAGGTCAGGATAACTTGCCAGAGACCTTTACAGTTAGTGCCTCAAAGAAAGACCAGATTCTTGATAGTTTATGCATATATAATAGTTTATGTAAATAAAAAATTTAGCTCCCATTTTAATATTTCTTATTACTATTTAGAAGTATAATGCTTGAGGTAAAAATATACAATTTGTAGGAGCACATGAAGTCAAAATCCTTCCTAAGTCCTGAGGTGTAACCATTTTAAATTTTTCATGGATAATTCCAAAATTTTTCTTTATGTTAAATTTCTTGTGTTTTATTCCAGAGATTTCCTATGCTTATACAAACAAATATGTTTGATTTTATATATGCTCCCATAATTTGAATGTTACTTACTTTCAATTAAATGAACACTTTGAATTTTTATTTTTCAGTGAAATTTAATTGAGTGTGCCCTTAACAAACTAAAACAAAATAAATTATTTCATAAGCTACTTACAATAGCTTACCTTTCCTTTCCCTTCTTCTTGACTTCGGGTTTACTTTACAGACCATACATGACTTTAAATGTTGTTTTCCTTCTTGGTTTCAGTAGTTATGAGAATGGTGTGATTGTGTTTGATCATTAATATTATTTGACTGCCCATGTAAGTTTTCCAGAGGAATACAAATGTTGGTCATTTACAAATTCACAATGTTCATAGTTCCCTTTTCTGAAGCAATGGTATACCAAAAGAAATTAATGCTATTCTAGCAAATTAAATGAGGTTTTTATGAAAGCTATGCTGAAAGTGTACTTGAAATTAAAGAATTAAAACTCCTCAGCAGAAGTTGTTGTTTTTTTTTTTTAATATTTTTTAGTTGTTGATAGACCTTTATTTTATTTATTTCTATGTGGTGCTGAGAATCGAACCCAATACCTCACATATGCCAGGCAAGTGCACTACCGCTGAGCCATAGCCCCAGCCTAGAAGTTGTTTTTAATTAATTGCTGACACTACCAAGTTAGAGAAGTTTCTGAACAACTGTGTTAGTCCTTCCACAGTTGACTTTTAATAGTAACAAAGAATAAAAAATGAATCTAATTCATTTTGATTTTATATCATGCTGTATGTTCAAAGGACATCTGTTTATTCCACCAGATTTTGAATCTTGAGCTATGTGAAATTTGTGTTTTGTTATCCAAGTCGACACTTAGAACTTTTTTCATCCATCTGGTATAATTGTCACATCGATATGCATTACATGGATATTCGGAAAGAAACATGTAGTTAGTCAAGTTTGATGTTATTTATGTAGATTTAGTTCATGTTCTTTGTATTTGTAGTAGGCCTTTATAAGGATTAGATGGCCTTTTTAGATGCTTGATGGAAAGTAGAACTCATCTTTTATAAGTAATACAATAGTCATTTCTATTTTAATTAAATTTCTTGTTTAATTTTAAGGTGTATGCACCATCCCCAAATTCAGATGATTTCAACCGTGAATCTCCTAGTTATCCGTCTCCTAAGCCACCAACCAGTATGTTTGCTAGCACTTTCTTTATGCAAGGTAAGTACTACCAAGTAGTTGTCACATACAACTGCAGTCATCTGTATATTAGCTCATATTTTAAAGTGTGGGGAAAGACAGTATCTTCATAGGAATTCAGACATTATTTATCTAGGTATTTTTTGGCTGAGATAAATTAAAATTTAGGTGGTTTTTTTTTTGATTGTTATTGTGTAGTGCTGTTTATCATTAATTGCAATTCAGTTGGACTATTCAGCAAATCACTAGAATACCCATTCAGTATTGATTGAATTTATAAAAGACTTAAATTGAGAAGAATAAATAAAGGTGCTCTGACTTGGCTTTAGAATTTAAAAGTATGAAAGCTATTAACAACTCTGGTTTGTCGTTTAAAATTACAGGTTCATATCATGCCTAGAATAAACAATATAAATAAAGAGTGAATATCAGAACAGAGTTAAGACTTGTTAAGAAAGAAAATGTGTTGCATTTCCTTTAATGTATGTCTAGCAAATCATTTTTATTTGGTCTCCTGTGGTTTGTGATTATGGGAAGCATATATATGGGAGCAATAAATTATTACATAAGTGGTTCCCTGACTATACTGTGAGTGAAGTCATTACTGACACATTTAATTTGAAGGCTGACTGTAATATGGTCATTATCAATTACTTAGGTCTACTATTAGAGAAACTTCATTGCAGTTTAAAAATGTTAGATACAGTGTACATTGCATGTTATGAATTAAGAACATTTTTTGTATATTTATGAGTAGGAGTATGCCATTTAACCAAAAATTAAATCCAGCCTTTCCACCAATTTGGAATATTTGTCTTGTTTGATGTGGATTTACATCTTCTGAGGATTTTATCTAATGACTTATTGTAGTTTAGATAACTTTCTTCCTTCACTATTAAACTTATTACATCTTTCTGTTGATTCATTGGTACTGGGGATTGAACCCAGGGGTGCTGAGCCACATCTTCAACACTGTTTTTTTGTTTTTTGTTTTTAATTTTTATAAGCATCATCAAAATAAAAAAATTTAGCTAAGAAAATTTTAATACTTCTCTTTTTATCTTAGATGGGACCCACAATTCTTCTGACCTTTGGAGTTCATCAAATGGGATGAGCCAGCCTGGTTTTGGTGGAATTCTGGGGACCTCCACTTCCCACATGTCTCAGTCCAGTAGTTATGGCAGCCTTCATTCACATGATCGCTTGGTGAGCTATCACACGTGACAAGGTTGCAGCAACATCTTGTCCTCTTTATGTTTCTTTTGGATTCCAAGTATACAATTTTATTCTGCCAAAACTTCTAAAGTTTGGAATGTTTCTGGACTTATACTATTTACCATGACTTTTCAAAAAGTAAATGACCATAATAACCCTCTTGAACTAACTTATAATGCTCTTTTTGATTGGTTGTAGTAGTTGTTCAGTGTATATGCATATTATGCAGAAAATAAATTTGACCGATCATGTCTCTTTGCCCCTTTTTCTAGAGTTATCCTCCACACTCAGTTTCACCAACAGACATAAACACAAGTCTTCCACCAATGTCCAGCTTCCATCGTGGCAGCACCAGCAGTTCACCTTATGTTGCTGCCTCACACACCCCTCCCATCAATGGATCAGACAACATTCTAGGTGAGCTTTTGGGATTGGCAAAAATTCCTAAAAATCTTACAGGTGGGTTTTCAGTGAACCCCATATTATCATGTATTTTTAGTATTTAATTTAAAAGTAAAGAATCTTTTCATTTTTGTTAATGTAGAAACTAGTAAGGAATGAATTCATTTTTACTTTAGCTTATTAAGCACATGCAGAGTATTGCCTCCTTGATGGTGGTAAATGTGTGACAACAATAATGCTGAAA
This sequence comes from Callospermophilus lateralis, assembly GCF_048772815.1. NCBI lineage: Eukaryota > Metazoa > Chordata > Mammalia > Rodentia > Sciuridae > Callospermophilus > Callospermophilus lateralis. The sequence goes on from NC_135307.1 coordinate 102,058,424, forward strand.
CAGCATACTTTCCTACTAAAATTCTTAATTTGTTTCTCTTCTCAAAATATCCAGGAACTAGAGGGAATGCTGCTGGAAGCTCACAGACAGGTGACGCACTCGGAAAGGCTTTGGCATCTGTGAGTATTGGCTTTACATATTATACTGAATGGATTCTGTATTGCTAAATGCAGTGATTAGATTTTATGGACAATGAGTATTAAGTGTAGTTACAGCCATCAGCATCATTACTTATTTAGAGCTATTCTGTTTTTATCGATTCATTTCACAAAAAGTACTTTATAAGAATTTTTCCAAGATGGAAAATATTTTTTATTTATTTTTTTTAATTAATTTTTATTGTAGGTTGTTCAAAACATTACATAGTTCTTGATATATCATATTTCACACTTTGATTCAAGTGGGATATGAACTCCCATTTTTTTTTTTTTAAGTATAAATCTCTTTTTTTCTTTTTTTTTATTGTTGGTTGTTCAAAACATTACATAGTTCTTGATATATCATATTTCACACTTTAATTCAAGTGGGTTATGAACTCCCATTTTTACCCCGTATATAGATTGCAGAATCACATCAGTTGCACAACCATTGATTTACATATTGCCATTCTGGTGTCTGTTGTATTCTGCTGCCTTTCCTATCCTCTACTATCCACCCTCCCCCCTCCCCTCCCCTCCCCTCTTCTCTCTCTACCCCCTCTACTGTAATTCATTTCTCCCCCTTATATTTTTCCCCCTTTCCCCTCACTTCCTCTTGTATGTAATTTTGTATACCCCTGAGGGTCTCCTTCCATTTACATGCAGTTTCCCTTCTCTCTCCCTTTCCCTCCCACCTCTCATCCCTGTTTAATGTTCATCTTCTTCTCATGCTCTTCGTCCCTACTCTGTTCTTAGTTACTCTCCTTATATCAAAGAAGACATTTGGCATTTGTTTTTAAGGGATTGGCTAGCTTCACTTAGCATAATCTGCTCTAATGCCATCCGTTTCCCTCCAAATTCTATGATTTTGTCATTTTTTAATGCAGAGTAATACTCCATTGTGTATAAATGCCACATTTTTTTTATCCATTCGTCTATTGAAGGGCATCTAGGTTGGTTCCACAGTCTTGCTATTGTGAATTGTGCTGCTATGAACATGGATGCAGCAGTGTCCCTATAGTGTGCTCTTTTTAGGTCTTTAGGGAATAGACCGAGTAGGGGAATAGCTGGATCAAATGGTGGTTCCATTCCGAGCTTTCCAAGAAATCTCCATACTGCTTTCCAAATTGGCCGCACCAATTTGCAGTCCCACCAGCAATGTACAAGAGTACCCTTTTCCCCACATCCTGGCCAGCACTTGTTGTTGTTTGAGTTCCTAATGGCTGCCAATCTTGGAAAATATTTTATATATATATATATATATATATATATATATATATATATATATATATATTTTTTTTTTTTTAAAGAGAGAGTGAGAGAGAGAGAGAGATAATTTTTTAATATTTATTTTTTAGTTTTCAGCGGACACAACATCTTTGTTTGTATGTGGTGCTGAGGATCGAACCCAGGCGGCACGCATGCCAGGCGAGCGCGCTACCACTTGAGCCACATCCCCAGCCCCTATTTTTTGTATTTTTGATGTGGGAGGAGCACTAGGGATTGAACCTAGAAACCCTTAACCACTAAGCCACATTATTTTTTGAGACAGGTTTTCACTAAATTGCTAAGGTCCTCACTAAGTTGCTGAGACTGACTTTGAACCTATGATCCTCCTACCTCAGCTTCCCAAACTACAGGTGTGTGTCACTGCACCTGCCTATCTATATTTTTTAAAACGAAAATAAAAATCAGCCATAGCTGAGTGATTCAAAAGTTAGGAAATGAGAGCCTTTTTTAAAAAGCCAGATTTATTGAAGAACTCATGCTAAAAGAAGTAAAAATAATAAAACTGATTCAAAGGGAATTTATAGTTTTTTGGCCCATCCCACCCCATTTCACCTCTAGTACTAGTCATGCTAAGCAAGCACTCTATCACAGGGCTACCTCCCAGCCCTGTAGTATTTTCTTGATCAATACATTTATCAGTTTAGTAAAAAAGCAATAGTTACATTTTAATATCTGACTCTGAAATCATTATGAGAAGTGAGAGCATTTATCAGTAATCCATAAAGGTTCTAGAACTAATTATTCAAAAGAGGTATTCTACTTTATACTTTGTTAAATTTCTCCTTAGGCACTTTTTTCTCTTCCTTTTTTTCTTTTGAGCAGTATCTTTCTATAACCCACACAATTGTCCTATATTTTCTGTGCAGTGCAATTAACTCTTCAAACATATTTGTTGCTGTTCATGGGGAAGGTAGAGTACTTTAATATATGAGTAGTAGGAAGCAACTGTTGAACATTTAAAGAGGTAAACCTCTTTGGGTTGTTCCTGTAAATTAGCCTTTCTCTATAGCTAAGTTCAAGCTTCTTGAGAAATTAAACAAGTTAAATTTATCTGCTAGATAGTGAAACCCCACTCAAAATGGCTGCAGTAAATATTTCCTGAGTTCAATCTTGGATCATTTGTAATAATAGCATGATAATAACAAAACCCACAAAAAATTATCAGCTATAATTTGATTGTTCTTTAGGTGCCTGGCACTATACTAAGCATTTACATGCTTTGTTTTATTTAATCCTCAAGAAAACCCTTCAAGGTTGGCATTATTATCCCTATGTTACAGATGAGAAACTAAGGTTTAAAAGGTTAAGTAACTTGAGCCCAGAAAGATTAAGTAGCTTGCTCTAGGGATCACAAAGCTAGTAAGGGTAGACTCATATACATTAGAACCCTGATCTGACTAGGTTTCCTAACTACTGCTGTGTATGTCCAGGAGCAGTAGTGCTACAGTGACTGAGTCTTAGAGAGGTAAGAGTGAATATTATAGAGAATTGTCCCAATTTTTTCTGAATTTATTCCCACCATAAAAATGTATATTATTCTGTAGTATTAAAGATAAGGGTTTCCCAGGTGTTTGATTGGCTTGTTATATTCCAGTAAGATAGTTCACATGTAAGAAGAAGACAAATAACAGGGTTGGGGATTTAGCTCAGCTCAGTAACAGAGTGCTTCCCTGGCATATGCAAGGCCCTGGGTTTGTTCTTGGATCATACCCTGTGGGGATAAAAAGAGGACAAATAAAATTTGAACTTTTAATATTAAGCAAACTTTAAAAATACAATGTACATTTTGACACCCCCACACACCCACAGGGTTTTTGTTTGTTTGGTTTGGGGTTTTTTTTTTTTTCTTTTTTTCTTTATTTTTATTTGTTTTAATTAGTTACTGGTTTTGGTTTTTGAAACAAAAAGTCTATGAAGAAACCTTGCCATAAAATCAGGCAAGAATTTTTGATGTTCTTAGTGGCCCTTCAGTCTCATTTTTAGTTACCCTTCAAGTCCTTGAACATCTTCTTAAAGTGTGAACAACACACTAGCCAAACCATTTGAGAAAGAAAATCCAAAGTCTCTGTGTAGAAGCTCGGGAAAAAATGTTTAATCTAGTTAGTGGGTGGGCTTTGGTTGTCATGGAAACTGAGCTGTGTCATCCTGTGTTGTTACTAGGCAGGAGCAGTCAGGTCATTCCATAAATCATTTCTGTCATAGCTGACGGTGATGCATTCCATCTGCTCCATCACTACATGCCATAGTCTACACACTTCATATCCCTTCCTTCAGTCCATCTGCTACCTCCTTCCCCACGTCCAGACCCCTCCCAAATACATTCTTTCTGTAACTTCCTCCACAGACTCACATTCACTTTAATACATGTTTAGTACTCAAAATGTACTGAAAAAACAAAAACATTACATTGTCTGGGGATAGAAAGGATTAGAACAGATGAGAAGAGGAATTTAATGAGGATTACATTTGAGAATCTAACATGCACATCAGAATTTTATGTTAAATATTACAGATCTTTGGAAATGGTGACCATGACTATTTTGAAACTTTTCAAGTTCTTTAGAATGTAACAGTTTTAGCATGGCACCTAGTTTTAGGGGAAATAACACTGAGCAGTTGCCACTGGAAGTTAATTCTAGTTCTCCAATTGTCTGATGTATGTCTTAGAAGGTCTTTCATGTGTGAAACATCAGAGGGTACCACCTTTGTTCTTCAGTTTAGGTATTAAAGAGCTTGCAGAATACTGTGTGATTAAACATGTAAGGCTAGATAATGCATTTGCAAAGGTTCCTTTATTTTAGGTTTAAGCCTGGATAATTGTGGTCTTAATCTCAGGATAGCAAAAAAGAGAATTGTACATGAAAGTATTTACACAAAGTTCCCAAAGCCCTGTGGATTATGCATTAGTTTAGATAATAAACTAGGGTAGATAGAAGGGAAGGAAAATCTGTGTATTCGTGCCATTTCTAATGTGTTTCCCTGAACATTTGCCAGACAATAACCCTTTAAGATTGTGCCCATGGAGAGTTATATAGAGCAAGAAACATCTGGTTTATTTCAGTGCCTAATACCATATCAAAACACTTGGTCTTTAATTTAGAGGAGATCAAACAAGAGGACTGTTTAACTTTGTTGATTATATCAGACTTCTTTGTGATAATTTATGTTTTGATTTCTACCTCAGAGCAAGAGAGGGGGAAAGTGTGTGGGGTGTGTGTGTGTGTGTGTGTGTGTGTATGTGTGTGTGTTTTAATCTGGATAGTTAAATGGTCAGTAGTCTCTAACAAAAGAAAAGAAAATTCCTGGAAGTTGACGTTTAAAAGTAATTCATGAAATAAGTTTCTTTGTTCCTTAGACTCAATAACATTAGCATAATAAAGATTAACTGAAATGTGCACTGTAGTGTTTAAAAAATTGGGCTCACAATTTCAGGGTTGGGCCTGGGCGCTCTCCATTGTTTCCTTTTTGTCCAAGGCCCTTTTCATTAGCTCCTGGCTTATTGGCACCCTGCTGATTGGAATGGACCATGACTGATAGGAGGAGGAGCCTCATTTGTTGCAGTAAAATGAGGCATATTACCGTTTAAGCCTGGCAGAAGGTATTGAGAGTTATTCATCATTGGTCACTTAACAGTATGAGGACCATGGACTGCATGCAGAATGAGTTCTTACTTTTGTGTTTATGCTGGAGACTCTAAATCACTCCCTCTCTCATTTTGATGTTACTGACTTTTTCTTCTTTTTTCTCTTCAAACACCAATGTTAGAGTCCTGTAAGGCCAGAAAATACGAAACAAAATATATTCTTAATTTAGGATGCACTTTGCCAAATAAAGCCTGGTGTTTAGAATTTCTGAAAGTAGCACAACAATTTTTATAGAATAAGTATAATTTGTTTGTATTTGGTAATACAGTAAACCTGCACAGATAGTTTAGTGAGAAGATATGTGATCCAAATGTTGTGTTATACCTTTTTAAGGTTTTCTTGCTCCTCTTCTCCCTGCATATTCTTTTGAAAGTTAAAAAGATAGGAAAAATCCTCCAACTTGCCAGCCTTTTTCCTTCTATAAGTTCAGGAAAAATCAACAATAGTTCTCTCTTATCACTTTAATTGGTGAAGTAGAACAAGCAAATGTGACAGGGGAAGGGAAAATGGCTTTTATTATATAAATGGAGAAGCTGCTGTGGGGAAGAAATACCAGAAGGGATATGTTTTCATACTTGATACATTTTTGTTACCACTTCTCCTGTTTATACAGGGAATTTTTTAAAACTCCTACTTATACAGTGATTTTTAAACCTCTTTTACATATAAGATCAGCACATTTTGCTAAATCACTTTAAGGTAATGATCTTACATGACTTTACACTACAATCTCTGCCTTCTCTGACATAATAGGGGGTGCAGCTAATTCTTGACCTGCATGAGCATCTTGGCATGTAAGGGCAGAGTTCTCAGGGAAAATAAGTGTTGACAGTCCATTTATACCCTGAGCAGCCCCTATCTATCTAATAATGTGATATGGACAGTCTATTATTTTAGCATTAATTTCTAGACGTAGTGGAACCCTCACCACCACCTCACCATTAAAACTGTTACCATAAAACTGATTTGAGAGTTAGGGATATAGTTCAGTGGTGGAATACTTGCCTACTCGGTTCAAGACCCCACCACAAAAAAAAAACAAGCAAAACCTGATTCAAAATAAAGTAATCTATATAACAAAGCTCTTTTTCTTCATTTGGTATTTCTGTCACTGCTCCCCATTAAATAAATACTAAGACAAATGCTAGCATTTGAGGAGTCCTGCTTTTTATCAGTAAGTGTTATAACAAATTTCATGTGCACAATTTTATCATTCAGATTTTTTAAAAAACATTGAGAGCCTACTTACACAAGACACTGGCAGGCAGTGATTGATTCAGTGTTGAACTTTATAAGTTCTCTGCCTCTGAGATAATAAAGGAGGTAAAAATGACATGGAAATGGGGAAGTGACATTTGAGCTAAGCTTTGAGGTAGTGTGGAATTCCACCAAGGAGAAGTTAAGAAATAGACTTTCTGAAAGTAGAACAAGCTATGTTCAGAAAATGAAAAACAATATTTTGTTTGGATAATGGAGTATGTAAGTTTATAAGTAGATTACGGAGTAGAAAAATATTTTTGTGACCAGATTATGACATCAAATGTTATTTTGTACGCAACAGGAAGCATGGGATTTGGTAGTTCAAAACTGTGTTCCAAGGCTGGGGCTGTAGCTCAGCGGTAGTACACTTGCCTGGCATGTGTGAGGCACTGGATTCGATTCTCAGCACCACATATAAATACATAAATAAATAAATGCCTATCAACAACTTAAAAATGTTTGTTTTTTTTTTTTAAAAAAAACTATGTTCAAGGACAGTAGCTTAATATATATGGGATAAAAAGAGGAGTTACTAGAAAAATAAAGACATCCCACTTGAGGGCTAAAAACCAACAAGTCAGGCTAGTTTACATGAAACTAAAACTTTTCTCCCTCTTCATCTACCCGAGTCAATGTTATCAGCTCTTCCCTCGCTTGCCAATATTACCACTCAGGATGTTTCCTAAACCATTATTGCTAATTAAAGGTATAATTACATGAATTGTTTGTTTGTTTGTTTTACTGGGGATTGAACCCAGAGGTACTTAACCACTGGGCCACATCTCCAGCCCTTTTTATATATTATTTAAAGACAGGGTCTTGCAAAGTTGCTGAGGCTGGCTTTGAACTCATGATCTTCCTGCCTCAGCCTCCTGAGCCACTGGGATTGTAGGCATGCACTGACATACCTAGCTAATTATGTGAATCTTAAGACATATTTTTGTTGGCATGTGTGACCTTACCTAATTTACTTATGTGATTGAAATAATTAGTTTATATATGTGGAGCCACTAGGAACCAAAATGTGGCTGGTAGCTAATTTTCATGTATGTCCTGTAAATTTTTTGCAAAGTAACAATTTTAAATAACAGCTTTTTTTCTGGTGTTGCTGGGAATGGAACCACTGAGCTATGGAATCACTCAGCCCTAACAACATTAAGACCAACAGTATTGACCTTATACTAATTCCTTAAAGCCTCCAAAAGCTTCTTGAATTCTTTTTCATAGTTTTGCTTTTCCAAAATGGCTTTTTAACTTGAGTATACAACTTCCTGATCTGGCTATATGAGAGACTTGTTTACAGACTTTTTTTAAAATTTTTTTTTTTATTCTAATTTGTTATATATGACAGCATACTACATTACAATTCATATTACACATATAGAGCACATTTTTTAATATCTCTGGTGGTATACAAAGTATATTCACACCATTCTTGTCTTCATACATGTACTTAGGGAAATGATGTCCATCTCATTCCACCATCTTTTTTTACACCCCTTGCCCTCTCCCTTCCCCTCTATGAGACTCTCCCTGCCCTTGCCTACTCCTTAAGACTAAGAAAACTTGGAATGGAACCACCATTTGACCCCGTTTGTCTCATCTTCCCATGCTCCCTCTCCCAACCCCACTATGAATCAGCCTCCTTATATCAGAGAAAACATTTGGCATTTGGTTTTTAGGGATTGGCTAACTTCACTTAGCATTTTCTTCTCTAACTCTGTCCATTTACCTGCAAATGTCATGATTTTATTCTCTTTTGTTACTGAGTAATATTCCATTGTGTATATGTGCCACATTTTTCTTATCCATTCATCTACTGACAGGCATCTAGGTTAGTTCCACAGTTTAGCTATTGTGAATTGTGCTGCAATAAACATCGATGTGCCTGTGTCCCTGTTTAAAGTGTTAAGTGCTGAAGTGCAAAAATGTTTTATTATGCATTTTGTAAGAATAATATTGTCCAGCATCACAAAGGGGATACTAAGAACTTTATGAGAAGAAGCTGAAAGCCTGGGTTTCCTGGGGTCCTAACATAGATAGAGATAAAGGACACCTGAGAACAGGCTTTGTAGTGCCCAGGTCTTGTTGTGAAGCTTAGTCTTTTTTTTTTTTTTTTTTTAATTTCTTTATTTTAATTAGGTATATATGACAACAGAATGCATTTCAATTCATTGTACACAATTGCAGCACAACTTTACATTTCTGTGGTTGTACATGATGTAGTGTCATACCATATGTGCAGTCATACATGTACCTAGGGCAATGATGTCTCATTCCACCATCTTTCCTGCCTCCACATTCCCTCCCTCCCCCACCCTCTCCTTTGCACAAAGTTTCTCCATTTTTCCCATGCCTCCCCCATCCTCGTTATGGATCAGCATCCACTTATCAGAGAGAACATTCGGCCTTTGGTTTTTTGGGATTGGCTTACTTCACTTAGCATGATATTCTCCAACTTTATCTATTTACCTGCAAATGTCATGATTTTATTCTCTTTTAATGCTGAGTAGTATTCCATTGTGTATATATACCACATTTTCTTTATCCATTCATCTATTGAAGGACATCTAGGTTGCTTTCACAGTTTAGCTATTGTGAATTGAGCTGCTATGAACATTGATGTAGTTATGTTACTATAGTATGCTGTTTTTAAGTCCTTTGGGTATAGACCGAGGAGTGGTATAGCTGGGTAAAATGGTGGTTCCATTCCAAGTTTTCAAAGGGTGAGGCTTAGTCTTAAGGAGTAGGCAAGGGCAAGGAGAGTCTTTCCAATGGTCCCCATTTTCACTTTTACCAATGGGAATCTAAAAACTGGAATTAGGGGAGTTCTATCCCAGCACTTATCCTTCTAGGCCTCAAGTTTTATTGTAACAATGATGGAGCTGGAGAAATTCTCAACAGCTCCTTCCAGCTTACACCACCCTACAATTTTGAGTTAGTGTTTTAAAAATAGTCCCATAACTTTTATTTGGCATTGACTTTTGATTCTCAGAACATTCACTTTTTGCAACTTCCTGGCTTTGGTCAAAAACACCTTTTACTCCTTGACTTCTTCCCATCACAAAACTAAGTAAATACACTAAAAATCATCTACACCATATTCCTCTAAATAATGAGGGGAAATAAGGAAAGGTGCTTACATTTCCCTGGACTTAGAAAGCTATGGAAAAACCTGCACTGGTGCTGGGGAATGAAATAGACAAAAATTATATTATTATGTTGTATGCATGTACAACTATGTAACAATGAATCCCATTATTATGTCTGATTATAATGTACAAAAATTATATTATTATGTTGTATGCATGTACAACTGTGTAACAATGAATCCCATTATTATGTCTGATTATAATGTATCAATAAGACTTTTTTAAAATAATGATAAAAGGAATATTTCCCAGGAGGACCTCTTAGGGGCCCTTGAATGAATTAAAGGGACTTTTTTAGGACTATAGGGGATTGAACCCATGGGTACACTGAGCTATATCCCTAGCCCTTTTTATTTTAGTTCTATTATTTGGAGACAGTATCTCACTAAATTGCTGGGCTAAAACTTGGAATCTTCCTGCCTCAGTCTCTCTAGTCTCCGGATACAGGTGTACACCACCATCCACCAAATTAACGAGTTAATCCAAGTTCACCTAATTAACGAGTAAATTAATTTACTCGTTAATTAGGTGAACTTGAACGACTCTCCTACATTATTTTTGGCAATATGAAAAGTATGTAAAGTATAGAAACAACATTTTTAGCCAGAATACCAAAATTTATGCATTCAGGTATATTATTCTCTTCAAATAGATCTGTAGGGAAGTCAAGTTCTAAAATCATTTGGAGAACACATTTTTGACCCAGTGGGTATTTTTTTTTTTTAACTTTCTCCAAGGGTGGCATTGTATACTTTGGAAGTAAGTTTAATTTTTTTTAACATTTGGAGCTAAAATTGGCAAAAATATGGTTGATCAAATTAGTACCTTTTAAAGGAGAGGTAAGGAGTAACTAAGAAATATTTTTCTTCAGTTGTTTTTTTTTAAACTTTTTAAAAACCATTTCTTTCTCTTTTTTTTTCCTTTCATTTTCTCTCTATTGTGTGTGTGTGTGTGTTGCTGAGGATTGAACCCAGCACCTTGCACATACTAGGCAGGCAAGCACTTAAAGATCATTTCAAAAAATGAGTTAATTCATTTAGATAGCGTATTCTAACAGTTAGAAATTTTTAACTGTTTTCAACTAGAATAATAAAGAAGCATATCTATTCTATTCTTATCATATTAGAATATATATGATTTTTTTATCTAAGTTTTAAAATGGAGGCTACTGTGCTCTTCATGTAACAAAAAAGTCTTAAGAGTGATGGAAAACCTTTTCACTATAAGTATTAGGGGTAACACCTTAGATTGGAAAAATAAATTTATGTAAATAGATTTATATATTTGCTATTGTGAAATATTGATGTATGTGTATCTCTTGTTTTCTGCTTAGATTTATTCTCCTGATCATACCAGCAGTAGTTTTCCATCAAACCCATCAACACCGGTTGGATCACCTTCACCTCTTACAGGTAGGCTTTTCTTTTATCTACTTCATAACATGGTATAGGTTTACTTGGAAATATTTCACAGGCACTTTTTAGTAATATTTATTTAAAAAATCACCTAAATTTTGGCCAGGCTCAGTGGCGCATGCCTGTAATCCCAGCAGCTCTAGAGGCTGAGGCAAGAGAATTGCAGGTTCAAAGCCAGTCTTAGCAGAAGCAAGGGACTAAGCAACTCAGTGAGACCCTGTCTCTAAATAAAATACAAAATAGAGCTAGGGATTTGGCTCAGTGGTCGAGCGAATGCCTGAGTTCAATCCCTGATCTGCCCCCCACCTCCAAAATCATCTAAATTTTGACTATAAGAAAGCATCTATGGGGGCTGGAGTTGTGGCCCAGTGGTAGACCACTTGCCTAGCATGTGCAAGACCCTGGGTTCAATCCTCAGGACCACATAAAAATAAATAAATAAAATAAAGGTGTTTTTAAAAAAACTATTTAAAAAAGAAAAGAAAACATCTAAACATAGGCTTACTCAGTGGTAGAGTATTTGCCTGTCATGTGCAAAGTCCTGGATTTGAGCCCTAGTATGACAGGGAAAAGGGGACATCTAATAGAAGCTTTCTCTGGAGTTCACATTGGAGAATATTGAAATATTTGTTAGTTTTGAATTATTTATGAATATCTTCTGAGATTCTTAATATAATTTGTTGATAATTTCTAATAATTGTTGTGGTACTAGAATAAAAATTAAGGTGGGAAATTGGAGTGAAGGTAAAATACAAAAGAACTACACCAAAAATTTTTATGAGATAGCATAGACAATTTTAAAAATAACCTATTTAGAAGTACAAAGGCTAAGAATGTAGCTTAATGATGGAATGTTGTGCTTAAGGTTCATGAGGCCCTGGGTTCTATCCCTAGTATCACCAGAAACAATTAAATAAAAGCACATTGTGACCTCTTTTTTCATTGTTCTACACCTTTACCATGTACCATGTGTAAGACTCATTTATAGATGAATAACTTTATGTAGGTATTTTGTCTTTATTTTTGGGTTCACTACGTTATTATTTCACATGTATACATACATACATATATACACACATATAAAAATGAATTCCTGGGGATGATTCTGTTTTTCTACTAAAAAAAAGAACTCAGTGAATGTGACTCAATATTGTTAGTGGTTCAAATTTGCTTTTTCACATTAATTTTGACAAGTTCTAGATATTACCCTGTGGTATCAGTTTATTGAGACACAGTTGTAAATGGGAATTTTTTTTTTTTTTACTTACTAGGAATAAATAAATAAAAGTACATGAAAATGTTAAGTATCTGTTAAACTGTAATGTAAAAACCTGGCTGGGGATGTGGCTCAAGCGGTAGCACGCTCGACTGGCATGCGCTGGGTGCTGGGTTCGATCCTCAACATCACATAAAAATAAAATAAAGATATTGTGTCCACCTAAAACTAACTAACTAAATAAATATTTTTTTAAAAAAACTGGTCTATATTTTTCTAAAGAGTGTTTGGCAAAAATCTTTGCTAAAGAAAATATATTTTAGTTTGTTTTGAAGAAAAGACATTATTAGGCAACTGGATAAGATTGCCATATTCCTCCAACAACAGCTGACCTCAGAAATGACTGTTTAGGAAAACAGAATCCAGCCATTAGTTAAGTCCAAGTGGTTTTGTTTTTTCTATGTTGCTGTTAAGCCTTTTTACATTGTGCAGTGTTTCTGGAAATCCGGACTTTTACTATCACCTGTGCTTTGTGTATTTGCCTTGTGGTTCTGCTTAGAAGCATTCCAGTGTGGAGATGATGAACTGCTGGCAGCTGCTCCCAGCTATTAGCAGGTTCTACTACTTTCTCAGACACTGTGGCTTCAGCTGTCTAGTAAAAGTTGAACAGCTGTTCCCCACATAGACAAGACTATGAAAGACCCGTTGACTTGAAGTTGTTGTTTAACAGAGCTGAAATTACAGGAAGAATGATGTAACTTTAGCCCTGCTCACCCTCTTGGCACACTTTTGCTAAAATTATCAGTGTCATGTTTACCATAACCTATTTCACTTTCCCATCTGAGACATCTGTGTCTGCCCTCACTGTACATTCCCACTGCCTCTCCTTTACCTAATAAGACAGTTACCAAAGTATCTTTTAGTTTTAATTAGCATTGGAGAGAAAGGCCATAGTGGAGCTCAGCAACTGTGAAGGCACATCAGTGAAATGGAGAATCAGAAGCTTCAACTCTTTCTTTGTTTTTGTTTGTTTGTTTTTGTACCAGGGATTGAACCCAGGGACACTTAACCACTGAGGCACATCCCTAACCTTTTTATTTTTTATTTTGAGACAGGGTCTCAGTAAGTTGCATAGGACCTCCCTAAGTTGCTGAGGCTGACTTCAGCCTCTTGAATTGCTGGGATTGCAGGCCTATGCCACCACCCCCAGCAACTTCAGCATTTTTCCAAAGGGGGAAAAAATGGGTCTCAAGTAAAAATCACATTTCTCATCCATCTTTATTTGATGTTTATTGGATGATATTCTTTTTTTCCCCTATAATTCAGTTGAGTAATGAAAATGTAGACTGTTGAATTACAATCAAAGGGAAAAAGAGAAGGAGCAAAGCAGTGCTTCTATTTAATGTAAGGAAAATTATTTTTGTATTTTGTGTGGCAATGACCTGTTATTTAAAGTAAAAACTCCTACCCACTATGTGCTCTCTACACTTTCCCTATACTTTATGCCTGAATGTTAGTCATATGCACATTCTCACAGAGAGAGCTTCTATTCAATATATGGAATTTATTTTGGGTCTTGTGTGGCAATGACCTGTTATCTAAAATAAAAACTCCTACCCACTATGTGCTCTCTAACTTGCCCTATTCTTTATGACTGAGCATTAGTCATATGCACACTCACACATAGGCAACTTCTAAGGCAGTCAGTCATTCTTAAATCCCCTTCGTTTTCCTCTAGAATTTTTATAAGCCATTTCTACATAGAGAGTGCTTTTGAGAAAACATCTGAGATATTGTATCACTTAGAATGCTTTAAGATGAAAGAAAAAGAAGTTCTTTTCTCAGCTAGCTTGAACAATAAGAATTTTATTATCTCATGTGGCAAGAAGCCCATAGCAGGCAAGGTCCTGGCCTTGTATGTCAGACCTGCTCTACTTCTTAGCATTTCTCTCTCAGGTTTAATGTAAGACAGCAAATCAGGGTACTGTAGACAAACATAACAGGATCCAGTAAAAGAAAAGGAGCTGTCTCTTCCTTGTCCTTAAGAAACCCTTTCCAGAAGCCTCTTGAGGAGGTTCCCCCTCCTGTCTCATGGGCTAGCACTGGGCCTAACATAGTTACTTGCAAAGAAATGGAACTACCATGTTCATTTTAGGTTATCAGGATTTAGCCCCAAAGCTAGGAATAAAATTATTCTCTCCTTGGTTTATACTAAAAAAGGAAAGGCCCACCTTCCTACTCCCTTGTGAACAAAATCAGACCTCTGGGTGCAAGGTAGAAGAGAGGAATGGTTGTGTCGACTCTTGACATACTTGGTGTTGAATGAGTTGCGTGACTTGTTTTCAGTCTAGTTGAAAAAGTAAAAAAGAGCCACAGAGTTCACTCTAACTGCATGGTCGGGATAGGTTTCATGAGGAAGAGTAGGATTTTAAAAGGAGAAGAAGGACTGTTTCTAGCTTAAAGGAAAGAGCTCAACAAAGGATCTAGATGTGAGAAAGTGTATGAACTGTTTTTGCAGAGTCATCAGGTAAGGCATTGAGAGGGAAAAGCTGGCTGGGGCCAGGCTGTGGAAAGCAGAGCACTGGATGCTACCTCAAAGGATAGCATTATTCAGTCTTTTCCAAGAATCTTACTGAAGTTTGAGTTTAGGGTAAGATTACAAAGAGAAACAACCAACAAAAAAAGAAAAAAGTATGAAAAGTGGTCATATGAATTTTCTCAACCACACAAAATGTTGATTTCTATTCCCTAAGTTTACTAAATAATTGTAGTAGCTGAAAAACTTACTAAGTCCTACTTGAAGCAAGAGCAGATCAGAAATACTGAGTGCTTTTTAGATTTATTGATCAGAGTCTTTCCAGATTTTCAGCCAAATAATTCAACTATTTTATCCTATTTACCCAGCTAGCTTCTTTTCTGTAAAGTTTGATAAACTTTAATATCAAGTAGATTTATTATAATTTTTCTAGAATAAGAGCTAGCTTTTTTAAAGTGGTAGACAGTAAAAAGCCCAAGCAATTACAGAAAGTGTTCCCTACATAGAATAGTTCTCACCTAATGAAGGAAGCAGAACCCCAACGCTTTACTTCCTGACACCAAGTGAGAAGGAAGGGAGGCAGTACACTTTCTGAGTCAACCCTGAGAATTCCAGCCTTCACATTTTTCTTTTTTCCATGTTCTTGTATTAACACTACAGTTGATGATTGCAATCTAGAGACAGCAGTGTGATTCTAACTTTAATCTGAATGTTTTATTCACACACAAATGAAGCTGTAGTGTCAAAAGCATGTTTAGCATTATGATCTGTGTCCAGAATATTTTTTTTTTCATTTAATGCATGGTAAAGCTACCATCAGAGTTGACAGAAATAACTCATTAATAGAAAGACCTTTAGGCTTATGAAGTACTTTCATGTCTCTCTTTTTTTAATATATATTTTTTTAGTTGTAGATGGACACAATATCTTTTGTTTATTTTGGTGTGGTGCTGAGGATCAAACCCAATGCCTCACACATGCGAGGCAAGCGCTCTGCCGCTGAGCTACATCCCCGGCCCTCATATCTCTTAATATCAGCTTTGTGAGGCAGATTAAAAACAAACCCAAAAATCTATGTGTTCCTATTTTGTAACTCAGAGCTCACAAGATTACTTGATACTACATATCAACCAGATTACAGGTCAACTAATTCCCAATATCCACTAAACTTCTGTTCTCCCTTTCTTTAGTTTTACCAACCATGGTATTGACTTCTACTGAGCTAATTCTAAGCATCCAATCATCCCAATTGCATGAAATTTTAAAATAACAAAGTGGAGTTACAGGAGCTCTGTCCATGAAATAAATTTAGCTTGGGATTTATATGAAGTTCAAATAGATATCAGCTGCCCCTCAGTACTGGGGATTGAGTCCAGGGCCTTATGCATCCTGTGTGAGCCCTCTACCACTGAGCTACATCCTCCCCACCACCACCACATTTTTTCATTTGTTTAGTTTGGTTTTGTTTTTTGTGTGACAAGGTTTCAGTAAACTAAGTTATCCTATCTGGCTGGCCTCAAACTTGCGATCTCCTGCCTTAGACTTCAAGTAGCTAGGATCACAGGCATGTGCCACCACGACCAGATCAAACATATATCACTAATTCAACACTGTTAGTTGTTTACTAAGTGTATAATAAAGGGCAATCTAATCTATAATAATAGCAAAATAGATTTAAGTATGTGTGTATTTTTTCTAATTGAATGAATTGTATAGTTTTTTCATAGCACCATCAAAAATGTATGAAGTTGGGCTGGGGATGTGGCTCAAGCGGTAGCACTCGCCTGGCATGGTGGGGTGCTGGGATTGATCCTCAGCACCACATAAAAATAAAATAAAGATGTTGTGTCCACTGAAAACTAAAATATTAAATTCTCTCTCTCTAAAAAAAAAAAATGTATAAAGCTAAGGCTGGGGTAGAGCTCAGTGGTGAAACACTTAGCTAACATGTAGGAGGTCCTGGGTTTGACACCACAAAAGATAGGGGCAGTGATGAATGTTGATTATTTCTTATCTAAGTTAGTGTAAATATCTGATTTCTTAACACTAAACTAATGAAGAACCACAAAAACTGCCTGTTTTACAGAGCATCTATATGCATACTAATGATTCTGAGGTGCTTAAATATAATAAAACTTGTTGATATTTCCTACAAATTAAGTAATTTGATGGTCCAGCTCCTGCCTGTCAACTTCCTTGATCACCCAAGGGGGGATTGAGAGAATAGTGGAGCAAAATAATTAAAAAGTAAAATATTATGAATGTTGAAGTTTTCTTTTCAGTAATTTAGGGGCTTCATAAATAGATTATCATAGCCACCTAAAATTCATAATTCTGCATCAGTTTTTGGTAAATCCTAATATACTGAAATTGTGATAAAATAAGCCCACAAGTTTATTTCAGTGATCATCCATAATTTTGGGGGGGGGGTGTTGGGGGGGGCGTTGGTACTAGGGATTGAACTCAGAGACACTCTACCTCTGAGCCACATCCCCAGCCCTATTTTGTATTTTAGAAACGTGGTCTCACTGACATGCTTAGTGCCTCATCACTGCTGAGGCTGGCTTTGAGCTTACAATCCTCCTGTCTCAGCCTCCCAAGCCACTGTGATTACAGGCGTGTGCCACTGGGTCCAGGCTATTATCCATAATTTGTATAGTTGGTTACATTTGTTTGTCTTGTATGAAGCCTTTTATGGTCCTCAAAAATAATTTGTTTATAAGTTTTAAAAAAATGTCAAAGGACATAATGATATATCTTTTTTCCCTAAGGTTTTAGTATTGAAATTTTATTTATATGATCATAACATATGTGTTATAATTAATTGTAAAATCTAATCAGATTATTAAGAATCTTTGTATTCAACTTTTCAAATTGCAAAATTTGTGAGATTGATGGGAATGCAATTATTGGTTATTGAGTAAATAAAGGTTCTGTTCAGCTAAAATGAATGTAATAGTTTTAGTTTACTTTTTTTCTAAAATAGCAAATAAGTTGTGGTGTTTATCCTTAGCTTTATAAATATGGAAAATGGACCTACAACAACAGACTCTTTGGATCACAATTTAAACATCACTTAGCAATACACAAGGCAAATTAAATAAACCTTTTAACCTCCAATTTTAGATTTCTAATGCAATTTAGGTTGTCACTGAAGCATGTAAAAAGAAGAATAATACACATTTAATTGAATAGTCTTTATTATTTTCAGTAAATAACTTATTTTCAAGTGAACAACCATTAAATAGTGAAGACTTTTGACCAATTGTTTTGTCTTTTTCTTCTTAAAGCTATTTTGGAAGACTATTAAAATATTGCATTCTGCTCAGTAAATGGATGAATTTTTTTTATTTTATTTTTCTTATGGCATTTTCCTTTTATTTTTGATGCTAGGGATCAAACCCAGGGCCTTGTGCATGTGAGGCAAAGTGTTTCATTTTTTATGAACTTAAACCCTTTCTATATTGTTTTTTATTATATTTTTACTTTCCTAACATTGAAAAATTAGCAACATTTTTTAAAGTTTTTATATAATGGTATTTTCCAAATTAAATAATGTATTTTGTATAGACTGTGTTGGGAAATTTTTAAACAGATAATCCCAAATGCAGTTGCAGTTATTTGAAATTTGTTAATCCATGCATTGCTAAAGGCACTATCAGTTAATATTTCACTTTGTAAAGCAAATTTGACCTTTTTAATTAAAGATCATAAATATGTGCATACCCTTTAATTCAGAAATGCTACTTATCTTGAAAACATCTCTCTTCCCTATCTTGAACTAGGAATAAAAACAGTAATATATAAAGTATAATTTTTTTCCATCTCCTTACATTGTTGTAATTATAATGAAAGATTTTTTTTTTTTAATTGGGGCATATGAGTAGCCAATTCTGTACTGAAAGTTGAAAAAAAAATTCATGTAAATTTACTTACATTTATGGAGTGTCCTTACTCTGTCCTTTAAAACATTATCGAGATAGCTGAGTTAACCCACACTTTTGGGTTCTTTTGGATTTTAACAGGTACCAGTCAGTGGCCCAGACCTGGAGGGCAAGCTCCTTCATCCCCAAGCTACGAAAACTCACTCCACTCCCTGGTAAGAGCCTCTTACAAGTCATTACAGGTCTTACAGGATTTTAGCTATAGTTTGGAAGGATTTTTGGTTTTGTTTGTTTTAATAAATCTTGTGTAACAATGAAGAAACAGTAGGATAGCATTACACACGAATTCTTTGCTAACAAATGGCCTGATTTAGTTGAACAATATGACACATTGGGTGTGCCTTTACCATCTGTTCTTTGGGACATCAGGCTTCTGGTGTCAGGACAGCTGGTGTTAAGATAGTATTGTAAAATTTTTATTTCTTTGACAAATCTAGGGCTTCATTTTTCTATGCTTTTATGTTTCCACATCAGAGGAAACTTTGAAAAAAAGAAGTAAAAGTAAGAAAATGAAATCCAGCAATGCAAAATTGTGTAATGCTGTGTATACATTATGTTTATGTTAAATTTTTTAAGTGAATGTCAATTATTTTTGTCATGAAATATTATTTCTCACATTTTCTTGTAACAAAGATTGTATTGTGCAAATCATACAAGCAAAACACTGTTTACTCATAAAAAAAAATAGGAACCTCCTAATTAACTAAGGGTGAAGAATTTGTGGTAGAATGTTAACCGCTGTTGCTTTTGTATGCTTACGTTTATAACCCAGAATTGCAAAGTATCATAAAAACAAAATAAGGATGATCTGATCAAATGCTAAGTCATGCTATCATTCAATAATTTCAGCTTGCAAATAGAAGTGTTCTTTTTCTGTGACTAACCAGAACAGTTTAAATTGAGGGAAAGTTTTCTTCTCACATATTTTGCAAGCAAATAGAAGCAACATGTGCTGTTTAGATGCTAACCTTGTAACTTCCCTGTTAAATTCCAGCCTTCTCATACTTTAATACAAGTAGATCTCTCAGGCTCCATATTAACTTTACTAACATGTTATGCCAACATGCACATCAGCTATTTCCTCATCTCTTTTGGAGTTAATCTTAACCTGTGCTTTGCCTCCTGTTCTGTCTTGACTTTGCCAGAAAAATCGAGTTGAGCAGCAACTTCACGAACATTTGCAAGATGCAATGTCCTTCTTAAAGGATGTCTGTGAGGTACTATTTCTTTTGGATGGTGCCTTTTTTGTGTTTCAATTACTTATACTTCCCATTATTCATTTAAAATCATCAAACTGTACAGACTCCAAAGTCTTTTAAAATCAAACAATTGACCATTTCAGCTTTTATAGTAGTATATACAAATAGATTTTGTCTTATATTGTTGAGTTATTCTTCTAAAAAGAGCTCTACTGGCATGTGCTTTTGATTTTTAAAATTCTAATATGTTTGTGTATGGGACACGTGTGTATCCACAGACAATGTCATTTCTTCAGTTTTGTTAAGAGCATATCTTAGATCTGTTCACCATTTAAGATAGGTATGCTTTATTCATCTAAAACAAAATGATAGCCTCAATTTGATGGATTTTCCCAGTTGACATCTTTCAAAGATCATTATTAAGGTGTAGTTTATCCTTTTTTATCAACTAAAATTAAATATTGATGTAATACCCTTTCTCTTTTGTAGAAGCTAAAAGAAATACACCTTGTAGTAGATTGGTAAATTGATCCTATAAATTGATCCTATAAAACAGTGATTATTTCTGAAGCTTCAAAAATTTAGCGTAGCCTGCAGTCAGCCTTTCTTTTGTTGTTTATTGTGCAGGTAGTTGGTTTTGAAACTACTTGATAGTGCATTTCACTTGCTGTCTTTCATATATCCCAAAGTAGGAAATACAGCAGTTTAATAAATTTAACAGATACCAGCAGTAAGCTCCATATTGTTGGTTTTTTTGTTTTTTTGTTTTTTTGGTTTTTTTTAATTCTTATAGCAGTCTCGAATGGAGGATCGTTTAGACAGACTGGATGATGCTATTCATGTGCTACGGAACCATGCTGTGGGACCTTCCACCAGTTTGCCTGCTGGTCACAGTGATATACACAGTTTATTGGGACCATCCCATAATGCACCAATTGGAAGCCTCAATTCAAACTATGGAGGATCAAGCCTTGTTACCAACAATCGATCCACTTCAATGGTAAAATAGTACTTGCCTTATTTGTAATTATCCCTGAAGCTTATTATCCTAAATGTTTTTAACAATATCTTGGAGGAAGAGGATTGAAGGTAATGAGAGGCTCGTAAGAAGTTTCCTTACTGTTTTGGGCAGGGTCATTGGCTGAGTAATCCTGCTATGATCACATACAAAAAAAAAAACCTTTTTCCTAGAAATCATTTTAGCTTAAATCTGGACTTTATTCCAGACGTGTAATAATTTGGGCCATAGTTTGTATATTGAAATAGTGAGTAGGAAGTCTGAATATCAAAATAGTGAAGCAAGACTGGATTTCAAGGATTTTCATCTAGAAAAATTGTTACTATTGTAATTTGGAACCTGCCTTCAATGGCCAAAAAAAATATGAAATTCCAATTTATATAGGTTTGAATTTAAACTTTACTTCCAAATGAAGAAAAAATGAGACAGGGAACAGCTGTTATTTAAGTAACAAAGAAAGGAAATAGTTTTAGATTAATCCCCAAAGAGAATAAACTAGCTCAATCCATCTTTGAAAAAACATGGCAATTCTTTGGGGGACAGGGAATAAACCTCTGCAGCCGTACACATCAAAAACTCTATTACATTATTTTCTACCCAGATTATCTTTTAAAGGAATGAAGTTCTTTTTGAACCTGATATTTAACTAATGCCACGTGTTTGGATGTTTATAGCATGGGTTTTAAGGTTCACTGCATGCTGTGAAAAAGTCTCCTATGAAACAGGTTTTTAGCTGTAAGCCATATGATCAAGGCTAAAATGTACCTATCGTCAGAATAATTAGGTGCCCTAAATGCTAAAGGCTTGTGTTCTATAAAACGGGATTGCTTCCAGATTTCCACATTCACATGTCAGACAAGCCATTTATATTAATTTTGGAGCCTCCGAAGTAAACATCAAACAAGGCTGAGGACAGTGTTTTCCAAAGTGTGGGTGACATTGGATGCTTGCATATCTTAGCAACTAGGTTTTTGTTTTTTGTTTTTTAATATTAGGAAATCTTGAAATTTAAGCTCCTTTTAAATTAGTTTTTACTGATAAGCTAATAAATGTGAAAACATTTATGAATAATTAAACTTATGAGAGGGTAATGTTAGTAGTAGTAAAATAACTTAAATGGTGCAGTAAGACTAACAGGAGAGTGTTTTGCAAATATGAATGTAGAACATCAAATTAATTATTAGCAATTTGCTGAGATACTATTTAATCTTATTTAGTAGAGTGACTTGGAAATTAGCATACTTGAAGTCCAAATTGGTCTCAGCATTTACAGTTCTTAATTTCTTACCTCTTTTTGTGTGGGTGTACTAGGGATTTAACTCAGGGGCACTTTACCACTGAGCCAAATCCCCATCCTTTTAATTTTTTTATTTTGTGACATGGTCTTACTAAGTTGCTTAGGGCTTTGCTAAGTTGCCAACGCTGGCCTTGAAAGGAATCCTTCCTTATCACTGGGATTATAGGTTTTCACCACCATGCCCAGCATGTATTATTACTTACTTCTTAATCATATTTAATTCTTTACTGTTATTAGTAACTTGTCTGCCCCAATATTTGATGTATTTTTTCCCAACTAAGTACAGAATATATATGAAATGGAACTTCTGTCTTGAGGAGATTGTTTTACCAACTTTGGATATACCTTAAAAGGAAAAGAGATATTTTTAATCTAGACCTCCAAAGCCATATAAATATATAATGCACTGTAAAAGGACTGACGAAGGGAATAATGTCATTAGATATTGCCCTGAAGCTTTTAACTAAGACAGTAACTCCCACTTAATCCTATAAGAATGTGCCTACCTGTTCTAGGTAAGTTAGCAAGACCCTGTCTCAACATAAAAAGGGGTAGGGATGTAGCTTGATGGTTAAGTGCCCCTGGGATCAATAACCAGTACCAATAAATAAATAAGAATGTGCCTGCCTGCCACCTGTTCCCTAACTTAGAACAGCAACCAAAGGAGTGACCAGAATATTCCTAAAAAGGAATAATCTCCAAGTATTCTAGAAGAGTTTTCTGAATTATAGGATAAGTCTGACTTAATGGAAGCAGCAACATCAAGACCAGAGTAACTAAACCCATGCTACTGCTCATAGTGTCTATCAAGATCTCTTCAGTGCTGCTATCCTTCTTAGAGAGCACAGGCCTATTAAAAATTTGCCAAAACATTATCTTCTGTCTCCATCCTATCCAGACACAATCACTAATACTTCCCAGCAGTGGAAGTCATATATTTCTGCCAAGTTTACACTCAAAAAAGTGATTAGCTAACAAAATCTGACACTGTCAGGTGAGTCAGTATTTATCTCCCATCCTTCTAAATGAGCCTTTTTTTTTTTTTTTTTGGCAGTGCTCATGGTAAACAAGTGCTCTAAGTACTCTACCTCTGAGCTACATGCCCAGCCCAAGGGAGACTGTTTTATCCTGGTGGCTCTCTCCCCTGTCTGAGGGCTTCCATCAGTACTGCCAAAAGCCCTTTGCTTACACACTGAACACCTACTTACATGGAAATCAACCCTTGTATTTTTGCAAGGTGTGTAATTTGGGGATGGGGCACATTTTTGTAACTATTTTATCCATTTCCAAGGGTTAACCACCTCCTTTTATTGTCCCTTCATCACCTCCATTATTTTCCTGAATGGTCATATCAGAAATTACATAATTTCACATTATAAAAATACCGGGGTTTTTTTAATCTTGTTTAGAAACTTACATACTTTTTCCTGCGTTATCATAAGTTAATGTTTGTTTTAGCCTCCTAAAAATGGAGGATACAGTTACAGAGTAACTACAGAATATCAGTTTATCAATAATTCTGTGTCACCATGTAGAATTTGTGAGATCAAAATTGTTTTCAAAAACATTTTGTTTTCATCATTCCATTTATTTCTCTCAGGAGAATACAATATTCTGATAAATATTTGCAGAAGCTCCATAGAACATTCAGATGTTTTTGTTATAATGGAATTTTGTTGTAATGGACATTGTAGACCCGCATCCTAATTGTAAAGTTTAAATATGATGCTGGTTTCTTTCTTGATATTTAGAAAAGGGCAACACATTTTTTTTTTCTGTAAAAAGCCAGATAGTAAATATTTTCAGTTTAATTCTGACATTGTAATATGAAACCAGCCATAGACAATATGAAAACAAATGGGTGGATGCAGCTATATTCCAACATAACTTTATTTATATATATAAAAAAATACAAACAGGACAAAGTTTAGCCTCAGACCATACTTTGCCAAATCCTGACTTAGAAATAAATTGACTAGTAATTGACTTACTAGTACAAATAGCATGTTTCATTGTGTTATTGTTCTTTTTCTTTCTTTTTTTTTTTTTTTCTTTTTCTTGGAGCCCATGACTTTTTGCTTGTTTTGTTTTAATGGGTAGTTTGGGAGTTTTGTTGAAATACTTAAGGTGACCCAGATGTACTACGAATGGAAAGAAAGGAATTAATGGCAGAATAAAAGTGGTCCTACTGTATCCCAGCATAAGGGGCACAGACCTGTAGTCCCAGCTAGAAGCTGAGACTGTAGGACTGCTAGAACCCAGGAGTTCAAGGGTAGTCTGGGCAAGATAGCAAGACCTGTCTCAAAAGGGGGGCGGGGGTTCCCCTCCTGCA
Organism: Callospermophilus lateralis; assembly: GCF_048772815.1. Taxonomy (NCBI): domain Eukaryota; kingdom Metazoa; phylum Chordata; class Mammalia; order Rodentia; family Sciuridae; genus Callospermophilus; species Callospermophilus lateralis. The sequence goes on from NC_135307.1 coordinate 102,082,864, forward strand.
ACGTGAACAAATCAGTAATCAAGTTTACTTGCAGTGTAAAGTCTGTGAGTTCAAAACAGTATCCTTGGTCAAGGAAATAGGTTTGTGAGAACCCTTTCTCTATGGGGATGAACTAAGGTTTCATGCATGCTAGGCAAGTGCTTTGCCGCCTAGCAACATCTCCATCCTCTTGCTTTTAGTTATAACAGAATTATGCCCTTAGGTTATCATTAGTATTGATTCATAGATGATCCATCTTATTGTTAATATGTGAAATAATTGTGTAGGGTTTTTTTTCCCCAAAAAAAGTAATATTTCACATCAAGGTTGTAAAGACTTTCACTTGCTAAAAATATATGTTAATAGGAATCAGTATCAAAAGACTTAATGTTGGCTATTGTTTCTTTTAACTGGATATACTTGAGTAGCTTCAGAGTTTAAAATTAAATGAGGTTTTAATCACAGACGGCTTTTAACATGTTTTCATTACAAAAAAATTAAATTTCCCGGAAGATAATTATATCAGAAAAAGAAACTAGGAAATGGGTAATTTCTATTCCTTTTTATAAAATTAGAGTAAACAGCCTGGCATTTTTTGAATATTTGCTTTTATTTTTGAATGAAGTAAATGTTTTCATTTATTTAATTTTCTGTTTCCTTTCCATTTTTTATATATTTCTCCATATTTGCCTAAAGCAAATATAAAACATACAACTTTCTGTCAAACACTCTCATTAGTATGTGATACTGATGTATCATTTTAATTTTAAAACACATTATCAGAGTTTTTAGGACTATTGAAATGTCAGCATTTGGCTTTAGTTTTGCTCCCATTTGTTTTTTTATTTTTATTTTTTTTAATTTTTTAATATTTATTTTTTAGTTTTTCTGTGGACACAACATCTTCGTTTGTATATGGTGCTGAGTATGGAACCCCGGGCCGCATGCATGCCGGGCGATTGTGCTACCACTTGAGCCACATCCCCAGCCCCCCATGTATTTAGTGTAAGAATAAACTTGGAATAAATTGCTGACAGGAAGAAACATTGTTAAATGAAAAACTGAAAATTAATAGAATCATGGATTTCATTTGAGCATTATTACACAGAAGTCTCAGAAGCATGAAGTTGTACATCAACATTTATTTGCTCATAGCTGTAATAGTTAAATAACTAGGCCCAACAAAATAGCTCCATCATAGGACATCTTTAACAAAAGGTACTTAGTTTTTCCTCAGTGATTTCAGCTTCAGACCAGATTAAGCTTAAAATCTTGTATACTTGATACAGATCTGAAATGTTCCTTACTGAAAACACAGTATAAAATTTCATCCATGGAGTCTTTTAGTTTCAATGTTAAAATTCCTAGGGAAATTTAATCCTGACTCGTCTGTCAGTCTGTCTTTGTGTGTGTGTGTGTGTGTGTGTGTTACTAAGTTTTTGTTGTCAGGCAAATAAGGTAATATTTTATTCAAAATTATCTCAGCATTTTGGTCACTCTTCAAAATAAATTTGAAATATTCTTAACCTTCCATCAGGGCAATAGTTACTTTTAATACCATGGGTTTCATCAGCTCACATTTTAGTGCTTTTTTAAGGGGTTTGGTAACTTTTTTAAATCGTTCAAAATGTTCTTAAAATTTGAAAACCATGCAAGTTATACATTTATGGAAATATTTTTTTAAATAAATGGAATATTGCCAAGTTTCTAGTGTAAAACTCTTCAAATAAAACAAAATACACTGGGGTAAATAGAGTATAAAGATCCTTTAATCGGTCTGTAGCCTAATACTAATTTAAATCATTTATATTCATCAAGTAGTACAAATTATTAGACTAGAATCCAAAATCAGAGAGGAATTTATACTCAGTATTTTCAGTCTGTCCCTTAATTCACAAGACCTCTTATTCATTGATTAATTAGACTTAACATTTTTCCATTCTGAGTGCTAAAGCCATTGGCCGGATTAGATGAAAACAAGTCCCTTGTTGGGTGCTCCCACAAAAGTCAGGCCATACACAGATTATGAAGAATCTGTATGCAGGATGATGTCATTTAATGGGACAGGCCTTTTATTCTGAAACAGGCCTCTTCATAATAATTGAAATTTAGCACATAGCAGGCCCAGGGGTTTGCCTTCACTGCTACACCCCCAGTCGTGGCAGCCTGTCAGCTGTATGCTAACGAGGTGAACAATTAAACAGGGTTCTATCTGGCTGGCCCCACAGGCTCTAGGCTCAGACAAAGAACTGTTTATACACCTGTTGTGCATGTATGTAGATGGCCATTTGAATGTGGAACAGCAGATTAAAGGGATAATGTGGGAGCAGGGTGAGCAAGGGTTAAAAGGAACTATAAAAATTGTGAAAGTCAAATTCTCCAGAAAATATATGAGGGCCATTTGCAAAGGGAGTCAAGTTACAAAGAAAAAGTTCCTGTTAACTTCATTAACATGAAAAACTCCAGACATCAAGTTTTCTGCTAGTCCTGGACCATTTTTTAAAGGCTTATATTTTTACTGTGTATACCAATTAAATTTGCTCTTTTGGAAGTTGGTAATGTAGATTGGCATGACCATGGAGGCAAAAATATTTTCTGGCATTTATATTCTAAAACAAATTGATCAGTCTGACATTCCTTAAAGAGAAAGGTAGAATCCTTAAAATTTGTTGTTTAGATAATGATCCTATGTCTGCCAAACACTTCATCAAGAAGGTGATAGAATTTTTTTTATTATTATTTTAGTTCCCAAAAATAAAAAAAAATTATCTTAACTAACGAACTAAAAGGTTAAAATTCAAGAGACTTAAAATTCACAGTATTACTGTTCAATGGTATTGTCTTACAGAGCTATTAGATTCGTTTGTATAAGTTTAAATTTGTATATATATATATATATATATATATATATATATATATATATATATATATATATATATATTTTATACATGACAGTAGAATGTATGTATTTTGGCAGGATATACATAAAGTATAGCTTATTCTATTTAGGATAAAGTTTATATTTTAAGAGATTATCTTCTTCTAAATTACCTGTGACCGATCAAAATCCTAGATAAGAACAGAATTAGCACTTATTACCAAAGATCACGGGAAGTTTTAAACCCATTATAAACATAAACACAGCTTTTGCTTTGTCCTGCAAAGATTTCCTGAGCTGATCAAAAATGTTCTGATATTTTATCTTAGGCATAGGCCTAGGCTTCTAAGAGTCCAAAGAATTTATAGCTATATGTTTTGTTTATCCCATATCTGTTTTCATAAAATGGAATTTTGAACTTACCTTCCTCTTATATCAGTAGTCCATAGTTACAAGAAAGCACCCTTACGTAAAGTTAGGATACCTTTGAGAAAGAGTTTCATGAAACATTTTGAGAATAAATTTATTCTTCACTGGCTATTAGGCTAAGTTCTTTAGATTTTTCTCAAGCTTTTGGGGCGTATAGGGGAAACCTTAGACTTTTCAAAACTTTTAAGGATGGAAATGGGTTTGAGGACTATCATCTTTTTTTTTTTTTTTGTCTCTTCTAGTTCTAAGATTTTATAATTTTAATGCAGATGAAATTTATGTGATTCAGAAAAAAAGTTATAATCAATTCTTGAATATCCAAGAGAGCAGTGACAAAAATTATTCTTAGCAAATCCTCAAATAATTTTAAATGTATCTATGGAATACACTAAATGGAGTTTTAAAGAATGCATTAAAGATATGAAGAAGGGTTAAAGATAGATATTTCCTTAAAAGTATTGTGGAAGAACTGATATATTGTAATCAGGTCCACTGCCAAATGGCCTGTATTACCTAAAACTGCTTTGGTTCCTTTTGTTTAGCTCACAGGAAACCAAAGGATAAACTGGTGTAGGGATATTTATACTTCTTAGGGTAAAATCCATACAAAGTCATAAAAGATAAAAGCTTTATTAATTACTCAAGAGGGATTCAAAGCCTAACAATTTACTGGGATTGAAGGATTTATTGAAAAACAGTGGTTCTCGTGTATAACTCCAAGCAATAAACCTATTTAATTAAAGGCTTAATCTTCTAGTTGACACGTCTGCTACTGCTCTAATAAAAAGCTTCATCTATAACAAGTTTTTCTAAAAATATTGCAGTAGCTAAATGCTTGAGCTATTTTAATGCTTTACCTTTCAGGTTTTTGATTAAAGTTTAATGTAAACATATATTGCCATTTTTGTTGCCTGGCAAGGCAGAAGTTTGTTTACCTTAAATTCCTTCAGTTTCATACTGCTTTTGTCACTCTTAAAAAAATTTGAGGGGAGGTAGTTAGAGAAAGAAAAAAGTAAGATAACTGTATATGGGGGAGGCACACCAATGTTAAATACAATTAGTAGTTGGAATGTAGCTGTATTTTGTTAACTACAAGGTCACACATTTTTTAAATATTTAGGTAGCATATGAAGTAGACTTTCAGATTTATGTAGAATCAATAATAGACTTTTAGTGCTTTATGGTTTATAGAGTGTTTTTTTCTCTAAAAATTCTTTTGGCTTCTAACAACAATACTGTGGAATTTAAAAATTTGAAAGTTATTAATTTTTTTAGAGTAACATTTTGATTTGATTTAAAAGCAGTACAATATTTTAAAATTTTCATCAAAACCCAGAAAAGTCATCCAAAAAAAGTTGCTAAATTCAGATGAATGGTTCTGTTTTCTCTATTAAACCTGTAAAAGAATTTGGACAGAGTGGTTTATGGTAGCACACACCTTTCGTTCCAGCTACCTTGGTGGCTGAGGCAGGAGAATCACTTGAGCCTAGGAGACAGCCTGGGCAACAGAGGAAGACCCTGTCTCAATACCAACAACAAAGAATATGGATAGTTCTTGACCTCTTTTTTGTTTTTGTTTTTGTTTTGTTGTTACTTTAGGTTGGAACTCACCGGGAAGATTCTGTCAGTCTCAATGGCAATCATTCAGTCCTGTCTAGTACCGTTGCTGCTTCAAGCACAGACCTGAACCATAAAACACAAGAAAATTATAGAGGTAACTATAATCCGTTTTCAGCAGTAATAGAAAAAGCTATCATCTGGAACACTGTCACTTTCTCACTGTGTATCTAACATCTTTGAATCAAAAATCATCCCAGGTGGTAGAATTTCAGAGAGTAATATTGCTACATGAATATACATGATATTTATATATTTAGGATTCCTAAAAGATATATATTAATGGATAGATCCATATGTACACCATCATTTAGTATTTATTGGGTTTTTTTGTTTTGTTTTTGTTTATTTTTAACTTGTTCCTACTTCAGTCATGTCCCTTCCTTAATTATTGCCTCTCATGAGTGAGCTTGTGGTACCTAGAGGCAGTAAGAAAAATATTTCTGAGTATATTGAGAATTATGAATAATGGTAACTGTTGTTTATGTTTTTTTAAATTTCATTGAAGAGACATAATTTTGATAAAAGGGAAGCTGTTCTCAATGTTACAGTAGAGTCCATAAACAAGTACAAATATATTGGTAACATTAAAAGCCACTAATTTCTCCCAGTTATATTTAGCCATGATGCCTATTTTATTGTGTTTATGTGGGGAAATGTTAAGCTTATTTTATTTACCTTGGCAGCATCTTAAAAGTCTCAGGTTGGGCATAGTGGTGCATATGCCTAATCCTAGTGACTGGGGAGGCTGAGACAAGAGAATCTCAAGTTCAAGGCAAGCATAGGGAACTTTGAGGCCCTGTCTATATATAAATAGATATATAGATACATAGATAAATAGGGCAGGGATATAGCTTAGTTGTGGAATGCCACTAGATTCAATCCTAAGTACTGAAAAAAAAAGAAAGAAGTTAATTTCTAGTTTCTCATACCTTCACTTGTTAAATAGTATATGAAAGTGATTCTCATCTTTTATTTTCTGTTTCCTTTATCTCTTTGTTAGGTGGGTTGCAAAGTCAGTCTGGAACTGTTGTTCCAACAGAAATCAAGACTGAAAACAAAGAAAAGGATGAAAACCTTCATGAACCTCCTTCATCAGATGACATGAAATCAGATGATGAATCCTCCCAAAAAGATATCAAGGTCTCATCTAGAGGCAGAACAAGGTATTTGTTAGTATCCAGGTATTAAATTTCACTTGTTTGTTGTAGATGAAGTTGAAGGGTTTCGTGTATTTACTGCCAGCTATGTTCTAGATACTGTGTTGGAATTTTTATGTATGTTTATTCCATCATCCATAAAAGGGAGAAATATGAAGGCTTAACTCCAAAATTTTGTTCTCTATTCTACCACACCATTTTAGGGTCTGCATTGAAAAAAAGAATCACATTTCTTGCCTCAGTTTGCTTTTGGTCTATAAAACAATATAGGGGGGAAAATTGTATGGTACAGACATTTAGATATATTCAGGCAATAAATGTTCAATATGTTAATTTAAGAGCTAAGTATATGATAATACTCCTGTATAGTTTAAAGCAGGTGTCAGTGAACTTTGGCTTATGGGGCAATGCAACTCATTGCTTACTTCATAAATAAAGTTTAGTTGGAAAACCACCATACCCATTTGTTTTCATGTTGTCTATAGCTGTTTTTGCTTTACATTGACAGATTTTAGTAGTTATCATAGAGACCACATGGTTTACAAAACTGAAAATATTTACCATCTGGTCCTTTACAGAAAAGGTTGGCTGAGTCCTGATTTAAACAAAAATTTCAAAAAACTATGAAAAGAAAAATGCTCAATACAGACTGTTGTTGGGGAAACTTGTCTAGAAATTGGACTTGTCCTTACTTTTAAGTAGGGCTATAGAGATGTATTAGTTTCAAATGATTTCCAAAGTCTTTCTTCAGATTTTTCTTGCAATTCTACATTAAAATTAGATAATTTAGTATATTTGTAATACATCCTGTTTGTTAGTATATATCCATTTATCAATAATATGTGTACTTCACATGCAGATATTTCTATTTATAACATTGGTTTTGTGTGTGTGTTAAATTAAGGTCCAAAGGAGATTACAATGAGTATGGTAGATGTAACCAGAAGAAACAGCATGGTCCATTTTGCCATTCACATTCTTACAAGCTGCCTTTTTGCCTTTTGACATTCTTACTATTTTCAAAACTGAAATTTTTCTCTTGGAAAAAGTAATTTTTAAGGTCCTTTTGCTATCATTTTTAAAAAACCATTTTTTAAATTGCCAATGAACCTTTATTTATTAATTTACTTATATATGGTGCTGAGAATCAAACCCAGTGCCTCACACATGCTAGGCAAGCACTCTATCACTGAGCTACAACCCCAGCCCCCTATTGCTATCATTTTAATATACATTTTACTTAACTGATATCTACAATTGAGGAAGGAAGAACTAGATCCAGCAATCTAGAGACCACTCCTTTGAGGCATCTTAACTCTTTCATAGTTAAATTATTCAGAAAGAACATTAAGGGAAATAATTTTGTGTCCTTCCTCTTCATATATATCCTCATCTGCTACATCAAGAGTCAGGAAACCATCTGTAAAGGGTCAGAGAGTAATATTATAGGTTTTATGGGCCATATAGTCCCTGTCACAGGTACTCAGTTCTGCTTTTATAGCATGAAGGTAGCCAGAAATAATGTATAAGCCAGTGATCATGGCTATTTCAATAAAATTTTAGTTCCCAAAACAGCCAACCAACTCATAGCAATAGTTTATAGACCCATATTAGAGATCATCAGAAATCAAAAGGTAGTGTAACAAGTTAACAATTGTTAATACTAATTAATTATTGACCAGCATGACCTTTGGACAAAGTGAGGCTAACCTGGGTTTGAATTATGGCTCCATCACATATTGGACAAATGACCTTGGACAGTTATCAAAGTTCTTTGAGACCAGTTCCTCCTGCTCTAAGAAGAGACATTCTTAGAGTATTCTCTAAGGAACAACCTGAAAGTGTTGCATGTAAAAACCTTTTGCATACTTTGTAGCATGCAGTAAGTACTCCATTTACAAAGCTACTATAGTTTAAGTTATGATAATTTTAAGTATGCAATGTAGGTTTCCTTCCACAGAGTAATGATATGGTTTCTCATCATTACTAATAAGCTTTATGTTATAAGGAAGTCACTGATTTCCCTCTGTTTTATATTTACAGTCCAGTCCTTTTTTTATTTTTTAGTTTGAGACAGAACCTCACTAAATTGCTGAGGCTGGCCTCAAATTTGCCATCCTCCTGCCTTAGCCTCCTGAGTTGCTAGCATTACAGACGTGCCATTGTGCCAAGCAAGAAGTTGTATTTTTTAAGTTTTCCTAGAGATTCTGATGAGTGGCCACATGAGGACACCTTTGGGCTAGATGATCTTTAAAGGACCTTTTGAAGTTAAAGAGCCAGTGACTCTGTTATCAAAAGAAGACATTATAATTTCAGTTTTTTAAATTTACTTTTTCTTTTGTCTTTGTTTTTGTTTTGTTGTAGCGGGGATCTAACCTGGGGCCTCAGGCATGCTAGGTGGTCTCTCATGAAGCTAGGTCCGTAGTCCTGTCCTGTGTGTTTTCTGTAGCATGGGTTTTGGGAGGTTTTTGTTTGATTGGTTGGTTTCGTAGTGTTTTATGGTACTGGAGATTGAACCCAGGGCCTCATGCTTGCCAGGCAGTAGTTCCGCCACTTTAGCTACATTCCCAGCCCTTTTAAAAAATGTTTTATCTTGAGGGCTGGGGCTGTAACTCAGTTGCAGAGTGCTTGCCTAGCATATGCAAGGCACTGGGTTTGATCCTTAACACCATATGCAAATAAATAAAGGCATCTGTCCAACTACAACTACAAAAAGTTTTTTTTTTTTTAATATTTTGTCTTGAGACAGGGTCTCCTTAATTTCTCAGTCCAGCTTTGAACTTGCAGTCACTTCTAACCTTCCCAAGTACCTGGGTTTGCAGGTGTTTTCCACCATGCCTGGCTACAACATGGTTTTTTTGTTCATTTTTCTTTTGGGCCAGTAATTTTAAGGTATAATTCACATACCATAAATCGGGTATTCACCACCATTCCTGGCTTTAGCATGGAGACATTTTTATGCTAAAATGTACAATTAAAAATGTATCTGGGGGCTGGGGATGTGGCTCAAGCGGTAAAGCACTTGCCTGGCATGCGCGGGGCGCTGGGTTTTATCCTCAGCACCACATAAAAATAAAATAAAAAGATGTTGTGTCCACCAAAAACTGATAAATAAATATTTTTTTTTTAAAAAATGTATCTGAGGGGCCACAATTATAGCTCAATGGTAGAGCACTTGCCTAGTATGTGGGAGGCACTGGGTTCAATCCTTGGCACTACATAAAAATAAGTAAAGTAAAGGTTAAAAAAAATAATAATACAACTCTTTTTTTTTTTTTTTAATGTACATGGAGCTGGGCAGGGTAGTGCATACCTGTAATCCCAGCTACTTTGGTAGCTGAGGCGCGATTCTAAATTCAAGGCCAGCCTTAGCAACTTAGTTATACCTGGTCTTACCAGGGATGTAGCTCAGTGATAGAGTGCCCCTGGGTTCAATCCCCAGTGTTAAAAAATAAAAACATGTGGTAGAGTTTTGACTATATAATCTCATATCTGCACTGAAGAATGGAATGACTAGAAAGAAGTATACAATCATGTTAAGTACAGCTGTTACTCCTGTTTAGTCAATTTCATTTCTGTCTTTATAATCTTGAACAATCAGCATATTTTACTTGAAAGAAAGCTAATAGACCCTGTTATTGCTTTATTTCAGCAGTACTAATGAAGATGAGGATTTGAACCCAGAACAGAAAATAGAAAGGGAGAAGGAAAGGCGGATGGCTAACAATGCCAGGGAACGTTTGCGTGTGCGGGATATTAATGAGGCATTCAAAGAGCTTGGCCGAATGTGTCAGCTTCATTTGAAGAGTGAAAAACCCCAAACAAAACTCCTTATTCTTCATCAGGCCGTGGCAGTCATCCTTAGTCTAGAACAGCAAGTCAGAGGTAAGTGGGTACAGAAGAGATAAAAAGTGTTCTACTGACAGGTGGGCAGACCTTTCTGTTTCCACTAGTTGTATTGCTCACGCAAGTTATTTGTAAGTACTCCCAGTACTTCTGTCTCACTGTATTGGTCAGTAAATGTGCTTCCACAAACCAGTAGAGAGTAAGCCTGTGAAACAAAGCAGAAAACAGATAGCCTCTGCCTGCTGCTCAGCGTTAGTGCTTTGTGCCACTTTGTTCTCATGGACTCTTCCCTAAAGTGCTTTATTTACTTGTCTAGATCTGTCCTCCCCCCTAATCCTCCCTGACTTCCCTTGTTCTCTGTACTCCAAACTTGCAGACTTTACTCTGAAGCCTCTACTAGGACCTACTGGTTAGTTGGCTGCCTAATCATGGCTCCTGATGACTTTGCTAGATATGGATGTCCTTTACACCTGTGTCAGTAAGGTCTCAGGGCTTCCTCTTGATCCCTGATTAGGAATACCATAGACTTCCTGGAGTAGCACATACCAACATGCCTGTGTCTCTCTAAGGGCAAAAGTGTGAGGATTATAAAGGCTCAAACCCTGCTGACTTAAGCAACCATTCTGTTTAATTTTTCATGAACTTTGATGAAAACTAGAAGCTTTGGAACTTCATTATTTAACATGCATTAAAATCATACTTCTTCTGCACCAACCAGATGTATCCTAGACACTGAGCTATCAAATGATAGAAGCTTCCTGCCCTTGAAAGTTTCTACCATCATGTTTGTATTTTTGGATACCTGTATATGTTCTTATCAGATTTATGAATGTTTTATTCCAAGCCTTTTTGCAAGGAATTCATAAATGTGGCCCTGCTTTTCAGGCCCCACCAGTAGTCTTTCTTCATCGGAAGTTAACTCTTTCAATGAATATTTATGTTATATTTTATTTGAAGAAGGAAAAAAAAAGAATAGAGATGGGCAGATGTTTGAAAACTACAACCATCGGCCTTTATCATTGATTATAGAAAAAAGAGAGAACTTTTAGAAAGAGATAGTAGCAGTTACTTCATCTATTTCCCTCCAATATTTTTAGTGCATAAGGGTTATGTATGGATTATCTCGTGGATGATCAGCATACTACTAAAACCAAATACTTAACTCAATAAGCTCACATCTCTTCTGGCAATAATTTATACATAAGAGAACTATTAGGTTTTAAATTCCAATTTCCAGGTGAGTCTGAAGATAAATGAGCTAGGACATTGGTTACCAAATCTGGCTGGTCCCAGAATCACCTAAGGATTTTCTTTTCTCAAACAAATTTCCAATACCCCCCAGGAGATTCAGTTGGAATTAGAGAGTCAAAGATGAAAGAGTTGGCATATGCACTGATAATATTCCACTATAAGAACAGAAGAGAAAGTAGGCAATAGTGGATGAGACGAGTGGGGGAGGGGAAGCATGTAGGAAGGAAAATATATGGAGTAGTGGTACCTAACTTATTTATTTCCAAGTACCAAAAAATCCTAAGAGCACTCCTCTGTAGATTAGGATCTAATGTTGTGGGAAATATAATAATTTTTTCAAATGACCTAAAAGCATCATTATGAGATTTCAGAGCATCAGGGTTAGAAAGAATATCTGAAACCTTCTAGAAACAAAATTTAAATAGTTTGTAGAAAAAGTAACAAGAGTCAAATATCATCAGAGTTCTGGACACTAGTACTCCTGAATTCTAGGAGATAGTGGAACAGTGCTTCAAAACTCTGAGGAAAATCATTTTCACCCTAGAATTCCATACCTAACCAAACAATCAAAATAAAACAGAATAAAGATACTTCAGATATATAAAGACTTTAAAATTTTACCTCCCATGTACACTTTTTCAGAAGGCCTCTGGAAAGTTGGCTTAGGCCAAATAAGACACAATCAACAAAACTAAGGTATGAGATCCAGAAAACAGAACTTAACACAGGAGAGAAGCTAAGAAAAATCCCATGACAAGAGCTCCTAAATCTAAGGGCTGGGGTAGAACAGTGGTAGAACACCTGCTTCTCAGTGTGAGGCACTGGGTTCAATCCTCAGCGCCGCATAAAAATAAATAAATAAATAAATAAATAAATAAATTGAATATATTGTGTCCATCTATAACTAAAAATATATATATAAAAGAGAGAGCCTAGAAAAAAAAAAAAAACCTACTGGACCTAGAAAACATTTCATTCATTGAAGACAGAAGATGCTTATCTGAAGAGAAAAGATTTTCAGGGAGAGAAAATAGGATTAATAGATGACATGATGTGTTTGAGATTGTAGGAAGATACATTGATAGGTGTCTGTTAGATCTGTTGGAGTATTAAGTAGGGGATAGGTAACTCCACATCATGTACAACCCATAAGAATAGGATCCTAATTAGAATAAGTTATACTCCATGTATGTACAATATATCAAAATACACTCTACTGTCATATATATCTAAAAAAGAACAAAAATAATATGAGAAGTAGGTGATAGGATTAGCATTACTAAAAAAAAAAGCAAGTTGTGAACTACTGGGAAACCTGTTTTATAAGTAAGGAAACTAAAATTCTTGATTTAGCAAGTATCTTCATATAGTCACAATAACATAAATATTTAACTAGTCATAATAATGTAAAAAATGGCTGTAAGCTGGGCATGATGGCACACTTTTGTAATCCTAGCTACTAGAGAGGCTGAGGCAGGAGAATCACAAGTTTGAGATTAGCCATGTAACTTAGACCCTATCTCAAATAAAAAAATAAAAAGAGCTGAACATGTAGTTTAGTAGTGAAGTACCTGCCTAGTAAGCTTGAAGCCCTGGATTTAGTCCCCAGTACAAAAAAAAAAAAAAAAGGAAAGTGACTACTGAGTGAACCAGAAATGCCACTGTAAACACGTTGAGAAGATGGCATTGTAATACTGCCAAATCTTCAGCTTTATACCCAACATCAAGAGATAGAATTCCTCTAATGGAAATGTGGGAACACAAGCGAACATGCCCTGAAGGTAATGTTGGACTTCTGCTTTAACATCTCTATCAGATCTTTCTGGCTACACAACACATATTTCCATGGATTGCTCACACACACCAAGAGGTATAAAAGTGTAACCCTAGCCTTCACCTTGTCTGACTTAAAGCTACATATACTTATATTTCCTAGAGTCTGCTATAGTATTCTTACTTTTACAACTCTGAAGTGTCCTTTGTCTTACTTTGGAAACTATAAGATCTTGCCCAACTTGTTGAATTTTTCATCCTTTCCAGCTGTTTTAATCATGCATCCTAGATTCTGGTATGACACAGAGTCAAAGTTAGCTAAGAGCATATTCCATTATAGGGGAAATGTGAGCCTCTCTCACATGAAAAAAATTTTAAATCTCACTTTTTCCCCTTAGATTTTTACCTGTAAATTTAACTTCTCTCGGTCTCTCTGGTCATGATATGAGACTGTCACCTCCACAGGGCCATGACACATAACAAAGACAAAACTCTTCTTATTGATCAGAGGTACAGTTACTTGTCAAAAAAGCTCTTGGGCAGGAGTGTAACTCTGTGATAGAGCACATCTTACCATGCACAAAGCCTTGGGTTTGATCCCCACCTCCTCAGAAAAAAGTAAACAGAAAGAGCTGGGCACAGTAACACACACCTGTAATCCTAACAACTAGGAGGCTGAGGCAAGAGGATTCCAAGTTCGAGGCTAGACTCAGCAACTTAGCAAGAACCTGTCTCAAAATAAAAAGAACTGGGAAGGTAGCTTAGTGGTAGAACACCTGGGTTCCATTCCTAGTACCACAGTAAATAAATAAATATATAAGCTCTTTATATTATTTTAGAGCATTTTTAATCAGTTTATAAAAATATGCATAACAAAGAAGGACTATATCAGTAGTAGTTATGGGCTAGATATCATGTGCTTTAAAATTTTATTCTTTTGGTAAAACCCAATTTCTTAACCTCTTTTGAAAATGCGTACATTTCTAGGCACAGTAACACATGCCTATAATCCCAGCAGCTTGGGAGGCTGAGGCAGATGGATTGAAAGTTAAAAACCAGCCTAGCAACTTAGCGAGACCCTAAGCAACTAAGTAAGACCCTGTCTCAAAATAAAAAGGAAAGGAGGGAGAAAGAGAATGAGGGCGGGGGAGAAGAAGAAAATGCCCACATCAGGGGTTCCATCCAGGCTTCTTTGCTATCTTAGGTGGTAAGGATTTCACCACCATTGAATGACAGCTAGCAATAGAAAGAATTACTCAGTCATCTTCTACATATAAAAGCAGAAAAATAGGGTGTGCATTGATTTCTCTTTCTCTTAAGTTAGAAATGTACTATCTCTTATTTTATCATTTTCTATACTGGTAAAGGTCTAGATAAGGCACAGATGTCTCTCTCTGAGTACATAGTTGATTTCAGCTTTCATATCAATTCATTGTGCCATGTCTAATGAGGACTCTGAGGAGACTTGGTCAACTAATAACAACACTTGCCAAAAAGTGAAGAGTAGCATGATGATTTAGATCAAATCAAACCCTAAAAGACTAAATCAAAAGCAGAAAATGAAGAAAACACAAATGGTCACTAAGAATTTGAATCTGGTGATTCATTTAATGCTGAACTTCGGTGGGAGCACACTGTGGCTACCTCTGTGTAATGGCATTTAGTATGGGATGGCCATAATGATAACAGTTCTTTCCTCTTGTTTTAGAGAGGAACTTGAACCCCAAAGCAGCCTGCCTTAAGAGAAGGGAAGAAGAAAAAGTTTCTGCCGTATCGGCAGAGCCGCCAACCACGCTGCCAGGAACCCATCCTGGGCTTAGTGAATCTACCAACCCTATGGGTCATATGTAAACATCAGCCAGGTGAGTACAGCTTTGAGAAAAAAAGTACAAAGAAATCACTTAAGATGCATCTTAGATTGGGTTAAAATCTTTGAACAAAGTTTTCTGTTGGGCATTGGCCTTTGCAAAGGTCATATATAATTTAGAGTATAGAGTACAGCAGTTTGCCTTTCTCTTATCTAATTAGAGAGCCAGTGGCATTTTATATTATTCTCTTCTAAGTTTTACAGTGTCCTATAATTTATTAAGAAATGTTGGGGGCTGGAGTTGTGACTCAGTGGTAGAGCGCTTGCCTAGCAAGTATAAAGCACTGGGTTCAATCCTCAGCACCACATAAAAATAAATAAATAAAATAAAGATATTGTGTCCATCTATAACTAAAAAAAAAAAAAGAAAAGAAAAAAATTTTTTAAAAGAAAGAAATGTTGGATATTCTGTTCCAAGTCATCTTGTGTACTCATTCCTCTCATGAATATTGTTGTGATCCTAGTAGAAAATAATGCAGTGACTCATTCATCAGAAGGTATTTTTGTTCCCACTCATACTCCTTATTCTTCTATTCAGAAATGCTTGACTTTATCAGCAAGCAGTTTTCTGCTAATCATCCATGTCTTTGTCATGAATTTTCTACACATGAAAGAGTTACTGCTTACTTCCATTTGGCTCAGTAATACAAGTTTGTAATACACACCTTCCTTCCCCTTGTAAGCACATCATTTAATACCTCTAGAATCTGTCAGTGAATGTGAAGATGTTACATGATACAACCAGAATACTCTTCTCTCTAGTGGAGTTTTATTTGTGGAAAGACTATTCTTTCTGCCCACCCCACCCGGGATTCTGGGTATCAAACTCAGGTCTCACACATACTAGGCAAGTGCTCTACTACTGAGCTCCATCCCCAACCTGAAAGACTTGTTATTTTTTGTCTTCCCTTCATGGACTAAACACATCTTTGTGATTTTTTTTTTTTTAACCATACAATACAGTCACATTGGTATCTAAGTTGTAAGGTTAATATTTAGAAAGCTCAAATTAGTAGACTGTAATTAAATATTTGCAGCAGTAGCATTTTATCTAGTAGTATAGAGTAAGAATAGAACTACTGGCTGGAATTGTGGCACAGTGGTAGAGTACTTGCTTAGCATGCATGAGGCACTGGGTTCGATCCTTAGCACCAGATAAAAATAAATAAAGGTGTATTGTGTCCATCTACACCTAAAAAAAAAAAAGCAATAGAGCTTCTAACATAATTTTTATATGCTGCCTTAAGCAGTATTTTAAATCAACAGATTTAAAACAGTAAAAAGCAGATGGTAGAAAAGTAAAATAGGAAAAAATATATTCATTTGGTCTGCTTTCTGGCTTTATCGTTTTGAGCTGAAAGTCTGGAATTTAATTGAATATTTACTAAACTGCAAATACTAGTCAGTAACTCACCTTTTTCTGAAGGATTTGGTGCTAGCCAACACTACTGGGATCAAACTACATTACAATTGAAATTTTCATTTTGGGAAAAAGGGAGGAAGAGCCAATATATGAGTTAAGTCAATTGTAATAGTAACATTGGCATACTGGAGAAAACGCCAAACCGCTTCCCCCACAAAAAATATCAGTAGTCCAATAGATTTTCATGACAAAGAGACTTTAGGCAAGAGTTTGTTAATTTGCAGATCCTCTAAAAGCCAAGCCATTATTTTATATTCTGTGAAAAATATAAAATACTATGAAAAAGTTAAGTTCTCTTATTTCATAAATAAGCTTTGATGTTTTAAAATAAAAGCATATCACTATTTCTCAGTGAAAAGTAATTCCTAAATTGATAGATCATTTCAAAGAAAAGTGAGGAGAGGTAACTTCATATGCTCAAATCCCAGTACCCACCACTAGGCTATGTAAAAGAACACTTGACATTCACACTCGGTTTTATCTCAGACCCTGGGTTTTATTTTTTCTTGTGTCTATTCAGTTTTGTTGTACCTATTTTATTTTATTTTTTTCTTACCCAGTCTCCCACTAGCTTTACCCCTTAACTCTGTCTCCCTATCTCATTTCTCTTTTCCTTGTTGACTTCCTGATCTCTTACTACTTCTGTGTTTCATTTTGCTTTCATATCTTCTACCCTTATCCTTTTCCATAATGTGGATATTCTTTTACTTAATTAAAATTTTAAAATAAATTTCAAAAGGCTTCAAGATTATGAGACATGCTATCAATACACTTTATTCCATTGATTTTATAGGCTGTTCTTAGAATATGTCTTATGTTGCTACTATCTGGTTTTACATGTTAACCTGTTAATCTTCAGTTCTTTGTAAAACTGGAGAACAGATTAAAACCAGCAAAAGATTTGGCAGCAAGAAAACTGCTACTATAATCAGAATGACTAAGAAATGACCACAGAGTGTCTGGTTATAAAAATATAAGAGCTGGGCACGATGACGCATGCCTATAATCCCAGCAGCTCAGGAGGCTGAGGCAGGAGGATCTCAAGTTCAAAACCAGCCTCAGCAGCAGTGAGACATTGAGCAACTCAGTGAGACCCTGTCTCTAAATAAAATACAAAATAGAGCTGGGGATGTGGCTCAGTGGTCGAGTGCCCCTGAGTTCCATCCCTGGTAACAAAATTCATACACACACACACACACACACACACACACACACATATAAATAAAAGGATGTCAGACATGGCAACATGCCTAACCAACTACTCAGGAGGCATCTTGAACAACACAGTAAGACCCCATCTCAAAATACACATACACACATACACAAGAATTTGCCACCAATATAAAGCCAAATAGCTTTGAATCCCTTAGTTCTCTATCCTGGAGCATAACTGTGTCAATTAATAGTACTGTGCTTATTGTTTAGGAAGGAAGTGAAAATTAATATTCTTCCTCAACTAGTTCCATCATAAGTGGTTTAAATAAAGTAGCTCCTTTTATTTTAGGTTTCACTCGATGTGATTTTAGTTACCCAGTTAACTGTGGTTCAGAAATACTTAATGGAAAACTTTAGAAATAAACAATTTATAAATTTTAAATTGTGTGCCATTCTACATAATATAATAAAATCTCACTCTGTCCTGCCCAAGATGTGAATCATCTCTTTCTCCCCAGTATCTACACTGCTTGCTCCTTGCCTGTTAGTCACATAGTAGCCATCTTGATTATCAGATCCACCATCTCAGTATTGCAATGCTTATTTTCAAACTTTTATTTAACAATGGCCCCAAAACACAAATCTTCATTTTAGTATACTGTTATAATATTGTTGCTCATCTCTTACAATGCCTTTATTATAAATTAAAATCTATCATAAGTATATATGAATAGAGGAAAACAGTGCCTCCATTGAGGCTCTTGGAAGATAGCCTTCTCAGATAAGGTAGTAGGTGTGGGGGTGAGACTGATAACCTATAAGAACGAAGCTCATTTGTAAGTCAGTTACCAGACTACTAGTGTAGTGCAAACATTTCTGTAAGTAAAGAATACTGACTTGTTTTAAGAGGATGGTGTTTATTTTTAACAACTATGTACTCACTAGTACTTGTTCTCTCCCTGCCACAGTTCCAGAGTTATCAGTAGGCTAGATAGAAGGTGACCTCTCCTCATAAGGACTTGGACAACTCAGATTATCTGAAGACACAAACCTGACAGGAGGGAGAAGATAAAACAAAACACTTGAAGCAAGAAACTCAAATGTAATCCTATGATCAAAGCAACTGGTGAACACTTCCATCAGAAGTGAAAATAGGAAGCTCATCGGATAGAACGTCAGCCCAAGAGATGTTTGCAGCATATCATTTTGTTGCAAGCAGCATGTCGCTTCTGCACAATCAGAGACTGTCTCGATCTCTCCACTCACCGTGGAAGTTGCCTTGTGCCTAAACTGAATTGACAAATGCATTGTAACTACAAATTTTATTTATTGTTATGGAACTGTAAGGTCTACATATAAAGGGAAAAAGTTAAATGTGGAAAGCTGATGTATACTCAGCTGATGCCAGCATTTGTTAAAGCTGTTCACGTGCAGAGAACAAAGCAGTGACAACCATTGGCCCTTAGCATTCCCGGCATACCTGTTAGTGTCTTAAAAAGGAAGGGAAAAGTCTTTTGTTGCCCTCTCCTATCCTTTTGCCATATGAATAGTGTTTTCCATGAAATAGGAAAATATTACTTGATATAGCATTTCTCTCGCTCTCATTTTTTCATTCATTTTTATTTTCTCTTCGTGGGTGTTATACTTGATCTTTGAATCTGAGTAGTTTATGGTCACAGTCCGGAATTCTCCATGCAGCCCTGTGTGCTCTGCACATCCATCTTAAGCAGAGACTATCTGTGACCATAGCCTTGCTAAGATTTTAAAAGGGGAAATTTCACCCCCTAGGTTTTCCCCCCAAGTAAACATTGCTTTATTTCTAATAATAACCAAGACTTTTCAAGCTTCTAGGTTTCATAGTAAAGCTTGTAATAATAGCAAGAAGTGTAAATTACAAGGGAAGAATCTACTTTTTAGAAATTGCTTTGTTTTCCAAGCAGTAAGTACTACATAATATAGTACTTGTAAAGTGTTAGCTGTAAGTAAGCACAAGATACGTTTAAAATACAAAGATGATTTTTCAGGCTGTGATTATGGTGAACAAAACAAAACCCAGTAGTCGCCAAGGCAGGTAGTGTGATAAATGAACACACCACTCTGAGGCTAATTACCTAATGGAATACAAGAGCAATGGTCACCCATGTTTCCTTATCCGAGCCTTTATTTCTCTGTCACTTGGATGGCTGGTCAGTGGGGAGGAATTCAGAGGGTGATTTAATCAACTGCAAACCATCTGCCCCCATCCCAAGAAGAGGAGCCAGATTAGCATTAAACCAGTATGTGTCAGCCCTTTGTAATACTGTGCACTAAGGCACCCTCTGTCTCTAACCCTTAGGAGTTGTTTTTAAAGTCATAGTCATCACGCTGAACTTCCACGAAATCTGTCTTCCACCACAACCACCCTGGGAGAGAAAAACATGCTAAACAAGGTTGTCTTGGCTTAGTAATTCCTTATAGCCAGTATCAACAATGGCAATCAGCAGACAGAAGAGAGATCCCAAATCACTATGTAACTTAAAGATTTCTGTTAATTTGAAAGAACAAAAACAAGTAAGACAGAACTGCAGATCCTCCAATCAGGATGATTCCTAACAAATCAGCTATTTGTGAACTTGGTGGACTTTTTGGTTACCTTAATTTGCATATATTCTCCAATTACATCAGAATCTATCTGTGGCCTTGTTCTTCATTTCAGTGTTAATCAGCTAAACAGAAGTTGTTGCTTATGATGTGTGAGTGAACATATGCCACTGCCTGGCCTTTTTTCTTCGGAGCTTGTTGTCTTTTTCGCTATATTAGACTTTGCAGTATGCCCAGAAGCTTTCCTTCATAAAATAGAAAGAAAAAAACATTTGGCTTATTTTTCACTGTAGCTAGTCTTTTATACAATAATCTTGTAAGAAAATTTCTTGAATTCTAAATATTACTCTTTCTAGATTTTTGAAATCGAAAGTTTTCAGTAAAAAGTTTCTTACTTTATTTTATTATATTAGGTAGTAAAAATGTAGGGTTATTTACCATAACCTGTTCATTAATATCAGAAATTTACAATAGCATTTTAAGACCATAGTAGGATTCTAGCATACCGTGTAGTACCTATGGAGTATTGTAAGAGCTACTTGTTCGAGATGAATTGCTTCTCATCTTGTTCTCCAGTTTCCATTGTTGGTTTATTGCAGATTTGTATCCTGTGTCAAATTCAAGGTATTATTGATAAACCTTTTCAACCAGCAGCAAGAAGTTCAAAATTTTTTCTGTCACTGTAACAGAAAACACAATATGTATATAACATTTATGTAGCAATAAATGTGCCATCTTTTTTTTAACATAGTAAACTAGTGAGTTTTTTACATTCCTTTTCCCCACATAATAATGTATTGCTTTCTTTTCTCTATCTCATCTTTCCCAGAAAGGCTTATGTGCTTTTCCTGTCTGCATAATCTGCGTTTTTCTGAGAAACAACAGTAAGACATCAGTGGACTGGAAGAACTAGAGTGATATCTAGCTCGTAGCTTCTCCAGGTTGTGCATTTCTCTTATACTTTCTACTGAGAGTGACCTTTAGCCTTTATCTAAAGGTTGGACAAACAGCAGTTAGTAGCTAAAGAAAATCTGCTCTTGTAGATGTGGAGGGAAATGAAGACAATGGAAGGACAGGAGTGAGGCTTCTCAAGTTAATATCCCTTAAGGCACTTTTACATTTCTCATGTTCTAGTTTTTAGCACCACCACCCCCCACCAAAAAAAAAAAAAAAATCCTAGTGATTATCTAGGAGAACTTCATGTCAATCAAGAACCAGAGATAGTGACTTTGTAGAGGGCCTTTGCTTAAGCAGCCCAAGGATGGTATCTGACCTGTTAAGATTGGTTCTCTGAATTTTGAATGTGCTTTTCACTTTGGGGGCCCAGCAGAGGATTTTACTTTATATTGTGGGATTCAGTAAAAACAAACTTTTTTGGTTTGATTTTACACAAAATGATAAACTAAAAAGCTCCACCCAAAAAGAAAATATACAATGTTAGAGCTGAAATTAAATCTGGAGATCATCTAGTACAACCACCTCGTTTATAAATTTGTAAAAACTAAGGCTCAGAAAGGTCACATCTCCAAGAGCACAGAATTAGAACAGATCAAAACACAACTTGTCATACAAACCTCCATGCATTTACTTTCTCTTCTTTCTTTTTACAGATGTCTAGACCTAACTATTCTGGCTTTATTTTCCTCTATTTGTTTCCATTCATGTTTCTTCTAGCTCATACTTTTTTCTTCCCTGAAAACTCAGATTTTAAATAAATATCATGAGAGGGCTGTGTGTGTGTGTGTGTGTGTGTGTGTGTGTGTGTGTGTGTGTTAGAAGTTGAAAGTGTTGGTTTTGGCATCAAACAGTCCTTGATTCAAATCCAGATTCAACATCTAATTAACTCCATTTCCTTATCTGAAAAATGGAGATACTTACAAGACTTGTTTAAGTACTGAATGAAACAATGTATGGAAAGCTCTTACCATGATACCTGTCATATAATAAGTACTCAATAAATGATAAATATTTTTTAAATAAATAGTATTATAACCAGCTCCTGGGATGATTCCTCTTTGGCCACCGTATAGAGGTAAAGGGTAAATTCCCAGAAAATGTCAACCACTCTTCATAGGAGTGGATGATGTTCTTTTATAGCAATCTGATGAAACATTACATTTCTTTCAGTGACCTCCCATGGCTTCATTTTAAGTGGATATATATGGTAAATGATTAGAAAATATTAAAATGTGTTTCTTTAAAAAAAAAAAAAAAAGATATGTATGAGCACACAAACACTCATATTGAACCGTGTTTCAAAAGAAAGCACATGCCTGTGATCCTGGTACCAAAAAAAAAAAAAAAAAAAAAAAAGAGCCAGTCATGCTGTTAACAGCTCTTCTCAGTTTGGGTTCTCTGGAGGCTGATTCTAAGATGGAGTTTGAAGAACAAAGGATTATTAGAAGTACCATGAGAACAAAAAGGGAGAAGAAATGGGAGTAGGCAGGGACCATGATGTAGGTCTGATGTCTCTAAAAAAGAATAGGGGAGAAGAGGACTAGGTAGAGTCTCAAACAGCCAGCAGCTCTGAAAAAGGCCTGGGGAAGTCCAGTTGCAGGCGGCAGAAGGGACCAGCACAAATATTGCCCGTTAAGAAGTCTTGTGTTGAGTAGTTATGGCATGGTACCAATGTTCCTGGTTTGGTCAGGCATTGGTCGAAAGAGACTTGGGGAGACTGAGGCCTGTTAGAACATGGCAGCAAGGTGCTGCAGCCAGAGACTGACAGCTCAGTACATTTACCCATGGGTTATACTTGAAGGGAAGCCTCAGAGATGCATCTTCATAATTTCCAGCAGTACCTCACTGCTACTTCCTACAAAACTAGCAAAACAAAACCAAAGACACTTCTTCTAAAGTCCTTTGGAATTAAATAGACCTCAGCAGGTTGGTGAGTGCTCCAAAAATTGAGGTTCTTTTCCTTCTGGCATTCCACAGTCAAGGAAACCTACACATACTGTCTGAAAGAATGAAATCCATTCCTCATCCCTGGTCTCTGCTGTGAACATATGCAGTCAGGGTACAACCCCTCTATAGGTGCTGTGTTTAGTTTTCTGGTGTTCTCTTAGGACACAGTGACTCCCTGCCTGCCGGGAATTGTCCTCAGCATCTTTGTGATGATCTTAGACTTAGGAAGTCCACAAAGTCCTCATCATTTAGGGGTGTTTTCCTGTGACTGCACCAGCCCCAGCGGCTCTTCTGCACTATATTGAGCATATGCATAGAAAAAAAATTTCCCTGTGTTATTTTTCTTTCCCTCTAATCAATAATTGTCATAAGACACTGAAGAAGGGTTTTTTTCCTCTCCCTTTGACCTCGAATCCCTCTGAATTGATGGCGGGGTCCTGCCTGCTGAAGGTCTCCATTCTCACTTTTGAGGGTCAATGCTCCCCTGGAGAGGTCCCCAGCTAACGTCTTTCAGAAACTCAAGTCATTTTGACCTTAGGCATGGCAAGCACGATGCCCAAGTCCTCCAAAGTCTATGAAAATGTTTGCAACGTGAAAAAATATTATGGTACCAAAGACAAAAAAAACTACAAAATTAATTTGGAAAATAATTACAAAATTCATATAAAATTGTTTATAGTAAAGTTACTATTTAATATAGGACTTGAGCTTATTTTAACAGATTGAGCTAAACTAAATTAGGTATAGAAGAAATGTACTCAACACAATAAAAACCATATATGAAGTGGGCATTATGGCACATGCTTGTAATCCCAGTGACTCAGAAGGCTGAGGCAGGAGGACTGCAAGTTCAAAGCCAACCTTAGCAATTTAGCAAGACTCTATCTCAAAAATTTAAAGGCTGGGGATATAACTCAGTGGTAAAGCACCCTGGGTTCAATTCCCACATCTAACATAATCCATGGTGAAAAGCTGAAAGTTTTTCCTCTAATATCAGAAACAAGACAATGATGTCCACTCCCACTACTTGCATTCATCATGGTACTGGAAGTCCTAGACAGAGCAAAGAAAGGCATCCCTCGTGAAAAAAAGTTATATTGTCCCCATTTGCAGGCAATACTCTTGTGTAGAAAACACTAATGACTCTACCAAAAAACAACTAACATTCAGAAAAGTTGCAGGATACAAAATCGATCTACAAAAAATTAGTAGTATTTCTATATATACATTAACAACAAATTATCTGAAAAATCAAGAAAATTACTATGTTTACAGCTACAAAATGTAAAATATTAATCAAGAAGGTGAAATATGTATATGCTAAAAATCACAAAACATCAATTAAAGAAATTGAAGAAACAGTGAATGGGAATATATCCCAAGTTCATGGATTGGGAGAACAAATATTGTTTAAAAAAAAAAAAAAAAAAGTTCACACTACCAGTAATGATTTGATCTTAAATGTCTTCTGAAGTCCATATGTTAAAGGCCTGGTCCCAGCTGATGGCACGGTTGGGAGGTGGCAGAAACATGAGTGAGTGGGGCCTACTTGGAGGAAGTTGGTTATTGGGGATGTGCCCTTAAAGAAGGTAGTAGGACCACCTTCTCTTTTTGCTTTCTGGTTGCCATCAGGTAGGTATCTTCCTCTTCCACATGCTCCTGCTACCATGCTGTGCTATCCCACCACAGGACCAAAAGTAACTGGGCTAACTATGGACCAAAACCTCTGAAACTATGAGCCAGAATAAATCTTTCCTACTTTTAAGGTATCTCAGGTATCTTGTCACAGCAATGGAAAGCTAACTAACAACCTAACCAAACCAATAGAGTCAATGCAATCCCTATCAAAATTCCAATGACAATTTTTTAAAAAATAGAAAAAATGATCCTAAAATCTGAATGTGATCACAAAAGATCCCAAATAGCCGAAGCCATTTTGTGTGGAAAAAAAAAAAAAAATGCTGAAGGCATCACATTACCAGACTTTAAAATATTCTATAAAGATATAGTAATCAAAAAGCATGGTGGTCTGGGGTTATGGTCCAGTGGTAGAGCACTTACTTGCCTAGCAAATGTAAGACACTGGGTTCAATTCTTGGCACCACATAAAATAATAAATAAAATAAAGCTATTAAAAAAAAAAAGCATGGTACTGGTATAAAAACAGACACATAGACCAGTGGAACAGATAGAGAGACCAGAAGCAAATCCACACATTTACAGTTAATTGACTTTTGACAAAGTGCAAGGAACACAATGGGAAAAGAACAGTCTTTAATAAATGGAGATGGGAATTAGATATTCACATGCATAAACCTTCATCTCACTTCATAGACAAAAATTAACTTGAAGTGGATGAAACACTTAAGTAGCCAAAGGAAAAACAAATATATCAAACTATAAAACTCTCACAGCAAAGAAAATAATCAACATAGTAAACAGACAACCTCCAGAATGGGATAAAATATTTGCAAACCATACATCTGATAAGGGTTAGTATGCACACTACATAAGGAATGTAGCAGCAAGAAAACAAGATCTGAATGGACACTTCTCAAAAGATGAAATACAGATGGCCATCAGGTACTTGGAAAGTGTCCAGACAACACTACTCATCAGGGATAAACAATTAAAACCACAAAGAGATATCACCTCACACCTGAATAGCTAGTATCCAAAAGACAAAATGTATTGGCGAGTATTTAGAGAAAAAGGAACACTTTTGCACTGTTTGTGGAAATGTAGATTAATACAGCCATTATGGAAAACAGTATGGACTTGCCTCAAAAACTTAAAAACTTAAAACTGGGCATGGTGGTAAGGGCCTGTAGCCCAAGTTACTCAGGGAGCTTAGGCAGTAGGATTGCTCAAACTCAGAAGTTCAAAGCCAGTCTGGGCAACAATAATGAGACTCTGCTTTTTAAAGAGGAAAGAGGCTGGGGCTGTAACTCAGTGGTGGTGCATGCTTACCATGTGCAAGGGCCTGGGTTTGATCCTTAGCACCAAAAGAAGAGATACATAGATGATAGATAAATAGATAGATAGACAGATAGATAGTATAATCCAGCAATCCCCGCTCATGGTTATCTATATAAAGAAAATGAAATCGTGTGTTAAAAGATGTCTGCACACCCACGTTCATGGCAGCATGATTCACAATAGCCAAGAGATGGAATCAACTTAAAATGTCCATCAACAGAAGAATGGATAAAGAAAAAGTGACACATATACAATGAAATATTATTCAGTCTTTTAAATGAAGAAAATCCTGTTATTTGTGACAACATGAACAAACCCGGGGGGTGTCATGTTAAGGGAAATAAGCCAGGCCCAGTAAGACAAATACCACGTGATATGCACAATCTATAAAAGTTGAACTCAAAGACACAGGAAGTAAAAGAGTGGTTACCAGGGACTGGGGTGGGGATAGGAGATATGCTGGTTAAAGGGTACAAAATCTCAGAGAGGGGGAAAAAAGTTCGTCAGATCTATTGTACAACACTGTGACTGTAGTTATTAACAGTGTGTTGTATTCTTGGAAATTGCTAGTAGATTTTAAGTACTCTCACCACAAAAAAAACAAAAATAACTATATAAGGTAATACATATGTAATTTGTTCAGCTGAACCATTTTACAATATGTGCATATTTCAAACATGTTATATGCAACATATATACACATTTTTTATTTTTTAATTAAAATGTTTAGGTGTATTTTTATGATATAGGATAGGGCTTCCCAAGGTCTTAAAACCATCCTTTTTCCCTCAATCCTAGAGCCTTTTATCACTGTTCTTGATAGTTTCTTTAGGGAAAAAAAACTTTGTCTTTCTTTCTGGAGGCTAGGACGATCACTGTATCCCTGAATATCTAGCCTAAATAACCCAAGAGACAGCAGGAATATTCTAGAAGATCTAACCAGACCTCCTTTCTCCTGCTCTCGGGGTGAGAGCTTTCCTCGCCCTGTCCATACAGCCCTGTGAGCTATTTTGCTCCACATTTCCTGGCCCAACTCTGGGCTGTGGATTTTCTCATGGACAATCAGATTCACTGGACCTATGTGGAAGTCCAGGGCTGGGAGCAGGCTGTGTCAGGGCCTCTGGTTAGCAGGCAGGAGGGATCACCTTACCCTGAAATGGCGCCTGGCATCTGCCATGATGGTTTTTCTCTGTCTTCTACGTATTCCCAGCAACCACATTTGCAGCTCAAAGTAGGGGATACTGTTCCCAAGCAGCCCAAGAAACTCCAACCCCTGACTACGAGGGCCTGCCATGTGGGGACCACACCCACCCAGGAGGCAATGGGCAGCAGGTGCCCCAGAGGATCACCTTTTTTCTTCCAGACACCACCCCCACCAGGCTAGAAGCCCCACAGTACCACCTGGATGCCCACTTCATTCTCATTAAAGCCTGTGCTGAAAGGAGCGGGCGTGTTTTTCAGATTCTTTCAGCAGTGAGTTATTGATCGACACTGATAGTGCCAGGAGCTTGATCTCACCCCGAACTGGCAGAGATTAATTAGTTTGATTCCCAAGCATAATTCCTAATTAGGCACAGGAAGAAAGGAAAGAAAACACAAAGGAACTATTCTTCCCCAAGGACTGCTGACCTTCTGTCCAGGAGCGGAGAGGGAGGAGCAGGAAATTGGAGGAAACCAGGTAAACAGGCCTAGCACCTGGATGTATCCTGCCTCATCCACGCCCGGGCAACCGGCCCACAGGCACAGGCAATGCCCAAGATGGACTTGTGCCATCCTGCACTATCTTCCAGGGAAACAAGTGCTTCATCTGCTTGCTTTACTCCCTAAGGAGGCACAGGAAAGGCACAATTAAACAGGAAGCTTTGAAGTGCCTGCTGGGCCACCAGGGGTTGGGGATGCCAGCAGACAACTGGGCTGGGGGAGAAAGGTTAGATGGAGAGGGGGTGGTTGCCCTAAGACTTGAGTAGAAATACTGAAAGTAACTCTTTCCTGCACCTGGGAAGCAGGAGCCATCTTACTCCTTACTAACATTTTCTAGACCTTTCCAGCCAGAACCAAATGGCGCAGATGGCTCTTCACTGATGGTGGGGCAGGCTGGAGAAGGGACCTGTGACTTAGCAGCTGTGAGAATTGGCCAATCAAGCACTCTGAGCTTCAATGTCCTCTTCTGTGGAATGGGAATAATAATTTTGCTAGCTTACATGATGGTTGTGAGAATTCACTGAGGAATTCAGAGATACATGGTACATAGTAGGCACTTGTAACCCTCCTAAAGAAAACAAACCAAGGAAGCAACAAGTTTTTTTTTTTTTTTTTTTTTAATGATGAGCTGAAGACTTCCTCTTTATTTACTAGCACATATTTAATGGACTATGTGTCAATCACATGCTGACTCTAGCACCAAGATCAACTGCCTGAGGAAGACTGTTGAATTGTAGGGGGTTGCAAATAGTGTGACCAAAGAAGTCAGTGGACTTCAGTACAGAACAGTAAGGACTCCTGGCTGACTGTTGGGCTGGAGTGCAGTCACGACTGCCTGGGAAAATGGACACCACTTTGAACCTGAGATGATATTTCTGACCAGGAAACAATTTTAGAGCAATGGCTTGCTGAGGAATTCAGAAGCGGCTAATAAAACATTGGGAGACCCTGCTATCTGCAGTAGGGCCAATGAATGTCAACAGATGGCAATCATGTCTTGCCTAGTCACTACCCACTACCCCACACCAAAATGGGTCACCCACCCACCCCCTTCAATTCTCTGTATTCAATGTCCTGATCCAAATGAGCCAGCTACAAAAAGGTCAATTATAAAACCACTTGGGAAATCTGAACACTAACTAGATACTTCATACATTAAGAAACTATTGTTTCTGTTTTTAAATGTGATATGTGACTACATTTTCCTAAAAGCCCTATCTTTTAGAGATAAGATACTGAAGTGCTTACAGACTTGGCCGTGCCATCTGGAACTCACTTCATACGCTCCCGTGTTGGGGGAGGGGGCTGGTGAGGGGCTTTAGATGAAGCAAGACGCCTCAGGTTGATCATTTTTGGAGCTAGGTGACAAGTATGTGGGGATTTGTGATTTCTACTCTTGAAAACATTTGAGATTTTTTCATTATAAATGGTTGAAAGAAGGAAGAAAGAAAGAGGGAGAAGAAGGAAAGCAAGAAGTGAGGGAGGGAGGAAGGGAGGGATGGAAGGAAGCAAAGAACTGCTCAAAGTCCCTTTGAAACTTCCCTGCCCCCCATGTCACTGGGAGTGGGAGGCTGGCTCCTGCTCAGCTACAGCAATGAGAGCCATGAGGACTCAGGAGAGACTTTGAAGGAGCAGCCCCAAGCCACAAAGTCGGTGGGGAATCAGCCTACGACATGGAGAGGGACAGCAGGGTGGGTCGGGTGGCAGAGAGAATCACAGCACAGGTGGTACCAGGTGACATCAGGTGGGGAAGGGAGAGGGATCAGGAGGGGGACATCAATAGCTGTGGAGACGGTATTAGCCCACTTCTCGACCTGGGGAGGGGTGGCAGGGCAGATGGGCTCCAGAAGGGACCTGCTCTGGGAAGAAAGTGAAGGAGGACAGAGCCTGTGGGAGCCCTGAGTACGAGACGCCACCCCTCAAGGCGGTCTCTGGTCTGAAAACAGGAAGGGTCCTCACCACTGGCAGCCCACAGATGACCTGGTCCAGGTGCTGGGTCTGCCACAAAGCTACCCCTTGGCCTGCCACAAGTGCCCCTAGCCCTGGGTTTCCCTGAAGCTTTCCCAGAGGCTCCCAGCAGGGCTGAGGTGGAGGATGCAGCCCGAGGTCCAGCCTTCTTGCCAGAGGAAGGGCTGTGTCCAGAGAGCTGCCTGCTGGGGCGGGGAGAGGAATGTGTGGCGACGGGTCCAGATCTGCCCAGGGAGGCCAACCAGTGTGGGGAAAGTAGGTTTTGCAACAAGCTAGATGATGTTAAGTGCTTGGGGGGCCTGGGAAGACCAAATGTTTAATATTTGGAGAAAAGGCTGTCTAAACAAAGTAATTAGGAGGCTCCTTTGTAGTGATATGAAAGAGATGGATTGGGCCCCTCCAACATCAAAGGACAGCGATACAATGGCTCTGGTGGGGGAGGGGAGTGCCTGCAGGGCGCGTTTGAGGAGGGCTTTGAAGCCCCAATAAAACTTTATCCCTCTCATTTAACACACTTCCTAGAACTTCTCTCTCAGAGGAAGGTTAGCCTCCCCCAAAGCCACTTTTCAAAAGCAACGTTTGCCGCTAGCCCCGGGAGAAACCACTGAGCCTGCCCTCCTCTGTTTACCTCAGGAAGAACACAGAGTATGGACTGTCCCCTAGTTCAGGATAAACTGAGAAGAGGCTATCAGGGCCAGCTGGGGTGCAGTCCTGAGGGCCTGGCTTTCTAGCTAACACAACTTGGTAGTGGGGGCAGGAGGGGTTCTGCTTCTGCCTTCACTAGCTGGGTAACCCTGAGCAAATCACTGATCCTCTCTGAGCATATTTTGCCTTGCTTGTCAAATGCAAGTGAAAATCCCTTAATCACATGGGCGTGGGTGTAGATTCAATGGTGGCAGGTGAGGGGGAAGTTGGAGGAAAGGAAACAGGAGGATCCTTCAGATGAACCCTTATTGGGCCCTAGAAGGACTACACCATTCAGAGCAGGGAGCATTTCCCCAGCTCCAGGCAGAGTTAGCCCTGCATTCTCTGTGCTTCCCATGTCCCCCTGGTTGGGCCTCCCAGAGTGGGCCCTGCTGCAGACCTATCCTGGGCTAGCCTATTGAAACACAGGAGGACTTCTGAAGTTGACTTAACCCCCAAATTCAGTGATTCTACATTTCAATTCCCACATTTTGAAGTGTTTATAGGTAACATGAGATGAAACTGGGGTTTCTTTTTAAACAATCTTTTAAAAAAATGTGGTAGATGAAACAAAAATGTCAGAATATTGATAATTATTGAAAGTGGATGAAGATACATGAGACTTTATTTTCACCTACTTTCATGTATATTTGAAATTTTTTATAATAGAAAGTTAAGGTATGAAAATAAAATACATTTCAGTCTCTTGTAACTCTGCCTCCCTGCTGCCTGGAGCTCAAGTAGAGTTGGTGGCACATCCAGCTTCTCCCCAATTCTTTTACCTGAGTGGCAGTTTTGTTGGGGGGGAGGGGGCTGAGGAAGACAGAGACCAACATGTGCCCTTGAGAAACTACAAATGCTCACCAGGGTGTGTGCACCTGAGGAGAGAGCAATGGACTTAGTGGGTGTCTGGGGAGAATCCCATCTGACTGTCCTAGGTTTGGTGTGTGCATGGACCCAGGAAAGGGGTCTGTTTTAATGTACAGGGGGAGGGGACTCTGGAACTGGGGCTCCAGTCTGAGCCCTGTCCCTCTGTAGGCTGTATGAGTGGGAGTCACAAATGACTGCCCCTCTGAATGGGGGAGAGCTTAGGGCCAAGTCCTCCTGCTCAATGAGACACAAGGGAAGTGGGAGGCAATGCATAATCCTGGGAACTTAGTGACTCCAGCAGACAAGGGTCTCCAACCGTTTAAGGAGAAATGCATCGTTCAAATAAGAAGGTATTTCTGCCATCTATTGCTGCATAAACCTTCCTCCAAAACTTGGCAGTTTAAAATAGTCACACATTTTCGCTGGGCAACATGGTGCACACCTGTGATCCCAGGGGCTCCATAGTTTGAGGCAGAAGGATCACAAGTTCAAAGCCAGTCTTAGCAACTTTAGCCAGGCCCTAAGCAACTTAGGGAGACCATATCTCAAGATAAAAAATAAAAAGGACTGGGGATGTGGCTCAGTGCCCCTGGATTCAATCCCTAGTACAAAAAAAAAAAAAAAAAAAAAGCCACATGTTTTAATATTATTTCTTACAGTTCTGTGGACCAGGATTCAGCTGGCTACTCTCCCACTCCATGTGGTATCCGCTGGGGCCCCTCATTCATCTGCACTTACATATTGGCTGGCAGATCCAAGAAAGCATTCTTCACGCATCTGGTGCCTCAATGACTCTCTATGTGTCCTTTGTCTCCCCTGGATGTTCTGTGTAACCCAGCATGGTGGCTGGCTTCCTCAGAGAACATGAAAGAGAAGCCCAGACCCTGAACTGGCAAAGCCACATTTTATTGGACAAGGTGAGCCCCAAAGCCAGCCCCAAATGAAGGGGAGAAGCAGAGCCCCCTTGAGATTGGAGAAGGGGCAGGCATGATCTTCCAGGGATGAAGAGGCCATGGACAGTCATGCTGGAGGTGATCAGGCGTTCAGAGTATTTCTTCCCAGCCTAAATGTGGTCTACCTGCTGAGCCTGTGGGGTGTAATTGCCACTGCTCCCAGCCCCCAACTCCCACCAGGCCATGAGGAAAAGTAAATTACCATCAGGCAAAATAAAATAACTATTGAGCAAATCATGGAACTCAGCCCAATTCAAACACATTGGTCTTGCCTTCCTGGTTGGCACAGGTTGTGTTATACCTATTCAATATCCATGTACTTTACTTCTGGTAACAGATCTTCAGGAAGACCCTTTATTTAGTTATTTATTTTTTTGTCCATGGGGTCTGATCCTGCTTGGTAGCCTAAGAATATATGATCCACATCTGCACTACCCAGTGACTCACTCCCATGATTATACTGAATGGTTTGGGAATGGCAAAGGAGTAAATCAGAGCCAATAAAGTTTTGTAATGTTTTCTGGAAAGAGACTTTTTTATTTGTTTGTTTGTTTAACCAGGGATTCAACCCAGGGCCACTCTACAACTGAACTACCTACCCCTTTTATTTTTTGAGACAGGGTCTTGCTTCGTTGCTTAGGCTGACCTTGAACTTGTGATTCTTCTGCCCTAGCCTCCTGACTCACTGGGATTACAGGCATGCACCACCACACCCAGCTGAAAGAGACATTCTTTATCTCTCTGGACCTGAATGATGTATTTGTTTCCATCATCTTCCATCTTATTACAACGTATAGCCTCAGCCAGAAACCTCTGGATAGGTTTTCCTGCATCTGAACTTGCCCTCTCTATTAGAGTTCTCCAGAAAAACAACCAATAGGTTATAGAGATTTATTTTAAGGAATTGGTTCTTTTAATCATGAAAGAAGCCAGAGAAGAATGGATGCTGCACTTTACTCTGAAGGCCTCTGGGCAGCAGACCCTGGGAGAGTTGACATTGCTTGGGGAGGGAGATAAGTCTTTTGTTCTATACAGACCTTCAACTGCTTGGTGAGACACACTCACATTATGAAAGACAATCTCTTTACTCCAAATCTACTGCTTTACTGTTAATCTTATCCCAAAACACCGTCATAGAAACATCCAGAATAATGTTTGACTTCAGATCTGGGTACATAGTCCAGCCAAGTTGACATGAAATAACCATCATATCCTCACTGTCCATTCTCAACATAGCAACCAGAAATAATACCATAAAAAAGTATCATCAAATCATGTCTGTTCCGTGCTCGAAACTTCCTAATGATCCTCGTCTCATTCAGAGCAAAGCCAAAGTCCACTCAGCCATGCTCTCCTGGCCTCTTCCCTTCCAGGAGCCTTCCCCTGAGTCACTCCCCCGGAGCCTTCAGCAGACAGTCTTTATGCCTGTAGTTATGTCTGCAGGCATGTCCTTCCCCAAGGTCCATGCAGGGCCAGGCACCCACACTGACCACTGATTTTATGTTGCAGTCCCACATACTGCTGGGGGTCCCCACCTGCACCCCCATGGAGGGCTTCCCAGGCCTCCTTAGAGACTCAGCAGCCTTCTGTTCATACCCTGCAGCATGGCTAAGCAGGCTAGTCTCCAGCTGAGGGATTTCACAGATAGTGTGTAAACTAGGGAACCCTCCCTGGTGGGCACACCCATATTCTCCCTGGGGTCCTAGATACAGCCCTGCTCTCAGTCTGCCTGATCCTGGAAGAAGTCTCACTTTTCAACCCTTCTCCATGCTCCTCTCTGCAGCCAGGAGGAGGAAGCCTCAGCCCTTCTCTGGGAGCTTTACTGTGGTCTCTCAGTCCTGGTGGCCATGCTCTACCCATGTTTCTGCCCCATTTTGTGACACCTAACCTGCCACTGACTCCTTCCCATGACAAACCTAAATTAGGAACCTAAGTCTGCAGGGAAGACTGCTTACACGGTATTCCTACTAAAAAGCAGAAATAGCACTTCTTAGCTTAGAGAAGCAGATCGATTTAAACATGGATACAGATAGGAGCCATGAAGTTTTCTCATTGAATAAAGGATTTAATTATTTGGACTAACTCAATATGTTGGATTATTTATACTAACTAAACAAATTAGGTTTTTTTTTTTTTTTTAATTTGAGTGATTCTCCATTTTTCTCAGAGACTAACAAGACTACAGAAAGCAAGATGGGAGGATTTTTTTTTTTATCTTTATTTGTTCATTTATTTTTATGTGGTGCTGAGGATCCAACCCAGGACCTCACACCTACAAAGCAAGTGCTCTACCACTGAGCCCCAGCCCCAGCCCCAAAATGGGAGGATCTTTAAATGCCAGGCTCTCCCTGTCTCCTGTGGGTACCT
Source organism: Callospermophilus lateralis (assembly GCF_048772815.1). NCBI lineage: Eukaryota > Metazoa > Chordata > Mammalia > Rodentia > Sciuridae > Callospermophilus > Callospermophilus lateralis. Next base: position 102,117,248 of record NC_135307.1, read on the forward strand.
CTGCACCTTGCTTGGGAGACACGGGGAGTCTGGCTAAGACCACCAGTTGGTTGGTTCCCTGAAGAAAGGGACATGTCATGGAGAACTCTGTGTCTTTTCTGCCAACACATGGGTCTATAGAAGGCAAGTTCTCTTCTTTTGAAGGTGAATGTTTATTAAAACTATGGAGTTGCATTGGTATGGTTATCAATAACCTACAGACTTGATTCAGGTGTCACTGTTTTTCCACTAATGTCCTTCTTTGGTTTCATAATCCAATCAAAGATACCATGATGCTTTTTAGCCTGTTTCCCATCTGTGACTGGGTCTCCATCCTTCTGTTTTCTCATGACTTCTGACACTTTGAGGAGTACTGGGCAGATGTTGTATAGAATGTCTCTTGACTGTGTTATTTTCTCATGCTCAGGGTTATGGATTTGGGGGCTGAGAACCACAGAGGTGAAATGTCCTAATCACATTCTGTGAGAGGTGCATGGTACCAATGCGGCTTGTCACGGCAGGGTTGACCTTGATTAGGTGGGTAAGGTGATGGCTACCAGCTTTCTCCTCCATAGAGTTACTTTTCTTCCTTTCCACATGCTTCCCTGAGAAGGCAGTCAGTTGTCCAGCTCTGCTCCAGGGCAGGGAAATTATACAGCACCTCTTGGAGGAAGGAGCACTCACATTTATTCTTTGGAATTTTTCCATACGGCAGATTTCTCACTTCTCCCGTATTCTACTCATAAGGCTCCATTTCTCACCTGTAAAATGGGGATAAAACCTGTATCCACCAAAGAGGGTTGTTAGAACATTTAAATGATGTGACAGATGAAAAGTTATGATCAAGAATGATCCAAAGACGTATCAAACTATTTGCAGGAATCATTTAATCCTGGGCCCATTTTGCATGCAGCTGTCATATTTGTGTCTTCCCAGCCCCCAGTTCCCTGGAGAGGGGCTGTTGGGGCCAGGTTGCTGTTGCCTGCTCTCTGTTCCTCTTGAGAGCCTTCAGAAGGGAGGTCTGGAGAGAAATTGCCAAAGCACAGCAAAGGAACAGCTTTCAGGCCAGACAGGGAGTTGCCTGGAGAAGACCCTGAGGAGCTCGCTGAGATGTGAGGTTTTGGTGGAAGATGATAAGAACCAAACACTTGAGGAACCGCCTTGGAGACCAAGGTCAGAAGACTAATGCACAGAGGCGCTCAGCAATTATTGGTTGATTGAATAGTTCAACCAGCCACTAAAGATAGCACACTGGACCGGGAACCAGTCTGAGTCTTGTGTTCCAGATTTATTTTGTTGTTGTTCACGTGTGTGTGTGTGTGTGTGTGTGTGTGTGTGTGTGTGTGTGTGACCCTGAGCAAGTTATTTAATTTCTTTGGGCTTCAGTTTCCATCTGTGTAAGTTGTAAAGAGGTTGGGGAAGGACCGGCGACTGGGTCCAGGCCTTAGATGGGAGCCGCTAACTCCAATTCCTCCTTCTGTCCTGCCACTTTCCAGGACACAGCTGATTTTTGTAACTCCTTAACTTGATATCAAAGCTCACGCCGCACGCCCGGTGCTTATCCAAGGACAGGCACTGTTAGAAACTTTGCCTTGTGTACAGTAAGGCTGTTGCAATATTTGTTCTGCTTGTCTTTGCTCTGTGCTTCCTACACATGTGCCCTTTGTTTCTCTTCAACATCTGTCCCTGACTATTCTCATCTTATGTTTGTCCTCAGCCGTTGAAAGGGCTGTATTTGTTTGAATTAAAAATAAGACCACCGAGTGGGCTTCCCGGGTGGGGGTTGGGAGGCAGCCTTGGCCATCCTGAGGCTAGATCACAGCCTCCCCCTCCCCCCAAGTGTATTTTTAAAGTAGGAAGGGACACCCCAGGATCGCTGTGCCTGGGAGAGGAAGACAGCTGTCTCCCTGTAACTCATGTCCTGAACGTGTGGATTCCCGGGTGGAAATGGGGTCAGTGGGTTGGGAGGAAGCACCCAGTCTGGGGAGGGAGGTCACCAGGCAGGAAAGGGCTTTGCAGAGGTGGGGGTGGGGGGGTAAGAGGGTGATGAGTTATTTTTAACATTTGATTTGTTTTTTTCAACTGGACTTTTCTTCTGGGCACTCTCTTTCCAGACCCAGGCCGCCCCTGTTGGTGGCTGTGGGTGTCCGGGGTAGATTCCCGCTGCCAAGCCCTCCAGCTCTTCCCTCCCCCACCGGTGTTCCACCTGTTTCTACCACACCCGGCCCAGCAGACCTTCCACTTCCAGCGCCAGGGCACCACCTGCTGCCAGAAATTGCTGTGACATCGGGGGAGGGTTCAAAGTGGGGGCTGTTCAGGTCCATGGTGCTGAGGCCACAAACCTGGTGGCAAAGGATCAGTCAGAAGAAACTGAGTCGTCCACGGGTCTGTACTCTGCTGGGGGTGGGAGAAAATGGACCCACAGCTCTGCGGGTTTGCCTCCTGGGGACGGAGCACTGCTGGCCCAGGCCACCTCCCACCCCTGGCACTTGACCCCATCTTTCCATTAGCGCCCAGGCTTTGGGACAGCCTTGCCCTCGTGAAGGGGAGTGAGAGAGCCCGAGCTGAACAGTTAAGAGAGGCAGCTTGGAGCCTCCTCCCCTGGGAGCCCCACTTGCCCTCCCTCCAGTTCCTTCTTGCTGGGGCCACCAACTTACCACCAGTAACTAGGTCCTGGTCTTGTCCCCCATGCCTTATTCCCTGTCCTCTTCTGCTAAGAACTAAGTCTGGGTGCCCATCTTCCAGGGGCTGGAGCCCCATTTCCTCAGTTTGCTGTCTCCCAGGCTGCCTCCTCCCTCCAGCCCGTGTGGCCTCTGGGCTCCACGCCTCATGGCATGACCATGGTTAATGCACCCACAAACCCAGAAGGCTCAGTGCCCGCCCACAGCTTATACAGCCCATGGGAACATTTCCATGTCATTACAATCAGAAGGAAGAAAGACTTTTGGTTGCAAAAAAATGTTTTAATATACAATATTAGCAATTTACTTTTAAACTAACACAGTTCTAAATATTTTGATGGAGAAAGGGGTCCATGAAGGCCAAAGTGACCAGGGTCCAGGAAAGTCCTAATGTGGCCCTGGGTGGGGCCATATACCTGGGAAGGCATCTGATGGACATCACGCTCCCTCGGCCGGCCTGGCTAACAGGCTGGTGAAGGCCAGGTTCCCTGGACATGTCAGTGATGGGATTCTCCTTAGAGAGCCTCATGTGAATTCTTCACTTTTTATTTCCCCTGTTAATAAAAATGTATGATGTTTACATTGTCAGAGAACAAACAGAACTATGCTTGTGTTCCACGTCTTACGAAATGGGTCTGGTGTGCTCTTGGCTGTTCCTTCATGTTCCTGGCAGTTACAGATTTGACCCCCAGTGGAATGCAGGGACAGTATATCAGGATGTCTGGGGTGAAGCGAGTGGCTCACCCCTCCGTGGCTGTCCTCTATCTGGCAGGTTGATTTGTCTCTCTGTAATCCCTGCTTTGCCTTTCCTGCTGGTCTTCCTTCCATGCCCAGACCTGCCCCTGGGCTCTGTTTGTCTCCACCCCCTTCATATGTCTTCTTTCTTCAGGCCACCCCTTCCCATGTGGCCTCAGTCATAACAAAGTGCCTCAGACAGGGCAACTGAACAATAGAAACCTATAATCTCACACATGTGGAGGCTAAGAGACCAAGATCAGGGCGTCCATAGAGTGTGGCTTCTTCTGAGGCTTGGAGATGGCCGTGCTTCCCAGGGTCTTCACATGGTCTTCTCTGTGTGTATGTTTGGGTCCTAATCTCTTCTTATAAGAACACCACTCATGTTGGATCAGGGCCTACTCTAATCACCTCCCTTTAACTTAATTACCTCCTGAAGGCAACCCTACAAGTTGAAGCTCAGTGGTAATGTGTTCATCTAACATGTGTAAGGCCCTGGGTTCCATCACCAGAACTAGGCAAAAAAACCCAAAAAACACAAAAAACAAACCCTGTCTCCAAACAGTCACATTCTGAGGAAGTAGGCGCTAGGACTTCCAGAAATGAATCCAAAGGGGACACAATTCGGCCCACACACGAAGAGCTGGGAGGTTGCTGGCTAGGCTGATGCTAAGGGGTGAAGTGCCACTGAGCCAGCGCAGCATGGAGACCAGGAGAGAGGAGATGGCCTAGGGGCAGTTCAGCATGGGAGGACCAGCAGCCAACCCCTGAGAGGGTTGTCTCTTGATGCTTATGAAATAGCTACCGGCACTGGGAAGGATCTAGTGCTCTTGATGTAAATGCACTTTTTTTTTTTTTTTACTTGAAGTGTGTAATAGAAACCCTTCCCTGGCCCCACTGAGCACCCCCATGCCTCTGTCCAGACTCTCCTGCCTTTTTCTTTTCTTTTTAACATATGAAAAGACATTTTATTTTTATTATTTTACTATATAACATATTAGTGATTATATCAGATTGCATTTTCTCAAATGGTAAATGAGATACCTGAAAACATTTTTCTTTGATTCTCCCAAGAATCTCAATATCATCTATCTTTTGGAGAATTCAGATTCTTACCATATCTGTGATACTGTCCATGAGGATATCAACGATGCTTAGTAGTAAAGAACATTTTGCTGGTTCCTTGCTCAAGACGTTCACCTTTTTCTTTAGCACCTGATCATGTGTTTCTTAATTATTGTGCACAGGATCTGGTTGAGGGATTGGTTGTGTGTGTTCATGTGGAATATCCATAGAAGGGTGGTAGCATACTGTCATCCTGCCATCAGATGTCAAAGCAAGCTCTACTTTGCAATTATAGTCATCTGGAAGATAAGAAAATGTAAATTTATAACAAACAACAGATAAAGCTTTTTTTTTGAACTGGAAATAAATGCTTCAGGAAAGTTCCCTTTGATATCACCCATTTTAATGCTGTTGCTGCCCAGGTGTTATATGATGATCAGATGATATGATGAAAGACATTCTGAAGAGCAACCACCCTTAAAATCTGCTTCTAGGCACGCCAATTTTTATTCCAGGAGACCTGAGTTGCCTCAATTTCGGTCCTGTGTTACACTGCCCTGCACCCTCCTGGCTGCAGAGTGCTCTTTTTTCTGCCTTTTTCAACCAGAATTTGATCTTTGTTCCAATAGTTACTCAATGGCCACAGCTCTAAATTCAAGAGGCGTTTCTGAAGAACCTTCTGGAGGTTTCTTCTTGATGCACAAGCCCAGTGTGTGCTTATCCAGTGCTTGCTGAACATTCTTGGAAGGAGCTAATCTCCCATGGGTCTCCCCTGACAGCACCCGGCTTGTTCGCCCCCCACTTCTTGCCCTGCCCATCTGGCCGATCCCTGCCCAAAGAAGTCACGTTCATTCAAAAAGCTTAAGAGGACAAGTGGGGAAAGTTAATCTTTCCAAAAAGGGATTAGTGCCTGTATTCCAAAGCCAAATGCAAATTAAAAAAGTATTTTTGAAGATAAAAATGCAGCTTGGCTTCGTCTGGCCTTCAGCTGCTCTCCCTCACTACTGTTCTAGGTTTCTGTGCTGAGCTAGTCAAGTAAGAAAAGATGAAGGATCACTTCTAAATCTTACACACTTGGGCAGCCATCCCTCTGGCTCTCCCCAAACACCCTGGGACCATGAGTCCATGCCTGCATCTGTCCTGGGTTGGAAGATAGCTGGGGAGACGAGGAGCTATCACTACTGTGTCATTGCTTGAAGGCAGGCCTCCCTGCCTGGGTCTCCACGTGTGGATCTACTGGGAGGGACACAAAATCCCAGCCTGATGGCCAGTTAGTCCTGGGCTACTTGCACAGAATAACCATGTTCTCCAAACTACCCTGAATGCAGAGTTTAAACTGAACAAGACATGCTCCTGGTTGCCTTGCCTTTGCTAACAAGATAACCAGACTTCTCTCTTGTCCTGTCTTCTTCCGGGAAGTTCCTGGAACAAAGGGGAAGACTTTCTGGAAAGCTATGAGGCCTGCCCTCCCTCAGCTTGCTGACATTTCCCCGTACTCCCCCGAAACCAGACCCACTGCACTCAGTCACATTCACAGCCCCAAGGTTCTAGTAACAGAAATGTGCCCATTTCACCCCCTCCTCCCACTCGACTCTGCAAAACCCAGAGCCTCAGAGGCTCCCTATAACTATGTTGAAGGCTCTTCTGGGGACCTCCGGGAGCTGTCTTGCTGGGTCCACTGACAGTCCTCCCGTCAGTGTTGAGGAAGAAGCATGTGAGAGTGCTGCCCGCGCACCCATGGCCTCCATGGACCCATGGTTTGCTCCTCAAGGATGCAGCTCACCTCCCCAGGCTAGGTCTTGCCCTCTCCCTGGGACCCTGGATTCTCTTCATGTTTTGTGCCCTAAGAAGACCCTTGTGAAAATAGCCACCAGGCTGTTCTTCACGAGGCAGATAAAACTCCTGAGTTACGTTGGGCTCCACATGGTTCTTTCCACTCCTCAGTCTCCCACCTCTACTCCCCGGCACCTCCACCCTAAACACATTTTTTAATGTTTCCTCCTTCCTCACATAAAATAGCAAACATTCTTAAGTCTGGAAGCTGCTGGCACATGCAAATTCATCAGACATAGGTTCCAGGTTTAGGCTCAGCCGACACACCTGAAACACACACACACACACACACACATACACACGCACATGCACACACACACAATGTGCATGTACCCACCTATTTCTTTCTGGAGACCCTTCCCCACCTCTGCTCTAGCTGTTCACTGCTATCACAGGGGCACCTATCATCAACCCATCAAGAACATGGGTTCTTCATGTTCTCTGGAGCAAAAAAGGAGGACATAGATCTTCCATGGAGAGCCTCCCAAATTTTCCTCATTATATTTGCATGCATATCCTTGTAATTTCAATGAGTTATGAAATTTTAGAGGGCTATCAGAAGTTACCACCCAGTTCTGACCCAGTGTCCTCCACCAAGGCCTCCTTGTGACCCAAGAAGGGGACTCTGGGAATGTAACTCAGCCTTCCTTCTGATTGCCAAAGAGTAAAACAGACAGTGATGACACTTCCTAGTAAGCTCTTTGATAATTGAGCTCTGTGATAGGCCAGGTCTTGATAGACACCCAGGGACATGACAAGGGACTCACTGGTCCTCATATAATTGAACCAGAGCCTGCCCAGTTCAGGACATGGATATGCTTGTCACCAGGAAGGAGGGGCCCTGGAAGATTGGCTCATTATCCACCTAAATCTTTCTGTGCCTCAGTTTCTCTGCTTATAAAACAGGGGTTATGTTTTTATATTTGGGGATTAAATGAGTATGTATCCTAAAAGTATTATATATTGCTTAAAACCATGCCTGGTGCATAGTCAATGTCATATAAATGTCAGTCAAGAGAGTAATTAGAAGTAGGAAAGTTTAACATCAGGAATTATTGGGCTGAGAGTGGTAAAAGCACATGCTTAGCATGTGTAAAGCCCTCGGATTTATCCCCAGGAGCAAAAGAAAGAAAAAGAAATTATTAACTCTAAATTAGGATTGGAGTAACATGAAAGAATTTAGGAATAGCAAGCTGAGCACAATGGTGCACACTTGTAACCCAGGCAACTCAGGAGGCTGAGGCAGCAGGATGACCAATTCCAGGCCTATTTAGTGAGACCCAAAATAAAAAAATGAAAGGGCTGTGGATGTAGCTCAGCGGTGGAGGCCTCTAGGTTCATACACACACACACATACACACAACAATATAGGAACCGTAAATAGAAGGAGCAGTCACTAAACCAATGGCTAAGACACTGCACACAAGGAAGAGACCCCAACACCAAGCCTGAGACCTGGACCTTATCACAGAGGTCATGGCTGGGGTTTGCTGTGACATAGGAGTCACTGTGGTGCCATGCCTGTGGAACTTGCTGGAAATGTGCCCTGGAGAGGGGTGGGGATGTGTCTGGTGTGTCTGGCCCCAGCAGGGCTGTTTGCTGATGTTTTGGGTGCTCTTGGCTGCCACACACTGCAGGAACTCTGCACTGGGCAAGTCACCCAGGCTGCAGAGGCAGAAGCTAGACCTGGTGAATCCACCAGTGCTGGCTGCAGGACCCTGCGAGTGGGCACCTCCTCCTCTCACAGTGTCTCTAGCACCCTCTGCTCACAGTGCCTTTGTGCCAGCTTCCAGAGCAAAATACTTGAAGTGCCCAGATTGAATTTCACAGAGTAGGCAAAACGGAAGAGTGAAGCCGAGAGGCACTAAGTCAACCACTGGCAGGTTTTTGCTGTTATTTTTACAATTGTGCAGTGTTTGTTTCCATCAGCACTCTAGGAAGTTAGGGACAGAAACAGAGGGAAAAATCTGGAAGAACTCCAAGTTTCACCATGCTAGGGACTGGGGTTGGAGGCACACAGACAATGTTCTGTGCTTATCACAGGCTTTTGGAGAGCAGAGCACCCTAGAGAGGCACGGGAGGGGCTCTGAAGATGGAAGGGTTGTTAGAACAGAGCAAGAGGCATTTGGTCCCAGCCAAGCCCTGGGATTTGGATGTTCCTGGAGGCCTCGCTTATGAGGTAAGGCCCTGAAAAAGACAATAAGTTGCAGGATTTTGTTGAGGTAAACTTGGAATTGTGGTGTATTTTCAGGGGGGGCTCTGTTTCCTTGTTTTGCCAGAGGAAACTAGATTTGAGGTAAAAGTATAACAGGGATACCATTGACCAAGCCAGAACAGAGGCCCAGTAGGACAAGAAGATGTGGGTGGCGAGTTACTACTTATTGGTGGTGGGAAGGGAGAACAAAAATATTTGATTATGTTGCCCATGGTCACCCAAAGGTCCATGAGAATCAGGCCTTCCTTGAAATTGACTAAATTCTCAACAAACTGCCTTGAACAGTGGAACCTGAAGCAGACCTCAGAATTCTGTGTCCTTGCTACAAAAGTCTGGGCATAGAACAGGATAGCACCTGGAGTAGCTTGGAAATGCAGATCCTTAGGCCCTGCCCTGACGGGGAGAGTCAGAACCCATGTCTTCCAGTCCCTACATGACTTTATCCATTAAGGTTCTAGTGGCACTGCTCGGTTCCTGCTCCATAATTTTAGGATACCAGAGTAAAATGAAAGCGTGGGGTCCCTTGTTAAAATGTTAAAATTTTCAGCCTGGTGCATGAAATCCCAGCTACTCAGGAGTCGGAGGCAGGAGGATCACAAGGTCCAAGCCATCTTCAGCAACTTAGCAAAACCTGTCTCAAAAATAAATAAATAAATAAAAATTTTAAAAAGGGGGAATGTAGCTCAGGGGTAGAGCACTTGCTTAGCCTGCACAAGATCCTGGGTTCAATCTCCAGTTGTGAGGCAGGGGAGGGGAGAAGAGGGGTTCTCGTGTTAAAATATGCATAACATGAAATTTGCCATTTTAACCCTTTTGTTTGTGCCGAGCCGTTGTATTACGTCCATTCTCATTGTTGTGCAGCCGTCACCACTCTCCATCTCCAGAACTTTTCCATCATCCTAAGCTAAAAGTCTGTTACCATTAAACGCTAGCCCCCTCCCCCTCCTCCGCCTCTGCCAACCCATCCGCCGTCAATCTGTTCCAGGTGCTTTACATAAATAGAATCACACGGTATTTGTCCTTTGGTGTCTGGCTTATTTCACTCAGTAAATGTCCTCAAGGTTCTCCCGTGTGACCGCGGAGTTTAAGCCAAGCACAGGCTTCTTCCTGGGGCCCCCGTGACAGTACAGGTCACAGTGCACCTGTGAAGCCCATGCTGACAATACTCTATAGTAGAAGAGGCTATTTTTCTAAAACTCATCAAGAAAGCTGCCTGATATTTCCTCAAATCAGAGTTTCTGATTTTTTTTTTTTTCCTAAAAAGCATGTTTCTAAGTCAAGGATAAAAAAAAAAATAAAAACTAAGAATGTAGAGTGCTTGCCTGGTATGCACAAGGCTCTAGGTTCAATCCTCAGCACCACAGAAACAAACAAAAAAACACCTGAATATGTTTCTCTAACTTGAACTGTACCACAGGGGAAGGACACTTTTTAAAAAAAAAATATTTATTTTTTAGTTATAGTTGGACACAATATCTTTATTTAATTTATTTATTTATATTTGATGCTGAGGATTGAACCCAGGGCTTCACACGTGCTAGGCAAGCGCTCTACTGCTGAGCCACAACTCCAGCCCCAAGGAAGGACATTTTCAAGGGGTGAAAATGTCAGCTCAGACCAAAGGCTTTCAGTAGGAACTGTGAGGAGAAGAAGGAAAAGGCCATCTCCAAATCACAAGTCCAGGAAATCATGCATTCTTCCAAAAGCCACAGAATCACAAGAAGGCCCCAACCCACAAGGCAGGCCCAACCCCCAGGAAGGATGGTGTCAGCAGGACAAAGTCCTTGTTCAGTCTCCACCATCCCCGGTTTATCGTGTGCAGTGTCCCATGTGCTTGTGCTGACACAGGCAACATCCAATTGTGACCTTCCAGGTACAGGGCCAAGAGTGTGAGCCCAGTGTGGGGATCACAAAAGCCACCAGACCCCGACTCTAAAGCACCATTTATGTTGCTTCTAAATCATGGAAGCATTACTATTTTGAATTATTGGTGTAGCATTTTATCAACTGCCTTCTCACATAAGTGGGGGAAGCCTTGCCAAAGTAGCAAAATGAAATCTGCAGTACATCTTTTCAGCTAAACAGTTTTATTCCTTCAAGTACACAGAGAAGTTTCAGTAATATAACTTTCAGGCAGGAAAAGCCTTCAGGAATCTTTTTTTTTTTCCTCTCTCTCAGTGCTGGGGATCAAACCCAGAGCCCCACACATGCTAGGCAAGTGCTTTGCCACTGAGCTATATCCACAGTCCCCTGAGAATCTTTAATGAAGACACAAACATGGTTTTTCACTTGATCATCAGTCACTGTATGAGAATGGAAGATTTTTACAGTTTGGGGAAAGCTGGTTCGTTCTCTTCTGCAAGGACATCTGGTTTACATCATCATGTGCTCAGCCAACCCTGCCCTCATAATCTCCACCAAAGTAAGTGTCAACCCGGATTCTGCAAAATGTCACATATGTCAATTTGCTGCAGTTAAGAAAATTCTTGATGAATATCCTCCTTTATCCCAGGATCTTAAAATGTTTTTTAAAGACACTTATTTGGACCTATGGAACTAGGAGGTTCTGGTGTTGCTGAGCGCCCCCACCCCCTTCCTCTTCCTACTCTTTTTCCTCTTCCTCTTCTTCCCCCTTTTTGGGGATTGAACCCAAGAATGCTTTACCCCCGAGCCACATCCCCAACCCTCACTAAGTTACTTAAAGTATCCATAAGTTGCTGAAGCTGGTCTCAGATTTAGGATCCTTCTGCTTCAGCCTCCTAAATTGCTGGGATTACAGGTGTGCACTACTGCACCCAGCCTGGTGTCTTCTTCTTGAAGTTGATATGGCAGAAATGTTGAGGTTGTGACTTCATTTCATGCCTTAGTTCCAGGCTCTGTGACTCCCACCTCTACCTTCAATTACTAGGATTATTAATCAAAGAAGACAGTGGCAGGGAAGGCTGCTTCGGAAACCTCCACCGGCCTGTGTAATTATAGTACAAGCAGCTGGCCTCTCTTCCACACCCACTGTCCAGTGGTCACAGCCAGCACGTGACTCTGGACCTGGCACACTATGACTCTCACCAAATGTGTCTGCCACATCTGAGTCACAGGCAAGGGGGGAACGGACTTGTTTTCCTCCTGAATCTCCAAGGCTGTGTTTGCAACTTGGCCCTGGCCACAGAAGCCAGAACCTTACAGCTTTTTTGGCAATTAAATGGCTTTCACACTTCTATTTTTAAAAGGCTTGGAAAATCGTAACCTGGGGGACCAGAGTGGTTGTGAACCTCTTTCCAAAGCTCCCCCCAGGCAGAGGCCCTGTCCTGGCAGCAATCCCAGAACAACTGTGAAACCGAAATGCCATGACAGGGCCCCTCTGGAAACCTGCTCCTCAGATGATAAAAACAGCATCACTGGAGGCACTGGGTCCCTTGCAGTCTGTCCTGTCCAAGGACAAGGAGTAGTTCCAGCCTCGGGTCCCCAAGCAGTCAGAATGATGGCCTCACTGTTTTGCATGTGAATGAAAAGTGTTCACATCGGGGATTCTATCCCAGAGCATGGGGAGCTGACTCAGAGACGGAGGTTAGCATGAAAAAGGTTCCTTAGGGAGAATTCTTGGCATCCATGTCAGGGAAGAGGGGTGGGAGGGACTGGCATGGCCACAAGGAGGAGTCTGGCTACAGTGCAGCCTCAACAAGAGTTCAGGGGTCCTTCTCAGGGCACTGAAGCTGGGATGACCACCCCCCCAGTGCTGCAGAGGGGCAAAGGGGTTGGGCCCTTTTACGGCCCTGAAAGTCAGGAGTGGGGTGTGGCTGGCAGGGGATCCTGGCTGGAACAGTGCCCCAGCAGGTAGGAGTAAGTCTTGCCCTCCTGAGGACCCCACCCGCACACCACAGGCAGCAGTTCACCCATTGCATCTTTTCATCTTTCTTCCTTCATCTGCAAACGTTTTTAAAAATTCAGGTGAAGTTTTAAAAAACTTCAGGTGAAATCCACATCACATCATATCATAAATCCCCACTTTAATTTGTACAATCTAGTGGTGTTTAGGACACTCACTATGTTGTGCAACTTCCACCTATATCAAGTTTCAAAATATTTTTATCACCCCAAAGGGAAATGCTTCACCCATGAAGCAGTCACTCTCTGTTCCACCTGCCACTCAGCCCCTGGCTCTGAAGAATCTCTATGGCTTTACCTATTCTGAACACTTCATGAAATGGAATCATGTGCTGTGTGACCTTTTATATCAGGCTTCTTTCACCTGGCATAAGGTTTTCCAGGTTCTCCTTCAGTGCAGCTTGCATTAGCGATTCATTCCTTCTTGTGGCTGAATAATATGCCAAGGTATGGAGGTACCACATTTAGTTTATCCGTTCATTCATTGATGGACATCGGGGTTGTAGCATTTAATCTTTAATAAAGGAACTAAAATTGTCCTAAAATTGTCTGTGTTCCGCCTGTGCTCCTCCCTCCTGCAACCCCTGGCAACTACTGATCTTTTTATTATCTCCATGGTTGTGTCTTTTCCAGGATGTCACAGTCGGTCATACAATAATACATGGCTTTTTAGATTAGTTTTTTTCACTTAGAAATATGCATTTTAGTTTCTTCCCTGTCTTTTCATGGCTTGGCAGCTCATTTTGTGTGGCGGGGTGAGGGGGGGGGCGGAGGTGGGTACCAGGGATTGAACTCAGGGGCAGTTGACCACTGAGCCACATCCCCAGCCCTATTTTGTATTTTATTTAGAGATAGGGCCTCACTGAATTGCTTAGCACCTTGATTTTGCTGAAGCTGGTTTTTGAACTCACGATCCTCCTGCCTCAGCCTCCTGAGCTGCTGGTCTTACAGGCAAGTGCCACTGTGCCCGGCTCATTTCTCTTAAGTACCGAATGTTTTTCCGTGGTCTGAATGTCTCAGAGTTTATTTATCCACTCATCTACTGAAGGACCTCTTGGTAATTCCCCGGTTTTGGAGTAAAGCTGCTATAAACATTGACATATTGGTTTGTGTGGACACAGGTTTTCACCTCCTTTGGGTAACTACAAAGGAACATAACACTGGGGCACAAATAAGAGTGTTAAGCTTTTAAGAAGCTGCCAGGCTGTCTTCCAAAGTAGCTGCACCGTTTGAGTTCCTGCCATCATGGACCAGTGCTCCTCTCGATCCACATCCTCATCAGCATCTGGCATTATCAGGGTTCTGGATTTTAGGCCTTCTAATAGGTGTGCAGTTGTATTGCTTCAGTTCGCATTTCCCTGCTGACATGTGGTGTTCTGCATCTTTTTATATGTGTATTTGCCATCTATATCTCCTCTTTGGTGTAGTACCTGTTAATGTCTCTGGCCCATTTTTTAGATTGAGCTTGTTTTCTCAAAGACTTTTATGGGTTCTTGATATATTTTGAAACTACTCTGGATGACACTATGATGGTAGATATATGTCATTATAAATTTGTTCAAATCTATAGAATATACAACACCAAGAGTGAACCCTAATGTCAACAGGGTGATAATGAGCTCTGGGTAACAATAATGTACCAATGTAAAGTCATCACTTGCCACAAATGTACCACTCTGATCCGAGCATGGTGGTGTACACTTGTAATCCCAGGAGCTTGGGAGGCCGAGGCAAGAGGATCACAAGTTCAAAGCCAGCCTCAGCAACTTAGAGTGGCCCTGTCTCTAAATAAAATTAAAAAAAAAAAAAAAGGCACGGGGGAGGGGGGCGCACTGGGGATGTGGCTCTGTGGTTAAGTGCCCCTGGGTTCAATCCCCAGTACCAAAAACCAAAACTAAAACAAAACAAAATACAAACAAACAAAACCCCCCAAATGTACCACTCTGTGGGGGATGTTGATAAGAGGGAGGCTGTACATGTGTGAGAGTAAGGAATATGGAAAATTACTGCATCTTCTACTCAATTTTACTGTGAACCTAAAATTGCTGCAAAATATAGTCTATTAAAAACAATTTTTTTAAAAAAAGACTAGGCATAGTGGCACATGCCTATAATCTCAGCCTAGGGAGGCTGAGGCAGGAGGATCTCAAGTTGGAGACCAGCCTGGGCAATTTAGCAAGACCCTGTCTCCAATAAAAAAAAGAGAAGAAAGAAAAGACTGGGGTGTAGCTCAGTGGTAGAGCACCTCTGGATCAATCCCCAGTATCAAACAAAACACAAAAGCAAACAACAAACTAAAAAGAAACTTAGGATCAACATGTCAGTCCCTCAGCTCATTTGAAAGCAGGACAGCCTGCATAGACAGGAATGGTGAATTCCTATCTGAGAAAGCCTTAGGTTCAACTGAAAGTTCCATACCTGCCGGACTGTCTGGACTCAAATGTGGCTCTTGAAGATTGTCCCCCACTTCCTGCTAGGGTGTCTTCAGCCCAGCCTTAACTTGGAGTGCTGCCTGCTATCACTCCTCCGCCCTGCTCCAGGGAACCATCTGCTGGACTCAGCCTGGGGTGGGACTCTTGCCCATCCAGCCCTTGGCTCCGTTCCCTCTTCATCTTCCCGGGTCACTGATTGGGGAGTCGCTTCCCTCCTTAGAGCCTTAGGGCCAGCCTCTTGGCTTCAAATCAAAATGGCCCTTCTGGCAAACATAGGACCCTTTGGTGGAACCCACATCCCCCTGGGCTCAGTCCATCAGTGAACCTCTGTAGGGACCTCCTGACGCCCACTCCAGCCCCACCTCTAGGGCAGGGAAGATGCAGCCCGTTTTTGACTTCCTCGTGCTTAGGTTGGAGTAAGTGCTGGATGAGCAGCCCCAGGCTGGCCCCTTGGGCTTGTTCCCACTCATTTCTGCTCTCCTCTTCCCTGCTCCTGGGTTATTGGACCCTTGTTCTCAGGTACTCCCAGGTGGCCCAGCAGCCTCACAGAGGTGTTCAAACAACATTGACTGACTGTAAAATCTTCCTGGAAGTTTCAACTCGATATTTAAGATCTTCTCCCAAAAACCCTTTATGAGAGGGACGTATCCTTTGTGTGTTTTGTTTGTTCGTTTTTGTTTTGTGCTTGGGATTGAACCCAGAGCTCTTGTGCATGCTAGACAGGAGGAACTCTACCACTGAGCTACACCCTGGTCCCGGAGGCTGTCCGTTTGTTATTCTGGCTTTATGTAGGTGGCTTATGAAACTCACAGCAATCCATGAGGTAGGCTCTGTTATTCCCATTTTGCAGTTGAAGAAGTTCAGGACTGAGTCTACCCATATGGGAAGTGGCAGGGGCAGGGTTTGCGCCCTGGTGCCTCTAGGGCTGGCTCTGCCCATCTCTGAGCTCTACAGTGCTGTGACCTACTCTGTGCCGGGCAGGCGTTCATCATTGAGGTAAGGTACATGGGGTGGGGGTGAGGATCAGGCCTTCCAATGACTTGAGCCTAGTTGAGGAGGCAGGCCAGAAACTGAGGCAGTCAGCTCCCAGGGCAAGCACACCTGACGTGCCAGTCCAGGTGCATGGAGGTGTGATCATCCGCCTTTCCACAAAGGAAACCACCTCTTAGCTGGAGGGAAGAGCCCCTTTTTTTTGTGGACTTGTGGATGACACATGTAACCTACTAAGTGTTCATTTCAGAAACCAGGGTCAACTTCTCCCAATGGACATTCATTAGTAAGACAAAGACCTTATCATTTGCTAAGGACTGAATGCTTGTGTCCCCTGCGAAATCCATGAGTAGGTCATGAGGGTGGAGCAGTCATGATCGGGACTCTCATCTTTATAAAAGAGGCCCCAGAGAGACCCATTGTCCCTTCTGCCATGTGACATGACAGTGAAAAGATAGTTGTCCTTGGACCAGAAATCAGGACCTCATCCTACACCAGATCACCAGCACTTTGACTTTGGACCTCCCCTCCTTCAGAACCCTGAGAAATAATTTTTATTGTTTATAACCCACCCAGTCTGTGGTACTTTTATGACAGCAGCCTGAATGGACCCTGTTAAACCTGACTCCGGTAAATAAAGCATGTCCCAGCAAGGGAGGCAGGTGGGGTCCAACAGCCCTTCTTCTTGGCAGCCACTGGACATCCCTCCAGGCAGCAATTCTCAGCAACAGTTGCTTGAACTTGAGGCAGGAATTTGTCTTGTCTTTTCCCCAGCAACCAACATAGGCCACAGCACAGTGTGGAGCTGAGGACGTGTACAAATTACAAGGAAATGAACAAAGTGCAAGGAAGTTTGAAGAAGAATGGGGATGGCCAAGAGAAGTGACCTTGGATTGAGACGGAGGTATACATGAAGTCCTTGGCACAACATTTTCCCTTGAAACATGGATGGCAGTGGGGGTCTTTCACAGTTCTTTTTCTGGAGTACGGGCAGGAGGAGAATTGTGCATGCCACCAGGAAAAACCTGGAGGACCAAGGGTGTGTGGTTAGCGCTTAAAGCACAGAGGGAAAGAAGCAAGCACACCTGATGTGCCGGTCCAGGTGCACTGAGGTGTGATCATCCGCCATTCCACAAAGGAAACCACCTAGAACGTCTGGGATCTGCAGCCCAGAGCTCTGGGTGGTCCGGGGCAGGAAACAGGTAAGGGGAGTTGGTGGTTTCTTATCCCTCCCCTGGGGAGACTGTGCTTCCCTCCCGTCTTTCCCAGAGTCCTCAGGGTGGATAAGCCCAGCCTCCAGGTGGAACACCTGTGGTGGATGAGGGGCTGTCCTCAGTGGAAGAGGGAAACAGCCAGCCCTGGCTAAGATGGCAGGCAGTGCCCCCTCTGCCCTAAGACAGGGAAGCCTGGAGGAGGTGGGAGGGCTGGGGAGACCATGCCCCATGCAGCCTGTGATCTTGTCATTTCCTTCCATTGGGTTCCTAGTGGGAAGCTCTAAAGCAAAGGGGGTGTGGCTGGTTCTGGGGTGTGGGAGAGGCCATCTTGAGGTCCTGAGCAGTGGTGAATACGGTAGGTCTGACTCGGAGGGATGCTGAGGAAGATGGCGTGCACCTGGCAGGCAGCTTAGGGCTGAGCCGAACAGGAGAGGGTGAGAGAGGGGAGTACCCAGGGCGGGAGGCAGGGGAGAGCCCCAGAGGTGGGGAAGCACCTACCTTCTTCAGCAGGCCAGTTCAGCTCCCGCACGTCCCTGCCCCCAGCTTCTCTGTGCCTTGAAGGCTCAGGGTGGAACTGTGGGTGGGGAGAGATGTTGGCAGCCGTGTCAAGAAGTAAAGGCTAGGGCTGGGGATGTGGCTCAAGCGGTAGCGCGCTCGCCTGGCATGCGTGCGGCCTGGGTTTGATCCTCTGCACCACATACAAAGATATTGTGTCCGCCAAGAACTAAAAAATAAATATTAAAAAAAATTCTCTCTCTCTCTCTCACTCTCTCTTTAAAAAAAAAAAAAAAAAAAAAAAAAAAAAAAAAAAAGAAGTAAAGGCCATCTTGGCCACTTGTCTGCTGAGGAGCCCCCCAGAAGTCCCTGCAGCTGTAAGCAGGATGGTCTGAGTTTATTCTAGTGGAACCCCCCGTGGATGGGGGAGGGAGGAGCAGCAATGGGGCGCAGGGGGAAGAGGGGGTACTGCTCTGCAGAGAGCTGGAAGCTCCCCGGCAGTCCCCGCTCATCCCACGGCTGGGGAGGGCACCCCCATCTGGTTGTGCTCACCTGGAAAGAGCGCCCCAGCCAGGTTTCTTCCTGTGAAATGAGTGCAACAGGCCAACACTGACCCAAGGTGGACTTTCTGATTCTGTTCCTGGTCTGTCAGGAGGGAAGGGGATGCTTTTTGTCAAGAGGAGAAAAGGGAAGGTGAAATGGGAGGAATGGAAAGGGAGAGAGGTCTTCCCAGAGCAGCTTGGGCCCCATGAAAGGCCTAGCTACTTCCTGAGGAGAGCAGATGGTGGGGTGCCCCCACTGCTGACCGCACAATGGCTGCCCTCTGCAGGGCTCCTGCTCAAGGGGTCAGGCCCTCTCAGGCTCTGTGCTCCCTCCAGCTCCCACCTCAGCTGAAACCTGAAGGTCTGGCTAGTGTCTTGGTAGCTCAGACTCGGTACATGGGAGCTTGGACCCCTTGCTGTACCTCTTTCTTTACGTTCCAACAACATATCATGGTTGCCATGGGGATTCCTTCATTTGTAGAGTAATAGTTTTCAGAAAAAAAAATAAATAAATGACTCACAAATTCTTTAAGGAGGAACAGAATCAGTCCCTGGGGACATATGATGTAATAAGGTTTAAAGAGGAAGGATGACTGGCTTCAGTCTGCGTACTCTTCCTCTTTGATCTCGTGCATGGATGGAAGCCACCAGTAACTCCCCCAGAGCCTTGACGCACATGGAGTTGTAGTTGGTGACTGACACCAACATTTGGCTCTTTGCAACATCTGAGGGCAGGTGTTTAAAATAGTGTTAGAAATAACTGTCTAGGCTCACCTGGAGAGTTACATTCTGAGTTCCCACAGTGGTCTTCATGGCCATTTGGGGGCCTAAGCTGGTGAGTGGAATTATTAGCCCCAGGATGCCACAGGACTTTTGCACATTCTTCTGCATTCTGTAGGATTTTCCCAACCTTGATGCTTTTGGAAGCCTGAGATTAGCAGCCCCACCTGGAAACTGAAGGACACAGAGGGGAAGGACTGACTGAAAGCTTCATTGCATGAAAGTGGCAGAATCAGGTTCAGAAGCCAGGCCTTCTGAACAGCTAGGGCTATCAGAACTGGAGCCAGAAGAAATACTTTATGAGCAAGCACCTTTTTCTAATAACAGCACAGAACAGGAGGTTGGCTAGTGAGAGCAACAAGGGAAAGAATAATGAGGAATGAAAACCAGATTGACAACTAATCGAGTTGATCCTTCCTTCCTTTTGGAAAAAGCTCTGCAGCGAGAATCAGCTGGGTCCCTACTTTCCCTCCCTGCCTGGCCGTGAATCAGCTTGGGTCCTTTTCCCTGATGAGGCGTCCACGGCACAAGCACTGGCATTTCCAGTGCGGGCCTCTCCATGGTAAAATTAGTATTCAAGGATTCCCTGTGGCCCACAGCATGAAGCCCAGACTCCTGGGCTTAGAGCTGAAGGCCCTTGTGACCTGGTCACAGTTCATCTTGCCCGTGCTTCTCCCACTCACCACTTCCTGTGGATTGATTGCCTGCTGTTCCCTTCCCCGACCTCCACACCCTGGTTCACACTGTTTCTTGCAAAGCACGCCTCCTCCCACTCCAGTGTCCTGGCTAGAAAAAGTCCAAAGATGCCATTTTCTCCCAGTGTCTTCCTGGAATCCTGGGTTTGGGTGCAGGTCTTCCCAATCTGCGACCATCACACTGGCCTCACTTGTTGCCGACAATTAGCCACAGTGCCACAGCAGTCCTGAAGGATTAGCATGCGCTGTGACAGTGACAAATTTGGATCTAGTTCTGCCCTCATGGAGGAGTTGAGGAGGACTCATGGGTGTGTGATTACAGGGAAGTGTGAAGAAAGAAAACAGTTCTCTGAGAGTTTTCCAGGCTCCGGGAAAGAGAACACGGAGGAGACGGTGGGCAGTGGAAGGGAGCTCTTCCCAGGAGGTTGGTGGTTGGGGTCTGGGCCAGAGAAGCCATCTGGGAAGACTTTGAGGGGGGTTGAGGAGAGGAGTGACAGGTCATGTTTGAACCCTCATCCTGGCTGCTGTGTGGAGAATGGCCTGGGATGGCGTTCCTTGGTCCCTGCTGCCTAAAGAGTTGGAAGAGGAGACGTACCGCTGGCCTCACCTCCAGACACCCCCATGCAGGTGGTGGAGAGGGAGGCAGAAGTGAAGGGAGCCACGCAGAGACCCTGCCATGCTCCAACCAGGAGATGAGAGCAACTTGGCCAGGAATGGGAGGATGGATGTTTAAGTGATGAAATTGCCAGGGTTTGGCCCCAAATTCCCATAAAACGAAGGGGAAGGAAGTGTCAAGATTGAGCCCGTGTATGGCTTATGCAAACAAACTGAAGAGGACACTCACTGAGACCCAGAGCATGGGGAGAGACGGGGAGCTTCAGGGCTTTCTTGAGGACCCCTAAATGTCCTTTGAGTTCTCGTGGTAGGTGGGAAGCAGGTGTTGGCAAGGTCACCTGTGCCAGGTGTCTTCCATTCAAGCAACTCCAAGGAAGCACAAAGATGGCCCGGAGGAAGGGAGCACACAGGCCAGGGGGGGTCCAGCTGGCACCTGAGGAGCCCCCCACTCAGTCTAATTTCTTACTCTTTTTTCTAGTATTGGCGATTAAACCCAGGAGCGTTGTACCACTGAGGTGACATCCCCAGCCCTTTTTATTTTGAGACAGGGTCGCGCTAAGTTGCTGAGGCTGACTGAGGACTTGCACTCTCCTGCCTCAGTCCTGCGAAGCACTGGGATTATGGGCATGTGCCACTGCTCAGGCACCAGTTTCTGAGGCATGATGAGAGCACCAGCCGAAAGTGCCCCCCAGGCTGGCACCGGGTGCATCGGTCTCTTGGCTGCCTGGGTTTGCAAGATCTTTTGGATGGGAAAATGAAAACTGGGCAGAGCAGTAATGGGCTCCGGGAGGTAGGTGGTGGCAGCTTTCCCTTCCTGAACAGATGAACCTAGCTCTGAGCTCTTATGTGCAAGTTCCCTCGGCAGAGATTTCTGAACAATCAGAAAACTTCCCCACATCCATTCTACAGTCACTTGTGCAGGAGAGAAGACCCCGCTTCTCCTTGGGGAATCAGGTCCTTGGCTAGTTTTTTTGAGTGACACATTTTTGTGACCTTGGTTGTGTCACTTATCTCACCAGATCCAGGGAGGGACAGGAGGAATGACATGCAGCTCAGCACTCTTTCCAGAGGCTCACGGGTCTCTCTGGGGATGATACAGAGCTGTGTGGGGAACAGGCCCCACCCCAGCCCAGGCAAAGTGTCCTGGAGGAGGAGGAGAGGGAGGAAGGTGGGAGGAGAAGGGGGCTGCAGAAGGGGTGGGGGAGGGGAAAGACTGTGGGGAAGAGAGTTCGTGTGGCTGGAGGAGGGCCATGGCAGGAAGAGGGTCCCCCTGCCCCTCCTACCCTCACGTCCCTGTGTCCTCATTTATGGGCAGGAGGGATTTCAATGCGTTTGTGCCTCGATTACGTTAAAGCTCTAAGGCTGACCTTCAGGAGTGTGTGTATTTTAAATTTTACTCTCATACGAGCACTACACCAATGCATGCATTGTACTTGTTGATATAAGAGCTTTCTTTAAAACATTTTTCTTACATTCCTTCAGTCCCTTTACCCAAGGTAACAGCAGTTGAAATAGTCACCCACAGGGAGTCATTCCCCACCCTACCCCTTTTTTCTTTTTTTGGCAGTGCTGGAGATTAAACTGATTAAGCGGAGCTACATCCCAACCCTGTTTATTTTTATTTTTAAATTTTGAGACAGGATCTTGCTCAATGACTGTAGCTGGCCATGAACTTGAGATCCTGCTGCCTTAGTCTCCTGAATCTCACAGTATCATTCCTTTTGGTTGCTGTTTTAACAAATTGAATCATATGACATACAATTCTCTGCCACTTGTTTTGCTCACTGACAATAGATCCATTATGGAAATTCCTCCCATGAGTTGATACAGATCTTATTCTTGTTAATTGTTGTGTAATACTCCATGGTGTGAACCTAACAAAGCGCTCCTACACAGCCAAGAGAGTTTTTCCCCCCAATGGTAGAGTAGAAATAGAATGTTAAAAAAAAAAAAAAAAAAAAAAGTTCTGAACTTGGATGAATTGTTTTTACCTCGCCGGGAGCTAAACTACCTATACAGTTCAAAAGCCTAGATTGGCAACCCTGTGTATGAATGTTTTTAAAGAAAAAAGAAATGGGCCTCCTGCCTCAGGAGTTTGCTCTTGTGCCAGGGAGAAGAGAGGATGGTGGCCCTGAGACAACAGTCCCAGGGAGGAGGACAGAGTGCTGAGCCAAGTGCTGAGACCCGCGCCTGCAGGAGAGCCATTTGGGTTCAGCCCCCAGAAGAGCACAACTCCTGCGGAGTCAAACCAGATGGAAAATGTGGGGTCAGAAGTTACCCTCTGTGCCTCGTGGTCAAACTGTAAAACTAAGTAGGAAAAACTGGGGTATTCAAAGGCCTGGCTGGGCAGCCAGTCTCCTTTCCACTAACATCCCCCAGGAATTTCAATAGTCCCAGGTTATTTTTGGCCTTTTGTTTCCCCTTTACTGGAAGTTGAGCCACTCCTCTCTTGATTTTCTAACTGCAGAAGGGATGAAAGTCTGAGATTTCAATCAAAAGCTTAAGAAAATAATAATCCCCGGTTGCCCTAATTCTTTCCTGAAAATACCTCACACTGATAGAAATTGTCTTTAAGCCCCTTTGCTCTTATTTCATGCTTTAAATTTCTTTCTTAATTAAAAAGACTTGTTTGCCTGATGTGAGTTCCAAAGTGCTTATTTATTTTAACTTATCTTCTTGGTTTTTTCCCACCCCCCTTATCTTCACTAGTGACTTGATAACTCTATAACTCTCTATTCTCCTGTCTTAAAATGCCTGGTTGCTCTGTCACTGAAGTAACAGGATAATGAACTTTGTAATCAGCCCATTTCGATTCCCAGGGAATGGCAGTGGTGTCAATAACAGGCAGAAATCACAGAGCCCCTAAAATCTGCTGCCTTAAATTGGCTGCTTGTCCCTATCAGAGATTTTAAAATGTTTTCCTCTCAGATTAACTTCAATTTCGCTCTACCCTACCAACGTTTGATGGCGACATTCACTGAAAATTAACGACAAATCATCAATGTCTGCATTCCAAAGTACCTGGTGGGATTCATTGTGCTGATGGACAGAATTTTTTCCTATCACTCAGGACGATTGAGTGCAGTGCCCAATTTGGCAAAGCCTCAGGGACTCACCACCCTTGGATTCTTGAGTTCAGAAAGACTGTGATAGAATTAAGTCTGACTCAACAAATGAGGTCACTGGGAAGAGGCACGCTAGCATTAAATTTACTGTTAATGCCAGGGTCAATTGACTGAACAGTCATCTGCTTGTGGTTCCAGAAGACCTCTGGGTAAATTCCAGAAATGGCCTGGGTGGAAGATAGCTAGCATATGAAGTCAGCAAATGCTGGTCACTGTGACTTTTGGTGTCCAGTTCTTGGTACACGAGACAGTATTTTCAGTGTCTCTGGGCACCACTTTGATGTGTAAAGCCTTTGAATCCTGCAGATGGTGACTTCTTATGTTAAGTCTAGAAATGGCAAGAAATTGGTGCTGGGCGACTGGTGTTCTAGATCTACCCCAGGTGTTGACTGGGCTCAGCTCTCCATGTCTCCATGTCAACTCATCTAAGAGTTATTTCAAAAGTAGATATCATACTTCTCCTGAAATATGGAAAAGTGGGGAATTCTTCCAATCAGCCAGTGGTCAGGCATAAATATACCTTTCACCCAATCCCTGAGCCTCGGTTTCCTTATCTTTCAGAAACACTGATTACCTCCCCCTCACCTCCCAGGACTATTAACCTGAATAGGTTGAGAATACAGATATGGAATTTCCACATGGCTAAGTTAAAAGTTCTAGACAAACAGAAAGCACTAGTAGAAATCACTTCTAGAATCTGTTGAAGCTTTCCAATCATTTCCAGTCCATTTTAACAACTCATTGAATACACCTGAAGTTGAGCCTGTGTTAGTTCAAATGTCATCACCCAGATGGTCAGTGGTCTCTTTCTGCCCAGACCCTTGGAAGTTGGTCTGCACCTTCTTGCTGGTCCTGCCATTGCTTCCCACTATCTGCCTCCAACCCTGTAAAAGTGGAGGCCACACATATACCTCCTGGCCTCCTAAAACTACCCTCCTCAGTTTCTTTCTTTAAAAAAAAAAAAAAAAAAAAAAAACCTTTATTTGAGGAGCTTGGATTGTGGCTTAGCGGTAGAGCACTCGCCTAGCACGGGCGGGACCCAGGTTCAATCCTCAGCACCACATAAAAATAAAATGTATTGTGTTGTGTCCATCTACACCAAAAAATAAATATTTAAAACAAATACCTTTGTTTGATTTGTTTATTTTTATGTGGTGCTGAGGATGGAACCCAGTGCCTCACGTGTGCTAGGCCAGGGCTCCACCACTGAGCCACAGCCCAGCCCCTCTCCTCAGCTTCTCAGCTGTGTTTTCCAGGATCTGTTCACAGAATTCTTGTCTGAACAACCACCTTCCTTAAATCCAGTCTCCTGAATTCCAGAGGCAGCTTAGCACTGGAGCAACTTGTGGGATTTGAAAGACAGACGACTTGTTTATTATCCATGGGCCTTGCTAGGCCTTGATTTTCTCATCTGTAAAACAGAGAAAATAAACCTACATTCCCGGCTATCAATGAGGGTGAAATAAAAGGACACAGGTGCAAGGTCCAGGCACACTGAAGGAGCTGAATAGAGGTCCCAGTCCTCTTGCCTTGTCTCCCTGTTCCTCCCCATTCGGCTGCCCCCCCTCCAGGCACTGTCTCCTCTCCTGAGTAGATGCTCTGCTCTCTTCCCTGAGGAGGTCCACAGAGCTAACTGGACCTCACATTGTGCATCTGCCTGGAGGAGGCCTCACAAGCAGCACACCTACACCTCCCCTCCCCCATTGGCCTTCTCTGCACTGTTCCAGATTCTCTCACCTTCAGAATTGTGTGGGGAAAACATCTGGATGTGTCACTTAGTTTTTCATGTCACAGCTACCACCACCGTTGCACATGGAGAAACAGGCCCTTTGTGCGGCTGACAAGCCAAGCAGGGGTTTTGTGTAGTCTACTGCCAACCCAGTGCAGAGGAGCTGCTGGGATGGTCCCAAGGGAAAGAAGAAAGACCGGAAGGAGGGAGGTGCAGGTACATTGCACGGTGGTTCCCATCCAGCAGGTTGTGCTAAAGGCTGCAGTAAATCCCCCACTTCCTGCTGTTTTCACAGGAGATGACATGACAAGAGCTGGAGATGAAATTAAGCAAAGTTTTCCTGAAGCACTGAGCTGTTTCTTTTGAATCTAGGCCTCTGGGATAAGGCAGCCTGTGAGCCACACCTGTTTCCCACCCGTTCCCAGCTCCATTCTGCAGGGGGAGCAGGAAAAGAGGAAGTGGGGACTCCTGGGCACACCCCCTTCCTGTCATCCGCCCCTCCAATATCTCTCCCCCCAACTTCATCCTCTTTATTTTCGTTGGTCCCTGTAACTGTCATTGGGGTCTTTCTCACCTTCGTCATCACAGCCCTGCATGTCCCCAAGCATGTTTTGTGGAACACTTGCTACTTGGGAAGTTGCCTCATATAACAGAACGGATCCCAAGGATCCCCCAAGGAATGCACATGTTCCGTCTCTCTCTCGGGGCTTCTTAATTCATATTATCTATCGAGAGCCCAGAAAAATTCCATAAGCAATGGTTTAATTTTTCTCAGCTAGTTTTCCCCTGTCTTTTCCAATCATGAACCCTTTCCTGTGAGCTCCTGAGCAACACCTATTAGCAATGTTTGGTGAATCACTCTCTGGGAAAAGCTGGCACGAACAATGTATCATTTGTAGGAATGCCATGAAGTCAAAGTCACTAATGAGAAATCTGGCCTCAGAGGGCTATGGAAAAATGTGTGTGCTTTGCTTTAATGAAAATATGACATTTGTGTAGATCAGAGGTTCCCACCCCTTGCACCACAAAAGATCCTTTTTAGTTCTTTCCTCAAGGGATTCCATGTTTTGAAAGTTTTTATCTACCCAGCAAACTACATTTATTGAATAATAATTTGTTTCTTTGAGTTTTAGTCATCAAAGACATCTAACTGCCAATTAGTGCTTCTGATCAGTCAAGATAACCGCGGTTACCACACTGAGTTGATATGACTCCAGCCCAAAGCAAATAAACGTAATGTTTTATTTAGTCTGGGAACCTCATTGAGGTAAATGTATGATTTCCTTTGGGCTTTTTGAAATCTTGAAAATAGCTTGCAGACCCCCCTCACTGCCTTCTCAGAGCTCAGGATGGATGGGAAGCAGGACTGTGCATGGAATTCCAAAGAGGACACAGCAGCTGGAGGGAGTGGTTATTGGAGCCACACAAGGACACAGTGGACGGAGAGTGACTAAGTGGATCCAGCGATGGGCAGGCTGGGAGTCTGTGCCTCAAGGGCCCCAGCTCCTGGTGAACAGGCAAGAGCACGCACATGGATGAGCACCTGGGCTGGCCATATTGCACCTGCCCCTTCACCCTAGCACTCAGGAAAGAGCAGGGGTGAGGACAGGGCAGAGCGAGGCAAGGGAGGGCTCCTCTGCGGCACCTTCTGCCCAGGCCTCTCTGACGTGCTTTTCAATTTTGAGCTACTGCGAGGTGAGTGGACTCAAGCCACAGCCGACTCGGGTGTACCAGAGGCCTTGTGGGCTTCAGGACCCTCAAGGCACCCACCTGCTCTGCAGCCAGCTCACTCCTCACTTGATGGGGAAACTTCTGCCCACAGGGAGTCCGTCCCCACTCAGACCTGTTCTATGGAGAAGGATGAGGCAACCAAGCAAGGTCTCTAGATGGGCCACCTCTGACAATGATCATGCGAGTAGCACAGACAGGTTGGGCCCCGCAGGTGGGTCTGCCTCAGCCAATGGAGAGCACGGGTTTTCCTCCTGTACTTTGGGGTGTGATGTTCTGTGATTCAGTTTCCACCTGTAATTCCTCCACTGCAGACGAGCCTTTGGCTGCAGCTGGGAGGCCCTAGTTCCTGAAGGGAGAGGGGGACTCAGGCCATGCCTTGGCAGCCCCATCAGCCTCCATAGCCCACCCTTCCTAGACCTGGCTGCTCTCACAGACCCCAGCTCGGTGAGCCATGGCCCTGAACTAAAGCACCCAGCCCTCTTTCTCCTCACTAGCCAGGACCTAGCATTTTCCCAGAAGATACAATCTGTGTCTGGCAGAAGCCTGCTTGCAAAAATAAATTCTTCCCTGAACATTTTCCAGGCCCATTTTAGAAACAAATCTGGGTGATGCCTTTTACCCATTTCCAAAGAACAACAACCCAAGCCCTGAGGCCTCACTCTGTAGCCTCAATATTGAAAGAATGGGGGACCAGGATCTGCTCCTCAGAAGAGCCTGTCCCCCTTCAGCAGTGAGGTTGGGCGGGCCCCCCACTGTCCCAGCAAACTGCTGCTGCCCAGTTCTGGGGACCCAGGTGGGAGGGAGCTCACAGGCCAGGCCTGGGGATAGTGCCATCGGGCCCTTCCCTCTCGCCCTACAGGTTCCCCACGGGAGGGGACCTTCCTGAGGCTTCTGGAGTACTGTTACACTATTCATTCATTCCATCCATAGGTGTTCATGCTGAGCCTCTGCTGTGTGTCCAGGGGCTGCTAGCCGCCAGGGAAGTAGTGGTCACCATGTGCCCACAGGCCTGGCACGTGGTGGGCACTCTATTGACAACACAATGACCTGCATGAGGGACACAGCAGCCCCAGAGGCTGTCCTTTGCTGTGCATGAACTCTCATGACTCACAGCAGCCTGTGAGCTGGGAGGAAGGAGGGTGGAGGAAAGGAGGCGGAGTGTCTGGCCAGCGTGCTCTGCTCTCACCTGCGCTCTCCCACTCACCTTTCCTGCCCACGCTATAAAACAAGAAGCTTCTCCAGCCCTATTTTTATAGAAAAGAAGCCAAGGCCCCCAAAAAGGGCAAAGGTGGGACTGATACACAATTGGTGACCAGGTTCCAGAGCTCCAAACTCTGCCTGGGACACGAGTATTCACGTGGGTTCACACTCATGCACACATACACATATCTCCGCCGTGGGCCCCTTCGCTAGGGATACCTGCAGTTGACCCAGAGGCTGACACTTCACTTTCCTTCATCAATAGCTGTGTCTTCTGAGTACCTGCTCTGTCTCCTGCATGCTGTGCTTTGGGCCTGGGGATCAAGGAAGGAGGCCACGGGTCATAAGTGACTCTGAGCAAGTGAAATATGGCTAAATCCAAGTTGAGAGGTACTGTGAGGGAAATACACACTGGATTCCTAAAACTTATTAAAAAAAAAAAAGAGTTATCTATCTATCTATCTATATATATATGTATAAAATCTCTCATAATTGATTGCGGGTTGAAATTGTATGTCTTTTGGATGCTGGGTTGAAGAAAAATATCGCTAAAAATAGTTTTCCCTCCTTCCTTTTGCTTTTCTTTTTTGTGTTTTGTAGTACTGAGGATTGAACCCAGGGCCACAATTGTGCTTTTACTTTTGAAATGTGACCAAATGTGTGTAAAAATCACATATATGCCTCACATTTGTGGCTCACTTCATATTGTTAAGGGACGGCAAGGCTGTAGATGGAAAGACAGACTCTAAACATGGAGAATGAGGGCTATGGAGAAGAGAGGAGAGTACCGGGGTGCAGGGTGGGTGGACGCAGGTGGCCTCTGGGTGGCAGCACCTACCCTAGGAGGAGCAGGAGCCAGAGAGACTGCAGAATCGATTATTTTCTACCCTGGGGAGGTGTCAGGGCCTCTGTCCTGAGTGAAGGGAGGATCCAGGGGAGAGCCAGGCTTCTACCTTTGTTCTTTCTCTGGTTGAGCCAGGTGTCCTGGCGCTACAAGGGCCTTTCAGGTCACTGCCTCAGCCTCTGGGTGTCAGAGGTTGGGTCTGCCAAGCTCCTGATCTAGGAGTGGCTGGCTGTCCCAGAAGGTGTTCACACCCAAATAGATTGACTAAGAACTGCTCTAAGCATGGGCAGACTGTGATGAGGAGAAGTGCCTGCTCCCAGGGAGCTCGTGAGCAAGGGTGCGGTGGCTGAAGACAGACCATAGGCAAAGAAACAAATGCAAGTGTCAGGTGTGACAGGTGAAAACAACAACCGAGAGGGAGCACAGGTAGATAGGAGCTGTGCCAGGAGGAAGGTGACATTACAGCAGGGACCTGAGTTATGTCAGGGAGGTCAGTCATGAGGACATTGAAAGGAAGGGCACATGAGCTGAACCCACAGAGCTGAACCAGCACATTCAAATATCCTGAGGTCAGAACAAGCATCTAGTGTTCAGGGGCAGAACACTGTGGGGCAGAGTGAGCCAGGGCAGGGTAGCCAAAGGCAAGGCCAGGGAACTTCAGCATCAGGTGAGGACCTGGGTCACATGAGTGTTCTCCATAAAGGGCAGTCATGATCGTCACTGAGATTACTAGTGTTCCAGGAGACCATAGGCATCCAGAAAGATGACAACTGCCACCATTCATATAATCTTCCAAGATAACGGAGGTGCTTCTGGCTCCAGGGCTTGGTGCAGAAGAAATGGAGCAGCCCATATCTAAGCAGCCACGTGCTCTTACACTCAGCGTTATGTTCAGTTGATTTCTAAGAGAAAGTCTACTGAGAGGCATTTGGGCTGGGTGTGGTCTGGGGGTGCAGTGGGAGCTATCAGAGGGGTAGGAGGGTCATGTGACCAGAGGACCCAACAGTTTATTATGACCAGGGAGTCAAGGCCACAATGGATTTTGACCTTCTGCTCTATCTTCTCCCGTCTGCTCTGCTGTCCTGGTTTATCACGCTCCCTTCCTGCTCAAGAACCTGCCGTTGCTCCCTCTATTGTTCTTTAGCTGATCCTTTGCCACAGAAGTCATGCATGCCCTGTAGGGTCCCTGTCCAGTTGTTATGGCCAAAAAATCCCAGCTTGGTCTACACTTGTTTAGTTTTTTTTGCCAAGAGGGAAGGACCTGTTTTGATGAATATTTGTTTCCCAAGGAAATGATCTTTTTGCCTTTCTTTGAACCATGAAGCCAATGCTACTCCAGCCTTCTTGGCATTGCAGGAGTGCTTTACAATCCTGGGGGTGACTTTGGCTCAGAGAGGCCTGACTCAAGTTGCTCAGGACAGCTGTGCTTGCTGAAGGAGCCCAGATGCAACAGCCTACCAGTGAACTGAGTCACATCCCCAGGTTTTTGTTAGGTTTGGTGCTGGGGATTGAACCCAGGGCCTTGTGCATGCAAGGCACTCTACCAACGGAGCTATATCCCCAGCCCTCACCCCTAGCCCTTTTTATTTTGA
The DNA here is from genome assembly GCF_048772815.1 of Callospermophilus lateralis. Taxonomy (NCBI): domain Eukaryota; kingdom Metazoa; phylum Chordata; class Mammalia; order Rodentia; family Sciuridae; genus Callospermophilus; species Callospermophilus lateralis. The sequence continues at coordinate 102,147,622 of NC_135307.1, forward strand.
GATATAGTCTTATTTAAGTTGCCAAGGCTGGCTTTGAACTCGTGATCCTTGTACCTTAGCCTCCCGAGTCACTAGGATTACAGGTATGTGTCACCAGGCCTGGCCTATCACTACTTTTTAAATGATTATGTGCAGAGAAAGATCCATTCCTTCAATTTAATAACCATAGCTCACCAAACTTTCTACCTTCTATTACATCTCATGATACCTGCTTTTTGATCTTGTGAGGAGCTCCATATTCTGGTCCTTCTATTTTCTCCTTTTCAGGAAGATGGGCATCATTACACAGCAATGCAGTCAGAAAGGCTAAGACTCTTTTCCTTTTCTTTTTGCAGTATTGGGGATTGCACCCAGGGGGCCTTAAACTGAGCTACATCCCCGGTCCTTTTTATTTTTTATTCTTTTTTATTTAAAAAAATATTTTTTAGTTGTAGATGGACCCAATATCTTTATTTTTATTTTTATTTATTTTTATGTGGTGCTGAGGATCAAACCCAGGGTCTCACACGTGCGAGGCAAGTGCTCTACCTCTGAGCTACAACCCCAGCCCCTTTTTATTTTTTATTTTGAGACAGGCTTTAAGTAAGTTGCCCAGGCTATTCTTAAACTTGTGATTTACCTGCCTCAGTCTCACAAAGCGCTGGGATTAATGCATGCACCACTGCACCTGGCTAGGCTGTGACTTTCTTGAAATTGCACAGGCATATGATCTGGAGCCAGGGCATCAGTTCCATACCTAATATTTTTTTTTGAGGGGGCGGGTAACAGGTAACAGGGATTGAACTCAGGAGCACTTGACCACTGAGCCACATCCTCAGCCCTATTTTGTATTTTATTTAGAGACAGGGTCTCACTGAGTTGCTAAGTACCTTGCCATTGCTAAGGCTTTGAACTCACGATCCTCCCACCTCAACCTCCTGAGTGGCTGAGATGATAGGCATGCTCCACTGCACCTGGTTCCATGCCTAAATTTAAAGGCATGCATGGGAATCACCAGGAGAATTTTCACACCAGTCTGATTTTATTGGTGGGTCCTGGGCAAGGGATATTGAGGCTCCCCAGGTGATTCTCACAAGCCACACTGGAGCTGACAACCGTGGCTTCGAAGCCCAGCACAAGAACCCTGGTCTCGGGACAGAGGCACCATCCTGGTCCGGCATTCTCTCTGAGCAACTTTGCAACAAGTCCCATGACCTTTCTGGTCTCTAGTTTCTTCATTTGCCAAAAGGATCTGTCTCACTCATGGAATCCCTGAGACCCTTGTTATCAGGAAGATGCCTGGGAAGGCCTCAGGGAGAATACTGAAAAGGGACTCTGGAGCAGGGGAGGGAGTGAGAAGAAAGTCCTGCGCTGGAGACCGCAGGGCCAGTCTCTGTCCTTGCAAACTGCAATCCCAGGGATGCGCTGTCCTGGGATGGAGGTCACAGCTCCTCGGAGCGCTGCTTGACAGGTGCCAGGCCCACACCTCCCATGTGTATGACCAGTCCATACAGCCCATTAGGACTTTAAATGACTAAGGACACCCGGTCTTCAGGGCCAGAGTGGAACTTACTATGTCTCAGGAGCAAGGAGAGAGGCTGCCCCGTCCTGCAGACTCAGCCCTGGAGAAGGCAGAAGAGTGGGGCCCTGGGGCAGTGACCCCAGGAGGAAGGATGTGGCTGACTGTGTTATAGAGGCTCAGCTGGCCGAGATGATGAGGCAGAGATCCTCTCCTTAATATGATTCTCAGAGTTTCCCTTTGTTCCCCGTTCCTGGTTGGGAAAATGTGCCACACAGCAAACAGAACCCAGAGAGGGAAGGTGTTGTGTGCTCTTTGGGGCTCTCCAGCGTTTCTGTAGTAAATTTCATTTTTCTCCTGGGACATTTTGGGGTTTTTCTGGGCACTCTGGTGGGATGTTGAGGGGACAGGAGGAGTCTGCCCCTTCTCATGATGTGCCGATTGTCACAGTGGAGGTTCTCAGAGAGTTCTAGGGCCCTGAGCCCTGCAGGCGCCCCTTGTCAACAGAAGCAGGTGGAGGACACTTGCCTCCCTGCAGAGCAGCAGACTCCTCCATCCTGAGCCCCCGGCTCGCTCTCTCCTACTTGGTGGGTGATTCTCTCCTCATCATCTGGCCCACGGCAGGCCCAGAGTGGGCATGCAGACTGGCCGTGTGTCCACTAAAAGCACTGGTGCTGGAGTGAGTTTCCTGGTGTGAAAAGTACTTGCTGCAGGCAAAGGGATCAGGAAGGGGATCGTGAAAGTTCTTTTCGGAGCCTTTTTCTTCTTAGGTGGGTTTTCTGTATTCAGAGCCTGTAAAAATGAAGAAATGAATGTTTAGGGACCAGGAGAAGGAAAGAAAGGGAGCCAATGGCCACTGAGCAGCAGGGGCACTGGCTGCTCCCAGCAGCCGAATCTACATATCAGGCCCGGGGTGTGGATTTGCTCCATGACCCTCAGACACAGCGGGCATCGATTCCCTTAGTCTCCCAGTGTCCACCTACCAGGCTGGAGGAAATCCTATCTGTGACATTTGGGGCCCTTTCCTGGGCTCCTGTGGACCTGAGAGGGTCTTGCATCAACCAGAGCAGGGCACTGTGGGCCTCAGACACCTCAGTGCTGTTGGTAGATTTGCACCTCAGTCACCATGGTCCCTGGAGGCAGTGGCATTATGTCCAGGCTCAGCCTCTGGAGTTTCATGCTCCATTTCTGCAAGACATTTGGGTACTCCCCACCCCCACACATCTTCTCATCATTTGCTGAGACCAACACCCCTATCCCCCTAAGTCCTGGCACTATGGTCCCTACATCAACTCAAAAAGTCAATCTCCCTCCCTTCCATCTGGGGTCACCTCTCCCCACTCCTCTGGGCCTAGAGCACCAGAGCTCTTCACTGTGGGTAGGTGAGAACTCAGCCTTCAGAGACACAAAGTGACCTCTTCTCTCCAGGAAGGGGATGGGGAGAAGGAAGATGATTTACTCTTCCTTTGGGAACATAGAGCAAAAGCAGTAGCCAAGTGACTCTCCCCCAACCCCACATAGCACCCCAGAATATCAATTTTGTTTTTGTTTTACATTAGCCTTGTTTGTTTTACATTCTCAGATGAAGAATCCAAGGCTCTGGAGTTAGTTGGTTGCCAGTTGGCACTGGGTGGGAGTATATGGAGATAAACTGGCTCTATAGCTTGTCTCATCTGACAGTGTTAGAAAGGGTGGTGGGCACTGCCCTGGTACTGTGGCCAGAGGGCTCCAAGCAGTTACCCACCTTTGAGAGATGGCCTCTGTCACAACTGTAGCCACTGCTGGGCAGACACCCAAAGAAAGGCACCCACCAGACAGGAAAGATCCTCCTGCAGGGTGGTGTCTCTAGAATTCAGGACTCAGGACCAGGACCCAGGTTTTCACCCCATCAGGCACCATGCCACAACGACACATGTGCGATCTCAAGTAACCCTCACAAGAGTCCTAGTATCATTTTCCTCCATGTAAGTAATGACTGCTAAGATGCTGAGTAGCTTTCCCAAGTTCTATAACTAGTAGGTTGCCAAAATGGGATTTGAACACAAATCTCCTAATTTTAAATATAGGATACTTTCCATAATATATTAGTGAATATAACTGAGATAGTTTGTTTTTTCTTTTATTTTTTATTTTTAAAATTTTGAGCATTGTTCTTTTTTATTTTATTTTATTATTATTATTATTATTATTATTATTATTATTATTATTATTATTATTTGTGGTGCTGGGGATTGAACCCAGGACCTTGTGCATGCGAGGCAAGCATTCTACCAACTGAGGTATATCCCAACCCATGAGATAGTTTACTTTTTATAGAGATAAAAATCAAGACAGGTGAACACCAATGTTCACTCTTCATTTTGACACAATTTGAAATTTCAGCCTTCCTCTTAAGACGTGGGTAGAAGCTACTAGAGGGTTATTCCATAAATAACCACCAGGTGGCACCATTGCACAACAGCTGAATATCCCAAGGGCTCGACTTGGAATGGAAGGGTTGGCTAAGTCTAATGAGCTGTGTCCAAACTCTCCTGGCCAATGCTTATGCTGCCTCTGATTTGCTAACAGGGCGACAAGAGCTGAGGTCTAAATAAGAAGCTCAGTGTCACACATTTCAGAGAGTTCCTGTCCATTTACTAATCCAGCTACTTAACAAAGATATCTTTTGTGCCCAATAACTATTTTTAAACATCTTAACCTTTTTAGATCCTTTACCAGAACTTGACAATGTGCTTCCTTGTCCAGGTACAGGGACAGGATTTGGGCCTTTAAGGAAACCCTCCTTGGCCTGAGATGGTTGTGGGGATGGATGTCAAGTCTAGGCTGAGGGAGGGGTGCCTGGGATCATGCAAAGGCAGGGACAGGGTTTAGCTAAGCTTTGGGGGCCAGTCAGACAGCTTTGTACCACATGCTCTTCACCTCTGTGCAAGGTCAGGAGCTTGGAAAGATGTGGGGTTGGAGGAGGCAGGGAGAGATGTGGATAATGAGCGGTGCTTCTCACCTTGTTGGTAGACAGAGGGTCTTCTTCATTGGTAGCCTCATTCTTGGGTTTTGGAAGTTCCTAAGCAGAGGGTGGTGAGCAAGAGCCTGGAACTGAAGCTGGCTTTGTCCTGGCCTCAGAGGTTTCTATCACACACTAGGCCCTGGCACTAGGGTAGAAGCAACTGGAGGCCTCAGGCATTGACATGTAAGAAGATGGGTCTTTCCTATTGGAGGGAAATAACGGGGCAACCAGAGCCCTGGGCTGGCAATGCCCACACAGACCCAAGGGAGAAATGTTCAGGGTCACCTTAAAAGAACAGGAGAAGTCAAAGCTGAGGTGTCTCTAGCCTTAGCAACCTTCCAAACATCCAAACATTTGTTTCCTGTGGCCTGAGAAAAGTCAGAAATACGGCAGGAATCAGAAAAGGGGTGGAGGCTTCTCGGGGACTCAGGTACCAAATGTGAGGCAGAGCAGACAGCTACTGGCCCAGGGAGGAGAGCCAAAGGCAGGGTGGAGCATGGCTTCATACCTGGGGCCAGGCAGGAGCTTAGACCACACCCCACAGTGCCGGGTCCTGAGATCTGACCTGATGGGGAAAAAGCTAAACCAGGGAGGGCCTGAAGCTCTCCACAGCACTTTTTAGTTTTTATTTTCTTCACAACTTTAGCCCAGTCTTAGTACAAGGAATGACAGTAATGGAGATTTTGCTAGAAGAAATGTGGAGAGGTTCTAGGTTGTTAGAAGAAAATATGAAGTGCTGTGAAAAATCTTGTGAATTATAGTGTAAGAGATGCTTTTTAAAAATAACGAACCTATTGTCTCATGATGACAAGTATCCACTGTTTTTTATAACTACTGCATAAAATCTGTTAAGAATTAGCAAAGAGTATTTTTTTGAATTTATTTTTTGTGGTACTGGGGATTATACCCAGGGGATTATACCTAGATCCTTATCCCTTTTTATTTTTTACCTTGAGATAGAGTCTCACTAGATGCCCAGGCTGATCTTGAACTTATGGTCCTTCTGCCTCAGCCTCTGGAGTTGCTGGGATTACAAGTATGCACCACCATACCTAGCTAGCAAAGAATATTCTAAAATGCTATAAAAAATCATTGCTATGACTTATTTCAATAGCGTTACAAGGAAGTTGATAACAGAATTTGAATTGGAGTACTATTGCCTTGAAACAGAATAACTTTCCTTCTGAACAACCTCATATGTGGAAGCATAAAATGTCATGAGCAATTCTATAAATGTAAAAGTAGACTATCAACAAATGAGACTGAGAAGCACAGCATGACCTCCATGCATTGTAGAAATATCGATTTTTATTTAATTTTAATTTGTATTTAAAGGACTTTGAATATTTTTATGTTCTATATAGCACCTGCAACTTGACACTCCTTCAAACTACTAAATCTAAATTCTAGTCCTTGTAGAGATTATTGCTAGTCCCCAAGTGTTAGGGATGAATTATGTTCCTCCAAAATTCACAGGGTGAAGTCCTGACCCCAGTGCCTCCGAATTTGACTGTATTTGGTAACAGGTCATTTTAAGAGGTGATTAAGATAAAAATGGGGTCATGTGTGTGGGCCCTAATCCAACATGACAGTGGCCTTATGAGAGAGGATTAGAACAGACACAGAAGACTTTGTGAAGATATGGGGAGAAGATGGCATCATCAAGCCAAGCAGAGAGGTCTCGGAAGAAACCAATCCTTCAATCTTTTGATCTCAGACTTTGAGCCCCTAGTACTTTGGTTTAGCCACCCAGTCTATGGTCCTTTGTCATGGAAGCCCTCACCAACTAATGCAGAAAGTCACACAGACCAGTGGGGAAGAGGCAATAAGCACAGGGGATGCTAAGACAGCTTCTTTCAATGATAAATCCCTTTTCCCAGAACAATTTGTACCTGTCTTTTTAAAGTAGCTATTTGCACCAGAAGAGAGGATAATGAATCTTCAAATTTCAAAGATGTTCATTTATTTCTGTGCAACTGTATATGGTCCCAAAGTGACAGTCATCCTTCTGAGAGTCTCCTGTCTTCTAGATAGTAATGGCCCATGCTAATCAAAGCTGTGCCCAGGCAGGGACACCAGTTTGGAGAGATAAATGCACAGACAGGCCTGGCATCTGAGCCCCAGCTGAGCTCCCACGTAAGTATTAGGAATAGGAGCAGGTAGCCCCCAGGACATGGATGGAGGCCAGCCAGATGATGAGATGACCTCTGGGATTCTGTAGCCACAGTGAGCCTGATATGGAACCAGAGCAGGGGCTGGCAGAAGACCCTTATGGGCAGGAAAAACTGCTCATGCTGACCATGAAGGAGAAGGCAGGCTGTGTGAGAACGCCTGGATTTCCAACCAGAACTGGGTCAGGGGCCAGGCTGATCACACACAGGAGGCCTGGCTTGGCCAGTGCCCTATTTTGAAGACAATATAGCTCACTACTAATTATTCTTAAAAATAAGTGTTTGATGGCTAGATGAGTACTTTTCCAGAAATTCATTTTGTGTGTATAGGCTAGAGGCTCCTAACGCTCAGTGGAAATTTTAGAGAAAAAAACTAGAATTCATAGCTGAAGATGCATTAGGTGCTCAGGCTGAGGAGAAGAATTAATCATCTCAGAACTCTATTCCCTGGCAGCCAGTGTGCTGCTGGCATCACTGCATACAGGTACCCGAACTTTTTCTACAATAAAACCTTATTAATTTGAAATCCATGGAACAAAAAGAAAAATTCTCCAACCCCCACTGGACTTTGCATTTACTGGATTCAGCTTATCTCAGCACTTTTATTAAACAGTCATAAGGCATCTTGTTGGTTGGGGATTGCAGTGGCTTTGAAATAGTCGCTATTTTTAATTAAGCACCATTGAAATAATGAGGTTTTATTGTAATTTGGTATGATTTAATTAACTCTAACTTTGTGTTGGTCCTTAAACCTCTTCATCTCAATTGAGGAGCCCCCTGGCTGCCTGCTTATTTCCTAGGACACTGGGGCCTCTCTGAAGGCTGCCTTACTCTACCATTCTGGGCAGCAGAGGGGATCCCCACTTTTGCTTGGAGGCCTATGGGGTTACCTGATTTTTCTGGTTTCCTTTTTGTATCTTACTTGCCATTACTGCCTACTACATGTTTAGAAAGCAGCTGTCACCTTCCCCTCTTGCTGGGTCCCCTGCCTGACCTCCATACCCCAGGCTCTGGGGCTAATCACCCTATTCCTTTGGCTTTTGCTTTTAGAGTCTGCTCCCTCTTCCTTCCCAGAGCGTTCCACCTCAGTGGTCAGGGCTCTTTGCCCCTCTTTCCTGTCAGTTCATTCTCTTTCCAACCAATTCTCATTTTTCTAAAACCCTTCCATAGCTCCCCTTTGCTGGCCATGGTTGTCATTGGTCACTGAGCCCCAGGAATTGGCAGAGGCACCTTGGAGGTAGCTGTGGGAGGTGAGGATGAGAGGATGGAAAGACGGAGGGGTCCCAGGCAGGTGGCCTGGTTCTTCTCACCTCTGCTTTGCCCACCACTGCCCAGCTTTCCTCTGATTATAAAGGAAGCTTCTGGGTAATATTTATGTGGAAACAAAAGGTTACTGTTGCTAAAAACAAGTTAGAAACCACTGAACCACTCAGTGGGCCCCGTGCCCTCAGCTGAACAATGGAGACTGGAGAGACACCCCAGAGCCAGCTCTCTGCTTCCCTCCACTTCTCCTTCACTCCAAAGCCAACTCAGCCGGGGGGCCCTGAAACATCTTGTCACTTCCCACCTTTGTCCCTGTGGTCCAAGGCTGGCTCAGATCCCTGGGGCTGTGGCCCCCCAATTGCCCTCTTTCGTTCCGCAGCACCTAACTTTTCTCTGTGGCCACAGGCGACTGGACCACGGGCCCCTGACGTGAGCAGATCTTCGGGTCCTGGTGCAGAAACACGGCCCACCATGGTGAGTGGAATTGCCACACAGATGATGAAGCCACTGGGGGATTGTGGCTAGCGCTGGGGTTGAAAAGCCCAGTAGAATCAGGAGCCCCTTGTTGGTCAGAGTTAAGGGGCTGAGGTACAGGGGCCAACTAGGAAGCTGGTCAGCAGAGGCAGGAGAGTGAGGAGGATGGCTGGGCACTGAGAGCCCTGCTCTTGCAGATAGCCCCTGCTCCCCCACCTTTCCTCTGTGAGACCCACTTAAGGCAAAGCTTTCCCTTTGGGAGCTGTAGGAGGGGACTCCACTCCTTCCAACAGAGAGGCCAGGTCGTACCTTCTGACCTGGACCTTGGGGACAGGGCAGACATGGTGTCTTACTCAAACTTTATTCTGTGCAGCACATAGCACGGCCGCATGGGAGAGACACACATCCTTTTCCCCCTCCAGTACCTGGTGGGAGCCTTGGTTACCCTCCTGCCTGTCTTGAAAACATGGTATGTTTGAGTTGGATTCCTGTGTGCACAGTCCAGCCTGGGCAGGGAAGGCTTTAAACACATGGCACTGCACACCCTCTAGGAGAACCACAATCAAAACCACAGTAACAAGTGTTGGTGAAGGTGTGGAGGAGTTGGAGCACTTACACAGTCCTGCTGGGGATGGAGAAGTTTAGTCACTGTAGAAAATAATCTGGCCATTTCCCAAAAAGTTAAACATGGAGTTGCCATATAAATCAGCATTTTTCTAAATAAATTTTTCATATAAATTCTCATTTTTCTAAAATGACACTTCTAGGTACATACACAAGACAAATGAAAACACGCCACATGAAAACGTTCCTAGCAGCATGAGCTGTGGTAGCCCCAAAAGAGGAAACTATCCAGAAGCCCACCAACTGATGAATGGATAAACAAAACCTGGTCTGTCTGCATAATTGAATATCTTTTGGCAGTAACAACAAAAGGAAGTGGGACTGCAGGCTACCACAAGGACAAGGCTTGAAGACACTGTGCTAAATGAAAGAAGTTGCTTACAAAAGACCACAGATGATTCCATTAATATGAAAAATTCAGAATAGGAAAATATGAAGAAACATAAAGTAGATTCGTGATTGCCAGGGCCTGGGGGAAGGGAGGTTGGGGAGTGGCCGCTAATGGGAACTGGGTTTCTTTAGAGGTACAAATGTTTTGGAATTATAGTCATGGTGGCTGTGCACCCTTATGAGCAGACAAAAATGCTGAGTTGTAGATTTTTAAATGTGAATTTTATAGTATATGAATCACAACTCAACAAACAACCCCCAACAAGATCTTCAATGAGTTAAGATCTAGGCACTAGGCAGCAACAAACACCAACATGGTGGAAAGAGAGCCCTACGTTATGAGCCTGTGTTGAAGAGAGGACCACAACCTGTGCAGAGTTCTGCCAGGGCAGTGCCTGATCTGCTCAGCCTCAGCTCTGGGAGCGGCTCCCAGGGAACAGGGAGGCAGAGTCACATGCTCAATGGCATCACTAGCATGAAGGCCAGACTACCCCAAACCCCGCAAGATAAGCCACCAGAGACTTCAACACATTCCACAGGAAAAATAAAAAGAGATTGAGAGAAACCTGTGCATTAAAAGAGACAAGAGGCAATTCACCCAGTAGCTGTATGTGGACCTTATATGATTATATGATTCAAACAATCTGTTAAAGAGGTAATTATGACTTTTGACACGTTTAGGAATTTAAACACTATCAACTGTTTTCAGATTTGAGAAAGGTATTTTTGTGCTGTTTTTTTTTTTTTTAAAGACTCCTCATTTGTTAGGATTATTAAAATACAGTAAAAACGAGAGATGCTTGGGACTTATTTCCAAATAATCAGGAGTGAGGGAGCTGGTGGGGGTAGAGTTAGAATGAGATTGCCCATAAGTAGATGATTGTTGAAGCTGATGATGGGTATAGACGGCTCTTAACATGTTCTAACTCCTTTTGTAGATGTTGGTGTGAAGAGAGAAATCACAGGCAAAGTGGGAGTCTGAAGTGGGCTATTAAGTCTAACACTCACTAATAGTTGATGGCCAAATTCACCTTGGCTGGTTTGTCTGCGTCCAGTGTCTCCGCCACCCCACCTGGTGGGTCAGTGGGCCCCTTTGCGGAGAGAGCACTTGCAATGGCTGTGACTCCCCTGGGCCTGGCCTCAGAACAATTTCCAGATGACTGTAGTTAGAAGGTTGTCATTTGTGGACCAAGGCAGGAAGAATTCCAAACAATCCCATTACTGGAGCAATTCAGAAAGCAGAGAGCAGCCATGTACAAGAAGGAGGAAGGAGGAAAGCCTTCCAAATTAAGAGTTCCCTGCAGTTTTGGGAAAAGAGAGTTGACTTGTGGATCAGAGGCTGGGGAAAATTCTAGCAAGGGAGTTTGAAGTGAATTAGAAGGACAGATTAAATCATGCAAACATCTTTGAATGTGTTTCTTAATTAAAATTAAGGAGTTGTGCTTCTCCCTTGCTCAGAGCTGACTTCCTATGGAATGGCCAATGATCTAACCCAAGGTCACTTACAGGCTGGTTGTTTTAGAACAAACATTCCCACAGAAACAATGTTATAAGCAATGGTTGGGTGCTCAGTTTCTTCCTTAAAGTTTTTTTTTTTTTTTTTTTTTTTTTTTAGCCAGTTTAAATGCTGAGCATTTGCACGTGAGGTAGGAAAGACATCTTTAAAGGCCTGAGAGTTTAGATAAGGTTAAGCTGTATGTCAGGGCAGTCAGGATGTACATCCTCAGGAATCAACAGTAGAATCCCAAGGAGGGAGGGAGCCCTTCCAGTTGGTGGTCAGAGAAGCAGTGAGATCTGAGCTGAGTTTTTAGCAGTAGGTAAATTTCAGTGACAGGAGACAACCTTCTCACTTTGTGTGTGGGTTGTACTGGGGATTACACCCATGAGCATTCTACTTCTTAGCTTCACTCCCTGCCTTTCTTTTCTTTACTTATTATTTTTTATTGTTGTTTTTAGTTGTAGATGGACACAATAGCTTTATTTTATTGTATTTATTTTTATGCACTGCTGAGGATCAAACCCAATGCCTGACACGTGCTAGGCAAGCACTGTACCTCTGAGCCCCAGCCCCAGCCCCCATTTCCTGCCATTTTTTTAAAAATATTTTTTATCTTGAAACAGGGTCTTTCTAAGTTGCCCAAGCTGGCCTTGAACTTGAGATGCTCTGCCTCCGGCTTCCTGAGTTGCTGGGATTATAGGCATGCATCTTTGCACCTGGCCCTTCATACCTTTGTTAAGAAAAATTCTGAAATTCGTTTTGGGGCAATTCCCATATTTGTCTTGAGTCAGGCTCTGTGAGTTAGGACAGAATGTTAGCAGAAAGCTCAGATCCACCTGAGACAAACAAATGTGTTCCGGCTGTGCAGAACAGATGCCAGGTGTTCGGGTCCTCAGGATGCACCTAAATGGCTGTCACCACCCTCACTCCAAATTCTAGGCTCTCAGCTCCCTGGCTGGTATTTGACTTCTTCCTCTGCCAAAATGTCAGGGTCAGGTTGACTCTTACTTATCTTTTTGTTTTTATTTTTTATGTTCCAAATAAGCCCTTCTTCAATTGATCTCTTCCACCAGGCCCATAACTTCTTCCTGAAACTAGCCTCCAGAATACAAATTCCAGACTCATTAGACGGGTTCAAAAAATAGGTCTCTGATGGCTTCCTTATTTCAGGAAGCATTGAATTAATTATTTCCACTCAGGAAAATGTCATGTTGGAGTTCATTCCTGCTTTAGTCCCCAAGTGAACTCCAGGAAGAAGCAAATGAAAAGCCATTTTAGTGTGTGTAGATCAAAGGAAGAAAGAGCCTCATTTTCCCTAAAACAAAATTTTAATCATTAAAATACAGTCATATTCCACATAAGAAACTTTAGTCAGCAATGGACAACATAGACAACAGTGGTTTCAAAAGATTTTATCGCCTAGTGATATTGTGGTGTTGGTTTGTGTAAGTGCACACTATGATGTTCCAACAGTGTCAGAACCATCTAACTATGCATTTCTGTTTCTTTTTTTTTTTTTTCTTTCTTCAGTACTGGGGTTGAACCCAGGGGCACTCCATTACTGAACTTTACTCCCAACCCTTTCTATTTTTATTTTGAGACAGGGTCTTCCTAAGTTGCCCAGACTGACCTTGAACTTGTGATCTTCCTGCCTCAGTCTCCCTAGTAGCTGTGATTACAGATCTATCACTGCATTCAGCTCAAACGATGTGTTTTTGATAACATATCCCCTTCAGTAAGTGACACGCCACCTTGCTTTTCACTCTCAGAATAGCCAAATACTCATTTCTCATTTGGGTGTGTGTCATCAAATGCCCTGTAGCAGTTATCCATTATGCTGTGTGATAAAACTCCAGCAAGTTTGGTGGCTTGAAACAACAATTTATTGCTCACGTGCCTGCAGGTTGGATGGGTGTCTGGTGACTGAGTTCAGAAGGGCATGCTCTATGGTCAGCTGCAGTTGAGCTGGGGATGGGCCAGGGAGGAATAATGGCTCTACCCTCATGACTAGTCTGGGCCTGTTCTCTCTTTCTCCTGCAGGCCAGTCCAGGCTTGTGGTCTTGGTGGAGGTAGGGTCCTAATAGAGTAGGAGAAGCATTTAAGTCTTCCTGAGGCCCAGATTTGAAAAGCCATGTTGTCACCACTTCTGCTGTATTCTATTGGCCAAAGCAAGTCATGAAGCCCCAACCCTATATACAAGGGATAAGAAAACATGTTCTACTCTTCATGGCAGGAGTTTCAAAGTCATGCTGCCAAGGGTATGGGTTCAGGGAAGCCATTAATTGTGGTCAAGAATGCCATCCATCTACCAGGTCCTGCCAACAGCACTTACTTTTAATGGACTTAGTCTGATTTCAGACATTAATAAAATTCATTCTAATTCCACTTCCAAATTCCTAATTCCTAGGGAACTGGAAAAGCAGAGCATGCCAACCTTCTATAATCCTTCTTCATGTGACAATCATTTCTGGAGCACCCACTGTGCCAGGCCCCTTGCTCCTTGGATCACTGGAACACATGTGAAAATGACAATTCTCCTGCCCTCCTGGTGCTCAGCACAGCAGGAGAATCTGGGCTCTGAACCGAGAGAGGAGGCAGCCACAGAGTTCCAGAAGCCTGGGGAAGAGATATCTGGTCTCAGTGGTGAGTTGGAGTTTGCCAGAAAGAGAGATGAAGGGGCAGTTTATTCCAGAGGCCCTGCATATGCAAAGATGTTTGTGTTTTCAGAAATGTGAGCAGCTTACACAAAAATCCTAGGCTGTGAAGAATCTTGCAAGCCTTTCTATGGAGGGTGGGCTTCATTGTGAAGATACCCAAAGCTACTGAGCTTTTGGTCTACTAACATGCTCAGCTTTGTCTTCTAGAAAGATTCCAGGGCTATAGGGAGGTGAGGGGGGCAGGTAAAGACAGGGAGAACAATGAGGAGGCTCTTTCCATTCCAAATATATCCTTTTGGGTGGAAGTTTCTGAAGCTGTCCACCTGCTGGCTGAACTGGGGACATTCTCTGGCACCACTCACCCCTTTCAATTGCTTACCAGTTATGCAAGCCAGAGTGAGGCGGGGGCAGGACCTAGGAGCTTTGCCCTTTTTGCTCTTGGCCCACTGCTAAACAGGTTAGCTTTTAAACTTCTGGCTCATTCCAGAGCCCATGCCTCTGGCCCTGGGGGAAACTTGGCCTTCCTGACCCTACAGACATGTTTACTTTCTGGGAAACAGAAAGTGTGTGATTGGGGAAGGGAGGTGTGCAGAGAACCTTACACCTCAGACTCCCTTCTCTCCAGTTTTCTTCTTCCTCTTCTTTTTTAAAAATATATATGTGTATATAAACATTTATGCAGTGCTGAGGCTTGAACCCAGAGCCTCAAACATGCTAGGTGAGGGCTCTACCGCTGAGCCCCAGCCCCAGCCCCAGCCCCCAGGATTTTCTTCTTTTGACATTTGGTGCAGCGTAGCTGAGCTTTCAGATTCCCAACCCACCTGACACCCTTCCACCCTGCCATATACATCCAGGCTGTCATAAACCTCATGGGAAGTGTAGTCAGAACAATGGTTCATGTGCTGGCCCCTGGAACCTGTGAAAGTGTTGTTACATGGCATAGGGACATTATGGTAACAGATGGAATTGGACTGCTAATCAGTTGACTTCGTTTGTCTTTTTCTTTTCTTCTTTCTTTCTTTCTTTTTCTTTTCTTTCTTTCTTTCTTTCTTTTTTTTTTTTTTTTTTTTTTGTGTGTGTGTGTGTCAGGGAATGAACCTAGGAGTGCTTTACCATTGAGCTACATCCCCAGCCCTTTTTATTTTATTTTGAAACAGGATCTGGCTAAATTGCTGAGGTTGGCCTCAAACTCTTGATCCTCCTACCTCAACCTCCTGAGTATCTGGGATTACTGGCATGTGCCAGCATACCTGGTTAACAGCTGGTTTTAAGAGAAGGAAAGTATGTTGGCTTATAGGTGGGTCTTACGTCATCATAAAGGTCTTTAAAAGTGGAAGGGGGCAGCAGAATGTGATGGGTGTGAGGAGAATTCCTCCTGACCTCACCATTTCTCAAGGTGCAGATGAGGTCTTGAGCCATGGATGAGAATAGGGACTTTTGAGGCTGAGTAGGTTGGGAAAATGGACTTGCTCCTAGACCTTCTAGAAAGGATAGAAAGGAATACAGCCCTACCCACACCTTGATTTCAAACCAGTGAGGCCCATGTTGAACTTGCAAACAATAAAACTATAAGATTGTAAATCTGTGTTGCTTTAAGCTAGAAAATTTGTAGTGATTTGTAACAGTGGCCACAGGAAACCAATATATTTGTGTGGGTTGGTAGTAACCTCCTTGGAGACAGGCTCTCCTCCTCCACATCCCCAGCACCTAGAGCATGATGGCTTGTGCCCAATGCTCAGAAGACGTTTTCAGAATGAACAGGACTGACAGAGACGAAGGAGTGGGCGTGTGCCCTCCATCAGCTTGATTACATACTAAACTCTCAGCTGCCCTTAGCCTGTCTATCTGGCCACCTCCATACCTTCTGATGAAAAATGTCCCCCCTCCCTCCCTTTCGCAGACTGTCTTCTCTGAGGACAGGCTGTCTTGCCCAGTGGAGAACATTTTCTAGGTATACATGGCTCCCTGGAAACATGGACCCAGAATATCAGGGATAGGAAAGGAAAAGTATAGGATGAACCTCGCCAGTTTGTGAAAGTAAGGAAATGCTTAAAAAATGATGGGGGATGTGTCAAAAGAACACAGCCAGTACTATGAAAAGTGATATCAGCAGGCTAACATGGGAATTGGAGAAACAAATGAATAATGACAACAGTAGATCATGAATAATACGAATGTACTTTGCTAAATGAAAGAGGCCAGAACCCATAGGCAGCATGCTGTAAGAATCCACTTGTATGACATTCTGGAAAAGGCCAACTGTAGGGACCAGCGGTGGACAGAAAGAGAGGGTATGGGAAGGGCCGATTATAAGGGGCACACAAAGGAAATTTGGGGGTGATGTAGCTGTTTTGTGATTGTGAGGGTATGTGTGTGACTCAAATGCTTGTCAAAACTCATAGAGCTTGGGCTCGGATTGTGGCTCAGTGGTAGTGCTTACCTAGCGTGTATGAGGCACTGGGTTCGATTCTTAGCACCACATATAAACAAACAAATAAAGGTCCATCAATAACTAATGAAAATATTAAAAACAAACAAACAAACACCTCATAGAGCTGCCAGCCATGGTGATGCACACCTGTAATCCCAGCAGCTTAGGAGGCAGAGGAAGAAGGATCACAAGTTCAAAGCCAGCCTCAGTAATTTAGTGAGGCCCTAAGCAACTTAACAAGACCCTGTCTCTACATAAAAAATAAAATGCGCTGGGGATGTGGCTAAGTGGTTGAGTACCCGTGGGTTCAATCAGGTACCAAAACCCAAAACAAATCAAAACCAAAAACCTCATAGAGCTGTAAGCCCCAGAGGGAGCATCTTTTAAAATTAAAAAGAAAAAAAAAGTTAACCAGGACTTGGAGGATCCCCAAATGGTATGCAAATTGTTACAAATGAACCCTGCCATAAAACAGATGAACAACATAACCACACTGAAGGGGAGTAGGGGAGAAAAGAACCAACTTGAATGCTCTTGACTTGATCCTGTAAGCCTGAAGACAGAAAGCATGCATGTGAATGCTCATGAGCCCTGGGCTGTTAGTGACATTCTCACAGGAGGAACTTAGCAATTCTGCAACTATTTCGTGTATACTAGGGCTGAACAAATAGGCATGGGTATTGTAGGTGTCAAGAGTTCAGTTTCTCACTAGCAGAGAAAGCATTTACGAATAAGTGAAGCTAGAATGAGCACTGTTGTATTGGGATGGAATCTGGATATCAGTTTGAATGTATGATTTTTAAAATTTTTGTATATTCAGTATGAATGTGTGGTTTCTAAAATTACACACACACACATAAACACACACACACACATATATATGTGAGGTAGATATGTGTGTATGCTTGGGTTAATATACACAGATACATTTCAAGCCCTGTCCTCTGAGAGAAACAATGATACCCAGTGACAATAAAGCACAACAATTGCCCAGATTTTTATTTTTATTTTTCTCTAAATCAGGACTCCCTAGAGAAATGATTGATTCTAGGTTCTTTCTAGGGAAAATACAAGATTATGGAACAAGTTAAAGTATCAGGACATAGGGGAGTGCTCAAGAAAGGATGGGAGCATGCTGAGTGCAGGAGCCCATCGGAAGAGCTCCCAATGGCTCAGGGGGTTTTGGAACAATTTGAACCTATACTATCATAGTAACCCTTATCCAAAATGCTTGAGACTGAAGTGTTTCAGGTATTTCTTTTTTCTTTTTTTTGGATTGTGTGTATTTGCATATATATAATGAGATATCCTGGGGGCGGGGCCCCACATCCAAACATCAAATTCATGTTTCATATATATTCATTATATAATAATCTAAAATAATTTTATACCATGTTTTAAAGTACTTTGAACATATTTTTTTAAATTTTTTGAGTTGTAGATGAACACAGTATCTTTATTTTATTTATTTATTTATTTATTTTATGTGGTGCTGAGGATCGAACCCAGTGCCTTACGCATGCGAGGCAAGCGCTCAAACACTGAGCTAGAACCCCAGCCCAAAATTGGGTTTTATAATGTGGAATTTTCCACTTGTGGTATCATATTGGTACTTGAAAAATTTAGAATTTTGAAGCATTTTGGATTTTCAGATTAAGGAAGCACAACTCTATTATAACCTATAGAGTAAAATAAAATAAATATCCATGAGTCTATATTCATATAGACAAATAGATGAGATATTCTTTATTCACAGAAAATTTCAGTTACTTATGATAATTAGTAAATGAGTGAAATATATGGTAATAATAATTAATTAATGAGAGAAATAGCAAATCACCTTTGGGGAAACACCATGGTAATAATCATTGCAGGCATAATACACAGTTGATGTTAAAATTAATGGGCAACAATTTGAGGTTAAACAGGATATTTGCATAGCCTCAAAGTATCTCTCTTAAGATATTTATTAATTGTAAAGGGAAAAATAGTAACTTTACTGTGGAGAGAACCTTTGTCATCACAAGTGACTAAGGTTAACATCACCAGTAATAAGATAGAGCAACAGAATGGCTCACTAATGGGAAGCATGTGAACCGGAAAGATGTTTTTTTGCGGGGTGCTGATAAAGTGGTATCAATTGTTCTTTGCTGGTTTACAGGAAATCAATGAACTTTTATATATTAACCTTGTATCCTAAGAACTTGCTATAATCACCCATTAGTTCCAGGAGTTTTGTTGATTCCTTTGGATTTTCTACACATACAACCTGTTATCTGTGAATAAAGGCAATTGTTTTTCTTTCTTCTCCCTCTTTTTTCTTAGCTTGCTGCTCTAGCTAGGAATTCCAGCACAATATAGAATAGGAGGGATGAACGATGACCTCCCAGCCTTCACCAGCTTTTGGAGAGAACGCATCAGTTTCTCACCATTGAGTATGAAGTTACCTGTAATTTTTGTCAATATTCTTTATCAAGTGGAGGAAGTCTATTTCTCCTTTTCTGGACACTTTTGTTTTTGTTCAGAGGCACTGGGGGTCAAACTCAGCCTCATGCACACTAGGCAAGGACTCTACCACTGAGCTACACCCCTGACACTTGCTGAGATTTTAAAATCATGAATGGATCCTGGATTTTTATCAAATGAATTTTTCTGCATCTATTGGCACAATTATTTTTATTTTTAACTTATTGATATGGTCAATCACATTACCCTGTTTTCAAATATTGAACCAATCTTGTAGACCTTAAATAATTCCTACATAGTCCTGATGCACGATTCCTTAACATAATGCTGTTGTATTTGCTAATCTTTTGTTGAGAATTTTTGCATCTCTATTCACAAAAGACATTGGTCTGTAGTTTTCATTTCTTGCAATGTGTTTATCTGCTTTGGTATTAGGATATTTTGGCTTTGTAGAATGAGTTAATGTTTCTTCTGCTTCTATTTTCTGGGCCCTAATTCAAAAAAAATTGTTATTATTTCTTAAGTCAATATTTATTTAGATTTCTAAAATACTTTACCAGTTTTTCTGCTGTTTATTAAATGTACATAATTCACTTAGCAAGGATCTGAAGGAAATAAAATCTCTGAGCTCTGATATGTCTGAAAATGTCTATTTCACCTTTTTCTTGAATAATAACTTATCTGGACATAGAATTCCTATGTACAGAATCTACTGTGATTTCCCTCAGCTTTTTGATGATTATTCACCATTCTTGGGTACCCAGCGTTGCTGAGAAGTCTATAATAAGTCAGAGCGATCTTTTCTTTCTGGTACATTTTAATATTTTTCTTTATCATCAGTGACCTCAAATAATGTGACCTTTGAAACCCAAGGACTCATGTCTTTCTTCTTTTTTTAAAAAATTATTTTTTAATATTTATTTTTTGGAGTTGTAGTTGGACACAATACCTTTACTTTATTTCTTATTTACTTTTATGTGATGCTGAGGATCGAACCCAGAATCTTGCACTTGCGAGGTGAGCGCTCTACTGTTGAGCCATAACCCCAGACCCTTTGTTCTTGTTTCATAGTTGTTGTTTTTTTTTTAAGCCTTTTTAATTTTTTTTGAAACTAGGTCTTGCTGAGTTGCCCAAGCTGACCTCAAACTTGTGATCCTTCTTCTTCAGCTTCTGGAGTAGCTGGGATTACAGGTGTGCACCACCATACCTGGCTTTCTATCAGGATTTCAAGAATATAAAAAAATTATATGTATGATATATATATCATACATATAATTTTTATATATATATGATATATAAAACAATATAGGGCTGGGGATGTGGCTCAAGCAGTAGTTCGCTTGCCTGGCATGCACGGGGCATTGGGTTCGATCCTCAGCACCACATAAAAGAAGAATAGAGATGTTGTGTCCACTGAAAACTAGAAAATAAATAAATAAATAAACCAATATATTACATACATATAATTTCGTATATATACATGTGAAATATATATAAAATTTATTCAAGTTTGCATCTATATTTCCTCCAGCATGACTTATCTCACTTTTTTTTTTGTTTGTTTGTTTGTTTTTTGTGGTGCTGGGGATTGAACTCAGGGCCTTGTGCATGTGGGGCAAGCACTCTACCAACTGAGCTATATCCTCAGCCCCTGATTGGGTCTTTATTACTGTTTTTTATAGCGCTAGGTTGACTCATGTGTTTTGTCATTTTGTCTGAGATATCTTCACGCAGATATGTTTTCTTCCTCACTGTTGGGTGTTTTCCTGGTTGCACATTCTGGTTTTAAATTCAATCTTAGGTTAACGATATAATGTTCTGGGCAGACTACATTCTGGATATTGGGTGTGAGTCAGTTTCAGTCATGCAAGTGCCTGTATCTGTCTCTGCTGTGGGCAAATGACATCTCTGGATACAAATCTAAGCAAGCTATTTTGACTTCTATTCTTGAGCAGGGAACATGGTCTCTAGTTCTGGCTTCATGTTCGGGGATCTCAGTCCGGTCTGCCCTCACCATGAGTAAGGTAAATGTGCTTCCTGTTCTCAAACAGACACTGAAGCCCTGGCCCCAGCTCATACCAGCCCTCAGCTCACCATGTGTTCCAGTGGCAGCCCCTGTAGCCATAAGCCTCTGTTCTACTTTGAGGGCTTTTCACTTTTTTATTTATTTTTGTTTGAAGTAGAGGAAAATGGTTTCAGTCTTTGCTCACTCAGCTCTCTTGACTGGGAAGTTCTGAATTACTTTTATAAGTTTAAAAATGCATTATAAAATAACATTATGAAAAAGAGAGCTGGCCCTATAGGCATGTGATGTATCACAATGATTAAGAACACAGGCTTTGGATCTGGCTCCTAGACAGCCCTGGATCTGAATCCTAACCCTGCTACTTAGTAGCTGTGCAATCCCAGGTACAATGTCTGATCTCTGTGGACCACTTTCTTCCTTGCACAAAGGACATAACCATGTGGCCTGGAGTACTGTGAGGACCGATGAGGTGGTACATGAAATCTTCCTTCTCTCTCACTTCCCAGGTCTACAGGATTGAAACAGACTTCAGAGTCAGACAGATGGAGGGCAAACTAGCAATTTTATTACTTGTGGAGTTGTTGGAGAATAACAGAAGTATTAGAAAATAGGTATCTTGTATGAGCATTAATTCTTCTTCAATAGGTTGTGTTATAATATCCAGGTCTATATATAGAGTTCTTTTTGTGTTTTTTTTTTTTAACCCCATGCATCTTAATACTACTTTATTGATGCCTTGCTAATGGTTCATTTAACTAATAAAGAAAGAAAGAATCTTAAAATACCTTGGTAACTTTAAGAGGTATTTTTTCTTTTTCTTTTTCTTTGCAATACTGAGATTGAACCCAGGGATACTTTACCACTGAGCTACATCCCCAGCTCTTTTTATTTTGAGAAAGGATCTTGCTAAATTGCTGAGGCTGCCCTTGAACTTGGGATTTTCCTGCCTCAGCCTCCTAAGTAGGGATTACAGACATGTGCCACCACACTTCACACTCTGGGAGATTTTATAGGTGACTTTATTGTTTGTGTGTTAGTTTTTTTTCCTTCTGACTATCGTGTTTTGAATGGTGAAGACCCTGAAGAGACAGGTGGGAAGCCTGCAGAGGTGGGGCTTATACAACATGCTAAATGTGCCAAGTGATTTTGTAAATTTCTTTTCTTAACATAAGCTAATTGGTGATATTTCATAAAATGAGATACAGACTCAATGTCCTCCATTTTCCTGATGCTTTTTATTAGATACCCATAAATGCTTAAAGATGAACCAATGCTCACACTTGACATTTCCATTAGCTTGAACCAACCAGAAAACCTTTGTTTGTTTTTGTGGTACTAGGGATTGAACCCAGGGTCTAACACATTCTAGGCAAGTACTCTAATGCTGAACTACACCTTCTGCCCTTTTACAATTTTTATTTTGAGACAGGGCCTCACTAAGCTGCAGAGGCTAGGCTTGAACTTGTGATTCTCCTACCTCAGCCTCCTATTACTAGGATTATAGGTGTGCAGCACTACACTTGGTCAGAAAACTTTTTTTTTTAACAAATATAAGTCATCTCCTCTCTTCCTTTGATCATATATTCATAGATATGTGTACACACACACACACACACACACACACACACACACGAATGTTTTTCTTTCTGTTTTCCCTGCAACCTGGGATGAGGCACTCTTTATTTTTTAAAATTGTGATAAAATCTGAGTAACATAAAATTTGCCATTTAAATTATAGATAAGAGCACAGATCAGGATAGTAGGTACATTCACATTATTATACAACCATCTCCACTATCTGTCCTAAAGGATTTTTTCACCCAAATAATGTTTTAAAAACTATGGATTTTTATGAAGTACTTCATATTCAAAGAGTAACAGCTAAAGAAAAAAATGTGGAGATGTTGACATCAGACTTCTCCACCCTGACTTATTGGAAGTAACAAATAATCTCTTTTAAAAAATCTCTTCCCATTTTATCATTCCTAGCAACTCTATAGCAATATTGTTTTATGAAAACAATTTAAAATAGAAAACAAATACTTTGTGACCAGCTTGTATATAAAAAGCAAAGTTTGTAACAGGGTAACTATTTTATAGCTCTCCAAGCTCATTAAAACTACCTTCTTCCTGTTGTGTTCTATCATTTGGACAGGTATGTAATTAAGATAGATGGTGTGTGATCCTAAGGGCTCCCTTATGGGAGAATGTTCTGGCCAAATTCAGTTTATTACATTATGCTGTTCTTTTATATGTCCCTTGGTGTCATACTTCTTAGCTGTCTACATAATATCAAATGTAGGTCATTTTCCTTCCTAAAATGTTTCTACTGTTGTTGTATCCATTAAGGAAGTTATAATTCTGAGATGTCTGAGTTTAACTGTTAAGTGGATGGATCTTTTTCTGGTATTAAGTATGAATATTAAGGCTTTGAAACAAACTGTACTATATTTATAAACTGTTCTATATTTTCTAAAAAAATATTTAATCCTGTGACAATAGAGTCAGCTACTTTATTAGGTAGTGTTCAGAGTCCCATCCTTTTCTGGGCTTAAGAATGTTCTAGAATATTTTTAAGGGGGGGGGGGACTAGAACATTCAGAGTCAGAAGGAGAGTGTGCCAAATCTCTAGGGATGAGTGGGCCTCCCACTTCCAGTGGAAGGGAAGGCCTCACTGGGGTGGGGGTGGGGGGACAGCTGGTGTAGCATGGGGCCAGCACTGAGTGAGACCTCCTATCTCCCGTGGAGCTCCTTCAATTCCCTCATGTTACCCACCCTTGCAGCCACTTCCCCCTCATTCCTATCCTAATGGCTTCTTCCCCCTACTCACCTCTTAGTTATCTCTCTTACTATTGCACAACTGTATTTTCCAGGCCCTCAAACCAAACCTCCCACTTAAGTCCCACATTTCCCACACCCTTGGTCTAGTCCTAGAGACTTCCAAACCCAAAGGCTTTGGAATCCATCACTTTAGGATTCCTTTCTTTTTCTGCCTTCGACCCTGTCTGGTCTCCCCCTTGAGGCCACTGACAGAGAACAAAGGCTAGACAAGGAAAGGAGGAGCTATGTGGAGCAGAAAGTGGGAATGTTTGGGTTAACTTTTAAAAATACATTTCCCCATATGAAGAAGTGGATTTCCTCTGATAGAAAATACAGTCATGCTCCATGCTAGGAAAACTTAATCTGAAGAATAACAGCCTTGAAGAATAGTCTGGGTGAGGAGAGACAAGGGTAAAGGTACATCTTGGAATGTTGCTAAAAATAATTATTCTGTTCACATTAATATACATGCTGAAATTTATCAGTGATGTCCACACCTCACATTAGCAATGATAATGCCTAAGTTTCCCCTCATCATCCCCTGTCCCCTGGTACATCTGGTTCAAGGGTGGTCTCTTCTACCCCCTTTCAATGAGCTATCTGTAAATTCCTCTGTGTTGCTGATGATAGCCAAAGAGGTGTTCTGAGTGTTGAGTCTTTCATCCAAACATCCAGTATCTTTCTGATGTTTGATAAGGGACTACAGATCCCAGTCCCTATTTCAGACACAGGGCTTATAGGAGGCCTCAGACAAAAAGAGGCTTTGGCCCTAAACCAGAGTCTAGGGGCGACTCTGGACTGCCAGAATGGGCTCTCTGCCCCAGCTCCACTGGCCCCTGATACCCCCACTCAACTCCTGCCTGGCCTCTCTGGCAGGCAGAGCTTCCCAATCATACATATAATTTTTTATATATATATAAAGTTACCAACTTTATGGCCTTGCCATGTTTCCCTTTTTCCAAACATACATATCTTGAGTCATTTTCATTAAATTGGCATAAACTCTGGTATTTCATTCATTGGATGTCAATTTCTATGTCCTTGAATTTCGTGAAAGGCATCCCAGGGTTACAAGAGACTGAGAACTCATGCCATGCAGGGCTCAGAGAGGTGGTCACTGCCTCTGCTCCTTGCAAGACAAAAGCCGAGAGAGGGAGATTCACATAACCCCTGTCTCAAAACTTCTATGGCAGCCTGAGGTTCTGAGGTCCTCTCTGCCTGTAGCAGGGAGCTGTAGGGAGAAAGTCACCCTTGGTCTGAAATGAGGAATGAAAGGTTCCCTGATTTCGGCAGATCTCTGGTTCTGACAGTCCCAGGTCTCAACCTTTGCTCCTCCAGTTATTTATTAGGGATGTGATCTTGGGTAAATTGTGTGGCTTTTCTGAATCTAAAGTCCCTCCTATGTAAAAAGGTGATAAGAACATCTACCTCAGGGCTGGGAGTGTAGCTCAGTGGTGGAACAACACTTGTCCTGGTTTCCACCCCCAGCACTGCCAAACCAAACCAAACCAACATTGACTATTCATTTTAAACATAAAATATGAAGTTCATCAAATTGTCTAGGAAATCCAAGTTTCCCACTCTGATCGTGACTACCTTGACCTGGGGCTGTAAGCCGAAGAAATTGATTGCAGCCTGCTCTGCAGCAGACCAACTGGTCAGCCCTTACACAAGCTCTATGAAAAATAAATGGTATCTACTTCTACAAGACAAACCAAGTCCTAATATTCATTATTTCAGACCTAACCACCCACTTGTCCTAGTTTGCTACTTTTGTTTTAGTCATACCCAAGGAAAATGTATTCTGAGAGTAAAAGTCTCTTGTTAGAGGACTTTGGCAATCCTAGACAAATAAAATCACAGAATTGTAAAATATCTGTACCCATATTTTCAGGTCTTGTCCATTGCCATGTTGGTTAAAATATGGCCCTTCCCATGGTTTAGATCATCTATGACCAAATAATTCAACCCAAAGAACAATTCACTAATTTGCTCCAGAGAAAATGAGGCCCAGAGAGCCAACATTTTAAAAATGTTTTAAGATTTTGTTCTTAATCTTAGAATTTGAGCTGTCCTGACTTTGGCTAAAGCATGGTTGAAAAGGGACTCTTACATCCTGACATTAGCCAGGGAGACATTGAGCATAACAGTAAACAAATGTGCCTTTATTGATTAGTATCAGTTAGTGGTTTAGTGATGCCTGACTGGAGAGATGGTGAGTGTAAACTTGTCATGTTTCTAGATTAATTTTTCCTTCCAAATGTAGACTGAACATTGGCATTTCTGTCCTACTTCTTGAGCCTACACAACAGGCAGTCAAGTTTCTAGAAAGTCAAATCCTACTTGGATCCAACCAACTTACAAATGTATGTATAAAATACACAGGTGTTGTGATAACACACCCCATACAGTAAATGGGAAGGCAGAAGAAAAGAACTTGAGCTAAAGCTTTAAAGAGTGGAGCAAGAGGGAAGGGCCTTTCAGATGGAGGAGCCTTGAGAGCAAGCCCAGGGGATGAAGGGTGGGTAGGGGCATGTTTGGCAATTTGGACCAGATTGTGGGAACTTTCCGTACCATGCCTACCTCCTGTAGGCAGAGGAAGAACTACCTACCATGTTTGGCTGCCCAGAGGACTCTAGAACTTCAAACAGAAACTTAATATCATAGCTTGACATATTAAATCCCTTTCCCTCACACTCCTTCTGGAATAAACCCTTTGAAAAGTATTGTTTAAGACAGTTTTTTTTTTTTTTTTTTTTTTTTTTTTTTTTTTAAAGACAGGGTCTTGCTCTGTTGCCCAGGCTGACTTCAAAGTCATGGACCCAAGTGATTGTCCTGCCTCAGCCTCCCCAGTAGCTATGACTACAGGTGCTTACCACTGCATTGCACTTGGCTAAGACTAATATTCTTCACTTCATGTATGAAGCAGGCATGGTCTAAAAGTGAGACTGAGCACCCAAGAAATAGATCCTCTCTGCCTGGCCAAGAGTCAGATATGTTGGAGAGGGCATGGCTGGGTCTCATTGGAGGGCAGACAAGCCATGGTGCCATGATCATGGAGCTTGCTGGAAATCTGACCCCTGGGGTTCTGGGGAAAGCTGCTCGCGGGGAGGTGGTGCCTTGCTGGAATTTCTGCACTATGACAGGTTGGGGCAGGGGGAATGGGCAGGGAAACAGTGCCAGGAAAAACTGCTGGCTATCTTTTGCTGTAGGAGGCAGGTAGTGTAGGAGGCATGGGCCCTACAGGAGCTAGAACTTGAAGCCATGGGAGCTGTAAGGAGCCGGGGCAGCTGGGCAGCCAGAGGTGTGGGACAGCACCATGCAAACTCAGACATGGGAGCTCACACTCAGCTTCCCCTTCAGCCTGGGAGGTGGAGTGCGGTATGCATCCCAGCAGTAGGGGTCAAGGCAATGGGAAGCAATTTTTTTGGAGCCTTAGCAAAGTACTCTGGCCCCTGAGGTCCAGGCTGTCAATTCTTGGGAGCATGCAGCACACTTCTCAGGAGGTTGTGGGGAGATGTAGATAGCATCCATCTCATGAACACCCTAATACTGGTCTTTCCTCACTCCCTACTGACTCACCCTTCTTCTGGGGTCAACTTCTAAATACATCACCTGCTTCTAAGTCCTGTCTCAGGCTCCACTCTCAGGGCAACCTGAATTAAGGCAAACTCTTTCTCAGAAGTTCAACCAAAAGATCTTTTCCTGGGGACACTTTCCAACCCCACGTTTTTCCCCAACCACATCTTTTCCACCCCAACCAAATAAAGCAGTTATTATTTTCTCCAGATTCCCTGCCTCATTTATCAGATCACACCTTCCAATACTGCCTCGACTCTCTCTCTATTATCCAAATTTATCACATTTTCAAAGCACAGGAATGTTTTACAAGACAGCCTTCCTTCTGTGGCCTCCTGGTGTTCTGCATCATTTCTTGTAGGTCATTTACACTGCAGCATTTATCTGAATATTTTTTGTGTCACGTGTTTCATGTTCACACAATTTGGAGGACAAAAGAGAGGTTTTTCTCAGTTCTTCCTGAAAATTTCTCTTCTGGCAAATTGCTGCCATTGACAGATAATATATTTCAGGTTCCATAACAATAGTCTAGGAAGCAAGACTTACATTGAATAAAAAATAAAGGAAAAGAAAAGATACTTCTCAAGATTTCAAAAGCTTGGCCGGGAGATGTTGCTTTAAGTTGAGATTGAAGGAACCTGAATGTTCACGGGGACAAGAACAGCATCAAAAGCAACTTCTCTGATAAATAGGTCTCCACCCTGCTACTCTCCTTGCTCCCAACCATGCCTCTTATTTTTGTTATCAGCAAAATATCTGTTTGGAAGCAAAGGGGAGCTATTGCTGATTAAATTCTTTTTTTCACAGTTAATAAATGTTTGTTCTGTGTGTACTTTCTACAGACCCTCATACTCGTCTATGTGAGAGGGAGATGAGTGACATTGGGTACTGTCCTTTCCACTAGAAATCATTTACCTTTTGGTCCTATAGACTCCCCTGATTTCTTCTGACAGCTCTCATGTCCTGTTCCTTTTCTCCCTTGGTTGATGCCCTTCACATCCTTAGTGTGGGTACTTTACTCTCCTTTCTTGGCAGCTTGTGTGAACAAGCCCTCACTCTCTTGACCCTCAACCTGGATGTTGCTCACATATATCCTTCTATGCCTGCTGGTAGTACCTTTCTAGTGAGTACCCTGGAACCCTTGCCTCATTCTCCATGGAACCCTTAGCAGCTCTCTTAAAAACTACAACAACAACAACAACAACAACAACAAAACAACCTACTTTCCCCCCAATGTCCCTATTTCTGCTTCTCCAAACCACCTGGCTATATTGCACATATCTGGTCACCAAGTTCCAGGAGCTCTGCTTGGAAATTTCCTTCTCCCTGTCCTTTCTTGCTGTAACCTTCCTTCCTTGTTTTGCTCATTCTTAAACTGCAGGTTTCTTCCATCCCAGGCTTCCAGGTCCACTTAGGTGTCCTCTGTTAGATACAGGTGACATTGTAACCATTTTGAGGTGTTCAAGGTTTGGTTAACTTGGTCCCTCGCTTTGGTATTTGATGCCTTTTCTATCATTTGACCCCATCTCTTTTTCTAGTATGCTTCATTCCATCTTCTAGTATGAAGCCAGACCATGTCTGCTCAGACAAAGGGACTGGCTGTCTGCACACTGTTCACATATTATCCTGACTAACCTGTGTCTAGACCCATTGTTTCTAGAAGAACTCAGTCAATCCCACCTCCTCTGAAAAGACTCCAGGGACCATGGCTGTCTCCTTTGGATTCTTAAGCAGTGTATAGTGTAGCAACTCCAGCATACACACACACAATATACATATATAAATATATATTCAGCGCACACACACATAAAATATATGTATGTATTCAATTTCAGTATGTGTGTGTGTGTATTTTTTTTTCAGTTCACACACACTGTTGTTTATCAAGGAATCACTACTATATTTCAGAGTCCTTTTATGTTGCTATTTTGAATTACTGAATTTTCAAGCATAAATTTCATTTAATATGTCAGTAGACATTTACTTTTTTTAATGCAACTATACAAACTTCATTTAACAAAAGTAACAGGTAACGTCAAACGGACACTTATATTAAAAGAAAAACTGACTAGGAGAAATTTTATCTTAAACACCTTACAATAACCTCTTTGCAGCTGTATTTAACAGAGCCCTGTTGCTGTGAGGAATACAGCTCATGCACAGGTCTGTATGAATGATTTGTACATTTTTCAAGTATTCACCGAATACTACTTTATATACACATATACATTAAATTGGCAGAAGATTTAATTGATGACCCCAGATAAACTTCCTTTTAGTTGCTCTTTGGGAAGAGATCCTCTAAAGAGAAGAACATGCGGTTCTGACTCATGAATCATGTAATGAACCCAGCCTAGACTCTGGACACCAAGTCTCCTCTGCTCCTCTTCAGACATTAGATGGATTTTGGGTACTTGTTTGGAAAGTTCTCTAGGTAGCACGACATGCCTGTACTCATAGGACTCGTGGAAGTACTTGTCCGAGTAGCAGATCTACTTATGGGCCATACTGCCCGCGCGCAGCAAGGCGGAAACCGAAGGGTGCAGCATCTGGGGAAGCAGAACGCACGTCCGTTTCAAGCCAGGGCAACGACGCTACTAAAACCGACCGCAAACATTTACTTCTTAAGTACAGGTTGTGTGGTATTTCCACAGGTAATTTTCACAGCCAGGTGGAGGGAGTATTCTGCTCCTCATTTTACAAATGAGGAAACTGGGACTCAGAACCGATAACGTTGTTTACTAGGCTCTCATGGGGCATTTCCCCCTGGAATGGGCCTAAACTAGAAACTGAAGGCCGGCTTCTAATCCAGCCCTGCTACATCAACTGGATGATCTTAGACAAGTCACTGCCTCCCAGCGGACAGGCGTTTAGAGTCAGTGACCGCCGCAGTCTCCTATCACTCTGCCGGTGACTAGACTTAGTAGGTGCCCAGTAAACACGTGCAGATTTGAGGTGGCAGAAGAGCTGTGCCTGACGTTTCTGATGAGTTGGGGAGAAAAGGGCTGAGCAGAAGCGTAAGGCGACACTGGGCTGAGTGGCCTGGGGGCCACGAAATAGGGAAGGCTTCCTGGAGAAGGGGAATTTGGAGAGGCCAGGCTGGGAGGAGGGAAATAGCCAGAGATGGCGGAGGGGAGTGGGAGGACATTCCGATCTGGGGAAGGGCAAGGACAAAGTGGTGCGGAAGAGGATAGTGAGGCTTGAAGCGGGCTGGAAGGAGGTACTGGCGGCGCGCCCCTGGCCCAGAGCAGACAGGGTGGGGAGGTGCGCAGGGGCCCGCCCGGGAGAGGGCGTCGCACTGGCACCCCGGGCCAGCCGCACGTCCGGCGGCAGCTCAGGCGGGCCCGGGCGCCTAGCTGGCCCCTGCCCCTCCTCCGGGAGGGCGGGCGGGCGGCTGCGGGGCGGGGCGCGGTCTCGCTCGGCCTTCTGGCGGCGCCGCGGCCCTGGCACTCCGGCGGGGCTCTGGGGCTGCAACGGGAGCGGGACGCGGGAGGCGGCGGCGGTAAGTGATCTCGGAGCTGGGGCGGGTGGGTGTGCGCCAGGAGTTCGGCCCGGGGGCCCAAGTGCAGCTGGGACCCCGAGTGGCTCTGGCTCCACCAGGTGCGCTGCGCTCAGCCCGTGAGTCTGCGCTCAGAGCGGGGGTCTTGGGCTGGGAGGTGTGCTCCAGGAACCTTCGCCGCACCCTGCCCCGGAGACGTGCTGAACAGTTGGTGGCGATTCCTAGTGAACCCTCCTCGGGGCTCGGAGTGACAGCTGGGAGCCATCCACAGGAAGCACGTCAGTCCCTCTGATACCTTGTCGTGCTAATTGCTCGGCGGGCTGGTCCAGACTATCCTTTGAAAAGAAAGGGCATGTGGCCGCCTCTGTTTCCCTGGCCTTCCGCACCGCTGCCCCGTCCAGGCAGGTCATCCTGAAATCCCCCGTCTCACTTAGAGCACATCTCCTAGCCTTCCAAGGACTTTTCCAAGTTGCATCACTGTTTGGCTTCTGGACAGGTGCTTGACTGTCATGTTGAGTTACAAAGGATTTTTAAAAACTTTGTCTACTTACTACGTGTGTATCCCTTTGCCCCAAGTGCCCTGTAACGCCCCTTACCTGCTCAAAACACGTTGGAAGTTCTTTTGGAGGCTCTCAAACCGGGTTGCACATCTCCAGAGTTTTAAAAAGTTCTGATACTTTCGAACCACACTCAGATATCCTGATTCAGTTGTTTTGGGGTGCAGCCGGGACATTGGCATTCGAAAAAGCCCTCAAGGTAATTCTGACCTGCAGCCCAGACTTGAGAGCTTCTGTTTTGGGAGGTGTTCCCACAAACCAACTTTTGAACCATTAAAGATCAGTCCTGATATAGAATTCATCTCAGGAACTCGAGGCTTCCTAATCAACAATTCTACCTGAAGAGCCAGGTGGTGCCTTTTTAAAAAAAGTTTCCTTTGTTTCTACCTCTCTGTTTACAGTAAATACTGAATACTGCAGGGACACTTTCTGCCTGGGAGGTAAGAGTGAGGCATTAAAGGCACTTACAAAGTCCTTGCAAAGATCAAGGTTATAATACAGGGTTTTCCTATTTGGGAAAAACAAGTGAGGAATCTGTCAGTTTTTGTATACCCCCAAACAAACATGTAGAGATAATAGTTGTTGTTGTTGTTGTTCTGCATAAATGTGAAGAATTTATCTTCAAGATGCAAAGCTAATGAGATCCTTAAGGTTTTGTGGTTGATTTTTGTGTCAATGTGTGTGCCTTTGTGAGTTATTCTTATTCTGGATGTGTGATCAAGTCCTACAGATGTAACAATGTGTACATTTCTCAATAGAATAATATCTGAGTTAGGAAATTAATGCCTTAAGTAGCATGGCACATCTAAGGTGACACCTTGGACACCTGTCAACTGACCTTAAAAGTGATAGGAAAGTAGGACTAAGGAAAAATTGAACATATGTTTGTACTGATTGAAACATATGTTTGATCACACATATGTTATTTAGAAAGTGTGTTTCAGTGTCCTTCTTATTAGCATGATAGTCTCTGGGGATCTTTGTTAATTTATTGGTATATTCCAAGTTTGGTGTTTGTATTAGATTGTCACCCGGATGTTGCTGCCTGGCCACAAATCAGAGGATTTGATTTTTTTTTTTTTTTTCCCTTTGGTGTTGGCCCTGTATATTGTATTTCTCTTAGCAGTGGTATGACATCCTTTCCAGAATGCCCTCCAGAGGCAGAGGAGTGTTTGTGTTAATTTCTAGCTCTAACATGAATAAAAAAATTTTTAAATTTTTTTAAATTAAAAAAGTATACAGTTTTGCCCAATTGGTCTTTCGTTTTCCCTTACCTTCTACTACCATGCCCTTTCCTGTTGCTGTATTCAGTTGCTAAAAGTGTGACCACTGTGGGAGTCATTGTAATACTCTTGGTCCTGGCTGGGGAGTGGGGGGTTATATGGAGTGCATGGTCTTATAGGGTGGCCCTTGACCTGAATCCTCATCCTTGGGGGAGTAAGGCCATATGGAAAGCATTTTCTTACTGTTGATTTTCTTTTCTTTCTCTCACGGGTAGATCAGGGAAACAAAATGAACCATGTTATTGAATGATTTGTTAACTTGTGAATCTTGTCTCAGTATGGGTGTGTGTGTGTGTGTGTGTGTGTGTGTGTGTGTATTTGGGAAATCCTCTTAAACTTTGGTGATACCACAAAGTTGCACCTGAATAAGCAGTAGTTACACTGTGAATATACTTTCTCTCCTTTCAAAAGAAAAATGTTTATTGAAATGTGAACAGAATTATTGATGCATTTCTCACTTTGGAGTAGCAATTTTAATATTGTGAAGTGGTTAGAAGGGAGTAAAGGAAGGTAAATATGAAAAAAGGGATTCTTTTTTCAGGGAAAGAGTAGATAGCATGTAGAAGAACTTTGATTTTTGTTGAGAATAGACAGCCCTTTTTATTGGTTTTCTTTAAGTTAATTTGCTTTTACTGATGGGGTGAGAGGTGGTTAATGAAATTTAATGTCCTCCTTAGCTCTTTCCCCCTGAAACCCATTAATCTAAAAAGATGCCTTGGACCTTTTAAAAAGCCTACCTATTTGTGCCTTTCTTTTTCTCCTCTGGTGCTGGTGCTAAAGGGCAGAGAAATGGCTGAGAGGTTGGCATCAGAGGAGAAACAAAGTTCAAGGGGAATTGAAAATTGGGTAATTTTCCCTGAATGACCAAGAGCTTACTTTATTCTGGCACATGACACTGCTGTTATCATGAAACAAGTTATGACATTAAAACTCTGAACATGGAAAAGAAAAAAAAATGTATGTGTGTGTGGCGGGGGTGGGGGTGGGGGGTTGGGGGGGAAGGTAGCCTGGGTGGCCTTCACCAGGGGAAGCTGGTGGGAGTTTTCTTGCAACACCGTTCACCTTCTTTCTCAATGCTCCCTCCTCCATCCCCCACACCAGTATTCCTTGGGCTTCATCTTAAATTCACAGGAGGGATTGTTGTTGTTTCATTTCTTTATTCACTCATTGAGCAAATACTTAAGAAGCCCCCACTACTGGCAGAGCTCTCTGTCTTACCTGCTGAGAACTCTTGGTCAATGGGTGACAGTCCCTACCATAGTGAGCTGAGAGAGGGGGGCATGTGAACTCTGGGTTGCAGTTAAGATGGGCACAGAGACCTGCCAGGTACCATGAGGTACCTGGCTAGCCTCACCTGGGTAGATTCCTCTTGAGTTCATTGGCACAGAAGGCAAAAGACACACTTTTCTGGGGTTTAAATTAGAATTTATTTCACTGGGTCCCAACACCAAGTTTAAAATGACTGATTTGGGGTGTTTTTCTGCCTGGAGGAGAGGGAAGAACGGGTCCCCTTCAGGCAGAGGAGAGAGAGGAGTGAAGAAAGAGAAGGCCAGATTCTGGCAGGTACTTTTGTTAGAGGAGTCTCATGAATAGGGGTCCTTCTGGGGTTGGGAAGCTTCTGGATCATGTGGCTGGATCCATTTTTGACACACTGGTAACTGGTAAGGTAAACTTAGTAGTGGTTCTCTCCACATACAGCTGGTAGGAAGGCATAAAGCATCTCCCTTTTTAGCGCAAGTATTTGGTTTGTGTCTGACTCCAGCCAGCGGGTGGACTTTTATTCTTCATGATACCATTGCCACTTTAACTTGGTTTCCCCGGACAGGCTGAAAACTAGGCTTCAGGCAGTTTTTCCCTTGGGAAGATTGTTTACAAATAACCAACCATAGGGTGAATCATCCCATGGATATAAGAATAGTTATTATTTGTTTATAAACTATCTTCCAAGTGCCAGGTCTCCTGTTCAGCATTTCTCTCCCTTTGCTCTGAACCCTCACATCTCTGAGACATAGGAGGCAGTGGCCTCCTTTCATAGATGAGGAAACTGAAGCCCAAAGAGTTGCTGGATTCTGTAGCAGCTCACAATGTTTGGACTGGCAGAGTTGAGGTTTGAGAGCGCTTAGATCTGCCTGAATGCAAAGCTAAGTACCTTGCACAGTTGCTCCTCTTAAGCAGATTGGATGAAGAAATTGTTTTCAGTGGCTGGTTTTTTAAAGTTGCAGTCTCCTTAGGACTAGATTGATTTATTCTTTCTCTCTACTAGAAGAGGTAAACATTAGGCTAAATACTAATGTAACATTGTGATCCCAAGGGTAATTTTATGGAATCCTACTTTTCTAGGTGTTTTAAAGGACAGCAGAGTAGGCTGTTAGGAATGGGCCCCAAATCCTAGGATAGAGATTCCTTATCTCCTCATTCCTTGAAATTCTGCAGCCCTCCAAGTTCTGTAGATAATTGGTTGTTGGGTAAGAGATTCAGAACAAAATTCACCTTTGGGCTTTTCTGGAGTACAATGAAGTCGTGCATGTCTACTTCCTGGTCCTGTGGTACTTGTCACAAAAACAAAACTTGGCTGCATGATAATTACCTGGAGCTCTTAAAATTTGCAGGTGTTAAGGTCTTAGAGGCCAAATGGTACTATCATTAGTGAAGATGAGTTTAAAACAGGGTTCTTGAATGGGTGGTCTTTACTATGGTGAGCTCTTGCACAGGCTTTCAACCCCAGCAGGACTGACTCCAGGGAGCATGGCCAGGGACTCAGTGGAGGGTCACAGTGGAGTGAGAGTGCCCAGGATCAGAGCAAGGCATGTGTTATGAACATGGCCTATTTCTGCCAGCCTGACTGGAAGCTTCTTTCTGTACAGGGTGGTGTTTATTCCCTACTGCCCAATCATAGGGATTTCTGCTTGCCTTAGGTAATGTATTCCATGGTTCAGGGCATTGCTTTGATTATTAGTAATCGTTCCCCTTTTTTTCCTTGCCAGAGGATCTAGGCAGAATGACCATGATATTCTACTTCTGGCCCCAACAATTCCCTTGGTTTTGACCTCTGACTCCCTTGGTTTTCTATCATTGTATTTTGTTGCATTTGAAACAGACCCTCTGTTTTCCATTGCAAATGTCAAGTCCAGCACAGGAAGAGGATCTGCTGTTACCATGAATACTCCCAGGAGTCCTGAGACTGAGCATGACTGCAGTTTGTCCCATTTTCTTGGTGAGGAAGTTGGCTGGGTGAGGCTGGGTGTCAAGTAATAAGTGGAAATTTGGGAATTCCAATTTAAGAGTGTTAGACTGGGCTCTTTTGAGTTGATTACAAAGAAAAAAGAAATGTCTCAGTTTTCAAAGTCATGAAGAAGTTCTAGTATATTCTATGAACTAATGTATGTCCTTCAACTTCATGTATTGATAGCTGTTTAAAAATGAGTTTCATTCTGCACCATTTTTGCCTTTGGTGTTTTTTTATCCTCCTTATTAAAAGCAGTGACTCATTTGGAATCACACGGCAGCAGCTGAAAAGTGGACTAGCTTCTCTCCTTGCCCTAGTCCAATATCAAAAACCTGGAAAGTATGCTCAGAGTAGTGATAAACGTGAAAGCTTTCTCAGAGTTGCAGAGGAACAGATAAAGAATTGAGGGAGAGATAAGAGAGGAGGATAGTTTGCAATGTGCCATTTACCCAACTTGAGATGTCTTTTGCTTATGTTTTGGATTTGGGGTTTAAGAATTTTTGTCTAAAATGTGGCCTGATTTGGCCCAACTGTCCCTCCTGTCCTGGGCCACCTATAAACTTTGGGGAGAGGAAAGGTGGGGAGAGGAATGGTGAGAGCAAGAAATTAGACCCAGACAGTAGCTGATTCTCTAGGACTGGCCTGTTCAAGGTATGATCACCTTTCCCTGCAGGCCTGAGTTCAGCTTCCTGCATGTGAGGCAGTGGGGTAGAGTAGGGAGGGGGAGCCCAGTCCTACCCAGGAGATCAGTAATTCTCCCCACAGTACCAAATTCTCCTAGAGCTTTCACCCCCAGCTCTGTCCTGAGTGTTTACTATGGCTACTCTGTGAGACAGTATTATGATATGTGTGTTTTACAGGTAAGGGAAACAAGGCCATGGGAAATTGAGCAACTTGTCAAAGTTGTGCCACTTTCTAGTGATGGGGTGCAGTGTTGAAACTGGTTTCCAGCTCTGAGCTGTGCTCTTAACAGCTACTGCCTCTCTAGGTGCAGGGGCTCCTCTCCATTCCCTCAACTCATCCTTCATTTGTGTTTTCAGCTGTTATTGACGGCTTGCATATGCCTTTATCTCAGCAAATAGAACATTGTCAATGTCCTTTGTGTACATGTCTGAACTCCCACAAACCTGCAAACCTAAAAAAGGTAGGGATTTCTTTACTGATCTTGTATGCCTGGTGTCTAGGAGAAAATAAGTGTTCCATACGTTTTTGTGGAAGGAGGAGTGGAAGATAGCCTTTGAAAATTGAAATCCCTGTATTTCATCTGTGTCTTTCTAGCACCTACAGTTTATTTATTTATTTATTTTTAAACAGAAGACACAAACAAACACTAAGAAGGGTAAGAGTATAAGGAGAGTGTTTCACAAAATGATGAGAGAATTCTTGATAACAGTCTCTATTTTTAATATTTATTTTTTAGTTGTAGTTGGACACAATACCTTTATTTTATTCATTTATTTTTATGTGATGCTGAGGATCAAACCCAGGGTCTCGCATGTGCAAGGCGAGCGCTCTACCGCTGAGCCACAACCCCAGCCCATGTGTCTATATTTTTTTTTACAAACATATTTTAAGGCATCAGCCAATGGTTTTTGCTTGTATTTACTTAAAGCATTTATTGTTCCAAGGCATTCTTACAACCAGCTAGTAGATTATTTTGTGAATAGAAGAGGCTTCAAGAATTATAGGCATCGTTGGGGGCTGCTCCTGCTATCAGAGACTGCAGGACATATTTTCTTTGGTGTTAAAGACCAAATACTGATAGGGCTCCAGCCCACCATCCAGTTTTCTAGGGCAAAGCACAGGTTAATGTTTTCGTATGCAAGCCAGCAGCAAGACTTCTATCTTTCCTGCAGACCCTTGGTATCTATGGGGGAGTGGTTCCTGTGGGTACCAAAATCCCCGAACACTCAAGTCCCTTATATAAAATGGCCCAGTATTGGGCTGTGGTTGTGGCTCAGTGGTAGAGTGCTTGCCTAGCATGTGTGAGGCACTGGGTTCAATCTTCAGCACCACATAAAAAAAATGAATAAACAAAATTAAAAAAAAAAATATATATATGCACAATATTTGTACATGTTTTAGTTAGCTTTTTTTGCTGCTGTGACCAAAAAACCTGATAAGAACAATTAGAGGAGGAAAAGTTTATTTTGGAACTCACAGTTTCAGCGGTCTCAGTCCATAGATGGCTGACTCTATTCCTTGAAACTCAAGGTGAGGCAGAACATCATGGTAGAAGTGTGAGGCCGAGGGAAACAGTGGGGAACATGGCACCAGGAAGCTGAGAGAGAGCTCTGCTCAATAAGGACAAAATATATATCCCAAAGGCATGCCCCTGGGGCTGGGGATATAGCTCAGTTGGTAGAGTGTTTGCCTCCCATGCACAAGGCCCTGGCTTCAATCCCCAGCACCAAAAAAAAAAAAAAAAAAAAAAAAAAGGCATGTTCATATCCTCCAGCCATACCCTACCTGCCTATGGTTACCACAAAGTTAATCCTTATCAGGGAATTAATTCACTGAATTGGGTTTAGGCTCCTATAACCAGATCATTTCACTTCTAAACTTTCTTGCATTGTTTCATACATGAGCTTTTGGAGGGGTACCTTGTATTTAAACCATGACAGCACGTAACTACATATATTCTCCTGTGTACTTTAAATCATTTCCACACTACTTATAATACCTAAGGTAATGTAAATGCTGTGTACAAATTGTTATACTGTATCCTTTAGGAAATGGCAAGAAGAAAGTCTCTACAGGTTCAGTACAGATTTGTTTAAAAACTTTTTCAATTCATAGTTGGTGG
The DNA here is from genome assembly GCF_048772815.1 of Callospermophilus lateralis. Classification (NCBI taxonomy): domain Eukaryota; kingdom Metazoa; phylum Chordata; class Mammalia; order Rodentia; family Sciuridae; genus Callospermophilus; species Callospermophilus lateralis. The sequence goes on from NC_135307.1 coordinate 102,185,894, forward strand.
AGTCTGAGAATGCGATCCCACAGATGTTGAGGGCTGAGTGTATTCTCATTCTTTTTTGCACTGTGGGGAGAGCTTTAGGTCTCACCTGCTTGAATTGGAAGCCCTATTTGCCCATCACTAGGAATGTGGTTCTGGCAGATTTCTCTTTTATTTCAAATTTGTTTTCTCATCTGTCAAATTGGGATATAGTACCTATCTCATGGAGTTGTTAGGGCCACATCTATTTAACACAGTATATTAGTTTTCAGATAGAGGCTCCCCTGGGGGACATTTGACAGTATCTGGAAGTACTCTTGGTAGTCTTGATTGGGAGTGTTGGTGGCTTCTGGCTGTAGTGGGTAGAGTCACAGATGCCTCTACATATTCTACACTTCTTAGGACAATCCCCCACCATGCAGGAGTGGTCTTCAAAGGTCAAAAGTGCCAAGGTAGAAAAGCCCTACCTAGCAAGGTGGAACCTCAAACAGTGTTAGTACTTTTTAACCTCTCTGATCAAAGGGAGTTATTGGTTAGTGACTCAGATCCCTGCTTTCTTAAGTATGGTGGAAAGAATGGAATTTCACCTTTTATTGGTGCTTTCGGGTTTGCGCTGAAGGTGCCCCACAAATGGGAATAGCTACTTTACTCCCCATTAAGCTCTCCTTAACTTCATTTGTAATTGCTGGTACTATTTACATATAAATAACCATGCTAAAAGCAGTGAAACTCCAGCCCTTGCTGAAGACACCAGGTGGAATGGGGCCTGAGGCTGGCTACAAACTTTGAAAGCTTTTCTCCTTTGTAAAAGAGCAGGTCATCTTGTCACCCTCTTATCTCATCTTGTTCTAGGACTGAATAAAACAGCTCTACACACATGAAGGTGCTTGTAAGATTCTGAAGGCTTGCCTTGTGTGTGTGTGTGTGTGTGTGTGTGTGTGCGCGTGTGCTGTACTGCTAAGTTCCCTGGCAACCCAAGGAATACCTCTTCAAGGTGTTTTCAGAGTTCATAGGTGATCACTCAGTTAAGACCACTACAAAATGATTAGGCCTCAGCGGTCAAAGAATATTTGTGTCTCAGGCAAGGGAAGCAGCCCCCATAGCAGCATGTGTGAGGCTGGAGGCAGCATTGGCCAGGGTGGAGAGCTGAGGTCATCTAGCACCGTGCGTCTCAGCTTCACCTGTGGCTTTCCCCATATTTATCGTGTGACCTGGAGCAAGCTACTTGACCTCTCCTGCCTCATTTTCCTCATTAGTGACAACGGTAACTCGACCTGAAGATTGGTGTGAGGACTCAGCAACTTGTTCTGGGGAGGTTTGAACGGGGACTAAACACAGAGAAGCCCAAAGAAGGTTGACTCTTAGCTCAATAGAGTTGTTAGTAAAATAATATTTGTTATATTTTTTTGGCCGGTACAGTATGTATTGTTACTCAGGTGAGGAAGGGGTTGCTCCTGGTTTTGGAGTTCCTTGTTTTCTTGTTTGTTTGGGTTTTGGTGGTAAAATACACACAACATGAAATTTCCATTTTGACTAATTTAAAGAGTCTAGTTCAGCAGCAGGAAGTACATTCACCTTGTCGGGCAACCGTCACCGCTAATTCCAGAACTTTTTCATTTCCCTAAATGTAAACCCCGTACCCATTAAGCAGTCACTTCACATTCTTTCCTCCCCTCGGCCCCTGGCAACCACTAATCTACTTTCTGGCTCTATGGAACTGCTTATTCTGGAAATTTCCTATAAATTTATATCATATGGTATTTGGCCTTTCCTGTCTGGCATCTTTCATTTAGTATGTTTTCAAAGTTCATTTGTATATTGTAACATCATTACCATCTGCATTTCATTACTTCTTGCCTGGTATCTTTTTGTAAAAGACCCCAAATTGTTTCATCTGGCTATTGGGAGACCAAAGATGTGTCCTCTTTTCAAGCTTTTAAATGTCTTTCTTGAATTATTTTGGTCCTTTTTGGTCAGCCCTATTTTCCCCACTTTTCCCATTCAGTGCTTCTGATGCCCCTTGAAATGAATATTGGAATGAAGCTCTTGTGCCAGGTTCCTGGTGCTGCTGGGGGGGGGTAGGCTTCTTGGGCATATTATTTCTGCTGGAGAATTAGCCACAGGAACACACCGGGCCCCTGAGGTGTGCTTCATTTCCCCATGACAGGGTGGCAGGTTTTAAAAACAAGTGTCTGGAAAACACCCACCAGGCCCCTTTTATTCCTGGGTTTAAAAGCTTTCCACAATGAGAAGTGGCCCTCAATTAAGTCGTTTAATAAAAACCTCCCTCCGTTTTAAAGCATTCTTGGGAAGTGTTTACATTTAACACCACTGCAAGGGCTTCTAAATGAGGAGCTGTGGAGTGAGTGATCCTTAACCTGTGACTTTAATAATATCCCTCGCTTTAGATTTCAGGTGGAGGCCTGGCCAGATGTGTGGCTTGTCATTGACCCAGACTGGGGACAGGGGATGGGGGTGGGGGAGGGGCATTCTTGCCTCGGTCCTCCCCCTCCTGCACCCACTGGTAGAGGATCCTGGAGGCTCAAAGCGGCATAGAGATGTAAAAACTAGCTCACTGGAGAGCAACTGGACTGAAAGGAGTGGAAGCATCCCCCTCTTCCTTTCCCCTCCCCCCTTGAGCCATATTAACAGGATGGAGAATTTAGGAGGCAGCCCAGGTTTGAGATTCTGGAGTCTGTGGGCTCTTCCTCCCTGGAGGCCTTCTGAGAGCTGGAGGAGGAGACACTGTTCTTTGCTCTAATGCTGGGGAGGGGAGTAGGCCCAGAGGAAGCAGGACTTTGGCTGCTTTAACTTCATGGAAAACTTGAGGATTTATCATAGAGGAGTGGCCAGGAAGAAGCTGTGTCCTGAAATAGAGTAAGTTCTAGCATGGTCTTTTCTTTGTGCTGCTTTTATGGAGACCCTCCTTGTGCTGGGGATGGGGGTGGGGACAAGAGGGTGAGGGAACTGAGTCAACAGGCATGACCTGGGGTTTGGCAGGCTGCAGGTCCTGGACTCAGACCAGGTGTGGTGGTACACACCTATAATTCCAGCAACTTGGTAAACTGAGGCAGGAGTTTCTCAAGTTCTAGATCAGCGTGGGCAACTTAGTGAGACCCTGTTTCAGAATAAAAATTAAGAGAGTTTTGAGGTTTACCTCGGAGGTAGAGTGCTCCTGGGTTCAATCCCCCCCTACCGCCAGGGGATGTGGGGGATGAAGAGGTGGACTGGCTGGCCCTGCACTGCCCAGGTCTAAGTCCTGGCCCTGGGGCTCCATTGTGTGGGTTCATGTGTGAGTGCTTGAAACACATCGGAAGGGGAGCTGTGGGTGTGAGTTCCCAGTTAGAGTTGTGATGTACTTCTTGTCCTTAGAAGCTTTTGTACCTAGCCTGCTCTCCATGGGAGAGGGTGTCTCCACTGGATCCTAAAGAAAACATGACTCTCAGGGAAATTATGCTTGATATATCTACAAAAAAGTTTGTGAGGGAGAAAAATCTATGTGGGAAGAAGGGCACGCCAGTGGATAGATTTTATTTAGATTTTTAAAAGACCTTTGAAAGACTTCATGATCAAGATTATTAAATGTGTGAGTCTCTGAGTGGGGTAAACTGAAGAGTCAAAAGGGCTAAAATTGCTCTTCTGTGCTGTCCTCATGGGAACAATGTGGGAAAAATTTCATACTTGCAGATGAAATAAAATTCTTCTAAAAGTAAAGTGTAAAGACATTGGAGTTAAACTATAAAAATATAAGGATTTTTTTTTTTCCCTTTATGGTGCTGGAGATCAAACCTAGGGCTCTACCTTTGAGCTCTACCCCCAGCCTTAGGGAGTTTTGGTGTGTGTGTGTGTGTGTGTGTGTGTGTGTGTGTCTGTGTGTTTGTTTATGTTTTAAATTTAAATTTCGGACACTACTTGGGGATGTCAGCTTTACTTTTAAGTAATTCACTGGTGACCCATGACTAATCCTGGGTGGCCAGTGTTTGGGACTACTCTGATGGGGGAGGGGAATTTATGGAGAGGAAACCAAGGTTCAGATACCAGCATTATCGGAAACTTGGTTGTGAGATGATGAGAGTGCTGTTTGACTGTGTGATTGGTGTGATGGGAGTTTGTGGAATGGAAACGTTCAGCAATGAAATAAGGTCATTTTTTTTTTTTAAAACCTTCCTTGGTACCTGGCACAGTGTCTAACACCTAGTAGAGTCAAATATGCATTTGAAGGATGAATGAATGTTTAGATCAAGACCCAAAGCAACTTTATGAAGAATAAAACCCAACCAAGCCATGCAAGTCAGCAAGAAAGTAGATTCTGGTGGAAATTTATCTTGCAGATAAAATATGACTGTCATCTCCTACTTTTTCCTTGAGCTCCCAGAATCTAATTCATTGCTGAGGAATCAATCTGAGTATGAAACTTTCTATTCATTATCCGTCTCATACTGACACCTACTGTGCCAAGTTCTGGAAAATAAAGCTGAAAAGGGGTTTTTCAACGAAGGGTAGAGCAAAGGCAGGGAACTCTGCTGTATGTTGGTGATTTATAGTCATGTATGGCATGCTTCCAGCGCATGGCTTCCATAAAGAGTTTTCTAGATGTCTTATTGTCTGTTAAGTATATAGGCTACACAGGTATTTTTTTTTTTAACCAAAATTAAGTTCTTTGATACCCTGGAGTAATACTTAAGAAAATTGCTATCTTAATAATCTCACTTTGATAACAGGAAGCAAACCACAGAGAACAGTCATAGGGATTTTTAACCACACTGCCCAGCGTTAGTAGGAGAGTGTGAATGTGCCTATTGGTGAGATGAAAGCATTGTATACAGTGGCATTTTCAAGTATAATTCTCTTCCACACAGAAGCAAAGGCACATGAGTATTGAAAGCCTTTTTAGTGGCAAGGGTGGAGGACAGAGAATGGGAGGGCTGCTGTTATGCTGTGTTCTTCTTCGCAATTCCCTTCCTTGAGGGTCCTCTCTTTCTGAGTGTGACTCCTGTAAATCAAAAGGAAGAATGTCGTAACTGACATTTCCATTGAGTTGCTTTTAGCTTTTATGCCCTTGGGTTTTACAGTTTAGTCCTTCTGTAATGGCCACCGGATACCCACTCTACTCAGACAATGATGATGTCGTTGAGCTATGGTAAGATCATTTCCTTTGGAACAAAATGAAAGCTTTCAGCATTTACAATGGAAGGAAAATGTAAAAATTTAGTAGACCTCCTCTGCTACAGGTTGAAAGAGCCCATGTTTGCACTCCCATGTACTTTGCTCATCAGATGTACTGTGGAGAGGTTCCAGCATGTTTTTGAAATACAAAAATACAAATATCCCTCTTTGGTGTATTTTAAAAAAGATGGGTCCTTAGAAATATCTGGAAGAACTGGCTGGAAATATAGCTCAGTTGGTAGAGTGCTTGCCTTGCATGCACACAGCCCTGGGTTCTAATCCCCCAACACCACCAAAAAAAAAAAAAAAAAAATATATATATATATATATATATATATATATATATGGAAGAAGAAGAATATTTTGCCTCTTTGGGGTGGGGGATTATTTGGGAATCCAAAGAACCTGAGATCATTGGTACATTGTGTTCTAGAACTGGCCTGATTTAAATTTCCAGTGTTGAGGAGGTGTGTGTAGGCATGTGTAAACCCACGAAAACCAGATATTCATGCTCACTTGACACAATCTTAACACATTCCCTTCTCTGGTTTTTAAACTGCCTATACTATGCAAATGTATGATTAGATTGTACAATTTTTTAGAGGAATTCTGCTCTACATTAGAAAATATAGTAAAAATGAATCATGCTAATACCTTTCTATCACTCAGCAGTGCTTGGCACTGATCTGAGTACTTAGCAAGTATTCCCCATTTTGTTCTCCTAATAACTCCATTACTCTCCCCATTTTACTGAGGAAACCGAGGTCAGAGAGCTTAAGTAACTTGTCCAGTGGTACAACCAGTCCCTGGTGGGACTGCTTCAGGCTGTCTGCCTTTCCTGAGTTGATCAAAAGCTCATGAGAAACAAGTCATTTCTAAATCTACAGGTAGATCTTGTAAATTGGAGACTATTATCTCCATGTTTTTAGGGTTTAACTAAAATGATCTGATATAATCTGAATTCTTGCTTTATGACCAACGTTTTAAATTATTTTACCCAGCAAGCATGTGTTTTTAAAAATTACTCTAGTTGTAAGGCTGCTATAATACATTCAAGGGTAGTAAATTTAGCTAGTCAACATGAAACACTTTTAACAGAGAATTTGCTGTCTCCTCTCTTTCCTTAGGGAAGAAAGATGAGCTCTTTCAGTTCCCAAATGACTCCTCAATTTCAAATGAATTATTCCACCAGAATAAAATATTCTTTCTACTCCTGCAAAAAAAGCAGCTCCTGCTTTCAGAAGCTAAAGTCGTTTTTCTCTTCAGTGGGCTGTGATTAATCCTGATGTGTGACTCCTGCCAGTTTCCTTTCTTTGAAACCTCAGCAGCAGCTCCCTACTGATTCACCCTTCTTCTGGAGATGAGTGGTTTGGGTTTTACATAGACTGCTGAGTGCCAGGTCACAGCCTTTGCTTCTGGCCTTGAGTAATAGATAAGAACAGGAACCAGAGAGATGGGATCCCAACGCGATTAAGAGCTTAGAGTTTAGAGCAGTGCCTGGCACCACTAAGACATCTGTAGATGTTGGCCGTTGCTGCTCTTGTTCTTATGTATTGGGCTCCACCAGACGCCGGGCACTGTTCCGCACTTTACATGCATTGTCTCATTTAATTCTTATCACATTTCCATGAAGCAGGTAATGTTTCTGGGGTTTTCTTTTTTTCGTATTTTTTTTTGGTATTGGGAATTGAATCCAGTGGTGTTTTACCACTGAGTTATATCCTCAGCCCTTTTTACTTTTTATTTCAAGACAGGGTCTCATCTCACTAAGTTGCTGAGACTGGCCTTGAACTTCTGCCTCAGCCTTCTGAGTTGCTGGGATTGCAGGCATGCACCACTGAGCCTGGCTATCTTTTTTTTTTTTTTTTTTTAATTTTCTTTTTATTGTTTATGTAGTGTTGAGGATCAAACTCAGTGCATCACATGTGCTAGGCAAGCATTCTACCCACTGAGCTACAATCCCAACCCTATGTTTCTGTTTTTAATCCACATTTTTTAGGTATAGAAATTGAAGCTTAGAGGGCTGGGTTTGTGGCTTATTGGTAGAGCACTTGCCTAGCACATGTGATGCACTGGGTTTGATTCACAGCATTGCATATAAGTAAATAAAAGTCCAATAGAAGAAAAAATTAAAGCTTAGAGAGTTTAAAAAAATTTGTTCAAGGCCATACAGCTAGTGAGTGATTAGAGTTATGGCACAAATTCATATTTTGTTTTGTTTTTTAAGTAGAAAAGTATAGGAGTCACGACAGAATTTTCTGCAAGTTTTCTCAGGCTTCCCCCCAGTCATTATTCCTCAACAAAATTAATCACCATTCTATTCCTTTAACCACATATAAGAATTTTTTTTTTTTTTTTTTTTTTTTGGTGCTGGGGATTGAACCCAGGGCCTTGTGCATGCCAGGCAAGTACTGTACCAACTAAGCTATATCTCCAGCCCCATAAATAAGTTTTGACAGTACTTGAACTTCAAAAAAAAAAAAAAATGGAATCAAAAATTTATATAGCATGTACTGTTTTATGTTTGGCTTTTTTTTTTTTTTTTTTTTTGGTGGTGGTGGTACTAGGGATTGAACCCAGGGCCTTGTGCATGTAAGGCAAGCATTCTACCGACTGATCTACATCCCTGACCCCTATTGTGTCTGGCTTTTTAAAACAATGTTATGCTTGTGAAATTCATCCATAGATTTGCATGTAGTGCTAATTTACTCTTTCTCATTGCTAAATCCATTGCTACATTTTTCATTGTATATTTCATGTATGACTATACCTCAATAACTGATTTATCTGTTCTGCTCATGGACTTTTGGGTTGTTTGTAGTTATTGGCTGTTATTAATAGTGTCCCATTTTTGTACTGGCCGTGTATATACATGAAGCCCTTTAGGTATGTCTCTAGCGTCAGGATTGCTGGGTCCTAACAGGTGTGGAGCCATGGGAAACATTTTACACTCTCACCTAGCCGTGTGTGAGTTCTAGTGCTCAGGGTCAACTCCTGGTTTTGTTTGTCATCTTTATTTCAGCCATTTTGGTGATAGTGTGGTAAAATTGCATTGTGTCGATTTTGACTCTATAGCCTATGTGCTTAACCCTGAGGAGATCCATTTTAACATTTATACTGTGCTGTATGCTTGGTGTATAAGAATGAACACAACCTGACTTATGCCCTCAAGGATAAGTCTACTGTCTAGTTGGAGGGAAAGGGCCCGGGAATCACATAATTTGGGTTTAATGTAGAACACATAGGGAACATTTTTGAAAGACTAAGAGGGCTATCTCCATTAGTCTATGGGTTCAGAGCAGAGTTCCACAAAGTATTTTAGGAAAATGTCAAGTTTCCAGGACATGGACTCAAACCCTGGCCACACTGATCATTACTCCATCTGCCCATATTCTTGTGACACCTAGGAAAACAAGGAAGGAGCTATCTGGTATTTACATTTCTGCCATTAAAGTGAATTGTTTGAGTACATCTTCCCTGGATTAGAAAGAAAACAAAAGAACACATTTGCTGGCTATGACCTACTTATTAAATATTTCTTAAAAGTTTAAGTATTACTGACATGCTCTATATTAAGAAGTTATTTTTGCTATAACTTAAAATGTGTATGCTTTAGGAGCATTATTTTGAGAGAATATCTTATGATAATATTTCTAAATAGTGAAGTATAAAAATATTAGAGCTGGGAGAGGCTTTCAAGATCAACTGTTGAGGAAACTGAGGCAGAAGCACGTTGAAAGGCTGGGTCAGGGTCAAGTGACTAATGCCTGGTGGAGCTGAGTGTAGGTTCCTGACTGTTCACCAACTCACACCTTTTAAAAACAAAATGATCGTGCCTTGGAATGAGCAATGCCTGTAGCAAGGAGAAGAGAGGGAGGTTTGGGGAGAGGATTTGGTGACTGATTTATGTTGATGTTCACAATGAGATCAAGGATCAACGCTATGGATCATGTCTCCTTGGAAGGCTGTGATAGGAAGCCTTTTTAGGGAAGGCCACTCTGGGAAGGTGACATTTAACCTGAGGCTGAGGGAGAGGAAAACCAGGCACATGGAAGAACTGAGGGAAGCGAGGTAGGTGAGTCGGTCCCTGGCATTTGTAAACCCCTGATGGCTTTGAAGGAGGGCCACTGTTGCTGTAAATCAGCTCTCCTGACCCAGAGGAGACTCACAGGCCTTTGTGAGGCTCCCTCCATCTAGCAGGGTGGCTACAAATGTGCGGCGTCTGATTATAACTCCTCCAGTACCTTTTCTTAACATGTTACAAGATAAGGTCCTAAGAAGTTGCATTCATTTTTTTTTTTTGATGTAAGTTTTATAGATGAATGTTTTGTAATGTTTTATAAGCTGAAAATAATAAAACCACTTTACAGAAGTCAGAAAATGCAGAAGGAAACTAAATGATGATTTTATTCTGTGTCTAGATGATTTTGTGTATCCCTGAGCCACTTCACAGGTTGAATCTTTTTTTCTTGGTACTTAATCTTCACAACATCTTTATTGTTGTAAAACATAAAGCAGAACACCTTGACAATTTGAATTTTCATTTTTTTTTTCATTTTTAACTGTTCAAAACGAAAAAAGCAGATGCTTTTTGTAAAATGTTTGGAAAACATGGAAAAATACAGGATGAAAATTAAAAACTGTTTCCAGTTTGACCATCAAGATAAACAGCTGTTAGTATTTGAGTGTATTTCCCCACCTCCACATTTATTTATGTAGATGTATGTTTTTCCTTCTTTTGTTTTTCAAATACAAATAGAGTTGTTTTCCCACAAGTAAGATACTGTTCGAGAGGTGTTTTGGATGTTCATATAATGAAATAGGAAGCAATGAATGGAAAGCCCAGGGATAAAGGCTTGGTGACATTGTAGGTTTGGCCTCCCGTAGCCATTTTCCCATGCTATTTTGAGGAAGAGGGAATTGGGAGAGGAAGTCTGGCTTACTGCATGCCTACCCTGCACCTGGCACTGCAGGGCTGTGAATCCTGGGCACCCATGCTCCAGGGGAGGTGAGAGTACCATGGAAAGGTGTGGTTCATGCATCAGCCACAGAACCTTTAGTGCGTTGCAGACCTAATTGTTGAGCATGTTGGAAAGTCTGGCTCAAGTCCTAGTGGAAATCAAGTTTACTCAAACCAGTGGGTTGTTTGCCTGGTTGCGAAGGTACACATACATCTATTGTTTTAATCCATCTGCACATTAACACTCGGGGAACATTTTGAATGGAGAATACTCTCTTACTTGGTGTATGGCCTTCTATTTTAAACAATTGCCCTCTGTTTCCTTCGAATGCATTAAACCCAAGCTTTTGTAGTTCAACATTGAATTTAATCTCAAAATCCTAATTACAGTTTATATTTGAATACATTGCATTATTGGCTGAAATTCTAGTTGGTTACTTTTTTGCAAAGTGGAGCCTTGTTCTTTGAAGTCATGTTCATCTTCTGGAGACTTGGGACTTATTTTTGCTGCCAGTAAAGGTTCTGTTGGGGAGAAAATAGAAAAAGAAATAATACTACAGACCTGACTTTATTCTGCATCTTCTTGATCATTGGTAGAGGTCTTCTGGTTTTGTCTTAAGAGTGGAGAGTATGGAATCTTCCCACTGAGGACTTCTGACTGACTGAGGGCAAACTTTCCTCAAGTGAGTGAAAATTCCCTGGATGTGTGTGGAATTTCTATGGAGAATTATGGCTATTTAATCCAGTGGCTTTTAAAAAATATAAACCAGAATTCACATAACTTTATTCAGTAAATACAACCTAAAGGAAAAGAATAGTTTAAGCATGTTGGACAATTCGGCCTTTCGTAATAGTTTTTTTTTTTTTTTTCTGAAGCTTTTCTCTTTGAGGGAAGATGAAATATTGAACTTTTTCATTGAAAAAATTAATAGAGATACATTTCCTTGAATTACTAAAACCTGGGCACTGAATGACATTTACCAGTTTCTTACTAATTGTATTTATCTCTTAGAAATACCCTCGGTGGCCTAGGTATGCAGGTCTCTTTGTGCCTACACTAAGCAGTTGTGACAGTTGCTGTACTTCTAATTCTCATGACTGCTTTTTGTGGTTCTTCGGTCCTCTTCTGTAACTGACATCTTTGTTTGCTTCTACTGAGCTCACACTTCTGTTTTATTGCATCTCTAGTCGGAGCTCTGAGTCTAGAGGGTCTGCATCCTTGGATTCTATCAACCTTGGATTGAACATGGTTGAAAATAACTAAATCTGTACTGAATGTGTAGAGACTTTTTTTTTCTTGTTATTGTTCTCTAAACAGCATCGTATAAACAACTATATATTGTTTACATTGTATTAGGTATTATAAGTAATCTGGAGATGACTTAAAGTATACAGGAGGATGTGCATAGGTTATATGCAAACACTGCATCATTTTATATATGGGACTTGAACATCTGGTTTACAAAAGGGTGTCCTGGAACCAGTTTGTTGTGGATACTGAGCGAATACTGTACTTGGCCTTGGGCTAGGGATTATAATTTCCACCTATGTGTTTCACCTCTGGGGAACTGGAGCCCTCCATATTTCCACCCATCAACCATGGCTCTTTTTTTGGAGGGGTACTGGGGATTGAACTCAACCACTGAGCCACATCCCCAGCCCTATTTTGTATTTTATTTAGAGACAGGATCGCACTGAGTTGCTTAACACCTTGCTTTTGCTTTGGCTGGCTTTGAACTCGTGATCCGCCTGCCTCATCCTCCCTAGTTGCTGGGATTGCAGGTGTATACCGCTGCGCCTCGCTGATTTTTTCTTTTTTTAATGCAAAATTTTAGGTGTCCATCAGAATTTCTGAGTAAATCTCAGAGATCTGTATTTACAAAAAGTTCTGATGGAGCTGCAGTTATAAAATGCCTAAGAAATTTCCTTATCAGCTTTAATATTTCATGAAATATGTTCAATTCAAAGGTGAATGGTTTTGGAGAATTGATTTTATTACTTGTTCAAAATATGTTCCACTTAATAAAGTTTTTAGTCTCCCTAGAGAATAATGTCTCAAACTTGAGCCTTTATCCCTTAATGCTTATTCTTTTTTCTGGAATTTAGCAGAGCTATAAATTGATTTGTTCTCAAATTCTCTTATTATGCATTCTGTGTCAAAGACTACAGATTTTATATCCAGCATCTATTTTCCCATCTTTTCTCAGCAACCCAAAGCCTGATTGCTTTAGGGTGTGTGATGTGCTGAGCTAAAAGACCATTTCCCATCACCCCCTGCAGCCCCCACGGGGCATGGCTGGTTACTCACACTGTATTAGGTGAAAGGTAAAGAGCCCTGTGTGGGCTTATAAGAAGTTTCTGGGGAATCTCTTACCTAGGCAATATATCCCTTTTGCTTCTTCTTTGTCCTACCTGCTGCGTGGAACAGGAACACAACGCCAAAGTCTGTCTTGGATAGTGAGATAGCTGTGAAGATGGCAGCTGGGCTCTAAGTGATTGGAGCATAAAGAAAAGAGCAGCCTTGATCTCCAGTGACTGTGAGCCACAATACCAGCCCTGGACAACTTACCTCCACACTTCTTTCTAAATGGTTAGACCAAAGGATTTTTTTTTTTTTTTTTTTTTTTTTTTGCAATGATGGGGCTCAAACTCAGGGCCCATGCTTGCTAGGCAAGTGCTGTACCACTGAGCTACATCCCCAACCTGTAAACCCAAGTTATTTGGGGTTTTCCATCACGTGAAGCTGAACCTAATTGGATACCCCAGCTGTGTTGATTTCGGTGTGTCTTCTTGCTGTCTTGAAGGTGTAGTGACTTGCACATAGTAGGTGCTTGGTAAACATTTGACAAATACCCAGAGGCATTGGTGGAGAGCTCAAAGGCTTCAGCTGCTCAGATCTCTATCCTGTCTGCCTTTACTTAAATTACTGACAGGGACCTTTTGTTCTTCTGTCCCCACCCAGAAGTTATGTCCTGGGAGAAGTAGGGCTTTAGGGTCCGCACTCAGATGTTTTGACAAGGTATGGAGGGAGCAGTGAACATTTGAGATCCCAGCTGTATGCAGGCATTATTTCAAATGAAAATCTAAGAATCTGAATCTCCTCAAGAAATTGGAGGTAGTATTTTGAATGATGTCAGAAAAGGCCACCATTGAATCCTTGCTATCATGGAGAGGCTGTATTTTCCGCAGTGCCTGCCAAGTTGATGTCAGGGGAGTCTTAAAAGTGATTATTAAGGAGCCCTGACTGCCAGCTCTTGAGGAAGGGGTCTGCCTTCTCAGGGGCAACCTCCAAGGTGGTCTTGGCCAGACGAATCTGCCCCTGACTCATGCCGAGATTTGCTGGCCAGGCTGGATGGCCTCTCTTTGGGGCCCAGGACAACATTGCAAGCTTCCTGGAAGCATTTAGGCCAAGTCTCTGCTGCTTAGAAAATAATACTGTTTTCGCAAGCATGGGAATGTCTTTAAAACACTTTCTCCCTCAACAGTAAAGCTCTGTTCTAAGAAATACAGGTTTAAATACAACAATAACAACAACAATGCTCCCACCCCAACCCCAGAAGGTAAAAAGCAAATCCTGGGAGATGAATGGACTCTTCACAGATGCTGAGGAATTTATTTCAAAACAGGTCTCATTGACTGTAAGCACTGGAACCACCCCGCCCCACTGAGTACCCCCTGAGAGTCGTGGGCAGAGGCTGAGCCACAGCCCTTTGTGGGAAAAAGTGAATTCCACGGCAAACCTCAGTGACTCAAGAGTATTTGCTTCTCCTGGAAATAATTAGAGAAATACGCAACCCTGGAAAGGCAGCATCTGGCTGACTAGAGGCAGGCTGGCAAATACTCAAACTAAATAGATGGAGGTGATATTTTTCGAAGGACAGAAACATCCTGAGTATGACCCATGATGTTAGTGCCCATGTCTAGAGAGGCAGCCCTGCCCTGGCCTGGCTGGCTTATTCCCTAAGCTGAGGGTTGCTCTGCCTTTCTAGGAGACACATGGACAGCCCCATAGTCCTTTTCCTACCAACTCCGGGCTTCCCAGGAAGAGCAGGGTTCTCCTACATCCCCAGCTGTGCCCAGAGCCACCACTGATGTGTTTGCTGCCTTGGGAGTGCCCTGGGCCATTGCTTTGCGGTCAGCCTTGGCTTCCCAGCTGCTTCCCTGCAATTTGAGGTGTTGATTTAGGCTGTTAGAAGCGTCTCTTCCCTCTCAGCCCCTTCTCAAGGCCTCCTTGTGCTGGTTCTTACTAAGCTGCCCAGAAGTCCAGCCACCTGGAAGCCTTGCAGCATTTCCAGGAAAGTGGCTTAGCTCATGCACTCCCTTCTTCCTGCTGAGTTTGGAAGGGACCAGCCATGGATCTCCTGAAAGGCCCTAGCTAGCACTTTTCCTCCTCTTCAATTTCACATCTACCTGCTGGTGACAACAGCAGACAGCATCTTCATGTATTTATGAACATTGAGGTTTTTTTCTTTTTTAATAGTATGTAAGATATTTCCAAGTGAAGAATGCAGTTCTAATAAATCCAATGCACCTGCCATGGGATTTTTGGAAATCAAGTTTCTATGAAAAGCTATGGTAATGACATTTTGAAGTTTATTGAAAAATATGGGCCCTTGTAGTGGATGCTTTTGTAAAGGATGCATTTTCCACATAAAAATGCTTTCAGTAGCAGTTTTTTTTTTTTAGTTATTCTGCAGCCACTTGGCTGTGGTCTCTAGGAGCCCTGAGGCAACTTGTTTTAAAGGATTTGGTTTGACTTCTTTGCTCACTTAAGGTTTCAAGCTGTCTGGGAAGGCATAGACAGAGGACACCACATTTCTTCCAATCAAGAGATCATAGAACAAATCCTGGGAGGCACTCAGGATGGGCACATGCCATGAATAGACTTGAGCACATCATGGGAGAAGTCCTACTAATCACGCAGTAAGCAAGTTTATTTGGAAATGGGGCTCAAAAGCACTGGGAGTACTTGGAGCCATAGGACCCTGAACTTCTAACTCTGCTGCTTGCTTACCATGTGTCTTGAGCAAGAAGTCACTTGGCCTTCTTAAGCTCTGTTTCCTTACCTGCAGAATGGAGATGCTCAGCATTGTTTTGACCACCTCATTGTCTTTTTATGTGAACCAATAAATTCATACTGTATTTGTGCTTTCTAAACTGCAAAGTGCAGTGTACACGGTAGGTATCCAGATGATGGCTCTTATTTTCAGTTCACTCATCCCATTGTCCCCATGGTCAATAGTGACATTGGCATCATTGCTCCCACTCCTCCAGATGGGCCATCTTCCCTCTCACGCCCTGCTGGTATGTCTGGCCTTTCCTGTTGACTCTGGGACACCTTTAGGTGCTACTCTTAATTTAGGAGCTGTGACATTTGCTTTTCTTGATTTAAAAAAAAAAAAATATTTTTAATTGTCAACACATCTTTATTCTATTTATTTATATGTGGTGCTGAGAATCGAACCCAGGGCCCCATACATGTCAGTCAAGCGCTGTACCACTGAGCCACAACCCCAGCCCACGCTTTTCTTGATCTTAGGTAAGATTTTCTCTTTCTAGATCTCTTGCTGTGTCTCTGGCTAGTTTTCCTAAACCCTGTCCCATTTTTTTTGTTTTGTCATTTCCAACCTGCAGCACCTTCCTACCTTTCATGGCTGTGTAGTGAGCTCCAGGAGTGGGGAGCAGGACTAGGCTAGGCCCCCTGAGAATCCAGCTCATTAATAGGACCTTTCTATGCTTTCTTCATGTTCCCCTCCCATCCCTCAGCCTGACTCTGAGCCTTTCCCCAGGGTTTTAAGAATACATGAAAGCTCAAAGAAGGTGTTGACTTAAAAAAAATTATTTTAACCCTGTGGGTACAACTTTTAATATGCATGTTTTAATTAATTCATTTATTTAGTACAGCTATTTACCAAGTGCCTACTGTGGGCCAGGCTCTACTTTAGTGTAAGGGTATGGTGTAAGCAAAGGTCCCACTCATGACAGCTTATATCCTGTCAGAGGAGATGCCAATAAACACACACAGAGATAAAGGCATATCAGTGGGTGATAAGAGCTGAGGAGAACAATGCGGCAAGATAAGGAGGATTGCAGGATAGGGGCCTGCCTTATCAGAGTGGCCTTTTCTATGAGATGGTCAGGGAGCTCATCTCTGATAAGTAAAGAGAAGATGAGACCTGCAGAAAGTTTGGGTATCTGGCTATCTGGGGGAAAGGGAATAAGGAGGAGGAGTCAGGGACAGGAAAGGTTCTCAGGCATTAGGCATAAGGACAGGAGGGTGCTTGCTGTGTTCTGGAAACAGCAAGGAAGCCAATGTAGCTGGAGATGGGGAGGGCGGGGCATGCTCCAAGAGGAGGGGGTGGGCTGGGGAGGGCAGAGGGGGGGCTTTGCAGGATTTGATTCTGATGGGAGTTCAGAAGCCTATTGAGTCTATTAAGTGTCAATGTTTATAGGAAGGTTGGAGGCCAGCAGCCAGCTAGAAGCTCAGAGAAGCAGCCCAGGATTTTCTGTAGAATTTGTTCTGCCGTCATTGTAAGCTGGGGTGGTATAGTGATGGAGGGGATGGTATGTAGTGGCCAGGCCCTGAAGGTGGAAACTGGGAGCCTGCAGTGATTGTCTCAGAAACCAGATGCCTGCCTGGTCCAGGTGGTCCTCACTTTAAATCTGTATTGAAAATGTGGAAAATGCAATTAGCCCAATAATTTGACTTACATGAAAGTACTGCAAATCCAAAATATTACTATTGGGTGTATTGAATTAGTTGTTAGAGTGATCAACAGTGCTGGGCTGTGAACGCATTCTGAAAATTTTTTTCTTGCATGTATTTCTCAAGATATTGAGTCTTTACAAAACAGTAACACAGTTCTTACTGGACTTGTTGATTCTAACTTAAATTTATAGCTATTGTTTTATTCCTGGTCTGTTCTCGGGTCTCTTGAAGGTTGGGCCATCTGTCTGATGGAGGTAGAATCAGGAACTGTTGGATCATCTGATTATTGAAGGCAGAAATCCAGTCACTGCCCCTGTTCTCAGGAGGTGGGCTTCTGGATGACATCTATATTCATAAGGGGCTTCAAGACCATGGAGAACTAAGTGTCAGGGTTTACAGGAAGTTTTACCACTGATGTTTGGGTATTTTTTGTTTTTAGCAAATAGGATGCTTTGTTTTCTGAATTGCTTCTACTCTAAACCACCCCCAAAATGCTGAGAGAGATAATTGTGAAAAACAGGCCAGGTGTGGACGGGATTCCTATCAGAAAGCTCATTAGTTTTTTTTTTTTCCTGCTAAAACCAAAATGCACCCTCTGATTTAAAAATTTTTAAGTTCAAAAAAAAAAAAATGGGTTTTGACAGTTTGTTCCATATCTGAAAGTAAAAACAAAACAAAAAACCAACAATTATTGTTTGGTGTCTTCAAAGGATGTGGAGATGAGGGTGAGTGGAAGTGGCAGGGTTAAGTGACCTAACTGTCCTTGGCCTGCTGCCGTCTGACAGCAGTGGGATGCTTAGGAAGAAAACAGTGTACCTCAAGAAGTGATTGGGGCCAGAACCTGCCCTGGTATGTTCATTCTGTGAATGGGAAATAGAGCTAGGTTTCCCTGGGACCCCAAACCTCAGGGATGAACACGTACACTCACAGACCTAAATCATTTCCTTTGATGGAGACCCTTGTCCTGAGTGCCTCAGCCTCTCCAATGTGCCCAGTCCAGTCCCTTGGGAATCACAGAATCATTTTTTCTTTTTTTTAGGAATTTGACTTGCAAGCCCCAAAACATATCTTGGGCATCTTCCCAGAGCAAAACCTCTGTATATTACTACACTTTTCTTTCAGTCAGCATAGAAATTGCCAGAGATCTTCTTAGACTCCTTCAAAACTGTCCTGTGACTCTTCCTGTCCTGGTCATTGTGTATTCACTGGAGACCATTAGGAATTAAACAGGGTAGAGATTAAGGCCAGGGTTCTGCCCCTGCCCCTCCCAGAGCCAGATAAGCAAAAAGGTAACTGCAGTGTGTGCCTGGGCTGAGGCAAGCTTGTGTGTGTGTGTGTGTGTGTGTGTGTGTGTGTGTGTGTTTAAGGTTGATGGGAAATCTGGTTAAGGGGAGGGTCAGGTAAGGTAGGGGCTGAGAAGAGAAGGGGTGGCCAGGCAAGCCCTGCAGGGCCTGCATCAGGAGCCTCATGTGGCTAGAGATTGCAAGGGCTCAGGTGTTGTATTCCATGATAAGGAACTTGTATCTATTCTGAAAGCAAAGGAAGATGCGATTGAGCAATTCTTAAGCTGAAGTAAAAATGTAGTAGATACATTTGAAAAGATCACACTGGTCTGGTCATGTGCAGTATAGACCAGAGGAAGACAAGACGGGATGACTAAGGAGGCCATTGCTGCAGTCGTTGGGAGGCACACATGGGTCTGAATTAGGGTTCCAGCACAGGGTAGAGAGGGACAGATAGGAGCAGTGAGGAGACAGGGTTGACAAGACACAGCCACTACTGGTGCAGTGGGTGAGGGGAAGAAAGAGCCAGATGCTTCTAGATTGCTGTCACTGATGCTGTGTCCTGTGGCAGGAAAGTGAGGAGTTTGAAGAACTAAGTGAGCCGGGCACTGTTAGGACTTTTAGAGAATTGGAAGCTGCTAAAGCAAGAGTAGGTGTGGTTGTATTGTTCTAAGTTGAGTCTAAAAAGGGAGTTGTTTTTCTTATGAGAAAAACATGGAGAGATGTTTCCAATAAAAACCATGTTTGTTTTGAAAAACGAAACTTTTAGAAGGGAGTAATGAATAGAAAGTCCCCTACAAAGCATCTTTGCTGTACAACGTCTTATGTTAAGACCTTGCCTTTTCAGGGCTTGACAGGTGGCAATGATTCCTTCTACTTTGGAAGATTAAAGGCACAAGCCATCATTCCAGAAGGTGTTTTATCCAGGATGGTTTGGGATTCTGACAGTGAGAATACAGTCGTCACTTCTCAGTTGGGAGACCCTGTCTGCAGACCATGAGGGCCATGCTTTACAATGGGGCCTGGTCTAATCAAGTGGGCCGGCGAGGACTGTGGAATGGGATGGGCTCCACCAGGCCCCCAGCACTGGCATCTGTTAGTTTTATAACCTCATCCAAATAACTGAAAACTCTTGTCCTTCATTTTTCAAGATTGAAAGGAAGATTAAATGTGAACCCAGGCTAAGTGCACAAAACAGTACCTGACTCATGGCAGTTACTCTGTAGATTATGGTTCCTTTCCCTTTGTGGAAGTAAGGATGGTTTATATCACCCTTGGGCAGGAACTTTGGCTTTATTTCTTGTCCTGGCTCTCTGCCCGTGACCTGAGTGAGGCCTGGTCCCTTGGTGCAGTGCCATCTTCTTTCTCTCCTCTCTATGTGGCTGGTCAGGCTGGTAGGTGGAGGAATATTCTGAGAGCCTTCCCATCACCTGCTCTCTTTCTAGGCTGGTATCTCCATGGTCCTAATGAGTCTACAGGTGTGTGATGATGAGGCTCAGTGACAAAAATTGAAAGTCAGAGAGAAGAAAGAAAATCCAATCGATATAAATCTGAAGCTATATTATTTGTTAAAAACCTGTAAAATGTCTTACATTAGCTATTAGTAAAACTGTACATAGAACCTGGCAATTGGCTTTTTCTAAATGCTAAGCCCTGCTTCCTGATTTTTTTTTCATGGCTTTTGAGCACTTCATTGTGTTTTTAACATGATTTATTTGGGTTCCTTTAGCTTCTCTTTTCTTTTGCTGAAAAGATAAAAATGCAATCCTTTTCTTAAAAAGTATAGAGTTTATCATGTTTGTGTCTTGTCACATTCCATGGAGAAAATCAGATTTGCTTGAGAATGACAAGATAATAAATATGTGGTGTTTATATTTTAACATGAATCTGAAAATAAACTGACAGTTTAGAGAACATAGTTATTATTGGACCACAGAGACCAAAGTTATTGTTTTCCCCCCAACTTTTGAAGGATTTTACTAAAACTTATCAAATCTATACCAGGTTGGATGGAAATTTTGGCAATGTTTTCTTAATATCGGTATACACTGAAGAGTGTCATTTGGGGGCCTTTTCAGTGGACACAGAGACTGCTGATGTGAGCACTTTTGAGTCCCTCTCCCCTGCTTTTTGGAATATGAGCTTATTTTCTCTAAAATTAAGATTCCCAGGTCATCCACCTGTCTGTCTGGGGAGTGTCAGTTGGGGCTCTTGGGGACACACTGCTGGCTCAGTATTCATTCAAGGGCTCTCCCATAACACCAGTAAAACCAGATCTGGTGGTCACTGTCCTCAAGGAACTTACACTTCAGCTCTGGTGACATTTCTGCCATGTACAACTCGGTGCCCTCTTATTTTCTTCATTCTCTTTTTTGATGTGGATGATTTCATTGGCCTTTGGCTCAGCTCCTCTGCTGATTCTTTTAATATCTTGTAACACCTTACTGAGGACCCTCATGCTGATTCCTGCTCCTTTCCAAGTACCAAAGGTTAGATCTTCCAAACCAAGTGCATCACATGCTTCTTAGACAGTTCTGTCAGGGCACATATTTTCTGTGTTCTCCATCAACTGCATCATTAACATTCAAAGCCCTACTGGTATGTGTAGGCTTTTATGTGACACACCCAGGTTTCCTCTGGGACAGGCTTGTGTTGACTTACTCTTCTGCCAAGAGGGCAACCAGCTATTGATGGTTCTGAGAATTTGTCTTGGGATGAGGCTATGTGTGCCTGAAGTAATTCTTGAGATTCTCATTTATTTCTAGTCCAGGCTGGAGGTCCTTAGGTAAGGCCCAGGCCACCCTCTCCCCACTGCAGGCAGATGAGCTTCCGTCACTCAAGAGCCTTTTATTGTCAAGTCAGCTTTCTGTACAGGTAAGACACTCAGGATAAGATCTGCAGACAGTTCTGTCCTTGGGTGGTTCTTTATTCTTTCCCTGCTGTATTTGCCTCTGTGCTTCTTTGTGTGATAGTCTTGATGTTCTCTGTATATGTAAAGGGATG
The DNA here is from genome assembly GCF_048772815.1 of Callospermophilus lateralis. NCBI lineage: Eukaryota > Metazoa > Chordata > Mammalia > Rodentia > Sciuridae > Callospermophilus > Callospermophilus lateralis. The sequence goes on from NC_135307.1 coordinate 102,206,991, forward strand.
ATAACAGTAAATGTTGGATGAAACCATCAACTCTCAAATTTGGAAAGAAGCTGCCTAAACCTGAGAGGCTTTGAGAGTCTCTTCTCAAAGGCACCTGTGAACGGGCACCTGCGCCCTGTTTAGCACTCCACCCCTGGTGAGGAATCATTGTCCTCTGAAACAGCCTGTTTTATCTCTGGGCATCTCTGTTAGAAGGATTTTTCCTTCCCTCCGGTTGAATTAGAATGTATGTCCCTGGCACACCTACTCATTGTGCCTGTTCTAACCTTTGGAGCCACACAGAACAGGTTTAATCTCCTTTGCACATGACAGCCCTTCTGGCATTCATATATGATGCGTGTTTATCTCACTCTTACCCCTTCCTTTCTTCTACACTCTGTGCCTCTCTTTGTGTCTCTGTCTTGAAACCACCATGGCCATCTTTTCTTAAAGCAGGCTCTTGCTGACCAGCTGTGGACAGAGGGGTTTCCTCCCTCAGTTGGGAGGGGGATCTGCAGCATGATCAGAAGGGTTCACTTGGCTCATGGGATGTGGGCGGGAGGCCCTTCTTCTCAGGAGTCCCTGCATGTTCCTCTGAGCCTGTGTGCTTGAGTGAAAAGACACCTCTAGAGTTGTGCTTGATCCCAGGGGAATCTGCAGTGTAGTTAACTTCCCTGTCCTGCTGAATCTGGTCATTTCCAGAGATTGTAGTGGTTTTCGCTAATCAGGCTACAGTGAACTGTCAATTAGGATCCCCCGGACCTTTTTAAAAACAAACCCCTGAAAAAAACAAGATTGTGTCCATGCCTTACCCATGCTACAGTCAAATAGTTGGTTTCTTGGGCTCAGGTCTTGGGCCTTGGATTCTCCCTACTACACTTCATGCTATTAGACTTGATCCATTGTTTCAGTCTGCTCATCTGTTTGGCTCCTAAACGCTCACATAATGCATTACCTGTGTTTCTGAGTTCCAGCGGTTAAGGGCTCAGCCTTTGGGGTGAGAGGATCGTGGGAGTAAATCCCAGTTCCACCACTTTCTGGTTGTGTGGTTTGGGGCAAAGTCACAGGGAAGAATTTTCTGGGGCAATTGATGAAGCAGCTGAGTGCTGTGTCATGGAATCCATGGGCAGGAGGCAGTAGCCTGAGGAAATCAGAGTTGGGAAAGCTGAGAACAAGGCAATCTTCTCATATCATCCCTGCTTCTTTTGGAACATTAAAGCCATTTTTTTTTTTTCTCTTTCTGGAGACTGGCTCTCTCTGTCCACCTCTTTGAACAGTGATACCACCCCCTTCTCCTCATGGTATCCACATTCTAATCCTGGAACCTCTGTATACATCACCTTATACAGCAAAGGGGTGTGATTAAATCAACAACCATGAGCGGGGGAGCATGGATCATCCAGGTGGGCCCCATATAATCATAGGGTCTTTGTAAGAGGGAAGAGGCGGCAGGAGCATTGGCGTCAGACAAGGAGGTGCAACAAGGAAGCCAAGTCAGAGGAAAATGTTGCACTGCTATCCTGGAAGCTAGAGGAAGGGACCTGAGAGCTAAGAGTGCAGATGGCCTCTAAAAGCTGAGAAAGGCAAGGGCAGGATTTCCCCTAAAGCCTCCCTGTAAGGAACGCAGCATCCCATTGCCCCTTGATTTTCTGTCATTGGAAGTCACCAAGTTGCAAATGCCTCTTCCCCTTACTGTCTTCCTGCTTTCTCCCTCCCTCCCTCTTGCCTTCATGAGGCTCCCAACTATCTTTCAGCTCCATTTGGAGGCAGGGCTGCTTGTTCCCATCTTCCTTCTTCTTCCATTACCATCCACTCCCTTAGTGCCCATCATGGGCCTCTAGAGGTGGGTTCTTGGTAACTGTCCATGGCACCAAAGATCCCAAGAGGAACCAGATGATGCCTTTCTGAAATCCAGCTATGCAATTTAATTTTTTAATTCCCTTGTGTTTAGCAGACCTGCCAGAAAAGGAACCGAGGCCAGTCCCTCCCATTTTAATCCCGCTGAGTCCAAAGTGGGCTTAGGGACACTAAGTAGCTTCCCTCTTGAGAGCTTGTCACCATGCTTGGGATCCCTACGCTAGAGCTGCTGTGCTGTGAGTCTACCTGTTCTCTGAGACTGAGCTGTTGCTGTTTTTATACTCTTTAAATATCGAAGGTTGGATTTAAAAAGGCCACAGAAATACAGGTTTGATGACTTCTATTTCCTGAACATACTACAGTTGAAAAGTCGCTTCCTTGTTCATGATCTCATTTAATCCTGTGATGGCCCCATGCAGTAGCCAGCTACTTGGCAGCTTGCTCAGCTTTTTCTTGGAGTCATGACTTCCATGCTCTTCATGTGTTAGGCAGGAAACCCACCATCTCTTTTTATGGGTCAGAGTTGCAGGTGGAAACTTGCCCAAAGTCTCCCTGCTCATAGAGGCAGAAGATGTTTCTATACCTAGTGCTCTTGGGACCACAGCTCTCCACCCCTTTGGAGTTATGGGGAACGTTCTGCTCTTCCTCTTAATTAAGCCAGTATCTTCCTGTGACCTCTTTAGTCTTGATCTTAAAGGTGCCTTCTTACCATGTGACTTGCAGTTTCTTTCCTTTTGAATTTGAAATACTCCAGGAAGACTCCCAGATCAGCAAACAGCCCTCAGAAAGCACCCAGTGCCAGGGTGTTCTGGAACTGGTCTCTACTGCAGGGGTATGCACATGCTAGGTCCATGCTGGATGGTTAGATTTCTGGTAGCCACATCCTCAGCCCCTTTTTTCTTTATAAGTCTCTGTAGCTAGACCCCAGCCCATAATCCAGATGAGTTCCAAAAGCTTATTTTGCAACTGGTGTATTGGAGCCAGGATGCATCCTCCTAGGATTCAGTGCCATCAATGGTGGTTAGGTTCCAGGGCCCCAGCCAGCATCTACTGCCCTGTTTCATAGCAGAGCTTTAAAGTCATGAAGAGAATGGACTCTGGAGTCAGAGAGGCATGTGTGAGCTCCAGTTCTACTGCAGCTCTCCGGGTGACCTTGGGCAGGTGATATAACCTCTTTGAGTCTCTCAGTTGCTTCACCTGCAAAATGGAGGTAAGGAATACCTACCTGGCGTAGTTGCTGAATGACATGAAGTGTTTAGGCATAATATTTGGCACTTGCAGTATTATTACTGCACTATTAGTTAGGTATTGCTAATTAGTAATAAATACTAGTTTGTTTACTAGTACCAGATGCCTAGCCACTATTTATACTGCCATTTTTATGGGCAAACTGATTCCAGGTCAAATTCTGTACTCGTCACACACAATTGAAATATCCTTTTTTTTCCTTTTGGGGTTTTTAGCTGGGAGGAGGGAGTGAATCATTCATACATTTGATTCATAAGTAAAGACATTATAAAGACATGCTGTGGAGTGTTGGGAACAAAATGCTCAGCAAAACCTGGTATAGTCCCTATTTTCATGAGTCTTCTAGTCTGGTGGGGGGAGACTGACACTAAGTAAAATTTTTAGGAAGTCATAGAAATGTGAAAATATAGCTGCAGTTAGGAGTGGTGCTGGAAGGCGTGGCCTGGGAATTTGACTTGCCTCTGGGTTGGGTCCATGTTGTCAGGAGATGGATGTTGGGTTCAGCTAAATGGCTTGGGGCTTTGACAGCACTGGATTCACATTTAAAGAGGGGTGAGGCAAAATTACAACTACCTTATATTAGACAAAGGTGCTAAAAGCATGCAATGTAGAAAGGATAGCATCTTCAACAAATGGTGCTGGGAAAACTGGAAATCCATATGCAACAAAATGAAACTGAATCCCTTTCTCTCGCCATGCACAAAAGTTAACTCAAAATGGATCAAGGAGCTAGGGATCAAACCAGAAACTCTGCGTCTGATAGAAGAAAAAGTTGGCTCTAATCTCCATCTCGTGGGGTCGGGCTCCAAATTCCTTAATAGGACACCTATAGCACAAGAGTTAAAATCAAGAATCAACAAATGGGACATACTCAAACTAAAAAGTTTTTTCTCAGCAAGAGAAACAATAAGGGAGGTAAATAGGGAGCCTACATCCTGGGAACAAATTTTTACTCCTCACACTTCAGATAGAGCCCTAATATCCAGAAAATACAAAGAATTCAAAAAATTAAACAGTAAGAAAACAAATAACCCAATCAACAAATGGGCCAAGGATCTGAACAGACACTTCTCAGAGAAGGTTACACAATCAATCAACAAATACACGAAAAAATGCTCGCCATCTCTAGCAATCAGAGAAATGCAAATTAAAACCACTCTAAGATACCATCTCACTCCAGTAAGAATGGCAGCCATTATGAAGTCAAACAACAAGTGCTGGCGAGGATGTGGGGAAAAGGGTACTCTTGTACATTGCTGGTGGGACTGCAAATTGGTGCGGCCAATTTGGAAAGCAGTATGGAGATTCCTTGGAAAGCTGGAAATGGAACCACCATTCGACCCAGCTATTCCCCTTTTCGGACTACTCCCCAAAGACCTAAAAATAGCATACTATAGGGATACAGCTACATCAATGTTCATAGCAGCACAATTCATAATAGCTAGAATGTGGAACCAACCTAGATGCCCGTCAATAGATGAATGGATTAAAAAATGTGGCATTTGTACACAATGGATTATTACTCAGCACTAAAAAATAACAAAATCATGGCATTTGCAGGGAAATGGATGGCATTAGAGCAGATTATGCTAAGTGAAGTTAGCCAATCCCTAAAAAGAAATGCCGAATGTCTTCTTTGATATAAGGAGGGCGACTCAAAACAGAGCAGGGAGGAAGAGCATGAGAAGAAGATCACCATTAAGCAGGGATGAGAGGTGGGAGGGAAAGGGAGAGAGAAGGGGAATTGCAAGGAAGATGGAAGGAGACCCTCATGTCATACAAAATTACATAGAAGAGGAAGTGAGGGGAAAGGGGAAAAAAAAAACAAAAAGAGAGAAATGAATTACAGTAGATGGGGTAGAGAGAGAAGATGGGAGGGGAGGGGAAGGGAGGGGAGGGGGGGATAGTAGAGGATAGGAAAGGCAGCAGAATACAACAGACACTAGTATGCCAGTATGTATAAACGTGCATGTATAACCAATGTGATCCTGCCATCTGTACACGTGGTAAAAATAAGAATTCATACCCCACTTGAATCAAATGTATGAAATATGATATGTCAAGATCATTGTAATGTTTTGAACAACCAATAAAAAAAAAAGAGGGGTGAGGGTGGCCCGAACCCTTGGGTGTTGGTGGTGGTAGCTTGGGATAGAGCAGGTGACAGTTCAAGTTGTCCTGGGACACCAATAGATTCGTAGGTGACTAAGGAAGAAGCTTTTAGGAGAGGCGCGTAGCTGTGAAGGGGCCTAGTTGGGAGGAAGTCCTGCTTGCAGGTCAGGGAAGTGGGTTTCCAGGTGGTGCTTATTAAGGAATGTTTTAACATGGTCACCTCCTATATTCAGTCAAAATAACACCCCAGTTCACCTTTGCTGTCCTGTGACTTCTTGTGACCAAACAGGTTTCATTGCTCTCTTCCACATAACTGCCTCCCTCTCACTCCTCAGTTTTTGCTCCTCCTTTTTTTGTTCTAACTCCCTCTCTCCTTCTCCCCCCGCCCCATTCCTATTTAGTTTCTCCTGTTCTGCTCTGTGACCAAATCAGCTCTTCTGTTTTTCATCCAGTTATCCTTTCTGCATTGGAGAAGCATATTCTCTGACTGAGATGGGGCAGGAAAGGGCGGAGGACTGTCTTGTAGCAGCATCATTGGCTTATGGGGCTTGTTGACTGTTCCCATTTAAACTGTGCTCAGAGGTTGCATTCTCTGGGGAAGGTCTGCCTTCTATTTTGCCCAGCTCTTTACTTGCTTCTCCTGCCCACAAGGTACAGGCTGTAGGTTTTTGTTCTCCAGTTCTACCCTTTGGCTTATGGAAAATTGTCCACGGCTCATAAATTATCACTGTGTAGGTCATATTCACACTCCACCCTGTGCAGTGCCCTCAGGGTGGATCTTTCTGGGCCTCTCCTTGGGTTCCTGTGATGGGATGCTTCATGTTCACTGGCTCCCTGTTCCTCTTGGTGGAGGTAATCCAGGAGTAGTGTTTTCAGACCTGTCCACGATGTAGGCCAGGTGACCTGCTGAAGGACATGAGTAACTTTGCTCTGATTGCCCAACAGGCCGGGGGTGTAGGATGAGTCAGAAATTATAAGTGCCTGCCCCAGAGTGACCACATTGACCACAGCTGTGGTTTTGACTTCCTGGTGGCCTTTTAAAATGATGATCCTTTAAAAAAATTTTTTTAAACTTAGTTTTGCATTTGTAAGAAAATTGTAAAGAGAGTATAGAAAGGTCCCCTTTATATAGAAAACTCACAGTGTGTTTTCCCTATTATCAACATCAAACATTGAGATTGTTACAATCAATGGACAAAAATTATTAGTTAGAATTCATACTCTATTCATATTTTCTTGTTTTTTTTTTTTTTTTAATGTCCTTTTCTGTTCCAGAATCCCACATTACATTTAGTTGTTACATCTCCTTTTGTCTGTGAGAGTTTCTGAGATGTTCCTTGTTTTTGATGGCCTTGACTATTTTGAGATTAGGCATTTTACAGGATGTTTCTCTATTCAATTTGTCTTATTTTTTCCCCATGGTTATACTGGTGCTAGGAGTTTTAAGGAGGTAAAGTGATAAGGTGTTAGATTGTCATTTCTCATCACAGCACATATTATCAACATGAGTCATCACTATCCACGTTGATCTTGATAAAGTATGGACCTGGTTGAGGCAGGACTTGTCAAGTTTCTCCACATTGATCTGTATTTTCCCATACTGTAGTTTCTGGAAGGAAGTCACCATGTGCAGCCTGCTCTTAGACTGAGGAGCACATCCCCTCTCCCTTAGGGAGGGCAGAGTAAGTAAATTCCTCAGGATTCTTCTATATGGGAGATACCTTCCCAATTCGTATTTTTATTCAGTCATTTAAGTATGAACTTGTGGATATTTTATACTTTGGGTTATAAACAGTGCTACTTTATTTTGTTCTATCTTTGGCTGTTGGGAGCTCTTTCAGATGGCTGTTCTTTCCCTTTGACATTACTGTATCATTTTGGGTATTGTTTTTAAAACTCTTATTGAATTTTTGACACTATAGGATACTCTGTTCATCTTCTCATTTTTTTTTTTTTTTTTTTTTTTGCCCTTGTCTTAGGCTCAGTCATTTCTTCTAGGAGTCCTAGCTCCTTCTGTGGAGAATTTGTTGGCATTAGAAACCACGGTCTGTGTGCTAGGTTGCTCATTGCTACGAGGTATTGCTGCTTATAGACACTCAGTTGAAACAGCAAGGAAATACATGTCTGTGGCCTCATATATACTTGTTTTTAAATATTTCTATAAGTAACCTTCTGCGTATCAGACAAAACATGAATTCACACTGATGTCTCCAACTCTAATCTGTGCCACATGGATCATTTCAGACTTCTTACCTTGTATCTCTATTACCTCCCACTCTAACAGTGAGAGACAGGGTTCCTACTGCCTGACATCTATTTACTTAACTGTTCAGTTTTAGTATACATGAGTAGTGGTTTCAGAATTGTTAACACATCCCTCTATGGAAACAACTTAATCAACTATAGTGAAACATGTCCAGTTCTTTTCCTTTGTTTTTACAGATTCCACTCATTTCCTGAGTTACTTGGGTCAACTTCTTTCTTTCTCACCGCTTCCAAGAGGTTGTTTCATATATTTGTAGGGTATTTGATCTCATGGCTCTTTAAAGAGAGAAATGAAGTTGAAGATTCAGCCTTTAAAGAAATAAGTCAGAAAGAGCTTGTGAAAATTCTTTTTTTTTTTCTATCAAATATTTTGTGAGTTCATTCCTCTGGATAACAGGCTTCCTGTAATTTTTTTCCTCTTTGCTTGTTTTGATTCCCAACTATGTGCTATAGACTGAATATTTTATGTTCCTCTGCACTTCATTTTGGGGACTGAAGTCCTCCCAAAGTGATGGTGTTTAGAGATGAGATGTTGGGAGGAAATTGGGTCAGATTAGATGATGAGGGAGAAAGGGACCTTTCCTTTCCTCCATGTCCAGGCACTAATGAAGGCTGCGTAATGAGATAGCGAGAAGGTGGCCTCTGCAGGCCAGAAAGTGAGTCCTTATCAGGAACAGAATTAGCCAGCACCTAGTTCGTGGATTGCCAGCTGCCAGAATGGTGAAAAAATAATTTCTGTTTAAGTCACCCGCTCTGTGAAACTTTGTTGTGGCGGCTTGAGCTAAGACATCATGACATATAGAACAGGCTCTCCCACTTCCCTTTCTACCTGTGTGTGCATGTGAGCACTTACCGTGCTGTTTTGGAACAGGGCCTTGCGCGTGCTAGGCAAGCATTCTGCCACTGAGCTCAATCCCCAGATCCCACATTTTACCTTTAAACACAGAGACCCCTGGTTCCTCTAATGCACTGGGATAGGAGATGGGTTCTAGTAACATTCTTGGCAATGCATTTAGATGTGAGGGCTCCAGATTTACCTCTTGGTTGGAATTGTCTGAGGCTCTCTGTTGTGATTCTTTTTGTTAAAACAGGCATTAATATCAGGGTGATGCTTCTCAGTGGAAGGATTAGACTCATCTATTTGAAGGAAAACAACCCCTGCCACCAAGTATACTGAGCCTAATTTAAGCAGAAGGCCTGATTTTCACAGCAGGAAACCTACCAAAAAGGGCAGAGGAGAGGCCCACAGTGGGTGGCCTGGGACCTGGGTGGAGTCCTGGCTCTTTGGTGTGGCTTTGTATGGACTGGGCACAACGTATAGGTTCTTGCCGGAGAGGAGGATTGTGAGTGATTATGAATGTGAGTGATTGTGCAAAGGCCTCAGTTCAAGGCTTCCCTGAGGTCCCTTTTCTCCTGGGCACCAGCTGTGGGTTTCTAAGGCTTCTCTCTTTATTGCTCAGTGTTTTGACTGCTTCAGGGAATGTCAGGTCTCCTCATCGCAGCTCTCCTGCTCACGCCTCACACTTAGAGAAGTCCCAGGAGCTGTTCTCACTGGTTAGGCAACAAATGAAGCCTGCCGCTCCAGGGAAACGGGCCTTTCACTGTAGAGATGGGAGACTAATAAAACAACAACAAAACCCCTTAACGGCTAGGCAGGGACTTCCTTTCTTTGTTTCCCTTTTTTGTTTCTTCCTTTTCCTCTTTAGTTTTTTCTCCTTTCTTTGTAATGATTTAAAAAGAAAAAAAATATTGCCTGTTTCGTTTCACAACTTGACACCTGTTTTGATAGGAACGTCTACTTCCTGTCTCCCTCAGGACGTCACAGGACTGGGTACTCTTATCTGTGGCTTCACACCATGATTCCCACTGCTATGACTCTGAAGGCTCCTGTCAGAGATCTATACAGAAAGCTTGTTTTTTTTTTTTTAATACAGAAATCTTTTATAAGTTAGCCCCCAGAAGAACACTAAGACATTCAATACTTTTTGTAATGTGCTGCTTTCTATGTGGTCATCAGTTAACCACCCAAACTGAAGTGTGCGTGTTAATGTTCAACGTGGGGTTAATGTGCAGAGGATTGTTTTGGAAGTTACAGTTTAGGGTAGGTTAATGTTCAATGTAAAAGCACTTAGATGAGCACTTGGTACACAGTAAGCGTATTTAAGAGTTAATTACATTATTATTACTGAGAATTACAGAACTGTTCCCAGGCTGCCTATAGAGGCCCAGTGAGGTGAAGTTGAGGGACCAGTGTCAGTGTGGGCTTCAGATGGAGGAGGACAGACTGGAGTTGCTATGGTTGTGTTGCTGGCACAAGAGAAGTGATGATGGGCATGGTAATGGATCCCAGAATAGAGGTTTGGGTCTAAGAATTTGGAACTGAGAGCTTGAAAGTGCCTCATCTAAGGGAAGTTAAGGGTATGTTGGAAGGTACCCTCTGCCTGGAGTAGGATGGAGTGGGGGTAAAGGTGGGCATTAACAGTTTGAGGGGCTCTGTAGAGGAGGGGGACAAGGAATGACCTTTTTTTTTTGGTCTGGATTCTCTTATTGAGGCACATGTGGGCTTCCTCATTCTCTTGGTAGAGGGACTTCCTGAGGCTTCCACAGTTGATCTTTATTAAACACAGACCATACCTTCTCACCAGAAATCGCCATACTCTGAGAGGTTTGACAGTGACTTAGGACACCAGGCAACTTCCAGAGGGAAGAAAAAGTCACATTCCATAAAATTAAGTAACAATCTTGCTCAGCATTCTTTGAGTATGAATACCACGTTATACCTTTTTATTTGTGTCCTGCAGACTGCATTCCTGGGAGAGGAATCAGACCCAGCAGAGATTTCATCCAGGGGTTGGGATGTTTTCTGTGCTAGCCTTTTATTTCTGTTTTAATTCCTCGGATAGACTGTCTTTACTCCATTCTTTGGTTAGCCTACTGTGGTTGGGCCTCCATGCCTTTCACTCCAGTGTCAAAGTTCTTGTCAGGTCACCTTCAGGCTCCACCTCCCTAGTCTTTGGGTACTTACTTGCAGCATTTGGCTTATTGGATACCTTCTTTCCCCAAACACCACACTCTGCCTGCTTCCTCCAGCCCACTGGCTGCTCCTTCTCAGTTCTCTTTGCCTGCTTCTTCTCTTCTTGTCTTCTGAGTGTTGAGATGCTAGAGCAGACTCATTTGGATCATGTTAAATGCCGATAATGATTCAGTGAGGCTGGGACTGGGCCCATGAGTTTCTAATATTTCTAACAAGCTCCCTTATGTGGGTCAGTGGAGCACCCTGAGCAGCAGCAAGGGCCTGGACCTCTGCTCTTATTGGTGACTTCCCCCACCAAATTGAGATAGAACCAAGGTCTTACAAAGACCCATAATGCCCTATGATTTGACTCTGCCCCTACCCCTCCTCATCTCCCACAATGCTCTGGCCAACTCGGTTTTCTTGCTGGTCATCTGAAGTGCCTAGCACATTCTTCCCTCAGGACTCTCGGCTTGTTTTCTCTACCTGGTGTTTGCTCAGCTTATGAAGGGCTCATCACCTCTCACAAGTCAATTGCTCCCTTCTTGGACAGGCCTTTTTCAACATCTCTGTCTGGGATGGACCATTACCACCACTTTCCCTGCTTCATTTTCTTCATATCATGTACCACTCTGACTTCCTTCTTCACTCTCCCTACTGGAATGCAAATTCTATAGGGGCAAGGACTATGTCTCTCCATGTAAGTGCTGTAGAAGAGTGCCCAGCACTATCATAGGCTCGTAGGAATTTGTTAGTCATCAAATGAAACATCAGTTTCAGCATATCCTGACTGAGCTGATGACCACTGGTCACTACCACTTGAGTCCAGTGCCCTTGTTTATAATGTGTTGTATGTCAGGTTATAATATTCTAATTATCATGAGCTATTGGAAAGAACCAAGGTAGACTTGGGCACCTAAAGGATTCTTTCACACGATGGGAAGAAACAGTGGGATTATGGCAGAGTGAACACATGAAAGTTTCATAATCATAGGGTTAAAAAAACTATGGAAAATTATGGCATCCCCCTATATGAGGTAATGGGTATGCAATGACACCATGAGGACTCGTCCTAGACAATTCCTGTTCATTGCCACATATGGTGGTGTAGTTTCAGCAAAATTATCATTGCTCTGCATATTAAAGTAATGTGAATTTGAATTATTAGTTTTTAAATTGTACTTGTATTTAGTATAGAGTTTTGCTTTGGTTGTAGTGAAACAAAAACTATAGTAGTTTTGCATTTGTACATGTTATGAGAAACATTAAATGAATACTAAAGGTCTTTTAAGTTTTCTTGAAAGGCACCTGTATATTATATAAGCTCGTGAAAGTCTAAAATAGGATTAAGCAATATTGAAGGTGTGGTTGAGAACAAGAACATTCAGGAAAAGTTCTTAAGTTCTAACAGTGCTTGTGAAGAGCTATTTTTAACAAAATAAATATGATAGACTGAGTAGACTATTAAATTTTAGCATGCTTTTGGAGCAATAATGTAGCTCAGTAGCTCGATGGTACAGCATGTGTGTAGCATGCACAAGGCCCTGGGTTTGATTGCTAGCACACCTCATTCCCAAGAAAAGCATTCTTTCAAGAGTGAGATCTAAATTATTCACATTCATAGGAATACAAAAGAATATACTAACAAACCCAAAAAGATTAAATATGTATTTTTTAAATTTGCATAATTGAAGCTTCAATTTTGGATTATTGATTGAATTTCTGATTATTAAAGAACATTATGATTTGTGAAACTTTCTAGTTGAAACATCTGTATAAAATAAAGATATTTAAATATGAAATAAAGGTAGTGAAATGGATGGCCTTTACCTACCAACTCCAGGGCCTTGATTAGGAAGGGTAGCTGGTCAAGACTCTCAGTTGTGATTTATGCACAGGCCCTTCTATCTTTCCCTGGCTTCTAGAGAACAAAGATGAAATTGGGGGCCAAGATGGAGACACATTCTTGTTGTGAAAGGGGAGAGCATGGTCTTCCTCCTACACACATATTCATCTGAATATGTGCCCATTTGCCCCAATGATGTAGGACTGAGATACCAGGGAGCATGGGGCAGAGGAAGAGCAGGATGTGAGGCTGGGGTGGGACAAGTGGTGCCATAGGAAGGAGGAAGGGCGCTGGGGACCACAGAGATGCTCAGAACAGCCCAGTGAATGGCCGCCCCCCCAGCAACTTGGGTAACAGCAAACAATCTTCAGAATTTGGGGTGGCTTTGCAGACTGAGTTTGGATAGTCCCCCTGTTCTTACCATCCAGTCAAGAGAATTCCAGGGAGGAACTGGGGAGCAAGATCTCTGGTGTCAGCAATTCTGGGAACAATAACTATCTTGAACAACAACTGCATTGACACACCTAGGAATCTGCTGTTTCTATTTTAGAAGGCTTATGTTAATTTAGTTTTTAATATACTGGGTGGCTACACGGTATTTTTTTTTTTTAAACAGTCACATTCTGCACTATTTTTTTTTTTGAAGAGATAAATGATCTTCCTTTCTTTTTTAATTAGTTCTGATCAGTTAGTTATACATGACAGTAGAAAGCTCTTCAATTCATTGTACACAAATGGAGCAGAATTTTTCATTTCTGGTTGTGCATGAAGTGGAGTCACACCATTCACGCAATCATACATGTACCTAGGGTAATGATGTTCATCTCATTCCATCATCTTTCCTACCCACCTTCCTGCACTGTTTAGTAGGTTTCTGAGGATAAATTCAGGTGCATGTCATTGATAGCATAGTCTCTCTGAGATCTGTGCAAACACTGACTCCTGCATTTCTGATTTGTGAACTGAAGACTGTGGGAAGGTTGCACTATGGGGGCACATCCCAGATGGTTCTGAATTTGGTGGTCATCTGGCCAAGTTTGCTCATGATGCAAATTCTCTCACCTTTTTCCCTGATGAGGATTGCAGATGGACAGGTCTCCCTGGTTGGTTCTCTTGTTTTGAGTGACTGAGAGATGTTCTACAGAAGGCAGTGTATTTCAGAGGAGACTATATAGCTTTGGAATTTGCTTGACAGAAATCTTCTTTGAGGATGTTCTGGGAACTGGGCACGTTACAGTTGATGCTGAAATTCCACAGTACCTCTTTACCTCCTTAACAGATGCTCAGTAACCCCAGGGCCTATTTTCTGCTTTTGGAACACAGCACACTTAGGACCTGGAAGCTGGAAGTGGGAGGAAAAGTGACAATGGAGCTGTGGATCTGGTTCTTTTTCTTTTTGATCTTTTTTTAGTTGTCAATGGACCTTAATTTAATTAATTTATTTATATGTGGTGCAGAGGATCAAACCCAGGACCTTGGACATGCCAGGCGAGCGCTCTACCACTGAGCCACAACCGCAGCCCATGGTTCTTATATTTTAAACAGTTTAAAGTATTGTGGCTGGAGATACCTGAAGAATGGGTATTTGTTAAAGGAAACTTGAGTTTTTATTTTTTACATTGTTCAAGTGTTTAAAGGGAATTTAGAGAGTTGTGTGCCTTGAACCTTATTAATTCATTCACCCCTTAATTTATTCAGTGCCTACTGCATGTGGGACACTTTTCTGGGTGCTGGATATATGGCAAGGAGCAAGGTGTGACTGAGGAGTGACACTTCCACTGAGACTGACCAGACAGGGGGTTGCCTATTGGCACAGCAGGACATGTGTTTTGGTCCGCAGCCCTCTAGGGACCATGACAGCATAGTCATACCAGATAACTGTGGGTGGCAAAACCTGGGAAGACTTCAGGAAGGGGCTCGGGTCTTGGAGGCAGAAGGTCAGGGTCTGACTCCCAGGGCTGTTCTGACCAACCCAGATGTGAGCCTTGGAGAACATTACTGACCCACCAGAGTTTACACATTTCTAAGGCAGAGAAAAAAAAAAAGTCCCTCAGGTTTCCTGAGGTCACATCCAATCAGACAAGATGATATAGAGACAGCACCTCATGTCACAGCCTGCCTGGCACCACGAGGGACGGCGAGCATGCCAGATTCACTGGTTGAAAAATCTTAAAACATGGTTGTTGGGACAAGACCTACAGACCAGAGAAGTCACTACTGGTGGCCCATTCTGAGCTAGGTGGAGTTGACTGTGCTGGATGCCCCTGAGAACAGGAAGCTACTGGAGAATCTGAACCTGGGGGGCGGGGGCGGGGAGCTGGTCTTCACAGGTAAAAGGTTTCACTGGAGGCAGATTGTGTTGAAAGAAAAGGGATAAAAACAGGGTCTGACAGCACAGTGTGAGGTTAGAAGCTTCTCTTGCTGGGACCTGCAAAAGTCCTCCCTTCCTCTTGGTGGCCCAGGAAGATGGTGTTGATGGCGGTAACGTGAACATGAGCGTTGGGTGTGGGGTTTCAGCCTTGACGATAGTGTAACTTGGGGCAAGACAGAAATCAAGAAGACACCATCTGGTTTTTGGAAGTAATTTATTTCTTGGACATTTTGGCTTCAGTGTAGGTTTAGGTAAATATATCAGGAATGGCAAGCAGGTTTTATTTTGGGTTGTGCCTCCACTGATCAATTGGCAGTGACTGCAGAGGTATACTGTTGAGGAGTCTGAAGCCAGATTTGGGCTTAGGGAGAAAATGCTGTTTAAGTCTTTGGGCTTATTGTTGTGCTTTGCTTTGGGTTTAGGATTCATACAGGAAACTATAGCACAAATGGCACAGATCTGTTGTCTCTGGTTAGGACCTTTTCTTTCTCTTTTTCTTTTGTACTACAGACTAAATCCAGGGCATTAGCTATTTATTTTTTTAATTTTTAATTTCTAATTTTTTTTTTGAGAGAGAGAGAGAGGAGAGAGAGAGAGAGAGAGAGAGAGAAAGAGAGAGAGAGAGAGAGAGAGAGAGAGAGAGAGAGAGAGAGAGAATGAATTTTAATATTTATTTTTCAGTTTTTCACTGGACACAACATCTTTGTTTTTGTATGTGGGGGGAATCGAACCCGGGCCACATGCGTGCCAGGCCAGTGCGCTACCGCTTGAGCCACATCCCCAGCCCTCTTTTTATTTTTTATTTTGAGGTAGAGTCTTACCTAGTTGCCCAGAAGCTGGGATTACAGATATGCGTCATTGAACTTGGCTGGTTAGGAACTTTTCTATGCACATGGTAATTTGAAGATGCTCAGTTGTTCACTCAACAGATGTTTACTTGCTGTTGTTTTTTTGTGGTCCTGGGGATTGAACTCAGGGCCTCATGCACTAGGCAAATGCTCTACCATTGAGCTACACCCGCTAGCCCCAGCAAATATTTATTAAATCTCTACTGTGGACACAGCATTGTACTTTAGATTCTTAGCCCTCTACTTTCTTAATTAGTTAATAAATTATTTCAGGATGGTGGTGACCTTTTTGCCTCTGCCTCATAAGTATTTAAAAACATTTTATGAACAAAGTTAGCTTTCTTGTGGCCACATTGAATTGTTTTGTTTTCTAACTCCTGTTATTTCATTTAGCATATACTATATGATTTAATTTTCTCCATTACCATTTGAAGTCACCATTGCTAACCTAATCTTTAGAGATAGGAAAACACTTGGAAGTTGATGAGTGTATCCAGCCAGGATTTGACCTGAGTCCAATGTTAGAAATGCTTTTTGCCCTGCCCCAGATCTGGGCAGAATTGTTGCTGTCTTCAGAACTACACTCTTCCGGCTCTCAGCTCTGCATTGCTGGAAGAACTTGTAGAAATCATTTGAAGGGTCAAGAAGGAAACGTATCTTAAGCTTTTTATTTTTTAATATGAATTTTATATTTTATTCAAAGACTGTGAGGAACATAAGATGTTAATCACTGGATTTTAAATTTGGGAACATGAACACCATACAATGGTGATCTATATATGCTTCTGGGTAAGAGAAGTGGGATGGCTGGAGACCCATCTGGAAAGGAGACAGACAGACTTATAGAGGGAGATGGGGGATCCTCAGAGGAGAGCCAGCTTGGCGCCTATATCACCTGGGTTAGTCCCAGTGATCCTGATCTTCAGACTACTGTTTGAAGGTCTCCAAGGGTCTCCAATGTAGTAAAAGGACCTTCTCACAGGTCTTTCATTCTTTTTTTTTTTTTTTTTCATAAAGACAGTATTTTAAAATTTATTCTTATTTATTTATTTATCATTGATTTTTAAAAAAATAAATGACAGTGGAATGCATTACAACTCTTATTACACATATACAGCACAATTTTTCATATCTCTGGTTGTATATAAAGTATGTTGACACCAATTCGTGTCTTCATATGCGTACTTTGGATAATGATGTCCATCACATTCCACCATCCTTGCTAACCCCCTGCCCCCTCCCTTTCCCTCCCACCCCTCTTCATTCTATCTTGCACCATCCTTTGGTACAAGGTGGATTTAATGGGGAGCTGTATAACTCAGTATTAAAAATTTTGATATTTTTCCAAATATATATGTTGTCATTCTCAAGCCTTAAGTTTCCTTGCGATATGGTTTTCCCAGGGAGTTATAAAAAGTTGACTGTATGCAAAGACATTTCCTTGCAAATAGTGAAAATTTGGTTAATTTCCTACATTTGCACTCAAAAGAGACAGAGCATGGAGCTAGTTTAGGTAAGGCTGGCTCTTCCTGTCGCATCTGGGAATACATCAAAACTGGTCTGTGGTTTGCTCTGCTTAGGTTTTCCACACCCTGATCTTTCACTCTTACTTTTCATTTTTAGTTGAAGTTCTGATACAGATATTCCCACACACAAAATCATGGCTTCCCATCAGTCCCACAGACCTGTCCTTTAGAAGGGGTTGTTTGATCTACCATTTAGAAGTTTTAACTTGAGATTATTGTTAGACTGGCAGCAGTGTTCCTCTGAATGAGACAGTCATAGGATCCCACTCAGGGGAATTGCTTTTTGGTTTGTAGCTCACTTATTTCCTGGAAGTAAGCTCCAGAGTTTACTGAGGCTCATTAGCTTCCCACCTCAGCTTTTGTTGTTGTCCTAAATGTCTTACATGATAAAATGGAATGATTCACTCAAAGCAAGCATACGCAGACTGGTCCCTCTCCAGTGCCAGGTACTGAGCTGGGTGCTTGGCACTGCTGTTCTTAGGATGGAAGGGCAAGCCATGATGTAAAGGTTTCAGGTTGCCTGACTGCATTTCCTCAGGAGCCTTGTGGACTTCTGGCATGACTGGTGCATGTGCATCCAGGCTTTGGAGGTGCCACTGGGACCCAGAGTGGAGAGGCAGGGATGTATGCACCGGCATTACGTGACTAATCTCCATGCTCACTGATCACATGTGGTGGCTCAGGGAGAGGAAGTGTTTCCATCTGGCATCCGTAGATCTTCCAAGAGCTAAGCTCTTTGTTCCTACAAACACACTCATTGATCTCGCTAACTAAAGCAATTATCGTCATTTAGCAGTCTTTGCATAAAGCATTATTTCCACTCCAAAACACCACTTTTATTTGCCAAGTGCCACAATGTTGCATCCTGGCAATTGATCAGCTTTTACTGCCAAATTATGTAAGCCCTTGGTTGGTCTCAGTCCCCGGCAGAGCGAATGTGTCTGTGGTGTGTGTTAGGATCGTCAATGTGGCCCCATGCCTGGAAGTGGAGAACAGCTGTCTTTAAATTCGTTAATTAATTCACTGTTTACACTGTGATTGGGAAGGAAATCCGCATTTGCTTAAGACACCAGTGCCCAGCTGAGAAATATCGTTCTCTGAAAATATTAGATTGAGGTTTGTTGTCAAGGAAATGTAAATTGTGGACGTTTCAAGAAAATCAAATATGAGGATTAATTTACCAACAGGGAGCTAAGATTGTAATAAACCAAGGTGGCCTTATTCAAAGATTGAAATGTAATTAGTGTTGACTGTAGTAGCAGCAGCAGCAGCTATTGAAAAGGACTATAAAACCCTGGACAAGACTTTATTAATAAATATTAGAAGAAATATTTTCATGGAAAAGTTGGCATCATCACAAGGAGAGATTATTGGTGAGAAAAATAATCCTATTTAGTAAATACCACCTGAGAAAAGCATCCCCATAGATAAATTTGTGCAGAAACTCTTTAAAAAAAAGTTTTATAGTTGAATGTGGAGCTTAGTGGTAGAGTGCTTACTTAGCATGTTTGAGGTCCATTACTCCCCCTCCAAGTTATTATAAACTTTAATAAATATGAATACTTCTAGACTTCTAAACACCCCAAATGAAACATGCCAATGCTGCCCGACCAGAAAGGGGTCAAGACACAGTGGTTATTTTGGTCTTGCTTCATCAGTCTGTACATATCCTTGGAATTGAGATATTTTACTGTGTGTATATGTATTCCTTTTTCTTTTTCTTTTTGGTGTTGGGGATTGAACCCAGGTGTTATGCGTACTTGGCACGTGCTCTGCCACTGAGCTGCATCCCCAGCTTGAGTTTTGCCATATTAGTTAGCCATGTGGGGGCTAGGTAAGTTTAAAAGTTGATCTTCTTTTCAAAATCCTACTAAAGTGATAGGAAAGAACACAGAAGGTAAAGATGGCCGTGGAGGAGAGCCTGGCAACAAATGGAGGTGTGATAATTGACTTGGCAGAGTGAGAGATGCTTCAACCTAATGTGCCTGTGCTGTGGCAGTGAGGTGATTTACCTGTAGAGCTGCTGGGAGTCTCAGACATGGAGAGCATCAGCTCCTGGAGAAGGCTGGGGAGATGGGCCACAGTCTGGGGAATTAGTTAAGAACTTTGAGAACTGGAGTTGTTAGACATCCAGAATCTTCTCTACAACCTGGGTATGGGGCACCTGTCCATCCCTGCCCCCTCCCCTGCCCCAGCATCAGAGGGATGGACACTGGAATAGTAGTGAAGGGGGGTGTAAGTGACTGATGAGACTGATACCCACGGGGACCTCCAGTTGTCTTCTGCCCTGTCTCACATTGCCAGCAGCCGGGCATGGACAGCCCTGTAATGTATTGGAGAATTCTTTTCAGGGAAAGTTGAATTACTCCAGAAATCATGTCCCCAGATACTGAAATTTGATGATTCCTGCATGGGAAGGTCTACCCCCCCCCCCCACACACACTAATTGAGGCTCACAAGTTAATAAGTCCTACACACACACACACACACACACACACACACACACACACCTCCAATGTGCTTTAGACCCTCATTCAGGATCAGGCAGCCCCAAACCACAAGTCATATTAAGAATATAAAAGACATATAATTAAAACAAACCAGGAAAGAAAATCTTCTCAGAAAATGATGTTGAAGAAAGCAGAGGAAAACATGTGTCTTGAGAAAAGTTATTTTCAGAGAAAGAAAAGCTATTTCATACAGAAAATAAGAACAGCATTAATGAAAGAGAAACAATTAGAGAACAATTAAGAGCCGTTGAAAATTGCTTTAATTTGGAAAAAGCATTGAGGATGTATCTCTTAAGAAGTGGAACAAAACAGATGGTGTTGGGAGGTTAGTAGAATGAGAAATTTTTATGATGTGTCATCTACCATATGTAAAACTGATAAGTGGAGAAGTCTCAGCTAGGAATATTATTTAGCAACAAGGAGGGTAAGTACTAGAAGAAACAGTAAAATTTCCAGTTGCTTTCCTCTGGGAAATATGTTTGGGATTGGGGAAGGGAAGCTAGAAAATATTGGTTTTCATTACATCTTATTTGACTCTGATTAAAAATTTTAAAAATATTAGTATAATTGAAAATGAAAGGAGGCATAATGAAATATTTAGAGTTGTTGAGACAGTGATAAACATCACAGATTAATGTGACTGTTTGAGTTGTCTTCATTGGCATGTTGAGAGATATCTAATATTACATTTGAAAAATAATCACTGAGCAAAAACCAACAGCACCATGCTAATAATTGGAGACTGAGTATATCAAGAAAGTCCTATAACAAGTCATACAAAATAAGGGTATGCTATTGCTGAATTAATTAGTGTTAAGTTTGCACTAGTGGGTATATTTTTGAATGCCATACCTTAAAGTACAGGCTACACCTGGCATCCATGAAGCTTTAACAAATATTATCTACTACATATTTGCCCACAAAAGAAATCTCAACTTTAAGAAGAAAGAAATAATATAAGAAGAAAGAAATAATAAGAGGCTTTATTTTTTGACTACAATTCAAGCAGAACTTAATACCATCAAGAAACAAACACAATGAAATATTGGATATGAAAACAAAACAAAACAACAAACAAACCTTCTTAAAAACAATTCTTGGGTCAAAGAAAGAATTAAAACCACAAATGGAAACTATCTAGAACATAGCCATAGAAACATTACTAGGGTAGAAACTATTGCCTGCCTTCCCTATGTCCATTCCTCTCTTGTTTTACTAATGTTCAGAGTGTCAATGACCAGCTACAAGACCCTGTTTCTCATACCACCTCACTACTGCAGGTGGCCATTTGATTAAGTTCTCACCAAAAAGGTTTAAGAGATTATTGGTAGGTGGGCTTCCAGGAAAACTTAAAAAGAAGTTTGACGGCACAATCCTGTTGAAGTGTTTGGCATACGTGATACTGGATTAGCTACCTTGTTGTCTTTGCCAGAGGTAGAGAAGTGGAAAGATAAGAAGTATTTTCCATGAAATCTTGCAGTCCATACCAGTCCTGGACTTCCTACATCTGGGGGAAAATTTTTGACGTCTTAGGCTGCTATTTGGGATCTCTTTGTTAATAGTAGCCCCAGTAATTCCTAAGTGACAATTATACATTGTGATTAAAGAACAAAAATAAACAAATGAAGTATTCAAGTCAAGAAGTTAGAAATAGAATAACAAAATAAAATGGAAGAAAGCAGAAGGAAATACTATAGTTCCTCCTTAGCTATGGTTTCAGTTACTTGCAATCAATTTTGTTCTGAAAATATTAATATCCAGAAATAACTCTCAAGTTTTAAATTAACATGCTGGTTTCGAGTAGCATGACAAATTTTCATATCATCCTGCCTAAGGTGTGAGTCATCCCTTTGTGCAGTATGTCCATGCTGTATATGCTACCCATCCAGTACTCACTTAGAAGCCATCTAGATTATCACACTGTCTGTTATGGTATTCCAGTGTTTGTGTGTGTGTAACCCTTATTTTATTTGATAATGATCCCAAAGTGAAAAAATAGTGATGCTGGTGCTTTGGATATGGCAAAGAGAAGCTACAAAGTGCTTTCTTTAAGTGAAAAGGTAAAAGATATTTTGAGAGACCATATGCACATAACTTATTATAGTATAATTATTCTATTTCTGTTGACCTCTTAATGTGCCTAATTTATAAATTAAGCTTTATCATAGGTGTGTATGTATAGGAACAATACCTATATATAGGGTTCAATACTTTTCACAGTTTTTGGCATTTGCTGAGGTTTTTAAATAAGGGGGGCAGGGCTACTGCAATAAAAATCAAACTAGAGCTCGATAAATTAGAAAACTAATGGAAATGTTTGATAAATATAAGAAGTAATTCTTTAGAGGAACAATTTAAAAAAATACAAATCAGTGTAATCAAATAGAAGAAAGCACAAATAATATTAGATAATGAGAAATACAGGGGAAGTGAAATGATTTATCCTTTACAAAGCTCTGTATAATAAACTTCAAAATGTGGATAGACTAGAGGAAGACAGTCATCTATCAGATTGACTCCAAATTAGATTGACTCCAAATTAGAAAGAAAACTCAAAAGGGCCCTACAGGTGACAAATGAGACAGCTATTATCCCCATTATTATTCTTTGCTGCTATGGTTTTTCAGAGAAGTGAGTTTCTGCTGGGAACACCTCTGTGCATGGGCGGGGTGTGCGTCCTGCTTGGTGAACTGTTTATTGGCAGGCATCTGACAAGGGTGGTCACACTCTGGAAAGTGAAGGCAATGATTTTTGGCATCCATCACAAAATTCAAAGCCCTGAATTGTCATTTTTTTTAAAAAAATAATGGTTTTCAGATTGATATGCTTCTCGAACTGTTTTGGGAAGAAAAAGAACAGCTTGAGAAAACTTTCAAATCATTTACTGATAGTTTCACAAACAACTGACTGCTTTGGGTAAAAGTGTTTTAAATAGTGCATTCAAATAGTTTTGAAGATTTTAAAGTGGGATTGTGCATAAAAATGTTTAAAAGTGAGAGGAAAATTAACAATGTAAAAAAAAAAAGAAAATTACGGAGCATCAGAACTCTTTAGCGTTTATACATTTTCATGGAAAAATACCTTGTTGGCAAATGCTGGAACACCTTCTTGGTTAAAAATAAATAACATAAAGTGTGAGGAAACCAACTGAGGGGGAAAAAAGCAACCAGAATAGCCTCTAAGCCAGAAGCAGAATAGTGAAGTTATGCCAAAGGCATTAGGTCATTACACCTGTGACCGCCCTCTGCCAGGCCCAGTGTTGACAAGCCTCAGATCACGTGGGCTCAAGGGCATCCAGAAAGGCCTGTTTGAACAGGTCAGGGTCAGGGGAGGACAGCCACTCAGGCTTTGGTTGTGAAGTGTCTTTTTTTCCTTTGAACTTTGAAGTTTCTCCCTCATGATTAGTCCAATCTTCATTTAAACAGATGTAATTCTCACTTAATGTCCTCTTTTTACCCCATCTTGCCCCGGTAGCTGGGACAGTGAAGCATGGAGCTGTATTTTGGTGAATACCAACATGTGCAGCAGGAATATGGCGTCCACCTAAGGCTTGCAAGTGATGAGACCAAAAAGTCAAGAAATTCCCAGCACTCCAAGGCAGGCTCCTATGGGGTCAGTATTAGGGTCCAGGGAATCGACGGCCATCCCTACATAGTTCTGAACAACACAGAGAGGTGTCTTGCTGGCACATCCTTTCCTGAAAATGGGCCATCATTTCCACCTCCACTGATAAATCACCTGCCCCCCCATTCTAGCAATGGGTCTGTGCTAAAGGAGAACAGCGGAGAAGAATTGCAGCTCCCAGAAAACCCATATGCCCAACCCAGCCCAGTAAGAAACCTGAAACAGCCCCCTTTCCATGAGGGCAAGAATGGAGTTCTAGAACACAAAGATGGGCCCATGAAGCCGTCCCACGTGCTGAACTTTCAGAGGCATCCAGAGCTTCTGCAGCCCTATGACCCTGAAAAGAATGAGCTGAACTTACCAAATCACCAACCTCCTGAAAGTAATTGGCTAAAAAATTTAACAGAAGAAGGTACCAATAATAAGAAGACTTGGACTTACTTTCCCAAACCTGGCAGTTCCCAGCCTTCCAGCCCTCCCTTGGAATCCGGTGTGACAGCCATTCGTCTGTGCAGCTCTGTGGTCATCGAAGACCCCAAAAAGCAGACCTCAGTGTGCGTGAATGTTCAGAGCTGCACCAAGGAGAGGGTGGGAGAGGAGGCTGTTTCCCCTAATGAGAGGTCCCTAGTTGGCCACAGCCCACAGGCCCACCCTGAAACCAAGAAAACCAGGCCAGATGTTCTTCCCTTCCGGCGACAAGATTCAGCGGGACCAGTCCTGGATGGAGGTCGGTCTCGGAGGTCGTCCTCGTCATCCACGACTCCCACTTCAGCCACCTCCTTGTACAGATTTTTACTTGATGATCAGGAATGTGCCATCCATGCCGACAACGTCAATCGTCATGAAAATAGAAGGTACATCCCCTTCTTGCCAGGAACTGGGCGGGATATTGATACAGGATCAATTCCTGGTGTGGATCAGTTAATTGAAAAGTTTGATCAAAAACCTGGGCTTCAGAGAAGAGGCAGATCTGGAAAACGAAACAGAATCAACCCAGATGACAGGAAAAGGTCCCGCAGCGTGGATAGTGCCTTTCCTTTTGGTCTTCAGGGGAACTCGGAGTACCTAACCGAATTTAGTAGGAACTTGGGCAAGTCCAGCGAACACCTCCTCCGTCCCTCCCAGGTGTGCCCGCAGAGGCCGCCCTCTCAAGAACACCGAGGGAAGCAGAGTGTGGGCCGCACCTTCGCCAAACTGCAGGGAGCCACTCGGGGTGCTCAGAGCGCCCTCCCCAGGCCTCAGCAGAGCAAAGATGGGAAAGCGGCTGAAAACAAAGGAAGTCCGGAAAGCATGGTGACTCCTGTGTCCTCCCTTCCAGCACAGAGTAAAAAGGAAGAAGAAATAAAAACAGCCACTGCTACCTTGATGTTACAGAACCGGGTGGTGCCAACCTCACCTGATTCTGGTGCCAAGAAAATTTCTGTGAAGACGTTTTCTTCCAGCTCAAACACTCAGGTAACACTGGTGTGAGTCCTGTGTTTTTCTTCTAAAATGATGAACTCAGGCTACAGGAGGCTCTAGGAGTGTGTGTGTGTGTGTGTGTGTGTGTGTGTGTGAAAAATACACATATATATTCCTATCTATAATCTTGAATCAGTAATTGCACATCTGATTTTCTTAGGATTAGATTATGTCCTACTGACAACTGCATAGTTTTTTTTTTTTTTTTTTCTAGGATATTTTGAGCACTATTAGATTCCCATTGTGGTCTTTCTGCAAAGTAACTTGTCAAACACTATAGAGAGGATCAATTTCTTTGTATAAAAATCTGGAAATATGCAAAATTAGTTTCCACAGAGTCAGTGTTTAGGTTTGCCTAGGTATGTTTTTAATTCATGAAGTTGAGTGACTAGGTTAATTTCTAGTCAGAGAAATAAAGTTAATCCTAATTTAGGTTAATTGCAAAGTGATGGAATCTAAGTGGTACATTTAGTGTTTTGGTAAGTAACCACAAAATATAATGATATTGATGAACATGATAATAAGCTTGGTAAGTGCCAAGCACTATTTGAATATATTATAGGACTGCACCAGCCTTATGAAGGTAGGTATTATTTACCCTAATTTACAGGTGAGAAAATTGGAGGGAGGAAGAGTTAAGTAAACTTGCCCAGGGTTACAGAGCTAATCAGCCTTGGAACTGACTATAATGAGGAAGCTTACCTGAGGATTTGTTTTTGGGAAGTAGGAATATGTTTGGAAGTCACTGCTTGAGGGTGTGGGCATCTTCCTGGAACTATCATCCTCATGGTCTAATAACAGATGTTGTGTTCTAGGCCACACCGGATCTCCTGAAGGGCCAGCAAGAGCTCACTCAACAAACCAATGAGGAGACCGCCAAGCAGATACTTTATAATTACCTCAAAGAAGGGTTAGTGATTTCTCTTAAAGACCAAAGTATTATTGTTTCTGACTGGGCTCTTCATTTTCTTTTCTGAAGCTTTGTATCTTATCCTCCCTTCCTGGTCTGTGCTTATCATTTGAGGGTTAATTCTCAATGGCAGGAGTTTTCATATTGGCATTTAAGCTTGTGTGAAAAGCTTAAATTTGTAGGAACCTGGGTAGGGGAGTGCAGGGAAGAACATATTTTTTAAGTGATCCTTTATTCAAGGATAGGAGAAGGTCCAGTGTTCAGTTTTGAGTTGAGCCTGCCACCACCTTGACTTCTTCCACGCACACGGTAGTCCCCAATTGTCCCTTATTAGAAGTTACAAATAAAAACTTCATCTCTCCCCAGAGTTAACATTGGCCAGGAGCCTCTGCTTCCATTAGTTTTGAAGCACATGAGTCATTTAAAAGCAGTGCTTTCTGTACTCAACTTGGAGATTGAGTTGAAAGAATCTGGTTTTCAGTCCTTACTCAGATACTAGCTGCACTGGAATTCTCAGCAAGGAATTTGGAAGTTTCTGTTTCAGTTCCCTCATCACATGATACAAAAAGGAGGAAAGAAAGAGTTTTATAAAAGCCTGAGGCAACTGAAAGTCAAACACTGACCACTTTCATTGGTATCTGAACCCTTGATAATTTTGTATGTATGTTTTACAATTATTTGTCTATATGCTGGAACTGACAAATAGTTTCAAAGTACAATATGGTAACTCTTTTTTTGGGAGGGGTGAGGGAGGGAAGTAACCAAAGAGATTCTTCTAGCTGAGAGCTAGTTGTTATTTCCTTGTAAAGGGTTTTCCATGTTAAGATTAAGGCAGAAGAACCTTTGACTTTTAAAATTCTTTAAATTCTTTTTTCCTTTGGCACTTGATAATATTGACAGACTGGTAAGGCAGACTTTAGTGGGAGGTACCTTCTTAAGGAATTTTATTTTAAATCTTTTAACTGCCAGGGGTGTGGTAGAAGTTCTAAAACTTAATCTGAGTATTACAAGTGAAGTCAAGACAAAGGGCTGCTGTATGGACAGTCTTGGCATGAGACTTATAGTTTTTTAAACATGGGCTAAGCAAGTAAGATCATTGCAGATTATTCTTAGCATAAGATTTAAAGAGCAGTGCGTGTATGGGAAACATCACACACACACACACAAAGAAAGAAAAGGAGAATTCCTTTTGGAATGAATTCAAGTCGTTTGAATCAAACAACAAATGACTACATTTTCACTGGGTATTCTAACTATTTTAGAAGGTGCAGGTGTTTCTCTCACATGTTTGGAAATGGGAAACTCTGTCCCAAATGGCATATGAAATATTCTGAGCCCAATGCTTGTGTCCCTCATTGTTTTCTCTGCTGTCTCTTCTGCAGAAGTACTGACAATGAGGATGCTACCAAAAGGAAAGTCAACTTGGTTTTTGAGAAAATCCAGACCTTAAAGTCACGAGCAGCCGGGAGCGCACAAGGAAATAATCAAGTAAGTTGAAGTTTTGTATTTTCAGAGTTCATTTAGCGTAGAACGTGGTAAACAACTTGCTGTTTTTTTCAGTCACTACATTTATTTATAGCAGTAGGTGGGTACTTTCCTCAGTGGTAAGCAGTACGGTAGTACCTAAAACAGAAGCCCACGTTTTATATATAACCTAAAAATCTGAAGTTCTCCAAAATTTGAAACTTTTTGAGTGTTCAAATGAAACCATGAGTAGAAAATTTCACACCAATCCTCATATGTCCAGTCACAGTTGTAGCAGTCATAACAAACACATAAACTTTATTGCATGCCCAAAGTTATTAAAACCATTGTATAAAATTACCTCCTAGCATATGCATCAGGTATAGGCACAATGTAAATAAATTTTGTGTTTTGACCTGGATCCTCCAACTACCTCATTATATATGTGCAAATATTTCAAAATTCAAATAATTTCCAACTTCAAAATGCTTCTGCTTCCAAGTTTTTGGATAAGGGACACTTAACCTGTAATCCTAATTTATAACCTGCTTTTTTTTTTTTAAAAGAAAT
The DNA here is from genome assembly GCF_048772815.1 of Callospermophilus lateralis. Taxonomy (NCBI): domain Eukaryota; kingdom Metazoa; phylum Chordata; class Mammalia; order Rodentia; family Sciuridae; genus Callospermophilus; species Callospermophilus lateralis. The sequence continues at coordinate 102,234,595 of NC_135307.1, forward strand.
GTTTTAAAGATATTTTGTTAAAAATGCACAAAACATGACAAGATAACATAAAAAAGTGGCAAAATTTAGAAGGAAAAAATAAGACTAAGAAAAAAATAATGTAATGCCATAACCAGTGGAGATCTCACACGTTGTTGTTGGTGAATTAGCCATGAAAGGACTAGGATGTGAGCCCAGAAGGTCAGGTGTAAGGCAGAACAAGGACTAGAGACTGGTGAAGCCAACCAGTGTTAGGAAGGGAAAGAGTGGAGGGGTACTAATTCTTAAAAAACTGCCTGTTTAATGGTGTTGAATTTGAGTTGAGACTTGGAGATTTTAGGGAGGTTAAAATGGGAATCATCTTCTATTTGATAAACATCTACTTTGTGTCATCTGCTCGTGCCTTGACTTGTAGCTCAATCCTACAGCACCTGAGTTAGGCCTCAATATTATTGTGTATCTTCCCTTTCCCTCCAGGGAATTCTGCATTGGAGGGAAAGAGGTGATACCTGGAGGCAGGTAGGATGAAGTTTATCTGTAGCTTTTTTTTTTTTTTAAAAAAACTTTGGAAACTTATGTAGAGGATACTTTTAGACGTCACCTACTCTCTTTTGTGCTCAGCATTCACATAGCACTCAGCTAGCCCGTGACCATGCTCTGTGTATATATATACATACACACCCACAATTTCCACTAGGGAATCTTAAAATTGTACACCTTTTATACAATCTTCAGAAGTTCTACATAGTTCTTTAAGTTAGTTCCATAGTTCTTGATAAAACTTTTAAAATCCAAAATTGTCACCATGATTCTTGCTTTTGGTTCACTTGCATGATCTTTACTTGTAATAACAGACTCCAGGTAGCCAGCCTTAGCTGGGAAAGTCAGGGTAGCCCCTCTGGGAAAAATGGCACTAATGTTCTCTCAAAAGAGCATAGAACTCTTTTCTCAGAAGAAGGGAAGGCAGGGCATTCTAAGTGGAGGGAGTGGAATGAACAAATACAAAGAGGCATAGGTTTGCCATGTTTAGGTTACTAGAGGCAATTTAATGTAGATGGAACATATAGCCAGGATTCGGGAAGGGTGGGGAAAAAGCCAGATGATAGGGGTCCTGCATATCATGTTAGAAATTTCTATTTCCAGCTTAAGGGATGGGCTACCTTCATAGGATTTTAAATGAACATGAACCATTGTATATAAAAGTTCATTCCTTTTGTAGCTTTTGGAGAGAGGTAAAATTAGAGGCAGGGTGACAAATTAAGAAGTTGCTGCTGAGTCAAGTGAGAGGTGAAGGGAAGATAAAATTAAGGTTCTTAGGACTCTGGCTGCGATCACAGTGCCATGACTTTAATTGCCTACCGTTGTCTTCTCTGCTTCCATCCGTGTGTTCTGAATCTGACTATTGGCTGCAAAGGTTGAGAAGTTTATTTTTGGTGTATGTGAAGTATTTCCTTAGGAGAGAATGTAAAAGCCCTCTTCCTTAGACTGAGATCATATTGAGAAATGGCAAAGCAGGTGGAGTTTTTGTCTAGGAAGGGACAACTTATGATTTCCCCATTGGATTGAATTGCTCTCATTTCACTGAGAAAATTGAAGTCCTGTGTTTTGCGTTAGGTTCTGGTCCCCTTCTTGGGAGTAGGTGGTAGGACCTCCTCCGGGTTCATCACACTCGTCTCACACCTGGATTCAGGGAAACGCAAGCCAAAACTGCTTTTTACAGCTTTGATTCCTACTTTTATCTCTTTCCCTCACCTATTTGTAGTTTTCTAACTGCTTAACTGTAGGATTTTAGCCAAGTCCTTTGGAGAGCATCATCCTTTTATCATGTCCTGGAAGAAGAACAACAAAAATGAGATAATGAGATCCATAAATATTCACATTCAGATCAGAGATATTTTTCTAGTAGATTCTGTTTAATCTGGCTCCTCTTCATGATGTCTGCTTTCATTTTGGAAATGTAACATCTAAAAGAAGAAAGCCACTTTAGCCAATGTGCATTTACTTACTACTGGCTTACAAGCATTTGCAGAAAGTAAAAGATAAACGTCTCATTGACAGTTATGGAGCAATAATTGCTAGGGTAGTAAAGTCATGTCACAAAGGGTCTGGGAACACCAGGCATGGGCTTTGGGTATAATATCATGCAGCAGATGTATCTTCAACAAATATTTTTTTTTCTATTGGCTTTTGGGAGTATAACTTTCAGTAAATTGCTTAACTGTATACTTTACTGAATTTTTAACATACTTTTGCATCCCTGCAAAAGCCACTTAGATCAAGAGAGCCATCATCCAGTTTTCCTGAGCTACTTGCCAATCAGTTACACCTCCTCCCTCCTTCTGAATTCTACCATCTAGATTAGTCTTATCTTTTGTGAACTTCATATAACTAAAAAATTAAAGTATGTATTCCCATATGCCTGGCTTTATTTCCTCAACATGATGTCAGTGAAATTCATTAATGTTGTAATTATCAATAACTATTTTTTTATTGATATGTAGTTTTCCATTGTATCAGTATACTATAGTGCATATTCCTGGTTTTTGTCCATTGGAGTAAAGCTATTTTTTTGGTAAACATATTTACTATATATATGGATAAAATTGCTGGGTTATAAAGTAGGTATAGATTTAGTACTTCAATATTTCCAATTGAATTTAGAAAGTAGTTGAAATAATTTATACCCACTAGGAGCCCATGCCAGTTTTCCTGTATTTGTAGCTTCTAACACTTACACTCTGCTCCATTGGTCTGCTTATCTCTCCTTGCACTAATACCATACAGATCGAATTATTATAACTCTTAGAGCAAGCCTCAATATCTAGTGGAATTTGTCTTCCATCTTTATTTTTCAAGATAGTCTTGGCTATTCTAGGTCTTTTGCCTTTCCAAATAAACTGTAGAATCAGTTTTCCATTAAAAAAAAAATCTTCAGGAGTTTTAATTAGGATTACATTATCTATTGATGTATAGATAAATGTGGTTCTGACATCTGTACATTTTTGGTACTCTTATTGTGAACATGATGTCTTTCCATTTACGTGTGCCTAGACCTCTCCCAGCTGTTATGTCACCTTTGAGGTCTTGCCTGTCTTTTATTTAGAGTGTTCCCTTTCAAATTCTCTTCTTCCTTTTGTACCTCTCTGTTCCCATTAAGACCATTTTCTTCCCGCATGGAGAACTTTCCTGTTGAATCCTGTGGTACTTTTTGGCAGACAGTGAATTTTCTCAGTGTTTTTTGTCTGATAATATTTTTCATTTCCTCGAGTTTTTAAAAAATTTTAAAAAAATTTTTTAGTTGTTGATGGACATTTATTTTATTTATGCGTGGTGCTGAGAATCAAACCTAGTGCCTCACGCATGCTAGGCAAGCATGCTACCACTGAGCCCCAGCCCCAGCCCCATTTCCTCGAGTTTTTGAGGAACTCTAGTTTGGCAAGCATTGCTTTGTTTCATAATTTTAATGACTTGTCTGTCTTTTGGCCTCCATGGGCTGCAGCAGGAAGCCAGGTGTCATTCTTGTATATTTTCCTGAATGTTTCTTTGCGCTCTGGCTGCTCTGAATATTTTCAATTTTCAGAAGTTTAACTATAATGTATCTAAATATGTTTTTTCTTGTATTTTTCCTACTTGAGATTCACTGTCTTCTTGATAGGTTGCTGGCATTCATTATATTTGCAAACTTTTTGGCTATTATTTCTTTGAATATTGCCTCTTTTACATTCTCTCACTTCTTCTGAGATACTGATGACATGTGTGTTACAACTTTTCATGGTATCCTTATATTTCTTGTTCTCTATTGTGTGTATCCCCTCCCGCTCTGGTGCATCAAAATCTGGATACTGTCTGTTGACCTTTCAATTTAATTAATCTTATTTACTGGTTATGTTAGTTATCTTTAAGTCTTATTCTTTTAAGTTGTCAGTTCTAGGATTTTATTTATTTAAATAAAAAAAGTGGATGACATCATCATCATCATCATTATTATTTTGGTACCAAGGATTGAACTCAGGGGCACTCGACCACTGAGCCACATCCCCAGCCCTATTTTGAATTTTATTTAGAGATAGGGTCTCACTGAGTTGCTTGGTGCCTCACCGTTGCTGAGGCTGGCTTTGAACTCGCCATCCTCTAGTCTCAGCCTCCCCAGCCTCTGGGATGACAGATGTGTGCCACCACGTCTGGCTGGATGACATTATTGATGTTCTGGATTGTATCATCTCCCCTGAAGAACCCTGAGTTTTCTTCTTCATTCTGTGTGCTCAGTTGCTTTGGGCATTGTTGGGGTGGTCAATTGAGTCTTTGCCCTTAGTCCTATAGCACAACTCATCTTCCTTTCTTGGGATCTTGAATGCCTGGATGTCTATCATAGCTTCTCGGTTGTGGCTGAACTGGAACCCTAGTGTCTCTCCAGACTCCCAGTCTGTGGAGTCTCTGTTGAGTTCCTTGTCTCCTTCACCTCTTCTCTGTTGGCCTCTCAGATTCTTGTCCTGTTCATAGTGTGGCTTAAGAATAATCTAGGAATCCAAGGAGTACTTTTTCTTGCAGGTTTGAGAGCTTCAGTGGAGTTCTCACCTCACCGTGATTCTGAAGTCTCCTTGGTTTACCATCTCTAAACTCTAGTCTCTGTTCCTTCATCAGTGAGAGATTCCCCCACCCCTTAAATTAATAAGCTTTATTTTTAGAGCAGCCTTAGGTTTTCAGCAGAACTGAGTGGAAAGTTCCTGCCCCCTATTCCCCATACACACTCTTCATCAGAGTGGTACTTCTGTTACAATCAGTGGACCTATCTTGACACACCATTGTTACCATGGTTTATACTAGGGTTCACTCTTGGTGTTGTGTATTCTATTGGTTTTGATAAATAAACAATGATGTATATCCCTATTATAGAATCATACAGAGTAGATGCGCTGTTCTAGGACTCTCTGTGTTGTGCTTTTTTTGTCCTCCCTCTCCCCTAACTCCTACAATCAACAATCATTTTACTGTCTCTATAGTTGTGTCTTCCCAAATATTATACAGTTTAATCATATAGTATTTAGCCTTTTCAAATTGACTTTTTTTGATGTGGAAAAAACTTAAATATATTACTAGGTCTTTTTTATAGATAGCTCTTTTTTTTTCTTTAAATTTTTTTTTTTTTTTTTAATTTTTTAGTTGTAGATGGACACAGTACCTTTGTTTATTTATTTTTATGGGGTGCTGAGGATCAAACCCTCACACATGCTAGGCAAGTGTTCTACCACGTACTACAATCCCCGCCGGGTAGGTCATTTCTACTTAGCATTGAGTAATATTCTATTGTTTGATGAATCATAGTTTATCCATTCACCAACTAAGGACATCTCAATTGCTTCCAAATTTTAATTGTGAATAAAGTTACTGTAAACATCTACATACAGGTTTTTTTTTCAGCTCGTTTCGATGAAGACCAAGGAGTGCAACTCTTGGAACATAGAGTTTATCTTCCAAAATAGTTGCATTGTTTTGCATCTCCCCCACCCCCACTCCATCATGAACAAGAATGCCTGTTGTTCTACATTCTTGCCAGCATTTGATATTTTCAGTATTTTGAATTTTGGTCACTGTAATAGGTGTATAGTTGTAACTCATTATTTTAATTTACAGTTTCCTAATGACGTTGTTTGAGCTTTAAAATTTTTACTGTGCTATGGTTTGAAAACAGTCAGGGAGAGTACAGGGTAAATGTAGTGTGACCGCGTGTGTTTCCCTTATTAAGGATTATAGCCCCATGTTGGTTGGTTTTCAATGCTTGCAAATATGTCTCATATTTTTGTTCAGCTTTCATAGTTTTTGTAGGGAGAATAAATCTGATATCAGCTACTCTATCATGATTAGACCCAGAATTACAATAATCCCTCATTGAAATTTTTATTAAATGTAGGAGAAGTGTTAGAATGTATAGACACAGAAATGCATAAAACATGATCTCCACGCTCCAAAAGTTTATAATCTCCTGAGGTAATAGTTCTCAAACAATCCCTAAGAATCAGTGGTGCTAAACTATATTTTGTAACAACAAGGTTTAGTTATTGATTTTCTTGTGGTTTCTATGTACTGGAATCTAGAATTTTTTATAAAGCAGTTTCTTTTAAGTATTATTTGTCCTAAATCTAATACTTAATATTTTATAATATTCTATAGAATACTTTGAACACTTCTAGGAAATAAGTTTTAGTAAGTAAATAAGTTTTAGTCCTATTGAACTAATGTTGAGAAATCTGGTGAAATAATTCCTGTGACTGTGGTAAATGATATAAAGTTCACTGGAGTCCTGAGGGGCCAGCCTGATTAACTCTGCCTGCAAAGCAGGGGAAGAGTCTGTAGGGGTTGACATTTGAATTGAGTCTTTAGATTGTTAGTGCTATGCTTCATCAGTTACTGCTTTGGTTATATTTTGGGAAAAGAGAATTAAAACATCCTGAACATTTAAATTAGGATATCTTTGCAATTAATCACAGGCTTCTAACTCATCATCTGAAGTCAAAGACCTATTGGAACAGAAAAACAAGTTGACCTTAGAAGTGGCTGAACTTCAGAGGCAGCTTCAACTAGAGGTCAAGGTATCTGGCTCTTCTTTTATTTTTTCTATTTCTGTCTTGGTTGTTAAAGAACATATTAAGCACGTTGGGATGCCCAGGTGAAATGAAAGCTCATTTTATTTTTTGCCCCAAAGAAGCATTCCTTTCATCCCTGAGTAAATTCCCATTATTTGGCTGCTGTTGTCCAGTGAAAATTTTTTGTAAGTAGCCAAAGCACATAAAGACTGTTTGCTTTGATAGAGTTAAAGAAACACTGTGGGACAATCAGAAACTAGATGTATAGTTAGTATGTAAAACATTGAACTAAGTAGAAGTAGCAGAATAAAGTTTAGCTAGAAATTTCTTTTAGGAGTATTACAATTCACTAGGTATAAATACTTAAAATTCTTTGGAGTTTGAACTCTATGCTTTATTTTTATTTTTAGTTGTCAATAAACCTTTATTTTATTTATTTATATGCGGTGCTGAGAACTGAACCCAGTACCTTACACATGCTCTACTACTGAGCCAAAACCCCAGCCCACTCCTATGCTTTAATTTTTGTTTATTAAATTGTTCAGTAATGTAAGTGCAAAGACAAGGAGTCCATTAGAGTTTGGAAGTAGGTTTCTGTGGGATGATGTGAATATACAGTGGTGGTACTTTAAAATTGCACTGCTTCATTTTAGAATCAACAAAACATCAAAGAAGAGAGAGAGAGGATGCGGGCAGACTTGGAAAAGCTGCGAAGCCAATGTGACAGTAAGGTGGAAGAGAACTCCACATTGCAGCAGCGACTGGAAGAAAGCGAAGGGGAGCTCCGGAAGAACCTGGAGGAGTGAGTTTGGGGCCAAGAGCCTGCTATCCTTCCTGAGTTTTTATATTGTGTGCAGCCCGAGCCCCTTTGACCTCTTAACTACACCCAGCCTTACTGAGGCTTCCCACCCTTCCTTTCCTCCCAACAATCCTTGTAAAACCGTGAAGTTGATGACATGTGCAGACTGGTAAGCAGGAAGGTTAATAATTATTAAGATTCTTTGTACACCTTGAAGTATGTCTTGTACAGTTTCAGCCTTTAAAGTAGATCTCATGACAGGTGAGAAGTGGGGGACATTGAGTAGTAATAGCTAAAGACAGATTTCAGTGAGCCTGGGCCCAGCTTCCAAAAGTACTTGTCACATGGCCTCCACAATCTCCCAGTTTGCAAATTTTATTCTGGTTTATGTTGGTCTCTGTGCTGGGTACTTGCACCCCTTCTCAGTCTTTGAGGATGAAATTCAAGTCCACGGTGGACCTTCCTGCCATTGCATCACTTTAAAGTCTGTGGCAAAATGATCTAAAACCTAGATTTAAAAATGTATAGTGCTATGTATAGCTGTGGCTGTGACGGAAGCCCTCAGTGAAAGGTTAAGCTGGGATCAAATTCAGAGGGAATTCAGGAAAAGTGGGACTTTATGTCATAACAGCATTTGATTACCCTTGTAATTTTGATGGTAGGGTTATTTGCTTTAAAAATATTCAGAGAGATGAGTTTCAGAAAATAAGTTAGCAAGAAAAAAATCAGAACATTGAGGGTACAGTAAAGAACTTAGAAACTTGAAAGGTATGGTCATTGTGAGGTTGGAAAACTTTTCTTGTTAGAGAGTAATTATTTTAGGGTTTGTGAGCCATGTCATCTTTGTCATAACTGCTCAACTCTTATCATTGCTCTGTGACCACGGCCACAAGCAATGCATAAGTGGACCAGCAAGGCTGTGTTCCAGCAACACTTTATTCACAGAAACAGTCATGGGCTGGATTGGCCTATAGACCATAATTTGCTGATTCCCCTGGTCTAGAGTTCAGGGATAAGGGAGGGTGGGATGACTGTTGAAAAAAAAAATATCAAAGTTGACATTTTTCATTTCTTTATATTCTATGCTCAAATTCTAGTAGCCTATAGTCTCCATTTGGGTAGAAAATTTCCCTACATTCTGCCCCCCCTCCCCCATTTTATTGGTTTGAGCTCTCACCTGACATCTGGGTCAAGTTGGACTGTAGCCCTGGGTTCTTACCAGGTCCCATTTTGGGTTGCTGATTCGTTCTTCCCTGCAGAGAACGAGAGGCTCCTAGGGGCTTTACATGACTCTGTGACTGTCTGAAGTCAGATTGGATGAAGAACTGTAGAGCCCAGGAGATTCTCTGATGGGCTTCCTCCCTGCCAGGCTCTTCCAGGTGAAGATGGAACGAGAACAGCACCAGACCGAGATCAGGGACCTCCAGGACCAGCTCTCAGAAATGCATGATGAGCTGGACAGTGCTAAGCAGTCTGAAGACAGGGAGAAGGGGGCGCTGATAGAGGTAAGGGGTGGTGGCCAGTGACAGGCCTCACCTGCTGCAGAGGAGGGGGTGGGGGGGCTGGGTGCCATTCTATTGTGTGCATTCACCTGTGGCTGTGGTCAGATTCTGTGAGAGCACCCTGTGTCATTAATTATAAACATTCTTAGGAAAACTTTCAACTCTACAGAAAAATGGAAAAGAATAGCACATTACCACCCATCAATTACCAATGCTGGTTTAACAGTTGTCAATATTACTTACTTACTTACTCCATTAATTTACCTGTTCATACACTCATCAATTCTTTTTTTGTTGTTGTTTACTGAACCATTTCAAAGTATAGACACCGTACCTCATTCCTGAACTTTTCAGCATGCATCTTTGAAAAATTGGGGAATTTATTTTACATAATTGTAATACCATTATTATACTTAAAGTATTAATGATTTTCATAATGAATATCTATCTATTTCCAATTCTTGGTCCTTATTCAAAATTTCCAGATGTTCCCCCAAGCATATTTTATAGTTTTTTCCTTCCTCTGAGCTAGGTTCTAGTCAGAAATCACACATTTCCATTCTTGTGTCTCTCAAATTTCATTTTATCTTAACTCCTCCTATCCCCCATCTCCATCTCCTTGCTCTGTCTCCCATCCCACTAACCTAAAAAAAATTGGAGCTGTGCCCCACATTGTGGATTGTTCTGATCGTCTCTTTATGGTGTCCGTTAACTTATTTCACTATCCCCTATATTTCTAGTAAATTGGAATTATATCTAAATACTAATAGATTTAGGGAAGACTTTGGACAAGAATAGTTTGTAAATATGTTGTTTATGGAAAAAACAAGCAATAAGATTGTGGTAATACTTAACGCTTTTTGTTTCTTAAGGCCCCGCAAGCCTATAAGCTCCATAAAGGAAGGGTCAGCTCTGCACTGCATCGGTAGCATCTGCCATAGTTCTGGGCTGCACAGAGCCTCAGTACTGGGCTGCACAGCAGTCTGTACACATTTGGTGGATGATTAGATGGATCTATGAGTAAGAGAGTGAATGAATGAACGAATCCATTTGCTACATACCCAGGCTGCCCATCTGGCTTTTGCTCATAAGATCTATTAAATACTTTCCTTATATTTATCTGTAAGCCAGTGGATAAAGGTTGACACTTCCTACTTAACATTTGTTAATTATTTTGGGGTTTATCAAAGACCCTTGTTATGTCTTCTCTGAGTTATTGTCAGCCTGCTGAGGTGTAAGATACACAAGTAAAAAATACTTAGAACACATGAATGTTGATTTTGAATATCTACATTTTTTGGGGAAATATAATTGAGGGTGAGGAAAAATAACTTTTCTCTCTGCTCATTTTGGTGTTTCATATTTGCTATAACATTATTATCACCTGGATTTTGATATAGTTTTGAAACATTTCTTTTATAAGGTGTGATTGTAGGAAAAAATCTAACAAATAAATAAGTAAAACACCATTTAGATCAACGCTCCACCCAAATAAGTAAAGGAAAAAAAAAGTTACCTTGTCATTATTTAATTTTCCTCTGCTTTTTACCTTAGAGCTTAGGCGTTTTCTTTTACCCTTTCTTGGGACTAAAAAGCTTCTGGCTCTTAAGTTTCTGGAGTTACTTGAAGTCTCCATTGTCAACTGCTTTCTCTCCCCTTCCTTGTTTAGATTTAATGGTTCCTCCTCGGAAGAGCCCCTTTCCCTGGCCTGGCAGGCACTGAGGGGAGGATGCCGTGGTCACACAGTAGTGGGGCTTTTGAACTCTTGTCACATGGGTACAGAAGGATAATTTTCTCTACTCCCACAGAACTGTCTCTTGGTCCCTGTTTAGACCTTTTCTCCACAGAAGGCCTCAGCCTGTTCCTTAGCACGTGGTGTTCCTCTGTTGATCAGATGATTCCTTAAATACCACCACATTCATGATGCTAGACTGCATCGTGGCTCCATCACTTTGGGGCTCAGAATTAGAAGGACAAAGTGTATTACAATGGGGCTTTGAAAATATGTGTATTTATTACTAAAATATTAAAGTAATATAAAATGAAATTTTAAAATGGGTAACATATACATTTCCCTAATATCTAAGCAATTAGTTTTATTTCTACATTTCATTTGCCTTTTCATCCATTGGTAGGTTTATCCACCTATCTATATAATGTAGGGATAATTATAGTGCCTTTTCAGTTTTGATAACTGCTTTTAAAAGTTAATAAGTTGGGCTGGGTATGTGGCTCAAGCGGTAGCGTGCTCACCTGGCATGCGTGCAGCCCGGGTTCGATCCTCAGCACCACATACAAACAAAGATGTTGTGTCCGCCGAAAACTAAAAGAAATAAATATTTTTTAAAAAGTTAATAAATAAGAAATACTTTTCCTTATTATACTTTATAATTTTTATATTGGAATTTTAAGGAGATAGACCATAATATGCTTAATCATTCTAATGTATTTTTCTTTCTTTTGCAATTCTGAAAAAATTTTATGGTGACCCGTCTTTACATGTACCCTTTTACTACTTAAAAAAAAAGTTCCTAAGGAGAAGTTCCCAGAAATGATGTCATTGAAGAGTTTATGGTTTCAGTAAAAGCGTAGCTTCACAAACAAGTTCAAAGAGAAGACTGTCAAATTCGGATTCCTTGTGTGGATGCTTCATTGGTTCTAAAAGGAAAAGATGTTATCTTAGTTCCTAGGAAGTCTCCAGAGTTCCTGATTTTTCCCTAACAATTGAATTCTATAATTGCTAGTCGCTCTTTCCCATAATATTTTCCATCCTCTTAGATGCTCTCTTTTCGTTCACATGACCTAGATGTACATTTGTACCTCTCTCTTCTAGCTGGCTCACTCAACAATTTATCATCATTGCTTCTCCCCTCTTTGGTGCCTGCCACAGTGCCAAATAGCAAATGAATAAATAATTTCCACTATTGAAATTACTTTTAAAAGTAATCTCTTTTTAAAGGAAGTGATTTCTAAAATGAACCGCCTACTTCTTTAACTCTTTCATAAATATTTTTTTTTAGTTATACATGGACACAATATCTTTATTTTGTTTATTTATTTTTATGTGGTGCTAAGGATCAAATCCAGTGCCTCACATGTGCGAGGCAAGCACTCTGCCCCTAAGCCACAGCGCCAGTCCATATTTCTTTTAACTCTTAAAGCACAACATACTGAGTATTTAATAACTGAGCATAATTTCGTTTTTGAAACAGTTTGTTGTTTTATTTATACTACTTCCTAGGAAAGAATCTGAGCCTCAGTATTGTGTGTTCAGGTCCAGGCTGATAATGAGAAATACGAGAATGGGAAACTGAGCACATCTTTTCTTAAACATGTTCCTGGAATTTCTGTCCCCTGATTGTTTAGTCCTTTCCAGGACAGGAATGGTGTTATCTGCTGCCATCTCTTTGCAGGAGGAGTTGGGGGTGGACACAATGTTTTTTGTTTTTTTTTCTCCTTTTGCAAATTCATCCTTGTAGCTTTTATTGGTTTCCCTTGACATGTCAGCAACATTTAAAACATGATCTATGGTCTCTACAGCATTAATAAAATAGACTCTATCTCCTTGTCTCTTTCAATTTATTCTTCATATCTTAATAAAAACTAGCCTGAGGGAATCTGATAACAGATTATGGTTGTAGCCAAGTTTTCCATGGCTTTTGGCTTAGATCAGGCTCTTAAACACAATGAACATTAAACCCTTAAGCTTTTGCATGTCTGAAAAAGGTTGAAGGCCCCGTACTTTGTATGGCCTGCAAAAAAGCCATATTTTTTCATGAAATCTCTTTTTGTTTTGTTGCTGGAGATTGGACCCAGGGACTCCTGTATGATGAACGGGTGTTCTGCTACCGAGCTACTCCCCTCATAGAAGTATTTTTTAATATTTCATATTTTGTTAAATAATACCAAGCCTCTATAAGGAATATGAAAAAGAAATAATGAAATGGTTAAAGGAAGAAATAGTAGGGGATAATTTTTGTTTTTTAGCCAAATTAGTTATTCTTAATTGAATTGATGGTTCTGAAAATTTAAAACTCAAGTTATAAAAGTGATCATAGAGCAAGTTTTGGGGCACTGCTTTGTCTATGAATGCCTTGCCTTCCATCCTGGGGGTAGTAGGTTAACATGTAACATCTCAGTGCCACAACAGTGGTGTTTTCCAATGATCAGAGGTCGTTCTTTGATGGAGCCTGCAGTTCTGAAAGATGCACCTAAATTCATGAGTCTTGTGGTGTCTTATTCCTGGCATGTGCCAACGTACTTCAATATTTCTGAAATATTGTGGTTAATGTATCGATCTGGGATATTTGTGCTGATAAATGAGGTCTCTAATTGGGCACCATGGTGCATGCCTGTAATTGCAATGACTTGGGAGGCTGAGGATTGCAAGTTTGAGAGCAGTCTCAGCAACTTAGCAAGATTGTCTTAAAAAGACTGGATGTAGCGGTTTAGTGCCCCTGAGTTCAATCCCTAGTACCCAAGCAAACAAAACTCTTAAAACAACAACACCAAAAACAAATGAGTTCTCTAAAATAGCTATAACTTCTTTTGCTGTGATATATTACTGTACATTCTGTAAGTCTTAATTAAAAAAACTAAAACTTATGATAGTTCTCACCAGCTATGTTATACTTCATCCTTCCAGAGCAAAAGTTCTGAGGATTTTTCTGTCAGCTACCATTGTGATATAATACCTCTTATTTACCCCTGCAATGACCATTGGCCAGAGAGAGGGCCCCATCTAACTTCTGGGAAGCATTTGTGCAGAAGAGGATCTAGACCAGTGTTTTCCTTATTTATTTGTGTGTGTGTGTGTGTGTGTGTGTGTGTGTGTGTGTGTGTGTGTGAATGAATAGGTGGCAAGTGATATAAAGCTTTCTGTGGGCAAAAAAAGTTGCTGCCTGGACATTCTGGTGCCTCTCAGTAGTTTGCTGTTGGGGCAGCGACTTGTGCCAGGCCATGCTTCCTTTTCTGCCCAGCTTTCCTTCCTTCCTTCCTTGTCTTTCAGGCTCTGGTCATGTTTCTTTGTTTTGGTTTAAAAGGTAGACCTCCTTACTGGCCAAACAGAGCTCTGTTTTGTCTGCACTTCACAGGGAGATTCATTGTGCCATTGTTGGATCCTTGACCTTCCTGAGTGTGTGGTTTGTGGTCAGGTCTGTGGTTACTGAGTGGTAAAGAGAAAGGATGTTGGAATTCAATCCGGGTCACAGTCTAGGCTCTGCTGCTTACAAACTGTGCCATCCTAAGCATGTTAGCATCTCAGAGATCCGGTTTGATTTAAAAAATAAATAAATAAAATTTTTGTTTTTTTGTAGTTGTAAATGGACAGCATGCCTTTATTTTATTTGTTTCGTTTTTATGTGTTGCTAAGGATTGAACCCAGTGCCTCAGACATGCTAGGCAAGTGCTCTGCCACTGAGCTACAGCCCAACTCAATTTGTTTTTAATTTATAAATGAGAATAATATTCATTTCCTTGAATACCCCTCTTTTAATTTTTGGAAATGCCTAGCACAGTTCTTTTTTTTTTCCTAAATATTTTTTGTTATATATAGACACAATAATTTTATTTTATTTATTTTTATGTGATGTTGAGGATTGAACCCAGTGCCTCACATATGCTAGGCAAGTGTTCTACCACTGAGCTACAGCCCCAGCCCCCAGAACAGTTCTTGTATGCAATAAATACAAAATGCAGTCCACTTTTTTAGGTCCCCCTTCCTCCCTCAAGCACATATATACACACTGTACACACTGGGTTTTAATCTGCAGGCTACTTGTCACATATGGAATTATTCTTAATGCATAAAGTTTTAAAAAGCACTGATTCTAAACAGCCAAAATTTTCCTTCATTTTTTGATTAGAGTCTACAGAGAGGCTTGTTCATCTCTAATGGATGTTCACTTGTGTCTTAAAGTTTATGTATTTTAGTCCTTGATACAACAAACCCCTGGCGTAATAGAGTGAAGTTTTTGAAACTTCATGTTCTTTTGGTCTCTGCTCTGGAAAACCTCAAGTGCCACTATGTGATATGGCAAGGTGTAATCTGATTGGATCTTTGCAGCACAGTCCACTTAAGCAACAGTCCCAGCCACAGATAACAGCAAGTCGGTGTAGAATGGACATAAAAACCTCAGTTCTTGACATGCATTGGCGGCGGTAAACAAAAGGCAACGAGAAACAGATATATCCTGGAAACGATAAGTGTGGGAAGAGGAACTGCCTTATCATCAAAACAATGGAGAAATGTGTGAGAGTAAAAGCAGGAAATGTGGTTCAGAATCACAAGGGCTGCTCTGAAGACTCCGGCAGGAGGCTCCAGGAAGCCCTTACAGGGTAACCAGTAGCAGCAGCAACTGCAGGGAGGGTCCCTGTTATGGAGGGGCAGGACAGGGAGAGTCAGGCGTCTCTTTGACAAATATCAAAGAGACATCATCAAGGACAGGATAAATTTTCATGAAAGCTCTATATTTGGTGCTTTTGAAGAGCCAGAGCTGCCTTCTATACCTGGAAGAGTTTATTGACTTTGTATTTGAGTTTATCAATGGTGGCTGGTTAGATTCCTGAGGGGCTAAGTCTTGGTTTACACAATTCACTCCATCTTGGGATTGCTCTAGTTCAGTGGATATGTATGACCTAGAGAAAAGGAAAGAGATTTTGTTGTCAGTTGTAGTTAAATTGATTTAAATGATTTTATCCCCTTAGCAGCAGCATGCTTCCTGAGCTAATTATCCCAGAGGCCTTGGGTCCCCAGGTGGCAGCCGATGCTCTGAGTCCCAGGAGCTCTAAGGGAATAGGATATATTCTTATTCAGAAACCACAAATGAAAGAATAAACTTGTTTATAATTCTGGCATCTCCAGACTCCTGCTGTACTGCGGGTGTTAATTTGTTTGTACCCAGAATAGACAGATGCTCCTAATAGCCTTGATCCTTGAATCAAAAATATAAGGAATCAGATCCATATCCTTTTAAGAAGCCAATAATGTACCAGGGGACATAAGAAAAATGATCACAATAGGTAGAATGCAAGATGACAAGAGTCGAGTGCTATCAGAGAGGGAGAATGGGAGTGAGATGGGTATTCAGGAAAGGTGTGCAAACAAGAACTCTTGGAGGCAGTCAAAGACTTCAAAGATTTTCCGAAAGGCAGAGGAAGGCAGAGCTGAGAGGGAAGAAGGTAGCTCCAGAGGATGCTATGTGGATCTTATAGAGACAGCAGGTGAGAGTCTGAGTTGGGGGAAGAGATGCAAGGCTATTGAAGGCCCCTGTGCTAATTATCTAAGTTGGGGAGGCAAAGGGGAGGATCTAAGATATTACAAGACTAACTTTTTGGTTATGAGGGATAAGGATGAGAGAAAGGCTAAAGGTGTTGTCTAGTTCTTAAGCTGGGTACCATACACAAAAATGATGAAAAATAGAAGTAGAAAGGAAGGAACACGATGGATTCACTTAAAACTGCAATCCTATTGAATCTGGGTTTCCTGGGGGTATTCCAGATGGGTGCCTCTAGAAGATGTGTTAATGTAGGAATGAACTCGGAGGAGGGGTGGAGGTAAAAGATTTGGAGTCATTTTTGTAGAATTGATAGTTGGGGAAAAAAATTGATGAACTTGTTAAAGGAGGAGAGTAAAGAATGTAGAGTTGCATTCCTGGGGATCATCTTAGCTTTTGGAAAGAGGGAAACAAAAGCCAGAAACGATCTTCACAGAAAAAAAGTGGCCCCGGGAAAGGATCCAGGAGGGTGTAGAAAGAGGAGACTCTTACGGAGATGGCAGAGAGGTTAAAAAGAGGAAAGGCCACTGGATGTAGTGATTCGTGGGTCATGATGACCTTGGAGGTGGCTGTCTTAGTAAAAGAGGGACAAAAGCCATACAGCAGGAGATCAGGAAACAAATGAGTGGTCGTGAAGTTGAGGCACTGAGCAGAAATCATGCTTTCAAAAAGTTTGGTAGTGAAGCTTTGTGGCTAGTCAAGATTCAAGTAAATAGAAAAGAACAAAATGGCACAAAGAAAAGATAACAGATGGAGTAGAGACTTGGAGTAAGCTGGTAGGGAACAGATGCTTCTCCAGGAAGTGGCTTTGGGTGGGGAGAGGCCTGGCATGCAGAGAAAAGTTGAGATGGGGGGAAGCTGAGCATATTCATGTTCCATAAGGGCAAGCCCTGAGCTGGAGGAACACCAAGGAGTCCAGGACAAAGTCACTGAAGTAAAAGGAAGGCAGATCCTCTTCAGGCCACACTTGGGCCTGGGTGATGTGCTTCATAGTGGAACTTGATGCCCCAGTTTTGTGACTTTCTTTGTGAACTGCAGCAATGAAGCAGGAGAAAATGTGAAAGTCGTGCTCCACTCAGATGGGCAAAAGAAATGACAAATTCTAGGATGAATTCATCCAAATTTTAGGCATGTAGATGAAGGGTTTGGCCACCGTCAGGGCTCAGCGGGTACGAAGCAGATGAGGTCAGCCTGGCCCTCTGCAGCAAGCACATGAAGGGCCACAACAAGGACAGCAGGCCGTTCTGCAGAAGTGAAATGAGAGGCACAACCAGACATGTCCCCTCAAAGCAGTGACATTAACTTTTTTCCCTCATATTAAATCTCAAAGAGTTAGGCCAGAGGAATCAAAGGGAATGATGGCCTCTGAGGTAGAGAGGAAGAGACAGAAGTAGTCTCCCCAGGTGTGCAGTATGAGGAAGGAGGGAGCAAACAGGACAGGTGAGGTGGCTGTATGCCTGGTGGCTGCCTGGAGGAGACATACCTGTCCACTCCACAAAGATGTCTGCTCTTCACCTCCCTTCTTCCCATGTCCTCCCTTTAGGAGCTCCTCCAGGCAAAACAGGATCTTCAAGATCTGCTGATCGCCAAGGAGGAGCAAGAAGACCTCTTGAGAAAGCGGGAGCGTGAACTCACGGCCCTCAAGGGTGCTCTGAAAGAAGAGGTTTCCAGCCACGACCAGGAGATGGACAAGCTGAAGGAACAATACGATGCCGAGCTGCAGGCCCTGAGGGAGAGCGTGGAGGAGGCCACAAAGGTGAGTTGGCCGCACTCACCTGTGGACCATAGAGGATGGGATGGGGTCACAGAGTCTGGCATGGAGACAGATGACTGGTGACTTTGCTAAGGAGCAGAACGGAAACTATTTCCAGATTTCTGGTACATTCGTCAACGAGAAAATCTTCAAGGAGGAAAACGTTATTTTGACTCCTTCTAGAGGTCTAATCTATGGTCAGCTGAATCTATTGCTGGGCCCAGGATGAAGCAGCACATCATGGGGAAAGGGCAGAGTGAAGGAGGACTGTTCCCTTCATGGCTGACCAGGAAGCAGAGAGAGGGGAAGGGGATACTGGGCAGATGAACCTTTCCAGGGCACACCCCCCCAGTGACCCATCTCCTCTAGCCAGATCCCATTTACCACCCAGTTACTCCATTCAAACTGGGAAGGACTGCTGACATTACAGCTCTCATAATCCAGTGATTTCACATATGAATATTCCTGTATCAACATGGGAACGTTTGGAGGACACCTCATATCTAAACCATACCATCTGGAATCTTTTGCCCCTGCCTTATCCTGTTCCTTTGGACTTTGTACGGCTTTTTGTTAAATCATTCAGGGTTTTTTTTTTTTGTTTTTTTTTTTTCTTTTTCCCCTTCAGAAAAGTTACAGGAGGGTTAATTGGCTGAATTGTCCAAGCCTTTCCAAGATGATTTTTCCCTTAATTGAATTTTTGGCTCCTACAAATAGATCCTAAATTATGTCAAAGTCTATTGGTGCAGGACTCATATTGGCTGTTGAAGAGAAAAACAGCATTTTCAAGGGGGAAAACTCTTTGAAATAATCATGTCATCTTTAGGGAAAGAGGGGAATTACAGAATATGAAATTTTGAGTTTTTCTAACATATAGGTTAAAGACGCTGAAGAAAGAACTCTTGGTGTTGTTTATCCTGTGAAGATTACAGTGACAGCTCAGAGTTAGGAGGCCCTCTCTCCCCAGCCCCATGGTGATTCACTGATTTTCAATTATGTCATGGTAATTGCAAATGACAAGTAGTGAAAGATGGTTTTGTTTGTTATAACAATAAAAAGTCTGGGAAATAGTCTGTTTGGGGTTATTACAACTTTGAGACAGTTTTTAAAAAGCCCCTTGTTGATTTGCTTATCTTAGATTTTTTTTTTTTTTTTTTTTTTTTAGATTTGATTTGAGGGGAAAAGAAGCAAAACGGATGATTTCAGTGTCATTGCTTTGGGGAGGACATGTGGCAATAGCCTGGTGTCCTTACTGTTGACCTTTTTCAGGGATATGCCCATAGGCTCCTGAGTAAGATGATTCTTCTTGGGGCACATTGTTTCTTTATCACCCTTTGATCCTGTATCAAAGACGAATTAACATGTTATATTCTATGTGGCTCATTTAAAGGTTGTTGAGAACAGTGTGTGGGAATGTGTGTGTAGTCATTTGATTGGGAGGAAAGTCAAACTTGTGGCACATGTAGAAAGGTTTTTTGTTGTTGTTGTTGTTGTTTTTTGGAAGCTGCTAGGTCTTCTCTCATAGGCATGTGAGTGGGCAAGGAGACATGGCAGGTGAAGGAAGACACCTTTATTGTATGGAATTGGGATCACTGGTAGAGACTTGGGCTCTTCATTTTGACCTTTCAGAGGTCTGCATTGTGTATTATATCAAAGTATTTTTATTATTCCAATTCAAGAGAGGTGATTGTATTGACACACATCTGTCTGTGAAAGAAATAACAGGTGAGTTAGCTTAAATGTGTCTCGTTGGCAGAGAATGCAGAGTTTCTAAGCATTAGAAGCTAATTCTTAGTACCCAAAGAGTGCCCTCAAAGTCTCTTTGCCCCAGGTCATTTTCTGCACTGCTGCCAGCATCGGAGACAACCTCATGTCAGCCCTTGCTTTGGTAACTTGCTTGCTCCCCATTGTCCCTGACTTAAGCTCAAAATTGTTAGCTGGATAGATAATAGAAGTCCCTTTTCTCCCTAATCCCATCACCAGAAGACTCTGTGTTCCTTTTGTACTTTCACCGCTTTGCACATGTCCACTCTTTCACCTGATGAACCTGTTCTCATCCTGCAAAACCCTCCCCAGATGTCCTCTCCCCATGAGCATGTCTCGATTCATCCTCTCCCTTCAACGCAGTTGGTTGCACCTTCCTTGGGGTTTCTTTTGAACCCTGGCCATTCAGGGTTTGTATCCTACCCTGTTGTAATGTATCCTCTTGTCTGCCTTTTCCCTTAGACTGAACTTCTTACTTCTTAAGCATAGGGATACTTTTATCTGTTCTCTTTGGAGTGACAAATTCAAGTGCTTCTGGAGCCAGACAGGGAGCATAAATGAGTAAAGCAAGCCGGTGTGTTGGTGCACTCCTATAATCCTAGTGACTTGGGAAGCTGAGGCAAGAGGATAGCAAATTTGAGATCAGCCTCAGCAATTTAGGCCCTCTCTTAAAAACCAAAAAAGTGGGGGAATTAGAGCTGGGGATGTGACTCAGTGGTTAAGCACCCCTGGATTCAATCTCCAGTACTAAATAAGTAAATGAAACTCTGATTGTGTCATTGAGGAGACAGTAGATTATGGTGGGGACTGTGGCAGTTGGAGAGTATGTCCTTTGCTGTCAGGATCAGTAGCTTCTCTGCTGCAGCTGTGAAAGTTACCAGTGAAGGAATGCTGAGCCCATGTTGATGGATCTTTCAAGTTTTAAGAAATATCACACATCTGGATGTTGGTGTGAGATTTCCTGACTTTTAAGCATTGCTGGGGGAAAAAAAAAATCACATAGACCAAACATACCCCATTGGCAGGTCATCAGTCTGTGATCCTAGCCCCATGAGCTCAGCACGGTGCAGGGCACACAGTCACATTCGTGCAGTGTCTGATAATTGAAAGTTGGTAGAGACAGATTCCCCTCCTAACTGGGTTTTGAGTCCTGGCCAAGTGGTTTCTGTTAGATTTTTTTTCCCAGTGGAAATGTGGGAAGTTTCTTAGAGAACTCTGCTATTCTGTGGCTGGCTTTCGAGTTTCCCTGCAGTTTCTTAAAGAAGATCATGTTTGTATTTTATTGGTAGCTTTTGCTTCTAAAGGTGGCTGCTGAACAGATGTGATGGAATCATGTTTTAGGGAGGGAAAAGAAGTGTAAAAATTTTAGTAGACAGAAGCTCTCTGTTTGTTATGATATTTACATGGCAATTTTGTAGGATAGAATTGTGAGTTTTCTAGTAAACATTTGGAGGAAAAGGAATTAAGTATAGTTGTTTAATCTGGTAAAGAGTGTTTTTAAAATTTGTTCAGCCTTTATGCTGCCTTCGGGGAAGGACTTATCCTTCTGGGACTAAAAGTTGCCTTTTCTTTTATGAATCATACTGCATTAAGATGTTCACTTCCTTGGGAGGTCTTCGGAGACAGCCCAACCTCCTCTCATCAGTTTTCCTAACTTTTGCCACTGGGCTATTTTATTATTATCAAATAACAAGTACTCTATCCTGGCCTGAGCTTGGGCACTAGTAGTTTTAAATTACCAGAACATTTGGTGAAAACTGTCAAATTATAATAAGACCATTTTATAGGTATTCCAAACAGATAACCTGTAATAGTTTTTGGTAGACTCAAACAGCCATACCTCTTTTTTTTTTTTTTTTTGGTGGTCCTGGGGATTGAATTTAGGGCCCTATGCATATGAGACAAACAATCTACTGACTGAGCTATAGGCCCAGCCCCCACAGTCATACCTTTTAAAGAACAGAGAGGTTGCTCAACAGGCAAAAATTGATGAATGCTTCGGTTATGTGGAACTTCCTAGCTCAGCAGAATTGAATTGGACCTCACCAGTAGAGCAGTGATGGAGAATAGGACTTCGTAGTTCACTAGGAAGGGGATTCTATTAAACATTTTTTAAAATGACTGTTCAACATATTGGCATCTTATTTCCTAAAATACTTTTTTGTTTTTTCTGTTCTGTGTCCTTAATGCTTTTTCCAATTTCATAAAGGAAATGTCCTCTTTCCTTTTGGGTTTGTGGCAGTGGTTGGACCCATGGGAGAAGAAGGAGGGGATGAGGTGGGAGTGGCTGCCATCTGGGAGTAGGATGAAGATGGTCCACCACTGTTGGCTTCTCTTTCTCACCCCTGACACTTCTTCTCGCCATCCCTTGTGCAAAGGGAATCACAGGCAGTATAGTTGCTCGAGTTTTCATGGAGAGTAGACTCAGCTCAAATCCAAGTCCGTCAAGAACTTTTCTGTTTACTTCTTGGATTTTAATTTCCAGAGCCCTGGAGTTGGGAATTTCATTCTTCGTTTTGTCCCTCCTGCTGTGCTGGGAACTGTCCTCATTTTCCACTTGGCATCCCCACGGGGCTTGGCACTTGATGGATTGTTAGGAAGGGCTGGGATTGGAAGGATGAGAAGACAAATGGGGAGATACCTGTGGAGTCCCCAACAATCCCTAGATGAAACATCAGTTCTGGGTTCTTGTTTATGAAGTAAACATTTCTCGGCAAAGTGAATCTTGACTGTTAGAGGTAATATCATAATGTCAGTGGTGGTTTTGGAAGGACTCATTTTGCATCTAAAAGCTTCAGGTATTTTGAGGATGATAAAAAATATACTTTTACATCTGGAAATATGACTTTAGAGTCAGTAGGCATTTTCAGAATGCCCGCCACACAGCAGTTAGGCAACAAACATCTCCTAAGTGGGTGGACCAGGGGGAGGAGGAGGGAGGATAAAGATGCATGAGATACTCTCATCATTTTTCAGTTTTCTGATTGTATTTTAAAATTATTTTTGGTGCATTATAATCAGACATAATAGTGAGCTCATATTTTTAAATACTGCATTGACATGTTGATTGACTGAGCAACAGCCAGGTGCAGGAGATGGTGCTATACTCTGTGAGGACATGAAGGTAAACTGGATGGCACCCAGCCATCCAGGAGATGGGAGGTGAGATGAGGAACATGGAAGTTGATGACAGGAAAGAGTGATTGCCCCGAGTGAGGCGGAGATGAAGCGCTGTAGGAGACCCACGGCCTGTGCTCGAGAAGAGAAGTGGTGGCCATCAGGAAGACCTCCTGGACAGGGTGGAGTTTGAGTTGGACTTTGAGGGCCACTTGCACAGAGGGGCCATGGAGGCCGTGGGCATGCTGGGCACTGAGCAGAGCATGAGCAACATCTTGTCGGTGGGGAAGTGAGAAGTGTCTGGGCTGGGCCTCACAGGAGATTGAAGTTGTGGTTGTTGTAGATAAAGAGATTTAAGAGGCAGGGACCCAGGTCCAATAAGTGGTCTATGTGTGGATCCTAATTCAAACAAACCAACTGTAAAAAACAAAAAAATCACTGGGAACATTTAAACACTGTCCTGTATTAACAACAGTAAGAAATTATTTCAGTAATTGTTTTAGGGGTGGTAGTAATGTTAAGAGTCTGTGTTTTTATAGAAACATTAAAGTATTTATGGATGAAATGATAAGCTGTGTGGAACTTTGGGGGGCAGTTGAGTGGGTGTGAATGGAAAATCAGCCATGTGTTGGTGTTAAAGCTGGCTGATGGGTGTATAAAAGTCAATTACATTATCTTCTACATTTTCTATATTTATATTTCTGTAGTAAACACCCATGTTTCTATGTTTTAAAGAACAACCAAAAAAGTTAAGGTAGAAATATGGGGTGGGGTGAGATCGTGGAGACTATTTTTAGGTGGTCATCAGTGAGGCAGCAAATGAGTGCTATTTTATTAAGGACTTGACAGGGGCATTACTTTGTAGTGGTGTGAGCTGGAGGAGAGAGCCTGACAGCTAGAGGGTGGTTGGAGGAAAGGAGTGAGGAGGAATAGGTGCAGGTGGGGGCTGAGAACAGGTTGGCTTGATTCAGGAGGGCCCTTGCAACAGCTTTGTGTAAGGTGAGGGAGAAGTTAGGGGCAAAGCTGACCCCAAGAGTGTTGCCTCTGGGTGCTAGAGAGGGGCCTTATTGGGACTGGGAAAGCTGATGTATTTGTCTCGAGTTTGTACGCGCGTGTGTGTGTGCGTGTGTGTGTGTATGTGTGTGTGTGTGTGTGTGTGTGTGTGTGTGTGCGCGCACGCGCGCATGTGTACATAGTTGGTGAGAGACAGGTTTCCTTTCTACCTGGAAGTCACTGGGGGAGCAGTGAGCAAGTCCGTATGGGTGGAGGGTCTTGGCAGGGACTATGACAATAGAGAGAGCAGGGGTTCAGGACAGCATGAGGAAAGAGGCCACAGACAGCCCTAAAGAGGAGCAGCCGAATCCAGTGATAGAACATATGGGGAAGAATGTTTTACTTGGTTTAATAAACCATCTATTTGAGGAATTCCTAAAAGCAATCTATTTTTGCATCATATATTTATATAATGAGACTTTATACTTTTAATATTGTCTGTTCTTCATATTATAATTTTTTTTTCTAAGGTTACATGTTCTATAAATGTTCTACAAATTATTTTATGAAATTTTATATATATTGAAAATTTTCCCTCCAATTTTGGCTGTTTTTCCTCACTAACCAATTTGGAAATGTCTCTCCATTTTATAGACATTCTATGTCACTTGTAGATTTCCCTTTCCTACCCATCCTGAACAGGTTCTTTCAAAGCATAAGGTCAGCAGAGGGTCACGTGGGAAAACCAGTGCTAATCTCGGGATCAATGGAATTGCCTCCCTTAAGACACGGCTAATTCGGTGTAAAATCTCATTTCTGTCTTCTCCAAGGGAGCCAGGTTAGCCAAGAAAACTGTAAAATTCATTTCCTCAGCATTTTAACTTCAAATAATCAGCTTACCCTGAATGGCAGCTCCTGGGAGCTGGAGAAGCAGTGGGATTTGCAGTCAGGTGCCCAGGAGAAGGAAGGTGCCTCTCACAGATGCCAGCATGCTCAGGGTGACACAGAACTCCCCCGCCAGGGAAGATGGGAGAGAGTCACAGTTAACTCCCGCCACACACACACACCCCCCCAGAGTGTCTCTTTTAATAATTGCAAGCCTCTTTGGCATGTTGTAATTTATTAAAAAGGATATAAAGGGCTGGGGATGTGGCTCAATGGTAGCATGCTTGATGGCATGTGTGAGGCCCTGAGTTCAATCCCTAGCACTGCCAGAAAAATATGTAAATATGAGGTCAGGTGTGGTCCCCGCTCTATGTCTCCGTGAACCCTGAGTGTCATCCCTGCTGTGAGCAAACTCCAGGGGGCTGGGTCACTGCAGCCTGGTGAATGGAGCATCCCTGTGACTCACTCTGCCCAGTCACTTGCCCTGGATTGGAGAAGGTAGAGCAAGAGAGCCCTGGAGGTTCTGATCCATACTTTCATTTTCAGGCTCATATGTCATGAGATGGTGGAGCACATTTCATGTGCCAGCAGTGCTAGTCCCCAGGGATATACAGGCACGCAAACCATGGTCTCTAGCCTTGGGCATCTTTTATGGTCTTGGGAGAAAGATGTGTAAATAAAATGACGGCAAAGTTATAGGTGTATTGAGATCTGTGTCGGGTAGGAGGTCAGGAGAGACCACTGCTTCAGATGGCAAGATTCAGAAGAAAATATCTCCTCAGATCTGTGATTTGACACCCTCAGAGCCTTTACTATATACCAAATACTTTAGAAGAAATGAAAGAGAATCTTTCTTTTCTAAGGTTTTCCCAAGGGTTTTTGGATGTTAGTATACCATGAACCTCGTAACTTTGTAAACTCATGGTAAAACTCAGATTCACAATTAAAGTGTCTAGAAAGTTTAAATTGTCTAGATGCAAGACAAAGAATATTGACCTGGGATGAGTTAAAGTGTGTTGCATTTATTTAAAAACATTCATTAGATTCCATTTACAGTTATGATTTCCAGAGGGGATATTTTCATAAAAAATGAAATTTTTCATAAAATATGAGATTTTCATAAAATACAAGGAGGGCTTTTGGCTTTCCAGGCTAGGACGGCATAAGGGGCCTTTCCTGGGTCTACTGTCCTAATCATTGGTTGTAGATGTAGCTGTTCCTGTTTTAGGGAGAGGGTTTTGGCTTTCACATCGTAAGAGCTGAGGAAGGGATCCATCAAGATTCTTCACACAGAAGAATCTTGGCTGTCTTTAGTGATCAAAGCTAAAACCTAAGGAATGTGGTTGAAGAGATGCATTTTCCAATGATTCTAAAGGAGGGCTGAAGACAGGGCTTTCAGGACATCCAGAGCATTCAGCTGACTCAGAAAGTCACAGCAAATTCACATGCAGCGCGAAGAGAAGGTGTTGAGACTTAATTGGGTGGCTTCAGAAAGAGCAAAAGAACAGCTGTGTCTCAGAGTCACATTGTCTGTGCATTACCGTCATTACCTGGGCCTTACACTCAGGCACCTACCTGGCTGCTTCCCACCTGTGACAGGGTGATAAGAGAAGAGACTTTAACAAATCAGCAGGTTTGATGTTAAAGAGCCCAAACCAGTTATTAATAGTTGAGGATGGATCATTGGTAGAGTTTTTGGAATCTCCATTTAATAAATAGTTCACTCATAGTTGTTAACTATGTAAAGCATATAACTATGGAACATTCATTTATCCCAGACTCTGTGCTAGGTTGTAGAAACAAAGTGGACAAAAGGAATGAGACAGACATTCTCCATAGATGTGTGATTCTGTTGTGATTAGTGCTTTGTAGTTGATGGAGGGAGGGAAGAAAGATTTCCTAAAGAGAACAATGGAGCTTTAAAAGATGAACAGGAATTAACTAGATTGAACAAAACCCACAGAGCAGTCCAAGCAGAGGCTGCAGCATGTGCAAAGCACTCGTGTCAGGAGGGACCATGATCCATTCAAGATGTTGGTTGAGAGGCCGGTGAGGCTAGTCTGTGAAGGGCGATGGAAAGTCTGGCGTGAGATGAAGTAAGGGCAAATAGAGATCAACTCATGCTGTCTTATGTGGTGCATCTCAAAAGGACCCTGTTCTTTCCCTAAAGGTGATGGAAATTATTAAAGACTTATTAAGAGTATGTTAATTTGACATGGGCATATTCGTTTGTGAAAAGGAGCCTGATCTGGTCTTTTAAGTAAGATGAAATGCCCTGGAATGTCCCCCCCACCCACCCCAATGCTGCCTATTAAAGTGGGGACCTGGGCTGTGAGTTCTCTTCAGTGTTCCAGTTCTGTTTTTTATGGGATTATCACTGCTCCTCTTTCTGCTGATTCTTGTGGGAAAAGGGAAGGGAATAGAATTAGGTTGGGCCCTGTTTTGTTAGGTTTTGCTCTTTGCCAGTCACCTGACTTTCTGAAATGCTGTTGAGCGTTAATAGGGCTCAAGGATGAAGGGGAAAGTTAGATACATTGGTGATGAAGGTTTGTGGAAGCAAAGTTTTCATTTATTTCTAGTTTGTGACAATAGGTCAGTACTGGAAAAAGAACTTTAAATATTAATAGAAGCCTCTTAGTGGGGTGTTTGCCTATCTGTCCCAATGGAATTGGAGATCCTGAGATGGCTGAACCTTCCTTAGACATTACCCAGAGTGCAGGGGTGAGTGAAGAAGGAGCTGTGGACACATACTGAGGCTCCCAAGAGGTGCATTTACAGACATGATATGACCAAACCACAAGAACCAGTCAGTGTAGGGAAACCATCCCAGCTTCTGTAATACTGCAACAGTTGAATCCTTAACATCTGAAAGGAAAATAGCTTTAATTTTAAAATTGGAAATCCTACTTAATGTGTGTTATACTCTTTCTGACCCTCTAAACTCTGCTTGATGGGTGTTTTTCTAAAGAGTTGCCAAGATCATTAAATAGATTTCTACTTGGTGGAAAAAAGTTGGCATTATTATTTGAATGCTGTAAGCAGAAAATGGAACATGTCAAAAGTGCTCTAATTCCATTAGGTTAGGAACAGTATGGAGATAGGAACATTTATGCTGGCAAAGTAAGTCGGAGTATATATAGCATTTATGGTAGCCTCTGAGTTGGTCCCTAGTGATCCAGGCTTTGGTCTTCTTGCTTTTTTGTAGTTCTTCATGTTGAGTAGGCCTGATCTGGGTAACCAAACAGTGTTATGGACACGGAGTGTGATTTCTATTGCTAGATCATAAAAGATATTGTGGCTTCCTCCTTGCTTTCTCTTGGATCTCTTG
Source organism: Callospermophilus lateralis (assembly GCF_048772815.1). Taxonomy (NCBI): domain Eukaryota; kingdom Metazoa; phylum Chordata; class Mammalia; order Rodentia; family Sciuridae; genus Callospermophilus; species Callospermophilus lateralis. The sequence goes on from NC_135307.1 coordinate 102,262,570, forward strand.
CTCTGTGGGAAGCCAGTTGCCATGTTGCAAGGTCACTCAAGCAGCCTGTGAAGAGGCCCAAGTGGCTAGGGACTGAGGCCATTGTCAACTCAGTCATGTGAGTGCACCATCTTTGAAGTGGGTCCTCCAGCCCTAGACAAACCTTCAGATGATCAGAGACATTTTCTGTATCTTGACTGCAATCCTGTCAGAAAACAGAGCCAGAACCACTCAACTGAATCACTTCTAGATTCCTTACCATCAAAAGCTGTGAGATAATGGTTATTTCGGGTTGCTAAGTTTTGAAGCCATTTGTAGGCAGCAATAGATAACTAATATAACATTTTGACTTATCCTTGGCATCTAATAATTTTGTATCATGTATTTATTCACTGAACAACTATTTGAGTATTTATCTGTTTGAGATACTAGACAGATACAAAGGATATAAAGGGATGTAGGCATATTGTGGTGATGAACAGATTGCAGTGAAAATCATTAGAGTAGTAAGTTGGTGGCCTCTGACATGATTAGATGTGGTTTAGTGAGTCTGAACTGCAGAGCCAGTCATGTGTCCTTGGTGACCACACGTCAGGATTCTATGTGTGAGAACAAACCAGTCATATGCAGTGGAAAAATCCTTCTGCCCCAGCCCTCACTGGGGACGGGAACTCGTTTGAGCCAGGCTCATTAAGCTGGTTTCATGAAAGGCAAAATAAAGGACAAGGTGTTTGCTTCACGGGTGACTGCAGCAGTTTTCACAGAAATGAATAAAGTAAGACTGCGTCCACAGTGAGTAGGAGTTGAGGACCCAGGAGGCATGTTGTTTTTCCTCCGGAAATTCCAGCGTTGTGGATGAGCCTTTTCCTTGGGGGATACAATTGAAGGGAGATTAGGGCCAAGCACACATATTTCTCCTTTTAACATTTCCCCTCTTTTTCCTCCTTTTTGTTTTGTTAAATTTCTGCACATGTTTCTTAAGTGTGTGGTCCAGAGGGAAGAAATACTGGCTGTGTCTGGATTTAAGGAAACTTTGAGTCCAGTTATAGTTAGGGAAAGAAAAAAGGCTGGATGTGCTTCAAAGAGTTTTTAGAAGAAGGCTGGAAATAAAGAAGTCAAGCAAATAAATGACAGAATGCAGAAAAGGTGGCATTAGAGGTGGGTCTGAAAGCTTTTGGACAGACTTGGTGTGGAGGATGTTAACCCTTGTCTTTCCCATCCCCACCTTGTCTGAGGACCTGAAGACACCTGCTGAGGACCTGGGTTGGCTAGATGACAGTGCTGGGAAGATGGACGTGGGCAAATGCAGTTGGAAAACACTGAGCTCTTTCTTTCTTTGGAGCGAGAATCAAGGCATTCATATGTCCTGGAAAATAGGCAGTTGGAATTGTCCAGTAAAATACATATGGAGAAGTCTTTTGAGCCAGTTGGGTTTCTAAATATGATCCTGAACTTGAGTCCAGCATGTGCCATATCCAAAAGAACAGTACACTATGTGGATCCCGCCTGCTCTGTGTTCTACAGAGAACTCTGTATCTGCTTAAGGCATTTTTCTTCCATGTCCCTAGGCTCATGACCTTGTGTGAGAAAATTTCCTTGGTTCCTTTGATTCTTGGCTTCTGAGACCCCAGGGTGCCAGGCCCCTACCCTACCTGCTGTGCTCCTTTCTGACCATCCTGTTATGAAAACAGTGTCCCTTGTAGGCCCAACTCAGTCCTATTTCCTCTATCTGTCTTAGTCACCCTTCAAGCCACAAGCAGATGCCTGTGCTGTGTACCGTGCACTTCCTGCTGCTGAACCAGGGAGAAAACGTGGCAGCAAGTGGTGACCTCTGTGGCTGATTCAGGCCCAGTGGAGAACCAGGGTTAATAATTTACTCTGCTCTGGTTGTGGCCATGGGTGTTGACCTTGACAAAACGCTGATAGAAATGAGTGAGAACCTGGCCTGGCATTTAACTAAGAGGAAAGTGGGCTCCCAAATAACCTCTTGTTTTGAGGTTAGTCCTGTCGGAGTTTATCCCTGACATTCACATACAGCTGGTTCTGTTTGCAAACAGCAGCCAGACCTGTTTGCTCAGTGTGTTCACAGTGTTCAGCAGATAAAGATGTCACACAAAGTTGGAGACCTGGCTTTCCATGCAATTTCTTATCATGGTGGGAGGACAGGGGCCACAGTGATCAGGATGCTCATAGGAAAGGCAGCAGAACATCCGCTAGGCCTGGTAGGTGTGGTAGGTGGAAAGGCTCCCCTGTCCCTTTTATTTTTAATCCACAGCCTTTGTTTTCTTGAGCTGTTATGAGTCTTTCCCTTAGAAAGTTAAACTGATTAAACTTCCTGGTGTAAAGTCAACAGCACTACTGCTTCTAGAAGGCACTTGAGTTGCTGGGGGGCCCTATCACTGTAGACATTGGTCCTTCCCTGCCCTGAAATGAAAGGAGTCCGAGGGCAGTGATTGCCTGGTGGTGTGTTGTGGATTGCAAGCTTCAAAGTGCTGGTTAGCTGCTGGATATGGTTAGCCTGCTAAGGATCCAAATGAACACACCATGATCCAAATGTAGACTTTTTTTGAATTAACCTCTGTTAGATGCTCTTGTGAATGTCTGAAATAGGGATGCAGTTAGTTCCCTATCAAGAGTTTTGATGCATGGTAGAAGTCTAACTTCTAGTCTAGGAAGATACAGTGACTTGGTCCAGCTTTTGGGTTCCTGGTTTGTTGCTTTTGCCAACACACTGACTTTCATCCAGCCAACATCTCCATGCTCTATCAACACAAATGTACTTTTGGAGAAGGCAGTTGGGCCAAGATGAGAGGGCAGGAGGATGGAAGTGAAAAGAGAACAGCTAGAAAAGGGGAGATGTGGAAAAGCAAGGTTGGAGCTAGACGGGGGAGGGCTGGGTATTGTAATGTACATATGGAGAAGTCTTTTGAGCCAGTTGGGTTTCTAAATATGACCCTGAAGTCCAGTTCAGCATGTGCCATGTCCCAAGTATGCAGCTGCAGAGTCATAGCACTAGGGACAAGCAGGAGGGTTAGTAGGAGTTTGCTATGATGGGAATGATGGGATCGGTGGAGGTAGGAGAGGGTGGAAAGTGTGCAGGATAGGAAGCATCAAGAGATAAAAGACTGGGGTTTTAGCCAAATATCAAGAGTAAAGGGAGAAAAGACAGATCTGAAAGGCTCAAGAGGAGGACAGCAAAGGTGGAGGATAAGCCATGGGCTCTTGTCACACCAGATGAGACTTCTGCTCTAGAAATACTGATCCTTGGTTACCCTAGAGAGCTATGGCAGCCGGGCTTTGTTCTATTGAAATATTAGAAATATATGGTTATTAGGGTCATGGCTTTTTTTTTTCCCCTTGGTGTCCAGAATTGAACCCAGGGGCACTTAACCACTGAGCCACATCCTAGCCTTTTTTTTTTTTTTAAAAAAAAAGTTCTTTAGAGACAAGGTCTCACTGAGTTGCGAAGGGCCTTGTTAAGTTGCTGAGGCTGGCTTTGAACTTGTGATCCTCCTGCCTCAGGCTCTCGAGCTGCTGGAATTACAGGTGTGCGCCATCCTGCCCAGAACATGACTTTTTGAACAAAGCATGAAGTTTGAGAAACTAGAAAAAAATAAAAGATTCTTTTGTCACCTGACATGGGTAATCTTTTTCTTGTGTCTCTGTCCATAAAATTGAACATGAGTGTGAAAATATGTCTTTAATGCTTAAAAGACATAGAAGTATCATTTGTCAATGGAAAAAAATATGCCCCAATAAGTTGTGGCTGTACCTTCTGGTCTTTGGGCAAGAGTTTGAAGAATTAAAATGACCCTTATCCCATCCATGAGAGTGAAACTAATCCTATTTTTGAAAAAAAATATAGGTTTAGCTGGGAATTTAGAGTCCTCTTGAGGAGATAGGTGTGCTCTTGGTTTCCAGCGATATGTCGGTGAACTTGAGGCATACCTAGGTGGGTCTGAGACCCTGTTCTTCCAGCTAGGGCTTGGGGTGCCTCTCTTCCTCTTAAAACAAATTTCTTTGAACATGTCAGCATGAATATTTATTTTCTCCAAATCATTTCTTAATGAACAGTAAAAGCCTTTGTGTTTCTAGACAGCATTGGTTCAATCAGTGGTATATTTATTAGTAGAGCCAATGATTAGAAAAGACTGGTTAAAAAAAAAAAGTGGAGGGTAAGCTTAAGGAAGACATTTTTAACAATTGGATGTTTTATTTTCAGATGATTGTAAATTCACATGCTGTTAGAGGGAATAATACAGACAGTTCTCATATACTTTACCTTGTTTCCCCCAAATGTAATATATTACAAGCCACAGTACAGTAGCACAACCAGGTCACTGACATCAATAGTCAAGGTATAGAACATCTACGTCACTTGCAAGAATCCCTGATGTTATCCTGTTATAGCCTTGCTGCCTTCCTGCCCCTAGCTTCTGCCTTTACACAGCTACGAATATGTTCTCCAGCTTTTCAGTTTTATCCTTTTGAGATTGATATACAGATGGCATCATCCAGGTTTAAACCTTTTGGGATTGCCTTTCCCCCCCTCATAATAGTTCTTTGGTGTCATCATACCTGGCTCGGGTCAGAGTTCCTTTCATCGTTGAGTAGTGTTCCATGGTGTGGATGTGCTAGTTTATTCAACCACTTGCCTGTGAAGGAATCTGGGATGGTTCTTATTTTCTGCTATATGAACAAAGCTGCTGGTGTATAGGTTTTTGTGTAAATGCTTTAATTTTTCTGGAATAAATGTCTAAGAGTGAAATTGCTGGGTTGAAGGGTATTTAGATTTTTTGAGGGGTGCTGGGTATTGAACCTAGGGCCTTCTGAATGCTCAGTGTGCTTTATCGGTAAGCTATATTTTCAGCCCTTAGTTATGTATTTAGCTTCTAAAGAAACTACTAACCTGTTTTCCAGAGTGACTGTACCATTTTATATTCCCACAAGCAGTTGATGGTGGGAATCCTTTGCACGTGATTCATTTGTTTCAAATGCTTGTGAGCATTTGGAATTGTCAGTATTTTTATTTTAGTCTTTCTGGTAGGTGTGTAGTAATAGAACCACTACACATGGTTTACCAGTTTCCTAATGGCTAATAATGTTGAATATCTTCTTCAGTGAAATGGCTATTTATATTTTTTGTTCATTTTTTGTTTTTGTTTTTGGTTGTTTTGCTGTTCAATTTTGAAAATTATTTACATATTCTAGATACAAGTGCTTTGTCAGATATATGGTTTGCAACTATATTCTCTTGATCTGTGGTTATCTTTTATCTTTTAAATTGTCTTTTGAAGAGCAAAATTCCTTATTTTGATGAAGTCCGACCTATTAATTTTTCCTTCTAGATTATGATTTTGGAGTAACGTCTGAGAACTCTTCACCTACTTTACATTTCAAAGATTTTCTTTTATGTTTTATTCTAAAGGTTTTGTAGCTTTACATTTTACATTTAAGTCGAGGATTCCTTTTTAGTTAAATTTAGTGTTACGGTAGAAGTTTAGATCAAGGTTTGTTTATTTTGCATATGGGCTTTTAATCGCTCCAGCATCATTTGTTGAAAACACTGTTCTCACATTCAATGGCTTTTGAATCTTTGTCCAAAATAAGTTGGATATATTTGTGTTGGTCTATTTCTGGGTTCTCCATTCTGTTTCATTGTCTGTTGCTCTGTCAATACCACAGGTCTTGATTGCTGTGACTATATGATTTCTTGAAATCTGATAGATGGATTCCTCCCATTTTCTTCTTTTTCAAAATTATTTTGGCTATTCTAGTTACTTTACATTTTCATATAAATGTTAGAATAATATTTTTTATATCTATTGATATTTTAATATCTTGCTGAGATTTTGTTAGAAACTATACCAACATGCCAATTTTGGGAAAATTGATCTCTTTATATAGATTTTTAAAAACCCATGAACATGGTATATTTCTCCATTTATTTAGATCTGTTTTGATTCTTCTTGTATTATTTGAATTGGTATTTTTAAGTATACAAATCCTTATGTTGTGTTTTTTTAAAGCAATTTTTAAATTTGGGTATTCATGGGCTCATTGCTAGTATACAGGAATACAATTTTATGTTTTTATCTGTTTATTTTGTATCAGTATCTGTTAATTTAGTGACCTTGCTAAACTTGCTTGTTAGTTTCAAAGTTTTTGTTTTGTTTGGGGTAGATTTCCTAGAATTTTCCATAGGGATAGTCATTGAATCTGCAAAAAACACAGTTTTATTTCTTCCTTTCTGCTTTGTATGTCTGTTCCATCTTTTTACTGCTTTGTTACATAGGTAGAGCTTCTAGTACTATGTTGAATGAGAGTTGTGAAAGCAGATATCCTGGCCTTAGTCTTAGGAGATGAAGGCTTTTAATCTCTTCCTACCGTGTATAATGTTTCTTGTATCTTGGAGCTACTCTTTTTTAAATTGAGGATGTTTCCCTCTTTTTTCTTAAAAAAAAATTTTTTTAAAGTTAAGAGTGGATGTTGAATTTTGTCACAAGTTTTATCTGCTTCTGTTGATATGATCATATGATTTTTCTTCTGATTTTAAGATGTCAATCTAGTCTAGCATTCCTGGGACCAACTTCATTTGGTCTTGTTGTATAGTTCTTTTATATATTACTGAATTCTATTTGCATGTATCTTGTTAAGGATTTTTATTTCTGTGTTATTGATCTGAGTTCTTTTTTCACTTCTTTATTTTTTGGTGGTACTATATCATTTGATTTTGGGTAATAATGGTATCATTAAGTGAAATACTTTTCTGGAAGGGATTATGTACAATTGATTCTTGTTTATTCTTTTGTAAATGCTTAATAGAATTCTCCAGCAAAACCATTAGATCTGGGAATTTCTTTTTGGGGAGCTTTACAATTAAATTGTGAATTTAATTTCCATAATAGTTATGAGATTATCTAAATTTTTACTTCATGTTACACAAATTGTGGTAATTTTTCTTGTCAAGGAATTTGCTCATTTTATCTGAATCATCAAGTTCGTTTGTACAGCATTATTTACAGTATTCCTTTATGTGTTTGATGCCTGCAGGGTCTGTAGTGGCATACTCTGTGTTTCATTTCCTTTATCAGTCTTCTCCAAGGTTTGTCAATCTTATTGATATTTTAAAAATAACCAGCTTTGTTTCATTGATTTCCCTCTCCCCACTAACCAATTGTTTCTGTGCTTTCAATTTCACTGGTTTTTGCCCTTTTAAAAATCATTTCCTTCCTTCTGCTTGTTTTGGATTTATATTTCTCTTCCCTTTCCGGATTCTTTAGGTTAGAACTTAGATTATTGAGTTTAGACATTTCCTCTTTCTAATAAAAATACTTATTGCTATGTATATTTTAATTTTTATTCAATATATTTAAAAAAATCCCTTAAGGTTTTTCTTTGATTCAAGGATAAAGTATGTTATTTAATTTCCAAGGGCCTGGGTATTTTTCTGTTGTCTTTAGTTGATTTCCAGTTTTATTTTATTTTTTAAAGCTTTTTAAAATTGTAGTTGGTACAATATCTTTATTTATTTATTTTTATGTGGTGTTGAGGATTAAACCCGGTACATCACACGTGCAAGGCTCTAATACTAAGCTACAGCCCCAGCCCCTGATTTTATTTTAACAGAGAACACAGTCATGATTTTAATTCCTTTTGTATTTGCTGAGATTTGTTTTAAGACTGAGGATTTAATTTATCTTGGTATATATTTCCAGGGTACTTTAAAAATGTATGTTTTGTTTGAAAGTCTAAAAAGAGTAAATACCAATCAAGCTGGGGGATAAAAATGTTTTTTCCTTTGGTATTATAAATATTGTTACTAGTTGGACAAGTCATCTTGAACCACTCTTGGACTTAGCTATATCATATTAAAAAGTGAGACTGCATCCTTTTTGGTGGTTGACAGATCCCACTATATTTGCATGTTAAAAGTGATTGAGTGGTTCTGGAGGCTGAGGCAGGAGGATCGATCGAGAATTCAAACTCAGCCTCAGCAACAACAAGGTGTAAACAACTCAGTGAGACCCTGTCTCTAAATAAAATACAAAATAGGACTGGGGATGTGGCTCAGTGGTTGAGTGTCCCTGAGTTCAATCTCAAAAAAAAAAAAAAAAAAGTGATTGAGGACATGCGGAATATCACATTTTACAATGAGATTTTTTCATATTTAAATTATAATTTGGTGGATTTTTTCTTATAATTGCTTCTTAGTAAAAAGAAATAATAGGAAAAGCTTGTTTTAAAATAAATTGGGCAATGCATAGTGTATAAGATAGAAAAAAATATTTTTAAAATTTTTTTTTTGTTTTTTATTTTCAGTTGTAGATGGACACATACCTTAATTTAATTTATTTATTTTTATGTGGTGCTGAGGATCAAACCCAGTGCCTCATAGATGCTAGGCAAGCGCTCTACCAATGAACCACAACCCCAGCCCTGGATCTTATTTTTGACAACATAGTTTTCTTCTCTCCATATGTTCAGAGGATCATTTTAGGTAAACATGTATAGCATGTTCGTTCACAAACCATTTAATGGCAGCAGTGTAAGAGGAGGTCAGCCACCCGCCATCTCTTCTGGTGTCCCAATTTTAGTAACCTCTCCTAATAGTCTATCATTTGCCTTCTAGAGAAGTCAGAGGGTTTGCCAAGGTAAGTCAGCAAACCAGGCCAGAGCCAGAAGGTCCAGGAATTCAGGAATTTGTGAGCAGCTGAGTCAGGGGTTTGGAATCAGAAGTAAGGGTGAGTCAGAGCCCGGCTCTGGCTGACTCAGACAAACTGAGGTGGTGACCTTGTTGAATCAGCTGCTTTCCTGACATTCCAAGGCGTGGTTAGACTCAATGGTGCTAAAACCGGAAACTTCATCTCTCCCAGGGTTTAGCTAATAATTCAGTCAAGCTTCTCCACCTCCTCTTCGTTAGGTTACCTGTCAGAAACATGTAGACCTAAGTTCAGTTTCCTATGATTTTCTATGAAAGTAGAAATGCTAGCACTGTAAAGGGTCATGGGGAATGTAGTGGAGGGAAAGGAAGAGAGAGGCAAATAAGTAAGTATGGATGGGGAAGAAAGGAAAATGGAAAGCAAGACAGAACTTGGGCTTTTCTACAAGATATAAACTGTTCGTATCAGCAAGTCTGGTCAATTCTCTCAAGTATGTCTGTCCACTCTTCCTCTGCCTCCCTCCCATCATCTTAGCCTTTTAACTGTAGTCTCTGCTTATTGCCATGGTTTGGTGGGAATCAGTGAGAATGATTTGACAAGGATGACTTTCAGCTTTTACACTAAGTGACTGGGTGAATTATTGGAAGCATTGAGAAATCCAGAGGAAGTCCATGTCTTGGAGTGGTGAGTGGGATGAGGACTTCTATTTTGTCCATATTGGGTCTTCTGTGTTGAGTTGAGAGGCCATTCACGGACAGGTATCTGCACAAGAGAGAGAGGCTGGACTGGAGCTTCTGAATTTGGTTGGCTCCATTGGGCACTTGTAATAGTTGAGTGATCTTAGCGGAGAGGCTGTTTCAATTCTGTCCTAATTTTACACTCCCAGAACTTCTTACAGATGTCATCTAATTTTAGACCTGACCCTACCAGCTGTGCTTGAGGTATGTAGAGATTATCCACTTGTTTGATGCTAGCTGACTTTTAGTAGAGAAAAGCTTTTTCAGTAGACAGATTTCCCCCCGAGGGGTACCAGGGATCAAACCCAGGACCTTGCCCATGCTAGGCATGCCCTCTACCTCTGAGCTACATCCCCAGTCTGAAAATGTCTTTCTTCCAGCGTCATTACACTAAACTCTAATTTTACAGCAGGTGAGCAGACTAAGATTGGACATTCTATTGTGTGTGTGTCTTTGGTGGATGGATGGGAGGAACGTGAGTAGATGTGAATTCACACTTATTAATCACAGTAGGGGTGCTTCTCCTTGGGAGATAAGTTTTTCCAAGATGGCAGGTATATTGCAAAGAACAATTTTTCTTTTGTTGAGATTATTTAACCTTTTTAGCTTCATTTACCTTGAGCTACTATTACATATTTTCAGGTATGCAGAGCCAAAAACAACCAAACAAACAAAACAAGTAGAGTAGGTTTATTTTGGTTTTCCGTGCAAAAATGATACTGAGTATGAACATTTGGCCAGGGTGGGCAGGTTGGGTTGGATTATAAATTTTCTTACAAGTGCTTTTAGAAATTGTTTGGGGCTAGTGTTCTCTAATACTGGTAATAATATGTCTGGTTGTTATTAAAATCAGTATCTTTCAGATTTTATTTTTGTTGTGGTTATTTTATATTTCAAAAAGACCTATGATAAGCAGATATTTGTATGATACTTGGTATTAGTTGGTTAGATTTGTAGATAGGGCTGTTATTGAGAATCTTGCCTTTACTGGTTTGTTTACTTCTTAGGTGCAGGTCTGTCAAAGCGTTGCTATTCAAGTTCAAATGCTGCCAGGCCTGCTAAGTGGGGGCGGGAAAAGCTTTGGATAACCTTTCTCAAAAAGAGTCTCCGGTATTCTTCAGTCTCTGGATATAGTTTCAGAGTGTACAAGATTTTTTTTTTTTTAAACAAATGTTTTAATTTCTTTGGGGTATATTCATTCTTAGGAGTAGAATTGCTGGGTCATATTGTTTATCCAAGGAACAACCAAATTCTTTTTCAAAGTGACAGTACCATTTTACATCCCTAACAGTAATGTATCAAGGTTCCAGGTTCTCTCCAATACTTGTACCTCCCCAATATGTGTTACTATCTGGGCTTTTACTTTTTTATGATAACCAATCTAGTGGGTATGAATTGGTATTTCATTTGGTTTTAATTTGCATTTCTCTGATGACTGATGTCAAGTATCTATGTATTAGCCATTTGTATATATTCTTTAGAGAACTGCTTATTCAGATCCTTTGCTCATTTTAGAATTGGATTGTCTTTTTTGTGGAGTTGTGATTGTTCCTAGTATATTCTAGATGCCAGTATCTTAATATGTTATTTAATTTGCAAGATTTTCTCCCATTGCTTGGGTTTTCTTCACTTTCTTGAAGTCCTTTGAAGCACAAAGATTTTTAATTTTAATGAAGCCCAGTTTACCTATTTTTTCCTTCCACTTTGGTCATATCTAAGAAACTATCCAAGGTCATGAAGATTTACTCTTCTAAGGGTAACAGTTTTAGATTATAGAAGAGTTTAATAGTTTTGGTCTTCTAAGAGTTTAATAGTTTTAGCTCTTACATTTAAGTCTACATTCCATTTAATTTTTGAATATGATGTGAGGTAGGGATCTATTTTATTGCTGTGCATGTAGGTACCAGTTGTCCTATCACTGTTTGTTGAAGATACTGTTCTTGGCTCCTTAATGGCCTTAGTACTGTTCTGTTCCTGTTCAGGTGTGTTTGCCAGGCCCCTCCTTTCCAAGTTGTTTCTCAGGCTTTAGGTTTGGCACTGAGTCCTGGGCATTAGGGAATTGGAACATTTATCCAAAAGTGACTGCTTAAGCTGGAAGTGACTGATAAACTCTTAAGTGCTAAATTAAAGTTCAGGGTATTGTCATTCTGGATAGACAGGAGATTGTGAAGAAAACAGATTATGAGGCAAATTAGACTATTACTGGAAAATAGTGTCCCTTTTCCCCTGAATATCTGAGGGCAAAGTAAGAATATTTTCAGTGTTGCTTTACATGTAGCCTTACTGATGATAACTTGGTCATCCAGAGAGATTTAGTGCTGGATACATTTCCTCTACTGTATACTGTACTTTCATACGTGGGCAACAATTGGAAAATTTAATAAAGTACAATATAGATGTTAGCCATATAGTTCATAATTATATTTTAGTATCATTTTATTATATAACAGATGTATCTTTATTTCATGTAAACTGTAGTAATAAGGGAAACTATATGGGAACTTTGTGATATCTTAGCAGTTTTTCTATAATCTAAAACTGTTAGACAATAAGCCTATCTAGGGAAATATTCTAATATCCAACTCGGTAGCTCTTTTGTGAGGTCATCCCTTCATTCTTCAGTGGCACTAGTTACAGCTCTGTTATATCATTTGCACTGCCATTAACTTGCTCTCCTATCGTCCCTACATGACTGTGATCTCCTCATTCACTTTTATGCACAGCCTCTGGCACATGAGAGGCACCCGTGTTTTTATGGATTGGGATGATGAAGGAATGAGCACAAAGAATGTCTATTTTATGAATCTACCACACACACACACACACACACACACACACACACACACACCAACTTTTGCTATTATGGTTCCTGTATTCAGAGATGCTCAGAACATAGCGACGAGGCAGAACAGCAATGGGATAATGCTTCTGCTGGGGTTTAGATTTGATTTGTCCCATGCAGATTAATGTTAGACACTTTATCCCCAATCTAACAGTATTGAAGATGATGTGATGGTAGAGACTTTCAGAGGTGAAACCTGGTGGGAGGTGATTAGGTCAAGACCTTCCTTGTGAAGGTGCTAGTGCTGGTCTTGTGGATGAGTGATTTTGCATAGGATGGTTCAGTTCTTGTGGTAGTGCGCTGCTACAAAAGAGTAAGCCTGGCCCCTCCCCAGCCTCTGGCCTTTTCTCTGGCTATGTGACCTCTTTTTCTTGCATACACTCCTGTCATGTGTCACTCTGCACTATGAAGCCCTCACCAGAAGTTATTTTGACACATGCTCTTAGACCTCCAGAATTGTAAACTAAATGACCTTTTTTTTTTTCATGTAGTAGCTAGCCTCAGGTATTTTGTTATAGCAACACAAAATGGACTAAGAGATGCCATAATGCAGTAAGGAAATTGTCTACTCTGTCTATTTTAGAGAATAGCTTGAAATTCACAACAAGATGATGTCAATAAAAGTTCTCTAAAAATGTGTTCATCCCAGGTGGGATTCAGATTGATACTTGTGGGACCCACTCCACTCTTCTCTTCTTCCCACCAACTTACAGAGACTTTGTTTCTTCATGTGAAACTTTCACTCTGAAATTCTCAGTGACAATAACTTTTGTAGAGGAGAACAATTGGTTCATACTAAAGTTGTAGATTTCTCAGCACAGCAAAGGTGGAATCTGGAGACTTAGCTATAAACAGGCATCTCTTCACAGAAGTTAGAGTTCTGATCTACACATTGGCCCAGTAATTGAAATTCCAAAGAGGAGGCAGGCCTAACTGTAATGCCTCCGAAACATCACAAATACTTTAGAATGACACTCCAATCCTAGGAGCCCAGTGATGAGATCAAGGACTGCCTGGTTCTCATTTAAAGGGGAATATTCTATGAGCAACAGTACAAAGATCTAGAAGGTAAATTAGAAATGTGACTCTGAGTCTCTTGGTGGACCAAGTGAAAAAGGATACACAATCATGGTTTCTGTTGTTCGAGAAAAAACAAACATTTCCTAAATGGAAGTAAACCTTCACCTTTAATTTTGAAAATTATGCCAAAGTTTTTTTCTTAGCTTGAGTGTATGGGTCCCCATGAACAAAGGGGAGGTAGATGCTAAGATTCACATGTGCCCGCTGTGATCTGTATATGCCTCAGACTCACACATCACTGAGGGGAAACAAATCATTGTCCCAGAGACTTGAACAACTGCTTGTGTAGGGGCACTTAACTTCCAAATTTGACTTCTTCATTGAGAAACATAAGATCACATCTGTCCATCTACACATGGGGTAAGGGGACTAGTCTAGCAGGCATATGTGAATTTGTGAGTATTTATGTCTCTGAAGTTTGATTTGATATCGGGAATTAACAAGGCAAGGAAAGTAAATATATTAAACCAAAATGAATGCTTTTAGTATGAGTTCATGATTTTGAATTTTCAATGGAGTTAATGGTGATAAAGTCCAGTAATATCCTTTTGAAATGCTCTTATCCTTTTGAAAATATTAAAAATTGAAGTAAAACCTAAAGAAAGAGATGATCTCTTGAAGTTAGCAAAAACTCATTCAGAATTACTCCAATATGTTTCTCTTTCCTTTTGACAGAGTTATTAGTCAAGGAGATTGGGGTCATAGACAGATGTGGAAGGAGTTTCCTAGTGATGGATGATGGAACTCTTGATCCTGTCCTTTTATTTATTTATTTATTTTATGGCAGAAAGACATAGAAAACAAACATATCACTTCTGTCAGTGCCTCCAAGCAGGCAGAGACAGCCCAAGTACAAGATGACGCACCTAAGATTGAAAATGATCTCAATGAGCGGAAAAAATGGATTAAAAGTCTACCTGATTAAACGGAAAGAGATAAATGACATTTTCTGTTTCCTTTTCTTTCCTTTTTGGAGAATAAGTACAGAATAGAGGATCACTTGCTTAGTAGGACTTTTGGATAAACCTTAAACTCGATTCCCTGACAGGAGCACATACACACTCATGTACATAAGCAGATATGTCATTAGATTTTAGAAACTTCTGGAGTACCACCTTGCAACTCCAGTGATATCACATGTATTTATTGAGCTCCAATTGCATATATGAGATTGGTTCAGGCACTAGAACTAAAAGGATAAAGGAGACAAGATTTAGATCCACAAGAGACCCAGGTTCCTCTCCTACATATGTGTGGGTGGGGGATAAAGTCACATACCACTGTTGTAGCCCACAGGACTTAGAAGAATGAGATCAATAATCAGAGATATGTGAAAGCATTGATTGAGGTTATAAACCTGAAAGCCATTTAAAAAATAAATCTCCAAGGCAAGGAATGGAGGCTCCAAATGCCATCAATTTTATGTGCCTGTGCTCTTACCATTTAAAAATGTTACATTTATCGACTAGTCTGGAGGCATTTTGTTTTCAAGGCGTAGCCACTGAATGAGCATTTGTAACTGGATAGTGTGTGAGTGAGAATGGGGAGTTGAGGAGGATCTTTATTCCTAACTGGAGGCCAAGAAGTTTTATTTATGATGAAAGTACAAAGGTGTGGAATTCTCTTCCTTCTCTACTTGTCTTCAGGTCTCTGCTATGGTTCTGTTGAATTTCTGGGTGTGAAAGAGTCCATCTTTGCCATCACCTCTGTTCTTTGTCCTTTGTTTCTCTCTCTGCACCTGGATTCAGCATTTAACGCCCTTGTGAGTGGCTTATAATAAGCTCCTATATCATTGGGCCATTAAAAACAGAAAATGTGAAAGCCTGAGGAGGAATGGATTTTATTTTGGGAAAGGACCTAATCCTATGAACTTTCTGTTCTTCCTCTGTTGAGCTAAATGGTCCCTATTCTTCATTTTAAACTAATTGCAGACTGGTGTATTCGATTTTCCATTCCAGAATAGCTGCATGCTGTGTTTCTGTTCGTTCCTGAACCCCAGCCACTTGTGATGGTGCACAGTATTCAGCTGGCATCCTGTCCAGCAGATTTGGGCCAAGGGTGTTCCCTGGAAATTTGAGTTGTCTAGGCATGAGCTCAGACACTGGTGTCTGCCATCCCTCTAAATATCTCCATGTGCTTCGTGTATGATGTGAGATGTAAAGCCAAAAGGTATCTCCTCTTCTCCTCTGCATGCAATAGCTTTTTTCTTTGCCCCTTTTTAAGGACTTACCACCTGTTGCTTGTATGACAGGCGCGGTGGAGGTAGTTGTCATCACCTCTACTAGCAACTGCTTGAAAGAAGGCCTTTATTTATTTATTTATTTATTAAACCATCTTTCTGAGGGCTTTGTAGGATAGACAGTTGGTTCTCGTAATTTGGCCATGGGTCCTTAAACTATGGATGTCTTCAGTAGTTCCTGTAGGAAGCTTTTCCTTTGCATTCACTGAAATACTTTGCATGTGTAACCCAGAAACCAACTGTTAGCACCTTGCTTGCATTTTGTGGTTAGGTACCCTTCTTGCTTTCTCAGTCAGCTCGTTACCACCAAGGGCTTCCAGTTGGTGCTGGTCTTATCACCAGTTTCCTTATGGATTGTAAAATGCAGGGACTGAAGCCTTTGACACTCCCTGGTCTCAAGTGTGCTTGGTCCTTTTGGATGGGAAGGCCTCCCTTCTCTGTCAAGAATTCCTCATGCCTATTACCTCCGCCTTGTTCCTTTAAAATCAAATTTCTTGTGAAACCTGAACTTCTGGTTTTATACCTGCAATGACTCTCAAAAGCAACCTTTGCCCTTTTGACCTAGGAGTACCCCCAAGGGGAGAGAGAAAGAATGATGATAAACATGAGCCCCAGGGACTCTCAGTCTAGCTGGGAAAATGCAAAAGCATTGCCCCCTACTCTCTTTAGGTTCTGCATATTAAAAATTGGATGGATAACTTTGGGAGGGAGGTGCTTCTAAACACCAAGGAAGAACACTGGACAAATCTGTGCTGTCTTGGGAGGTGTTTCCCTTGACTTGGATTGTGACCAGCAGAACTTTCTCTGATATAGATCCACTGTAATAAAGTATTAGTGTCCCAGATCCATTGCAAGTTCATTTAATGCCATGTGAAGGATGAGGGAATTGGGAAGGCATCTATTTTCATATAAAAGCATAACTTTGGAAGCGCATAAAGCAACTAATTGACAAGAAAAATGAAAGCATATTTCCAGAAGGCCAAGAATGTCTTAGCAATGCAGATAAATGTTGCTTGTGAAAGCAAAACTGATAACCAGGGGTGACTCTGAAATGGAGCCTCCTGAACTCTGGGGAAAAGCGATAAGATAAAGGAGTGACAGACGAAGGAGGGAAGTATGTCTTTTCAGGGAAAATGTTCACAGGGTTATTCTAGAGTGTAATTGATGGGTTCACATTTACTTGTTGAATTAAAACAAAACCCAAATTGCCTTTTCTTCTTTGTGGGATCTATTTAAAAAAAAAATTCTTTTCAGTTGTAGATGGACCCAATACTTTTATTTTATGTATTTATTTTTGTGTGGGGCTAAGGATCTAACCCAGTGCCTCACGTGTGCTAGGCAAGCGCTCTACTGCTGAGCCACAACTCCAGCCCCCCTTTTTTTGTGGGATTTTGAACTCAAAATGTGACATTTTCCAAGAAAATCATAGGTGCCGACAGAATTATTGGCAGAACAGATTGAGAGTTGTGCTGAGCCCAGTATTTGGTTCTAGCATAGGCTTCTGCCTTTTACCATGTCTGTTTTAGAAAGGAGTTATCAAGGCCTTTAAGAGAAAAGGTCAGTGGCCAAATAGCTAATTATCAGCATGTTATTGAACATCATAGTATCTCGTATCACAGTATGAAAACGTGTTCTGGGGTGAGACTCAGCATCCTGCCTAATGATTCGGAGCATGTTGCTTATCTGTTCTGAGTCCTCACTTATCAGTAAAATGGAGATCATAACAGAGCCTTCCCCACTGAACTTTTGATGAGGGTTAAACAAGATGATACGTTCAAGATTGTTGGTAGCACAGTATCTGGTACATTATGGGTCCCAGCAGATGGATGCTCTTGGTCAGAGGAGAGAAGGGTGAGGGGTCCAGCATAGTGACTGTTCTGTGGCCTCAGTGTTTGGATGTACTTTCCGTAGAGTCAGAACTGAGCAGCAGACTCCAGAATAGGAGGCCCATGCTCTCTGGCAGCCCTTGAGCCTGTATCCTACTGTGTTTGATGGTGTGAGGATGGCTGTGGAAATAGAAGGTTGGGGAGTGATATTATCAGCCAATGCAGGCCCCAGGGAGCTTCTGGCAGTCCCTGTGGGTGCCTGGTGCATTTGGTGGCTTCAAACAAAGGGCACCAGTGACAGCATCAGTCCAACAGGAAAGAACACCTTGGGCAAGAGGACCTCTTTGTTTGCTCCTGAGTGCACCTTGTCTGCCCTGGCAGGCGGAACTGGCTGTTTGTTTTGTGAAACAAAGAACAGGCCTGGTTAGGTTGGAGGGGGGGTCTCTGGCAAGGGGGAAGGGTGGGACAGTCCTGAAAGGGCTCCTCTAGGTTAAAACACATTCTAGGAAAAGTGCCTAACTTGTATCTCCCTGTTTCAGATGGGAAAGAAGAATGAAGGCACACTCACAAGCTTAAACGTTTACCCAGTAATGGGAAAGCCCCCAGAATAGGTCATGAGTAACCCAACCCTCTTTAACTCTAGGCTTAGTATGTGTCATTAATAGGAAAATCATCGGGGACAGCTGACCACAGAGTGGGGTTAAAGAGAGGTCTACTGTTTCCAGAAATGGGGTGGTCCCCCAGGCATGGAGCTTGTGGGTGGCAGAGAGGCCAGCCCTACAGAATCTGCCAATGGCGACTTGATTCTCAAAGCTTCAGAGGAGCCCGTGTGCTGTACAGCAAAGGTACAGGTTAGCACCACATGGAGGTGTGACCTCACGGGCCCTATGGGGAAGAAGCTCAGCAGTAGAGAGGGTCTTCACATTAGGGACATTTCATGCTCCCAGTGCCTTCAGCTCCATTTAGAAAGAGGGGCAACCTTCTCTCTGCCCTTGAGGATTGGAGATGGGGATGGTCTAGAGGTAAAATGGAATGAGCTAGAAAGCGGGCATCTGCACACGCTTCTGCATCTTGCTGTGCTTTTTTCTTGCCTGCAGCTCCCTTCCCTTCCCAGTGTAGCTCTTCTGCCCAGGTAGAGGAAAGGCTCCCTCACCTCCTCTCACGTGCACCAGGATCATCTCTGGGTCATGGAACACAGTGCAGTGTGTTACACTTTTTCACCACAGTTGCTCACACTTCAGACCAATTGGTGCAACAGTTCTTTTCAAAAGTATTTACTTGGGTCCAGATTCTGTATTCAGACTAGTGAGCAAAAATTGACCTGTGCTCTCTGTCTTCAAAAGGGTTAGAGTGGAAGAGAATATAAGTGTTAAAAAAAACTCTACAAGTAAATAAAAATTTGCAACTGTGACAAGGCTTAGGGAAAAGAAAGGCTAGTCTGGTGGTCATGAATGGTCCCCTTTAGGAAGTGACTCCAAAGCTGAATAGGAGCTAATGCTGTAGAGAGGTAGAAGCAGAGTCTTGCGGGCATATGTACAAAGGTCTTGTGGCGGGAGGGAGAATAATGTAGTAGGGAAATCAGAAACCTCACAGCCAATGGAAGGACAGGATGGGTGAGGAGGAGGAATATAGTATGAAATGGGGCTGGAAAGGTTGGTGGACTCTGTTGGCCCTGTGGACAGAGTTAGGGAGGTTTGTTTGGTTTATTTTTGCCTTGATCCTTAAGAGTACAAAAAAAAGCTGTTGAAACATTTAAGCAGTGGATGACATGATCTGGTTTGGAATTCAAAATAATGTTCTGCCCTTGTGTGTAGGGAATGGGTTAGAGAGGGCAGAAGAGGGGATGAGACCGGTGAAAGCTGACACTATCATCCAGGAGAAAGATGCCCGTGACCTGGACTGGTGTGGAGGTGCTGGAGGTGGAGGAAGGAGGGTAGATCTGAGATAAATTTTGAATCCTGGGATAAAGTTAAGTGGCTGTTTATATTATACAACTTCCCAAAGCCTTTACATAGGCAAAGTGTAGATTGTGATTCTCTAAGAAAGGACTCCACTTTAAGAATTTTTCAGAATTATATGGCCAGGTCACAACCTACCTTTCAAAGACTCTGCCACAGTACTTTTTATTCTTGCAATACTCTTGGGAAGAATTCTAGATTATATGGTTCTTGTTCTGGGAACTGTATAGTTGAGACTGAGCCTGACACACTGTACAGAGAGGAATTATCTGAATCAGGTCTTGAAGGGAAGACTGAGGCAAGATCAGTCAAAGAGGTAGATTGAAGTTGATCCAGGAAGGTTTTAGAGGTCAGGTTGGCAGGCACTGAGATTCAATTTATTATATGCTAGGAGTCATCCTGGGCTCTGAGCTGTCATGGTAGAAGTGCTGCCCTGGCAAGATCATTCTGGAAGACGCCCTGTGAATGGGCTGGGAGGTGAGGTGTGTGTTGGACACTCTCTATGTCAGATCCTGGTTTTCTAGAGTTGAGTAGGTGGGAACCTGGGCTGGAGGTGGGTACGGGGAATGCCTCTTTCAAGTTGAGAAGGAAATGTAAGATGTTTTTCTTCACACCCTTTCCCCTTGGCTGGCAGCCACTATCAGCAGCAGAAAGCAAAGAGAAAATCTGTTTTTCTGGAGCCTGATAAGCAGAAGGACTCCCTGGGCTCCCAGGCAGTGCGGGTGGAGGAGGCGGGAGTTCAGCTGCTGTGGTTGGGTCATCGAGCATGGGAACTGCTTTTTAGGTTAACAGATAATGCCTGGCCAGGGAGTCCAGTCTGAGGTAAGGCCATCAAGTTCCTGCAGTGGCTGGAATTTCACTGTGTGACTTTGAACAAGCCACTTAATCTCTTCAGGAAATGGAGTGGCTAGAACACTCATCTGGAAAATGCGTGGCTAGAACAAATGACAGGCTCCTTCCAAGATGAAGACTCCACCAACTCAGAGAACCGAGGACTCATTAACTGAGGCAATCACTCATCAGGTTTAGCAAGCCTTTGTGCTTCCCAGAGAACTATCCTGTTTTGTGAAAATTTGGTTTGAGAATGAAGCCTTTGTTTAAAAAAAAAAAAGAAAAAGAAAAAGGTGTGGAATGTTCAATTCACACATTTCTCTGAAATCCAGAGTGTTTTTGGAGGCCAAGAGACAACAAAGTGAGGTAGCCTTCAGTCTTTCTTTTTAGTAATGCAGAGGTAAATAACTTCCTAATGAAGGAATCTGCTAATTGAGTACTCAATTTAGGAACAGAGGGTGCTAACAATTTATTTTTATGTAGGGTGTTTGGAAGTTGACAGAATTTTCTCATAGAGACATTGTTATAAATTGGGGTTGGATTTTCAGGCCAACTAACAGAAGTAGATTTAGTCCATGACACAGCTAAAACATTTTGTCTTGCTATATTTATTTATATATATTTATATACAGATATACATACACATATGCATATATACGCACACATACATAAACACAGTATATGATAGTGTGTGTGCTTGTTCAATATTATATACCTAGTGTCTTAGTCAGCTTTTTCACTGCTGTGACCAAAAAACCTGATGGGAAAAATTTTATAGGAAATACCACTTAGTTAACTCCTACTGGGAGGATTAACATCCTGATTAGGTTAAGGTGCTCATAACCTAATCATTTCACCTCTTAACTTTTTTTTTTTTTTTTTTTTTTTTTTAAGAAAGAGTGAGAGAGGAGAGAGAGAGAGAGAGAATTTTTAATATTTATTTTTTAGTTATCGGCGGATACAACATCTTTGCTTGTATGTGGTGCTGAGGATCGAACCCGGGCCGCACGCATGCCAGGCGAGCGCGCTACCGCTTGAGCCACATCCCCAGCCCACCTCTTAACTTTCTTGCATTGTCTCACACATGAGCTCTTGGGGGACACCTCATATCTAAGCCATAACACCAGATGCTTAAAACCTATATCAAGCTAAATAATTCAATAAATTTGGACTGTGAGTGCACCATGTGTCGGGTGCTGAGCAAGGCTGGGTCCACACCAGCAGGCCCACCCAGAGGGGCTCACCATCTGGCTCTGGAGTCAGGCTACCCATGGTTACATCCTGGCTCGTTTGCTTACTGGCTTAGTAACTACTTAAGCAAGTGACATAACTTCTCAGTGCTTCCATTTCTTCACATGTAAGCAAAGAATAACAATAGTTAATAACGGTGCCTCCCTTAGTGGAGGGAACTTAAGAATTAAATGAGATGACCCAAAGACAGCGCTTGGCATGATGCCTGACATACGGTAAATGCTCAGTGGATGCTGTGCTTGCTTGGCCCAGGGCTGTGTCCTTGGTGGAGCCACCAGCAGTTCACTTGGGCTTCTTGTTCAGTTCCCCTGGCATGGGATGGGGTGGGGTGATAGCTAAAATTGGGGAGAAGCAGTGTAGGAAGGGAAGAAGGTTTAAAGGAAAATAGTATTGTCTTATTTGTCCTGGAGGCCAAGGTATTACTTAGTGGCATTGGGATTGGGACAAGAGGTGATCTCTAGAATCTAGAGAAGTGAATGCAGGCCAGAGGGGTTTGGGATCTACCTAGATGGTGAGGAAAGAAGGAAGGGACTGGTAGCCATGGAAGGGATGTGGGCAGGACCCCAGCAGTGACACGTGGTTCTTGTAGTATTAGTTTTGAAGGAGAAGTCCTGGGAAGGGTCTAATGGATGTGGGTAGGTCTGGAAACTGGATGTGGCCGAAACTTTGTTTAGTTGGTGGACTTTAGTTCTAGCCCCAGGTTTCATCTTTGGCCTTCACGCAGGCACAGTCTAATGAGGGATCTGAGGATTTTAGTTGGAGTCAGTTGGCAATCAGGATGAAGTAAGACCAGACCCTCCCAGGCAGCATCACTGTGGTTTCAAGCCCTATGCTGAGAGAATACCTGGTACTACATCCCAGGGAACGAGGACAGACCTTGGAAGGTTTACCTAAAGAAGACCAGGTAGGATGGCTTCTCCTCTGTCAGAGAGATGGTGAGAAGATGGAAGGGAGTATGGGAGATTCCAATTAGGGTTTGAATGTAAAAAAAAACAATCTGGCATTTCTGACTTTGAGTGAGTCATTTGAGTCCCCAGGTCTATGTTAGCTCACCTACAGAAATGGAAACTTTGATAGGTCAGAGAGAGGAAAGAACCTTTCTCTGACATGCAGACACCATCTTCTTAATCACACCGATGACCGTGACTTTGGAGACCACTAGATTCTATTGCCCATGAGTGTCTCTTTAGCTGGCGATTGCTTCTTTTCCACTTGTGGACATGTTTAACTGTCCTGTGGGATTTTTAAGTCTCCAAGAATGGCGCCATGCCTTATTTAACTCGTGTATTCAGTGAGCGTAGACAATCAGTGGTGGGCACTGAAGTCCTTAATTAGGTTCCCTTTTCTGACATTTTGTGGCTGTGGAAATGAGGCTCAGTGAGTTGTGATTGGCTCAAGTCAGATAGTCCCCGGGGCTGCCGTGGGTTCAGGACATGGGCTTCTATGCAGCCACTAGTATTCCTCCATTTAGGGCCACTTTCAGAGGTGTGGGAACTGTTAGGAGGTTTCAGTACAGTGACAGTACCTTGTTAAGCTCCTGCCCAAGGATGAACAGTTTGGGATGCCTTTAGTGTTTGACCAGAGATTTTGTGGCAAATGGCAGATTTTTCTAGATGTGAGGTCTGTTTCTTCTCAGAGACTCACTGTACCGTAATTGTCAAAGCTAGGCCTGGGATGGGGCCAGGCTCCCTGGATCCTCAACAGTAAGTCAATAGGAGCCCTGGCAAGGGACCTCCCCACTCCTGCAAACCTGGTCCCAGGGATGGGTTAGATCTCTGCAAATAATATCCAAAAGCATTTCCCAAACCCAGTGGGTCACCTGGGCTACTGCAGGTGGGCAGGCTACTACTGTGGGCAGGCTGGTGTGCAGGGCCCCTAAGGTCCAAGTCACTTGGTAGGTTCAGTGCTTGTGGTTCAGTAACTGGCAGCCAGTGATGTGGCTTGGGGCTGGGGAGGAGACTCCCTTCAGCTGGGCCTGGAGGGCAATCTGGAGCCCAGAGCCAAAGGCCAGTTAAGGACTGGGTTCCTCCACATGTGCAGGGTGGGTACTTCAATTTCATCAGCCCTTGGGTCATCCTTGCCTCTGCTACAATTTGTATCTAGATATTCCCTGAAGGCTCGTGTATTGAAGGTTTGGTCCTCAGCTGGTGGCACTTTTGGGAGGTGGTAGAAACATTAGGAGCCTGGGCTTACTTGAAGGATAATGGACCCAAATCTCTGAAACTGGGTCAAAATAAACCTTTCCTCCTTTGAGTTGATTTTCTCAGGTTTTTCTCACAGTAATAGAAAGCTGAGTGACACAGGCTTGCTCAGGACAGGCTGGATAAAGGGCTTAATAGGGAGAGGGTGAGGTATCCACAGTTACTGAGCAGCTGCTACCTGTGCCTAGCATTGTGCTGGGTCCCTGCACAGAGACATGAGCCCTGGTAGCACCACCTGGAATGGACATAACTTCCCCATAATACAGAGCAGAAAACAGAGGCTCTACTTCATAGCTGTTACATGATAAAAACAGGGTACTAATAATGGTGAGAGTCACCAATAATCGCTACAGTTTCGTTAGTGTGTCCTACATTCCTGTCCAAATGCTTCGTACTTTACACATGTTAAATCTCAACCTCATCATGACCTGCATGCCATTTCAAAACTGAGGAGACAATGGCTCATGAAGGGTAATTGATTGGCTTAGTGTCACGTGACTGATAGGTCAGTCAGGAACCCGAATCTGACTCTGGAAGCCCATGCTTCCTCATTACAGTTACATTGGTTTGTGGGAATGCAGCTTATGAAGTACCAGAGATTTTGTTCCCTGTAGACTTGAGGTGGGCAGGCTGAACCTGCAAGAGGTAGGTCTTTATGTGATGTGCTCAGCTAGGTTATGCTGCAATAATAAGCAGCTCTACATCTCAGTAGCTTAACATGAAGAAAAGCTTATTTCTTGTGCATGCTACATTTCCAGGGTGGGGTGAGGGTGGGTTACCTGACTCATCAGAGAGTCTCTAGAGAACCCAGGTGTTGTGATCTCTCCAGCAGTGGGAATGGACACGATGAACCACTGCTGGGCTCTTGGAGTATGAACGTGGATATGACGCATGCCACTTCTCACCAGTCATTGACCAAACTGGTCATATGGTCACACCTGACATAAAGAGGGCGGGGAATACTTGTGACTGGAGGGGAGAATGGAAATATTTGGGGAGTGCACTAATGCCCCGGGTGATTCATGGGGCATTCTGGTTGACATGCAAGGCACTCCAGATGGGAGTTGTTACAGAAACTGTAAGAGGTGGAACCTCGTTGAAGGGAATAGTTACTTGTGTCATGCCCTTGGGGACTACATCTTGTTCTTCCCCTCTGTGTTCTGGCTGCCATGAGGTGAACAGCTTTGGTCTGCCATGCACTTTTGTCATTATGTTCTGCTCACCACAGGCCCAGAAACAATGGAGTCAGATAACTATCCACTGAGATCCTGAGACCCTGAGCCAAACTAAATCTTTCCTCTTCTAAGCTGACTCTCTCAGGTATTTTGTCACAGTAACAATAGAGTAGCCCATGCTAGAATGACCCTGGTGTTTGATGGACTTGGTTGCTCCACCCCTCTGCCTTTCCCAGTTCTTCAGAAGAGAAAGGTGACATTTTATTCTTCACTCAGAAAAGGAGTGACTTTGTGAGAGTTGTGCCCATAGCATGGCTGGGAGATAATTGGTCCAAGGAGAAAAACAGATGAAAGTCGCAAAGTCTCTGCCTAGAAGGAAGTCTGATTCTACTCTGTAACTTCTGGATGGGCATCACAATTCCTTCCTGGACCCTTTTTGCTCTTTCTACCGTAAGTGGTACTTTGACACACGTCACTCTGTTCCTTCATTTTTCATGATCTGTGCAATGAATAGATTCATAAACTCTACTCCTGTTTCTAAGAAAACCAAACTGCAGTTGAGAGGAATTTTTACATGGGCAAAACTTCAGAGTGCGCAGATGAGCACACCTGGATCAGGACGTTTCTGTTTCTGGCCCTGTTTTGCCTGCCAGTCAGGTGACACTGGCTGCTGACCCCAGAGTGGCCTGCAGAGAGCCAAATGCAGGCTTTGCAGGGGTCTCCTGTGCTCCACCTGGGGGTGGTAGGAATCGTGTCCATGCTGGACAAGAGTATTAGTCTTTTGCCCCCCAAGGCCATGCCAGTCCTTCCCACCCTCCAGTCCTGGTTGGCATTGTTTTTGAGCCATGCTGGTAGAGGGACAAAGGGAAAAGGCAGTCATTTTCTACATGGTAATTTGCTCCAGTGTGAGGGTGCAAAGAGGCACTCATGAGATTGGCCATCAGATTGACATTCTTGTTCTAAGCATTTTTATTTAAGTTTTTTAAAATTGCATATTTTTTACAGTTGAGGTTTGATCCTCTCAGCATTTGTGAACACATGGTAGCAGCAAAATGGAAAAGTGGAAGGATCAGTTTTCATAAAAAACAAAATTTCTGGGAAGGGGAACAGTGCAGAACTGTGGCTTTGCTTAACACCTGTGAGCTTCCTGATCCAGCCTTGGGTTTGTCTTGGAGGGCTTTCTACACCTCCCCAGGAGGCAATGCTCGGGAAAACCCTCTTGTTTATCTTCTTTTAAAAAAATCCTGTTGGACCCGTCCAACATGTGTGTCCTGACAGCGTGAGCTGGTTTGCAACCATTTGTAAGGACATGTGGTCTTTCTGTGACCAAATTAATCTAATTGAGAGTCTAACCCCTGCTATTTTCCTGTCTCCACCCCCCCACCCCCCACCCCCGTTTTTTTTTTTTCCCAGTGACATAAAACTCTGGAGCATGGGATTGTCTGGGTGGAGTCCCTTTCTGCTCAGCAGCTCCTTGAAGGTTGACAGCACAGCCAGGGGGGTGTTGGGTACAAACATAAATTTCACATGCTGGTCACAGGGTCACATTAGACTAGCCTTCATGTGTGTGGGGGGTCTTAACAATATGACATAAGTTCTTTTATGTCCAAGAGAGTGAGAGGACCCAGGGAGACTGAGAAATGTTTTGTAAAATTTTTAAAAGGGGTGGTGTTAAAATAAAAGGCCACCGTGCAGTTAGAAGTATAGAACTCTGAGCTGTGTTTTAGAGAAGCCCCTGCATGCAGTCTAGTGAGTGTGGGCTTAGTTAGCTAAAGCTCCCAGTTGGCAGGTTTGGATTCTTCTTTTCCCTTCCATGGCTAAGTGGGGGATGGGTGTTGCCCTCCCCGCTTTGGAAGAACCTAGTAGCAACTCGCAGAGGTCCCATGTGGAGCCAGAGAGCTGGGTTCAAGTGCTGGTTGTGTGGCTTTGGCCTGCCTGACTTGAATGTATAGCCATCCTCAACAGAGCTCTTACTCTGTGCCTGAAGCAATGCTAAGTGCTTTGTATAATGTCTTGGGGTTCATTTTTTCAGACAACTGAGGCTCTGAGAAGAAGAAGCAAGGCCAATTCAGGTCTATTGATGCCCAGGCCTGAGCTTCCCCCCCCCCTTCTTTTTCTTGATAACATTCACATAACACAAAAATTCACCATTTCCATATAATTCAGTGTTTATTGATTAACATTTTGAGTAACCATTACCACTGTCTAATTCTAAGACATTTCCATCACTCTCAGATGAAGTCCTGTCATCTGAATTCCCTCTCCCCACATCCTTTGTCAACCGCCAGTCTTTTTTCTGTCTCTCTGGACTTGCCTATTCTGGACATTTCATTTGAACAGAATCAAACTGTATGTTGAGGCCTGAACTGTTACGCATGTTGCCTTTTGGGAAAATCACTATTTTCCCTAATTTAATGCAGAGCATTTTATCATAGATGTTTTTATTCCCATTTTGAGTATCTCCAATTTATTGTGTGGCTCTCATGAGAACCTATGTGAAATGCATTTTGTGAGTAAGTATGAGGATTTTATTATCACAACTTTTATTTTGGACCTGTGTCTGAGTTGCAGACCACTCTGTGAATCTTGCTGTCTTCTTGATAATTTAAAGGGAAGCCATATTAACTTATTTCACTTTGTAAAGGAGGTTAATTATATTTTAAGTGTCGTAATTATTGAGCTACTGCAGAAAAAAAACTGAGTAATCAAATATGATAAAAGGGAGTTTTAGGCAGTTCCATACACAGGAAGAATATCAGCAAAGCAACAAAAACACAGGATGTAAATAAAAATTTCGTGAAACATTGTCTGTTTAGCCTTGAGTTATGGTAAGTTAGTGACTGCAGAGAGAGAATTAGCTAGTACCACTTTGTTCTGCCTTATTGGCAGGAAGTTTCCTTCATTAGATATGGTCCTCCGCTCTAGGTGGTGGCTATTGTACTCAGGGATGCTGACACAAATGCCCTGGATAAGCTGACAGCCTTTGGAAATAACACACTAATGTGATGTTGTAGGAGTGAAACCTCTGCACTTCTTCATTTACTTAATTCCATGATTGCCTAATATGGCCCGATTTCTTCAGGTTCATTCTAGAATCCTACACTGTTAGAGCTACCAGGGACATTGAAGTTAACTAGACTGACCCTTTCATGTTAGGAGGAAACTGAGGGCAGATGGAAGTTCAATGACTCCTAAAGTAATCATGCAATAGGTTGCAGGGTGCATCTTTTAGCAAAATGAAATTGAATATTATCTATTCTTGGCTTTGGAATTGACTCTTCCTTGAAGATATTTGAGGATTTGGTAATGAGCACCCTTAACTTATTTGTCACTTCCTTTCATCACACTTACTCCCGTCTTAGAGTTGCGCTAAGAAGCATGAAGGACTTGACTATTTGGGAGCTGAGCCCACACCCCTTCCAGAGTCTGAGCAGTGTCTGAGTGGCTTAGATCTTGGGCCACGGTGGGATCTGCAGACCAGCACCATTATCATCACCTGGGAGCTGGTCAGAAATGCAGCGCTGGGCCTGCTTCAGGCTTCTTGAGCAGAAGAAGTGTGTTATTGAAATTCCCAGGTTATTCCTATGTTCATTTGAATTTGAGAAGTTCCAGATTAGAAACTGTAGGCCACTGAAATTACAGATGACTAGGGAAAGGGCTGAAGGGAGCTCCTTATGACCAAAATATATGTGTTTCTATACCTAAAGAAGTTACTGTTGCTCAGCTGGGGAGAAGCTGAAGGCACAACACAAGGAGTGTGGTTTCCTATTGTCTCCAAGTAAGGAAGGGACTTATTATTGGTGACTTAGACCCTCCTTGTGCAGTCGGGAGTGGACTTGCACAGTTGTGTTGGGGAAAAGACAGTAACCCTCTAACAAATGAGCTGACCTGGGACACTTCGGTACCTCTCAGCTGGGATCCTGCAACCTCAACACACTGGAGCGTGGGGTGGCCAGCGAGATGGAACTGACAAACCAACATTCCACTCCCTGGCCTTCCTGGTCTCCACGCCTCAGCTGTTTTCACTCATTCAGCAGAAAAAGGGAGACAGAAAAGAAACAAAAGCTGGCCATGGCAGAGGCCTTGTTAATTAGTAAAACCTGATATGTCTGTGTGTTGGGTCTGTACGAGGATGAGCCAGGCGGCCCGTCGTGGTGACTTGTTCTCCGTCAGGAGCGAGACTGTCAGATGTCAGATTTGTGCTCTACAAAGTGTTCTGACCAGGCAAAACACTCGGAAAGGGCCACTGTTGGTGATGTTTGGAGATTTTGTGTTTGTTATGAGTAGAATATCCCCTGTTACAGGGACAGTGTGAATATTTCTCAACGTGGGCATTAATCACAAGAGCTGTTAAACAGGTCATTATTTGTATCTGGTAAAGAGTGTAGTTTTGTTCTTTTTGTTTGTGTGATTCAAGTAAATATTCTTTTTTCCCCCTCCTTTTAAATTAGTAATTGGAGCACGTGATTAAAAATTAAGTATTTTAAAAGTAGTAGAAATTTAGCAATTCAACATATTAAAATATTCCTCTTTGGGAAGAATTGTTTTCTTAGTTGCTATCAATTTCCCAATTGATTGGGAAAGGGCTTAAATTTTTAATGAATTAGCCAGCCAAGGAAACTGACTTTTTCCTTGAAATAAAATGGGGGTCATCTTTGCGCAGTTGATCTGGAAAGACTCTGAGACCATCTTCATGGTCTCTTTTGAGAAGAGTAGGCTTCATTTGTAGCTGGTAAAAATATGCAGGTCATGGCCTGAAGCCAAGCATGGTGATGGACAAGCACAGTGGCTAAGCTGTGCATAGTCCCTCCCTTTTGGGAAACAGATATAGGTTTTGTTGGTCTACCAACCATAATAACACACCTGCAAGAGCAGTCGCCTCACTTAACCAGATACTGACACTAATGTGCTGGGTAGGTGCTTCATCCCCTTTTACAGATGAGGAAATGGGCTCTGTGAGGCCAGGTCCAATGGAAGACCTTAGCAAGCGGCACTTTTCTGAGTTTGAATCTGATATGGCCAACTGCAAAGCCTCTGTTCCCTCCTCTACGCTGTTAGATACTATTGGTACTAGAGGCACTAACCACTGAACAACATCCACAGCTTTTCTATTTTTTTATTTTGAGATAGGGCCTCACTAAGTTGCTGAGGCTGGCTTTGAATTTGGGAGCCACCTGCCTCAGCCTCCCGAGCTGGTGGGATTACAGGTGTGCTATGCATTTTTTTAAGTAAAGGTGAAAATTCTATTCTGGAGATGATTTATGGTTGTTGCTTAGCCTGTGATGCATGTTTGTGTGCAGAGGAGGGTGCTTGGCAAAGTCACAGGACAAAAGCTGCACCTTCCAGGAATACCAAGCTTACAGTATTTTTAATATAAAAAGAGACATGGTGTAAAATGAAAAATGTTAGTTGTCAAATGCAAGACTTACAGACATTTTTAGTGGAAAAACTGAGTATTGAAAGCAGTTTTTCACAGCCCTTGGGATTTCTCTCACCCTATGTTGGACTTCTCTACTTGAGGATTGGTTGGGTGGAAAAGCCGGAGAATCACTCATGCAATTGCAAGTCCTGGGCCATCTGGGCCTTTTCTACTCTCCCAGCTATATGTGGTGAAAAGGAATTGCTTAACTATGTAAACGAGCGTGGGAGAGTTGGCGCTCTGCTCTGTTTGTACAGCTGCTCCAGGGCTCCGCTATCTTTCGTGGCCCAGAAGTGCTTGTGAATCGGCCAGGAAGGGGTTTCAGAGGCTGGAGGAGGTGAGAACTTGGCTGAGGAGGTGAGTTGTCCTCCAAGTGCCTGTGGCCATTGATGGTCAGCGTTGAAAAAGAAAATGTACATGTTGAATTCCCATGGTTCAAAAATTCCAAGATGGTTTGCAATTGAGAACTTCTCCCTACTTTTTCCATAGTTGCAGTTTCTTCCTCACAGCCAGTCTCTAGTGGAGCCCAGTAGATATGTATCTATCCCCCCTTACCTTCATTTTGTGCACACAGAATGGCACTATGTGCTCTATTCTGTCTTATTCCTCACTTTCTCATTTTTTCCCTCCACCTCCACAGAATACCATTGAACCCATGCAACTTATTTAGTGCCTGATGAATTGGCATTTGGCTGTTGGCAGTCTTTGGCTATCATAGTGCCATATGTATGCTATTTTGCATTCATGTAGGATGAAGTGCTAGAAAGTACAAGAGACCAAAGGAAGGTACATTATAATTTCAATTATATACTACCAAACTGGAGTTCCTACCCAGTTTCTCATCCTCCCAGCAATGGATGAGGGTGCTCTCCCAGCAATGGATGAGGGTGCTCATCTCCTCATCCTACCCACGCTCAGTATGGTCAAATCTTTTGACATTGGCTGCCTGATAGGTGAAAAAAAAAAAAAAAATGATTTGAGTTCGACTTTTAGTGATGGTCCAGTCTTGAAAAACAATAGAAAATTACACATTTCCTACTTTTGCCTCTGTAAATATTACCTAATACAGTGTTTTCAACTTCCTGGGGTGGCAAAAGAATCAGAGTTGATTTTTGTTAAGCTATTTATGACGTCTGTATGAGTGAATAATGAAATGCTAAAAAGCAAATCCACAGGATCCTTTTAAAAATAAGCATCACAAGGGGCTGATGTAGCTAAGTAAATCAAAAGCATGCTCTTTGGTTTCCTTTCCGATGGCACATCCTCTCTAATCTTGTTATGACTCGTAGGACTTAAGATCAAAGCGTCACAGAAACACAGGCTCAGCACTGTGAGTGGGGTCTCAGTGTTTGTGCCCGGTGACCTCTGTCTGAGTAGCTTTTTCTTCTCACCCTATCATGCTGTGGTTCTGTGGCTTTTGGAAAAGAAGATGCCTAGATTGAAGCATTTCAGAGTGGAGAGGCCTGGGAGGTGCTCTAGACCAGTTTTTTTTTTTTTTTTTTTTTTTGCTGGCAGTTCATAGATAAGAGCCTCAGGTAGTACTTGCCTCCAACAAAGGGACAGTAGTTTTATTTGTCTTTTTTGATTCCAGGACTGCTATAGGCAAATTACATATGGTTTCAGGAAAAGAAATTTGCTCTATGAACTTTGTATAAAATAGTGAACTGGGTGTGTGGAGAAGGGGGTGGGGGAGGGCCAGGACAGGAGAGTGCTTCTAGAAAGATTTGCCTACACAGGCTTCTAAGTTCTTTGTAAACATAATGCGGTTCACCATAACGTGAAGACATAGAGAAAAGCATATTCACTTTACAAAGGATCACAAGAGGACTAAGTGTGTGGACACACACAAACGGTGTGTGATACACACAAACTCCCCGGAGTTATGCTCAGCATGTGCCTCTGTGAAAGTTGGGGTTGGGATTATCCCTGCCAGCCGGGAGCTGAGCCATGAACTTGCACACCAAATTCTGCACATCCATACACGGTCCAGTGGCCTTATCTAGCATGTCAGGGCGCTAGTCAGACCCAGAGCCAGGGTCAACCAGTCTAGTTGTTGGTATCTTCATTTTCCTGAGTCTTCTAGGTGAAAGACCCACTGCAGATGTGTTTTTTGCTTTACTGAAAGGTTCAGACAGATATCTATGGTCTGCGTTTCCTCCCACAAACACTTCAGCAAACCACTGGGACGAGCGCAGCAAACCCCACGCCATCGTTGCTGTGGTCTCCAGGTCTCCCCTTCTCTCTTTCCTTTTTTTAAGCAGCTATATTAAGATATGATTCACATGACATACAGCCTAGTGGTCCTTAGCACGTTCACAGAGTCGTGCAACCATCGCCACAGGCCATGCTGGAACATTTTCATCCCCTGACTCAAGAAATCCCATACCTCTTAGCAGTCTCTCCTGCCCACTCCCCATATTCCTCCTGGCCAACCATTTAACTCCTTTCCCATCTTTGTAGATTTGCTATTCTAGAAATTTCATGTAAATGTCATATGGGATTTTTTGGGGGACTGGCTCATTTCACTAGGCAGAATCTTCTCAAGGTTCATCTGTGTTGTAGCATGCAATCAGTATTTCTTTCTTCTTTGTGGTCAAATAATATTCTACTCTATACTATGCCAACATGCCCTATTTTTTTTCTTTTATTCATTCATTTGTTGATGGACTTTGGGGTTGTTTCACTTTTTGAATATTATGAATAATGATGCTATGAACATTCATGTACAAGTTTTTTGGGGAACATTCATTTTTATAACTGTTAGGTGTTTACCAATGAGTGAAATTATCAGGCTCTCAATAACTCTAACATTTTGAGCAGCCATCAAACTATTTTTTAACGTGTCTACACAACTTTATACCCCCCTAGCAATGTCCGAGAGTTTTCTCTACATCCTCCCCAGCACTTGCTCTTGTCTTCTTAATTATAGCTGTTCTGTGTGGGTGTAAATTGGCACTTCATTGTGGTTTTGATTTGCCCTTCTCTAATGACTAATGATGTTAGCATCTTTTCGTGTGCTTATTGGATTTTTGTAAATCTTCTCTGCAAAGATATCTAATTGGCTTTTTGGCCATTTAAAATGACTCATTTATCTTTTTTATTAATTTGAAGAATGTTTTATATATTTTTTTATGTGTGTCCTTTATTGAGCATTTGATTTGTAAATATTTTCTCTCACTGAAGGGGTTATCTTGGCAGCATCCTGATGGTACCATTTGTAGCACATAAGGTTTTGAATTTGAAGGAGCCTCGTACCTTTTTGTTTTATCAATTGTGCTTTTTGGTGTTGAAGTTTGGAAGTCTTCACCTAACTTGGGATCACAGATATTGAATCCTGTGTTTTTCTTCCATGGATTTTATAGTTTTAGCTTTTACATTTAGATCTATGATGCATTTTTTAGTTCATTTTTCTGTGTCACGTATGGAAAGAGTCTTACTCCATTCCTTTGTGTATGGCTATCCAGCAGTTGAAGGCCATGTGTTCCCCACTAAATGATTCTGACATCCTGTTGAAACTGATTGACAGTAAATGTAAGGGTGTATGTCTGGATTTCCTGTTGTATTCCTTGATCTCTATGTCCTATGTCAGTACCACCCTGTCTTGATACTTTTGGCGTTGTGTCCTCTTAAGGCAAAAGAGTTAGGACAGGAATGGGCTAGTGTGATTGGCTATTGAATTCTTTAGATCATTCCTCTGGATTTCAACAACGTTTCCTTTCTCCTGTGTTTGTCTCTGTGGTGCATTCTCTTGCTGGTTTCATTAGAAGATGGTATCCAAGTAATCCTGAGAAATTCCAGCCACCGGCACCTTAGTTTACTCCTAGCGATGTCACCTAACCTTACTGTAAACTCAGCTGCTTGGTGCTAATGGGTCTTCTCAGATGTATAGAATGAAACATTTGGGGTTGTAAAAAGACGCTCTGGTTTCTGAAACTCTCTTATTGGTTAAGATCAGGATAGTACAGCTTACACCACTGTGAATTGGGTGCAGCTTGAGCCACTTTCAGATGATAGCGCCTAGAGCATGGCTCTGAGCGTGACTATTTTGTTTTATATTGGACATTAACAAACCTGTGCACACAAGCCATCCTCCATCGTGAGCTTTTATTAAGGGCCCTGCCCATGACAAAGGGCGGGAAAGTGAACACATTGGAAGTCGAGCTGAGTCAGGTTCTGGATTCCATCTTCCCGAGTGCAGTTCTTTCTAAGTGATCTTGAGCAATTTAATCTACCCGAGCCCCAATCTCCTCGTCTTGAGGAGAGCAGCACTCACCATGAGGCTTGTTACATGGTGGCGAGCCCACGGAAAGCACATAGCACAGGCGAGAGCTGGCAAGTTTCTCTACAGAGTCAGATGGCAAATCTTTTGGGCTTTGTGACAGCCTCTTTGGGTTTCTGGCTGTCTCTGCCATGGTAGTTTTAAGGCAGCCACATTTGCGTACAAGTGGGCGTGGCTGTGTTCACAGAGAAACTTGTTGTTTGTTTACTTTTCTTTTTTTTTTTTTTGTCACTGAGAATTGGAACCCAGGGCCTTGTGCATGCACAGCACAGCACGTGCTCTCCCACCCATTGAGCTTCACCACCAGCCTGCTTCATTTATTAAAAACAGTGAGCAGGCTGGATGTGGCCTACAGGCTGTCATTGCCAAGCCCCCTCCAGCCCTAACCAAGCACAAAACCTGGCACATGGTGGGTTTTCGTAGATGTCAGCTATTCACAGCCCAGGGTCTGCCTGTGGACTCCAGTTCCCTTGTTCATGGCTCCTTGTTTTTAACAGAATGTTGAGGTCCTGGCCAGCCGGAGCAATGCTTCAGAGCAAAGCCAGGTGGGAGCTGCCATCCGCGAGAAGGCTTTAAAGGAGGAGAACGAGAAGCTGCGGGAAAGAATTGGAGAGCTGGAGCGGAGAATGGCTCAGCTGCAGAGGCAGATGGAGGACGTGAAGGGTGATGAAGCCCAAGCGAAGGAAATGCTCAAGAAGTGCCAGGTGAGGCTCGCAGTTTGCGCTTTCTTTCTGGTGAGTGGCCTCTGACACTGGGAAGGGGTTTATTACCAGAACTTTGTAGGAAAAGTCAGTCGGAGTATATCCTCTCTGTGAGAGCCGCTTCTTTTGTTCCTCCAGAAGAGGTGTAAATGGGAGGCCTGGGAACAGGGATGATGAGGTCAGGGTGGGAAACCACGACCCTATGTCAGACCCTTTTACCTGTGGAGGCTTCAGGGGCCTCCGAGCCCCTGCAGAAGCCACCTTTGCACCACCATTAGGCTGATTCTCACTTGAAACTGTTGTTTCTTAACACGTAGTTGATGTTTTTGAGGTTGCACAGGTTTTACCAAACCAATTATCCAGTTTGCTAGACCTCTGAAAGTGAGAAACTATTAGCAAGAGATGCACACACCCATCTCAGTAAACAAAGGCAGCTGCCAGTGAAGAGGAAACCCTGGGTATCTATCCGCATCACCTGTAGACCTTTCACAGAGCTGACTGAG
This sequence comes from Callospermophilus lateralis, assembly GCF_048772815.1. Lineage (NCBI taxonomy): Eukaryota > Metazoa > Chordata > Mammalia > Rodentia > Sciuridae > Callospermophilus > Callospermophilus lateralis. The sequence goes on from NC_135307.1 coordinate 102,298,254, forward strand.
CCTGGGACTGTTCCAAACCTGTAGCTTCTGAGACTCCAGGAGCATAAATATTTGTATTTTCAAAAATGTCCTAGATAATTTAAACGTTTACATGCGGCTAGAACTGGAACTGCAGACAGGCTTACACATCTAAGAAGCCAGCGTCTGTGTGTCATGTGTCATCTTGCACCCATGACGGCATGTTGTGACCACAGCCACACTGTGGATGTCTGAGTTGGCCTCCGAGGCACAGCACGTGTCTCGGCACTCCCTGACCCAGTGTTTCATTGTAGGGTGAAATGCAGCAGCTGGAGGAGGCCCTTGTGCGTGCCAAAAAGGAAGAAAAAGAAGCCATGTCAGCCAGAAGGATCCTAGAGAGTGAGCTTGCAGATGCACAGGTAAACATGGTGGGCTGTCATCTTTGCTCCCTCGTGAAGGGGCAGGCAAAGATTGCCACTGTCATCTCCTTTCAGATAGTACTCTTTCACCTATAATAATCACTTGAGCATCTGACTGTCCATCTGTACTGATGGTTCTCACCTGGGGGGACATTTGGCAATGTCTGAAGACATTTTGGCTGTCACAACTGGGGGTGATACTGGCACCTAGTGGGTGGAGGCCAGAGATGGTACTCAACATCCTTGAAAGCTCAGGACAGCCCCCACTACAAAGAATCATGTGGCCCACACATCAGTGGCGCCGGGGTTGAGAAACCTTCGTCTATATATTAAAGAGCTTGACAGCTTTCCAAAGATAAAAGATGAATTGTGTGAGAAGGCTGGCAGGATTGGTCCCCAAGGCGATGTGCAGTCAGCTTTCTGGCTGAAGCCAATTTCCCTTCTCCTCTGGGCAAATGCACTCCGCAAAGTACAGTCCTTTAGGATGGCTATTAAAAGGAGCAGGAGGAAGTCATTTCCTTGAAACTAGATAGCTATCTCTATTCAAAACCAGTAGGTTCTTGGAAAATGAGATTTTCCCATTTGAAGGTTAGAAAGATTATTTGAAGTACATTCTAACAAAACCCCACACTGAAGTTCTAAATTGAGTTTGCATAGGGACCTCATTGTGATCCAGGTATGTCCTTCCTTCTGCTGGTTGTCGGGTTTTAAAGAACCTGCACCACACATCCCTCAGGCGAGTTTCTGTGGTGATAAAAGCCCATGGGGGGTGGAGGGTTGAGAGTTAGCTAGAAGGAAGTTGCTACAGTTTTGCATTAGGGACCAACCACTTGTCAACAGGGACAGGTGGGGTCTGGGCACGGTAAGTATTAATTGCTGAGTCAGGATTCATCTTTGTAAATGCCTGATGACAGCTTTCCTTTACTGCTGTTTCTCCTTGGGTTGTAGAGCAGGAATCACACAGGGCAACCATAACTCAGGCCTCTCACATCCAAATAGTGTCTGCCCCTTGGGTTTGAATGAGAACCTATTTCTGCATGAAGCCCTGTTTTTTCTGATTTCCTTGTCTGACTGCTTTTGTTTTTCTTTCTTCCTCCTTCAAGTCTAGATCTTTGTTACAAACTCTTATTGAGATGGTTTTGTGCGGATGGCAATTTTACTGTGCTGCCAGTTAAAACTCATGATGGTTGGTATTGTCCAACTAGTGGCCCAAACGTGGGGCTTACATTTGTGAGTTAGTTGGGGGGCAGAAAGAAAGGAGAAAATGTGTAATAATAGGGGAAAAAAATCCACACCTCCATGTCAGGTCCACACTAAGAATGAAGTGCAGCTGTAGAGTCTCTCAGGACATTTTTGGCTAAACAAGAACATTGCCCACATGGGGAAGTAGTTCACCACCTGTGGACTGAACTAATTCCTGTATAGAACAGAAGAGGGCCTATGGGGCCGGCCCACAGATCCTCATGTCATTGCTGCCCCCATCCCCTCCTGATGTCTAGCCTGGCCTCAGATTATTCCCGACATGTTACTTTTGGGGACAGTGATCCCAGTGGTGTGGAGAAGGCACAAATGCTTCAATGCAGTGTGTAGCTCCACACCTTGATCAATGGCAAGAATTTAAAATTGGCCTGATGGTTTCACCATCTTTACCTAAATTAGCTGGTCTCAGGAGTATCATGAAAAATATATCATCACTATTATTAAAAATACATCATCACTCCAAAATATTTTTTCTCTAATATTGAGGTCCAGATCGACAGCTTCTTTCATTCAATAACTTATTTGCATGCCTCTTGTCCTTAAAACTGGCAACCAAAAGGGAACTTTACCCTTGAGGAAGAGGAAAGAGTAGCTGATATTTTTTTCACACAACATTTTACATTTAGTGACCTTAGTATCTGTTGCAGCTTTACATGTGATAAATATTTATTTTCATGGCAACTGGAGACAATGGTGAACTTCTACCCGATTTACTGTGACACAGACTGTGGCAGAGGGATGTAAAAGGTGTCGTTCTTGGTTTGCTTGACCCTATCCCCTGGTCCAGGACTCTGCTACTAGCTAGGCTATTTGAACTGCATTCAAGGCAAAGGTGTCTATCATTCTGATTCCTGGTTACTTCTGCAGATGGGGAGGTGAAGAAACATTTTCTGGGGAAGCCACAGTTCTCTCCTTCAGGGATGGAATCTATTCTGTCTTCTTCCCCAACCCTACTGGGCTTCTGTGCATAGCAGACAATAGAGGGAAAAGCTCCAAGGATTCCACTGTTGTTGTCTACAGTTATTGTGGCAAAGGCTCTGAGAAGATGGACTTCCTTCTATTAAAGCCACTCCTCCTTTAAGCTCACAAGTTCATTGAACTTGGTTACTGATGTGGGCTAATTTGGTTTGGTTCTGCATCCATTGACAGAAAATGGTCCCAACCTCATGGGCACTCACTGTACATCATCAACTTTGTCTTGATTCTCCACTTTGATAATTTTCTCCAAATTTTTGTCCCACTATTAGCAAATGGGCTTGTGTCATTTGGTCTTAGAAATACAGTCACTGTAACTATGGAGCATTTCACTCAACATTGTCCTTGTGGCCGGTTAAAAAAGTGCCGTGTTTCCAAGTTTACTTCTTTTGCTATGAATTTGAGACATGTTTTCTTGGCAGTGACTTATCAGAACACATTTCTTGAATAACTGAAGAAGCGGAACATTGTTCTAGACAGTGATTCTAAACTTTGGGGCATAATTGTTTGGTTAACTTTTAAATGAAAATTTGTGGGTCTCACTTTAACAAAAAATGTGATCCTGTCAAGGGGCTAGGATCTATAATTTAAGTAAGGAGTACCCCAAACTTTAGTGATTTTGCTATAAGAAGCCTTTAGACCTCTTTTGGGAATAGCTATGTTCAGTGACTGAGTTACTGCCATGTGCTAATAGCAAGCCTCAGGGAGGAGATACGCCCAGTTAATCTGTTCCTTGCCCACATGGGTCTTGCTACCTTGCAACAGGGGCAAGCATACAAGAGATATTATAAATATAACTTATCAAAATGATTATTCTAGGTACTTTGTGTGTTGAAGTGAGGAAGTTTGGGGGACCCCCAGGACCAGGATGGATGAGAATGTGGTACCCCCAGTGGCACAGGAGGAGGAACCTGAGCCAAGGACGGGGCAGAAATGCAGCTTAAGGAGGGTGATTAGGGCTGGGGTAGCGTGTCTGCTGCCCCAGGATCCTTGGGCTTGGGATCTGAGAAGAGGAGAAAGGGAGGCTGGGGGATTACCAGGGACAAGAGCCAAGGTGGAACCTGAAGTCTCTATAGGAAGTTACTACTCCTCGGTATCCCGGTCCCCCACCCCCCAATAATCTGCTTTTTGGAGGTGCATGTTCCTGAGAGTTTCTCCCACACGATGAAATCCTACCTCACTGGTATCATAGCTCCTCTTTTCCCTTTGCTCCCAGGACCACTAAGTAAATTGCAAAACAGAAACCCCAGTCTGACCCTACCTCTGGTATGTGCCCAGCTATGGTTCTGGCAGGACTCACTCCTGTTAACTGCCCCCAGGGTGAACTTCTGCTTACCTCTCTTTTGCCACCTTCGTTTCCCCAATAGCTTTTGTTGACCTTGGTTCCTGGCAGCAATTAACTTCAGCAGCCTGGCTGTGCTGGCTGCTTCTCAAAGCAGAGCTAGTCTACCAGAGCCAGGGACCAGAAGGCCTCCATGGGAGGTTCTTTTTAGCTCCGGGCCATGTGGTTGGCAGAGCAGAGCTGTCCAATACTGCAAACTCAGAGAGCTCAAAGTGGTTTGGGAGTGTTTTTAAGATGCCTGACTTAGGGCATGTGACGGCAGCTTAGAAACTGTTAAGCACTCTACAAATATAAACCATTGTTCTGTGCATCCTCTGCAGGGACACAAGACAGACAAGCCATACATATTCTTGTACTAACCCACATTAACACTTGCTAACAGTTTCTAAGTGATCCAGTTTGTTTGGGTCATGTCCTGTTCGCACGGCGCCTCTTCTTCTTCCTTTTTTTTAATTGTTTTTTTAATTCTAATCAGTTATATATGACAATAGAATTGCATTTTTACATGTCATACATAAATGGAATATAGCTTCTCATTTGTCTGGTTGAACATGATGTAGAGTTACACAGGTCACGCAATCGTATATATTCATAGGATCATAATGTCCAATTCATTCTATTATTCTTCTTACCCCCCTAGCCCCTCCCCTCTCTTCACTCCCCTCTGTCTAGTTCAAAATACCTTCACCCCCGTCCCTGGACCCCCAATTGTGTATTAGCATCCACATTTCAGCATTTGGTTCGTTGGGATTGTCTTATTTCACTTAGCATAATGTTCTCCAGTTCAATCCATTTATAGTGGCCATATTTTCATTCTTCATTAAAGCTGAGTAATATTCCATTGTGTATATGTACCACATTTTCTTTATCCATTCATCTGTTGAAGGGCACCTAGATTGGTTCCATAGTTTAGCTATTGTGAATTGAGCTGTTATAAACATTGATATGGCTGTGTCACTGTAGTATCCTGACTTTAAGTCCTTGGGTATAAACTTAGGAATGGGATGACTGGGTCAAATAGTGGTTCTATTCCAAGTTTTCTTAGGAATCTTCATACTGATTTCCATAGTGTTGCACCAATTTTCAATGCCACCAACAATGTATGAGTGCACCTTTTTCCCCACATCCTTGTCAATGTTTGTTGTTGCTTATATTCTTGATGATTGCTATTCTGAGATGGAATCTCAGCGTGGTTTTGATTTGCATTTCTCTAATTGCTATAGATGCTGAACATTTTTTTTCATATATTTGTTAACTGATTATATTTCTTCTGTGAAGTGTCTGTTCAGTTCCTTTGCCCATTTATTGACTGGACTATTATTATTATTATTATTATTATTATTATTGGTGTCAAGTTTTTGAGTTCTTTATAAATCCTGGAGATTATTGCTCTATCTGAGGTGCTTGTGGCAAAAACTTTTTCCCATTCTATAGGCATTGTTCCCCTTCTTGACATCCTGATGCTTGGGGGTCCTAACACTGAGCCATTTAAAGAGGTTAGTGTAACCTTCCTGGGAAATCTTAGGGTTTTTGTTTTGGAATTGCATGTTGCTTAGATTTTGAAGGACATGTGTCTCTGTGACTTTGTGAGATGAGAGCCTTGGGGAAGAAACCAGGGATAATACTGCATCCTCTATGGTTGCATTTTGCAGTAAGTACTGGGATTTGGTGCCAATTCATGGCAGAACCTCCCATATATTCCTTTTCTGACTAGCATCTCTTTTATTCATCAAGTTCACCTATGGATTTTCAAATTCATTTTCATCTCTGTCTGAGTCCAACTCATGACTTCCGTTGATGACAATTCTGTTCACTCAGGTGGACTCATGGGTCAGTATTCTTTCCTTATATATTTGTTTTTAGCTATTCTGACTCTAAGAACTGTATAATAGCTGAGTCAATTCTAGAATATTTGGTGCATTGCTGTATATCATAGGATATAAATTGCCAAGTAGATTTCGGTTGGTCTAGGGTATAACAATAGGCCAGTTTTTGAACATGAATATTTTTCAGATGCTGCTGAATTCTTACCATGAGCAGCCTTGGCCATTTGTTATGTTTCTATAATACATGCTTGGTCTGCCCCTTCATTCCTGAGAATGCTTTTGGTTGAATTGACCTATATCTTTGAAAATACTGAAATCATAATATCTACCTTAAACAGTTGTTGTCCAAATGAGTTAGATACAAAATAGCAAGTAAAGTAGTAGATGGCAAGTGTCAAAAAAAAAAAAAAAAAAATGGCAAATGTCAAAAAATATCAGGTCCTGGATTGACCCTGGATTTCAGAACCAACAATGTACTTGTTTCTCTGTGATGACTTTATTCTGATCTTTTCCCTTATCTCTGAAGTAACAGCTCTAATTGCTTTGCAGTATGGCTATGATATGCCTTCTGCCACCAGTTTCTGTGGTTGACCTGATATCTAGGTGACAACACTGTCCTTTTCCTGCCATATGCAGAGAGATCTCAGTCAGATCACCCAGAAGCAGAAGCATCTGTCTGAGAAGCTAAATGATGAGACTGAGCAGAAGGAACAGTTGAGAAAGCAGAAGAACGAGATGGAGAAGGAGCGCTGGCACCTTGACCAAACCATTGAGAAGCTGCAGAAGGAGGTAAGGGAGCAAGAGGTGGGGCATGTGGGAGGACTACCCCTATTGGGACCCAGCTCCCTTTGGGTCTGATGAAAGCTAGGGAAACCTGCAGTTTTAGCTGAGTACAAATGTGCCAGGGATTTGTAGATCCCCGGAGCAGCTCTTTGGACTTGTTGAGAATCCCAGATGCAGAGAAACTGGACCCTGGGCACCAGAATCACTTCAAAACAATTAGCAGAAACCTGGTAGGGAAGCATACACTTAACCAGTGTTTCCTCAATCGGAAACTACATCTCTGTGCAGAGCCAGAGCATTTATATCTATCTGACAGTTTCAAAACACTGTAGTTGCTGCTCACATCTGTCCCAGAATACTCAGAAGGAGAAAGGCACAAAGCTGATGGGCTTCCTGCATTCTAGGACCTGATATTTTTTGACATTTGCCATTTTTTTTGACACCTGCCATGTGCTACTTTACTTGCTATTTTGTATCTAACTCATTGTGTCTTTATCTTTTAACAACTGTTTAAGGTAGATATTATGATTTCAGTATTTCCAAAGAGGACTCAGCCAAGACCCAGAGAGTTGTGAATGTGCCCCAGTCATAGACTGATAAATGGCAGAACAAGGGTCTGACCCTAAGATAGTGTGTCCAGCTCCAGAGGATCTGTTTGTTCACTCCTCCATGCTGTTGCCAAGTCAGAGATGACCAAACCTGGACAGCCCAGGACCAGGTGCTTGGCAGTCTTGGAAAAGAGGAGATGCTTTCTGTGTGAACTTCTGTCCACACATCGTTCCCTGGACCCAGATGGAGCATCACAGGGTGGGCTCATGCCCATTTCACTTCTTCCAGATGGCTGACATTGTTGAGGCGTCCCGCACATCAACGCTGGAACTCCAGAACCAGCTGGATGAGTATAAAGAGAAAAATCGCAGGGAGCTTGCAGAAATGCAAAGGCAGTTGAAGGAGAAAACCCTAGAGGCAGAAAAGTCCCGGCTGGCAACCATGAAAATGCAAGATGAGGTAATTGACCAAATCATTTTCTCCTATGATCCTCATTCAAAGTGCTTTTCCAGCCTGCTTTGAGATGCTTCTACAAGGAACTTTGGGGATAGTTTAAGATGGCTTTTGTGCTTGGTTCTTCATAGCCCTCTGATGGTTACTTGAGCAAATGACATTCTGTGACACAAAACACCCCCCTGACGCTGAGGTGAATGGACACAACTTTAACTGGAGCATTTTCTTGACTCAAAGATTTGTGCCTAAAATGTTGAGCTGCCATTGACGGAATAGGAATGGTCTGCCCAGTTGTGTTCAAATGATTTATAAGCATTCGTGTTTTAGTTTACCCCTAGAACAAGGATTATAGTGCCTTTTTTTTCGGGGGGAGGGATAGAGATTGGACCCAGGGGCACTCTATCACTGAGCCACATCTCCAGCCCATTTTATTTTTTATTTTGAGTCAGGAACTTGCTAAATTGACCAGGCTAGTCTCAAACTCTTGCCTCATCCTTTCCGGTTGCTGGGATTACAGGTGTATTCCACTGTGACTGCCTAGTAATAACTGCTGACTTAAAAAAATTTTTTTTTTGTTTCCCTTTGTTTTTGAAAATTCAGAGTTTTAACAGGATAGGCTGGTGGCTAATAGTTTCAGAACAATAATAATGAAGACTAAAATAAATCCCTAGGAGTTTGAATATTGGTATTACTGAAACCTATTTTTGATTTTGTATTTAATGATAAAACAAAGAAATCCAAATGTCATTACTATTTAGCCCTGGCCTCTAAAGAGCTAAATAAATAAAGGGAATGTTTTTAATTGTTTTCATGGGAAGCTAGAGGCTTCAGGGGTTGCTGATTTCTAACAGTGCCTCTTGCCAGCTGGATGACCTTGAGCAAGTTACTCCGGTTTTCTGAGCATCTGTTGCCACACAAAATGCTGGAGACTTAGTGATTAAATGAGAGAACATGTGAGACGACAGCAGAGGGCCTGTACCACCTGAGCACTTAATCAATGATAGTTTCTTTTTCTCTAGTTCTAAACCTTATTTTCTCATGTAGAACTAAGAACACAAAGATTCCACAGGAAAACAAAAGTTTTCTTTAAAAAACAAACTTTTAATTTCTTTGATGATCAAAGGAAAGTGGCCCATGAGTCAGCTCTGAAACTGTAAGAGAACAATGGATATTTATTATAGACTTCTAAACACTTCTGAGAGGACTCTGACAACAGAGCCCCTCTGGCTCAGGGTCTCATGACACGGGACTCCCAGTAAGAACTGAAATCTGCACACTGACATCACAGATCTATGGCATTAAACATTTTCATTTCTATAGGAAAGGGGTGGAGGGGGTTCAGATATTTGCCAGGACATCACAAAAAATACCTGGTCTGTTTTGATTTTCAAATATCACAGGGTCACAGTGACCCCAGCAAAGTAGTCGCCCTTGCTTTTTGTGTAAAGTTTTTTATGCTACAATCTTTGGGTTGGAAGGAAACTTAGAGATCCTCTAGTTAGATAAGGAAACTGAGGCTCAGAGAGATTAGTTAAAGCCAGATGGACCCATTGTTATTTATAAAACTAGTAATTAAAAAGATTCTCTATAATGAAAACAAAGATGATTCTTCCTAGATTTTCTCAGTGGCACAGCTGTGTGAGATATTATGTCTATTTGTATAAAAGATATGGATACCTCATCACTCCCTCCTAAAAAAACTATAGTCAAGTGCTACCCTTAAGGCATCAAAGTCACTCCTGATCCTTGGAAAACTTCAGCTCAGCTCTGGTCACTGTCTTTCTTAGTTGAAAAAAGTTCCTGGGGTCAAATAGTGCTGTAGTGCTTGCTGTCTTTCTGTTGAGAGAAATGGACATGTGACCATATTGCCATTGTGTCTGTGGCAGGGAGCTAGAAAAGTTCTAATGAAGAACTAGATTTAGAGTTCACCAACTTTCAGTTTAGTTTCTGAATTGTTTTGCAAAGGGTGGCTTTAACTGCTTAAAAGTAGCACTTGTTTTAAAAGTTATTTGCTTACGTTTGATTCAACATAAATTGTTTTCAACCACTAAACTGGGTGAGTATCCTTTATCTGAAATGCTTGGGAATGGAAACATTCTAGATTTCAGAGTTTTTGCATAGAATTTCCAGTTGAACATTTCTTTGTAGAACATCTGAACTCCAAAATTCTGTTTTTAGTTTTGTATTTCAGGGCATTTTTGGAATAGGGATGCTCAGCCTATTACTCTCCTCTGTGTGCCCTTATTGGGTACTCTTAGTTTGATAGAACCCTTGTGGGGCTTGGGGGTACCTATTGGGCATGGGGAGACATGAGGTGTTGGGCAGGTTGCCAAGAAGAATATGTGGCTACATATTGTCCAGTCTCTCTCTGACTCTGAAACCTATGTTCTTTTGGGTTTTATCTCATTTGATTCTCATGACAGCCCTATGAGGTAGGTTGATAATTACTCCACTGTTGCAAATGAAGAAATTGCGTCATGGAGAAACTGAATGCTCTAGAATATAGTGAACCCTCTGTATCCAGAGGATGTTCATCACCCTTTTTCCAGGGATGATGTTCACTCTCTGCTTTCACTCCCCATTACCACCAAATCCAGATCAGGGTCTGTAGCTGGAGATGTTTTCATCAAGGCTGTTATTCTAATATCGGGTGCTCTGTTAACCATAAAAGAACACACTTCCTAAAGTTTTCCTACTGGTGTTCCTGAACTAGTCTAACCTATTGGGGCTTCGACAACTTTTCTATGTTGAACACCCCAAACAGGGTGTTCTATGTCCTGTAATAGCGTTTGCAACTCACTTCCATACACTCCCTGAAGGAAATAAACCCCTGGTGTATTCTGTTCCTCAGTCTGTGCCTTCTTCTACCTCCTGTACATCTCCAAGAGGGTAGAACTTTGAGAACAAAAGAATGAGCCTTGGGCTTCAATGAATCAGCTCACCCAGATGATTAAGAAATGTTTATTGTGTGCTGAGATGACTGTCCCCACTAGGGAGATTTAGAGAAGTTACAAACAGGCAACTTTGGCCCTTGACAGGCTGGTTTGTCACTTGCATTTTCTTCAAAACTGTTAATTTAGTGCCATCTTGTGGATGAAATAAACCACTGTAAGGTATGATGGCTGATCATTTTCTTCTACAAAGCCATGGCTGTCACCTAATGTACATTTATTATTAGATTTTTTGTGCCTGCAGGTTGCTTTGAGGTCATTAATTTAGTTTTTGTTTTATTCTAACTTTAAAGCTCTTTTGAGTGGTGCTGATACAGATGGGCATTGAATCACTTTCTGGAAAGCACTAACCTAATTGGGTGACCCTTGAGTATTTTGAGCTTGACCCATAGGAAGAGTTAGGTCTTGCACTGCGACCTAGTACCAATATGTCCATACACCCATATTAGTATCCAGTACAAAATAACCACAAAACAATATCTGCTCATACTGATATTTTGTTTTATTTAATAAAAAATGTCAATCAGTATGTCAGAGACTAAATTTATGACCTAATGGGTTACTGTAGCTGGGAAGCTCTTTTTTTGCAGCAGCAGAAGAAGAATCTGAGACCCAGAGGGAGGTGGGACCTGCTCAAGGTCTTCTGATCTCTAAGAAAGTAGAAGTTCACTGGATTCTCTGTGCTTTGGGATGAGCTGCATCGAATGGGGGTCACTGTGCTAGTGATGTACCCCAGAATCCCCCACCCCCAAAACACATACACACTCCTTGCCTTCCTAGATGCGGTCAATGGAGGAAGAGTTACGGGACTACCAACGAGCTCAGGATGAAGCACTCACAAAAAGACAGCTTCTGGAGCAGACACTGAAGGACCTGGAATACGAGCTGGAGGCCAAGAGTCACCTCAAAGACGACCACAGCAGACTCCTCAAGCAGATGGAGGTCTGTGGGCCCCGTGGGAGGGAGCTAGAGAGGTGGAGAGCCAGTCATGCCACCAGGAAAGCAGCCTGTCTGCTCACCCCTCAGCCTGTGGGAAGCCTTGCAGCTCTAGTCTATCATCAGCCAGATGTTATTAAGGTCATTTCTTGATTGGGTGAAGAAACTGGTAATTCATAGACCTGGAGGACGTTCCAGCCAGCAGGGATGACAGGCACAGTTTAGTCTAAATGTCCTGTCTTAAAGAGGAAAGGGAACAGATTCCCTAAGAAGTTAGAGGACTAAGCCTGAAGGCACAGATAGCTTGTTCTTTTGGGTGGTGCTTCCAACTACAAAAGCTGCAAGCCAGCTGCATGCCCCTCAGTGGGCCTTGGACCCAAGTCTCCTGTCCCCTAGATCATCAGCACCCACTGGCCATACCACACACTCCATCCACAGCTGGTCTGTTGCCTTCATATATGACCTAGCTTTGCTAAAGCTAAGCAGCAGACTGTGGCTCCATTCCTTGTTTACAAAAAAGATTCTCAGAAATGGCTCAACCCGGTTGCCAGTTGGGGTTGAAAATGCAACACTAAAAAATTGTAAATGAAGTAGCAGAATCTCCTCATGGATGGTCGCTGAGGATGACAGGAAGAACATTAAAGTCGGTGCACCTGAACTTTTAAAAAAGAATAATCCTCAAGAACAAAGCCAAGTCCAAACCAGAAACACACACACACACACACACACACACACACATGCACATACACGTACTGCCACTGGAATTTAGAGAGAGAGATAGGCTGAAAATTGAACCTCAGACTTTTGGGGGAGAGTGAAAATTGTTAAAGTTTTGATAAAAGACAGACAGTGCTCAAGGCCAGGGAGAGATGGCTTAAATTCAGAATCAATGGAATTCCTGATTCAGCTTTGCAAACAAGCAGAAATAACTTTTTAAAGCCTCCAGGGGACTTAACAGTTTATATCTAGGGAGTGATGTTTCAACCATTGAAGATTTTATGAGATCGGCCTCTTTTAGAGACCAGAATAACCTGATTATGGTTTTATTGCTTTTTTTAAATAAGATTGCTCTATTTTACTCTTAGTTCTGGCCTTTGTAGAGGAGGTTATTTTAAGGCAAGCGAAGGTCAACCCAGTTAACTAGAAACGGATTACTCTAGGTTCAGGCAACCTGGTTTAAAGCAAACGGAAGCCCCTCAGGTAATGGGAAAGAACTTTGCTGTGATGAGCCCTGGCCTGGACCTTGCACTAGTCTGGATTTGGGACAGGAAGAGAGAACCAGTAAGAAGTGATTTTAGCTGATGATTGGGTTGGGTCATCTCCCTCTGTAGTTGACTAAAAAGAGCATTTCCTCTGGCTGACTTAGGGTCTGGAGGCAGTGGCATAGCTAAGCTTCATTTGCCCCTCTGCATCATTCTAGAGATTTTTCCGTTAATTAGAGAATGACTGGCTCTCAAGGTTTTTGCCACCACGAAAGGTGCTCAAGGGATATTTTCTTCTTAGAGATGGCTGGCAGGACTGTCTTGCTGTAATGAATGTCTTGCCTGGTCCTTCCCTAGCACTTAACAAATTCATTCTTAGGATTTGAGAGTTCTCCTAGTGATGGACATTTTCTATAAACTCAGACACTTGGTCTGTTGGATATAAGTGCAGCCCTTGGGGATTGATCCTTGGTTTCTGACTGCACTGAAACAGAACTGGGGAGTAGATAACCACTCAAGAAATAGGCAGCTTGGGATAGGACCCAAGTCTCTGTCCAGGGTTGGCTTTTTGGACTCTGTTCCTGGGAGAAAGTTTTTTTAGTTTTCCTATAGGTTGTGATCAGTGCCAGGGGAGGTCCTTCACAGGAGTTCTGAGAGCTTAATTTTTGATGCTTATAGATATATCCGTCCCTTGTCCATCAGCTTTGGCCATTGCAAATTCATATACAAATGCTGTAGGCTCACATTTAAAAACTCAGAATGCCGATTGCTTTTTAGTATGCGTGGCTCTGAGTTTACCCAGACCTATGACTAATCTACTAGTGTCAGGAGAAACACAGCCATAAACCCCACCATCCCCCAGTGCTAGATGGGCTGGTTCACATTGGAAGTCTCTCTTCATACACAAAACTACTTTGAAATGCTTTTCTCTTAACACTCAGTGATATTAAATTCGAAGCCAGCAAGGAAGACAAATTATTCATATGTGATGATGAGTTTACCAGAACTGGCCACCAGGGCTCTGTGTACTCAAAGGCAGGTTTGGAACTAAATAGTGCCTGGAGCGCCTGGCTCCCAGAGGAGAGGCGGGTGTGGAAGGCTGCTGCTTATGCTTTCAGGAGGGAAGTTCTTGGAAACTCTAAGCAGGAGGGAGGAAAAACATTGTCTTGAGCATGAACTATTTAGAGAAATTTGCCTGGGATGGTTTCTCAGGCCCCATGTTAATTTTTAACAGGCAACTAAATGGCTTAGGTAGATCTATTGAAAATTGTTGATTCATAGGGAGAAAAAAAGACTTAAAGGAGACATGCCAAAATATCTTTTAGATTTTGTGTTAAGGATTGGGGTAGTTTTTTCTTCTTTTATGTATTTTCTGCATGCACAATTACATTTTATATTACAAAAGCAATAAAATGCATGGTTTTAAAAATATCTGCTTTGGGAAGTAGAAGACATATCTTATTCCTGTACCCTAATGCTACTGAGTTCTCATTTGCCTTGGGGTTTTCCTCCCTCAGGCCAGTGCTTGCTTCTGATCTGAGTCCATGACAGTGAAATAACTTGGGTGTGATTTCTTTCTCAGGACAAGGTGTCCCAACTGGAGATGGAACTAGAAGAAGAAAGAAACAACTCAGATTTGCTGTCTGAGAGAATCACTCGGAGCAGGGAACAGGTACTGTACAGTATGACAAAGAAAACGAGAGAGGTTAAACATGAGGATTCAGTTAGGACAAGGAGAGGAAGTTCATACCATATGGAAAATGACGGAAAACTGAGTATTCTTCACCATAATGAGTCACTAGAATGAGAGAATAAGTGACATAAAGTAGAAGGTTCCCAAGTGGTTGTGGATGACAGTCTATTAACTAGAATTGGCTAAGTACTTAACCCTGAGGCACTTAGTTTTTGGTTCATCAAGCCATTGTGTGACAAGTGGCAGCAGTACTATGTTAGGTGCAGTAGAAAGCAAACTCCATGATGTTGCCTTGTAAGCAGTTCTCAAGGTAAGTGGCAATATGTACCCTGTGAAGCCTTCACTCAATGATAATAGTACCTTCTGAGTGAATGCTTTTTACAGTTTTGTAGAAACTGGTAAAAACCAAACCCAAATCCCCAAGATAATGTGCTCTGTCTTCACTGAATTCTCAGAGCTTCTGGCCTTGGCTGCAGGAGCTGAGAGGCAGGGTAGAGAAATGTGTTGACTGAACACCTGTCTCACTAGAAAGCACTTAGTGCTCAAGTTGAGGTTGATCTGAAGCTTATTGTCTGCCTCTTCAAGTGAAGGTTGTATAGAGAGTTCTTGGGTGTAGGCAGTTGGGCCCTCATTGTGAAGTTGTTTCAGTCCACTTAGGTTAACTTCCAGGGCCACATGCCTGCTGCTTTGCTGCTTAGAATCAGAACAAGTAAAGAGAAACTTGCAAACCTGAGATCCTTTGTCCCGGCCCTGCCAAATGCAGACCCTATGACACCCCTTAACAAGGGCTGGTTCTTAAGGAACAGGAAATGGTGCCTATTATCCTGAGTCTGATAAATAGCATTGGTCCTAGAATCCCAGCAAACTACCAAGAGACACCAGAAAGGGAAAGCATGGGAAAATTTGGATCTTGCTCTCCTCAAATTAAAAAAGTTAAAGTGTGTCTCTCTTTACTTAAACTCTGAATTCTTGTAAGGTTTTCCCCTGATTCTTTGCTTCCCCCCTCAACACCTCCTATTCTTTCCCCTAGTCCTAGTGCTAGGGCTTAGGTGAATAAGCCAGAAAAAGGTTTCCCAGGTAAATGGCCAACCCCTCATATGGAAGCTGAGATCCGGCAAGGATCTCATTCAGTTTTCCAGATTGCTCCAGAGATTTGAGGCTCTGAGCCACCCAGTGGTTTGACCAGAATCTTGCAGCAGTTAGCTTCAGAGGTTAGCCTTAGTTTTCTTGGTTCCAAAGACAGTGTTTTATCTGCTAATGCTTGCAAAATGTGATGAATACTTGCTGTGGGCATGACATTGTGGAAAAGCTACAGAATTACTCCAAATGGTCCCTATTCTTGAGGTGCTAAGATTTGTTTAAGGAGGTATACAGATTTAAAAAATGGAAAATGATAAGTAGTAGATGCTAAGCGCCAAGGGAAGGACGTGAGCAGCTAATGAGGGAAAGACCATCCTAGCAAGGGGGACCCAGGCAGAGTTAAAGGAAGCTTCACCTCAAGTCAGCTTTGAAGAAAGAGGAAGACTGATACCAACTCAGAGAAGGGGGAATGGAACATGAGATGCAACGAGTGACAGGAACCAAGTTGGGAGATAAGAATAGACATATAGCATGCTGAGGAGCTATGAAGGGACAGGTGTGTTCTGGTTTCTGTTGGGGAAGGAAAAGAGATTAGTTTGGAAAAGCAGATTGAGGCTTTTGAATGGCTCTATCTTGAAAGCAGTGGGGACCCATCGAAGTTGTTGAGTACAGTGAAGTATACAGGGTTCTAGAAGATGAGTGTAGCAGGAGTTGGGGTAAGGACAGGAGACAGGAAGGAGGCCTCAACTGGGCTGTTCCCAGGAAAGAAAGGAACTGAGACCAAGTCCTCCATCCTTTTTGTGCATCTGTTTTGTTCTCTTCCTCATGTATATATTTGACACTTAGTACCTGCTGGTAACATTAGTTCCAAACCTTTCTGAGGTCTTTTTTTCCCCCATACATGCTCAGAACCTATGATTCAGACTGATAAAGTCAGGGAATCCTAATTGAGAGAAAAGTGTTTAAGACTTTTCGGAGGCTTGGACTCTTTGTTTTTGTATTTGGTTGATAGGGAAGAGAAGGGATATATACGGATGTGATAAAGTGATATTTTTTATACAACAGAGGTGAAGAATGTCTATTTTCATACCCAAATGTAGTTTCACCATAGATGGAAAGGTTTGTAATGGACAGAAGTTGAAAGAGAATTCAGTTCAGTAATAGGTATTTAACTGGTTTAAATCTTGAGAAATCTCTTTTCCCCTCCTTCCTCCAAAAACCGTGTTTCCATTTATAATGATTGTCCTCCATACTGTGGATTCTCTAAACGCCAGGGGCTGTGCCATGTCTCTCACATGCTTTCTCATTGTTTTCAGGGCTTACGAGGTGGAGTGACTGACTGTAGTCGCAGGGTTTATAAAAGGTGGGGCTACACTTTAACTCTATGTATGTAAGGCTTTTGAAGAGCTCCCCTTCCTCCACAAGCACATCTGAACCTTTACTCCTAAGTTAAAAATAATGTCATGGTGTTTCTTTCTTTTTGGTACTCGGAATCGAACTTAGGGGCACTTTTCTACTGAGCTACATCCCCAGTCCTGTTTTTATTTTTTTTTCTTTTTGAGACAAGGCCTTGCTAAGTTGCTGAGGTTGGCCTCAAACTTGCATCCTCTTGCCTCAGCCTCCCAAGTCACTGACATTACAGGTGTGTACCACAGTGCCTAGTGTCATTGGTGTTTTTTGAGATGGGTGAGGATTTAAGTTCACCTGATCATCCTGTGACTCTCGTTATGAGTACAGGATTCAAATAGCCAGAGGGATGTCCAGCCTGGTGTTTAAAATGTCAGGCCAGCTGGTGTTCTGGTGTGATGGGCAGTGTTGTGCTGGCTGGTGGCTGAGTGCAAACAGTTAGCAGGGCTGGGCCTAAACAGGAGGTAATCTCTTGGCCATGGAAGCCAGGATCACCCAGCCCAGTGGAAAGATGACTCATCCAGCCCAAGCTGCTCTCAGGCTGAGGAAAAATACCAACTTGAACTTCGGGTAGCTTCACTGTCTTTCCAGGGGCTGAGCAAGATTGCCTTGTTGCCTGGGCAACTGCAGGCCAAACCCCAGTGGAAAAAGCTGCAGGCATCTGCACTCACTTTTGGGAACTGCTCCTCAGTGGCCAGTTCACACCTGCTCCTCAGTGGCTGCCGTTGCCAATAACTAAGACTGTGAGTCTCCTAGACAGGAAGTAAGCGAGAGATCAAAGTGGGTTTTCTCCTTTTTCTTTTAGTTAAAATGATCCAAGGCTCAGAACTGTCTTTTATTATACTGGCTGCTCTAAGACTTGACATTACAGTTAATTTATAATAATTTTCTTGTGATTATGATTTTTAAATCCAGCTCAGGAGCCTAGGCCTGCCAGGCTCTTCACAGTCCAATGATAAACACAGGTGATGGGGTTAAATATTGTTATTAGCAATCATAAATATCGTTAGCTTTTCATTAACCCAAAAGGCAGCTGCTTCTAATCTAGAGAGCAGGCTCTGGTCATGGGTATTGCTGATGTAAAGCCCACAGGAATCTAATACCGTTATTTTTCTGATGTAAATGTTTAGAGTTTAGCATTCTTTCAATCCAGCTGTGATAAACTTTGCCTCTGCTCCTGTTCTGTTTTCAATTCGACTGGAAAGTTTTTGTCTATATAATATAGTTGTAAATAGCATGTAAAGCACTAAGCTTATATAGAAATATTTCTGGCCTTGAGTTTTCTTTCTTGGCCCTAAGAAGGAGGCTGGCCAACTCAGGCCAGGTGCTTTTCATTTTACCCATATGGACATGGTAAGAAAACTCTGATCCAAGTTCTTGGACCCAGTCTTTGAGATTCCTGTCTTGAGAAGGACAGCCACAAGCAGCTACTACTAGAATACTTCTGGGTTTGCAGTGAGACCATCCTTCTCAGGGCGTTGTCCACAAAACCTTGTAGAATACCTTGTATAAGGCTCCACATAGTGGATTTATTTTAGAATGTATTGTCAGATAGTCCTTTTTGAAGAATGTTTGCAAAAATATTCAAGAAAAATCATAGTAACTGTTCAGTTTTATGGTTGCAATTTTACTCCTTCCTGTTCTCCAATCTGATTTATTTTACACTTTCATTTTAATAGCCATCTTTTGAGAGGATGTGGTGGACTATGAATAATGGCCATTTTGTTTTCCATTTTCCTTTGGGGAGTTGCCATTTGCCTGGGGCTCTCCAGGGAGGGCTTGAACTTGTAGAGACCCTTGGGAATGCTGCCCTGTTCAGAGCTCTCTGTGCAGGGAGGTCTGTTTCCTAGTGGGATGCACATTTCCCAGCTGCTGGTAATGAGGGAGCAAGACTGTGGCCAGTGGTTCCTGCTTTCAGTGCAAATTTGTCTGGAGCCTCCAGCTGAGTGACTGTGACAATCCTCAATCCACCCCACCCCAGGACACACACTGCCTCACTACACTGCAGACACTTTCTCTGGGGCTCTAAAGTCCTTACTAGAATTTTCTCTTCTGTAGGATTTTCCCCATTTATTGAGAGATTATGGGAAGAGGGAAAAGGCATATATGAATTTTAGTAAGAGTACCTGGGCTAGAATCCCAAAACTGCTTCCAACTCCCTCGGACTCAGGCACATTTCCATCCCTTTGGAAAGGCATGGTAGTAAAACCTGCCTTGGTTTCTAGGAGGATTCATGGGCTCAGATATAGACTCAATGGCCCAGCATCTGGCTTGAGGGAGGCTCTGGGTACTTCCCTTCTGGTCCCCTGACCTATACGATCACAATGGGACTCTTGCCTCTGATCTGCTGGACTTTTTTCTTTTGGTGTTTTTTGACCTTACAGTGCACAACTACTTTATTTCTAAATATCATTCTCTATCTACCAGCAGATAGATAAATTGGTCTCTGTATCCCTTCAGTTAAGGAAAACAACCTCTTTTCTCCCTTTCTTGCCTTTGACTTTTCTTCTGAGCTATAGGAATCTACACCCCTGAGCCCTGGCTTCTTTCTCCCCTGGTTTAGAGAAAGTTGCCTCCCTACTCTGGTGCTGAGTCTGGACCCTACCCTTCTGCTCTCCTGCTCATACTCCCTTCTTTCTGTCCTCTATAACTGTCCCTCCTCCATGACATCTTACCTTCACCTGCTGATAGGTGCAGGGTTTCTCTGTTACAGACTCCAGCTGTGTCCTCTCCAGCCCTCTGGATGTTCACCTCCATCCCTGCTGTAGTTCTGGAGGAATCTGTGATGAGGGAAGTCACTGAGTGGGTCTTTTTGTCACAGTGTCTGTATGAGACCAATAATATTGTTTAAACAATGAATGGACCCACTGGATCATTTCTGTAACCATTCCTCTGCATTCATAAACACCCGCCCACTGTCACCTTGACAATGTATATTTTCACCTTCACCCCTATGGGGGGAACTCCCAAAGGCAAGAGAGGGTGGCTACTTTTGCCTAAGGCAGGGTCTTCTGGCTTCTTCAGAAAGGGCATGACACAGCAACCTGAGAGTAGACATCATGTCGCAGACCAGCTGGAAGGGTCCTCATGGACTATCTTGTTCCCATTCCTTGTTTAGGGACTAGGAGCCTGTATCCAAGATGTAAGATGAACAGGGTCGCACTCAGGTGAATGGCAGAGTGATGCAGAGAAGCAGGTCCAGTGCTGCTAGTCTGTGTGATTGCTTCCCACCACATTTTTGTGAAAGGTGTGCCCTGTCCTTACTGAAGTGTGGGATTGGGCCCCAAGGCCACGATCAGACTGGCTTTCCCTGGGGGGAAGCATGTCCACAGTCCATAGCTGGGCTGTTCTGATGACCTCTGCATGTGGGTTTCGTCAGCTGGTGCAGAAACTGTTCAGAGTGGGTCTGTGAGCCCGCATTCGTTATCTGTGGACTTTGTGCTCATAAGCAGTTACAGGAAATGTTCCAGTGCTTTCTCTGCAACATGTGATTCTCAGGACTCTGGGGCAAGTGGAATGGAGGGGCTGGGGCGGAGTGTTCTGGGATCTGCCTGCTGAGCCTTTGCATTGCTGGCATTTTTCCCTTGCTCTCTACAAGATGCCCTAAGGAAACTGGATGACCTCCCCTGCTTTCTTTTTCTTTTTCTTTCTTTTTTTTTTTTTTTTTAAATATTTTTTTTAGTTGTTGATGGATCTTTATTTTATTCATTTATTTACATGTGGTGCTGAGAATCGAACCCAGTGCCTCACACATGCTAGGCAAGTGCTCTACCACTAGGCCACACCCCCAGCCCCTGGGTGTTTTCTTTTATTATTGTTTTGGTTTGAGACATATTTGTTCATCCTTTCTGGATACACTATGGTCATTCAATACACACACACAGTACGTGAAGTCAAATCGGGGTCATAAGCATTTTCAGCTCTTCAACCATTAATCATTGTTATGTGGGGGATTTCTATACTCTCCTAGTCATTTTTAATATCTCATATTTTTGTAGTTAGTGCTGTGCTGAAGAAGAACCAAAAATAATTCCTCCTCTCTGTTTTGGTGCCTTTTATAGAACTTCTGTCTCCCCTTGTTCCTTCCCTTACCTGGTAACCTCTACTCCATTTTGACTTAGTAGTTTCCACAAATGTATGAGAACATGTGGGATTTATTGTTCTGTGTCTGACTTATTTAATTTAACATAATGACCTCCAGTTCCATCCATGTTGTTATAAATGACAGGATTTCATTCTTTTTTTTTTTTTTTTATATAGCTGAACAGTATTCTATAGTTTAAATATGCCACGTTTTCTTTATCCATTCACCCACTAAAGGCATTAGAGTAACCTTCAATTTTAACTACTATGAATAGTGCTGTAATAAATGTGGGAGTCCAAATATCTTTTTGTTGCAATAATTTCTTCTTTAGGATATACTCAATAGTGGAATTGCTAGAGTATATTGTAGGGCTGGGGATGTGGCTCAAGCAGTGGTGCGCTCGCCTGGCTTGTGTGCGGCCCAGGTTCGATCCTCAGCACCACATACAAGCAAAAATGTTGTATCCACCGAAAACTAAAAAATAAAATATTGAAATTCTCTCTCTCTCTTTAAAAAAGAAAAAGAAAAAAAATAGAGTATATTGTAATTTTTTTGAGGGATTGCTATACTGTTTTCTATAATAGATATACACTGTTGGTGGGAATGTAAATTTATATAAGAATTCCTCTTTTATCTGCTAGCATTTTGTTTCATAGCTATGCTAACTGGGTGCGTTGATATCTTGCTATAGTTTTGTTATGCATTTCTCTGGTGATAAATGAGACTGAGCAGGGTTTTTTTTAATTTTAGGTACTTGTTGGCAATTTGTGTCTTTTTCTACCAAGCATCTATGGTTTTTTTATCCCATTGTTGAATTAGATATGTATATATTATACATATTTCATATATATATATATATATGAATGATTTAATTTTTTGAGTTCTTTGTTCTGGATTTCAATCCCTTGTTGGATGAATAGTTTGCAAATATTTCTCCCATTCTGTAGGTCATCTCTTAATTCTATTGATTATTTCCTTTATTGTGCAGAAGCTTCTTAGTTTGATATAATCCCATTTTGTTTATTTTTAGTTTTGTTGCCTAGTCAATTTTAATTTTTCTTTGGAATAATTTTAAAAGAATTAGAATAGTTCCATAAATGTTTTATTGAATTCAACAGTGAAGTCATCAGGAACTGAACTTTGTTTAGACAGATTAATTACTGCTATAATTTATTGACTTTCTTCAAATTGAGATGAATATCTGGAGAATTGTTGTCTTTTGGAAGCGTCATGTTTCCTTCCATGTTTCTCTGTCCTTACATATTTCTCTGTCTGCACATCTTGTGTAATGTTTGTTTCTCCCAATTTTATGAAGTAGCTTTTGTTGGAAAAGATTTTGTTCATTTAGATAGCATATAGTTTTTCAGTTAGATAAGTGGTTTGGCTATAGGGGAACTTAAAAACAGTCTGTGTGACTTACTTGTCTTTCATATCTAGTGCCTCAGCAGTCTAAACTGCAACAGTTCCTGAAGGCAGTGGTATGATTTTTGCAGTGGATTTAGGCTTCCAAAGGTGTGTATCAGAGTTGAGCCCTGATGGTGCTGGGGTTGGGGGCAGCAGCTGCTACAGTCTCAGTGGTGTGGGTTGTGGAGAGGATTGTCTCCAGATCTCTCAGGACAAGGACAGGGGACTCCAAGGGTTTTTGCACCAGCAACCATGGTTCCTGTGCCACCTGATGTTTAGGAGACCTTCCCCAGGACTGTTGGGATGGGTGCAAGAGAGTTCTGGAGCCTTTCCTGGGTCCCTCTGATGAACACAGAGAGTACGTTGGTCTATGGCACTGGAAACTGTGGGATTAAGGTTTTAGAACACAAAGAGGACCCTCCCATGGTCCCATGGAGCAACTGCAGTTGGTAATGGGCTTTTAGCACTGTTCACTGATTTTATGGAGCTGTGGGACCCAGATGTTACCTTCTCTTGGTCTATGAGACAAACAAGTGTTACTGAGGCTTTGGGTACCAATGACTGTGATCCGAAGTCTGTGGGCTGTGGAGATGTTCTATAGGTCTTCCAGGGCATGGAAAGAAGACCTTCCCTATTTCCTGCATGTCAAATTTGGGTGGGACTTAGGCTTATGGTGATGGCAGCCACTGGTCCTGAAGCTGCAGGATGCTGAGGAAGCTGTCTTCTACCCAGTGAGGTGGGCACACACTAGTTCAAGGCTCCTGGAGGGTTAGATATTTGGGGCTCTTCTCCTACCACTATATCTAGCAGTGGCTATTGGGAGAGGTCTAAAATGAGAACCTTCTTTGGATCAGTGGAGTCACTTTAAATCAGCTAGCTCCCCAAATTAGAATTAAAGCTTGCCAGAACCGAGATTTCTCCTATAGTTAGAACAACCAGTCTGCAGCTATGAAGGTGATTCCTGGCATTTTCTAGCTTACCTTTGCCAGCAGTGTTGGGTTCTCAACCCCCAGCAGGGGAACAGGGGCTGCAGTCTCAATTTCTTTATTCATTCCTCTGGGTTGCCATTCCCATTTTTTTTTTTTTTTTGGTGCTGCTTAGGCTCCCTACCATGTCTTTGCTAATTTGTGGAGTTCATACTCTCTCATTCTCCTCAAAATGTTGTTTTTCCTTTGCTGCTCTGACTCTCCTCTGGGTCTGAGTTGAGCACGGGACACCTCTGTTCATCCCCTTGGCGCCCCTCATGTGTCTTGGCTTGTTATAGTCGTATTTGAACTCTAGGTCCATGTGGATCCTTTTCACTTAGTTGTTCCAGAGAGACAGAACAGGTGAAGGAGAGGATGGTGAACCATCTTGTCCCGGGTTCTAGTCTGGTTCGTGTAGTTGCTTCTATAACCTCCCTGGGCCTCAGTTTCGTCTGTCGTAAAATTCAGAACCCCCATGACTTAGAAGGCTGCTAGTCAGGAGTTCAAAAGTAGAAATTTTTTTTTTTTTTTTTTTTTTTTTTTTTTTTTTTTTAATATAAAGATACCTCAGGAGGAAACTGGGACCTTAGGTGGGGGGCATCCGAGGCCTCCATATCTGGTCCTGCCTATCCTGCCAGCCTCATTCCTTGCCACACCTTCTGTGCACATGCCATGGTCAGGACAATGGGGATGAGGCAGCAAATGCAAGCCTGACCCAATATGGTGGTGTCTCCTCTTATCATTCCCATGACCTGCAGTTCTTGCTCCTGGGGGAGATGGCGGGGAAGGTGAGTCTATCTTTCTTATTAGGGTGTTTGCACAGATGGCAAAAACTCAACTTGTGGCCAGGTGAGCCTACTTCAAATGCTCCACAGGCCCCATGTGTGGTTCAGGAACTCTTATCTGCCTCTCTTAGCCATGTTGGACCCTGGAATGTGTTTCTCATCCTTAAGGAATGGGTGATTTTATTGTACTGGCTCACCTGAGTTCTCCTGCCTTTTCAGGGTGCCCTCTGCTGGTTAGTTCTGGGACCTCTGCTCTGATATTCAGTGTCACTCCTGCTGAGGAGGTGCACTGGCACTGAGGAGAGGAGATGGTGACAGGAGAGAGGCTTTCTTGCTTGTGCTGCTCAGTGAGGCTCCTCTCCTACCTCTATATGAAGATGACTTCACAGCCTTTAGTCAGGGCCTGGAGCTGCCCCAGGTTCTGACTTCCCTTTCTGGAATGAGAAAGGAAGCCCTTTCTGAAGTGTGGCCTTGTAATGCAGTGCAGGAGCTCAGGTGGATACTCATTCCTCTCTAGTGCCACTTCTGTAGATCTTGGGTAAGTGGAGTGATTCATCCTGGTTTGCCTGGGACATCCCCCATCTTAGCATTGAAAGTCCCGTGTCCTGAGAAATCCTCAGTCCCAGGGATACTTGGCAGTTAATCCCCTTATAAGTGATTAACTTCCCCAAGCCCTAATGTCCTCAACAGAGATAATATTGCCTGCTTCTCAGGGTTTTGCGGGGAATGTCACAGGATAGTAGTGCAGTCACCGAGTCTAAGCGAGTGTATCAAGTTTCCTAGGACTACTGTAACAAACTGGTATCTTAGAACAAAGAAGCATTGTCTTATGGTTCTAGAGGCCTTGAATCTGAAATCAGACTGTTGGCAGAGCCTCAGACCTGCAGGAATCCTTCCTTGCTGCCTCCCTTGTTCCCAGTGTTTTGCAGGCAATCTTTGACACTTCTTGGACTGTATATCCATCACTGCAGTCATCCATCATCAGAGGGCATTCTCCCTGGATCTTTGTCTTCACAAGGCAGGCATCCCCCTGTGTACATTTGTCTTTGCATCCAGACTCCCTAATTTTTATAAGGATACCAGTCATGCTGGATTAGGGCCTACCTCAGTTTCTCTTTTTAACCTGATCACTTCTGCAAAAAACCCTCTTTTCAATTAAGGTCACATCAAAACTAGCAAGGGGTACAGTGTTAGCATATCTTTTGGGGGAGACAATTCAGCCTATAACAGCTGGGTTAGCTATGATGGTTATTGTTATTCATATAACTATCCTCACAATTTGGAAAGCCAAAAACACATAAGAAATAGATGCTGTGTCCAAGAGCAGACATCATGTGGGGTCCCCTTTAAGTCAGCCTCCTTCATGAAGAGACTTGACTTGGTTGATGGAATTCAGCACCTGGGAACCATTTCAGTACAGAGTTTGTAGGACCATTTCTTTAACATCTCAGCTTTTGTTCTGCTTGTTATAGATGGAGCAGATGAGGAATGAGCTACTTCAGGAGAGAGCTGTGAGGCAAGACTTGGAGTGTGACAAGATTTCCCTGGAGAGACAGGTGAGGGCAGCTGGACCCAGGGGCTTCTACCTCCCATTGCATGGCTTTGGGGTAGGATACCTGCCCATCCCCAGAGGTTTGTAAAAAGACAAGCCCAAGCCTGTGTGAGGCTTGGGAGCCTGAGGACCTGCCAGACAACTCCTTTCAGGCTCATAAGGGGGATATTATAGTCTCTTTCTTTGACCATCTGAAACCCAAGGTCAAGGGTATTCTCTGCAACCATCTCTGGGCTCCCCAGGTCCTGCATCCCAGTATGTGCTAGCATGGACATCACCCAAATACCTGGCTCCATCTCATATTCTGCTTTGCTCAGAGAGCATGGCATACACACAGCCCTCACAACCTCCCTGTCTGATTCCAGAACAAGGACTTAAAGAGTCGGATTATCCATCTGGAAGGTTCCTACAGGTCCAGTAAAGAAGGGCTGGTGGTGCAAATGGAGGCCAGGATTGCAGAACTGGAGGACCGTCTGGAGAGTGAGGAGAGGTGAGCCTGGTACAGGGTTGGGCAGAGGCCCTAGTGGGCCATGGCCATCCTGTTAGAGTGCTTGCATGCCAGGTATCTTTTCCCATCCTCATTAGTCCAAATAGAAGGCAGAGCAAGTACAACTTTGCTGTTACTGTTTCCATTTTATGGGTGAGAAAGCTGACCCATCAGAGTAAGTGATTTGAGTAACATAGCTAGCTGGACCAAGACTTATATCTTATTTCCTAAGACCATAGCTGTTTCACTATGCTTACTGTTTGTCTCTCTATCCCTTCAATAAACAGGTTGCCTCACAGCAACTGAATTTGAGTCAGATTGGAGGTCAGGGGGCTAACTCTGCCCTGAGGACCAGGTGCATCCAAGCAGATATGAGGGATATGAGATCAGGTCGCCATGATTCTCTGCAGCTCTCATTCACAGGCTGAGGACCAGCACCGGGAGGCACTTGGCCAGCCTTAGTTCTTCCTCATGGCCCCTCACTTTCCTAGAAGGGGTGCAGTACACATGCATATGTACGTGCTTTAGGAGGACTTTTAGGGAGCAGCCTGGAGTGGACCCAAAATGCCAGCAGTCTGTAACTCTTTGCCTTACAAAGTTAAATGGTCAGGGGGGCTGGGGTTGTGGCTCAGCACTTGCCTAACGTGTGAGGCACTGGGTTTGATCCTCATACTACATATAAATAAATAAATTAAATAAAGGTGTTGTGTCTATCTACAACTAAAAAAAAAAAAAAAAAAAAAAAAAGAAAAGAAAAGAAAGAAAGAGTTAAGCGCTCAGGAGTGGAAGAACTTGGGACAGGCCATCCCAGCCCTTCCCTGGCCTTGCCACCTTTGACAAGTCATGCCCTTTCTCATAATCTCATTTATTTATCAAAAGAATGGTCCTTCCTCCTGTATAATTGTCTATTTCCCCAACCTCAAGCTCGACCCTAAGCTCCCCTGGTTAGAGCGTCCCCTCCTCTGCAGCCTGGGCTTCCTACAGGGCTGAAAATGAGGGGGTGCTCAGTTCTGCCTCCCCTGCTCTTCCAGGGACCGGGCCAGCCTACAGCTCAGCAACCGAAGGCTGGAGCGGAAAGTGAAGGAGCTGGTGATGCAGGTGGATGATGAGCATCTGTCGCTGACCGATCAGAAGGACCAGGTGAGGGCACCTCTTGTTCTCAGATGAGATCCTGTGTCTGAGGCAGGGGAAGCAGGAGGAGGCCAGATGCCTGGAGTGAGTGGGGCCGAGTCCTCCTCTTGACTTACATCACAGAATGGAGACTTAAAGCCTACTGAAGTAGGAGGTCTCAGTGAACTTCAAACCCTAAACTTGGTCCTCAACAAGGATGCTCTTTTTCCATGAGACTGGTTGCCCGAGGAGGAGATGTCTGGGCCCCTGGCATCTCCTACCGGACCTCTTCTATGTCCTAGCTGGGTTGGGCCTTCAGCCAGCATTCAACCCGCCCTCTCTCCCAATGCAGCTGAGCCTGCGCCTGAAAGCAATGAAGCGACAGGTAGAGGAGGCTGAGGAGGAAATCGACAGACTGGAAAGTTCTAAGAAGAAGCTGCAGAGGGAGCTGGAGGAGCAGATAGATGTGAACGAGCAGCTGCAGGGGCAGCTCAATTCCATGAAGAAGGACTTAAGGTGGGTAAAAGTGGTGGTCTGTGTTGCCGCACCCCCCATATTTGAGGAGCTCTTGACGCTTTCACAACATTCCCATTTCTGTTGTCCCAAGCCAGTTCCTTATTGTTGCCTTTTGGGGTCATCCCATCCTAGAAATGAAAGTCATTTTGCCTAATTTGTCATTCCACATATTCAGTAAGGTCTCATGTGTCATCCTTACATCAGTGCTTCAGTGTCATACTCCTGTTGACCATAAAGGGAAACTGAGGCTCAGAGGTCAGACTAGCTCTCACCAACATGGAGGGACAATTCTTGGCCTAGCCTGATTATCTCATGGAAGACTGGGATCTCCCAAGCTCCTCTCCTGAAGTTCTAATGATGAGGATAGATGGGGCAGGATGGTTGCTTTTTCCTACCACAGAATCAGTGCCTAGGGCATTGAGGGGAAGGTTGAGGTTAGGTTCATGCTCAACTATAGAGTTAGCCTTTCTTGGAGACTGGCCATGCCTGGGGGGCTCTGTGCCAGTTGCCCAGGTAGTTCTCATAAATGGACAGAAGGCTTTAGCCCTTTTAGAATCCTATAACACAGGGCATCTTCATTAGGAAACTGGCCCTAAGGTCAGCATTAGGGTGCAACATTTAAGGAATCAAAATAACATTTTAATGCAACATTTGAAAAAACATTGCATATAATCTGACGAATAAGGTCTGAAAATTTTAAAATATTAAGACAAGGTCAAAAACAGTGCCTGCCAAACCCTATTGGAGTTTGCACCAAAGAAAGAACCAATACTACTGATCCTGGCCCAGCCTTCCAACATCAATTCTGGTAGTGAAAGGTGGGCAGTGGGTAGTTTGTTACCTGGAGGAACTGAGGTGCAGAGCAGTTCATGTGCCGGTCTGGGGAGAACAGG
Organism: Callospermophilus lateralis; assembly: GCF_048772815.1. Taxonomy (NCBI): domain Eukaryota; kingdom Metazoa; phylum Chordata; class Mammalia; order Rodentia; family Sciuridae; genus Callospermophilus; species Callospermophilus lateralis. The sequence continues at coordinate 102,326,884 of NC_135307.1, forward strand.
GAACTCAAGATCTTCCTCCATCTCCAAATTAGAGATAAGCCCTAGCCAGGGCCAGGAAACATGCCTCTTATTGTTTCAACAGACTTAAGAAGCTGCCCAGTAAAGTGCTGGATGACATGGACGACGATGACGACCTCAGCACCGATGGGGGAAGCCTCTATGAGGCACCACTGAGCTACTCCCTTCCCAAGGACAGCACCGCCACCAGCCAGATCTGAGTCCACTTCCAGGGCTGAAGTGGCCCATCCTTCCTAACGGACAGTGCAGCCATCCAAAGCAGAAGGAAGTGTGTCTCGAGCTGAGACCCACCACTTCCTTTTCACACCACATGCCGGTTCCTCAACCTTATACTCCTCCGTAGGGTCTCTCTGAGGTCCAGTGGCTCTTGGATCTTATGGAGCTATTGCAATTTAAAACGAGGAAGAGAAGCCAGCACCCAGTGGGGCATTTTCAAAAATATAATTTGATCGGCTGAAGGCCCCGTTCTGCACAGCCGTTTTCCACGGCCACTTTCATTGGCTGCTTCTGCCCTCCTCTCCTTTGCCAAGAGGAAGGGTCCGAAATGCTAGTTATTATTAACAGTCACTGTGCAGATGAGGAAATGACATGTAGACTGTACATATTTTAACCAGACCTTCTCACAGACTGCTGCTGTTCCATTTTGGAATATGCCAGAGCCTTTGTAGGGTGGCTAATTTGTGAAGTTCACACACTATATTGAGTATTCTTTCTTAAAATATGAAGCTACTAGATTTTAAGTGTTAAAGAGTAGAGAGAGAGGGCGGAGAACGAAGACCGCTTTTAAAATCAGAGTTGGACAAAAGGAATTGACATAGTGACAGTGGATAATCAGTACTGCGAGTCAGTATTCAGGTGATCTGGGTAAACAGCTTGTGACAGAAGGTCGCTTACCTGTAGGCTGTATCTATGACCTTGGCTACTTATTTTGAACCATGCTAAGACCAGTGCCCAGTCGCCACTTTCTTTTATACAGGTGGGGAGGGGAGACTTGTATGCAGGGTTTTTAACAAGTGGTGTGGTTTCTGTAAGGATGGGGCCCCGTTGTCATGTCTCCTTCCTCCCCCCACTGCCCTTGGGCCTGGGATGGGGAAAATAGCAGGGCACAGGGAGACAGGGTTCCTGGGCTTCAGTGATAGGACAGGGCTGGAGGCATCTAGTTAAGTGATGGAGGAAGGGGGAGATGGGTTGTGTGTGTGGGATTAGTGTGAGGAAGACAGAAGTTCTTGAAAGCTGGGGCATGTGTAGACAAGAGGTAGGCTGAGCTGGAGCTCAGATGGACGTCAAGGAGGGAGGAAAGAATGGCATGATATGCAAACTGAGGGCTTCTTTCACCCTCCTGCAAGCAGTGACAGGGAATGGGTGAGGTCTGGGGCAAGTCACGGAGCCCACTCAGTAGGGTTCAGAGTGATGGGCCCCAGTTGAAGGATGAGTGTCTGGAGCCAGAGAACCAAGCCCTTCTCCACCTCCAGGGTTACTGTCCCCTCACCATGGCTGGGGGTGGTTCTTGCCTCTGCTTACCCTCTGGGTGTGGACAGATTCTTCCTTTTAGCCATTAACCCATTTTAGCAAGTACATCCTGGGCACCTGTGATACATCAGGTGCAGTCCTTGGCCCTGGGACCTCAGCAGTGACGAGAACTCCTCCCCTCCTGGAGTTCAAGGAAGAGGGCGATAGGCGATAATCAGGCTGACCCAGGGCTGAGCACCTCCATGCCCAGCCCCACAATCTTTTATCTTCTTGGGGAACGTGACTAGTCTGAAGTCACACTGGGAGGGGTCTTCCTTTCTCTGCTGCATTACTATCCATTTGCCAATGAGCCTGCTCAGAAATGCCTTGGCCTACTCTGAACTCCAGACAGCACACCTGAGGACTTTGGGAGGGAGCATCTGATTTGCTCCTCATTCTGGTTAATTCTTTCTGGTAGCTGTGAGGCTGGCAACAAGAAGCAAAAGTGCTCCTCAAGAGAAGCAAAGCCATCATTCCAAACACACACACATTACCACCCAGATAAGAGGCCTCTAAACCTGTGAATGATTGCACATTCCTAAGCTGTAATGGAGTTGGCATGCAATACAGCAGGTTGGGAAGCTACTGGAAGGGATTGACTGGACTGAGATTTAGGGAGGTTTTTTTCCCCCAAGTCCCAGCTCATCTCATTACCCATGACCTTAACAGGGTGCTGCCTGGGACAAGATGAAGATTAGACCCAGGTCCTTCCTAGTGTGAATATGCTATCATTATTTGATTTTATTATATATACATATTTTTTTTTTGTCTATTGCTTTAAAAACTAACCCTGCTCAAGAGTTTTCTTTAGCTAGCTTGAAGAAAATATTTTATGTAAAAACAAATATGTGGCCAAATGCAATGTTGAGACAATCACCATATATCTATTATATTTTCCCCTGCTTTGAAGTGTCCTTCTATCATGCCAATTGGCTTATTCTGTTGGTTTTTTTGCTTTCGGGTATGGTTTGGTTGCTTTTTGTTGTCATGGGGAAGAGATGTTCTTATTGTGGCTACCTCCATGTAAGATTTCCTTTCAATAAACAGCATCATCCAATGGGAATCATGCCTCTTCCACTATTTTTGCTACTTTATTTTCTCCAGAACTTTTTTTAGCGGGGAAAGGGGGTAAGTTCTGGGGATTGAACTCGGGGGCACTCGACCACTGAGCCACATCCCCAGCCCTACTTTGTATTTTATTTAGAGACAGGGTCTCATTGAGTTGCTTAGTGCCTTGCTTTTACTGAGGTTGGCTTTGAACTTGTGATCCTCCTGCCTTAGCCTTCCAAGCCACTGGGATTACAGGGATGTACCACCAGGCAAAGCTTGATTCTGTGTCCTCCAAGAAATTGTCAAGGTGACTCTAGTTGGGATCTACCAGAGGAAGGAAAATTTAGACACTTCCTGTCCTGGAACCAGCTTCTGAAATAGAAAGGTGGGGGAGTGCTCTGTGGTGGATGCTTAGGGAATGAGTGGTGCTGGATGGTTGTGTTGCTCTAGGAAATCCACACTGCCCATACCAGGGAATGGCAAAGGGAGAAGCATTTTCTATTGTTAATAACCCATAATAAGCAAGCACCTCGGTTTCTTCCTTTCCCTAAACTCAGGTGGGTTCTCCTGCCATCACAGGAGAACCTGTGATGCTCCATCTCTCTCCACCTCATGGTAGGCAACAATGGGCACCATGGTCTATAGGAAACCAAAAGAAGGTTTTCCACCCTCTCTTCTGGAGACTTCTCTAGGTAAGCCCTGGCTTCTCTTGGATGGCTCTGGGCATTTCTCCACTGCTCCCTGCTCCAGGCAGCATTTTGAGTTGTGCTCCCCTGGGACTTGAGTGAGCTCCTGTCCTCGGGCTCCAGTTCTAAAGGTGGCCATGGCTTGCTGCTTCTCAGCACCCCTGGTGGTTTCCACTGCCCTTCCCATCCTCCATAGCTGCCACTGCAGTTGACTGCTGATTCCTGCCCAGAGCTCCATCATTGTCCCTGTCAATGTCAATGTGTTGTTCTTTCAGATAACCAGCCATTTATTCCCCTCCTTCTAAGTAGAAGGAGCATCCCAAATGCAAATGAGATGTTCTAGTTTTAATAAGTCCTTCAGGCCTTTTTATAAATTCTGTTTACTTTTTTTTAAGTCATGTATATTGAGGTATAATTTTATAGTGAAAGTCACCCTTTGATATTTTCTTTTGAAACTATTTAGACCCCTTTTTGACCCCAGCATCCATCTGGGGGTTGGGATTCTGAGTGGCACCTGTCCCTCAGGCTGACAGGAGGAATGTGCTTAGGAGCCTACAGCCAAAGGCGGAAAATCCTTCTGGGACTGCCTTTGGCTTCTTCCACATTCTCTGCATTCCTTCCTTGGCCTGGCCCATAGTAACAGGGAGCCTGTCTTAGTTGGGAGACTGTCATTAGTCATTTTTCTGTTCTAAATTTTTAAATGGTAGGGAAAAATGACTTGACAACAAGTTTCTATCAGGAGCTTAACAGTCCCAAAACTAGAAATCCAGGCTCTGTAGAGAAATCACCATGCCTAAGTCCTGGTCTTAGACCTGTTAAATACACAGTGTCCAATGTCATCCCTGATTTTCACATATGTGAGCTAAGACCCAGCCAAGCCTCCATCCATGAAGAAAGATTGGAGTATAAGAGGACTCATCAAGGCTAGAGAATGTGCCTGAGCAGTTCAGAAATATTGTGTACAGAGAGGGTGACAAATTGCCCACGTGCAGAATCTTACCTGGTCTCACCAGATTGTCAACAATGCTTAGGGTCTGCGAATGTGATTCCAAAGGTTTGATGGGTAAACACAAACCAATTTTGGAGAAGGCGGAAACTCTGGTAATAAGGAATTTGAGTCTCTGGAAAGTTGGGCATTTTTCTGTTGGTAGAGTAGAACTTGCTACCTTAGGCCTCGGGCTGACACTAAACAAAGTGTAAGCCCCAGGCTAGGACCTTTGGAACTTACAGTATACAAAAGCATGGTGATTAAACTAAATGGAAATTAGGTATAAATGAAGTCCTTTGTATATTTATGCCAGGCAAAATTTGTCTGTTCTTCCTATGCTTTGCTAGCCCTATCTGTAGTCAGGACCCAGTTTTCAAGACCATGAACAGTTCAATGGCTAACCTATTTAGCACTTAGCTGGATACCAGGCATTGTCTAAACGCACTACATGGATTGACTCATTTGATCTTAATGATACCCCCACCCCCAGTGGGTACTGTTGTGACAAGCAAGGCACCCTAGGCAGAGGGAGGGCATGGTGGCAGGCTGTGAGTACCTGGGACTGACTGTACCCTGGGTCTGGCTCTGGAGCTCATACTCGGCAGCTTCCCCCTACCTCTCATCGCCTGGAGCTTCACTTGTGAGTTTCTATGCAGCCTGCTGCCCACTCCACTCAGCACCGCCATTGGAGGCAAGTGGAACTCAAAGAGCCTTTGAAGCGCAGACCTCATGGATGTAGCTGTTTGTGTGTTTTTAGCAGCTCTTCTAACCTGCCATCTGGTGCCATTTTTGTGACTGGGCTCTTTGGAACTCTCATTTTATCTTTGATCTTCCCTGAAGCAGTGCTGACTTTAGTTCTGAGCCTTATCTGGGTAGCATGGCTGTTCTGGGGGGGTCATCAGGGCTCTCAGTGTAGGGTGGTTCCCTAATTTAGGAGTTTCATAGGGAATACATGCCCTTCTAACCCCCAGATTGCTCTGTGATGACAACCCTCTGTTTATCATGCTAGCCCAAGCCTGCTAGCCTGACATTCAGAACTGCACTTGCAAACTGAAATCAGCAGATTATCCCCAATAGAGCAATCAAGAGGAGTCATTCTCAAACCTCCCACCCCAGGGCAATATGGGATTTGGGGGTAGAGTCTGGAAACCCTAGGCTTGGGGGCAGTGGACTGCCTTCCTGGAGGTGGCAACACAGTCTCTGCTAAGTTGGGGGAATGGTCACAGTAGGAGTGGGCTCTGGGGGCATAGATTTAGGGCTGTGTGGCAGCTGATCTTGAAATGAGATAGATCTGTCCCCAGCCTTTCCCAGGAGTAAGGGGATGTCATCTGTGGAAACTGGCCTGACCCTGGCTGCCTCGTGGTGTGTTTTTGGCGGGGTTGTATGCACAAGTGGGAGATGGAATCAACTTACAAAACAGAAGCCAATCCCTTTAGGACCTTGCCCAGAGACTTGACATCAATTAATCTCCTTTGCCCTGGAAATGGACTTGGTGGTATTTTGGGGGCAGTAGGAGTGATTCTTTATTAATGCCTAACATAGCAGATGCTGCAATAAGCAAACCCCGTGACTAGAAATCCCTGCACTTTACTCGATTTCATCTGCTCCCTGTGAGGTGGGTGGTGTTACCCCTTTTACTTGTTCTGGAACATGTGCAGAAAGACAACATGCCAAGTCATCAACTAGTAAAACATGGGGTAGGATAAAGTCCCGTTCTGCTGCTCCTAGTAATCCAGATTTTCCCTGTATGTGGCCATGCTCATCATGCTGTCCCTCCAAAATAGTCACTGCTGATGTCCTTAGCTGAGGACATTGGTGTGAAGTCTCATTGAGTCATAGCCCCTGGCCTCCTGCTACATCTGCCCTTGGAGCCTGAGGCCTGCTCCAAGGGAAGGCAGCCACCTGCCTCTTTTCTTTACAAGCCACTTCCCCCAGCCGCTGGCTGGCCTTGCTGTGTTCCAGCTGCCAGGCCCTTCCAGACAGCTTTGTTTTCCAGGAAAGGTCTTGGAGATTAAGACAAAACAGGTGCCTCCAGTTGAATGCCCTCCTGTCGTTGAAAGGGCCTGGCTGATAAGCCTGCCAGTCCAGCCTCTTCATCTCCTGGATCTGATCTCTACGGTTAGGCTGTCTTGTCTTTCATCTGGTCCTGCCTATCTCTGGGCATGCAGACCTGAGCTCTTTGGAGCCAGGTACAAGGCTCCCTGCAGAGCCAGGCAAGGGGTCCGTCAACAGTGCCCAAGCTCCCTCTGGGATTCTTAGCTCCTCTGTGCCCCTGTGTGCTCTCTCTGGAGAGACTTCTGGCATTTGGATAATAAACTAGAAAACTGGCTTCCATTCAAACTGCCTGCACCCCCCTTCCTATGACCTAGGAATCACACAGCTCTGGCCCTCCTGAGTGTTTCTGAGGGGGTTTCCTTAACCCGGCTGGTTTTCTGAAACAGGATTTTAGAGGAAGTAAGTCACTCTATTCTCCTTCCACTTCCTGTCAAAATTTTTTCACTTTTGTCGGAATGTTTCAATGCTGCTGGATCCTAAAATTGTGGTGCAAAATGTCTGGGGACTTACCATGTCCTGTGGAAAGGCTGGGGTGCCCAAGGTCACCAGGGCTGTGCATTCCTTGTGAGAGTCAGAGGCATGTGGACTGGAAGCATTGTCCTGCCTGCGTCCCACCTGGGACAGAGTTCCTCTGTGTGAAGTAGGCTGGGGACGAAAACAAGCTTAAGGAAAAAGAAGGCGACGGAAAGACCACACAACAGGGAAATAATTTTGAAAAGCGGGGACAGGACAGCTCCATGACCTTAGTGATCGAGCTTCCATACTGGGAAGAGAGGAACAGAGAGCCCATGTTTGCTTTATTATATATGCGGGAAGCTTCTGTTTTTCCACAGAATGTTCTTCTGCCAATAAGGTAGGAGGTGGGCTGTCCAGGCCCAATAGGTCACAGCAGTTCTGGAGCTAGAGAGCAGCCTTCCTAGCCGAGCCAAGCCTGAAGTCACGCACATTGCATAATCCATTAAGTGCGAGGGGCCACAAAATAGTTGCAATGTCAGATCAAAATCTCCTTGGCTCAAGGCCAGTGACGATGCTAAATAGCTCAGGAGTGGTTTTTCCACAGCACTGTACTTCCCCTGGTCATCACAAGGAACATGTGCTTTCTGAGAAGTACCAGCCTAGAGCCAGAGCTTGCTTCCCAGATATTGAGACCAGTGTGTGGACTTAGTCCCAGTGATTTGGCCACCAACATCTGCAACCTCAGAGAGCTCCAAATGGGGAAGACAAAAATAGGCAAGGCAGCAAAGCATGACATCTAATCTCTGGGAATTTTCAATTGAGGATTAGTTTTGTTGAGAAATTAGCTTTTTCACCACCCAGAATTTAAGAGTGGTTAACAATTATTCATATATGCTTCACATTTTTAAATAAAAGAAAATATTATAAATAATGTTGAAGATTCCCCTTTGTTCCTCACTCTGCCTCATCCATTTATCTCCTTAAAGTAAGCCTCTATTCTCAATCTGCTGTGTATTATATTCAACATTATGTATTTTTTCATCTATGTATCCATAAACACTGATATTTTTGTGTTTAAAATTTTACATGCATATTATTCTGTGATCTTTCACATTAAAATTATGATTTTTGAGACCTGATTATAGTGATGTATTTATTCATTTTCTTTGTTTTGTTTCATTTTGGGCTTTTAAAGGAGGAATTTTATTTTTTTTTGGGGGGGGGTCGGGTAAATTGCAAGAGAACTGAGTTTTAAAAATACTCATTGCTTTATCACATCAATGTTTATAGTAGTTCAATTCACAATAGCAAAGCTATGGAGCCCTTCAACAGATGAATGGATTAATAAAATGTATATATACACAATGGAATAATACTCAGCCATAAAGAAGAATGAAATTATGGCATTTGCCAGTAAATGGATGGAATTGGAGAGTATCATGCTAAGGGAAATAAACCAATCCCAAAAAATCAAAGGCTGAACGGTCTCTCTGATATGTGGATACTGACACACAATGAGGAGGGAGGAGAATAGAAGTTCATTGGATTAGACAAAGGAGAATGAAGGGAAGGAGGGGGAGGGGAACTGGAAAGACAGTAGAATGAATCAGACATAAATTTCCTATGTTCATATATGAATACATGACCAATGAAGCTCCACATCATGCACAACCCCAAGAATGGGATCCTATTAGAACAAGTTTTACTTTATGTAAGTGTAATATGTCAAAATAGACTCTATTGTCATGTATATCTAAAAAGAACAAATAAAAAAAGAAAATTACGTATGTGCCTGTGTGAATGTACCACAATGAATTCCACCTTTATGTATATTGATAAAGTACCAATTTTAAAAACAATAAATAGGGCTGGGGCTGTGGCTCAAGCGGTAGCACGCTCGCCTGGCATGCGTGCAGCCCGGGTTGGATCCTCAGCACCACATACAAACAAAGATGTTGTGTCCGCCGAAAACTAAAAAATAAATAAATATTAAAAAGTTCTCTCTCTCTCTCTCTCTCTCTCTCTTTAAAAAAAAAAAAAAAAACTATAAATAGATGGGGAAAGGCAAATGGAATAGAGGAGGGGGAACATGTGGAGTTAAAGGGAGGAAAAGGGGAGGTACCGGGGATTGAAATAAAGCAAATTATGTTCCATGCATTTGTGATTATGTCAAAATGAACACCACTATGTATAGCTATAATGAACTAATAAAAACATAAAAAATAGATCAATGAACAGAATAGAGAACCCAGAAATAAAGCTACTCGTCTACAGTTAACTTTTTTTTTTTATAAAGGCTCTAAGAACATACACTGTAGAAAGGAGAGCCTCTTTAATAAAGAGTGCTGGGAGAAGTAGAGAGACATGCAGAAGAATTAAACTAGACCCTACCTCTCACCATATTAAAAAAAAGGACTCAAAATGAATTAAGGATCTAAATATAAAACATGAAACTATTAGAAGAAAATGTAGGAGAATTGCTTCAAGACATTAGTTAGGCAATGATTTTTGGTGGGTAAGCCCCTGAAAGAATAGACAACAAAAGCAAAACTTAACAAGCTTCTGTACAGCAAAGGAAATAATCAGCAGAATTAAGAGACAATCTATAGAATGGGATAAAACATTTGCAAATTATTCATCTGATAAAGTGCTAATACCCAGACTATATAAGCAACTCAAACAACAACAGCAAAAAATCAAAAACAAATACAAAAAATCCTTTTAAAAAAATGGGCAAATGATATAAACGGACATTTCTCAAAAGAAGATTCACAAACACCCCAAAAGCATATGAAAAAATGTTCAACATAACTAATCATTAGGGAAATGCAAATCAAAACCACCATGAGCCATCATCTCATCCCAGTTAAAATGGCTATTATCAAAAAAGACACACACACACACACAAAGTGCTGGTGAGGATGTGGAACTTTGTAATGTTTTGAACAACTAATAAAAAAAAAAAGGGGGGGGGGAACTCCTATACATTCTTGGTAGGAATGTAAATTAGTATAGCTGTTATGAAAAACAGTATGGAGGTTTATAAAAACATAAAATAGAACATATTGTCCAACAATCTCACTGTTGGATAAATATCCAAAGGAAATTAATCTTTATACTAAAGCAATAGCTACACAGCCATGTTTTTTGTAGCTTTACTCACAATAAGCAAGATTTGGAATCTAAGTTCTGTTGACAGATAAATGGATAAAGGAAATGCATATGTACACGATGGAGTATTATCCACCAAAGGATGAAATACCATTATTTTTGGCAGCATGGATGGAACTAGAGGACACTAGTTAAATAAGCCAGGCACAGAAAAACAAATATTGCATATTCTCTTTTATGATAGGTAAAATGTGATCACATAGAAGCAGATAGTAGAATAGCAGTCCCTGGAGGCTAAGAAGGGAAGGGGGTAGCCTCAGTGAGGCTTGGGTTTGGCCAATTTGGGATTACCTGCTTGAACAGCGGAGGAAAGACTAAAGGCTGCCCCCAGAGAACTTTGTTCCCCATCCTCACTCAGAACAGTTTCCCTGCCCCCTTTAAGTATGGTGAGCACACACATTACAAACTCTTGATGTGAAAGAACACCATGTTAGCCTGTTTGGGAAGCAGGATTTCAGCTTTCCTGTGGTGTTCATGTGTCTAGTGCCAGGCTCACAAAGATCAATGTCTCTGACTTTCTCCCTGAAGAATAAACAGTGACAAGACTTTTCTGTGTGCTAGTTAATTTTACATCTCAACTTGACTGGGCTAAGAAATATGAAGCAGTCGGTAAACTGCTTTCTGAGTATGTCTGTGATGATGTTTCCAGGAGAGAGTAATATTTGAGTGGGTGGACTGGGTAAAGTAGATGCCCTACCCAATGTGAGTGACTTCACACAATCTGTTGAGAGCCCCAAAAGAAAAAGAAGGTGAAGGGAGGGCAAATTCACTCTCTACTAAAATTGAGACATTTGTCTTCTCCTGCTCAGACATCAGTGTTCCTGGTTCTCGGGCCTTGGACTTGGACTGAATTACTCTTATGTTTGACACAGCAGCTGGAATTCTCACATCCTGGAAGTTTCTCTTCAGACATTTTGGAAATAGAGACATACATAGTGGTGCTTGATCTTTGGTGTGCATTTGCTCTCCTGAAGTTCCTCTGGACCGCCAACTGATAAGAGGACTCATGTGTGCTCTTGCTTGATAGGTGGAGAGATTGCAAAACAGACCTCATATCTTCATTTTGTCGTGTAAAATAGGGTTACTATGTTACCAAAATATGGGAAAATAACTCTACCAGCTGAATGCAACAATTATTGGCATTTTGGTGCATTTCCTTCTTCTCAATGCAGTTTTTAAAACACAGGTATAACTACAGAGTTTATGCAATTTTGTATATGCTTTTGCTGTCACTTAACAAGGTAGAATAGGATTGCTTCTTATTATTAATCTTTATCATTTTTTTAATGCGGCTTAACATCCCTTACTTACATCATTTTAGTTAAGTACCCCTCTCTCTATATTATTGGATGTCCAAATTTTCCAAATTCTGTTCTCTTATAACAAATATATTTATATTTATGACTTTTTCTATATTTCAAGTTATTTGTTTTAGCTACACAACCTGAAGTGGAATTACTGAGGAATCAAGTGAAAAGAATAAACCTTTATGTCTCTATAAATGTTGCCAAATTGCTTTTCAGAAGGGCTTACCAATTTGCATATATCTAACAACAAATAAATATGCCAGTTTCTCTGTTTCCCCTAACCTCAGCTTTGATGATTAACCTGACTCTCATCAGGGCAGGCTCCTTTTCATATTATTTAATAAGGTGACCCTTTAGACTTGTGTATTCTTGTCCTTTTAATCTATCTATGTATCTATCTATATTCAAATCTATAGCATGTATTAGAAACTGAAAATAGTACAGTATGGTAAAACAGTGAAAAATAAGTCACCTTTCCTTGATTCCAATATCTCCAGTCTCTGCCTAGAGGCAACCACTGTTTCCAGTTTCTTTCATTTCTTCCAAGCCAGTTTCTCAGTGTTTCTTCCCATTGTATTGTCCCCCATACAAGCAACTTGAAGGGATTTGCACCTGATATGAGGTAAGTGTGGCCACTGGGAACCCCCTCCCCTAGGCTGACTCCTCCCCCCTGGAAGTCCCTCACAGTACTTCACCTGTCCACAACATAGAGAGATCTGCCATGGGACTGCTCACCAAAGAATCGAAACCAGGTCCTGAAACTCTTGGGTTGGTGAGGTGACCCTGAAGGAAGGCTGTCCACAAACATTGTGTAACACCACGAGGAAGTTCTCACTTAAGAGGGCATTATCTGTGGAGGCCTAGGCTAAGTGATCACATCACATCTCAACTCCCTGAGTCCAGATATGCACACAACTCTACCCCAGGCTCTCACTGTGGCTGCCCTAGATGCTTGCTCATTTGCCCTTTCAGGCTCCAGTCTCTTGCTCCCTCCTGACAGTCATCTTCCACGTCTCATAGGTTTTTCTCCAGGAGCCCTGGGTCCCTTACAGACTTCTCACTGCCTTTCAGTTTCTCTTTCAAGGGCCCCCTCTTCCCAACTCCAGTGTGAGGCCTGGTGCATCTCTCTTCCATATAGGTCCACAGTGATTGAAACCATAAGCATGTGAACACTTACAGGACAGGCTCTGAGGATGGTGACACTTGGGGAAATGGCCTGGAAGGAGAGAAAATAGTACTAACCTCATCTTCCTGAGGTGACAACAGATTTGGACCAAAAATCTTCGGGTCTATGGGAGGCAGCATCCTTAATTAGGAATTAGTAGCAATTGCAGGGGTGGAATTGTTTGAGAGCTTTTGAGTTTCCAGGTGGGTTCTCTAAGAGGCTGAGGTTGAGAAGAGGGGGAAAGCTTTGCAGGGCCACCTGTAGCAGTGAGTTCTGGTGTAATCACGGCAGTAGTCAGCAGGGGGAGGTGTTGGCCTCTCTGACCCAGATGGGGCACAGATCCTGAATCTTGAGATGAGGGTCTTAGTCCCAAAGAGGACTTTGGGACAATTCCAAGGTTTGTCTTTCCAGCCTTCCCAGCTCATCTGGTGCTCCTGTGTCAGCCTTATGCCAATTCTGTTGCAGTGTTTGCATTGCAATGGTTTTAATTTCAATTTTTATTTTGAGAGAGCCCAGCGTGATTGATTTATATACATTTCAAAGAGCATTTGCTGTGCACCTTCACTGCACTGGGCTTCACTGAGATAAGCCTTGGGTCCTGGACTCAAATGGTATCCACTAAGAATAAACAAGGGGTAACATTCAAAGCACCAAAAAAGAGGTATAAATGCAGTGTGGTGGTGGTCCAGGAAAGGCCTCCTGGAGGAAATGGTATTTGAGAGAACCTTAAAATAAGTGAAATGTTTTATAACTTTTTATTTCAAAATTTTAATTTTACCAATAGGTACACAGGGATGAAAGCTGGACTCAGAATCAGCCAGTTGCATTAGAATTCAGAATAATGAAATGGAAGTCTGGTTGGAGGTGAGTCTAGAAAACAGGTTTGGAATGATGATTTTTGGAAAACCTTGAATATCATTTTTTTTTTTTTTGGTCATACTAGGGATTGAACCCAGAACCTCACACATGCTAGGTAAATGTTCAACCACTGAGCTAAACCTCTAGCCCCTTGAATGTCACTCTTAGTGACTAGAAAGCACTGTATGTATGTTTATAAGTAGGCGGTTTTACATAAAAAACAGAGAGGAGTTAGGTTTTATGCCTTCTTGTCCTTTCTGAGAAGGAGATGAATATTTTTTAAAAGTGGCTGGTAAAATTTAGTTGTTTTTCAAAAGGAATGAGAATCTGCTTCTCTCAAATGAGAAAGATCCTGTATCCTGGATACAGATAGTTACATAGTCTAAACCAGTGCTTCTCAAACTTAAATGTGCATCTGAACAAGCCTGAAGGTTTGTTAAAACAGACTGCTGAACTAACTCCCAGAGGATAGCCAAGAATTTGATGCTGATGATTCTGGTCTGGGGAACCATGCTGAGAACCTCTGAGTTAATCTTCCTACCTGACCTTCCTAAGTGTAGCCACTGGGTGGCAGAAGAGAGCACAGCAGGCGCCACAATGGCCAAACCTGGTGCCCTAGGTAGAGGTTGCAGAGGGTTACTTTTGAATTTTTAATATAGGTCTAATACAAAATGACAACAAGAAATTAAGATACCAAACGTTTCAAAATTCAATAATGCATTTTAAAAAGGAGTAACTGGTAATTTTGATTTTGTTTCTTCTCTAGGATGTCCCTACTCCCAGCCCAAATCCCCCTCTGCTGGGCCCCCAGAGCTCTCAAGTCCTAGCAGATTTGATAACTTTCAAGGTCACTTGCAACAAGGTTTTTGAGCAATATCATGGCTATAAAGTGGCAAGAAACTATAGTTAAAATACATTGTTTGAACATATTTATAGATCACTATATTGTATAATATATAGAAAAAAAATATTTACCAAATTCTTACAGTCATTTTTTTTTTGTATTTGGGGGTTTCTTAGACTAGTACCCCCAAATTGGAATTATTGTATCAGGTTATGAACATTTTTACATTCAAATGGAATTTTTACTAATTTCTTCACTTCTTTAAATAATTTATGCTCGTGTTAAAACTATAGATAAGCATTCATAATAATAGTAACAATAAGATAAGTCACCATCAGCTTCACTATTTAGAAATAACTAGTTATGGGCTGTGACTGTGGCTGTGGCTGTGGCTCAGCTGTAGTGCCCTTGCACTGGGTTCGATTCTCAGCACCACAAATAAATAAATAAGTCTATCAAAACTGAGAAAATATTTTAAAAAATAGAAGTAACTAGTTACTATTATATATTTAAATACATACATGCATATATGTATGTGTATGACTAATCTTTTGTCTTTGTATGCTTATTTTACAAAAATGGAGCTTATACTGTTTTTATAACCTGTTTTTCAAATTATCATAAATTTTCTAGGTATAAAAATGTATTTCCTCAAAACAGCTTTAGTAGCTAGCAGCACAGTATTCCATGGAATAATCATTCACATTTATTTTGTAATTCCTCTATGCTGGGTGGTGTTCTGGAGGTTTTGCATACCTTGGTCCATTTAATCCTTATGACAACCCTATGAAATCTATACTATTACTTCTTCTACTTTAGCCCAAAGAAAAATTCATGCATAGAAATATTAAGTGGCTTGCCCAATTATGACTATACCATAAACGTTTGAACCAATAGCCTATTGTGGGACATTCGTGTTGTTTGTTTGCTGTCATAGTGATGTTGCTGTTAATTCACGAAACAAATATTCATTGAGTTCCCATTATATGCTGGACATTTTGTCAGGAGCTGTGTTGTAAGGGGAAACTGTCAGTGGAAAGGAAGGCTCGATTGGGAAAGAAACTCATTTGAAAGGTTCTTGGCATAGGGCAGGTTCTCTATTTCTTCAAGTAGTAACTTAACACTGTCAGAGCAGCACCTGCCCAGGTGTGGTTCTCTTTCTTTCATCAGCAGAAATGTCTCCTATCTCCTCTTCCTGGCTTTCAGGGAGACCCCCTCCTGCTTGGTACACCTGCCAGGGTAGGGCCTTATGGAGTTGACCTTCTTCCTTCTTGAATCAGACAAGCAAGGTCAGATACTTAACCTGGGGGCTGGTCCTACACCTCTGATTCTGTCAAGTGTTCTATGCATGTTTTTATTAATAGTGAGGATGCCTAGACATGTTCATTGTCAGTTATTAAAGAAGAAGGTCATTAGCTGAGTAAAATGCTGTCATCTCGCCACCCAAATTATCCCCACCCTTTCTTTCAAGATCTGTGCTGATGTAGGCTTAGTATCCTGGGAGAAGGCTAAGTCCTGCCTGGGTACCAGCTGGGAAAGAATAATTAGTTTGGGGGTTTCATGTAGCTTTATTGAGATATAATTCCTGTACCATATTATTTCCCTAAAATGTGCAATACATTGGTTTTTAATACATTCATAGAGTTAGTTGTGCAGTGATCATTATCCAATTTCAGAATATTTTTGTTACTCCAGACTCTGGCATCCACTAATCTGCTTTCTGTCTCTATGGATTTGTCTGTTCTGGAATTTCATCTAAATGGAATCCTGTGATATGTTGCCCTTAGTATCTGAATTCTTTCACTTAGCACAATGTTTTTGAGGCTTATCCATGTTGGAGTAGGTATCAGCACATCATTAGTTTTTAAGTTTGAATAATATTCCATTGTATGAATAAACCATATTTTGTTTATTCATTCATCAGTTGATGGGCTTTTGGGTGGTTTCCACTTTGGGGAAATAATGAATAATGCTGCTTTGATTGTTAGCATACAAATTTTTATTTGAACTTATGTTTTCAGTTCTTTTGGGTACATACCTAGGAATGGAATTGATGGATTATAGAATGACTCTATGTTTACCCTTTTGAGGAATGGCCAAACTGTTTTCCCAAGTGCCTTCATAATTTCAAAATCCCACCAGAGAATTTGTGTATTACTTCCCTCTTCTTGGGGACTTATGACCTGTTTCCCAAGGTATTGGCTTTATTGTGGCAAAGAAATCTCCACTAAAGTGTGTTAACGGCCAATAAGACATTGACCTTTTCTCAGGGGACTCACCAAGTCCCAATATTTACTTGGTATAAGTGAGCCTGTAATGATGAGGAGCCAGACCTGCAAGAGAAAAGAACGTCTTTTGAAGCACTCTTGAATCTTGCCCTAGAGGACTCCCCCTCTATATGCAAGCCTTAGTTGGGCATCATTGTAGGAACTTATCAGTGTGTTTAAACTAGAAAATTTTACTACACGTTTCTTCTCCTACAAAGATCATTTGTTTAAAAAAAAAAAAAAAACTAGGATTGGTGCTAGGATTTTAAGCAATTTTCCATTTCATTTATATTTTGCTTTCCTAGAGTGAATATGAAATAAAAAAAAAATCAAAACAAAAGCTTGGGTGCTAGGCCAGGATCTAGAAGTCTCTGGGTTTTTCAGTTCTTCCACAAGGGCAGTTGCTGTTTATGAGCGCTCTGGACTTCCTGAATGTGAACTCTGCCCGAGAGGCCCTTCCCCACAGTCACAGTTCCTTCAAAGGGAAGTGTTCACTAAAAACTCTTGTCAAATGTTTTTCATCATCTATAAATCGCATCCAACTGTTTCCCCCCAACACTGGCACCAAATGTGCATGTTTAATTTTCTCTGAAAATGGTCAGGCATGATTACTCCTTAGAGAAGTCATGGAGTTAAGAGAGAAGCCTCTTTCTCTCTGCCCAAAGTGAATAAATTTTCAAACATTCTGTATTAACTTTTTATTGGGTCAATTCACTCTGGATAAAAAAGACACCAGATTCTACAGATGAATTCCCATCAAAACTCATTTTCTAGGAGAGCTGTGTATTCCCCAAGCCTGAGCAGTCCAGAATCCTATTCTTAATGGTCTGTGTTCAACCTAAGGGCTGCTGTTCCTTGTCTACATTCAAATTTATTTTCCAGCTCTAATGCAAATACATCCTTGCAGTGCTACTTTATATCACTTTCTAGTACAACCCAGCTGAATGTTTCCTGTAGCAGTATGACACTCAGAGCTCTAATGTTCCAACAAGCTACTGGCCTGGAAAGTCAATCAACTCAAATGCCCAGGAAGGATGGGCTGCCACATTACCACTGCCCTGTCCCTGTGTTCTTTATTCATCAAAGATGCATTGTTTGACATTCTTCACAGAATTAGAAAAAAAAAAAAAAAAAACAGTCCTAAAATTCATTTGGAAGAATAAAAGACCCAGAATAGCCAAAGCAATTCTAGCCAATAAAACAAAGCTGGAGGCATCACAATACCTAACTTCAGATTATACAGAGCTACAGTAGCAAAAACTGCATAGGTGTGGCATAAAAACAGACATGTAGACCAGTGGAACAGAATACAAGACAAAGAGATAAGCCCACACATCTACAGTCATCTGATCCTTGACAAAGGTGCCCAAAACACACAGTTGGAGAAAAGAACCTTTTTAACAAAAGGATATGGGAAAAACTAGTTATCCATATGTAGAAGTATGAAACTAGACCTTTATCTCTCACCCTGCAAAAAGTCAACTCAAAATGAATCAAAGACCTAGGAATTAGACAGGAACTATGCAACTCCTAGAAGAAAATGTAGAGTCAACATCCTAGCATATAGGCACAGGCAATGACTTTCTCAATAGGAGCCCTAAAGCTGGAGAAATAAAGCCAAGAGTTAATAAATGGGATGGCATCAAATTAAAAAGCTCCACATAGCAAAGTTAATAATTAAGGATGTAACACTAGAAAAACCCCAAATAACTCAATGAATAAATAGGCAAATAAATTAAACAAAGACTTCTCAAAAGAAGAAATACAAATGTCCAACAAATTATATGATGTAATTGGGGAAATGTAAATCAAAACTACACTGAGATTTCATCTCAAACCAGTTAGAATGGTAGTTATCAAAAATGCAAACAATAATAAATGTGGAGAAAAAGGGAAATTTTTACACTGCTTTTGGGATTGTAATTTTGTACAATTACTATTAAAATCAGTATGGAGGTTCCTCAAAAGACTAGGCATGAACTACCATGTGATCCAGCTATACCATTCCCCAAACTACAGCAACATGCATACCCATGTTTTTAGTAGCACAATTCACAATAGCTAAACAATGGAATCAGCCTACGTGTTCATCAATGAATGGATTAATAAAGAAAATGTGGCACATATACACAATGACATTTTATTCAGCCATAAATAAAAATGAAAGTATGTCATTTACAGGAAAATGGATGGAACTAGAAACCATTTATGTTCAGTGAACTAAGAAACTCTGAAGGTGAAAGGTTGTAAGTTTCTCTCATAGTATCAGCTAGAGAGGAAAAAGGAAAAGTAAGGTGGGGGAGGGGTACAGGGATCTCATGAAAAATCAAAGGGAGATCAGTAGAGGAAAGGGACCATCGGGTAAAGGGCAGGGGGTGAGGAGAAAGGGCTAGGAAGGGAAGTGATGTTGGTCAAATTATAGTGTTATCTTGTGTGCCTATATGGGTATGTAACCTCAAATTCCATTATTATGTACAACTATCACGCACCAATAAAAATATGTGGAAAGAGAAAAAAAGATGCTTTTCTTCTTTGTGATTTTAAGGGTTATCTCTTCAGTCTGCTGATTCCAGGAAGTACTATCTAAAATAATCCAGCCCGTGACTGCCTATCACATTCTTAAAATTTTATGGGTGTGGAAAGGAGAAATCTTTGACAGAAAATTATTTTCAATATCTAACTTTAATAAATTCGGGGAGTTCTGCTTCATTATAACCTGAATATTTTTTGGTGCATTGCATGGCGTTTTCTCAGAATGTATCTGGTAACTGAAAATAGTAGTTGTTATGTATTGAGCACATATTAGGTAGCATAAACCACATGTAGTGCTTTGCCAACATCATCTCATGTTATTCTCAGAAGAGCCCTGTGAGGTTTTCATAGGCAGCTTTTTCTAAATGAAAAAGAAGAGGCCTGGAGACATGAACTAACCCAGCAAATGGGTTAAAAAAATGACACAGACTTTTGGTTAAACATGGCAGGGCAAATACATGTGTATACCACTGTTCTTTCCTGAAACTCACCTACCATGACACTAAAGGGATTTTTCTTTTTAAAACAACAATGATCAAAGAGAAAAGGAAAGTTTAAAAAAATGGTAATAAAATCTGGAAAGCTGGAAAGAGAGGGTCAACTGTCAATTTAACTGACCTGAGAATGCTGCCATCTATATAGTTGGGGTAAAGCTTGAAGTAGAGTTCTCTGAAAATGAAAGTAGGATTTGTTGAATATTTGTATATGAAACAACTGGATCCTTCTAGATCCTCTCTCTTAACCCTGGAGCTGCTGGCTTGGGACACGTTGATATCTTTCCAAGCCCATAGATGCTTTTCCAGGGCAGATGCTGGCTCGGGGCACAGAACTTACAGATGCCAAGGGTGAGATATATGACCAGTGAAAGTGCCTGGTTATATGTCCTCTTGTCTTCTGTGAAGAACCCTGCAGTTAATGACCCTGACCACACACAAAATGCCGCCCATCAACAATTTTGTGCCCAATTTAGTGTCAAATAGGAATGAACCAGCCAAGGGTCATCAGGCACTTGAGAGAGAACTCTAATATCAAAGACAGATGGAAACCAAGAAAAAGCAAGCAATGAGAACTTGGGAAGAAACAGGCAGTCTAGGCAGAAGGAACCAGCCAGAGCCACAACACCAAGCCCTGTTATTGGGGATGGATCCTCACAGGACACCTAACCAAGCCCAGGGGTTGCAGTCAGGAATACACAGAGAATAGAAATAACCTTTGGAACTTCAAAGTTTGAGAGCAGAAGGAAAAAAATAAACTAAAAACTTAGAAAATAAAATTGAATTAAGGTAATTATCCAGAGATGTGAATAAAACAATATAAATGAGATGGAAAACAAGAGAGAAAACATCATAAAATTAGAAGATCAGTCCAGAGGGGACTAATATCCAAATAACAGAAGTCTCATAGAGAGGGAACAGAAGGTATAAAGGGGAGAAAGATGTAATTCATGAACTTTTCCATATCTGAAAGCAACATGAATGTCAAGATGGAAAATATCCCCACAAGGTCAAGAACAATGCATGAAACAGAGCCAAAAGATACATGTAATCAAGAGATTCAGACCAGTAGGGACAAACAGAAGAGCCTAAAAACTTCTGAAAGGTGGAAGGGGATATCAGTAATCAGAATGGCACTGGACTTCAAGAAAAGTAACACTAGATGCTCAGAATCCATGGAGCAATGTCCTTGTTCCGG
The DNA here is from genome assembly GCF_048772815.1 of Callospermophilus lateralis. Lineage (NCBI taxonomy): Eukaryota > Metazoa > Chordata > Mammalia > Rodentia > Sciuridae > Callospermophilus > Callospermophilus lateralis. The sequence continues at coordinate 102,347,482 of NC_135307.1, forward strand.
AATTCTGTACACATCTAAACTGTTGATCGAGATGAGTTTAGAAATATGAAGTCCTGAAAACTTTAATTCCTACTTAACCTAATGTATGTTGCAAATAAATGAGGAAATTTTCCAAGAAAGAGAAAATGTAAGGTAAAGGCAGTGGTCCACTCCAGGACATCCATCCAGATGATCCCTAGGATGGTGGTGAGAAGCTCCAGGAAAGCTCTGTGGTGCTGGCTAGAGAAACCCCAAACTAGCTGGAGCAGAAATATGGGGGTTCTGCAGGGAAGTGGGGTGGGATATCTCCAGGAAAGACACCACTGGTATGTGCCCAGATGAGTCTGGTCATTCAGAGATTGTCACTTTTGAAGGAAAGCTAGTGAGGAATTAGTAAAAGTACCCAGAGAGCTAAATAACAGATAATTATTAGCTTAGTTTGTAAACACAAAAGTTGTATGACAAAAATAGTACTATATAGTGCATCCCATGGCCTTATTGTGAGTCACACAATAACATGGCCTTATTGATAGTCACACGGTCAGAGGATAAGACACTAAACATGAATTAACCTAACTATCTGTTTGGAGAATGGTGAGGGGAAGTGGGCAGGGAGATCTAAGAGCTTGGCGTTCATATGGAAATTCAGTAGAAAAGATCTTAAATTTAAACAAATCTAAATATCGTCATCTAAGTGTGCCACTTAAATATGTGGAGTTAATACCAGAGGAAACTGCTAACAGAGTTAAAAGTAGCTGTGTCCATAGAATGGAAATTATGGAGAATGCTGATTGGCATTAGAAAACTTATAGAACCTTTGGGATTTTTAAATAAATTTATTTCTTTTAAATAAATTTTATAGCTAGTAGTTGCATAATTAGTATTTGAACTCAACTCTACTTTGAATTCAAACCTTCTTTTCCTTTTCAATGTTACCTCTTAAAATATATGCTTAATATTTATTTGCCTTCAGTTTTCTTTCAAGTTGTTTTCCCATTTGTGCAATTGACAATCTACCAACTCCACAAGTGTATGCTCTGCAATTATTTTGCTGGCCATTGTATTCCCAGGGCCCAGCGGAGTTCCTGGAAATGACTGGTCTCTCAAGAAACATTTGCTTGGCATCAGGTGTTTTTTCAAAAAACTGTTGGTTTCAATTCTTTTTTTTTTTTTTTTTTTAAGTTGTGGTTGGACACAATACCTTTAGTTTATTTATTTATTTTTATGTGGTGCTGAGGCTTGAACCCAGCGCCTTGAACTGCTAAGCGAGCGCTCTGCCACTGAGCCACAACCCTAACCCCTGTTGGTTTCAATTCTTGAATGTCCACTTCAATCTTCTTTTTAAAATATTTTTAAAATATTGATGGACCTTTATTTTATTCTTTTATTTGTATGTGGTGCTGATGATTGAACCCAGTGCCTTACATATGCTAGGCAAGTGCTCTGCCACTGAGCCACAATGTCAGCCCCCACTTTACTCTTAAAGGCTCACTTTGTCCTGCACACAGATGTGGGCATCATATCAGATGCATATGTGGAAATAAACTGGAATTGCACAATTCCACTAAAGAAATTGGATCAGAGTGATGAAGCTGAAGCCTTCTTGATTTCTCCCCAAAAGTCCTTCTTGCACTGCCCTGATGGCAGCTTGCTGGCTGCAGTTTGTTTTCTGGCTGGCTCCCCTTGGGGAGGTTCTACTGGCCCAGATTTTGATTTGACTAGATGCTATCTTACACCTTAAACAATTGGCCTAAGGATTCTTTCTTTCCTTCCTAACTCCTTTTCTCTTTCCTTTCTGTCCTTCCTCTCTTCAATGAACATTTATTGAATACCTACTGCTCACTGACCATAAGGAGGGAGGTGGCTGGTAAGAAACCTGAGGACATAATGGTGATTAATACACCAAGGGACTGTCAACTGCATAAGGTATCTGAGCATGCAATCAACTTCCCTATGAGAGCCGGAGCAGAAGGCAGCAAGAGCTAAACAACTACACATGAGCGTAGTAAAGGGGTGCAGGAATGCAGAGGAAGGCGCATATAATACCAGCTGGGGGTTGGGGAAGACTTGATGGGCAGCTGGGACTCACAGGAATAGAGACAGGGCTGGGTTAAAGGGGGACAGAACAGAGGTACAGAGAGGGAGGCCTCTGGTTCTGACACTAGGGTCTGGTGCACAGAATCCTGGTCTTCCCATAAGACCATCCAGTGGAAGTGGAGGTGGTGTACATTCTTCTCTGCTCTTCTCCTTGGAGTGGTCTTGCTACTTAACAAAATCCCCATAAATCTGATGGCATATGGGGACAAACCGGAGTAGTTCCATTGCCATCTACAAGAAGAATCTAAGACACAGGCTCTTGCCAAATTTGAGCCTAGGAATGTGCCTAGGGCCTCTGGGTGAGGCAGGCCTTTTAGGCTCTGTTGGCTGCAATCATCTGGAACACACTGAGATTACCTTAAAGTAACAGGGAGAACTAGTTTTACTGCTGGAAAAAATGTCTCACAGAGCCCAAGGGCAGGAAACTTGAACCTTTAGAGATTGGGCATTGTAGGGAACCCTGGAAGCTCCTTGTTCCTCTGAATTCCAGTCTGTACAGCAGAAAATGGCCATTGAGTTTGTACCTGAATAGAGCAGTTAGCTATATAGTGACTTCTGGAGGGGATAAACCAGAAGGTCCAAGGGAAGAGCTTAGTGGGAAATCCGTGCTCCTCAAAGAGCTAGAATTTATCTAAAGAATGGAGTTTAGGTCCCTGGGCCCTGGCTTCCCTAAGGGAGCTTGTGTCTATACTGTGAGCTTCTGTAGACTCCATACTACATCAATAGGCAGCTATGCCTTTGATGAGCAGCTGGGCTGTGTGACCTTGAAGATTATCTTCAGAGAAGCCATTACTTGTATTTAAACAAAACCAGGACTTGTACAGCAGCAGGGACAGCCCTGATTTGGAGGTCTGGGAAGGGTCCCAATTTCCCTTTAAGGGCCTCAATTATGGCTCTTCTTACTGACTGTATAGCATTAGTCCTATGTGACTACTGAGCACTTGGATTGTAACTAGTTTAATCTGAGATGACCTATGAGTGATAAATACAAATTTTTAAGACTTACTACTAAAAATTATAAAATATCTCATTACTATTTTAATAATACTAAAAGTATTATCAATGTTGAAATGTTTTTTGGATTATGGGTTAAATAAAATATATTAGTAATTGCCCATTTCTTTTTCTCTCTCTCTCTTTTTTAAATCTAAATTGCTTATATTATTGGTTCTCACTAAGCTAAGCTCTAGACCTAAGGGAGTACTTTTACTGAAAAGAATGAAAAAAAAAATCTGCTTGGCACCAGTTGGGGAATTGTATACATGCAATTTCAATGCCTCAACCTGTTAATTATCATCTTGTCCTCCAGCTACCCAAACCTGGGCTTAATTCCCAGCTGTCCCCCCACTCTGACCCCCAACCTGTCTGATAACAAGACAGCACTAACCATAGGGGACAAGATAGGGACAATGAATCCTGACACAGGCCCTGAGTATCCTTAGGGTTCAGAGATGGTCTCATGGACACCATTACTTTACTTGGAAAAGCTTGGCAGAAAGAGATTACACAGCTACCCAAGCACTGGTAGCTGGTGAGATCATTGTTTCTTGGCTTGGGGCATAGGGCATTCCAGCTAGTCAAGGTTGGTGGTCTCTGCTGATCAGAAGCTCTAATTGGCAATTGTAAATCTCCTTGATTGATGGAAATGTTGAAAACAAGTTAATTAGTCACTAAAATGCAATTGGATAGACAAAATATTTCCAAATGGGCTATTCTTAGAGAGTGTTGCTGAAAGAAGCCTTTGGTGATTAATTGTTTGGAAATCACTGGCAGACTGAATTCTTCACAGTCCTGTTCTGTTTCCACGTTTGCTTGGTAGGTGACAGAGTTCCCCTTAACTTTCCCCTGGAGATGTATCCTTGACATGCTCATCCCTCTGAAATTCATGGGATTTTGAGATTTAGAAGATGTTAATCATTTTACTACCTGTGACGAAGGAATAACCCGTCATGGCTGTGAAAGCCCCATGACCAACCCCCATACTCTTCATCCAGACCCACTTCCTCCACACCTTGGAATGCACCAAGCTTTAAACTAGCCCGTCTCCAAGATCTCAAAATAAGAGTCATAACCACAAATTCCTTAGCTTATGTGGAGCTCCTCACACCACTGTCACACTCACAGAACCAGTTTTTCACCTTTATTGAGGCCACAGGTACCTGCGCCCCTCCCAGGGTGAGGGTATCCCACTTTTCTTGACCTCCTGCTGCACCTCTGCCTTCAGCCCTCACCCTTAGGAAGGCAGAGCAGACAGGGTTAAGTGCATGTGCTCAGGAGCAGGCTGCCTGGGTAGTGTCCGCACACCTTCCTGACTGGCTGAAAAATTCTGGTCAGGTTAGTTGATCTTTCTGGATCTCAATTTTCTTAACCTGGGGTTTATGAAGGCACTTATCTCACTGGGAAGGATGAATATATATTACATAAACATATGGAAGGTATAATGAGATCATATGGGTAAAACTTTCTATAGTGCCTGGTCCATAAATGCCCTCAGTAACTGTAAGCTATTATTATCTACTATGGACTATTTTCTTTCACTTACTTTCTTTCCTTGATCATTGAAACTGCTCAGAAAAAGTGAAAAAAATGAGATCAATTGGCTGTATGACAGGTCATGATCCTTATTCCCCGGTGGTCTGGCAATCATTGTGAGAGTGTGTGTATATATGTAAAAGTATTATTGATAAATAGGAGTGTCACTGTATCTTTTTTTTTCACTAATGGTTTTATCGAGGTTTAATTCAAATACTATTAAGTCAGCCCATTTGACTTGCACACCTATCACCACAAGCAAATTTATAACATCTTCATGACTCCAAAAAGAAGCCCCATTCTCTTTAATAATCATAGTTGCTCCATTGTCTCTCGAGTCACTCCAGATATAGGCAACTTAATGAGATATTTTCATTTCCCTCTTTGAATCTGCCTAATTTGAATATTTTATGTAAACAGAACCATAAAATATGTAGTCTTTCACAACTGGCTTTTTCCACTTAATATAGTGTTATCAAAGTTCATCCATGTTGTAGCATGTATCAGTCCTTCAATTGTTTTATGACTGAATAATATGCCACATCTTGCTTATTTATTAGTTTATGGAGATTTGGGTTGTTTCCATTTTTTTGTATAAATAATGCTACTATGAGCATTTGTGGACACATTTTTTGAGTGGACTGATGCTTTCATTTCTCTTGAGTGTATACCTAGGAGTGGAATTGCTGGGCCTATGTTAAATCTCCATCTAACCTTTGGAGGAACTGCCATACTGCTTTCCAAAGTGGCTGCACCATTTTACATTCCCACCAGCACCATAGGAGAGCTCCAATTTTTTTCTGTATCTTACCAATGCTTATTATGATTCTAGCCATTCTAGTGCATGTGAAGTGGTATTTTATTTGGTTTGAATTTGCACAGCATTGACAGCTAAGGATATCAAGCAGCTTGTCAATCATTTTATCCATCATTTGCTTATTATTCCCTAATCCTATTGTGGATATTCCAAAGCTTTTCCAGACTTCAAAAGTCCAAGTCCTCCCCTCTCTGATACCCTCTCATCTCCGCTGCTATTCTAAAATATTTGGGGGCATTCATTTATTTTTTTCACAAATATTTATTGAACCTACCTATTTTGAATAGCACATGCTAGTGCCTGGGATAAACAACTGAATAAGCCATGTTCAGCCCTCATTTTCTCAGTCTAATGGCACCACTGACAGTCTGGTCTAATGGGAGTCCTCTGCTTACAATGTTTCATTGGCTTCCAACGTAAGATTTAATGGCAAAATTCTGGGCAACCATGAAAAGCATTAGTACATGAGTGTCAGGACAGCCCAGCCTCCTTCCCTGCTGTTTTCCCTACTTCACTTCCTCTATTACTGCCTGAGGTCCATAAGTGGATAATTCTTTCACCCAGTCCTGACACATTTCCCCTCAATCCTTCTCCAAATTGTTAGTTTCTCAGGCCGGGCGACAATTCCTACATATCACTGCATTTCCCACAGCCTTAGAACTGCACTTGACACATTGAAAGTAATAAATGGGTGTGCATTAAATTAGTAAGGGATTGGGTGGCTAATGAAGAGATGAAAGTGGTGGTTCTTCCAAGTAGTAGAATTCACTGTGGATGGCCCAAATGAGGTTTTCTTCTGACCCCCATTTCAAACTGTCTAGTCAGAACAATATCCTGAGTTATTCAACTGAAGTGGTTTGATTTCAGTCATGTGTTTATAAAAATACTACTTACTCAAGGGGTTTTAATTCAAGACATGTTTGGATCTGTATATATCCTGAGGATTTTAAGCAAAGTACATACATTAAATACCCATAATCTGAATGCACATGTTAAATGAATGCTGTTAGGAGCCTGTGGTGAAGTCACAGGGCATCTGGGAGCTGGGAGCTGGGAGCATGGAGTTACAGCAGTGACTCTTCCCCTTTCACCCTCATCTAGGCAGGACAAAGGACAAAGGTCCCTCTCCACCCAGGACAGGAAAATGTTTCTCTCCTCAGTGGTTTTGTGGAGGGAGGAGATGGAGGGGGTGGAAGTGGGCTTGCGGTGGGGTATCCGGCCTGGCCCACCCTGTGGGAGACAGGATGCAGGCGAGCCCAGCTCCCCAGCCCCTGCTAATGCAGGCTGTTTCCTTTCAGCAGTGTATGTGGTGGCCCATATGATGAAACAGTGATAAATGCATTGTCCTGAAATCCAAACTAGAGGGAGGAAACGCCTGGCATTTATGATATGTCTGTCTGCTTATTCATTGAGAATGTTGTTGGGGGAGATGATAAACACAGTGGAGATAGTGTGCTCAGAGATCTCTATGAAGATAAGGCACCGATGAAGGGCTAAGACTTTCTAAAACAGGACACAGGCTCGGGACCAGGCTTGATCCTGGGTCTTTAATTTCCCCTCCCTCTAGTTCAGGACCCTCCCAGCCACCCACGTTAGATACCACACCCCAGCCTCTGGCCTCCTTTATTCCCAATGTCCCTCCACCACTGAGGGCCCACAGTTCCCCCAGGATGTCCATTCATGGTCTCAGCTACCCACAGCTTCTTTCTCCTTGATTTCTTTTCTCCTCCCCGCTGCTTGTCACTGAGTAGTAGACCAATGAGTTGTCTACGAGAAACAGGCTCTCTGCTCTTCATAAGTACTTATCCTGGGCCAGGTGTCCTATTCATTTAATCCTAACAACACTAAAAAGCAGTGTTAATGACCATTTACCCACTTTATAGAATGAGAAATTGAGGCTCTGGGAAGAAAATTGAATACTCTCATTCTAGGTAGCTGTGGGATTTGACTTCCCATCCAGCACATTCATTTTCATTCTGGCTACTTGTCCAGCACCATGTGTCTGCAACAGAGATGGGTAAGGCAATCCCACCCTCAAGGAGTTCCTTGTTACACAATGCATTATGGGGGGAGGAAGGGGAAGCTTCTCAGCAAAGATAACCTCATAGTGAATGGAGGAGTGTGAGCAAAAGCCCTGTGGCAGATGTGCAGGGTACTGCCACATTCCTCTCAGTCTTTTGGCTACAGGAAGAGGTGGATGCCTGTGGGTCCCAAGAATTGCCCTTGACTGGAGGGAGCTGCCTTAACCAATATTAGGTCCCCTCCCCAGGGCAAACACAAATTCAGGGATTGGTGGTGGGTAAGAAGGCTCAACTCCCTTGCCTCAAGTGGCCCCAACTCTGAAGGGCCATTCAGCTCAAGAGTACCTGTGGCATAGGCCAAGGCCCCTGTCTGTCACAGCTCAGCTTTTCCCTCCATTGAGTTAGCTGCCTCATAGCAAGACAGCAGTGTCTTCTAAGCTCTCCTCCCCATTTCTCCTGCACACAAGTCCCCACCTCAGAGTCTACACCTCAGGGAATCCAAGCCAAGACAGGCATGGAGGTACACAGCATGTCCAGAAAGTGAACACAGTCCAAGTTTGCCAGGGTGGAGAATGCAGGTCATGGCCAGGTGGCTTCTCCTGACTTTTGATCTGAATACACAATAAAGGACCCATATATAGTTTTTTCAAGAACTCACCCTGCAACTCTGACCAGCAGCACAGAGGCCTGCCCCATCTTTATAATAAGCGGCTTAAGATTTAGAGGAAATGACAGTCAACAGCTTGAGTAAATGACAACAAAGAAATGTTTGGGAATCATTTTGTTTATGAATGCTTTGGAATGTCAAGGCTAAACCATCTCAGCACTCAGTCCCAAGGCCCTCAGTCACCACATGGAAGTATGAAGCCCCACAGAGGTGTCATGGCCTCGGAAGACACAGAGAGCCAGAGTCCTCACAGAACCCAGTCTCCAGGCCTCTACTCAGGGTCTTTCCACCCCTCCTGGGTGTGTCTATACATCATGCCTACCAGAATCCTAAGCCTAAGCCCTTCACGATCTTACTCTTTTTCCCACAGTGGCTTATCTGTAAGACTGCAGATAAACTCTTGCAGAAGACTTTAAATTCCCCACCAGGGCTGTGCCCAGGGAACCTGCTTGGTTGATGCCATGCAGTCAAGGCTCTGTTTTGCCCCCAGAACCCTCTGTACTTCCTGTGCTCACTACCAGATCTACCTCAGATGCTTTTCCCCAGTGAAGATCAAGATAGTGCGGACACCACAGAAATCACACTCAGGGGCAGCTCGCCCAACTCCTGCCCCCAGCATTAGTGGGGCAGTCGCTGTTCTTCCCCCTACTCCCTGGGTTAAGCGGGCCCCCTCCTTTCTCAGAGATGGTTCCCAGGTAAGCCCACATTCAGCTGGGGCATCATCATGACAAATGATGGTCCTTAGCCTTGGTACTTCAACCTCTGAAAAGTTGGTGAGTCCATCAGTTTGTTGAGGCGGCAGTAGTGCTCAATTTCGGCTGTCTTGTCTAAAGCAGAGGCTGTGTCTCTGGACCTGGCTCTCTGGGCTTGGCAATTATTAATTCACATAATCAAACTCCGTGTGATTTTTTTTTTTCTAATAACACAATACTACAGACTAACTTTTAAAGGAAAGAGGTTAATTTGACCCACGTTTGGAGGTCCTGGGTCAAGGGGACACATCTGGTGATAGTCTTCTTGCTAGCAGAGTTAGCAGAGTCCCAAGGTGGAGCATCGCCTCACTCTGGGAGAGACAGGGAGTGCGCATGTGTGTGCTGGTATCACTCCCTGTCTTTATAAAGCTGTCGGGATCCAATCATGGGATCCTCCGCCCCATGACATTATCTAATCCTAATAAACTCTCAAAGATCCCACCTCTAAACACTATAGTCAGATTAAGTTTCTACCCTCTTAGTAGCTCACAATGGAAGTTAAATTCCAACATGTGTTTTCCGGGGGGTGGAGGGAACCAAACCAAATATAGCGGGCACATTCCTGAAAAGTTGCCTTGGAGCAGCGTTCCTCCAGCTGAGCTGTTTTGCTACTTTTTCTAAAGTTCTCCTCTAGCAAGCATCCAATGGTTTGTGATGAAGGTGCTGTGGTCAATTAAGTCGGAATGTAGCTATTCCTCTTTGGAAGATGCTCCAACTGTTCCAGGACAATAGGTCTTATCTTAACCCCCACTAGCTTTGTTTAGCCTTGCTTCTCCCAATTTTATTTAACTATGGAAACTTTTTTTATTTGTTCTAATTAGTCATACATGATAGTAGAATGCATTTGACACATCGTATAAAAATGCAATATAACTTCTCATCTTTCTGGTTGTACATGATGTAGAATTATACCAGTCAGGCAATCATATATGCACATAGGGTCATAATGTCCGATTCATTCTATTATCCTTCTTACTCCCATGCCCCCTCCCTTCCCTTCATTCCCCTCTGTCTAATCCAGAGTAACACTATTCTTCCCTAGCCCATCCCCCTCACTGTGAATTAGCATCCGAATATCAGAGAAAACATTCAGCCTTTGGTTTTATGGGATTGGCTTATTTCACTGAGCAAAATATTCTCCAGTTCCATCCATTTACCAGCAAATCCCATAACTTCAATCTTCTTTTAAGCTAAGTAATATTCTATTGTGTATATATACCACATTTTCTTTATCTACCCATCTGTTGAAGGGCACATAGGTTGGTTCCATAGTTTAATTATTGTGAATTGAGCTGCTATAAACATTCATGGGACTGTGTCACTGTGGTATGCGGATTTTAAGTCCTTTGGGTATAAACTGAGGAGTGGGATAGCTGCATCAAATGTTGGTTCCATTCCAAGTTTTCTGAGGAATCTCCATACTGCTTTCCATAGTGGTTTCACCAATTTGCAACCTTACCAACAATGTTTGAGTGTACCTTTTTCCCCCACATCTTCACCAACATTTATTGTTGCTTGTATTCTTGATGATTGCCATTCTGACTGAAGTGAGGTGGAATCTCAATGTAGTTTTGATTTTCCTTTTCTAATTGCTGGAAATGTTGAACCTTTTTTTTTCTTCATATATTTGTTGATTGATTGTATTTCTCTTCTGTAAAGTGTCTGTTCAGTACCTTAGCCTATTTATTGATTGGGTTATTTGGGGTTTTGGTTTTAAATTTTTGAGTTCTTTATATATCCTGGAGATTTATGCTCTGAAGTGGATGTGGTAAAGATTTTCACTCTGTCTGTAGGTCCTCTCTTCACATTATTGATTGTTTTCTTTGCTGAGAAGAAGATTTTTAGTTTGAATCCATCCCATTTATTGATTCTTTATTTTACTTCTTGAGCTTTAGGAGTCTTGTTAAGGAAGTCATTCCCTTGGCTGACATGGTGGAGATTTGGGCCTACTTTTTCTTCTATTAGGTGCAGGTTCTCTGTTCTAGTGCCTAAGTCTTTGATTCACTTTGAATTGAATTTCTTGCATAGTGAGAGATAGAGGCTCAATTTCATTTTGCTATGTTTGGATTTCCAATTTTCTTAGCACCATTTGTTGAAGAGGTTATCTTTTCTCCAACTTTCTCCAATCTCCAATGTTTTTGGCATCTTTGTTTAGTATGAGATACTTGTATTTATGTGGGTTTGTCTCTGTGTCTTCTATTTGATACCACTGGTCTACCTGTTTTAATGCCAATATCATAGCGTGAAACTTTTTTTTTTTTTTCGATGGAATACATTGAACTTCTTCCAAGGCACTTAACCTCACCTCTTTCTAAAGCCAGTTTCTCTCATCTGTCCTAGATTTTACAACTGGGCTTTCTTTTTGGGTCACTCTTCTGTGAGTGTCCAGTATTCTTTTCTCACACCAAGGTCTGGCCTTCTTCTTTCCTCTGATCTGGAGGGACTAAACATTCAAGTCTGGCTGGGATGGATGGGGTTTTCCGAGTCAGTGCTAAAACTGAGAAAGTCCAGGCAAACTGGGGCATGTTGACCCCTCTATCTGGAATCCTGCCTCATGCCTGAAATCCCCTGGCAGCCCACCCCATGCTTTCTTGACCTCTCTTCCAGGACTCTCTGTTGCTGGGCTCAGCCTCTCTATTACACTTGGAGCTCTTTAACCTCAAACCCTTCATTCCTGGTTGATGGTCTGGGGCTGTGACCAGGAGATACTTCACTGCCTTCCTCTCATATTCCAGTTGAGTTCAATGTCCTTATCAGCCTCAGCAGCAGAGACAGATCCAAGAGCTCCCTTACTACTTCTCTGAACCAACCTTAGCCTCATCCTATCTGTCCCCAGTAACCAGAGCACCAGGAGATCTTCCTAGTCTGACAGGTGCATGGGAGTCACATCAAGATAGATCATGGTGAATGATCTCACCTGCGAGGGTGCTGATGGATCCAGGGCACTTGAATCAATGACATGAAGCCCCAAGCATGCACGTCCCAGCTGCAGAAGCATGCAGCCTCCCATCTCCTTTTCCCACTTCTGCCACATGGTTGCAGTTAAGCAGGATTTGGATGATTGGCACCTGCAACTGATGGCTGTGTGCATCTCTGGGCCACATAGATGTCTGCTCTGATGAATGGGCAGCCTCTGACATCAAGGGCCCACCCACAGTGGAGGAGGGTGATGCACAATGGATGGGGTGATGCTTTGTCCCTTGTCTCTTCTGCTATGATGCTTTCCCTTATTCCTCCTTTCTCAAGCCTTTCTGTTCCTTCTCTCCAGTGCCTTTCATGGAGGTCCAAATCAGCAGGTCCTTGGGTCTTTTAAAGTTGACTTTCTGAGAGACCTGATCACATTTGTTCTTGAAGAGGAGGGGATGAGATGTCCTGCTGTTGATGGGCAAGGCAGAAATAGCCAGATCAGAGAGATGTTTGGACAGAGATATTTACATGTATTTTTCTAGGTCAGTTGAGTAATGGAGCCCACGCTGCCCCCTCTCCAGGTGCTGGGATCCTGAAGGACTGATTTGAACAAGCTGTAACCCCAGGGACATGACAAAAGCCCAATAATTCATTCAGGAATGATTTGCTGGATGTTGATTCTGTGCCAGGCACTGTTGGGGTGCTGGTTTTAGAGTAATGAACAAAACTGACTAAACCCTTGCCTCCTTGACCTTGGATCTTTGTTAGGGAACATGGGCACAAACCAGATGCACAAAGCTTGGGCTTTTTATCTGAAGAGTTGTGAAGCCATTGCAAGGTTTCAAACAGAGGAGTAGTGTGGGTTTGAAAGGAACACTGTGGCCATCAATTAGACTATTGGAGGCAAGGATGGAAACAAACAGACAAGTTAGGAGGTGGCTTGAAGGAACCAAAGGAGAGGCCATGGTGGATTATGCTCCGGTAAGGAGAAGAACTTAGATTCTGGACACATTTTGAAGGGAAAGCTAGAGAGATAGAATGAAGGTTAGGAGAGTAAGGGGAGGAAGTAAGGATGACTCCAAGGATTTTGGCCAGAAGAAAGAGGTCCCCACGAACCTGAAATGAGGAGAGCTATGTCAGGAACAGGGTTTTGCGGGGAGGGATCTTACACAAAAATAATGGAGCACCCCACATTCAGGACAGGACCCCCACTTTGGATTAGAAATGGCATCTTTTTCTTTAGTGGGCATAGCCCCACATTGGGGGCACAGCTTGTCAGGAGGACATTAGCTCTGAGGATGCAAAGCCTTGTGTTGTGAATGGCTTTCACAACCATAGGCAGAGCTCCTCCCTGGAGTGACCACTGGCATGCCAGAAAGCAGAAAGATTACCCCAGGAGTGGGGCTAGATGGGTAAATTGAACTTAGAGAAAGACTCTTCATCTTCCATGTTTTTAGTAAACTTTACATCTGCCTCAGCATCTATAATGGAAGTCTGTTGGCACAAGTTCATTAGGCATAAATGTAGAAAAAATAATGCTAAGGTGTATTATTGGTAGTCTTAGGATTAAAAAAGATAAATGCTCCTTGGTTTTGAAGTTGTATGATTCTCTTTCTTACAAGCTGAGAGCAGATAAATTCTCCATGTTAATCTCTCTTAATAGAGCAAATCAAATAGAGAAAAAAGAAATGCTTTTGTTCTTTTCCAAATGTCTTACATTAGCACTGGTATGAACCACTCAATATTTTTGCTTGGAAGAAAGTACTCCAAATCTAAAGAAGCAAACTGTGCTCGTCCACACTGTGTGTTACCCAAAACCTGAGTTAGCAATTCATGGTTTTCTTTAGAAAGGCTCACAGTTGTTGAAGGCTATGTTGTACATATCATAAACATGTAGTTTATATTTTATAATTTCATCCAAGCCTCACAATAGGTACTACTATTGTTTTCCAGGTGTTCATGTTCCTTTTAACCAGGTACCCAGACCTGAAGGCACATTCCAGTCATGCCTGGACCAGCACCACACAGTAAAGATGCTTGCTTTTCTGATTCCAAACCTTCCTTTCTCTGAAAATCCCACTTGAAATAAGATGAGATGTTCTGATACAGAAGAATGATCTGCTCTGGAGCTGTTGACCAAACTCAGTTTCACAAGTATCTTAGTGCATGATACTGCTGAACTGGGTTTTCAAAGCCCTGAAAATGCTCTTGTTGACTTTGGACCCAGCTTAGGACCATAAATTATCCTTTCCAGGTTTTATCTAATCAGATTCCGCTCCTTTCTCCAGCTTCTTGATTTTCTAGGTACTGCCTCCTCTATTAGTAGATTAAACACTTTTTCCTCTGATTATTTTAGACTGCCTATATCTACCCTACTTTGTTCCAGACTTGTGGGCCACACAGTGATTTATGGTTATTGTTTTTCCAGAGGTTTTACTGAGCAGTGAGATAGGCTATACCCTTTGATATCAATATTTACTTCCAGATTTGTATGTAGATATAGTATATAGATGTGATAGACACACTTAGTGCCCACCCAGACTTCCTTTGACCTGTTCTGTATATCTGTTCCTGTTTTTGTGTTCTTAATTTTAATTGTCTTTACCCTGTCGCTTATAGAGGACTTTTCTACTACGGACATGAAGTTTCCTTCCTCTCAAGTGCTGCAAGCACCTGGGAGATCATAAACCTCCCTTATCCTTCACCCCCTCCTCAGGAAACCTGAGACAAGGACTGACAAACATAGTTTACAAGCACCTCAGCCTTTGTCTTGAGGCAGGACCAGCTCTGAGGGGCCATTTACACTCCAGAGCTGCCCTTGGGATCAGGCTGAATCTGAAACTTCAACTGAGCTTGCTCCCTTGCTAGCTTTCCCCCTTCCTGCATCCCACATTTCGTTTCTGTTTTCTCCTGGAAGCAGCTCCTTAATGATTACCTATATAGAGTCTGCTTCTGGGAGAAGCTAACTTGAAATAATGGTCATAACTCACATGGATGTAGCAGGTGTTCTGCATGAATGACTATGTATGCATAAACATCTCAGGGATTTCTATTTTTAAAGCAGAAATGCAAAATGAAAATTTCCTCTTCATAGATTAGCTCTTTCATTTTTCATATAAAATACTGGTATGACTCACATTTTAATTCATCCAAGGGGAATTTTCTAACCAGTCACCAATTCAGTAGCTTTCAGGGAAAATCTAAATTACCCCATGACACACATAAGCTATAGAGGGAGCTGCTTTTTGTACCACACTGACCAGGAAGGTCCTAATTCCTTCAACATTTCTCAACTGTCTTACTCCTTCTGTTATTATTGATACTGGGAGGAGCCTAATTCCTCTAAAAGACAGCAGGATGTCTTTCTGAGAAGATAAACACATAAGTTCCTGCCTCTGCATCTAAAGGCTTTCTACTATAAGCCCATGGTAGTAGCTATTTAGAAAGTCAGACTGACACCTTGTAGGACATGAGGTTTGTACCTTTGTGTTTAATGAACAGAAATGCCACCAAACTGAGAAAGTAACCACTCATCCTAAACTTCATTCATTTGCGTGAGTGATTCCTCTTCCCTTGGAGTCTATAGAAGTATTGGTCTTACAATTGACAAAAATTGCCTAGTTTTTATTTGGTCACTAAGCTCTCTTGATTGTTAAACTTTGGAACCCACCCCACTACTTTTCTTTCCACTGCCACTGAATCTCCCTGTTGAGATCGTCTTTATATCATAACAACACAATTTCAGTACATTCAAAAATACTCAACCCACAGTCGGGCATGGTGGCACTTGCCTGTAATCCCAGTGACCTGGGAGGCTGAGACAGGCTTGGAAGTACAAGGCCAGCTTTCACAATTTAGTAAGGTCCTATCTCGAAATAAAAAATGGAAAGGGCTGAGGATACGGCTCAGTGGTAAAGGGCCCCTGGGTTAAATCCCTGGTACCAAAACCCAAACAAATAAAAAAACCAAAAAGCAAACAAGTGCTCATCTGACAGCCTCTGCCTTCCTTTCACAGGTTTCTCTGCAGCCTTTCATCTTTCATATATATATATAAAATAATGGTCTATCAAATATATATATAAAATATTTATTTATATGTGGTGCTGAGAATCAAATGCAGTGCCTCACACATGCCAGGCAAGTGTACTACTGCTGAGTCCCAGCCCCAGCCCATGCCATCTTTCTTAATGCAAACCTGATAATATCACTGTTTTGCTCATGAAATTTCCATAACTCATAACCTGTAATCCAGGCTCAACTGAATTCAAGGCCCTCTACACTCTAACCTCACCCTACTTGGTCTCTGGCTGTTCTCTCTGCCCTGAAGTTCAAGCTGAATTGGCTATCAGCCATTTCCCAGACCCTCTGACCTCACCGTTTCCTCCAGGACTTTGGTGTGGAAAGCCCTTACCTTTTCCTCCTTGTTATTTAGGACCAACTCCCAGGTCACCTTCCCAGGGAAGCCCTTCCTGTCCTCTGCAGCAGCAGCAGATTCTTCTCTGTCCACCTCTGTGCCTTGGACATGTCTCAAATCTAGCTCCTGTCCCAAAATAGGAGGTGAATTGTCAAGTACACAGATGGAGCTATCTAGCCTTAGATTGAAGGTTAGCTCCATCATCTATCAGTATTGGTAATATAGGTAAGTCATTTCAATTCCCTGTGGCTCAATTTCCTCATCTGCAAATTAGGGGTCATAATAGTACTCTTCTCATTGCTCTATGTTCAAAAATCTCAAAATGCATCCACAATTTATTGTTCATAGTAAGTGCCACATGAGTGTTAGCCATATTTTTATTTCCTAAATGCATGTTTCTTTTCCCAATTTGATCATGAAATCCTAGAAAGCAGGGCTGTCTTACTTGTCTCTGCCTCCCCAGTGCCCAGCTCATTGTAAATTCTTGGTACATATTTGTTCAATGAAAAAAAATTATTTTTGATCATTCTACTGGTTGATCATTTGCTCGTTGGGTTAGTTGGTAAGCCAGCAGAATCATTTGCATTGAGCTTGTATTTCCCAGGTGGGTCAGCAGCAGGTCCCAGTCTAGATAGTCTTACAAACACTGTGGATATGTGGGGGATTTGGCTAGGGTTTTGGGTTCCTCTCAGTCTTCTTTTCTTATCACTAGGCCCTGTTCTCTACCTTTCAGATGCCTGTGAATATGTAAGGTTTCTTGTTCTACTTTATTCAAAAGGGCTTTGTAATTCAATACTTTTGTTCCTGGGCTGCAAACATGTCCTTTTTCCATTGTGAAAGTTTGGTTTCTGTGGCATTCAGAACAGGAGAATGTGCCAGGATTTTGGGATGTTGCTGCAGATGAATAGAAAAGGAAGAAAGGGAAGCTTCAGAGATGTTAAGAGTGTAGAGGGTGCAAAATAT
The DNA here is from genome assembly GCF_048772815.1 of Callospermophilus lateralis. Lineage (NCBI taxonomy): Eukaryota > Metazoa > Chordata > Mammalia > Rodentia > Sciuridae > Callospermophilus > Callospermophilus lateralis. Next base: position 102,364,631 of record NC_135307.1, read on the forward strand.
CAGGAAGCCTGACATGGCTTGGGCTCACTCATTTTGTGCTTCTGTCCAGCAAGTGATTCAATTCCTAATTGTTTCTGCTAAAAATCTAATAGCAGTCTTGGCTAGAGAAAGGATCCCATCAAAAGCTCCTCAGCTAAAGACACAGAGTTTGCACAAGAATTAACAGAAAGCAACAGAGACAATTCAGAAAGCAGATGCCTAGAGGACATGAAATAGAATTCTAGAAACTGAGATGAGAGGAGGTATAATTCAATAACTGATTTCAAGAAAAGACTGAACATTTATACAGGTATCTGGAATTTTCTATATACCTGTGTGTCAGCAGAGATATTTAGGGCAGCTCTCAAGCATATGTAGCTATTCCAATAGATGGTAAGGGAGAGCAGCTAAGTTAGTTTTGTCACATCTCCTATTCCCTGGAGCCCAAATAGTGGTAACCCTCTACCACCAATGCTCAGGGAGGTCCTGGAGAGAACCAGAGCACGTTGAGAGGGACCACAATGACCTTCCCCACCAGAGCCCTGTCCCTGCTCCTCTCACTCTGCCCTCTTTCCTACTCTATAATCTATAGACTCTGAGGACTTTTTCTTCTCCTTCTCCTTCTCTTCTCCTTCTCCTTCTCCTTCTCCTTCTCCTTCTCCTTCTTCTTCTTCTTTCACCAGGGATGACTGAACCCAGGGGTACTTAACCACTGAGACACATCCCTGCCCCCCTTTATATATATAATTTAGAGACAGGGTCTTACTGAGTTGCTTAGGCCCTTGCTGAGTTGCTGAGGCTGGCTTTGAACTTTCTCCTCCTTTTTCCACCTGGGAAATACAAGCGCAATGCAAAGTTGCCGAGGCTGGCTTTGAACCCTCTTGCCTCAGCATCCTGAGCCTCTGGGATTACAGGCACGCTTGGCTGACTCTAAGGACTTCTGACTTGAGCAGGAGTTTTCAGCCTTTCACTCAATCCTTCATTTGTATCATCATCTTCTTCTCAAATTATTCATGGAAACCTGTGACTATGGCTTTATTATCATTTCCTCTCCATTCTAGAGCTACTTTCCATTGATTTATTTTCTCTACTTTTCTTACCATTTTCTTTCCTCTCCTTTCCCACATCCTGGGGCTCCTTACTCTTTTCTTTCCTGCAATTCCTTGTGAACTTTGCTACCACTAGGTCCTACCAGCCCCAGTGTTGGCCTGGTAGGGAGTGGCTGAGGCATAAGCCAGAGCTTGGCTTTTGCCCACAATCATTGGTGGCAGCCATTGTTGGGAAACTGCCCTCACTGGGACAATCCCAGGGCTTTGCTTGCTTCAGTTGGAAAAGTTCTTGGAGACCCTGGTCCACCCTTGTCACCTAGAAGCTTGGTTGGCAAGGACTTTAGTTTCTATTTTGCTCAGTGATAGGCCAGTTGCATTTTTGCTCGGTAATATCATTTCTTCACTCATTCAACACTTACTGAGCACTTACCATGTGCCAATGAATATGTTCCAGGTATCAAGCAGGCAGAGAGTAAATAAGATACAGTTCCTATGTAGCTCCCAAGCTGGTAAGCAGTCTGCTACTTTTGCAATGGATTATAATGAAAAGTATTATTTATATTAACAATATGAAAGACATCAGTGGATGGAAGAAAAATGGATCCATGGACCACTCTTTCTCTCAAAGGTTGACTCCATTTTGGGTAGTCATTGGGTGGCTACCATAATATAAATAAACATTGCTGATGGCAGGTTATTTTGACTTCATTCAACAAACAGCCCATTTCCATTTATCCCAGGGCAAAACAACAAAGCAACACTAATCATTAGTTTCTTTCCACTGAGATGACCATGCAGATGTCTCTACTTCTGGTGGCCTTCAACAGTCATATGTTGACCACTATTTATTGAAAGGCAGCTTTCAATCTTATAAAACTCTACCAAGTGTAGAGGGCTGTGTTGAATGAGGATGGAAAGAAACTTCTCATGAACCTTTCTTGGAAAAGGTAATTAGATGGGAGGATGAAGGAAGGAGTGTAGTCAAAAAGCAATAGGTTTGGAGTTAGAAGAGTAGATGTCTAGTCTCAGCTATGCACCAAGTGACCTAATGTGTCTGGCTTTAGTTTCCTCATCTGAAAATAAGAATGATAACAATATCCACTGGTGGGTCACTATGAGAACTGGATGAGAAAGAAAGTATGTATAAAGCACTTAGAACACAGGCACGTCTATGGTGAGGATAATAAAAAGCAGGCTGTGGGGCTTCAGGAAAATCACTTAAATACACTGGCCACAGCTTCCTTATCTGCAAAATAAATGAGTTTTGCAAGATCATGTGAAATTCTGTTCAGTAACATTCTTTGAGCATCTTCCCTGTTGGTGCCATACTGGGCATTCAGAGAGGGTTGAGCCTGTCCCCTCCTCCAGAAGGATGGGGGAAAACATACAAATAGATGACTCTAACAGAGAACATGGTCCCAAAGAGTTGCTGGGTTCAGGAGTGTGAGTGTTCAAGGGCATGAGGTCCTGGAAAGCTTGGTGGGAGGCAGAGTTTTACCTGGGCTTTGAAGAATGGGTGGAGATATCATGTCTTCTTTGATTTTGAGAGTGTTTTGCCTTTTGAATAAGACTATATAAGACTTTGGACTGGAGGACCCAGGGATCTGAATAAGACTATGCAGGGCTATACTAGGCATATTGGTACTTGTTTTGGAAAGAGGATATCAAAAAGTTCTAGTGTTCTCCATATCTTTATCATTTCCAAAATGAGCTCATCATGACCTGGCCTCAGATCCCTTTTAGCTGCATCTCTACCATTTATCCGTTTCATTGTGATATTTACAGTTTTAAAAATATACTTTCCCTTTTTTCCTTTCTATCTTGAAAATGCTCCTTCTTTTGGCCTGGAGCTGGCCCCTTTCATGTTAGGGGGCAGCAGAGTGCACAAGCAAGACACTAGGGTCAGATTGAGAGGATTCATACCCTAGCTTTGCCCTTCAGCAGCCAGTGGGGCCCCTGTTAAGTTACTCAATCCATTGGTTAGTCAATGTCCTCATGTGCAAAATGAAGATACAGGATAATAGTGGTGCTTAACGCAAAGCGTGGTTGTAAGAATTAACTGACGTAATGCAAAGTACTTGTCAGCTGGTTGCACAGTAATCATTGAATAAATATGAGCAGTTGTGATGGACACTATGTCTGGCTTACTCCTACTTGCTTTCTAGCTTAGTCACTTCCTCTGGGAGGCTTTTCCTGGCTCCTAAGACTGGTTGTGTACTCTCATAGCTCCCTGTGTACCCTCTTCTACCTTAGCACCCAATACCTGTCATCTCTTTATCTTTCCGGGACCCCACCAGATTGCCAACTCCACGAGGTCAGTCGATTGTGCTGGCTGCTAGGATAGGCACTCAATAAATACTTAATAAGTGATAGGGTGATAGTCCCAGGGATCCCCGGGTGTGGCTGGGGGTTGGGTGGGGGAAATAGCTAGGGGTGGGTGTGGGACCTATGTAATGAGTCCTGAGGTTGAACGTGCAGGCGGAGCTCAACTCCTCAGAAGACAGAGAGTCTAGGCCTCCCAAATATCGAGGACTCTTTACTCCCCGGGACAGAATAAAGAGACACGGGAAAGGACAGCGCTCAACTTTGGCAGGGTCTGAGCACTAGGGAGAAAATGCAGCAGGACCTGTTGGGCAAGAGCGCTAGGGCTCCGCCCCGCGGCCCGGCCCGGCCCCTGCCCCGCCCCTTCCCCGCCCCCAGTACAGGCCCCGCCCCCTCCGTCTCCCGCCGAGCCGAAGCTGGAGCAGCAAGTGGCCCCAGAGCCACCCCCGCGAAGGGCGCGCCCAACACACTTATTCTGCCCCGGAGCAGCTCGGGTGCCCAGCCCAACGCCGACAACCGCTGCAGGATGCTGCGTTCCACGTCCACCGTCACCCTGCTCTCTGGCGGCGGCTCCAGAGCGCCCGGGACGCCCAGCAGGAGGGTGAGTAGCTGGGGAGGTGGCCCTGGTGGTCTGATTCCCCTGCCACTTCTGTAGGTATCTGCGTTTGAGGTCGCGTGGGAGCCAGCCCTTGGCCTTGACACCCACCCTGGGCTCAACTTTCCCGTCAGTCCCAGCGCTGGTTGTGACCTTCCCACTTGACGCCCAAGGGATGCCTCACCAGCTGGAAAAGAGGTCTTGGGAGACTTTCTGGAATTCCCAGAGTTTTCCTCTCCTTCCTGTCTCTTCTGTCAAGCCAAACTTATTGGTGACACCAGTTTAAAAAAGCAAGGGAGACATTTCTGTAGTTTCTCTACCCTGAGGCCCACAAGTAAGATGGTATTTTAAACCCAAACTTTCCTTCTTCCATTGATTAGAAGTAAGTAGGTGTCACTTGTGTTCAGTGTGACAGAATAGTACTGATTCTGGAGTGGGTTTGGCCAAAGTGGGTGCCTCTTTGCAAGTCAGGGGTTAGCAGCTGGCTGCCCAGGAGCCCAGTTGTATGGGAGGTTAGTTTATGCAAGCCACTTTTTTCTTTCTAGCTTAAATACTAACACAATGGCAGCAGAGGTGGTCCTTGGTCAACATCCTCAGGGAGGGTTTTATTTAGAAGCCTGTTTCTCTGCAATCTTTGTTATATCCTTTCCTACCTCTGTAGATGCTCTTTGAAGAATGGCTAGGCATATGCATCTTTTACATTCTGCATTTCTTCCAAAATCAGGATCTCAGAGCAAACTGTTAGAGGTTTGGTTTGTGACTTATTCCTTCATCATGATATTCATTGCTTATTACTTACATCTCTTCACTGTGGATTAACACTTGCTGAATAATGTTTCCCCAAGTTTAGCTGAATGAGTGCTTAAGTCCAAACCAGAAGCCACTTTGGTACCTCTGTTTGCTAGTCTTGAGACATCCTTATCTACTTTTATATACCTCAACCAATTGGTGGTGGTTATATCACCTTATGAGTTGTCTTTCATTAGCTGTAGAAGATGGGTGTGTGTTACAATTGGGTTGGGCCAAGTGATGGGTTTTGAGTGTGTGTGTGTGTGTGTATGTTTATGTTTGTGTTCATATAGGTTGACAGAACTCTAGTTGTCCAATCATTAATTTCAAGAGTAATATTAGATCCTAAGGGGTTTCCAGCCACAGGCCTGGCCTTACTTCAAGGTGGATATTTGCCATATTTCTTTGGAAATATTTGTCAATTGGAACAAAATTTTGATTGGGAGAGAATAGAAATCACTGAAAAGATACTCCTGAGCCCAGCTGAGGTCCATTTCCCCTCCAGAGATAGGGACTGGTTGGGGTAGCTAAAATGATATTGTAGGTAGATACATAAATGTTATTAGTTAATATATCGTATACCCAATGACATTTTTCTCCAATATTTTCTTTTGAGTATCTCTTTAGTTATAAGTGCTTTGGTATCTGGTACATTGTGAACATTTTTGAGAGTGCTTTGCCTTTTGAATAAGACTGTATAAGACTTTGGACTGGAGGTCCCAGGGATCTGAATCAGACTATGCAGGGCTATACTAGGCATCCTGGTACTTGTTTTGGAAATAGGATGTCAAAAAGTTCTAGTATTCTCCATATCTTTATCATTTCCAACTCTGCCATTGATTTTGCAAATATCACAGGTGCTGTGTTTGTGTGTGTGTGTGTGTGGGGGGACTGTGGTACAGTGCTGATCAATGGGGTCCATTCTACCTATGGAGGCAGACTTTGTCATAAACTGCTATCATGAAATTAACAAAGCATTAATTGTGTAGTGGGGTGAAGTATTTTCAAAGTTCTGTGAAGCTAAAAAGGCACGGTTCTTCCTGAGGCAACTGAGGGAGGCCTCTTACTGCAGGTGATGTCTGAGTTTAGTCTTGCTGTGTGAGTAGGAATTTATAGGGCAGCTGACAATATTGGGATACTGCATGGAGGAATGGTAGCATTTGTCTAAATGGAATATTTGACATATGGTGTACAACAATGGCATATTGGACCTGCCTTGGGACAAAAACATTTATTTTTAATTTCTTTTTAGGAAAACCAAAACAGGATGTCTTGAAAATAAAATTGCAGGCTAAACAAATAATTATGAAAACTATTTCTGAAGTTGAAAATTTTTGGTAAAGCCTATATCATTCTTTCATTTCACCCAGTGGTACACAAGTGATGATCTTTGGCAGGAACATATTAGCCATTAAAGTAAATCTTCTGTTTCATCCAAAGAGCTAATCGAGTTAGTGTCTGTGGGGAACCAGGCTATGTTGGTCCAGTCATTCCAGCCAACCGTGGTGACAGCTGACACTGAACAGGAGTTCAGTTCTCTGAGTCAGCTGCCAGGGGCAGTGTGGGAGACCAGCCTGTCACTAGTTATCCTTTGTTCAGTGACTGCCACCTGCAATTGTACTTCCTTCCTAAGATCATCTCTCATGGGAGGCGGGGGCAGGGGGAGGTGGGAAGACTAATTTCTGTTAGCTGATAAACAAAATCCTGAGAAGCATTTATGGATGCCAAACAACAGGAGTTGTGAAATAAAAAAAAAAAAGCCTTCAAACCAGTTGTGCTCTAAAAATAGTTTTATCTATGGCAACAGCAGGGAGATAAATTGTTTGGAGAATAACCACAGCTACAATGATGACCTTGGGGAGTGGGGGAAACATTTTTTAATATATTGACATTACTTCATGATTTTGAAAGGAATTTCGTAAATGAAAGTTAATCTTGCTGTGTGAGCCTTTGAAATGAAAGGTCAGTTGCGTGGCCAGGTTGTGAGCTTGGGGTGGAAAGTACTTGTTGTTTTATGTACCCCAGTACTTTTGGCTAAGCTGTTTGGCTAGGGTGGTGTGAGATGCTAGACCTGTCAAGGGTTTTATGTGGCACTGTGTTCTGTTGATAATAAGAGACTGTTGGCTGGTTTTGCTGGTATCATGGCTCCTCAATGGCACATAAAATTCAAACCAAAACAAACCCCAACAAGGCCATAGGAGAGGATTGTTTCCTAGCCTGCCTCTGCCTTGGCAGAGGCTTCCTATGTTTAAAACCAGAATGGGCTGAGAGTCTTTGCTCCCTGGCTAATGCACTAGTCTCTAATGTCCCCTTTCTGTCTGATAGCTCAAAATGAAGAATTCCCTTGGGTCAGACAGGTGTTACCTCACTTCTTTTTCCCAGTCCGCAAAAACATCTGCGCATGTAAGCTCTGTATCCTTCTGTGGGCTCTGAGGAAGGAACACTGGATGTTGTGGAATCTCAGCATCTGGTGGAAGGAAGCTGTCTGCAGCATCCACAGGGAGAAGAGAGGTGGGTCCTGCTGTACAGAAAACCTCTGGCTTCTTACCACAGTCCTTCTGAGCCAGCTCCTGACACACCAAGTTGTGTAGTTTTGAAACCATAGCATCCTCAGTAATTATCCCCAAAGCCTTAGTCACTAAAAAACGATAGTTGTAGGTTCAGAAAAAAAAAATCCCAACTCTGTGTTTTTGTTCTTCCATCTTGCTGTGTTTAGTGTAGGATGAACAGATTTGAGATTCTCTTTTTTTTGGCTGGGGGGCGGTGGGGTACTAGGAATTGAATCAAGGACACTTATCACTGATCCTCCTGCCTCAACCTCCCAAGGCCCTGGGATTATCAGTGTGTGCCAGCCAGCATGCCAGGCCAGACTTGAAATTCTTAAGGAAACTTGATTTATAGAGATGCCACGGTTGCTCTGTAAAGATTATGGGGGATTCTGACCTGTGTTTCTTATCTCCAAAGCACTGCAGAAGGGTTGTATGTGAGGTCCCTGTTGTTTTTATACTGTGCATCCATATCTGAGCAGGGGACCTGGAGGCTGGTGTCACTACCATGCTTCTAGTCACTTGGGAAACTCTTTCAAGTCAGTAAGCCCCAAGAATTGTTGTCCAATTGCATTCAAGGAGCTGCAGATCCTGGGCTGATGAGAGAAATGTATTGAAATGCTTCAACCCAAATACTTCCAGTGATTAACCACATTATGATCTTAAAATGGTTGCAGTGCTTTTCCAACACAGAGTAGACTACTATATCAGGGTTCACCCCTTTTCCCATTTCAGATGAGTGGTATTTCCTAAGTGTCAATCACACTGCTACTGACTTTTATTCATTCTTTATGGTCAGAGTAATCTTTCAAAAATGCAAAATCCAGTCACCTGATTCCTCTGCTTCAAGAATCTCCTCTGTACTACCAGGAAAAAGTTCCAACTTCTTAGTGTAGCATCTGGGCCCTCCAACCTGGCCGTTGGCTGTTTTTTCTATACCCCACATACTCTGCCCACATAACCCCAGGCATTCCAAATTAATTGTCATTCTCTGAGCTTCAGTGCTGTTCCTTGCCTCTTTGTTTTTCCTCATGCTTTCCTCTGATGAGGCTCATCCTCTCCAGGAAGTCTGCCCTGATTCTTCCTTCCCATGGCTTATGTACCTCACCATTGCTTATTTCCCCTGTGGTTAACTACTTGAAGACAAGTCTTAGGGACTCTCTCTCCTCAGGTCTGATGGAATAGGTGCTTACATAGAGGAGTCCCCAGGGTCCTAAAGAAGCCATACTTAGTGTTCAGTTGGCAAACGGAAACACAGGAAGAGAAGCCTTGGGATAAAGCCAGTCCACCTGGGCAGGAAACAGGTGACTGAGTGGATGGGAATGCTAGTCCAGGTGAGGATTTGACAGTTCTGAGAAAGCCTTCAAATATTCTAGTTGTTTCATCCTGTAGCACAGTTGGAGTTTCATTCTTTGATTAAGTCAGTGGTTCTCAACCCTGGTTCTGTGTGGAATCACCAGGAAACTTAAGAGAGCTCTGTCCTGGCCTCACCCTAAGCCATTTGCATTTTTAAGGAGGTTTCCTTGAGCTTAGGATAAGACTATTTCTATAAGAATATTTCTATTTCTATAAGAATCACTCCTCCCTGAAAGCTTTCCTGGTTTATTCTTGGGACAGTGTTCTAGAAAGTTCCCTTGGGCCTTGTAAAATGGAGGACAAGGTGGTGGGGGCAGGGGCAGGGAGTCAGAGCACTCTAAGACACACTGGTATTTTTTTGTGCTTTTATCTCACCTGTGCTTTCTCTCTGGATTTTGACATTTTGGGTACATTGTGTGCCTGGTACAGAAGGAGCCAGAGAGAGCAGGGAGGAGAGGTTACTGTCCTCTTATTGATGAATTTTTCTCTGACATGGGAAAGAGGGGCACTAGGACACCATACCACCTGGAAAAGCGTCCCAGGAAGTAGAAGGGGGAGATCCTCTACTGTTCTGTATGCCTCTGAATTAGGAATGGTTTTACAGTGGCCTGAAAAACCTGAATATTTCTTATCTGGCACTTTGCAGAGAAAGTTCACCCCACCCTGAGGCAGATAATCAAGCTACAAGTTCAGGGACACAGCAGACCTGAGAGGCCTAATCTAGATGGGGCATGCTCCAGGCCCCACACAGCTTGGCCTGCAGGTGCCAGAGATTGGATTAATTGTGCTGAGCCCAGTGTGGGGTGGGTTCCCCAGCTACATCCACAGAGGCCACACCTTCTGTTGTCAGGGGAAGTTGGGCAGAGACTCAGTCAGAGTGGACCAGGCCTGAGAGAAATGCAAATACATTTGGCTAATTTCCTTAGGGAAATCCATCTCTGTAAACTGATTAGCAAGTCCCTGTCAATTCCCTGGGTCATCTCCTCTACCCCTTCTTTTTTGAGATAGATTTTTCTCCTCTTGGGTGAGCGCAGGTACCAGAGGCTGAGAGCATCATGGTATGGGGATCCTCAGAATACCCCTAAGTGAGGAATTTCTGCCCTATAAAGGGGGTGAGACACAAGGCTCCAGGGGCCCACTGAGCTCCCTAGGTGCCTGGAGTTGTGAACAAGGGCTTGGTTATATTTTTTCTTCTACAGGAGGCCTGGATGCTATCTGCCTCTCTCCTGCTGTCCCTCCCAGGAGAGTTGCTTCCAATTAAGTAGAAGAATCTCCAGGGAGTTTCAGGTGTAGCTAGCTTTCTTTGTTTTAGTTCAACCAAAGCAAAGCAAAGCAAAATAATAATAACAAAAGCACCCCCCCCAACAAACAGAACATTCATTGAACAAACACCCATTATGTATTGATATTATGCTAAGTACTATAGGGGCTCAAAAAACCATTATGGTACAAAGTTTGCTTGATGTCTCCCCCTACGTTTTCCTTTCCTTCCATTTCATAGTGCAGGGAATGTAGGAGGTACTCAGTGACTATTGGTTTAATTATTGAAATGAACCCAGATTCGAATGTTAGTTTCTTCCTCCAAAGATTTCAGTGACTCTATTGTCTTCTAATTGGAGCCTGATTGTCAGAGTTTGGCCCCTATGTATTTGTTCATTTTTCTTTCCTATCTAGCTCAGGTTGAAGGCCCCGTTATCATCTTTTGAACATGCCAACAGGTATGTATATCTTCAGCCAGTCTGGAACACCTTGCCTGATAGTTATCTCTCATGATGATGATGGATTCTTCAAACCTCACTGACCTGGAAAGTTCTTTTTGTCCTTCTATACCCAGTTCAAGTGTCATTTCTAGGCACTTTTGTTTCCATAATCCTACCTCCACTTAAGATTAGGGTTGTCCTCTATTCCTATGATAATCAAGAACACTTAGGGAGCCCTTAAAATGTACCAGAAACTATTCTAAGCCCTTTATCCATATTAGTTAATTTAATCTTCACAACAATCTTAAAAGAGTACAATATTATTTGTTATATTATACAATAAGGTAACAGAAGCCCTGAAGATTAAGTAGCTTTCCAGAGGTTTTATCACTGGTAGGTGTCAGAACCCAGAAGAACCCCAGGAAGTGCTGTTTTACCATGCTTTAGCCATTAAGCTTGCAGTATTGGGTAGGACAACTGTTCTTTATTACCTTGTTGAGGGTGTTTCTAGATTATAGGCTCCTTGGGCACAGCAGTTTCTTTATCAACATGGTAACATGGTACCCTTATATCTCTTAAAAAGTATTTTACAATTAGTGGGTGCTCAGTGATTGAGTAATGAAATAGGCTGTGTCCAGTTTCCTGCTTTGATCCACTGGAATGGATGTTGGTTCCAGGGATGGTTAGTCCACTAGCAGTGGTGTTCAGAATAAGTAAGAAGCAATTCTCTGCATTGTTCAGAACTCAAGGGTTGAGCCAGCTGCTGTGAGAACCTCTCTGCCTTTCAGATATTGCTTAGCCTGGGTCGGCTCTGGGAGTTGTGTATCTGAGTTTCAGGAAACCATGGTGATCAGCATCATAAAATGCTCAGAGATAAGCTACAGGGCCTTGATCTTGATCAGGGGATTTTCCTGTGGGGAGATTGCTAGAGGTGACTGAGTAGAGGGAGGTGGACTGTGCCAGGTCAGCCTAGCAGGGAGGGGTTCAGGGTTCACTTTCCTTAGTGCTTCTGTTAGGAATTCAGAGTACCATCTGGACCTCTAGATTGTTATTTTTGCTGTCACTGAAACTATTCTGTGGATTTAGGGAGGATTGGTCTTTCTGTCTTGGTCTCTTTGGCACATTCTCTTTCCATCTTTATTATTATTATTATTACTACTACTACTACTACTACTGTTTAAAAACTTATAATTCAAACAGTTGTTTGAACAATACAGAAACCCCATTTTTTGGGAGATAAACAGCATCAACAGTTGGCTGTGTTTCCTTAAAGATATTTTTTTCCTTTAAGTCTATACAAATCATCAGTGTATATTTATATAACAAAAATGAGGTTATTCTTAACATTTTGTTCTGCAGCTTTCTTTTTCCCTGTGACAATGTAGAAGGTGTGTATGTGATCCTGTTCCCAGCTGAGTTTAAATTGCTTCAGTACGTCAGTGGGTCAGCATTTATTAAAGAATAGTTGTGCTCTTTAATGTTTCCATCAAAGCACCTCTATTGACAATAGTAACCTCCCCAGACAGGGCCCTGGGGTGCAGCTTCAAGCACCTGCTGCAACTGCCAGGTATCTTTGAAGCCAAATGTTTTATTTTACAGGTTCGTTTTGTTTTATGCATTGTGTTTTACCCTTTGGGTTTCCATACCCCAGCATACACATGGTTCAGTGTGAGAACTCAATTCACAAAAGGTACCTGCACACTGTGTAGGAAGTATGTTGAGGAATATCAAAGTTCTGTGGTAGCAGATGAAGAATGAGCTCAACCAGGGGAGGGGCCATCTCACTCTTGGGTGATTGGATTCATAAGCACCTTCCTGAAAATTATGGCCATCAGGGATTACCCCTCTAGGGTAATCAGGCAATCAAAAGGCATCACTTACAGTGCTAATGTCCCCAACCCACTGAATAAATTGTTATTTTCATGGAAAGCAGGGTAGTGAAGCCAAATAGGTCTGTTTCATTTTGGAGGATATAGATTTCTAAGACAATGATAGTATTTAGATAATAATAAAAGTATCTAACATTCATCGAAGTTTACTATATGCTAGCTAGTCCTAGTATATCTCATTTTACCTTCGAGATATGGAGAGATAACTAACTTGTCCATAGTCACAGGACTAGTTCATGTTGGAGTCTGTATGTACTTGTGTGTACATGTATATGTGCAAGTATATACGTGTGTGCATGGGATGTGGTGCAGGGGGAAGTACCTCATTTCCTATACAGAATTATGCCTTGGATTAGACCCAGCCTATCAGAGAAGATTGCTGAATATTGTGGATTTGGATTGCCACCCAGGGTGGGTTATACCTAATGTTTGTGCATGTGCCAGACTGGTTTTAATGTGTCCAAGTGGCCTGGAGTGAGAGGGTTGTCTTTCTCTGGAGGATCCAGATTTCCATCAGTGCCTTTGCATAGTTCTCTCAGGAAAGAGAAGGAGCTGGCGGAATGACTTTGTTTCTTTTTGACCATAGGTCTGGTAGCGAGCCCTGAAGGCTGGTTGCAAGGTTAGCCACATTAGAGCCATTGATAGCCCTGGTTGTCAGGCCATATCTCTCCCTGAAGACATTGGGGGATGAAGAGAATGAGGAGGGAAAGGGTTCTCAAAACCATATCTTAAAGAACTGGGGTTGTTTAGTCCATACAGAACAGGTCTCAGGGGATAGGAGAACTATCTAGAAAGGGCAACTTGCTGTAGTTCAAGGAAAACCCTAGCTTGGTTAGGTAGAAATTCCGCAGAACATGTAGTCTCAGCATCAGAAATTTGAAAATGCCTGGTAGAAAGAGTGACATCTTGGAGGGAGGTGATGGCATAAGTGGAAGTACTAACTTGGGTCTCAAGCTCGGATTCTCTCACTTGCTCCTGCAAAATGATTCCCATAGGCTGGGGCCCACCTTTCAGGTACATTTCTGAGTGTGGGATGCCTTCATAGGTGGGCAGGTTGGATCTGAAAGGTCTCTTGCAATCCCACCCAAACCCGGGTTTCCAGGCTGCAGGGTGTTTTGCTCAGAGGCTGCCTGTTGAGCAGTGCAGATCTGTGACCCAGCTAACCAGGTTGGGCCAAGAAAGGGTAGGGGATACTCTCCAGGGTTTCCATGAAAAGCACTATAAACCCAGTGACTTAAACAATATACATTTTTTGTCTAACAGTCCTGGAGGCTAGAAGTCTAAAATCAAGGTGTCAGTAGGATAGATTCCTTCTGAGGGCCGTGAAGGAGTGATTTGTCCCAGGCCTCTGTCCTTGGCTTTTAGATAACCATCTTAAGTTCATAAGCCATTTTCCCTGCAAGTGTATGTACCTCCACATTTCCCATTTTGATAAGGACACTAATCATTTTGATTTAGTGTCACCCTTGATCTCATTTTTTTACTTGAGTACCATTATAAAGACCCTATATCTAAGTAGGTTCATATTCTTAGATACTAGGATTAGGACTTAACGTATGAAGTTAGGGAGACACAGTTCAACCCATATTAGGACAAGTGGCCCTCCCATGAGTTGAGCTCACGTGATGTTTCAGGGATGTAGTAGGCAGTGAATGTGAGGGTTAAGAGCACAGGCTCTGGAGACTCCCTGGGTTCAAATCTCAGCTCTGCCATTTGCAGGCCATGAGGCCCCTCAGAGACTTGATTTCCTCACTGCAAAGTAGGGCTAGTGGGAGGACCTGTTGCATGGGGTCATGGTGAGGATCACATGAATAAGTGGAGGGAAGAGGCTTACAGGTGCTTGGCATGTAGTAAGTGGAGTCTGTGGTTAGCTGCTATTATAGTTAATGCCTCATTCACACTACAGATTGTGGTTGTATATTTTCCGTCCTAGTAGGCAGAGAAATGACTTTGCTCAGTGGTTTGTCCTTATCAATAGAATATTGATAGATCACATATATCGTAATTTCTCTCCAGGAATGGTATAATGTTTGTTTTATTTTAAGAGAAACAGTGTAATTTAGACTTGTTTTGTTTTGTTTTGTTTTGTTTTGTTTCAGTAATGAGGATTGAACCCAGGGCTTTGTGCATACTATGCAAGTGATCTATCACTGAGCTACAGCCCAGCCCTGGACTTTAAAAAAATCACGTAGGAACCTTTATTCCAATGTTTCAGTGAACTCTGTTGGCAGCCTTTAATAAACTGAGAAGATGCTCAGTGATTAGGGACAAATATTCATGGTGGTATAGCCAATGAAGGAGTCAGGTGTTTTATCAACTTATAATCTTATGTTTTAGTCTCCTGTGCCTTTCCATCTAATGCTCTTTCTTTAGATCTATATTCAGCAAACATGGGCAGCTTTGGTTTTATTAGTTTTTTTTTTTTAATCGTGAAATACTCAAAGCATCCCATTTGCTGTCTTAACCATTTCTAAGTGTATAGTCCAGTGACATTAAGTGCATTTGCAGTGTTGTGTGAACATTATCACTATCCACCCACAGAATCCTTCTCATTTTCCCAAACTGAAACTCTACCCAATAAACACAACTCCCCAATTCCCCCATCAACTTAGCATGCTGCTTTTTTTTTTTTTTTTTGGAGGGGTTAGGGTGGGTACTGGGAATTGAACTCAGGGACACTGAGCCACATATTGTGGCTCTATTTTGTATTTTATTTAGAGACAGGGTCTCACTGAGTTGCTTAGCACCTCGCTTTTGCTAAAGCTGCTTTGAACTCCTGATCCTCCTGCCTCAGCCTCCCGAGTTGCTGGGATTACCGGCATGCACCGCCATGCCCAGTATCTTGCTGCTTTCTTTCTCTGTGACTTTGAACACTCTGAGTAATTCACATATATAGAATCATACAACATTTGTCCTTTTTTAACTGACTTATTTACTTAGCATTCTGTTGTAGTATGTGTCAGAATTTCCTTTCTTCCTAAGGCTAAATAATATTCCATTGTTTGTATGTACCTCATATTGTTTATCCATTTGATAAATAAAATCCTTTTGGCTCTTGTGAATAATACTACTATGAACATAGGTAAATAGACTTTAAAAAATTGTGATCAAGCATATATATCTCTGTTGAAAAATGATTAAATATATAGTTGGTTAGAAAGCACCCTCCTACCCTGGTCACCTGAAATCTTCTAATTTAGAGAGAACCACTGTGTATATTTTGTCTTCTCTTCCTCTAGCTGCATGTTGGTCTATACTTGTGAACTGAGATCATTTTATACATATTTTAAAAATGTTTGAAATTTCCGAAGTCAATCAGTGGTTTCCTTGTTTTGAATAGCAGGCTGGTGTGTGCCTGTGCCGGGCCAGACAGAGGCTGGCCTTCCCCTCTCAGTCTTCTGTGTGATTGGTACAGCAGCCCCCATTGCCAAGTGGAAACAGGCTGTGAGAAGTCCAAGGTCACCTTGCTCTTTCTGCATCAAATGCTGGTCTCTAACTTGCCTCTCCTCTCCACCTCTTCCAGGCAAATGTCTGCAGACTGCGGTTAACCGTCCCACCCGAAAGTCCAGTTTCAGAGCAAACTGAAAAGAAGATTGAGAGAAGAGAGCAGGTGAGCCATCTTTGAGGCCAATCTTCAACAGTCCTGGACTTGTTCTGTTTAACCCACTCTCCTCCTGTCCCCAGGCAGTTCTCAGAGCTGTGCATCTGCTACTCTGCTGATATAAAGCCCTCCTTGACCTGCCCGCCTGTCTCCCAGAAGCCGGCCTGTTCTCCCTGGTGGCTCTGCCAGTGTTCTGCCCCTGCTCTTGTTTCTTGGCGAACACTGTGGCCCTGTGTTGCCTTGGAACTATAGGGACACTGGCCTTAGTGACAGGTGCTGTGGCAGGGAACGTGGTTTTTCCTGAAACAGCCCAGTGCGGTTCAGTCAAAGGGTCCTTTGTGAGCTGCTGCCCAGCCAGAGACTTTCTCAGGAGCTGAGAGTAGCCAGCTGGGAGCCCAGTTCAGGCTCAGGCATGGAGGAAAAGCCCAGCAGGCTGCTCTGGTGGCAGAAGGGACACCTTGACTAGATGCAGGAGGAGTCCTGCTCCAAATGGTAAACACTCATGTGCCAGCAACTCCTGTGCTAAGTGCTGGGACCGTGAAGATAAGTGTGACCTTGTCTTTGCCTTAGAGGAACTCACAGTTTCTCAGGTGAAACAGACATAAATAAACAATGATGTGATATTTCAAGTATTCAGATCCAGCAACATAGAAAGGGCTTTGGGAACACAGAGAAGGGAATAACTGAATACTTGGCAGGGACATTGAAGTGCAGGCTTAAAGACTAAATGGGAGGTTGTATTTACCTTAGCCCGTGTTCCTGGCTATTATAGTGCTCATATGAGATTTCCAAAAGTTCCTGTGTTGATGTAGGAGGTGAAATGATTAGAGTATAAGTGTTTAGTAATGTAATCAGGGATTATCTCGTTTGATAGATTCATAATTATATTTATTATTATACTGGGTAGTAATTGTAGTTAGGTGAGGTATGGCTTGAAGAGGTGGGTCATTGGGAGCACTCTCTTGGGAATTATATCTTGCCCCCAGCTCCTCCCTCTGTCTCTGCTTTCCAGCCGCCAGGAGGTGAGCAGCTCTCCTCTGCTGCCACCATTCCTCCATGGTGTTCTGCCAAAATTTTGAAATCTGAAATGCCCTGAAACCGTGAGCCCAAAGTAAACTTTTCCTCTTTTACATTGGTCTTGTCAGGTATTTTGGTTGCAGCAACCAAAAGGCTGACTAACACATTGGCCAAGCTATTTTACTCATTCACAATATAGAGTTTAAGAAATAGCGAGTGCTAATGAAGACAAATAAAACAAAAGGAGGGGATAAAAGTGCCAGAGATTAGGTAGTCCTTGTGCATGTTTCATATAAATATAACAAAACAAAAATGATGTAAGTTTCCAAAATGGAATCATGAGATAGAAGCTTCTTGAAGTACAAGCCTTGCTTTGGCATTAACCAATAATGTGGTAAACCATAGAAAATGAAGCTTCTCATTGATTGGTGAGTAGTTTGGTTAATAATGTCCTTAAGTTTACTGGAGGTCCCCATATCCCCTTCCCTCCTCTACATCCGTCTCCTCCCACTTCCTATGAAGGACAGGGTGCTTCCCATGCCAGTGCAGATGACAAAGGACTGGGAAAGGAAGTGGAGAGGAAAGAAAAGGTAGAGAAAAGTGAGAGAATATAAACTTGCTGATGTGCTCACAAAAAATGGGTCCCATTAGAAAGATCTAGAAAAATGGCTTCTCCAGGGAGAAGCAGGGAAAGGGCAAGGTGGGCCTGGGGCATCTAGCTAGAAAGCAGGGTAGCACTCAGAGATGAGTGAAGTCCTGGAAAAGGATGTAGGAGTTCAATTGAAAGGGCCCTGTCTGATCAAATGGTAACAGATGGAGCATCACAAAGAATAATGACAGTACAGGTGGAGTAGCTCTGATCTGAAAACCTGCACTCCCAAATGCTCCAAAACCTAGAACTTTTGGAACACTAACATGACAATCAAAATGCTTTGGATTTTGGAGCATTTCAGATTTCAAAATTTTGGAGTAGGGATGCTCAGCTGGTAAAGTCTTTGCAAATATCCCCAAATTCAAAAACTCTGAAGTCTGAAACACTTTTGGTCCCAAGCATTTTGGATAAGGGTTATAACACATTGAATAGGTATAGTTGATAATGTATCAAAATATATAGGTATATTTTGATAATCAGAGAGCGAGAGTGTTGGGGAGGGGAAAGGGGCCTTTTTATAGAATGCTAGCTAATTAATTTAGAAAAAGTCTCCATTTTGTAACCAGGGATGTTCATAAGTGGATGCAAAAACTAGTTGGTGAAAGATAATTGTGGAATAGGATATTCATGTGGTCTAAAAATGTTACCTTGAAAGATGACTTACTGATTCTACAGGGTCAGCGTACCTTGCAGTGGAGCAACTGGGCAGTCAGCATTTCAACCGAGTGATCTAATAGGAGACAGGCCAGGTTATGTGCTTTCTGAGGAAGTGCACTATTACCTGTGTACCAGTCTTGCCAAACTTGTCTAACTGAATTAAAATAAGGAAGCAAAATCCAAAATGTGAAACTGTTTACAAAACAAGTGGTTTGTGCCTCTCCATAGATTCAATGATATTTTTAAAAAGATGAGACTTGGTAGTAGACAAGAGAGACTTAAAAGACCTAACGTGAAATGTAATTTGTGAACCTTAATTAGATCTTGGATAAAAAAATTTGTAAAAGACATATTGAGATAACTTAAATAATTTTTAATATAAATAATATCTAATATTTTAGCTATCATTGAGAAAATGGTCATTTTCTTACTTATGATAATGGTACTATGGTTATGTCGTTGAAGAATTCATTAAGCTTCTCTGAAAGTTCTTTGAACATTTACCATAAAAAACAGTTTTGGGTCACATGGGAGATTGGGGAGGGGAATAATAGAAATCCACTGGATTAGATAAAGGGAAACAAAGGGAAGGGATGGGGAGGGGGATAGGAAAGAATAGAATTAATCGGTCATAACTTTCCTAGCCTCGTATTTGTATACACAGCCAGGGTAACTCCACATCATGTACAACCACAAGAGTGGGATCCTAAATAGAATAAGTTATACTTTATGTATGTATAATTTGCCAAACTACACTCTCTGTCATGTATAACTGAGAAGAACAAAAAAAAAGTTTTGGGTCAAAAAACTTATAACCACAAAGAGAATGGGAAGGGTCAGCTTGGCTACTGGTGCCTTGAGATGACCAGGATTGGCTGGGACCCTCTGTTGCTGGGAGGACATTCCCTTCTGCCTCCACACTGCTCTTCTCCCTGTATGTCCCTTTTATAGCTGATGGTTTCAGGCACAATGACTGCTTAGAATACTTTTAAAAATTTTGTTTTAATTAGTTATACATGACAGTAGAATAAATTTATGCACTTTGATATATCATACATAGATGGGATATAATTTCTCATTTTTCTGAGTGTACATGATATAGAATCATATTGGTCATGCAGTCACATATATACATAAAGTAATAATGTCTGTTTTGTTCTATTCTTCCTATCCCCACATCCCCTCCTCTCTCATTCCCTCCCCTCCCCTTCCCTCCCTTCATTTCCTTCTATCTAGTCTAAGTAATGCTATACTTCTCTAGTGGCCCCTGCCTTATTGTGAATTACCATCCACATATTAGAGAAAACATTTGGCTTTTGGTTTTTTGGGACTGGCTTATTTTTTAAAAATATTTATTTTTTAGGTGTAGATGAACACAACACAATGCCTTTATTTTTATGTGGGGCTGAGGATTGAACCCGGGTCCCACCTGTGCTAGGCGAGCACTCTACCTCTGAGCCACAATCCCAGCCCCGGGACTGGCTTATTTCTCTTAGCATGATATTCTCCAACTCCATCTATTTACTGGCAAATGCCATAATTTTATTCTTCTTTAAAGCTGAGTAATATTCCATTGAATATATATACTACATTTTCTTTATCCATTCATCTATTGAAGGACACCTAGCATGGTTCCATAGTTTACTATTATGATTTGAGCTTCTATCTGCATTAATATGGCTGCATTACTGTAGTATGCTAATTTTAAATCCTTTGGGTATAAACCGAGGAGTGGATAGCTGGGTCAAATGGTGGTTCCATTCCCAGTTTTTGAGGAATCTCCATACTGCTTTTGTATAGTGGTTACATCAATTCATAATCCCACCAGCAATGTATGACTACCTTTTTCAGCACATCCTTGCCAACACTTATTGTTGTCTATAGTTTGATGATTGCCATTCTGACAGGAGTGAGGTGAAATCTTAATGTAGTTTTGATTTGCATTTCTCTAATTTGTAGAGATGTTGAACACTTTTTCATATATTTGTTGATTGATTGTATTACTTCTTCTGTAAAGTATCTGTCTAGTTCCTTAGGCCATTTATTGATTGGATTATTTGTATTTTGGGGGGGGGTGTTAAGTTTTTTGAGTTCTTTATATACCCTAGAGATTAATGCTTTGTTGGAGGTGCAAGTGATAAAGATTTTCTCCCAATCTGGAGGCTCTGTTCTCACATTATTGGTTGTTTCCTTTGCTGAAAAGAAGCTTTTAAATTTGAATCCATCCAATTTATTGATTCTTGATTTTACTTCTTGCACTTTAGGAGTCTTGTTAAGGAAGTCAGATCCTAGGTTGACATGGTGAAGATTTTGGCCTACTTTTTTTTTTTCTATTAGGCTCAGGGTCTATGTCCTAGTGCCTAGGTCTTTGATCCACTTTGAGTTGATTTTGTTCAGGGTGAGAGATAGAGGTTTAATTTCATTTTGCTACATATGGATTTCCAGTTTTCCCAGCATCATTTGTTGAATAGGCTATTTTTTTTCTCCAGTGAATATTTATGGCACATTTGTCTAGTATGACATAACCATATTTATATGGGTTTAAATTAGAGGCCCAAGTGGGCTGAGTGACAGGATAAGGGCCTTGGTGGCTACGCCTATATGCGTGGTAGAAGAGTTGAGAATTGGGTCTGTTGTCTTTGGACCCAAGCTGCATGCCTGGGGAGATGTTCATAAAGGGTTTCTGAGTGCTGAAACTGGGATGATAGATGTCCTGGAGGGGCTGTCACTACTGAAGACAAATCAGGTGATCCCAAGGAAAGAGGCATGTGTTTAGCCATGTCAAGTGGTATTGATAATCGGGTTGTGTACCCATTTGCTTATTTGTCTTGAGTAATGGTTTTTAAATTTGTTAAAGCAGTAGACATTTTTTTAAATAAATATGTTATATATTGAACCATCATATATAAACCAGGCAAAAGTGGCTTTGGTGGGGATCAGAGTCCTCCTAGTCTCCCTTCCTCTTCCGTTCCCAGATCCTATTGTGGGTGCTTAGGAGCTCCAAGGTGCAGAGGAACTCAGGACAGAAATCACTGGGGCAGTATATGCACCACGATGCCTCTTATACTAGGGAGACCGGGTGTGCAGTCTGAGTACCTGTCACACACTGGTGACTCATTGTAGAAGAACTGGGATAGAGAGGAGGAGGGTGGGGCTGGAGGTTTCTCTAGGACTAAAGTCGTTGGGTGGTGGCAGCACCTGAAGGTTCTGTTGGGGCTGTTCTGAGTGGTTTCATCATCATGTGTTGGACAGGTTCCTGAGCTTGAATCATTGAGAGCCAGAGTCCACGCACCCACAAGGGTACTCTGGAGGGGCCACTTCTTCTGATGTGGTTCTAATATGACTGCCCCTCCCTGGAATCCACAAAATTGCAAAGTACCCAAAACCCTGGATGACCCTCCCTGATCAGATAACTTGGTTCCTTTGAAAGGGGAACTGTAGTTGTCAAAGGCCAGGAGATTGGTGCTAGCTTGGATATGGAAGTGGGAAGAGGTCAGTAGCCTGATTGACTCCTAATAACCTAAAGCTTCACAAAGGATTTCCAGTGCCTTGTTAGAGCTACAGCTGGCTGAGGGTGGGCTGAGCTTTACTCTTTAACACCATCCTGGAAAACACTTAGTGTATTTAGAGTAACTGGGATGCCATGGGTGGTTGGCCAGGCATAGATGCCACTGCCTGCTGGGTATTCTTCTGTCCCTGTTCTCCAGTCATCAGAAGAGGAATTACTCAAAATGCAGGTGTGTTGCAGATGGTACATTTTACCCAGCTGTGTGAAGGTGTGTTCGGAGTCTGCTGGGGGCAATTACAACAGAGTTAGTGCCTTTTTATGGATTTGTGGGAACAAGAGATATACTGGGAGGATTCCTATCCCTAAGGCAGATGCCTGGCTGCCTGCTCCTTTCAGTCCCTCTCTTCAGAGACGTCAACTGCTGGAGCCTGCTTTCTGCTGGTCACAGGTGCACACCCACACACAGAGCTTCCTTATCTTCAGAGCAGGAGTGACAACACCTGGCTACACAGTCAATGAGTTAATACAAGCAAAGTAGCCACCACAGTGTCTTGTAAGGTGGATTGGAGAGGCAGTGATGACATGTCCGATCTCTTCCCTTGAAGGCCAGACCCAGTGGCCTTGGCCTTTGCTGTTCTCCTTGTTACCCCTCTGGACTCATCCTCCCACCCCCTCACCCCCATGCTGCTTCCCTGCCTCTCCTACTTCCTTGGGGGCCATGTGGCTCATGCCTTCTACCTTCTTTTTGATGTAATTTCATCCTATTCCGTGAATCTGAGCATCCCTCCATCCATATGCCTCCTCTTTCTGCATGCACCTAACCTCCCAGCATAGTTTGGAACTGGCTTCTCTTGGAAAGATGCCTATCCCACATACCAGTTCTGCAGCCTGGGCCCTGTCCTAGTGTGTGGCCATGCTTGTTTTGATGATTTCTTTCTTTCTTTCTTTCTTTCTTTCTTTCTTTCTTTCTTTCTTTCTTTCTTTCTTTCTTTTTTTTACAAAATGCCAGTGTTTTATTGGTATATTGCTATTATTTCAGTATTAAATATATTTCATTTTATATAAGCAGATTCCCAGAAGGTTCTAGGCAGAATATTCAACAGGGTATAGGTGGACACGTTAGAAGACATCTGGTCATTTTTCTCTGCTGTTAAAGAACTTCCCTAGCAACTGGCATCTCCTTCTTCCTCTGAACCTCTGATGATCCCTGCCCATGTCTGCAGTCTCTTCCCAGCCAGCTCTCACTTTACCCAAGACTCCCCTGTCTTTCAAGAATCAACTTCCCCACAAAGACCTTCCCCTTGCTTCAGTGACTATCCCTCCGTCAAACTCCAGCCTTCAGGCTGCCCCCCTCGCATGGCACATAGCCATCTGCTGCTAAGAACTCCATATGTCTACAGATTTGTATTTCTGAAATATTTGTATATGACATTCAATTGTGTAGAGCGATGAGCAGTATCTTTTTATTCTTTCTCCCCAGAACCTAGCTCCCTTTCTTGCTCCAAGTAGGAGCCCAATGAATGACTGTTGATTGTGTTGAATGAATTTTGTGGTAATATCCTAGGACTGCCAAAACAAAGCATTTCAAACTGTAGGACTTGAACAGTAGAAGTTTTTTCCCTTGTGATTCTGGACACTAGAAATCTAGGATCAAGGTGTTGGCAGGTCTGTACTCTGGAGGCTCAAGGAAAGAGTCTTTCTTTGCCTCCTGTAGCTTCTGGTGCCTCCTGCAGTCCTTGGCTTGTGGCTGCATCACTGTACTCTTCATGTGGCACATGGAGTTCTCCCTGTGTACACATCTGTCCCTGTGTGTAAATTTGCCCTTTTAGTAATGATAGCAGTAAAAATGGGTTAGGACCCACTGTAAGGACTCACTTGACTCTGTCTCCTGTTTTTTTTTTTTTTTGTTTTGTTCTTTTTTTTTTGCACTGGGAATTGAACCCAGAGCCTTGAGCATATGAGACAAGCACTCTACCAACTGAGCTATATCCCCAGCCGGACCCTGTTTCCAAATAAAGTCAAATTTTGAGGGCATTGGGGCCTAGAACGTCAACTTTTCTTTTTTGAGGACTCTATTCAACCTCTAACAAATTTCTTTGTATGATACAATTACCTTAAATTGTATGAACAGCTCAGATGAATTAGCTGTGGGCTCTTAATTGTATATTAAGAATCACTGGTCACTTTGTTCCGGCTTGCTCAAGATGGCAGCTCCCACGGCAGCAGCGTGAAAGTTGTCGTGGGCAGTTGCTGTCTGGAGGTGCTAGAATCAGAACAGAGGAACCTGGTGCCATGTCACGACTGATTGTGAAGAACCTCCCGAATGAGGAATTAAAACTCCTGGCTACTGATGATACCTCCAGTCGAGACCTATGCCGAATGGACTGACATCATCACGGATCTGTGGTGGCAAGGAACCTTCCTTGATCTGGTTCCTGAAGTTATACCAGTCCTCTCTGCCCTCCTGGGGGGGCTCCTTACTTCCCTCCTCTCTGATTCTCCCACACTACCCCATCTCAGCAGGAAACAGCCAGAATGAGTCAATGCCCATAACAAAGAGGGGGAAACGTTGGGAGTTGCCCCAGCTCCAAAGAACTTCCCCATCCCCTAAGAAAAGCTGTCCAATAGTGAGCCCTGCTGGCTCACATGATCCTTACCCACCAATCAGACTAGCCCTGCTGGCTCACATGATCCTTACCCACCAATCAAACTAGCCCTGCAGGCTCACATGATCCTTACCCACCAATTAGAAAGCACCCCATGCCAACTGTCAAACCCTTCAACCTTTAAACTGTCATATCTGTCTAACCACACCCCCCCTCCAGCTCTATAAATATGCAGAGCTGTTCCTCAATAAACGGGCATTTTCTTCGAAAAAAAAGAAAAAAAGAATCATTGGTAATGTGGGAGAAGGGATGCTAATTAGTTTGCAAGTACAAATTTCATGTTGAAAAAATGATAAATATGGAATTATTTATAAAATTGTTGAACATTAGATTTAAAATGGATAGTAGATAATTTGAAGCTATAAAATCTATAATTTTCTAAGAACTTTGAGAATGTCTGTTTCCACATTACTATTCAGATCCATTGGCACGGTGTTTCCATGTGTGTACAGGTATCCTCACTCCCCCAACCACACACACACACACACACACACACACACACACTCAAATAAATAAATAAGAGACAGAACCTATGCCAACACAGATGTGTTGAATCAGGATCTAATGCTTAGCTGAATTGCTGAATTTCAGGGAATCTTATTTGAACTGATTGTGTTCTTGTCATGAAGGCTTTTACAAATTGATAGAAAAGCTTGAAGCAGACAATATTTTAAATAGTTATTAACATCCAGCATTTAAGTGTCCTTCAGTGACCTGATGTTTTTAAAGAAGCCCTTTCCAGACCTTTGAAAACCGAATGAGGGAGAGCAGATGTGTGCATATGGACATAGAGTGGGGAATTTTGTAGCCAGTAAAATGTTTCACAGGAAGAAACCCTGGCTATCAGGTTTTATAGTCCCTTTCCTTTAAAAGCCCTGGATGAATAAGCTCTCTGGTTCTTATCCTTGGCGTGACTGTTTATACAACATCCAGACTGTTGCCAGGTGAGGGAGTGTGCTGCCATGATTCAGGGCTGCAGATGGGGCTGGGGCTGCCCTCTGTGACAGTGTGCAGGGACTCTGGTGCCTCTCAGCGATAACAGCCCTGGAGGATGGGACAAGGCCTGGGCTTCTAGTCCTGGCTTCCTCACCACCACTGCAGAGCTCTGGCAGGTCGTGCCATCTCTAGGGGCCTCAGTTTCCTCTGCGAGCAAATGGAAATATTAGCTTAGACTCATTGTTTTTCCAAATTATTTTAGCCGTGGAACTCTTTCTTCAAATAATATTTTTGTAAAACCATAATGCATCCCACTAGTGCAGGGGCTTGATTTCAAATCAGATCAGGGCTATATGGCTGCCCCCAGTGGCCCCCACCCCCATTCAGCCTTCCACCCACACTCCCATGAACATTGAAAAGGAGCTGGGAATATTGTTTGTAAACTGTCTCGACTACACAACTCTTTTTCAATTTTTCTGAAGTTCAGAGAAGTAACTAATGTTGCACAGAGCCACCCAGCTGGTACAGAGTGAATTTGCGATCCTAAGGCAGGTCTGTAACTCTGCCATGTAGCCCTGGGAACATCGACTTGCATACTCTGTCTTATCAGGCTAAAGCTGCTTAGGAGATGTATTTACATTTTATCAGTCAGGGTTACCTAAGGCATGTCCTATATACCCTTAGGTTCCAGAAAAACAGTTCCTGATTCCCCCCCCCCCCCCCCCAGATATTCTTTCCTTTTACTCTGGGGCTGTTGATTAGAGAGTGGTCTCTATTTAATCTGTGAGACTGTCAGAAAATAAAAAAATAATAACTTTTCTCATAAGTCAAAGGCTTTCATTTCTCTGAGAATACAGAGCTGGCAGCCTTCGCTTCCCTATTCTTGTCCAGGCTGTGGAAGGGCCTTTGGGCTCAGCTGTTATATTCATGTTTGTTATAAGAAGGCAAAACAATGTCAAATATGAGTAATGACCTGGGATGAAAAATTTGCTAAGATGGACACACAGGTCAGACAGGCCAGTGCAGATTCCTGAAAGTACCAGTTCTGCTTACAAGATGGATAGGTTGCCCTCTGCCTCAGCACTCGGCAGTCCCAGGGCACCCACTATCCTCTGGTCAGAGAAAAGAGGTCCACTGCAAGAAGTGTTGGAAGTAACTTGACTTCTACTTTTCAAGTCATTCATGCCATGATCCTGGAAATGTGACCAGCTGCTGGTTCTGGCCTCTGGGGCCGTGGCTGGCTGTGGCAGTCTACTGCCATCGGTTCCAATGAGTTAAGCTATGTTTCTGTGTTATTTATTCCTCAAGATCCCTTTTTGACAAAAGGATTTTCTTTTTCTTTTTCTTTCTTTCTTTCTTTTTTTTTTTGTACAGATTGACTGTCTCTCTGATGCCAAATACCCCAGTCCCAATTTCAAAAATTTGATCTGTCTGCCTTCCTTCAACATACGCAGATTGAATATCTATCTATGCTTAGTATCGAGACACAGCTGGGAAGTCCCTGCCTTTGTGAAACTTGTTGTATTGTAAGATTCAGGAGCTGGAAAATATGGTGACCTTTCACTGGCCTCACTGGCCAAACTTTTCAATGGCCAGTGAATCCCATATTGCAGCAATTTAGACTGAATACTTTCCTTTAGTTTCTCCTTTCTAAGTTTCTGAAGTACTCGCTGCTAACACAATGTGAGCCTGGAGGTAAAACTTAAGCTCTAAGTACTCATTAGACATACCCTAATGGGGCACCTCTGCATTCTGACCACACTTCCTGTTAATTCTAATGCATTTCACTCAGGGCCAATGGAGGGCCTCTTCAGTTGGTTGTTTCCTTTTCGCTTCTCGGAACAACTTTCTTTTCCTTCCAGGTCATATTAGGGCTTTTGTCTTCAAGGAGATTTTTGCCTGCTATTGTTTTACCCCAGGAGGCTGGTAATAGGTCTAGTTTAATTTTTTTTTTCGTGGGGGGTTCTTTTTCTTCTTCTTTCTTTCTTTCTTTCTTTCTTTTTTTCTTTTTTTTTTTGTCTTTTCTTTTTTGGGATTAGGGATCCAACCTAGAACTTTGCAAGCATGAGGCCAGTGCTTTGCCGCTGAGCTGCATCCCAGCCCTAGTATATCCTTTTTAAAATTTGACTTTTTAATATTCAAAAATACTATCAAGAGGGCTTAAGAAATCTTTCAATTATGGAGAAATTTATACAAAAGGGGACTGAACTGTATGATGAATCACTAACCCTTCATTCAGCTCTAGTTGCCCTCAACCATGGCCAGTTCTCTTTGTCTATACCCCCATCCACTCCCTCTGCCCTGTGTAAAGAAATAAGTATGTCATAAATATTTCAACATGTTTCTTTCAAGATAGACTGTTTCTTAATATTATCAGAATACTTTTATCATGCATCAGTTATTATTTATCTTACAGAGAGATATTTTAAAGGCTATAAGAGGAGAAACATTCAGGTTTAATGTTGCCAAACATTAGCTCTTTTAATTTTTTCCTGTGTTCTCCAGTTTTTGACCACAAGCATACTGATGTTTTGTAAAACTGATGGATAGCAGTCTCCGCTTTTTTGGCACTTTTTTGGATATACATTTTGTGATTGGGGCAAATGTTAACTATCCACCCCTCCAACTAAGAGGAACAAAGGTGTTCCCTTCAGCTGTACCATATTTATATACTGAGGACGATTCCCCAGAACCTCTTCTATCTTTTAAAGCTTCCTACTTATTCAGAAAATATTGAAAATTGAAATAAAAATCATCAACTCAAAAATAACACTTTGATTTTTTGCCCCCCTTTCCCCACCTGCCAAAATTTGGAGTACAAAAGAGTGTAAAGGAAAAGTGATGTTCTGAATTAAGAGGAAATTGTCATTGGAGGTTTGCATTGCATCTTTCTAGATGTTTTACACATAAGCCACATATTCCTAAAACAAACAACAGGAATGTGCCATTTACTATTTTTCACTAAATGCGTCTTCAGTATCATTCCGCGCACACAACTTTAGATCCAGGCCCTCTCAGGCAGAGTTCCATGGATCTGTTGTAACTGGTATTGTGTTTCCTGTCTTGGTGGTGGCACCCATGTCCCCTCCTGGAAGACAGAATCCAGCTACCTGAGTTTTCCTCTATGCTAGTCCACCTCTGAGCACCTCTGCTTTGTGCGACTGTATCTCATCAAAGCCTCAGGTTCTCATGGGCTTGTTTTTCAGGAACTGGGTGGAGCCCATGACTGAAAGAACATGTTTTTATTTCCTGGTATGTGGGGACTTTCAGTAGAGCTTTTCCTCTTCCTAATTACGTGCCGAGCACATTGGGGATCTTAATGCTGACTTGCCATCCCACGGAGAACCATTAAATAGCTGCTCACCTGAATTTATGAACAAATTTTGGGGCAGCAGCAGTGCCTGCAGGATCTAGGAGCCAGAGACACGTGTGCATTTACAAGGAGCAAGGACAGAGTGTACCAGACTTTCAGATCTTCTCCCAAGGATGTGCAGAAGGTTGGGAAGTAGTGAATGTGTTTTCTCTCTTTTTATAAAACTTATTGTTAAAAAAAAGAGAGAGAGAGAAATTATACAAATAATATGGAAGTATGTAAAGAAAAAAAAAACCAAAAGTAATCCTGCTCTCCAGTGTCCCTGTCCAGCCCCACTGTCCCCTCATCAGAGGTCAATAGTATTAGTAATTTGTCATGTATCTTTCTAGGCTTTTTAAAAATTTTACAAACTTTGAATGGGATCATAAAATCCTCATTGTTCTGACACAATAAATGATATTAAATGCAAATTTTTGGTTTTGTATGTCAAAAAATACATTGTGAAGATATGGAAAGAATCTATGCAAAGGTGGTTGAGGAGCTAGTGGGAGAGTGGGGTTGCCCTGATAGGTTTCCTGCCTTTGCTGGTGTCACGGTGGTAAGAGGATCAGCCCAGGAAAAATGAGGAGGAAGCTGGTTTTTTTTTTTTTTTTTGTACTGGGGATTGAATCCATGGGTGCTTAACCACTGAGCCACATCCCTCCCCCTTTTTTTTCTTTGAGACAGAGTCTTGCTAAGTTACTTAAGGCCTCACTAAGTTGCTGAGGCTGCCTTTAAACTTGTGATCCTCCTGCCTCAGCCTCCTGAGTCGCTGGGATTACAGGTGTGCACCACCATGCTTGGTGAAGGGGCTGTCTTATCAATGTAGTCCCAGTCCTTGGTCTAGGTTTCTTTCTTGCCTCTGTCCCTTCCATGCTGTAGAGGCCCCCACTCTGTCCCTCTAGATCTAGCAAACCCTACAGTACAAGGGGATGTACTTACAGTCAGACAAGATAGGCTTGAATTTACTTTTAAAGAACATAAGTTATTTGATCTCTCTCAATACCAGTTTTCTCAGCTAGGAATAAGAGGAAAATTGCTGTGACAGAGTGCACAGATGGTCGGTACTCAGCCAACCTTAATTCTCCTTTTTCTTGCTTCCTGAGTCTTCTTCCATAAAGGTGTATTAAGACTTGGACATGTTATCCTTTCTTAAAGGGATTTGCATTTCAACAGTGATCAAAGCTTTAACTGAAGGAATTAAGGATCCATCGGCAGGAGTAGGAAGATTCTTTTGGACTGGAGTCACATGGCCTGTGCTTGCCTTTTCAGAAATATTTCATGAATGATCACTAACCCCACCTTTTTTCCTCAGAAGTTGGCTCCAAGGGTAAGCCCTACCCTCAGAAGACAATTTGGCTGACTGATGACTGCTAACCTCAACCTCCTGCATTTTAGGCCATGTATTTAGTGATGCACTTAAGTCATAAAAGGAACTAGTGTCATAAGCGTGAGGTTTCAAACACTTGTTTGTGACATAACTCGAGTTCTTCTGGTACCTTGTGAGAATTGAAAAAGGGCGCCCCCCTCTGGGAAGGCGGGGCTGTGCAGATGCACTCTGAGGTCAGTGGACAAGGGCCTCTATAGAAGTTAGCCAAAGGTGTTCTTCCTCTAGGGTAGAGGGAGGCCCAGCCCAAGCTGGGAGCCCCACCCATCCCTGCTGCCAGGCACGCAGCCTTGTGCACAATCTGCATTATCATACAGTGGGCCCATTATTATAGCCATTTTCATGAGTTGTTATTTTTTTTCTGTTTTCCTACCTTCTTTTAGCCTCCTGAACTAAGCAATGGAGAACCTACCAGGAAACTTCCTCAGGGTGTTGTTTATGGCGTGGTGCGAAGATCTGATCCAAATCAGCAGAAAGAAATGGTGGTGTATGGGTGGTCCACCAATCAGCTGAAAGAAGAGATGAACTACATCAAAGATGTGAGCCACTGAAGGCTTTTTTGTTTTTCTGGTTTATTTTCCTTTTATAACATGTAAGAGGGCATTGGAAACATTGATGTGAATATAATAAGGCATTTTTAAAAAATTTATAGTGTTATTTTGAATGGAAATGTTTCTACATATCTTCGTGGTAATGTTAAAAGCACAGATGTCATTCTGCATGGGATAGATGTTACTAAATGAGGATCCTAGGAGACCCATCCATGGTTTCCTTTTTCCATATATGGTATAAAGACTCTTAAGTGCTTTTGTTTTTTTACATTGGACATGCCTAATGTATAAGTTTGGACAACTCCATGACTTTGGATGTTTTAGAATACAAGTAAGAGAAACGTCAACTCAGAAAGAAAATTGATCTCACATGGCAGTGAGTCTGGAAGTAGCTGGACTCCAGGCAGGGCATGGCCAGGTGCTGGTTCTCCTTTTCTGTGTCCCATTGTTTTTTTCCTCCTTAGCCTTAGGCTTGGGACATCTTCTGAAAATATGACAGTATCTGGAGAAAGGAAAGAGGCCACTCATCTGGGATACCTTTTATATCCCCTCCACCCCTCCACCTCCAGCTATTAGATTTCCCCTTTTGTCTCATTCACTAGGGCTGGTCACATGCCTGATCCCAAAGTAATCCTGACAAATGGACTAAGAGGATGTGGTGGGTTCAGACCAGTTATTTGAGTGAAATGAATGCTGGCAAATAAAGCACAGTAGACCATTGCCCAAAACCAAGACAATAAATGCCATTTCTTTGAATGCTTTATTTCTTATCTTTTTAAAGTTACAAATTCTTTTGAGAAAATTTGGGAAATACAAAAATATATAAAGAAGAAAACAAAATCATTCATAATATTGCCAATTTAACCCACATAGTTGTTAACATTTTGGAGCATTCTCTCATCTTTTAATGTCTATCTCTGTTTCTTTTAGCTCCACCCAGTATCCCCCTAGATTGACTCGTGCTCCTATTGCCCAAACCACACTGATCAGATGTAAGAGGAAATGAGCTGCTCTAACACTGATGGGCCCCGAGCCCTGACCTGTGTGTGCATGGAAAGTACTTGTGAGCAGCAAGGGCAACAGAGTGCAGGGGAGGCTTCCATGCCTGTGAGTTCACAGACCCTGCTTCCAGGTAGCCCAGCACATCACCTCTGCCTCTTTAGTCTTCTGTTTTCTCATGTGAAGGTTGTGAGGCTGTCCTTATTTCATTTAGTGGGTTTGCAGATGACATGCAAAGCCACTATTTAAAAAAAAATTTTTTTAGTTGTAGATGAACACCATGCATTTTATTTATTTATTTATGTTTATGCAGTGCTGAGAATCAATCACAGTACCTCATACATGCTAGACAAGTGCTCTACTACTGAGCTACAACCCTCACGCAAGAACATGTATTATTGAATTTAAAAAATAATAAGTGCTTAGCAGAAAATGTGAGGAAAATCTAGAAAAGCAACACACACACACACACACTCACACTGTGTGTGTGTGTCAACCACCTACCTCAAATTTCCAGTTATTCTACTCCCCAAAGACAATTTTTAGCCATGTGGAGTATTTCATTCCTATCTGTTCTCCTCCTCCTCCTCCTTTTCCTCCTTTTT
Source organism: Callospermophilus lateralis (assembly GCF_048772815.1). NCBI lineage: Eukaryota > Metazoa > Chordata > Mammalia > Rodentia > Sciuridae > Callospermophilus > Callospermophilus lateralis. The sequence goes on from NC_135307.1 coordinate 102,396,787, forward strand.
GTAGTGGTAGATGGACAGAATGCTTTTATTTTGTTTGTTTTTATGTGGTGCTAAGGATTGAACCCATTGCCTCACACATGCTAGGCAAACACTCTGAAACTGAGCTATAGCCCCTGGCCTCTTATGTGTTCTTAACATCTTGGGCATTCTAAGCCTCCTATATTTTCCTGAAGGAAACACTTAGGTCTTTCTCATTTATATGCTCCAAATAACATACTATTGCTTTAGAGGAAAGCCTTTTAAGCAAGGTTGCAAGTCTTAAATTGCCCAAGACAAAGATAGCAGGTTCAGGCTGATCCTTACCTGTGGGTGACACGTGCCAGAGTTGCAGGGCTGGCTCTGACCTGGAATTACCAGCCTCCACTGTGATCTGCAATGTAATGTTAATTTCCAGTCTCACCTTCAAATCCATCTCTGGCCTGGTCACTCCTATATATGTTTATGGGTTTGTTTACTCTCTCCCTGGTGAGCATGCTGGCTGTGTTGGCTTCCTCTGGTATTCTTTAGTGACAAAGACACCCAGCTCAAGATTTCACCACTCACCACAGGTGACAGTACGCAAGTCAGCTCAGGGCCACAAATGACAGTTGTTCCATTTGCCCATAATAGAAAGTCATGCTTTTGGCCTAATTTTCCCAAATTGTTTATAGTTAATAGCAAGAAAGTAAACCCTGTTATTAGCATTCATGGGGGAAGGCTTGGGGTCTTTCCTCCTTTCTGCCCCTAAATCACCACCAGCCTACAGTGTAATTAAAATGCTGTGCTTCCTATTGGTTTTCTGAGGAGCTGCACACTGTTCTCCATGATGCCTGTGCTAACTTACTAACTACCTTCTCCAAAACAGTGTACACTAGTCCTTTTCTCCATGCCCTGTCCAGTATTTGTTGTTGTTTTTCATAACAATCATTCTACTAGGGGGAGATGGAATATTATTATACTTTTTATGTGCATTTCCCTGGTGGTTAATGGTACTGAATAATTTTTCATAAAAAATGTGCTTGCTATGCAAACCCACCTTCAAAATTAAGCCTCCCAATTCTGTCCCTACACATGCACATTCTAGTGAGACCTGTTGCCCGTGAATCCTTCCTGAGGTAGATATTTTAGAGTGAGCCTGGAGGAAGATCCTTGAGACTTCCTGTCCTGTTTGAGGATTCCTGAGCACTTAGTCCATCTACAGGCATCAGAAGAAAGAAGGAAGCAGTGTCTGTTTGTGAGGTTTATTATTTTGTTTAAAAATGTTTAGGCCCTGGTGCTCTTCTGACAGTCACTACCGAGAACCTCAAATAGTGTTTGTGTGAATAGTGTCTGGGGGCCCCCTTCAACCTCTCTTAGACCTGGTGCCTCATGGATTATTGGTGATTATTGAGGAACCCACTTTGGATTTTATGGACCATTCAGCTATGTTTTCCTGTCTTCCATCTTCCATTAATTGCTTTTTGGCAATCAGAGCAGAAATAGGGAAAAATAGAGGTTCATGTTTGCCTTTTGGTTCTTTGGTCCTCTTAGCTGTGCATTTACAGAATAAACTGTTGCAAAAAAACAAAAAAACTTTCTACTCATAAAAATATATATGTGATGGGAAAAGTCAGACCTTGCCCAAATGTAGCAGGAAGGTGATTGGTGAATTTCTAAAAACCGTATTTTCCTTTAGATTATTATTTGGATATCTAATATTTCTTAATCATTATGTTATATATAAAATTTGGATTATTCTCTTGTTTTCTAACTAGGTTTTGGATCATTCTCTCTAATTCACTAGATGTCCTGTACTTGAAATTATGATTATTATTATTATTATTTTTAATGGAGCCTTTTATTCATTAGTGAAGTTTTGGATATCTTGCATGAAAATGTAAAAATGCTTGATGTTTAACATTTTGGGGGCTGCAGGTAAGAGCCACTTTGGAAAAAGTAAGGAAGCGGATGTATGGAGACTATGATGAGATGAAACAGAAGATTCGCCAGCTCACCCAGGAGCTATCAGTAAGTCCATATCTCAAGTCATGGCTGTTCTAAGGGGTGGTGGAGGTTTCTCTCAGCAGCTGATCCCCAAAGATACTTGAGTATACAGTGTTGTTGTTGTTTTTTAATGGAGCCACATTCTAAACAAACTGAGGGAATTTTATCACAACTTAGACTTTATTATTTAAAGGAAACTTTTGTGGCAAGGATAATCTTTATATTTGAAGCATTCCCATTGAAGTCTATTCCTAATATTCCTAAAAATTTATTCCACAGGTAAACTCTGATATGTATGAGAAATGACTTATGGATGAGCTTATTTATTGCAGCACTGCTTGTAAAAGTAAATGATTGGAAACTTAAACGTTCATTAAGAAGAGGAAAGTAGGGCTGGGATGTGGCTCGTGGTAAAGTGCTTGCGTGGCATGCATGAGGCCCTGGGTTCAAATCCCCAAGCACATATACACACAAAAATATTGTATAAGAAGAGGAAAGTAATATATTATATATCTCCAACAGAAGACATATAACTGTAAAAGAAAAAAAGGAGTAACTAAACCCTTTGAAAAGAGATAGGGAAGGCCTTCAAGGATGAAGGATCCATGATGAAAAATGTAGAAAAAAATATGCATAACAAAATATCCTGTTTTATATAAAACAGGAAGGAAGAATACAAACATCAAGATTGTTTTCTATATGCACAAAAGTGACTAAAAGATAATCCAGAAAGTGATTATTCACAATGGCTCCTAATTGGAGGGCAGAGGAGGGCATGGGGGTAACCTGGCAGATGTGACAGGAATGAAAGGGGGATTTGTTTCAGTGTGTGCCTTGTATACTTTTTGTGCACCGTGCTAATCTATTACCTACTCAAAAATTTAAGAAAATAAGCTTCCTCTAGTTAAACCAAGCTAATGCTTGTGGGATATAGAGTATTTGTTATTAATAATCCCAAAGATAGGAGTCTGTGTACACATGTGACATCCCTTCTGTGAGATCAACATCTGCAGGAAAGAGGACAGTTGCTACAGCTGTGCCTGAGTTTAGTTCCTGGCTGGGCTGTGGGGTTTCCTGCTCACGTAGGCCCTCTGGCCTTGATTATAGTCATAGGGCTATGTAAACATACCCACTGGCCCATTTTTACTGGCCTGGAGGAGGGGATGTGTGACATTCTCACCTAATTATGGAAATTCACTCTGTCATCCCCTGACAGACACTAATGACTATCCTCAAAGCCAAAGGATTGAATTTGCAATAGAAGTGTAAACAAGACCTGCCCATTGCTTCCCATCATCATTTCTTGCACATGCTCATTTTCTCACTGTAGAATTGTCCCAGGAGCCCTACCTCTCTGCCCACAGTGTCTCTCCAACTACATCCTGCAGCCAGATTAGAATTGCTAAATTATTATCATACAAGCATGCCCCTGGACAAGAGCCTGCCACATGCTCAAGTCCTGGCTTCCTGTTTCAGCTCTCTCTCTCCCACCCTCCTGCTCTGCTGTGCTAGGCTGTTTCCTGTGACCGCCCCCACATTCATACAAGGTCCACTCCTGAGCCTTGCTGAAAACTCCTGTCCCTAGTTCTACTGCCTGCTCGCCTCTCTGCCCAGCCCTTGGTGATGTCTAACTCGAGACTGGCCTCTGATGAAACTTCCTCAAACTCATTAAACACACACACCCAACAGAGACAGCAACAAAATAACCCTTGAGAATTGGGTGAACCCAAAACGTGTTCTGTCAGTGGTGAGGGGAAAGGGCAAGATGGCTGAAGTCATCCCAACTGGGTTCTCCTAGCTATGATGCTTTTTAGCTGTTTGACTCTAAGCAACTCATTAACGCCCCTCTCCCATTCTGCTTCTTCCCGTAGTAAAGGGCAGTGACTGATTCCTGCACAGTGACCATGAGGTCTCAGTGAGGTGCTGTAGGTGGACCTGTACATACCACCCCAAGGAGAAGTCCTGCATTTCTACTCTTGGGGTCACACCAATGTTGACTTTTCATCTACAGCTTTAGGCTGTGGATGTGTACGGATTGGTTTTGAGTGGCTGTCTCCTCCATCTCTCCAGGTTTCCCATGCTCAGCAGGACTATCTAGAGAGTCACATCCAGACCCAGTCGTCAGCCCTGGATAGTTTTAATGCTATGAACTCGGCTTTGGCGTCGGACTCCATTGGCCTGCAGGTACTCATCGGCTTCCTGCTGCATGGCTCCTCCTGTCATAGGGCAGCTGAGCTTAATCAGGAGGAGGGCCTATTCTTTTGTAGTAAAGTCACAGAAAGCCCTGAGCTCATGATTCAGAGTCCTCTAAGCACAACCACAGCAAAGACTGTGCCAAGGAGTTGCTGAAGCAAGTGGAAGGAAACTTTTCCAAGCTGAGACCCTAACCCTTTGCTTTATCCTCTGTAAAATATGGCTTTGGATTCTGAGTCCAGTGCTAGAGCTGTCACTTGCTCCAACAGAGAACTCAGTAGTCCTCAGTGTCTGTGCCAGACCCAAAACATCAATGACCTTCTCCCATAACCCTGATGGTTCAGGAAATCCCACCCAATGATAGAGAAGACGGACTTAACCAAAAACAGTCTATACTTTCATGACCAAAAGCTCCCAAAAGCTGGTAGACACTTTTTCTTAATTTAGAAATTATTTTGCAATAGAAAGACTCCTGTGCATCCCAAAGAATGTCTTTACGTAGAGATAGAGAAAGACCCAGTATCCTACATTTGTAAAACTGTGTGTGTGTGTGGTCAGCTCACTTCAAGAGATCATTCTCTTGATTAATTTGATTTCTTAAGAGCCAGCCATTCACTGCTTCCCATTCTTACTCTTTTAGTCATGTAGTCCCCTACCTAACATGGAGGTTATTTTAAAGATGTTCAAAACAAAGCACTATATTCGCTTGAAATAGCTTCCCTGGGCCTAACTTTCCAAAGACATAAAATAGTAGTTTTTGCCCCTCCTCCAGTTTCACAGGGCTATTTTTATGCTCTTCTTAAAAGTTCCATAGACTATTTCAAATATCTTCTGGTACTTTATAAATAATTTAGTGGATAAGCAAACAGATTTTCATGTTGGGCCTCTCTACTTCCCCCCAGGACCTAGTGTTCTCTAATAACGGCTCTATCAGCATGTGGCAGTAGTGTCAGCAGCAGCTGGCCGCTGTCCCGCTGTGGGCCTGGGTGGGTCTTGTGTTTGGGTTTGTCTGGGATGCCCATTTCTGGCGGGGCCTTTGAGTCCCCTGCTTTTCCTGGCTCTCTTTTGTATATGCCAGTTTCCCCTGGCCCCAGGCCCAGTCCCAGTCCCAGTCCCACTTTGGCTCTGATTTATTCAGGAGCCTTTGTTTTCCCTTCCTCTTGTCACTAAGGGGTCTTGCCAAGGCTCCCTTCCCTTCCCTCCTGGATGCCACCTCACCTAGCCCACCAGGAAGAGTTTAGACTTTGTTGATAGCTGTACTTTGTTTCTATTTTTTTGTTTTGTTTTGTTTTGTTGCCAGAAAATATTTTTTTCCAGGTGATTTTTCAAATGCTTCTGATGTGCCCCTTACCAACCTTCCAGAAATGTATCCCCAGAGGTCAGCTGTTAGGACAAGTGCAGCCTTAACCCAGGGGTCCTGACTGACCCCTAGTTATTGTCCAGTCTCTTGGTCCTGAACATTCAGAGAATTTTATAACTAATAGATTAAAACAGTATTTGAATCCTAAGGTTGTTGGTTTCTTATTCATGCAAGATCTCAGCTTCTTCACTTGAAGGTTCTACCCACATTCATTGTTATTGACAGGGAAACCAGACCCTTGGTTTGATTTCATAGACTATCAGTGCTGGAAAGAACTCTTGAGAGGATGTCCATTCCCTTTGTTTTATGGATGAACTGAGGCCAACAGAGAGAAATTATGTGAACAAGGTGTCTAGCTAGTGGCAGAATGAGGATTAGAAGAATCCTGGTCTTCTGGTCTGGACTGAGTTTTATTTATATGGACACAAGAATAGTATCTGTAGAGCCAGAGGGGTTTGGAGATGGGGGTTGGGCTAGGTGCCTTCTAAAGCCCTTTAAAGTTCACATGTTCTGTGAGTCCCTGCTACTAAATGGTCACAGTATTTCCTTTAATATCTAATTACCTCCATCAACAATTCTTTTTCCTGACTCAAATAAGATTTGGATGAGACACTTTTTATTGTCCAAAGTGGAGGCTGAGGAAACTTAGGAAAATGATTTAAAAAGAGGACAGAGGTGTTAGGAACAGTCCAGCACCAATTTCTAAATCTCCTAAAGATGTGGATGACTGGGGGAGGTGGTAGAAGGTGCCCGGAACCTAGTGTTCAGTGGTGGGAATTCTAGAGTGTATGGAAGCCATTTCTCTCTAGGGAGGGTTAGCCAAGGAGAAACTGAAGCAATAAATAGTCACAGTATTAATTTGAACATTTTTGCCCTAGTGGGTGGCCTAAAGCAATAATCACTAGGCTCTTGACACTTGCCAGGCACTTGTCTAAGTTAGTAACCTCTGTTCCTTCCTCTGTAGTTCTTTATCACCACCCTTCTCTGCCTAAGAGAGGAAGGTGATGCACTTGGGGGAGAGGGAGGGGCAGAGGGGGGAGAGGGGTGTGGGGAGGCATCAGAGTTGTGTCAGCCACGTTGGTAACATCCCTGTGGGCAGTGATGGGAGTACTGAAGTGAGGGCGCTTTTAAGAAAGAGGGGGATTTCTTCATTCTGTAAAGCCTATATTTTGTTTTCTAATTTCATTGTGTGGATATGGAAAATACAGAAAAAAAGAAGAAAATAGATATTTATACTTCTATCACAGTGAAGATTATTATTTGAGTTTGGATCTACTAATGGGATTTTGCTATACTATTTTAAAGCCTGTTTTTTTTTTCCCTATGAGAAGTGAGGTATTATAGACATTTTTCCTTGGAAAGACTCCATTGTAATCCACTTCTATCCATCCTAGGCGGTGGCAGGTGGTGTTGGCAACAGTTGTGGGAGGTTATGGGGGAGGCTAGCTGGTCCACCAGGCCACAGGATGGCAGACCATGTTACCACTGTGGGAGGCCTTTAGTCCCTCAAACAGCAGGTCCCAGGGTGGTCCGACAAAGGGATGTGGTAGCACAAGACCCTGGCTATGTTTTCTCACACCTAGATGTGGTTTTGTTTTTATTTTCATCCAAATAGAAAACCCTTGTGGATGTTACTTTGGAAAACAGCAACATTAAGGATCAAATCAGAAATTTGCAGCAGACGTATGAAGCATCGATGGACAAGCTGCGGGAAAAGCAGAGGCAGTTAGAGGTGGCGCAAGTGGAGAACCAGCTGCTGAAACTGAAGGTAGAGTCCGTGATCCCCCATGTCCTACTAACCTTTCCCTTCTTCTCTCGCCTCCAGTCTTCAAGTCTTCCATTTCATTTTCTCCTTTCTCTTTTTGGTTTTTCTCCCCCTTGTGGGCAATCCCTCAGGGTGAGGCTTGAACTAAAAAGATTCGTTGCTGAAAAAAAAGTCTGAAATGACTGAATGATGCCTTTTCCTGAACACAGGATCTTTATCTGCCTATTTATTCTACAAATACTTACTGACTGTTTACTATGCACGTTTGCTCTGTGTATTCTGGTTTGCTCTGGGTGGCATGTCACCAGACATGGAGGGACATCATTAGGCCGCTTGGCGGTCTTGTTGCTTCTGGAATCCAGGGCTCCAAGTCCAGGCCTGTTTCATAGACTGATGCTTGTTTTTATGCTCACCAGGGGGAGTTCAAGAGGGTTCTTTCCCCTACCCTTTCTCTTATTTTATCTCCCAAATAAAAATAAAAAAATGTTACGGGAACTTAGGGTTTTTCGCACAACCTGAATGTGGAGTGATCTGGCCTCTGGGACAGATCCCTTTCCTGCAGTTCGTGTGCCTGGACCAAGACTCTCAGATAAGTGATAACCTCTGCCTGGGAGTTTCCATTTGGTGGTTCTTGGTGCTAACACTTGCTTAGTGATGAGACAGAGAATTAAAGGGTGTCAAAAGAGACAAGTCACACCTTTGGAGTAAACATCACTTAACCTGTGGAGGTTGAAGGACTCCTCCCTTATCCTGAGGCTATGCATGCTGTAGACTCAGCTCTCTTGGTTGAACATTCCTTCATTTGGAAGGAGCATGGGAGCAAGCCCCCAGCGGCATGAGATCCACGGCACAGAGTTCACGTGTGAGAACGAGGCCCGATCAGAAAGGAAGCCCCAGCTCCCCCAATCTCAGCCCTGCCCACCCTCAGTGCTACTGAGTCATTTCATCTTCCAAGCTGTGCCCATTCAGGCCAATTAAAGTGCCTAAATTAGTTTCCCCACTAGGTCAAAGTGCTTCCAAATGTAACATTAGGGAAGGGACACAGGTGGGGAAGGGAGAGTCCATATTTCTTATTTAAACTTAAATAAAGTCTGACCTACACACTGGCTTAGTCAACATAATTATTAGGATTGTGCAGAGAAGCTAAGTTTCTACCTTTTGAAAAATTCATGCATGTGGACCACCTTTGTCCTGAACATCCTAAAAAAAAAATCAGTGTACAGTGCCACTTTAGTTTGTGCCCTGCTCACCCATCTTCCTTGTTCCTTCCCTCCCTGTCCTGAGAGTTTCTGCTGCTTCCCTCTAGTGAGAGCTTTGGGTGACCTGCTCCCTAACTCTGTGTGTCCATGCACCAAATACCCACAGGGAAAGCTGCTGATCGCCCTGGGACCTGCAAAAGCTGCAGTTCTTGAAATGAGTCTCTTTGCAGGTGGAATCTTCTCAAGAAGCCAATGCTGAGGTGATGAGAGAGATGACCAAGAAGCTGTACAGCCAGTATGAAGAGAGGCTGCATGAGGAGCAGCGGAAGCACAGCGCCGAGAAGGAGGCGCTTCTGGTGCGTGGGGCAGCACCCACTGGAATCTGGGACACGAGGTGTAAGGGTCAGGTTTCTTACAGGGACAGCGGGCTGGAAGTGGTAGGGATCAGGGAATTTGTTGCTCATCCACTTCCCTCCTCTCTCCACTTCCTGCCTTCATTCATCCCCTTCCCTGCTCAGAGTGGCCCAAGTCTTGGTCTCTAAATGCATGCCTTTCTCAGCTAACCATGTGGCAGCATCTCCTTTCTACCTGAAATCTCTGCCTCTCCGTCCAAGAGTCTTCTTGGGCTTCCTAAATCCCCTGTAAGTGCCACCCTCTCCGTGCCTGGGTCTCTTCCATTCATGCATCTAGAAATGTCCTCAGTCCTTGGGAAACCACTCCATCTCTGCTCTCTGCTGTGGAATTTTTTTGTACCTGTCACAGCGTTGAGCTGTGTCTCACGTCTTGCTTTCATAGGACAGCGTACATTCTTTGCAGGCAGGGACTCCATGTCTGCCTTGTCTGCATCCTTAGAGGCTTAGTAAATGTGTCAGATGACTGAGTTGGGTTGCTTTTTTGTTTTTTGTGTTTTTTCCCCCTTAAAGAGTGAGTTGGTGTGTTGCAGTATGGGATAAAGATCTGGGAATTCTGCATTCCAATCCAGATCTGGCCCTAATTCCTTTTATACTGTTGGCAAATACAATGACATTCTGTGAATCTGCTCAAAGTTACTTGAACTGTCACAGGTTCTTTATGCCTTTTGTACATACGTTTTCAAGGAGAAAAGGAGAAATAAGAGTTGAGGCCCATTAGAAAACCACATGATAAGTCTTTAATCAGAATTGAGAACCAGAATCACAGAAGTTGAGATCATCGTTTGTCAGAAATTAGTTCCTGAGGTTTGACTTTTACAGGGAAATCATGGTCTACCAAGGCCAGAGCTGTTTGTAGTAGCCTAGGTAGTCCATGCCTATACTGAGGACAGGATATTTCTTTTGCAGGAAGAAACCAACAGTTTTCTGAAAGCAATTGAAGAAGCCAATAAAAAAATGCAAGCAGCAGAGATCAGCCTGGAGGAGAAAGACCAGAGGATTGGGGAGCTGGACAGACTCATTGAACGCATGGAGAAGGTACCAGACACAGTTGCCCACTTTCCCAGCCTCTGCTGCATTTCTACAGGTGCTTTGCAGGCCTATCTGAAAATACAGAAGCCCTCAACACTGATTCCTCTCAGCCGCCCAGTTTGCAATTTAAAAAACTATAAAATAAAATATGAGAACGTCCAATAGAATTCAAATTTTTCCCTTAGTAACTTTGATTACTTAATTTCCATGCTTTTAAAAAATATTATACATGAAATTCTTTACAAAAACTCCTTTTTTAATTTAATTTAATTTTATTTTTAGCATCCATGCTTTGCTAATACTCCAGGCAGGCATGTAGTTTACCCATTGAGTAATCCAGCCCTATTTGGATGTTCAGCCAACACCCCCATCCTGTTATTTATGGGGCATGCGTCTGGGGCATGTTGACTTTTCCCTGACACGCCTAGGACTAGGGACTGGGAGGAGCTGGGAAAGCCACATTCTCTGTGGGAGTGGTAAACAGGCTGAGGGGTGGGGATAGGGGCCTGGGAAGTAGGAGCACAGCTGAGATAATGAAACCCTCTAGAGAAAGGGAAGAGGCTGGAAACTAGACAGGAAGTGGAAAAAAGGGGAGAGGGGTAGGAGAGAGGACAGAGGACAGGAAGGAAGAGGAAGAATGGGTGACATTTAGCACCTAACACTGACTTCCTGGGGATGGCCCAGGAGTTCAGGGCCAAAGCTGTGGCTGGTTTCAGGGAAAGCACTGGCTCTCTAGGTGCCTACCAGGTTGCAGATAGAGGTGACCAGTCAAGACAGACATTATTAGCACCCTGTAACTCACTCTGCATGCTGAGAATCTTCTAACTGATGATAGAGACTGGGAAATGACAATGAGCAAGGTCACGGCCCAGGCTTCCTTTTTTTTTAGAGGAGAGATCCTTTTATATCCCCCTCGGTATCTGCCACATAATCCCTTTACAGCCCTCTCACAAGGTGGGCTCTAACCAGAGGGGAAACTGCATTAAATTCAGGGCTATGGAGCTTCTGAGTTCACTGAAGGCTCCTTTTGAGCAAATATCCTAATTTGGGAGTTATGCTCTCACCTCTACCCCTGGGAAACAGAATCCCACCTGTACTTGGTTTGCTCATTTAGGAATAATATCAGTATTGACTGGAGGTGATCACAGTAGTGAAGACGCGACAATAGGGGCACTTTCTAGAACCTGGGTGAACGTTCCCCTGATCATCATTCTCCTACAAAGCAGAATATGCTGGTTAAGTCAAACACAGTGTCTAGATGGCAGTTTCTACTGCTGCATAAAAAGCAGGCAGTATTGGAGAGGTGGCTTCGGCAGCAAAGAATCTTCCAGAAAGAGTATATGTGTGTGGTGAGAACACAGTGTTTAAAATCAGACAGACCCAGGGTTTGGACCTTGCCTGTCTTTCTAGTTGTGTTTTCTAAAACCCAGTTTCCTCTTCTGAAAATACTGATAATATTAGTTCTTATCCTAATGGCTTTTGTGAGATATAAATGAGGGGGGAAAGTCCATGCCAAATGCTAACTGAGCATAGTACCTGGCACATGATAAAGGGCTTAATAATTTATGACCTCAATTTTATTTTGCTACAGTTTTGCCTAAGTGTCTGCCCCAGGAGCTTTCCCTTCGCAGGGCCCATCTTATAGGTGGTCTTCTTGGTACCCTTGGCTTTCTGCAAGTTTCTAGTTTGCTCCCACTGATTTCCACATGCAGCCCTTATATGAGGCAAATGGGAGGGAAGGCCAGGAAGTGGGTGAGGCCAGCCAGCACTTAAGAGAACACAAAAGGTTCCTCAAATCCTATTGGCTTTTTCTTTAGTGATTGAAAATTTATTGTCCTTTCTCTAAATCTTCCTGTCCATTTAGACTACAGAAATGCTTCCTTTATTTAGCTAAGATTAGATATACCCACTTAGGCTCTTTCCCCTTCAGGGATAAATCTTTGCAAGCAGGCATCTGGCCAGATCTCTGTCCCGCTCACTGCATGTGAGCAGTGTGTCCACAGGCGGGAATGGTGGCAGTGTTTGTGTCCTGCTCTCTTCTACTTTCGGATTTTGCTGGAGGACAAACCGTGTGCTTTTGAATGGCTTCTCTACTTCATACCTCATTTCTGTTTCTCTCACCGAGTGTGATATTGGAAGCATCTTTGTTTCTATTCAGTGAAAATCTAAGGAATGTGCTTCCCCAGGGTCTCCTCAGGAACAGATAACCTTCACAAGTGTAGACAAATGAAAGAAACTTTTGTGCAGTGTACACTGAAGGTTGGTTGTATCTCACTGTTTAAAAATAGAATTTTTATCACGTTCTGTAGTTAGGTCTTGTCCTATTGTGTGACCCTCTACTTGTGTAGTGGAGAAATACCCATTTGTGAAAAGTTTGTCACCCTTCCTTCAGAGCTGATGGCATACCACACTGATAGGGTGCACATTCTGCCTAGGCCAGGCCTTATGAATATGTGTCTGCTGTGGAGTCTTGAAAACAATAACAAAGCCCCAGCAAAAGCCAGCCTTCCCTCATTTTCCCAATGTGCCCTGGCCAGGCTAGAGACTTCTGGCCCGCTCCTGCTTTCCCCTTGGGAACAGGAGTGGGAGGTAAAGTTTCAAAGATTTGCTTTTAATAACTTGGTGGAAAAGAGGTTTGGTATCTATAAAATTTGTAGGAGTTTATTGAAGAGAATTCCTGAACATAAAGATGAGGCACAGTAGTTCTTAGAAGAGGACTGAAATTAAAATACTCTCCTCCCACTTAGTGAGCAGGACTTGATAAACTTCCACTTTAAGGGAATGTATCACATTGACATTTATAATGAATTTCTAGTACAATTTCAGTGATGATGAGCACCACGCTTTAACATTTTTCTACTTTCTCCAAAGAAATAATTGTCCAAATTCTTACTTTTTTTAAGGTAAACTTTAAAATTTACGTATATATGATGAAGGATATGTTTCTCATTATGGTTGTAACAAATTACCACAAAGTGAGTGGCGTAAAACAACACCAATTTATTCTTTTTCCATTCTGGAGGTGAAGTCCTCAACTCAAGATGTTGGCAGGGCTGGATTCCTGTCAGAAGCTCTAGAACATCCATTTCCGTACCTCTTCCAACTTCTGAGGACTCCTGTATTCCTTGGCTTATGTTCCCTTCCTCTGGCTTCAGAGTCAGCACTGTAGTATTTTCCAACTTTTCTGAGTCTACCTAATGCTTCCTTCCAGTAAGGGCCCAGAGATCCTTCACCAGATCTAGGAAACTTTTTAAGTTCCCTTTTTCTGTATAAGATGACATGCTTATAGGACATGGATATCTTTGAGAGGACCATTATTCTAACCACAGTACATTTTTCAGAAGTGACACCTGTGTAAACACTACTAGGTTAGAACATAGGACATCACCAGAGTCCCAGAGCTACTAACTCAGAGCATTGATTACCACTATTTAGAGCTTGGGCTGATGGAATACTCTTTAAAAAATCTTGGAGCTGGGTTGTGGCTCAGCGGTAGAGCACTCGCCTAGCACGTGCAAGACCCTGGGTTTGATCCTCAGCACCACATAAAAATAAATAAATAAAATAAAGGTATTGTGTCCAACTACAACTAAAAATAAGTATTAAAAAATCTTGAATGTGGTTTTATCTAGGGTACTTGTCACTAAATCCATAAATACAGCTGTAAATGCACATCAACAGATCTGGCACCTTTGAACTTTGGACTCTGTGCGAGTGGTGTGGAAAGCCCAGGGGGGCATCATATAGACTTGTAGTCACTAGAGCTGGAATTGCTTGACATGTGCATATCTGCTGTGTAGCTCCTGATCCATTGATTACAATTTGTATTGATTTTAGGAACGACATCAACTGCAACTCCAACTCCTGGAGCATGAAACAGAAATGTCAGGGGAAATCACTGATTCTGACAAGGAAAGGTAAGAGGAAATGCCCTTTGTCATGTTGTGAATATCAAAGGTGGGTACGCTCTGTTTTTGTGGGCTCATTTGACCCTTGCATTTTCACTCATGTGGTTTTCACTTACTAGAAACTTATGCAAGTGTGACATTGGATTGAGAGCTTCCAGTGTGGAGCAGGTTCTTTTAGGCACTTACAGCCACCTTTCCCCTGCAGTAGTTGTTGGGCACACTGGAGTACATCAAAGATGCCGCAAGTGCAAAAGTTCAATCTATAAATGTTCTCCCGAGCCTTGAACTTTGCAGGATGCACCTTGTTGATGAGAAAGCTCATCAACTATGACTAATACTGTTTGTCCTGGGAATTAACTTTAAAATGCTTTTGTTTGTTTCCAAATCTTGGATTGCCCTTTGGCTATGGGCATATAAAACCCTAGATGGAAAATATGGGAGTTGTCCACTTTCCCTCTAGATATAGAAAGGCAGAGCAGTGGCCCCTCCCATGGCTGTCCCTTGAAGGAAAGGAGGCTGGAATATTGGAGCACTTTGGGTGAGTTACTTAACTTCCCTGAGGCTCTTTATTGACTGTCAAATGAGAATTCTTTTTTTAAAGGTGGAAAGGGTAATAATGTTGATAGCATGGTCCCTCTTATTGGATCACATTAGGACGGAACTTTAGTCCTAAAGGACATACTTCCCACCACTTAGTATATGCTGAAAAAATACCTGTTTTCCTTCCTCTTTTTTTTTTTATGTTTTGGTTGTAGATGGACACAATACCTTTATTTATTTATCTTTATGTAGTGCTGAGCATGGAACCCAGTGCCTCACCCATGCTAGATGAGTGCTCTACCACTGAGCCCCAGCCCCAGCCCCTTCCTTCCTCTTATGTAACTTCAGAGTTGTCAAGGTTATAGAAGTGTTTTTTTTTTTTTTAACTGTAGTATTGAGGAGGGACCTGGCAGAGCTGGGAGGTGCAGACTACCAAACCCTTCCTCTAATGCTCCATGCTGGAGGTCCCCGAGGCTAGAGTCATCTGCGGCTCCTTTGGTTTCTTTGAACCAAACAAAATCAGAGAATCATTTGTGCTGCTTCAAAACAAAAGTATGAAATGCTCTGTGACCTGAGCGACTCTGTTTTGATGTGGAGAAGGTCTTTCAACATGTTCTCTGTTTATCCCAAATAAATTATGTGTAGGCTAACTCTGACTCCAGCTTTTCTAGGACTCTTGCCCTGGATTTCACATATTTTATTGTGTTGCTAGACTCTCCCTCTCTGTCTTCCTAATCATGGCAACTGGATGCTCCAATCCTGTATTAACCCCGACTACTGTCTTTTCTGTATTTCTGGGTACATCTTTCTATACTGCATGTTATATTTCCTTTTCTGCTATCATACCTGTAAGTGGAAAAAAAAATTCTCTTTCCCCAGAAGGTGTAGCAATTGGCTTTACATAGGATACAACTTGAAAGTGGGAACTTGGAAGAGTCCTGTCTTCCTTCTAGTCATCTAGGTTGTGCACTGTAAGAACAGCCTGTCTTGGAGTTTCTTTGACAGTATTTCTACAAAGTGGTGACCTCCTGTGCTGGTGTGACTGCATTGGTTTAGGACTCAGTTGCTTTTTTCTCCCTGTGTTAGGTATCAACAGCTGGAGGAGGCATCAGCCAGCCTGCGAGAACGGATCAGACACCTAGATGACATGGTGCATTGCCAGCAGAAGAAAGTCAAGCAGATGGTTGAAGAGGTAAGCAGCAGCGCAAAGCCTCGGGACCAGGAGTGCTTCCTGTGGTGGGGAGACTTCAGCCCTAGAATGGATGTGGCTCTCTCAGCAGTTTCCTCTGGCTCCCACATGAACTTACCCAGGCAGGGATTTCTTCATATGTCTGGTGTGGACTGGTGATTATCCTTCTAAAAGAGGGCTTTCTCCACACAAAGTACTGCAGTTAGAAAGCTGTGAAGGCAAGTGGGTTCATAAATACACCCAGTCTAGGAGGACAGTGATACCCTCTGTGGTGTGAACGGAGAGGTTGACTTGAGCTCAGGGCGCTGCAGCCTCCCAGACCCGCCTGCCTCTCCCTCCCAGCCGCCACTGATGTCCTTTCTCCATGACTGAGTGCCTCTTCCTGTGCTGCTTCTCACATTCCCTTTCCTTGTCTGCTTCTCTCTTTTCTCCCAACTCCCTGTTTTCTCTCCCACTCCTGTTCTTCATGCTTTCTTTTTCCTGTAGTCCTTTCTCTTTCGTAATGGTCTCTAGAACATGAAATGAAGTCACATATTTATTCTTCTGGGGATGTTTTACTTTTTTTCTAAATGAGAAAAAGCAGGTAAGTTGAACACTTACATTCCTCTAAGGGGAAAGAAGAGATCTTTGGGCTTGGTCAGTGTTGTTCATCTCTCTCCCTCCTGTGCTGACTTGATAGAGGGGAGTCCATGCTGTTGTAAAGCCTGTCACATATTATTGTAGTTTGACAGAAAAAGAACAGTCAGTGCTAATGGGGTTATAAGAAATCCCTTGGTTAAATTCTCTAACTTGCAAAAGAGAAGAAAAGGCATTAATTCAATTCGACATTTGTTTGTCACTGGAGAACTGAAAAAAATTTTTTTTTTTTTTTGCCTAATACTAAGCACAACCCTAAAGAGATATCTGTTTTATTAGGGCATTATTAAAATTAAAAGTTTACTTCTGATCAATAATTCATACACATGATAGACACATTCAAAGTTTATGTGTTTTATTAACCCATAAAATGTTGGGGATGTTAGTGTGGTGGAGTTAAAGTCAGTGAATTAGAAGGGTGAAGAGGGACACTTTTTTTTTATTGGCTATAGGATAAGCACACATGTCACCCAGATAGAATTTTGTCCCCAGAAGAGAAGCCCAACCATACCGTGTGAATCATGTCTTTTATGAGCTTGCACAGAAGTGTCTGGGGAGAAGTGGAATCAGTTAAGGAGAAGCTAGGCCGTACCTTTGTCTGATTTCCACCCCAGGCAGTGGCCACAGGGGTGAATCTGGCCTGCCATCTGCACTAGGTAGATCTCAGAGGTATTTCCCAAGGGGAGGCATCACTTGTCACAATTCCATCTCAGTGAACCTTGGCTTTCAGGGCATACTTTTTCTGCTTTTGAATTTCACACACTGGAAGTCTGGGGCAAAGGTGATCTCTTGTTGTCTCCCATGGGACTCCTTACCTGTGGGAGCTGCATTTCTTCCTCCTCACTGCAGGAGAGTATGCTATTCTCATGTGACATGTTGGAAAACCATAAAACAGAACTTCACACTGATTGGCTTTTGATGCAGTTAGATCCTTATCTGTAAGGGTTTTAGAGTGGTAGCAAAATTAGATAGACTTTGTTATAAAAGGAAGTATAGACTTCTCTGCTTTGTAACCTGCCAGATTAGAACGAAGGTACCAGTTTGAATGAAGTGGGGGAACATGCATGTGCATACACACGATTATGTCTCAGTATCTGAGACTTTTGGCTCTAGGACTCCCAAAGATACCAAAATCCTTGAATACTCAGATCCCTTGCATACAATTTATGTGATCCTTCCATGTACTTCAGATGATCTCCAGATTACTTATAATACCTAATGCAGTGTCAAGGCTATGTAAATAGTTGATGCAGTGTTGTTTAGGGACTAATGACAAGAAAAAAATCTGTACATGTTCAGTACAGATGCAATTTTAATTTTTTTAAATATACTCAGTCTGAGGTCGGTTAAACCCACAGGTGTGGAGACAAAAGACCAACTGTGTGTGTGTTTGTGTGTGTGTGTGTGTGTGTGTGTGTGTGTGTGTGTATGTATGTATAGGGGAGCATGTACATATATCAATGTCCATGCTGTGTTCTCTCTGCATTCAGAAAGCCCAGTCACTCATAAGGATGGCGCCTTTAGAGTTGGCGCCACCTAGGGGCTGTCTGGGTTTTAACAGTGAATGGAGACATACAAAAAGAATGTTTTTTTTTTTCTGGATTTAAATTACCTAAATCAAATAGTAAAAATGATCGTATTTTTCTAGTATACCATTTAACTTCTACAACAAAAGAATTGCTGAAAAATCTCAGCTGTGTATACATTTATGGAAATACATATTTTTTTCTTAAAGTTAGAAACATGGAAAAGCGGCATTGACAAATGAGCACTTTCAGAAGAGCAGGACCAGGTTGGAAGGAGTTGAGGGTTCTGATAATGGGGGCACTGGTTGGAGAAATTGGGGAGGACATAACCAAGGAGCACTGTGAGAGCTGTGCTCTTAGAAAGAAGCTTTGCAGAAGAGGAAGTATATTTTGGTCTGTATTATGAGGCAGAGCCAGGCCAGAACCACTGGGTGGCACTTGCAAGAAAAAAATTTCATTGCTTCATTCAAAATATAGAAAACATTTCTGATATTGGGAAGGTATGTAGCCCTTCACCAAGGGTGTCTTCCTCATGAAGTAAGAAGTCGAGTGAGGAGCTCTTCAGTGTTCCAACAGAATTCTGTGTTCTGTCATCTGAAAGGCTGTGTGGAGGAAATCCAGTACCTTTATATAAAGAATTTTTTGTTGTTTACTAGGATGTGCCCCTTCTTATGATCTTAGCTTATTACATTGCATAATGAGTGAAATCAGCTAAACCATAATTAAATCCCTCCAGATCACTTGGGCCAAGTTTTGAAAAATCTAGATGACTGAATTGGTCAGTGTGAATTCTTGAATTCTGGCTTTAGAAGAGAAGTGTATTTTTATCTGTAAACACCTGCTACTGAAAGAGAAAGAGAGGAAAGAGGCCAACCTTCAAGCAGATATTAGGGACAGTTTTCTTTCCTTCATGCTGAATCTGAAAGCTTGTATGCACCACAGCTCCACCTTTAGCAAGGATGGGAATCCAGTTTCCATCTACCTCTAGTGTCATTTTGGTTGTAATGCCTGTGAAGAAACTTATTAATTTGATTGGCTTCTTTTTTCAGTTCAAAATGTCCAGATACTACTACTGAGGCTCTTGGAAACCTTAAATATTAAGCAATCTATCTTTTCCACCCCTGTAGGATATCATCTCATAATAATAGAGGTAATGATAATAATCTAAATAAAAAGTGACTGGCCCACATTTTATAGTCCTTAGCTCAGTAATGTCATAATTTCCATTGTGTGGGACAGTAAGGACTTGTACTATATAAGAAGGGTTTAGGGTGGGGAGGGGACCTTTTGAAATGTAGGATGAGTACATATTTTTTCTTTTTTTATTTTAATTTGTTATATATAACAGCTGAATGCAATAAGATTTATATTACAAATATAGAGCACAAGTTTTCGTATCTCTGGTTGAACACAAACTAGAGGCACACCATTTGTGTCTTCGTACATGTACTTAGGGTAATGATGTCCATCTCATTCCACCATCTTTCCTATCTCCATTCCCCCTCCATTCACCTTCCTCCCCTTTGCCCTATCTAGAGTTGAGTACATATTTGAAGGGGTCAATTCATTGAAAAAAAGCAAAAAGAGCAGTGTCTTCTGAAAAGTGTAGGGTAAGTACCTGCACTAGTCTAGGTCTTTCTACAGGATTATGTCGTTTGTCATGGAGGTCAAGCTTCTCCTTCCCACCACTAGCTCTCTTAGCTGATTCTGGGTCTGACAAAAATAGTATGCAAAACAACAATGACATCAACAAAAGCCCCACCTGTGCAGACTGGGTACTGGGGGCCTTTTAGGCTGCTTTTTTACTCTACAAGTGATTCCAGACTGCAGCCAAGGTTGAGACCCATGCCCCGGATTTTCATAGCAGTGGCCTGACTCCCCCTGTTGGGTTTCATGTTTTTCATGAATTCAGCCAGCCTCCCTGGGAAGCTCCTAGACCTGAGGGGGAAAGCTGCTGATGAGCTTGGAGTAAGAAGGTCTTCATGGAAGAAAGCCCAGGGGGCTAGTCACCAGGGATTGGAGCACTAAAGGGAGAAAGCTGGTCCAAGTCTGAAACTATCCAGGTCCTGTCAGGCAAGCTTTGTTCCTTGCCAACCCCTAGATCCTGTGTCCTGGGAGGATTCTATAAAACTCGTTCTTAATGCTGTATTAGCCTGGGGGTATGCAGATCATAACATCTTTCTATAGTCATCCAGATCAATCCTGGAGGGATGATATTACAAAGGGGTCTGAGATGTCCTTGTTAAACAGAGAATAGACTGAAGTTCACAGAATCCAGTCTACATAATGTCCCTGGAGGCTGGGAACCTAACACTTAACACAGAGACTGAGTGGTTCTCCTGGATCCTTTTCCCACTGTGCACATCTGGGTGTAACTGCTCTCCTCCTGGTTTAAACAATCTTCTTCTATTTATCAGAGGACCTTACACTTGGCTATACTGTACCTCTTTAGAAAAGAGACAAACAAGCTAGACTTGATGCATGCACACCTGTAATGCCAGGGATTTAGGAGGTTAAGGCAGGAGGATTGCAAGTTTGAGGCAGCCTGAGCAACTTATCAAGACTCTGGTCTCAAAATAAAAAGTAAAAAGGACTGGGGTTGTGACTCAGTGGTAGAGTGAGCCAGGTTCAATCCTACTACTGCCATATAAACAAAACAAACAGAATGCCTTGGTGAAATAATATTAACAATGACCACTTCTGAAGTGGAAGACACAGCAAAATGGTTTCTCAATTCCTATCCAATGTTTTTCAAAGTATTTGTTCACCATCTCTTAGACCCTTTTCAGAGTGATGATGCCCTCATCATAATGTGATGACAGTTCCTTGGGGAAACAAACTGAATGGGGGTGGGGAAGGGGGGACGGATGAAATGTGGCTCTTCAGAGAGTAGCAACTTTGAGTTTCTGGTTCTTTGGCCAATTGGCCAAACAGGGCTTCCCTTGTCTGTTCTGTGTGGAGCCCCTGAACTTATCTTCCCAGTCCATGAGTCACAAGTACCTCTTGTGGGCAGAGACTGGAGATTGTTAGGGATGACAATAAAAAGTAACCTGAAAAGGTATTCATTTCATTGTCTATAAAATGAGGTTAATATCATTATCTAGCTGAGAGGTTTTTGGGTAAGAATTAAATGAGATGAAGTCTAATAAAGCATTGTGTTAATTGGAACATAGGGAATGCCCAATAAATACTAGCTGCTGCTATTACTATTACTGCTGGTGAATGTCTTCCTGCTGTGTACACCTTCAGTAAAGGGAAGTGACTGAAAGCAAGTATAGCTGATTAAAGTACTGGCCATTACTCAGGTCTGCTGTTTTTTTCCTTTTGGAGGTCGTGGGGGCCAAATCAGATTTTTTGGTACTCTGCTCTCTTCCCTTCTTTGTTCTGTGCTGATCTTTAGCTTAGCCATCAGACTATTGAGTAGAATATTTATATGTAATGCAATTTTTAAAATTCAAATTCTTCCCAGGAAACTTCCATTTTAATTGGCTCAACCATTTGCTGTCACAGTTCATTTCAAAGTTGTTGTGGTGCACTGGAGTGTGCCACACAGAAACACACTTTGGCCAAATGTCCTGTTTAGAGGATTCTGTTTCCCGTCTCTGATAATCAGCCAGGTTGGGGTAGGGGAAGGAGCTGTAGCACTAAGCCCTCATCCCTAATCCGCTCAATTCAACTGTCTCCAGATCATGTCGCACGAGCTCTTCTCCAGATTTAGTCTACGGCTCTTTGGAAGATGATACAGTGGTATTCTGCTCTGTGTGGAAGTGATTCCCTCTGCTGCTCCTGATTAGAAGAACACTTGTACGCCCTCTGCAGGAAGAGGTGGTATTTACTGTGATGAGCCAAGGAACAAAAAAGGAAGGACATTCTATTCAAAAGAAAATTGGATCCTGTGGGGCTCTCATTTGTGAAAACACCCACATACTGTGACCTCAACTTGTACATCATAAAACTGCAGAGTCGGGAGAAATCCGAGATCCACAGAGCACTTTTTAGACATTTAGGTTCTCAGACATCAGGAAAGAACCACAATGAAAAAGACTACTCACCATAATTCAGGAAGCGTAGATTGACCTAGGATCTTGGAACATGAATCCTTTCTTATGGAAAAGCTGCTGAGGACACCAGATATGGTGATGGGAAGAGAACTTGAAGAACTTCAGTGCCCTGAGAAGAAAGTGTGCCCCACTGGATCACACCTCACAAAAGACAAGCAGTGCCATGTCCCTGTAGTGTGATTGCATTTGGGAAGTGGCCCTTAGGTGTCCTTTCCGAATGGGTATCAACACTAGTAGGCTCTCTCTCCTTGTTTGTTTAAGAAAAGTGTATCCAACCTGGGCATTTTGCCGGATTGGACAGTTCAACAAACCTCGTGGAAAGAGAAATATGTCTGATGAAACTATTTGGCTAAAATATACTGAAGTGCAATATAGCTCACGTATAACTTTATTTTTATAGAGGTCTTTCTGGACATCCATAAGTGCTGGTTTTTCATCAAAACTTAACAGTGTTGCTGGGAACTAGTTGGTCGTAGCAGCAGCAGTCTTGGTGAAGGGAGTATTAGCTTCTGTAAACCAGTGGACTGGGCTAATGGAGGCAGTTCATGGGGAGGCCCACCATGCCTCTGACACTGGATAGTTCTCTCCCCTCACATCTTTGTGGAAAAGCAGGTATGCAGATGTTTTCTTGTCCACATTTGCCCTTAGTCTTTCATTTTGATATTTCTATCCGGCCCTTTTCCAGTCATTCTCTACTTGCTTCAGCCACTTCTGAAATTAACTGCTGCTAAGCAGCTGCAACCAGTTTACCCTGTGCCTGGTGCTCCATTTAAACATGGATCCCACACACCCTTCTGAGCATCCAGAGTTCCGCAGGACCTGGAGTGAGCTTGAAGAACAGCTCACCTGGATGCTACACTATGGCGGTGACTTACACTGTTTCCAGGGATTCCTCTGCTCATCCCATGTTTTTCTAAGTCTCTGGTGGAAAAGTCTCTGGCATTTGTTCTAGTGGAATAGATTCATTACCCACTTTCAAAAGGTGCGATAATTGGAATGAAGGGAGTGCCATGACCTTCAGAGATAGTGGAGCACCAGCCAAGTCCCCCAGGAGGTGGGCTCCCCTCTCTTTTGGATATGGACAGTACCTGGAGGCCAGACAGGCCTTGTTTTGTGGAGCAGATAGTGAGTAGAGGTCCAAGCATCTCTATTAACCTTAGAGTACCTCCTAAATGCTATGGCTTAGAGCCTCATTGTACCTTCCTCTCATCCTGGCCATGGTCTGGGCTAATTCATGATCTTCTTAAATCTTCGTTCCTTCCTCACACAACCCATATTCAGCTGCTCTGCTCTGCCTTTTCTGGTGTCCTCCAGTTCACCTCTTTCTTGCCTGGGGATGTGGTAGGAACTTGAATTACTGCCTTAGCAAAACCCGAGTTGTGTGTTCAAACACACCCCATCCCCAGCCTCCCTTGCCCTGCCCTTAACTGCCCTTAACTGCATCTCCTCTCCTGGATGCTCCCACCCAAAGGAGGTGCTTCTCAAGAGTTTGTGGCAGAATTTATTTATAGTATATGAAAATGTTAGAGTTTTGAAGTTTAATGTTAAATATGGTATTAGTTACATCCTTGTTTTAAAAACCTTAATACTTTATCCAAAATACAAAACTATTAGAAGGAGCATAATTGTGTGAACCTTTGTTCTCTACGTATTCTCGCAAGAACTATCACAGTGCACTTGATGATAGAGTTTGATTAATGTTTTCATGGCACCAGTGTCTTCCCTAGGGAGAAGGTCTTTTCTTTGTAAATGTCACTGAATCCATGTTCTCTTTATTGAGCTTGTTTCTCATATGCTTTGAACTAGTTCTCAGAGACCTGGCTGACCAGTTTCTGCCCCTAGGAAGTATGTGAGGCTGAGTAGTTCCTGTTCCGGGTCCCTACCAGCTGTTAAGCATGTCTTGTTTTTCAAGGCTGTGTATACAGACCTCACATTCCCACATTCACCTCCTCTGAGTGGTATCCATTACTCAATTTTATAAGTCCAGGAAACTGAGGCTCAGAGTCTTAGAAAATAAGTAGCCAGAAGTCTCTCAAAAAATAATGGTGGTGCTGGTTCCACTTCAAGGTCTTTGACTCCAAAGCTAGCTTCTTTTCAGTTTTTTGATTGGGAAAAAAAATCAAGCTAAAGAAAATTAGAGATAACAATAAAAAAACTCCACATACAATTTTCTAGAATTAAAAAATGCTGACATTTTGACATGTTTTTGTTTCTTTTTTTAAATAAAAGGAAACATTGCAGATAAAGAACAGGTTCTTATTTTTTTTTCTATTCCATCCAATTCTACCCCTTTTCCCACTTCTACCCTTCCTTCTCCTTCAGAAGCAATTTGGGGTCTATCCAGGCCATTATTCCATGCTTTTAGTACAGAGATATGTGTTTATTATTAGTATATGGCTAATTTTGTGTTGAAAATTTTTGCATAAATTTTAATCTATACTGTAGAAAATAAATCATATTATACACATTTTGCAACTTACTCTGTGTGTGTGTGTGTGTGTGTGTGTGTGTGTGTGGTACTGAGGATTGAACCCTGGGGTGCTCTACCATTGAGCTACATCTTCAGCCCTTTTTAAAATTTTGAGACAAGTTCTTACTAAGTTGTTGAGGTTAGCCTTGAAGTTGTGATCCTCCTGCCTTAGCCACCTGAGTTGCTGAGATTACAGGTGTGTGCATGGTGCCCAGCTGCAAATTACTCTTTTTTTCTTGTTTTGTTTTTGATGTTACTACATATACATTTAAATTATTTATTTCATTGGCTGTCTAATATATTTTTATCTGAATGTATTGTAATTTGTTTATCCTATTGATAGACATTTATTAGTTTCCCAGGTTTATTATTCAACAAACTGCATCAAACATGCCTCCATCTTCTCTAACTGGGAAATACACTTACAGGAGGAATGGCCAGGACGTGGGGTTGATTAGCTTAGCTTTACTGGATACTGCCCATGTGCTTTCCAAAGCATTCCTACGTTACGTCATATATGAGAGGGCAGATTTCTTTAAATGCTCATCACCACCTGGCGCTGTGTGGACTATAATTTTGTTATGAAATAACAGTTATGAAATAGCATCTCATTGTTTTAATTTTAATTTGCGTCAACCTAACTTCTACCCATTCCAGATCTCTTGACTGAGCGACTTTTCATAAGCTCCTTGACCATTCAGTTGTCCTCCTTCATGTATATGGGTGATAATACATCCTCTGTTCATGTTTATGTTAGGTTTTTATCTTTTCTCCTGCTGGCTTGTATAAACTCTCCATATTATTAATATTAATCACTTATCAAAAACATTTGGGTGACCTAGTCAATGGTGCTTGTTTGTGGTGTCTCATATTGTATGACTTTTAAATCTTGGAAAAGTTATCAGTCCTTTTGTGCTATGCTGTACATCTTGTTTGTTGTAAAGATATTTTCTGTAACTGTTTTGAAGTTTTGTTTTTCTTCTTTAGGTCTTTAATTATGCCCCATGTGCCCATCCCTTCCGTCCTTTCCCTACTCCATTTTTTCATGTAGCACTTATTACCTGCTAATGCACTTTGTACTTCTCCTGTCAGTTTTACTTATTTATTTTGTTGTTGTCTCATTGCTAGAATGTAAGCTCTGTGCAGGCAGGGACTTTTGTCTGTTGTGCTCATGGCTGTATCCCCGATACTTGGCATGGTCACTGCCCTGTAGTAGGTGTTCAATAAAAATTTATTTGATAAAGAATAATCCATGTGGGATTTATTTTTTTGCATATGGTATGACTAAGGCATCTTTTTTTTTTTCGCTCATGAAAGCTTGTTTCTCAAGACCATTTTTTTTTAATGTCACCTTTGTAAAATTGTACTTCTTTGCCCTGTGCCAGTCTTTGAATATTTCTGTCCTCCTGCCCCTCTGCTGAAGTCTAAAGGAAAACCCAGGCCTTTGCTTCGTGGGAGTGGGATTGAGGCAGAGCCAGGAATAGCTCTCCTCTGATGGGACAGTCAATAAACACGAAAGAAGTACCTTTTGTGAACTGAGTCCAGAAATGGACGTGAGTTCCTGCTCTCAGAGGACTTTCTGGCTAACATTTCAACTCCTCAGGTCTGAGACAGAATAAGTGATACACCCAGTTGTGAGCTTTGTGTACTGAGAACACAGAAGCAGGACCGCACAGTGGTTAAGTTTGAAGGCTCCGAGTAAATGAAATCTGGCTTTGCATCCTGCCTCTGCTCCTGATCAGGCTTTGTATCTTGAACAAATGACTTCTCCTTTCCAAGATTCTGATTCCTAATCAATAAAATAAGAATAATCATCATAGGCCTTCCTCCACGGATGATTATAAGGTGGCTGTAAGGGCCACTGAGAGCATGCATGCCAAGTGCTAATAGCACAGTGCCTATAAATCAGTACTAAATTTGGTGTGGGCGGAGAGACTTCAGGGAGGAGGTGGTGTTGGACTGGGTCTTGCAGGATAGCTTGAATTTTTTGAGGCAGGAATTGAATGAGTGGGAAGGGTTATACCAGACAAGATATAGAATAAATAAAAACAAAAACATGGAGGCCAGAAAGCGGGGTGAGTCCAGGGAACACTGATCTAGTTTGACTGGATTAGAGGAGAGATTGCTGAATGAAGAGGCTGGAAATGTAGGTTGAGAGTAGTTGTGGTAGGTGGTCAACACCAAGCCAAGAAAAATCGTCTTTATTACTTGGCTCGTAATTCCTCAGTGGCTCCCTATTTCCTGATCA
Source organism: Callospermophilus lateralis (assembly GCF_048772815.1). Taxonomy (NCBI): domain Eukaryota; kingdom Metazoa; phylum Chordata; class Mammalia; order Rodentia; family Sciuridae; genus Callospermophilus; species Callospermophilus lateralis. The sequence continues at coordinate 102,423,286 of NC_135307.1, forward strand.
TATCTGAGTCTCTGATTGAGGTTTTTGGCAGTGGGTGTTGGGCAAATAGGAGGGGAAAGGGCAGGAAGGACAGCTGGGAGGGAGGCTGGGCTAGTGCTGGGGAGGGCTGATGTCCAAGGGTACTTGAACTTCATTCATGAACATTTTTGAAAATACCATTTTTTTTAGCACCAGGTGTGAATATATGTATATATTCATTACATTATTCTGAAATAGTTCTCTCCCTGGATATTGCTATGAAGCATCTGGTATTTTGTCTCTGAAACTGCATTCATCAGAGAAAGCACAGGGATAAATCAGCTGCTTCCCCACTTCTCCATCCCACCTGCCTCCTCTGAAGTCACAGGGAAATGAACAGCCTGAAGAATGAGGGTCCTTGCAGGTTTTTTGTTAAAGAGCTCGTGCCAACCTTCTTCCCATCCTCTCCTCACTTTGAGGGCAGCAATGTAATGCTAGTTTGTTGCCCCAGGAAGGATGGGGGCAGACAAACCTCTGACCAGCAGGAAGGTGTGAATAAAAGGGCCTGGGCCTCTCCCAATGGATAGAGACTTTCTTGAGTTGAGGTCTTGGCCCCACCAACGTCGAGGTGCTTGTTGAGGGGATGAACGAATGGTGAATCTCTTGGATCCTCATTGAGTGGGGATAACCACCTGAGTTCGTTTCTCAGCATCGAGGGCTAACCCTGCAAAGGCCAGGTACCCAGTGCACATCCTTCCTGCCTTCTCAGTGAAAGCACTCAGATTGGGAAGCCAGTTTATCCACCTTTACTTGACATTTTTATAGCCAAGTCATTTTTAGGCACCCTGGAGAATCAGTTGCTCTCCTTAAAGAGAAGTTAGGTTATCTTTAATAAAAGATAGAAATCATACCAAATTAGATTATTTTACCTCAGAAGGCAGTTTCAATGGATTCTTTTGAATAGCATAGTTCTATTATTGTATATTACTTCAAACTTAATAGAAAAAAATTGATTAAAATATGTGCCTTGTTCATATGTAGCCTGGCTGAATGCCACAAGGCACATTAATTGAAAATGAATTTCCACAAACCCAATCAAGCATCATGAAGATGAAAAATGTACCTTTTCCCCTCCGTTCCTTCATTGATTTTTCATTTTGCCCACTCAGAGCTTCATTTAGCAATTCTTCAGTTGAATTTTGTTGTGGCCTTAATTCATTCCCTTCACTCCCTCCCCACAAATGAGATAATGTTCCATTTTCCTTCCCCTTATTAAACTGTTCTTTCATGCTGCATTAAGGCAGGGCAGATTCTGATCTTGTCATATTTCTCTATGTATTATTTTTTTAATAAAAGAGTCTAAGCTTTATTATTTTATTCTTGAATTTTGTGATGGCTTTTATCAAGGAGAATGTACTTTAAAAATACAATAGCTATGAAATTACAGCATTAAAGACTTTCAAAATAGAATTAAAGGAAGCTATAGCAAAAAAATCATTTTCAGAGAAAGAATGTAAAATATCAATTTCTCTCTCTCTCCCCCTCCCCCCCCCCTCTCTCTCTGCAATGCAATATATAGGGATCAAACATGATTCCTGTTTTGTTGAGGGAAATGGAGACAACTGTCTGCCATAGTGATCAAGAGGTTGGGTTAAAACAAGGCCCTGTCAGGACAAGAGGAAACCAAGGGAGAATCTGGTAGAAGCCTGGCTGAGCTCTAGAAAGTTCTTGCCTGTCCTGTTCCATCCCTGCCTAGTCAGATCACTGGTTTACTGGATCTATAGGGGTTTTGAAAACAATAATGGGGAATTTTGAACTATTTCCTTGGGAAATTTTAAAAATTTAAAATAACATAGCAACATAACTTTCCCCAGAAAAGGCTATTGGAACTCAAAATAAAGCATCATTTTGCTTAATTATGACCTAGAATTCATAATCCAAATGATCTCATTTTGTTAAGTAACATTAATTGGTAGTTATACATCATTAAAAAATATTTCAATGGAAAAATTAATTATTTATTTATGAATGCATAGGAAGTCTTTGTAAATGAGGGTCCACCGGAAGGAGTAACAAAGCAGGGGTGTTGGTGACAGAGGTTGGGACACTTTGTTCACTAATGTGTGGTGGAGTTTTGTGGTGTGGGTACACATAATATGCACAAAGCCCCCAAACCCAGACTTGAATAAATGTGCCTGTGGGCCTCAACTGGTTATTCCTAAAATTAAAGTGAACACATAATAAACTTCAAAGAAAATAATAATGTCATAAATGGTCTGGATTTTAAAAATCTAGTTCTCTTTCCCTTACAGGATCTTCAACAGTTGGATTAAATGTGACTCTCACTTTTGTCTTGTTTTGTTTTAGTTTTAAGGAGTTTATGTGAGAAATCAGCAGATCATTAACCTGGCATCACCAGATGGAAAGTGACTGGGGCTTCAACCAAGGGGTGTGAGGAAAACATTTGATTGGTTAAAGTAGAAAGCCCCTCATTGAAGTTAGTCTGCAATTTCTGATTGGCGAAGTTCCTAGCTACAGATTAATTGGTGGCTTCTGATGGGTAGAGTTCTTAGTCTGAGGTTAGTTATCAGTTTGTGATTGGTTAAGCGTGAGCTTCATTTTCCTAACCTATGACGATGCATTCTGGTTGCGTTTGGTTTGCTTGGTAGGCACCCCTGGTCCTCAGTCTCTCATTTATGAGAGTTTGACCCAAACTTGGGTGTGATGCTCTTTGTCGCCATCGTGGCTAGTTTGTGTCAGTGTGAAACTTGTGTGACTATCCATTTTAATGTGCCTTCTAGTATTAGTGAAATAAGGAGTAGAGTTGTTGCACGCTCTGCACTCCTAGTGTGTAACAATCTAATGTGCACCTCCCACATGCTATTTCAGCCAGTTTCCTATTTTACATGAGGCATTTCCCATGTATATTATTATTTCCCAGCTGGGAAACACCTACACAACAATATCTTGACAAACAATTGTTGTCTAGTATTTAATGATTATTTGTTACTGTATTTTTTTCATTAATGTCTCTTCATAGTCCCCAAGTGCAACACTGAGTTATGTTTTCTGAGTCTTAACACTGTTGGACACTGGTCACATAATTCTAACTACACAACTTTATAATTTCCAACATCTAATAGAAGTGGCCCATGTTCTACCTGCTACTAATGGGGGAAAAAAAACTTCTCAGGAAGCTGAGAAATCTTACAACTTCCAGGGTTGAGCTGAATTCAAAACAGAACCTTCCTAATTTGTATGCAATTTCATTTTGGTCTTGTTGACAGAAGCTCTTTTTTGAAATGGATTGAGAGAAATTCTTTTACTCTAGCAGTCTCTGTTTCCAAAGCAGTTTATAAAAAAAATTGTGGGTTGATAAGGGTGATTTCATCTCCAAGAAGTGATCTTCTGTATAAGATAATTGATTCACCATTCATTTGTTCTCTGTGGGTTTGGGTCTTTGCAAGGCAGAGATGGAAACAAAGGATAACAATAACATTGACATGTCCTAATGGGTTTGTTCAGAGGGTTGAAGCATCACAGAGGAGGGACATGGAGTTGGGATGTGCTGGCCTGGGAGACGACAGTGAGTTGATCATGACAGCAGGAATTATCCGCGTGAGAAGTGATGGAGGGTGGGAGGGCATTCCTGATGGAGGCACCAGCTTTGTGCAGAGGCCTGCAGGCAGGAGTGTAGTATGTTAACCAAGTGCTGAAGGGGTGCAGCAGCTTCCATGTAGGTTCATTGAGGGATGAGTTGGGCATGAAATGATACTGGGACAAGAATGGGATCCCAGCAGAAGGGCCTCATGTGTTGCACTAGGGCTTTGGAGGGCCTTTAAGGAGGAGACTGAGATATCCAGCTTCTCTGGGGCCAGGGCCTGGGTTCCCCATAAGTGGGCAGCAATGCTTAAAGGTAACCACTTAGCTCAAACCCCATAGGTAGATAACTCAATTATAGCTAAAAGAAGAAAAGCCTCCATCAGTTTTAAGGAGCTAGAACTTTTACTTCGCCTTTCTTTTCAAATATCAAACCAGCCTGAAGTCTTAGAGATTCAGCATCCAGCCTGGTTGCATGAGGTTGCCAGTCATATTCAGTTTGAGTTACAAACAAACATGATAATTGAGATGAAGATTAGAAGAAATTTTGTTAACATTCATTAAAAGGTTCCATCAAGACGTATTTGCCCCTTGCTCTATTAAGAGAGTCTAATAATGGATTGTTTTTGATATTTAGGTTTAGGCATTGCAACAAGATAAGTGTCCTCATAGAAATGGTTTAGGCAAAGTCTGGAGATACGTACTTCTGACTTCTCAGTTTTAATACTGACTTGAGCCTGATGACGTGGGTCCTTTGCCACCTCCTGGTGACAGCTAACCCTAAATGCAGCTTTGTGAGGAGTCGGTAAACCTGTAGGTCAAATTTTAGACTGAAATGGATCAAGGAGTAGGAGCAGATATAACTAACAGATTTCCTTTGCATACTGACAGCATGGTACCCTGGGTTTTGGGGTAGTCTCTGATTTGGGGGGTGCTTTGGAAACATGTGGTTAGCAAGACCATCTTGGTTCAACAGAGTCGATTCCGGACTATTTTGACCCTGAAGTTGGATTATTTGAGGATAGACAGATGGGTTCATTGATTTATTCATTTCTTATTAGTGAATTTAAAAATTTTTAAGATCTTTACTTTTAGAAAGTCTAGTGAAGGAGAAAAACCAGTAATCATGTAGTAGAAGCTAACTATGAAGGCTTCTCATGTACAAAACATGCTACGAGACAGTATTTTAAGATTTTTTAAAAAGTGGTTAGAAATAGTATCATTTTCCATACCAACATGTGATTTAGAGATTCTGAAGAAAGAACCAAGGACTTTGAGGTCAGATATTACTACCACACTATAAAACCCAGGAGCACATGAGTGTGCTATTTTAGAGAATGGGGCCTCACTTGGGATAAGGTATGGGTTGTGTTCCAGGGCAGATTGCAGGGGAGTCCAAGGCGAGATGTAAAGTAGGTCCCCTCTCTAGGCATGTGGGGCTTGGCCAGCCCAAGCATCCTTTTTTCCCCTCTAATCTGAACTAGTCAACCCTGGTCATAGAATATTCTGGACAGGGTGCTGCTGTAAGGAATGCTTAAAGATGGAAGCAAATGTGCATGAACAGCCCTCACTTAGCACAATAGCACGGTTGCTTCATGAAATATTATTTGCTGAAAATCTGGAGTTCTGTTTTCAGAAGACTCTGTACCCCAAATCCTTCTCATGGCCCTTTCCTTCTTCCAGAACCAGGTAACTTATCAGTGTAGCATTGGCCCTGTTTTCTCAGAAGAGCTCCCAGAATCTTTCCTGATAGCACTCTTTCCTGATGATATCTTTGCCTTTTATTTATTTAATTTTTTTACAGCTGTCCCTCAGGGCATTGGTTCTAGGACACACCCATGAAGACCAAAATCCAAGGGTGCTCAAGTCTCTTGTGTAAAATGGCACATTGTTGGTATATAACCTGCACATATCCTCCCATGGACTTCAAATCATCTCTAGATTACTTATAATACCTAAAAAAATATCAGTTCTGTCTGACTAATTGTTATACTGTATTGTTTAGGGATTAAGGATAAGAAAATAAAGTCTGTACATGTTCAGTTGTTTTTTTTAAAAAAATAGTTTCAATATGCTGTTGGTTTGAATTTGAGGTCACAGAATACATAAGTATGCAGGACTATTTTTTAAAGTAAAATCTACAGGATCCTCTTGGCATGTGCCTATAAGCTGCTCACTCCTGTGTTTTTAAACTACATCTACTGCTTTTCTTGACTCACATACCTCTCTGAGTCCTTCAGAGACAGCAAAGTAGTATATTTGAAACCATTTTTTATGTTGTTGGGTTAAATATCACCCTTCACCTTCTTAGAAAGTTTTAGTGAATTTCAGTGCCTATTATGGCTGTCATTTAGATTTCAAAAGGCAATTTAAAAAGAAAATCTTAATACTGTAGGAAAGAATGAAAAAGGAGCATGATGAGGTTACTTTTGAAAATTATTCTGATAAAAATTGAAGAAAATTTACACAGATTTAATTTTTTTTTTGATGTTGTTCATAATCCTACATCAACCCCAAAACTACGTCATTTATCTAACTTCTCTTCCAGCTTTTACTTTCACCATTGTAAACTTTTTTCTGTCCCTTGAGGCTTTTTGTAAACACTCTTCCATTTTGCAGTGTATTTGTTTTTAGCATCTGTGTAATACACTCCATCAAATTGATATTCCATAATTTACTGCTCATTCCTTTAGTGCTAGACATTAAGGTTATTTCCATTTTCTCTCTATTATAAATAATGGGAGCAAGAACATCTCTATATATACAGCTCTTTTCCTATATTTGAATTATATCCTCAGGATAAATTCCCAGGAGCGGGATTAGTGGGTCAAAGGGTCTGAACAGCTTTATGGCTCTTAATATTTATTGCTAAATTGCCTAAAGGGTCATTCTAATTTACAGTGCCACCTGCAACACATGAGAGTGGCTGTCCCTCCCAGCCCTGCCAACACCGGCCTCTTTAGTCACTAGTTTTGAGCAAATTTAATAGGTATTAAAGGGTAACTTGTTACAGTTTTTAATTGGTAATTTCTTTCATTATTATCAACACTAGACTTTCTTTTATTGTTTTTTTAAATTTTTTTTTAGTTGTAGGTAGACCCAATACCTTTATTTATTTATTTATTTATTTATTTATTTTTATGTGTTGCCACGCGTAAACCCAGTATATCACATGTGCTAGGCAAGTGCTTTACCACTGAGCTACAACCCCAGCCCTGGACTTTTTTTTTTTTTTTTCCTTAAGTGTGTTTCTTATATTCTATTTTGTGTAGTTTGCTTTTTATTTTCAGAGTATTTTTATTTTATTTTTTAAAACTCTGTGGAATTATAATGAAAATGCCAAATGCACTCAGAACAGAGAAAAAAATCAATGACGCCCACTAGACTCATTATCTAGGTTCAACAGATACTATGATTTGGCCATATTTGCTCTAATCACCTCTTTTCTTCATCTTGTGTAGCAAGGGCTAGCATTGTAGCTCACTGGTAGAGCACTTGCATAGCATATATGAGGCACTGGGTTTGATTCTCAGAACTGCATATAAATAAATAAATTAAATAAAGGTCCATCAATAACTAAAACAAAAATTTGAAGGAAAAAAAGATAAAAAGCAAACCCCAGACATTCTGCATATGTTTCCTTTATACTTCACCAAGCATTTCTAAAACATATGAACTTTTCCTTATATCATAAGGCTATTGTCGTACTGAAACAAAATTAGTGGTAATTTCTTGGTATCATTTAACGCCAATCTGTAATAAAAATTTGCAAAGTTTATTTTTACTGATGCTTTATCCCAATCAGCACCATTATCTTCACATTTAGTTGTTACATTTCTAAGATCTGTTAACCTAGAGCATGCTGCCCCTGTCTGATCCCACCTTCTGATTTTACCCTGTTGGCTGCTTATTGCAGGAACTGAGCCAGTTGTCCTATAAAGGTTTCCACATTCTGTATTTGACTTTTCGTTTCCTTATTAGCTCTGGAAACTTGATCAGATTAAGTTTTAACTTTTATTTATGAGAAGTCAAGAATACTTCGGGGTTGGTACTATATACTTCATTTTGTGTCACTTTTGAGGCCTAGACAGGCCAGTTGTCCTACTTTGGGTGATGTGAAGGCTAATAATGGATTCAGGTGGTGATGGGCCAAAACATAACTATACAGTTCCTCCTCAGCTTTCATCCACTCTGTTTCATTCTCTGGTGATGGTTGTATTAAGTATTTCACAGAGATTGCAAGATTGTGATTTTTTTCTTATTCTGTCATTCCTACCATATTGATTAAGTAAAATTCTTCAGTAAAGTGAAAACGTTTTCCTCATAAACTAAGGCTTGTTACAGTCTCAAAAAGTAGTTTGTATAAAAGAGGCAAGAGAAATGCTTGATTTTTTTCTGTTTATATTGCCACATTTTCAGGTAAGGAGTTGGTGCCTTTGTCACCTCCAGTGGAGCCCAAAGCAGCTGTGATTGCTTTTTTTTTGAAGACCTATGAAGTATTCATGTGTGTGTACGTATATGTGTATATGTACATATACACATGAATATATATCTCCCATGTATGTATTTTACTCAATTTCATAATTCTTTTTTTTTTTGGTACTGGGGATTAAACCCAGGGGCACTTAACCACTGAACCACATCCCCCTTCCTCACAACGAATTTACTTAGTTGCCTAGGGCCTCACTAGTTGCTGAAGCTGGCTTTGAACTTATGACCCTCCTGCCTCAGCATACCGATCCACTGGGACTACAGGCATGCACCACCTTGCCTGGCTTCATTATTCTTTTTGATGCTCAGATTGTTCTTTCCTTGGCCCACTGAGGGACTTGTCCTGTTCTTGTTTTCAGGTATAATAAAGTATCTCACATTCATCTAATTTATTTTTTGTCCCTGGAATGGGTCGTTCCTCTAACATATCTTATGGGTTTTTTGTTTGTTTGATTTTAATGGAGAATAGTAAATAGAGACCATGATCTGAAGGTGTCATGTTGTCATTGTTTTGACGTTTTCTCAGAGGAGTAATGCCTCTTTTATGAAAAACAACAAAAGATTCTGAGTTTATACTGATATGGTCATTTCAAATTTAACAAAATATTTTTTGCTTCTTTAATTTCATGCTTGTATTGCTTTTTATTATACTAAAAATCTTGTTCCCAAACATGATTATACTACAACATATATAAAATAATTTCAAAATAACAATACCAGTGTTGCTACTCAGAATTTTCCTAGTGAAGGTGCTATTTCTTTGCAACAGTATTTATACTTAAAATGTATTTCTCCCTCTAAAATATCAAATTACCTGTGCTAACAACATTTGAATACTTTTCACCAATTTAATATTACAGATAAAATTGCTTCATTTCAGTTAATCATCATGTTTTAGGGTTAGTTTTTTCTTTTTGGTTAAATTTTATTTTTTGAATCTATAAAGTATGCTCCCAAAGTTATCCAAAAAGTAACAAAATATATAAAATGTCTTTCATCCAGACTCTCTCTACCTAAGTTCCTCCCTCTATTGATAAATTATTTCTTAATAATTAGAGTTCTAGCTGGGTGTGGTGACACATGCCTATAAGTCCAATGGTTTGGAAGGCTAATGCAGGAGGACCACAAGTTCAAAACCAACCTCAGAAATGTAGCAAAGCACTAAGAAACTTAGCAAGAACCCATCTCAAAATTTAAAGAAACAATAAAAAGGGCTGGGGATGTGGTTCAGTGGTTAAGCACTCCTGGGTTCAGTCTCTGGTACCAAAAATACAAAAAAAAAAAAAAACATATAAAAAATAATTAGGGCTTTATCTTTGTAGTATTTATTATACAAATATATATGCATTTGTTTGTCCCCAGCTCTTTTACACCAAAGCTAGCATACTATACATGCTTTATGCACATCATATCAGTGTTTTAGAGGTCTTCATGTTTTGGAAGGTTACATCTATTGTTATGATACATGGTTTATTAAACCAATCACTCATCATGGAGTTTTGCTTTATGTTTTCTTAAAAAAAAATCCTGTAACTAAGTCATTCTCTATTTAACCACTATATCTTTGAAATCTATTCCTAGAAATGGGATTGCTGGGTCAAAGGGTAAATGCATATGTACTTTTTCTATTTTGCTATATTCCCTTCCATATAAATTATAACTTTTTTGGGAGGGGTACCAGGGATTGAACCCAGGGGGGCTCAATCCCAGCCCTTTTTATATTTTATTTGGAGACAGGGTGAAGCTAAGTTCCATATAGCCTTAATAAATTGCCAAGGCTGGCTTCAAACTCATAATCCTTCTGCCTCAGTCTCCCCAGCTGCTGGGATTCCAGGCGTGCACCACTGTGGCAGGAGGAATTATGACATTTTGCACTGAGAGGAATTTTAAATTTTAAATGTGATTTTGTGAATGTTCAACTTTAATACGCAAGATGGTTAGAAAGTTAATGTGCTATTTAATGAGCATACCATTTTCGCTATTGTTCAAGACATAGTCTGATATAAAGTACTCCAGTTCTTGCTTTTAGGGAACCTCTGGTTTGTCTGGGAGGAGTCCAAGTTAAAGTATACTATAGAAACAAAGGCATTAGCTCAGCGCAAGTCTGTTTTAGGAAGCTAGTCCTGCTTACTCCAGACCTCAGAATCCTCAACCCTTGAAATTCCATTAACACATCAACTTTTTGACACTTGGTTGAACAGATATGAATGTGCTAACAGGAATAACAAAACTGAATATTTGAAATGTGGGTTGCTTCATAAATTCAAGCTGAATGATTATTTCTTGTTGAGCTATATCTGCAGTTCCCTGGATTGTCTCTAGGCTATTATTAAGGATCACACAGCAGAACCAACATGGAGATGTTGCACTAAACAAACTTAATGAGACGTGACTCTGAAATCACAATTGTAAGCCCAAGCTTCCCTGGTCACAGAGCTCCTGTGTAGAGCATCTCAGGTCAGCGCTGTTCTAGAAAACACAAAGAAATCCATGTGCTGGTTCTGTTCAAGTGACAGCCAAAGCCATCTGACTCTCCTGGTAGGTTAACTTATACAGTTCTATACTTTTGACAGTTTTTCATTTGTTTCTTTCTAGATTGAATCATTAAAGAAAAAAGTGCAACAGAAACAGCTCTTGATATTGCAGCTTTTAGAAAAGATTTCCTTCTTGGAAGGAGAGGTAAGAAGTTATGGTTCTTTAAGTCAGTGTCTTCCCTACCATTAAATTTTATGTTGCTGATCCTGCTGCTGACACTTAATTAAAAAATATGGCTATTTCCTGGCCTTATAAAATGGATTGAAGGTTAACTGCCAGCTCTGCAAATGAGGCTCTGACAGCTCCTTTTTCTTTACCATCTCACTCTCCTCACGCCAGCTTGCTGCTCACTTTTGCTTTTTGGCTATAGTTGTCTTTTTTTTCTTTTTTTGAGAATTTCCTCAATGAGGCTGAAAAGCTGTTGATTAATATTGACAATTTCCAACATTCATGTAGTACGGTATAGTTTGTGGAGTATTTTCACTTACATTCCTCATATGATTTTCTCAGTGACTTTAAGAAAGGCAAAACAAGGACTATTATTTCTGTGTGAACAAATGAAAACACAGAGGTACAGAGAAGATAAGTGGTGTCGCCCAGGGTCACCCAGCTTAGTGAATGCCAGAGCCAGCTGAAAAACAGATTCCTAATCCAGTGGTCTTCTGTTACATTGAGTGCGTGACCATGAGGTGACTTAATTCACCTGAAACTTTAAGATGCATAGTATTCTTGACTCTCTGACTTTTTGAAAGTCATTTGGGGATTTTTGTATAGGTTCCAGAGAGGGAAATTATGGGGTTGGAAGAACTTTGGGAGGTGAGGTATTAATAGCAGGAGAAGCCAAAATCTATTTGCTCTAAAGGCTCTTAAGAACTTGGCATGGAGCCTTTTCCTTTTGAGATTCCATGAAAAGCTGGTGTGCCAAGCACCTGTCCTTGTCAGTGTTCCTCATGATTGTCCTTCCCCAGTGAGACAGCACAGGAGACAATGATGAAGCAAGGGGAAAGGGAAGAAATGACATCTATCAAGTATGAAGTGTGTGTCGGACATTGCTAGTTACTTTCCATATGCTCTGCATAATGTAAGAAGTGAAGACTGGAATCACACTTACCCAAGAGTGAGCACTGGATCTGCTTCTTATTAGCTGAGTGACCTGGGGAAATTTCTTAAAATTATACAATGGGATCATAAATGCACCTACGTATGTGTGACAGTGAAATGAGAATGCATGGTACCTGGCACATGCTCACACTCAATTTTTAATGGATTATTCTCTTTTTTATTAAAAGGGATTCCTTTCAAATTAGATTGTATTCTCCCCATTTTATAGATGGGAACCCGTGGTTCAGGGACAATATGAAACCTGTCCAGGTTAGTGGAGATGGGTAAGCCTGAATCAGAGCCTGAGCCTGTTTGTAGGGATTATGAGCTGGGTCTTCATTTACTCTGGTTTTGAGGGGCTGCCTACAACAGTCATAACCAGAAGCCTCCTGTGGCCCATAGGGGTCTGGTATCAGAGTCAAGGCCCAAGAATTCCAGTCTCTGGAAGCTGAGTAAATTATTATTTTTCTCATCCCTCTTCCTGCCCGCCCTTTCCCCCACCACCATGGTCCCTGGGTCTAGCTTCAGCTTTAGGAATGAGCATTTCTATTTCTCAGATTTCCTTCTGAAATTGCAGCTCCCTGTAAAAGGGATCACGCCTTCCCTGGGAAAAGTTGGAGTGAGTGTCCCAATGGAGGTCCATGTGTCCAGAAAGAGGCTGGTTCTAGGAGAGAGGAAAGAGGGGAAAAAGAAGGTCACCCAAACAATGCCCCCACCTTACCCCGGCAGTCCGGCTCAGCAAACTCAGTTTCAGTCTGAGGCCCCCTCTCCATCCTCCGTCTCCCCCAGGAGCATTTTAGCTATTCTCTTGAGCCATGGATTTCAGGACTGCACAGAGCATCAGGAACACCTGGTGCTGTTCTGGAGCTGCTGCTTCCTATTGGCTCATGAGACATGATTCTGTGCATGTTTTCTCAATTCTACTTTCAGTGAGATATCACATGGGTACTTTGAAATTAGCTGTGAAAAGGGAGTCTTTACACCATGGAGATCACAGTCACCACAAATTGGAGTTTTTTTCCTCGCTGGAGAGCCTTATGTTAAAAATTTACTAACACAAAGTGAGGTGTTTTTATTTTTTTAATGTATAGTGCTGTTTGCATTCAGAGGATTCAAATATCAAAAGGGAAAATCTTCACTAAATTAATTGCCTTTGTGATAAGAGAATGTGTACAAACTAAGAAAATATATACTGTTTAGAAAGAGAAAAAAAATTACTAACACATCATTAATTTAACTCCATTGTCTTAGGGGTTCTTGATTTGCATACTGACACTTCCACTTACAAGCTGAGCCACTCTGGTCACGTGACTTATCTTGCTGTACCTCAGTCTCAGCATTTGTAACGTGGATTTTTTTTTTAAGATTATATGAAATAATGTTATGTAAAACACTTAGACCTGTGCTTGACACACTGTAAAAGGTTGCCCGATGTTAATTCTTTCTTGATCACTCAGCAATTTGGAGACTTAAGATTATTTTTTGTTATTGTTTGTTTAACATATTTTTGTAGTTGTAGCTGGACAGCATACCTTTTTTTATTTGTTTCATTTTTTTAAAATAGATTTTTAGTTGTAGATGGACACAATATCTTTATTTATTTATTTTTATGTGGTGCTGAGGATCAAACCCAGTGCCTCACACGTGCTTGGCAAGTGTTCTACCACTGAGCCACAACCCCAGCCTGAAACTTAGATTCTTATCCACATTCTGCTGTTTTCTATGTTTAACCTCAGGGAAATCATGCCAACTGACAACCTGGGCTCAGTTACTTCATCTTTAGAAAAGCGGGGAGGAAGGAAAGAAGAGGATTTAGATCATCTCTGAGATTACTTTTATAAATGTTTTAAAACTTTGTTGAATTTTCAGGACATTAGATGAACAGTGCATGAGAATATTCTGTACCTGATCTTGGACTGAGAGAAAGGGTCTGGCTCTTCCCTTTATCATGACTGACAATCTAGAACCCTTTTTTTCTTTGAAAATTGAGAATGTGAATTACTTTGTTTCTTGTATTCATCATCAATACTTACCTGTGTTCAAACTCATTAGATTTTACACTTATACACCCCCTCAAAAACACACGTCAAATTTCTAAAAGCTTCTTCTGCCTGGCCCTGTCAGACTCCACCATCATCAACTGATTTAAAATCTTCCTAATAGCAAAAATAGATCAATTCTTCTTTCTTTTTCTTTTTTTCCCAACAATTCTGTGTTGCTCATCTTTAGGAGACAAAATATCTCAATTCCTTATTTCTGATGTAAGATTTTTTTCCTAAAATAAAATTCTAAGCATACATCTTCATAAGGTTGAAAGGCTTTTTTTTTTTTTTTTTGGTACCAGGGATTGAACCCAGAGTTGCTTAACCACTAAGCCATATCCCTAGCCCATTTTATTTTTTTATTTTGAGACAGAATCTTGTTAAGTTTCTGAGGCTGTCTTTGAGCTTGCAATTCTCCTGCCTCAGTCTCCCAAGTCTCATTACAGGCGTACACACCACACTAGGCTGAAAGGCTTTTTGGGACTTATTCCATTACATTTTTCTCTGCTGAAAATCCTAAACTTACAGTGAAATTTTAAAGTCAGAAGAAAGGAGTCAAATGTCTTGGTTTTGTCCATTCTGCACTTGATATTTGCTGTGTGTGCCTCATAAACCTCTCAATATGTCTGGTGCATTGTTGGGACTATCATTCATTTTCTCTATAATTCTAGGCTGCAGTGCCTGCACTAGGGCTCCCCATTCACTTTGTGTGTGTGTGTGGGGGGGGTAGTGCTGGGGATCGAATCCAGTGCCTTGTGCATCCTAGGCAAGGACTCTATTAATTAGCTATATCCCCATTAATTTTGACTGGATGAATTTTTGTTCAGTGCATGTGCTACAGTTCCTGGTTGTTCACTCTCCTGGGTCTTAGGGGAGCTGGGAAGGAGGTGTCTACCATACATTTGTGACATACATAAGCTCCCCCAAATGCTCAAAGGTGCCACACTAGGTTTTTCCTTTCTGGGAGGCACGCAAGCCTCCAAGTCACCTGGTAGTATTCATTACACATGTAAACACAAGGTGGTAGTATTTGAAAGCAGGAAAATGCTGCAATTTGATTCTCAGAAGCAGTCTTTTATGGAGCATAGTCCAGTCAGCAGTCTGAAGCTATTCATTGTCTTACACTCTGGTCCAGTTCTGCAAGACTGAGAGGCAGATGTTCTGTGCTTCACTGGGTCAGGTCCTGTTAATTTTACTTTTTAAGTATTTCTTAAATCTGTCCCTCCTCCAACTTTCCTCAACTACCCATGGGTAGACGCTTATCATCTTTTACCTTTTCTTATCAACATTGTTGTGTATAATTTACATAAATAAGCTATATCCATTTAAAACGTATGAAGATTGAGAATCCCTTACTCGAAATGCTTAGGACCAGAAGTATTTGGAGTCTATCAGATTTTGGAATATTTCCAGACTTTACTGGTTGAATATCCCTAATTCAAAATTTGAAATCCAAAATTTGGAAATCCAAAATGCTCCAAAATACAATTTTTTGAGCACTCTGTCAGTGTGTAAAAAGTTTCAGATTTCATAATTTTGGATTAAAGATGCTCCACTTGTAATTCAGTGAGCTTTGACAGGTGCATATACCTGTGAGTGGCCACTAGAGTCAAGATAAGGAACATTTCTGTCATTCCCCCAAAGACTCTCTGTTTCCCTCTGCAAACTATCCCCCCTTCACCACAGGTACCCCCTGATTTTTTTGGGCGGGGGTTCACTTTTTAATCACTTTTTATCACTGTAGATTTGTTTACATTTTATATAAGTGGAATCATACAGTATTCTCCTACCATCACTTTGAATATACCAGTTTTTCTACATCCTTACTCAGACTTAGCATTGCTGGGTTTTTTGTTTTTGTTTTTAAATTTAACTGTTCTAGAGGGTATGTAGTAGCATCTCATTGTGGCTTTAATTTGAGTTTTCTTGGTAACTGGTGATGTTGAATATCTTTCCTATTTGAGCATCTTTTTGTGTCTTTACTGACAAGTCATATATCTTGGTTTCTGAAGTCTCTGTTCAAATCTTTTGCCCTTTGAATTTTGCCTATTGAATTTTTGGTTTCTCATTGAGTTGTAAGAAGAGTTCTTTATATATTTGGGATCCAGCCCTTTGTCAGATAAATGTGCTACAAATATTTTTCTTAATTTGCTTTCTTAACGATAAATATGAAAAGATTTTTATTTTTAGTTTTGATAAAGTTCAGTTGAACTTTTTTTCTTTTGTTATTTATGCTTTTTGTGGTACTAAGAAGTCTTTTCATACTGCAAGTTTTCAGAGATTTACTCCTGTGGTTCCCCCTAAGGATTTTATAGCTTTTTCATCTAGATGATTCACTATGAGGTAATTTTTGGTTTTATATCAAGTAAGAGTTATTCTTTTTTACCCACCTAGCTATTCAGTTCTTTCCTTTTGCTCTCTCTTTAATTCTAGATATTGGTGATCTGTACATTCTTTCTCTTCTTTAATCATCTAGCTGTGGGGTTATCAATTTTGTTGATTTTCTTAGAAAAATTTAAGTAGTTTTTGGCTTTGTTGATTTTCTCTATTTCCTGTTTTACATTTTATTGAGTTTTCTCAGGTATTCATTAATTTTTTCTTTTCATTACTTTGAGATTTCTTTACTCTTCTTTTACTAGCTTCTTGAGGCAGAACCTTAGGTCATTGATTTTAGGCTTTTGTTTGTTTATTTTTAATATAAGCCTTTAAAGCCATGAATGGCCTTCTAAGCTCTGCTTCAGCAGTATCCTCAAAACTTGGATATGATGTGTTTTTATTACCATCCAGTTCAAAATGCTTCCTAATTTCCCTTGAGGTTTTCCTTTGGTTTATGGATTATTTAGAAGTGTGCTGTTTAACTTCTAAAGCTTTGAGATTTTCCTAGATATCTTATTTTTTTAAATTTCTAATTTAATATCATTATGGGCCAAGAACCTACTTTGTATGATTTTAATTCTTTTTTTAAATTTTTTTTTTAGTTATAGATGAATGTAATACCTTTATTTATTTATTTTTATGTGGTACTAAGGATTGAACCCAGTGCCTCACAAATGCTAGGCAAGTTCTCTACCACTGACTAAGTCACAATCCCAGCTCTAATGTTAATTCTTCTTCTTTTTTTTTTAAAAAAAATATTTTTAGTTGTAGATGGACACAATATCTTTATTTATTTTTATGTGGAGCTGAGGATTGAACTCAGGGCCTCACATGTGCAAGGTAGGTGTTCTATCACTGAGCCACTGCCCTAGCCCCCTGATTTTAATTATTTTAAATTTATTGAGGCTTGTTTTATGCCAGCATATGGTTTCTTTTGATTAAATATTGTGAAAAATATATATTCTGTTGTTGTGTATGTCCTATAAATATCAGTTACATTTAGGTTATTGATAATATCATTTACATAACATATTTTTCCTGATTTTTAAATAGTTGTCCTATCAGCTGCTGAGAGAGTTTATTAAGATCCCTTAATATCTTTTGGACTATTTCTTTAATTCTATTGGTTTTTTAATTTTGTGTTTTGAAGCCTCTGTTTTTAGATATGTACACATTTTTATTTGTTACATCTTGATGATGAATTGACCTTTTCATCATGAAATATTGGTCAGTACCTTAGTTAATACTCTTTGCCTTGAATTTTTTTTAGTTCATATTAATATGGCCATTTTTACCCTCTTATATTCATTATTTACATGGCATATTTTATTCCATCCACTCATTTTCAACTGGTCTGTTTTTCTGTATTTAAAGTGAATCTCTTATAGGCAATATATAGTTGAGACTTAGTTTTTTCATACATTCTAGTAGTCTCTGCCTTTAATTGCAGTGAGCCCATCAACATTTAATTATAAAGGATAATTTGATAGTAATTTTACTTGTATGATTGGATTTTGGTCTACCATTTCATTTCTGCTTGTGCTCTTTTGTATGTTTTGCTTTGTTACTTTATTCCCTTTTCTTACCTCCTTTTGGATTATTTCAATATTTTTTAGATGAACATTTTATCTATAGGCATTTTGGCTCTATTTCTTTAATATTTCAGTAATTGCTCTAGGAGTCACAATATATACCAACTATTCATAGTCCACTTAGAGACAGTCTTGTACCATTGTGTGTAAAATGAAGAAACCTTGCAGTGATTGTATGATTACTCTTTCCCCACTATTAAAATTGTTGTATGCATTGTATCTACAGTTATTACAAACCCACAATACATTGTTGTTACTTTTGCTTCAATAAATTACATATATTATAAAGAAATTAAAATAAAATATAAAACTTCATATTTATTCATGTTTTTTTATTTATGATGCTTGATATTCATTCCTGAAATTCTAAGTTTCTCCCTGATATCACCTCTTTTCAGCCCAAAGAACTTTTACTTAGCATGTGTGTAATGTAAGCCATGTAGTAAAACTTTTTCTTAGTTTTTCGTACCTGAAAATAAGATCATAATTTCACTTTATTACCAAAAGTATAAAGCTCAAGCTTGACAGTTTCTTTCTCTCAATACTCACTGTTTTGGGTTTCCATCCTTCCTAATAAGATATCTGTGGTAACCCAAATGATTATTACCTAGTAGGCAACAGATTGCTTTCAAGGTTTGCTTGTGATTGTCAGCAGTTTGACTATAATATGTTTCTCTTTGACTTTATCCTGTTTGGGTTTGCTGAACTTCTTTTGTAAATGTTTGACTTTCACCAAATTCAAGAAAGTTTTCAGTCGTTATTTCTTAGAGTATTTTTCTGCTTTTGTTTCCCTCCCTGTTCTTTCTGTGATTCTAGTATTCTTAGTTTAGCCCTCAAAAAATTGTCCCATAGTTCCATGAAGTTCTATGTATTATTTTCATTCTTTATCTTCCTTTATTTGGATAATTTCTACTCATATATCTTCAAATTTACTGATTCCTTCCTTTGTCATTTTCTTTTCCTTCTTTTTTTTTTTTTTGGTGGGGGAGGCAGGGTACCAGGGATTGAACACAGGGGCACTTGACCACTGAGCCACCTCCCCAGCCTAATTTTGTATTTTATTTAGAGACAGGGTCTCACTGAGTTGCTTAGCACCTTGCAGTTGCTGAGGCTGACTTTGAACTCCTGATTCTCCTGCCTAAAGCCTCCCGAGCCACTGGGATTACAGGCATGCACCACCACACCTGGCATCATTTTCATTCTTAAGTCTATCTAGCAAAAATAATTTTTAAAAAAATTTTAAGTATTGTTCTTCTCCGTTCTAAATTCCCATTTGGTCCTTTCTTATATTTTCTTTCTTTTTTTTTTTTTTAACTATAGCATTACTTGTAAGCATATTTTTCCATTACTTCATTGATCACAGTTATGATAGCTACATTAAAGTCCTTATCTAACATTTCAACATCTGAGTCATATCAACATTGGTGTCTGTTGATTCTTTTTCCCTTGAAAATAGATCACATTTTTCCTGACTCTTCAGATGTCAAGAACTTTTGTATTGTAAGCTGGATGTTATAAGTGCTTTGCTATGGAGACAAGATGTTTTAGACAGCTTTTTCATTGCTGTGACCAAAAACCTGACAAGAACAGTATAGACAAGAGCAAGTTTATTTGGGGCTCAGGATTTCAGAGGTCCAGTCCTTAGCTGGCCAACTCTATTGCTTTGGGTCCAAGGTGAGCAGAGCATCATGGCGAGAGTGTATAGAGGAGGAAAGCAGCTCAGGACTTGACAACCAAGAAACAGGTCTGCTCATTAGGGACAAAATATAAGCCCCAAAGTCACACCTCCTGTGACCTACTTCCTCCAGTTACACACTACCTTCCTAAAGTTGCCACTCAGTTAATCCATATCAGTGGATTAACCCACTGATTAGGTCAAACTTCATAATCTGTATTATTTCACCACTGAAAATTCTTGTATTGTCTCACATAGGAGCTTTTGGGAGACACCTCATATCTAAACCATAACACTTTATTTCTTTGATGAGAAGATTACTGAGGTTTTTGTCTTAAAATGAATTGAATTTTGTTGACCCCAACTATGCACTGCCAAGCCCAGGATAGATGATATCTCAGGTCTGAGTTCCATTCTTTAAGTCTTAGCTGCAAACTCTTTTTAATTCACCCCTTGTAAACATGGTTCAAGGATATATCAGACACTTGAGTGAGCTGATATATGCACAGATTTCCAATCCCCCCACACTTTTCTTTTGACTTCTCTCTTGGCAGCCCTTACTCCTTCTCTTGGTTTCTTTTACCAGAACAATGGTCTTTATGATGAATTTTTATTTTATCTGTGGCTGCTACCACAGCATTGCTACTCTGAAGGCAAAGCTACAAATGAAAAGCAAAAATAAACAAAACAGAGAATACAAGAAGTACTTATCACTTGCTTCAAGTTTCAGGTCTCTTGCCTGTCTCTATTTAACTCTCTAGAGACCTGGTTAGCTGCCTTTTATCTCTTATCCAGTATGTACTGATATTATTTGCAGCAGGATTGGCTTTTTTGGTACATTCTCCTCTATACTAGAAGTGTGGCTCTTACTCTTTTAGCGATATAACTGCAGTGGCCTTCCAGGCTACCCTTCCTATCTTTAGTCTGATTTCCCTCTAATGCAATTTTCACTTGGGAGCCAAGGGATCATGAAATTTTGGTGCTGACCTTGCTTTTATGGGATTGGCTTTTGACTCCTTATAATAGTATCCATAGCCCTTCATAACTAATTGCTGTTCTAATGCAACATAGTGCCTTTTCTCAACCTAGTGTGTTTCTACAGTCCTGGAGTTCTCTACTTTGCCTTTTCTTACTCTCCCTCGCCTAATTTCAGAATCACTATTCTCTGTTCCCATTTTGAATTTGCTGTCCCCTGTAAATTCTCTTAGTATTCTGTGTGACTTCCTGTAATGAAAGTTGTCACAAAGTTCTTTCTGCTCAGTTCTCTGTGCTCCCATAGGCCTGAGTTGCTCTGGAGTTGCAAATCATGCTATATCTATTAAAATTGCTAACTAATTCTCCTCACCTAATTTCACAGGTTGCCTGATATACAGAAGATAAACCAATATTTTATCGATCGAATTGAACTTTCATAAATATAAATGTTTTATTTCTGTGCTTCTCTGGTTGCCTGATGTACATAGATAGAATTTCCATGACAGCAAAGGATTTGGGGCTACATAGCCATTATTCACTATGTAGCACTTGGGGCATATCTGCTAACTTTGTCTCTTACGCCCCCTGAGAATAGGTTCTAGACCCAGCGTCCTGTGAAATCCTTATGACTAAAGTCTTTAAACTGAGAAGGGGTAAGGTCACAGGATTGCTGGATTTAGCGCAGTGGCAGGTCTCTTTTGCCTTTCTCTTTCCTTGCAAATGGGAGAGTCCAGATATTGCCAGGGAAGCTGTGTGTGTGTGTGTGTGTGTGTGTGTGTGTGTGTGTGTGAGAGAGAGAGAGAGAGAGAGAGAGAGAGAGAGAAAGAGAGGAGAGAATGTTGACATCCTCTTGGCAGTAAGCCAACACTATTCTTCATTCTAAGGAGTGGGTGAAAGATTTAGAGTCCAGACTCCTGTCATAGCTGGCTGGCTTCTTGGGAATCTGGAATGCATTATCTTTCTTTGCTCCCTAATTATCAGAAGGGATCCAGAGACCTTTACCTGGTGAAGAACTCGGGTTTGCACGAGAGCTGCTGCTTTGCTCCTTGGTATCACCCTTTCAGAGGGAGAGCTTCTGACTCTAACCTACATATTTCTTTTCAAAACAAATAAGCTTCTATTTTCAAAAGATGTTTAAACTTCCTTGTGCTTTCTAGTATCTTAGACTAGAGCCTTAGCTTCAGCTCCAACTTGAAAATTAATGATGATGGAATGTGATGATCATTACCATCCAAAGTACATGTATGAAGACACGAACTGATGTTACTATACTATGTATACAACCAGAGATATGAAAAATTGTGCTCTATATGTGTAATAAGAATTGTAATGCATTCTTCTGTCATATATAAATAAAAATTACATAAATAAAAAGAAAATAAAAAACAAATGCTTTAATTTTTTCTAGTTAGACAAATAACATTGTAAAAGTATTTATACATTTATTTATTTGATACATTTTATCTGACATCTCCTACATGTCATGCTTCAAGGATAGAGCCAGGAAGATAAATGCTGTCATTACCTCTTGGAAATTTAGTCTAGCATTACCAAAAATATATATATAAAAAACTTCTTTAAAAGCATCTGAAAAACCTCAGTACACAGAGATAACCACTTCTTTCTGATTTTTTTTATGTGATTTGCCCTTTAAATTTCAGATACAACCACTTCATCTGTTTTTATTCCCATATCCTCAACTTTCTTGCACCTTTGTCCTTCATTTCTCCCATGGGACAAATTTCCAGTTCGTGAGCATCTAATCATCTACCTATGTAATGTTTGGCTCTGGACTAAAAAAAAGAAAAAAAAAAAGAAAGAAAGAAAGAAAAAAGAAACTATTCAGAATGTTAATTTTAATCCCAAGGAGCTTGTTCTATTTTATATGTTTGAGATTTTGAATTTTCCACACCTATGAAATACTAATTATTGAGTTATAGAGGTATTTCCCACTAAATTAAATTAATAGACTTACCCATTTTATAGTTTAATGGGGGAGTGTTAAAAGTTGAGCGACACCTTATTTTTAATGGCAAAAAAGTGATAAATATCTAAATGCCCATCAATAAGAGACTAGTTAAATAAACAATGAACATCTGTAGGATGGAATAATATGAACCAATTAAAATAGTTTGCTGACAAAAAGAAAACTAGTAAACATGGAAAGATACCTATAACAAGTTGTTGACTAAAAAAAAAACAGATTATTTTATAGACTAGGATATGTTGTTTTCATTTATGTAAAATTGGATGTACATGTATGTACACACACCAATTTATGTAAAAGGATTCAATCAATGTATTTGTTCACATTCTATTGTATAAGAGATGCTTAGTAAATACATTGTGGTAGATGTCCATGTCATAGGGGAAAATCAAATAATGTGTATAAATTGCATATTTGTGAGAAAACATTTGGTTGACTAAAAGTACTTTCCCCCTTATTTCTAGAATAATGAGCTACAAAGCAGGTTGGACTATTTAACAGAAACCCAATCCAAAACTGAAGTGGAAACCAGAGAGATTGGAGTGGGATGTGACCTTCTACCCAGGTATTTAAGAATTTCCTGTTTTTCTGACCCAGATTCTTCTTTGACTTAAGAAAATACTTTCACTGGATGGTTATTAACAGAATTGCATTCTTTCTACCAAAAATATTTCTGCAAAACTAAGCGGTGGTTGCTGAGGGTTCAGAATGGTTTCCGTGGGAACAGAGACATTATATAAGATGGAGGGGATAATGAAGGAGAGACCTGGAAAAGCTACTT
This sequence comes from Callospermophilus lateralis, assembly GCF_048772815.1. Classification (NCBI taxonomy): domain Eukaryota; kingdom Metazoa; phylum Chordata; class Mammalia; order Rodentia; family Sciuridae; genus Callospermophilus; species Callospermophilus lateralis. Next base: position 102,446,399 of record NC_135307.1, read on the forward strand.
TGAAAGAGAAATTGGATATACCAGTGAGTGCAAGTATTTGTTCATTCATTCACTCCGCAACTGGATGTTGATACCTCCTCTGTGACACTGAGAGCAGTGAGGTTTGGCTCATGCCACAGAGTAGAGTCTGGAAGGACAGACAGAGATGTAGCAGACCTTGATGACAGTATGAGAGGGTGGTGCAAGGTGCCTTGGTAATGTCAAAGAAAGAGGGTCTAAATCTTGAACCAGATGCTTCTGTTCTCCAGTGCTGTAGCAGAGTATTATCTAGCATTTGGTCTGGTTCATGTATAAACAATCTGCTTCTGTCACCAGCACATTTGTGATGTCAATAGCCTGGTTGGTTCAGGGCATGCCTGGGCCAGAACTGGCTTCTTCATTGTTAAGCTGCTCTTCATGCCCAGGCCTGTGTCCCTCCTGAGTGAGATTAGAGCCTGTGCCTTAGTAGTCTGCCCTTGATAACTAACTTCCCATTTCTAGTTGCTCACAGCTGTGCCTGGCCTAAAGAGGACATAAAACAAATTTACAACAAGGATACTAATGACATGTGACTTGTGATCTAGCAGGTCAAAGTCACCAAATGCCTTATATCTTGTGTGCAAAAAGGGATTCTTGTATAAGCAGGGGCATTTGTGTGTGTTGTACTAACACTGGTGGCCCAGAAAAATGTTGAATCCTGGAAACTTGAATGGTTATATCAAAGAGGGTAGATAATTTGCCCAAGGCTGCAATCAGTAGTAGCTGGTGGGACAGGGGATCCAGGACACCTAGACTCCCAAATTAGACCACACTGCTCAGTTCTTAGTCAGAAAATAGGGTGTAAGAACAAAGTACTTTTGTGTAATTGAGGTTTAATTCAATACTTTGATTGATTGAAAATATTCTGGAGGTGACTGTTCAAAAAATATTCTGGAAAACACCATGGACTCTTTTATTAATTAGACGCAAGTCTGAAGTCCAAGTAATAACCAGAAATTTTGTTAAAACATACATGACACAATTTAGCAACTCTATCAAGTATTTTCCAGCTACAGTGTACTCCAAGACTCAGGCCTGCTTCTAACCCCAGCTGTGTGGCCAGTCACCAAGCTGGGATGAGGAGTCCTTGGTTCCGGCTTCCTAAATGCCAGCAGGAATGCTTCTGGCAGGTCATTCTTGGTTGGACCTCAGTGTCCTGTCTCTGTGGTTTGACTCAGGTCTCTACCATCTATAATGTTGTAAGAGAAAACCTCATTGCCCACCCTACTTTGCTTTTTAAAAATTTATTAAGGATGCTTTTTTGCTCATTAAAATAAGCCACTCGTCATTCTCAAAGAAATTATCAAAAGCAGCATAAAGCTCTTTTTTTTTTTTTTTTTGACAATGTTCTTATTTACATTTCTTGTATTCTGGTAAAGACAAGGCAATTTTGTCATTCTGATAAAATTAACAAAAAATGTTAAAAAAATATACATAAATAGACTGTTTCATCAATGTGTGGTACAGGGTATGTGATGAAAATATAACTAAAAAGAATGATTGATTGTGTTCAGGGACTCTTTTTGAAATATAAATAATTTGGCCATTTTTGTTTTTCAAGAACCAAGTGGTTTAGTCCACTCTAATTGCCCACATAATAAATCTTGTTTGGCTAAGTCGGGTACAAAACTATGTCTGAAACCAATAAATTGTTTGTTTTCTAATTCCCACATTTTGGCTTAAAACAAGCTTTTCAATTTGTATGCCCAAGCAGAGCCCGAGGCAAACTTTTATGGCTAAGTTATGAAACCACAAAGCGGTTTTCATAATGGAAGTGCTGACAGACCCTTAACTTATGGCCACGGTGAACTTGGAAGCCGCTTCAGTATCTAAAAGCAGCTTTTCCATAAATGTAACATTTGGTTTCCCCCAGGATCCATCTTAGCACTTTAACTACCTGGGTCAGTCAGCAGAGGAAATGAAAACTACATGGCCACATTTCCGAAAAGGCAGAGTCATATTTCATGCGTTTCCTCACAATTATTTATTAAGTGCCTACTATGTGAAAGGCACAGGGCAGTTCCTGCTGGTGAGGGTGCAGGAGTTTGGGAGATAACTCAGGGCAGTGGTTTTCCACCTGTGCTTCTTGGAACTTTCTCGCTCTGAGCCAGGGCTCCTGGAAAGTATTGAATTAAACCTCAATTACACAAAAGTGCTTTGTTCTTACACCCTATTTTTTGACTAAGAACTGAGCAGTGTGGTCTAATTTGGGAGTCTAGGTGCCCTGGATCCCCTGTCCCACCAGCTACTACTGATTGCAGCCTTGGGCAAATTATCTACCCTCTCTGAAACCTCAACTCTTTCATCTTTAAAATGGGGATGAAGAAAATAATTACAAATCTCACTGGGTTGCTATGAGAATGAACTGAAAAAGTGTACACAGCATTTAGCATGATAATTGGACTGGAGTTAAGCACTTAATTAAAATTAGCTACTATTACTATTAATTAAACTGATTTCACATGCAAAACACTGTGTCAAGTAGAAATAAATTTGGGTATGCTAACACAATTTCATTAACTTAATTTTATTGGCGGCTATTAGTGGATTTATGAAATGGATTGATAGCCTAATTGAATGTATAGTGTTTCAGTATGCACTGCGCCCTGCAATTAAACTCTCAGCTCCTTAAGACTCTGCCTTCCTGGTACATTCTCTACCTCCTTGGGTTCTCCTTTTCCATCTTCTTTGATGGTCTCTTTCTTCTCCCAAGTGAGAGCTCCTCTTGCTTCTATCTTGCTCCCAGAAGTTCCTGAAAATATTGTATCTGTTCTCATGGCTTTACCTCTCCTCCCTGTGCCTGAGCCCTGAGTCCACAGGAGTCCCCATTCCCCACCCACTGCTGGGCTCTCTCAGCAGGCGTCCACTTGTTCTTCCTCATTTTTCTGGTTGATCTCTTCATCTCTTTCTTCAAAGTCAGTCCCCCTTAGAAGTGGTTAAGAATGTTGGCTTAGAAGTTATACCTGGGTTTCGGTCGTGGATCTGCCTCCTGCTTTATCTGTACCTTTGGTAGAAACTCTTTGAGTTTCAGTTTCCTCACCTTAAAAAGAAAGATTTGGTGTGGTAATCCGCTCCTGACCCAGTAAGAGGACCAAGTGAGATAACAGGCAGAAATAAATGAAAGAGTACATTTTTCTCTGGATGCTACCATTACTTCCCCAGCTCAGTGTATGGCAGTCGCTGCTGAGCTGGGGATTGTTTTGCTCCTAAGCTCACTCGCTCATCCTGACTTGCTACAGACTTTCTCACTCCTATTGCCACCTGCCTGCCTGAGACTAGTCTTCCCCTGAGTGGAATCTACTCAGTACCCTCTCCCTGCCCTTACTGTCTCCTCTTCAACTTCTGCCCCTCTGTCTAATCTTTGTGTTCTTGAATTTCTGGTGAGCAAGGATCTCTTAAGGTGAGGGGAGAGAAAAGGGTAAGGAATGACTCACTGTAAGTTCAAGGGCTTTTAAACACCTTTTTCTTTTCTTTCTTTCTTTCTTTTTTTTTTAAGACAGAGAAGTTCAGTTTGAGAAGTATGATACATGTTAATTAAAGCCATGGAGAACAATTTCAGATTGTCTAGCCTTCATTTACAGAGAAAAGTGAAAATCCAAAAGAAAAAGAGCCTTTTCTTTCTTCTTACCTTAGTGAATTGAAACATGGTTTCCAGGAAATTCATCAATGATGCCTTAATAGGTACAATTTGATAAAAAAAAATTCCCCATGATCATAAATGCACAGCACATAGTATGTGCTTTAAAATGCTCACATTTTCACGTTTCTGTTGTAGAGATTGGAATGCAAAGTCAACTTTTGGTCAAAGCTTTGTTTTCTGATTCTGCTAATACTGCTCCCAGATGTGGAGGAAGAGGATTGCCCTTTTGTGGATTAATAAAAGGTTAACAATAGCCTGAATGTGTTAAAGAAAGTAGGTGAATTTCTGTTCTGTGGTTGAAATTATTTGAGCTCTTGAAATCCTGTTGTTTCCTAGTGACCTGCTTTAACAAAATATGCCACTTTTTTTTTTTTTTTTGGAAGGTTGGGATATGAGTGCCTGTTGTTGAAACCCAGAAGGTTCACCTTTATAAATATTTCTGCATTTTATGGGCTTTTAGAATATTGTCACCAGAGACCATTTCTGTTTTGAGGAATTTTCACAGGAGTTGGCACAAATTGCCATCTGGTTTCTGCCCCTGCCATTTGCCTACACTGCCTGGTCAGGTCTCCAGGGACTCCTGAAGGGCCAGGTCCCATGGATTTCTCTTCATGGAAGGTGACACTGGGACCACTCACTCCTCAAAATTCCCTTGGTCTCTGGTGTCCATTGTCATCTCTATGTAAAATGACAGCTGTGTCCAGCCTGTGTGAGCTGCTGGAGTCCTGAAGATGACTGAGATGTGGTTTTTCCCCTCAGAGAGATCATACCTAGCAATGGAGACAAATATATACAACAAGTGCAACATGAGATGCTTCCTGTGGCGTGGCTGAGCCTGTATGAAAGAGTCATTTTCAAGGTGTCTATGGGGGATGGAAAACATGGGAAGACATGGTGGATGTCTGGAGCGGGACATGTGAAGTTTAAGATCTGGCCACTATGCTTCTGATACACCCTGCACCACTTTGTGAATGATTGGATGTGGGAAGTTAGGGGAAAGGTTGACTCTCATATTTCATATGCTTTTCATCATTGCCTTAGTCAGCCCGAGCAAGTAGCTTTGCTATGCAGTAATCCACAAATCTCAGTGGCTCAGCAGTGTAAATATTAATTTCTCACATCATAGTCAAAGACAGATTGTATTAGCCCCCTCCACAGAGTCATTCAGGAACCCAACATTCTTTTTTTATAATTTTTAAATTTCTTTTTAGTTATACATGGCAGTAGAATGTATTCTGACATATCATATTTACATGAAGTATAGTTTCCCATTTTTGTGGTTGTACATGATGTGGAGTTACACTGGTCATGTATTCATAGATGAACATAGGAAAGTTATGTCTGATTCATTCTACTGTCTTTCCTATTCCTACCTCCCCTTTTGTTCCCCCATTCCTTCCTATTCAATCTGGTGAACCTCAACTTTCCCACCCCAACTATTGTGAATCAGCATCCATGTATTAGAGAGAACATTGGTTCTTTTGGTTTTGGGGAATTGGCTTATTTCACTTAGCATGATAGTCTCCAGTTCTATCCATTTACCAGCAAATGCCTATTTAAATTTTTTTTTGTAGTTATAGATGGACAGAATGCCTTTATTTTATTTTTTTAAAAATTTTTATGTAGTGCTGAGGATCAAACCCAGTGCCTCATGCATGCTAGGCAAGTGGTTTACTACTGAACTATAGCCCCAGCCCAGCAAATGCCTATTTTGAGTGAGCATCTGCATATCAGAAATAACATCACGCCTTTGGTTTTTTTAGAATTGGCTTATTTCATTTTTTTGTAATGGGCTTATTTCTTTTCTCCAATGAATGTTTTTGGTGCCTTTGTCTAATATGAGATAACTGTATTTATGTGGGTTTGTCTCTGTGCCTTATATTCTGTACCATTCATGTTCATGTCTGTTTTGGTGCCAATACCATGCCATTTTTGTTACTGTAGCTTTGTAGTATAATCTAAGGTCTGGTATTGTGATGTCTCCTGCTTCACTTTTTTTTTGGTATAGATTGCTTTGGCTATTCTGCATCTCTTACTTTCCCAAATGAACTTCATGACTGCTTTTTATATTTCTATGAAGAATGTCATCAGAATCTTAATAGGAATTGCATTGAATTTGTATAGTATGGCCATTTTGACAATATTGATTCTGCCTATCCAAGAGCATGGGGGATCTTTTTATCTTCTAAGGTCTTCTTCAATTTCTTTCTTTAGTGTTCTGGAGTTTTCATTGTAGAAGTCTCACACCTCTTTTATTAGATTGATTCCCAAGTATTTTATTTTCTTTGAGGCTATTGTGAATGGGATAGTATTCCTAATTTCTCTTTCAATTGATTCATCACTGATGTATAGGAACATGATTGATTTATGAGTGTTAATTTTATATCCTGCTACTTTGCTGATTTGTGTATAATGGAACCCAAGATTCTTTCATCCAGTGATCCCCTGGGCTTTTAGAGTCCTCCTGGACCCTCCACTGCATTGTCTTCATAAAAGGGAAAGTAGAGGGAGCATGGAAGAATATGTAGAAAGGCAGTAAGAGCTAAGCCTGAAGTAATGTGAATCATTTTTGCCCACTTAGTCACATGGCTAACTTAATTGTAAGAGAAGCTAGGAAATATAATTGAGTTATATATCCAGAAGGATAAAAAATTGGTTATGTCTCCATTTTAGTCTCATTCTCCTGTTAATTCTGCCTCCTAAATATCTCCCTGAACTTGCTACTTCACCTTGATACTCCTGTTGGAATTCTCATCTCTTTTTCACTTCCTAACCACCAAGAATTTGCTAACCTTCTACCTTCAGGCCAGCTTTTCCATAGATAACTTTCAGCAATTCCAGAGAAATCTTGCTAGAATAAAAATATATCATGGTTTCCTACCCCTCCTGAATTCCTTAGCAAGGCACTCAGGGTCCTTCTCCACATGTCTCTTTCTCTGCCACTTTTCATTATGAAATCCTTGCTCTACTCATACCAAACATGTCTCTATTGCTCACCCTCCTTTGCCCTGGCACATACGATCCCTTCAGCCTGAAGTTCCCATCTCCTCTTTGCCTACTTGATGATGCCAGGCATCCCTCAAGATTAACCTTCCCTGTGTAAATTCCCAGATGTGAATTTCTTGGTGATGCTAAATTGTTCTGCCCTCAATTAACTCATCATGTGTTCATCTTCATTGCTCAAGGTCCTGAGAAGAAGGGAAAATTGAAGGAGTTCAAAGGGGCTATTTAGAAATGTTTGGGCAACTGTATGGGAAATAAACAAGAAATAGTGTTGTGCTCCAGAGCTGGCAACAGTGGAAGCTGTAACCACTTGTCTTAGTCTGTATGTTGCTCTGGTTGCATTTCATGGTAGATGATATCACAATGTCGGGTGCACATGTGGAAAAAAAAAGAAGTCATGTTGTTGAGAGCCACAGCCAAAGGGGCCCCAGCAAACTTTCAGACTGCCAGTTGATGATTGGCTCACAGCGGCCCCAGCAACATCTAGCTGATTGGCTCCTCTGTGGAGATGCTCATTGAGCTGTTTCCCTGCCCTTTCAGACTACCAGCTGATGATTGGCTCACAGCGGCCCCAGCAACATCTAGCAACATCTAGCTGATTGGCTCCTCTGCGGTGATGCTCATTGGGCTGTTTCCCTGCCCTTTCAGACCACGGAGCTGCTCATTGGGGGACTTTTTTGGCTCCGCCCATGCGACCCAGCCAATCGGCCTCAGAGCAGGAGGATTGTGGGAGGAAGAGGCTGGGTTGGTGGGTGTGGCTTGTGGGAAGCCGGTGGTGGCAGTTGGGCTCTGAGGGTTTTTTCCTGAGGAGCTGTTTTGTTTGGCGTGTGTGGTTCTAAAAATAAAGTTAGTTTCTTTTGACAAGTGGCTCCTAAATTGTGCCCAGCCAGACTGCGGCATCATGTAGTGACACAGGAAGCAAGAGTTTGAGGAGGGCCAATGTTTGTTCTTTTTATAACAACCTGCTCTGAGAAACTAATCCACCCCTGCTAGCCCCAGTCCACTCTCACCTGACCATAAATCCAGCATGGAATAGAGACCTTTTCACCTAGGCCCCATCTCTTAAAGGTGCCACTACCTTTCCATGCCTCGCTGAGGACCAAGCTTCTAGCACATGAACCTTTTGTGGATACACCCAGTCCATATCCAAACCATAGCACCACCATAGGCCTGAAGAGGCAGGGGAGAATGCTGGTAAAAGAGAGCAAGGATAGAAATTTAGCATTGGCCTTTGAGAGAGGAATGTTCTAAGCTACCCAGCTGCAGCCTAGCTGGAAGAAACAAATGTCCTGACTCTCTGTCCACCCATTATGTGATTCTTAGCTGCCATTTCCAAGCTGATTAGAACAAAATGGAGAAGTTCATTGATGCTGACCTTCAAGTCAGCTTCCTAGAGCATACAACAAGTGAAGAGGGATGGAAAGTAGCTCTGTATGGGCAAACAGAGAATATCCAACACAGCTCTTTACGTCTCTCTTATAGTACCTAACACATTATGTTAAAGTTACTTATTTGCATGTCTTTCCTGCCAAGGTATTCACTCCTTGATTGTATGTTTTATATTTTTCGGAATCACTGATGCCTGGTACACCTTTAAAAGTTTCAAAAATTATGGTCTTGTCTTAATATATTTGGATTACTATTATAAAATGCCATAAACTGAGAAGCTTGAAAAACAGAAACTTGTTTCTCACTCTTCTGGAAACCAGAAAGTCCAAGACCAAAATTTGGTTTCTGGTGAAAACCCACTTTCTGGCTTATGGATGACACCTTTTCCTCATGTCCTCTTGTGGCACATGAGATGATGGATCTGTTTTATAGAGGCACTAATCTCACTCATGGGTGTCACATCCTTAGGACTTAATCACCTGTAAAGGCCCTGCTTCCTAAAGTTATCACCTTAAAGTTTGGATTTCAGCATGAGTTTGGAAGGACCAAAGCATTCAGTTCGTTGCAGGTCTCTTTTGTAATGTTTGAGTAAAATATTAAACTGCAGTCTTTTTGTTTTTTAAATGCTGAAAAAACATTTTAGAGAGTCGTCTTGCCGTGTGAAGAATGTAGAGTTTTTTGTTTCTTCTTCTTGATCTGCCTTTTCTCATTTGCAGCCAAACAGGCAGGACTCGTGAGATTGTGATACCTTCTAGAAACTACACCCCGTACACAAGAGTCCTGGAGTTGACCATGAAGAAAACTCTGACGTAGGCATGTGGGTACATGCACTTTCTACAGGTGGCAAAGCCCCTGAAACCTTGTGGCTTCAAGTCAGGAAAGGGTGACTGTTGCTTCCTCATACACACAGTGTAAACAGGAGTGGAAAATTGCTGAGCCTCTGATCTACTTCCAAGAGAGGAAGGAAAGTGAAGGCAGAGGGGACACAGAAGGAAGAGGTCTATAAGGTCATATTTCAGACACCCAACCAATGTTACCCTGCTGTACTGTTTCGTCATTTGTTTCTCATGTAGACACTGAAATCCTAACAGAATTTCACAATTTATTTTGTGTTTTGCTAGAGTTTGGTTGGGAAGGGAAAGGGCATTAGCTTGAAATTTCATGTTACTCATGCCAAGGTGGGTTATTATAGCATGAAAGTTTTGTTTACCCATAAAAGTATTAGAGACAGTGTTTCTCTGGCACAAAGAAGCCTTTTCACAAGAAGCATGGGCACCTGGAAAAACTTGAACCTCGAGGAAAGGATTCCCAATGTACAGTGCTCTCTCCTCTTGGTGTTGAGGGTCTGTGCAGGGTTGTAGGAGCCACCATTAGAGACTTGTGTGGGCCAGACAAGCTTCATTTTGATTGCTAATCTCTTATTTTAATTTGTGCCTTATGCCTTTGTAGGATCAGCTGAAATCACCGTATTTATTCAACCTGTGATTTTTTTTTCACTTTAACTTAAAGAGAATTTTTTATGTTGCAGAAATTTAATCATTTAATGTTTTCAGTATAAATTGGTGTTTTTGTTGGAAGAATGAGTAATCTGTTCAGGCATGCTGTACTTTGATATTATTACTTATATCACATATGTTTAATAAATACCATATATTTTGTTCTACTAATAATGTTGTCTCTGTGTTTACTCCATGACCATGTAGAGGGATTCAGAGCAGACCGAGCTGTGGAATGAGTGTAAAGGTCAGATCACAGTGATCTTTCCATCAATCAGTATGAATTACAGAAGCATGGAAAAGCATAAGATTTTATGTGTGTATGTATGAGTGTGTGTTTCTTTCAATTTTCAAAATATATTTAGCTAACACACCTTCTCAAAAGAGTAAGTAAGATATATTCATGATCACAAAATGCAAAAATAGTTTTTTCTTGTAAAAATCCCCCACCCTTTTTTCAGGGTCTCCTTACCTCCCCCAACTTAGAAAAAGAAAAAGAAAGCCCACAAAATTGAATGAATCACCGTGAGTTGGGATAAAGAGGAAAATGTATGTTTTGGAGCCAAATTTGTGTACAAACTCTGGCTATGGGACCTTGAGCAAGCTGTCAACACTCTCTGATTATAGTTTCATCCTATAACAACCCAGGAAAATCATACCTACTCAGTAGTCTAATGTAAGTAGCAAATGAGGTAATGCAGAAGGGGCTGGCCCAGGCAGGGCAGGCACCTGGGCATTCATTGCTGTCACTCTGAAGGTTGTTTTAAAGCATGGCTGGAAGTGTTCTAGTAACAAGAAACCATGCACTGTAGAAATGACCAGAAAGGAGTATACATAGAGCAAAGACTGTTGTCAGGACCAGGAGATAGGGAAACTGGGCTCAGAGAGGGGCAGAGGGTCGAACCCTGTACACAAAGAGAAACTGGTCTGGAAGCTATTTCTAAATGAATGCAATGACTTAAATAATGTCAGTTTAATGAGACCAAGACAGAAATAAAAACTGTTCTGTAAACATTTCTCCATTTCATCCTTTCTCTGTCTCTTAAAATGAGAAAGAAGAAAAAGGAAAGCTTTAGAGATTTTAAATTTAAGAATGCCAGGAATCATTCTGTAGTGGGAGTCTTTGTATTTTAAGTATACCTTCAACATGTGGAGAATTCTAAACATTGTGCAGACTGAAACTGGAAGAAACTGAGAAAGAATCCTTTTAGATCCAATAATGCCAATAATGCTAACCCTCAATATGAAAGAGTGACATCCATCCACTTCATGAACATGAGTGTATGGTAGAACTGAGGGAGTGAACTCTAAAATTACAGAGTAAATTTATCTCTCTGAAAGAATAGTAGCATATATAATAGGGTTTTAAAAAAATAGCTTTTATAATAATGCTTCAAATTAGTATTTTCACTCCAGACCTTCCAGACTTTCTTAAACACACACATATATACTACTTATTATTATTTAAAAAATAAATTCATCCCTCTATTGAGAAGCAGAATCATGTGGCTTTTAAGAGTCTAACTGCCTCAGCTCATTGACTAGTGTGTTCATTATAAGTTATAGAACCAATTGAGCACCTGTAAAATGGGAATAGTGACAGTTTCTTCCTAATGGAGTTGATGCAGAGAACAAATGAGTTAGTCCTCAGTTCTTACAATAGTGCTTAGCATAAGTAAGTGCTTCTTCAATGCTACATATTATGAGAATTACATATTCTCATAACCATTTCTTGCTTATTATTATCATTTTTATATGTATAAACACATATAATCTACACTATTGTGTGTGTGTGTGTCTCTGTGTGTGTGTGTGTGTTTGGTACTGGGGATTGAACCCAGGGACCCTTAACCCCTGAGCTACAGCCCCAGTCCTTTTCATTTTGAGACAGGGTCTCATTAAGTTTGCTGAGGCTGGCTTTGAACTTGCAATCTTCCTGCCTCAGCCTCCTGAGCTGCTGGGATTAGAGGCATGCACCACCAGGCCTAGCTATACCATTTTTTTAAATAGTTACTTGGATTCCATTTTATTGATGTGCCATGATTTAATCAACCTATACCCTAATGTTGGAACTTGGGAGGTTGTCTTTACTTTTTTTAAGCATGATTATCAGGGTTTGGAATGGATTCCCTTCTGATGAACCGTCTTGTGTACATGTCTTTGTACAGTCTCCTAAAATTTTTTCCCCTCAGGATAAAATCCTAGAAGAGGAATTGGCAGACCAAAAGGTATGCAAGCTTTAAGTCCTTTGTTGCACAAAGTCCCATTTGTCCTATGAAAATTTGTGTCCATTAAAACTCTCACCCACAGGATGAGCATGTGATTTCCTGACCTGTTTGCCAACATTAGGAATGAGAAACGAAGTAGATTAAAAATGGTTTTATTTGGGCAGATTTATCACCCAAATAGGCAATGAAAAAATTTCCTTCAGGATATTGCCTTTGGATACCTGAGCTCAGGAATGTGCAGGTGTGAGCTGCAGTGCTGAAGGAATCCCCAGGGCCCAGAGAATGCCTAGACATCTGACAGGAAACAGGATGGGCTCAGAGGAACTAGTGTCCCCCAGGATCCAGAAAGCAGAGAAGGCCTACTGAATAGTATGCCAGAACTGAGAGCCAATCATGGAGACAGAAAAGGATATGACTCTCAGTAGGACACTCAGAGGCCAATTCCCAGGGCCACTTTGGGAGATAAGACTAACATTTTGGGGAGTGTTTGGAATTGGGAGATGTATGACATGGTCCACCTATTTAGGGTTCACTAACCAAGGCTGACCCCTAAGCTGGTCCATGTGTGTACTCTGGGTACCCCCCCCCCTTATTCCCCAGTGGATACCATCTGCCTGCTCCAGGCTCTCAAGTGGTCTTCAGAGTAAGGATAAGGGTGACAGGAAGGGTAGGATCCACTCCTCTTCTGGCTGAGGTGACACTGGACCATAGAGCTCCTCTTGACTCCCTGACTTGATTCTGGTTATCAGTGGTGAGTTCTGCTCCCTCACATGTTGAAGTTTGAACATTAGAGAAGCACTCAGGCAAGCATGTAAAGCAGGGTTCATTTAAAAAGGGGTAACATAGACTTCTCCCGTGAGGGAGAAGGGGACCATAGCTGGTATCCTGGTATCCCAAGAAGCGAGGTGTTCTGCCCTTTTTACAATGTCCTAGGCTTCCTTTGTTCTCCTGCCCTGGTCCCCTTGTCTTTCTCCTTCCAGCTATGTAACTAGGCTTTTGACTAGGCCTAGGAAATGCTGATGGGATGGCCAAAGGAAAACAGGTGGGCTGAAGGGAGAACGGAAGGATGGAGCATTAATTAACAATCTTATAGCTTCCTGTAGGGAGGGGCAATTCGTGGGACAGGTTACCTTAGCAACAGGTTGGAGCAGGGGGAGGTTCTTGATAAGGGTGGAGGGAGGGCTCTGAAGGAATTAACATTTCAGTCCCTCATGGGGCAGTCTCCAACTTCCTGGACTCACTCAAAATTGGCCTTCATTTACCTATCTATACTGACTGCCTGTCTAATTCTGACTTCAGACTCAGAGGTTTATTTCAGTTCAATGAGTGCATGCTAGATGCTGGAAGATAGACCCATGTGCCAAATCTCTTCCCATCAGCCCAGCTCCTTCTGGTCTCTCCTGTCTCCTACTTATTTCTGGTCCTATTTTCAACCCTACACTGAATGACTAGCCTTTGTGTTGGTTTCTTGTTTCTCCAGTGATGTAAGCTGCTTGGGTACAGCTTCCCATAAAGGACACCTTAGTCATTTGAAGGGAATCCATTCCAAGCCCCGATAATCATGGAAAAGTTGACAAATTAAAAGTATTCCAGAAAGATCCCTGGCTGAGGGAAGCAAAGGTGGCCAGACATTACTGAGTGGGACAAGGTAGGTGTATACTGTGTTTTCACAGCAGTCCTGCTTGGGAAGACGTTATCACCACCATTTTGGGGGGTGAGGAAACTGAAATTCAAAGACGTGTGAAAATTGTCCTCAAATACCCAAGCCTATCTGATTTCACAACACAGTGGGGAAGCCTGAAGTTGGTCCCGGTCTGCCATTAAACTGCAATACCCACTTGGTCAGGTCATTATAGCTCTCTGAAACTCTATGCCCCACTCCATAGCTTTATCTCAGAGGTAATGGAATTGCATCCCCACATACACTTACCAAGCTATCACAGAAGAGCTTGGGTAAAATTCCCAACACTGCATCAAAGACAAGCCAATAATTGATACCTACTATTATTAGCAGGCACTAATGGGAAGAAGGTACTGTACCATGAATGTTTGCAGACCTGTGGGATTTCCTCTTATAGAACACATTAATTAGAAACCTAATGAATACTAGTGAATGAGATTGTGCAGAAGGAAAATAGGGGAACTCCTAGTCCATTTTCTGTTGCTGTAACTGATGTACTTTATAAGGAAGTTTGTTTAGTTCACAGTTTTGAAGGTTGAAAATCCAAGATCAGCTGCACCATCTGTTTGGCCTCTAGTGGACACTGTCCTGGCTATCTCACAACCTGCTGGGAACAAGTGTGAGAAGGAGAGATCACGTGGTGAGACAGAAGCCAGAGTGATGCAGGAGCCAGGCTTGCTCTAACAATCTGTTCTTGCAGGAACTAACCAGGGCCCTATAGGAATACATTAATCCTTTCCACAGGTGGCACCCTCAATGACCTAACCACCTTCTACTAGGCCCCACCTCTTAAAGGTCTCACCTCCTCTCAACATTGCCACACTGGACATGGGACCAACACTTGCGGACCAGGCTTCCTGCACATGAACCTTTGTGGGAACAAACCATATCCAAACCATAGAAGGGAGAAAATGTGCCTGGATACATAGGAGGTTAAACAAAGTTTAATGGGAATTTGATAATAACCCATGGGACTTTGTCAATGAAGGAAAGACTTAAAGGGAGACCAGAGATGTGTTTCTAGAAAGAGACCAGAGGCAAAGAAAAAAGAAGGAGAAGAAGAAGGAGACGGCTTCTAGTTTGGAGTGATTTATTAAGCAGGAATAACATTTTTCTTTCTTTTTTTATATGTTTATCAGATTGATTTTAGCACCATTTGTTGAAAAACACTGCTCATTTTCCATCGAATTGCCCATGCACAATTGTTGGAACAAAGTCACTTCCGAACATGAGTCTGTTTTGGAACTCTCCATTCTGTTAGATTGATCCAGCGGCTGTTGACTAGGGTAAAACAGCATCTTGACTGCAGCAGCTTTATCACAGGCTGCAGAGTCAGGTAGTTAGGTCTCCAACTTGTTCTGCTTTTTCAAAATCATTTCGGCTCTTTGTCCACTGCATTTTCATGTGAATTTTACAGTCTTGTCAGTTTCTACAAAAAGGTTGCTGGGATTCTGATTGGGTTTGTATTGCATGGACAGTTCACCAAGGAAAATACATGTACCTCGCTGTGAGTGTGGGGTCAGCTCAAAGAAGCCACCGTGGTCTACCTGGGAGTGCCAGGTTAGTTCCTGGATGTCAGACAGCTTTTCTCTTCCTTGGTTGGGAAAGTACTAGGTCAAAACTTCCACAGTGTATTTTGATAACAGTATAGTATAATCTTTGTGGAATTCCGAACAAAATATTATAAGAAACATTCATTTGTGCCCAAGGGCCATGAAACTGATGTAATTTGAATGCAATAAAATATAAACAAATGGCAAACAGTTCTTGAGGGTTTTCTCTTAATTTTTCAACACATACTTTAGGGTTTTAACATAGGGCGTTTACAGCATTCACCTTCCTGAATTAGGGGTGGGAGGGGGTTTGAGAAATAATTAGTAGGCAATTTTTTGGCCCTGGGACTTTTCTTGTAAATGTTTTCTTTGGCAGCCATACTCTTGAGAACAGGAAGTTACTCTCTTGTTACAGATTTAAGACTTTTGTGAGCCAAATAACAGAAAGCTGGATTAGGTCTCAAATGAAAGGGGGGAAAATCAACTCTAGGCTCTTACTGGAGATTAATGACTTCTTGCAAATATTTTAATTCTCCCCTTTCCTCTTAACTTGCCACCTCCTAAACAAAACACACTCAGACAGAAAACAACTTAACTGGTCACTTTGTAGTCCAACCCTAAAATAAAATATCTTTATGGTACCCACAAAATTACGTAAACATTTTTGGGAAGAAAGGAAATTAGGACTGTCTCAAGATGACCTTTTTTTGTTACAAAATCTCCAATATGAATTTTTAAGTATAAAATGCAGCTGTAAAGATACTAATGTTTCCAAGGTGATCATAAAGATTCTTAATTTTCTTTGACCTTTTTAAAATGGTTTTTTTTAAACAGATAAGAGTATTTAATGAAACTTTGTAAATAATACCTATTATTAGGTATCATTCTTAAAGAAGTATTTGAGCTATTTGAGTTTGTTGCAAATACTTCTTTAAGAATTATTCAAAATGACAGGATTGACCCAGGGCACTTAAGTGTGATTTATAAAACAAAGAAATGGCCCCAGCCCCCAAATAGACTGAATCCTTATCTATAGAGGGGCCTGATAGAGAAGGAGTGAATTAAAATTCAATTTTTACATTTTATCCAGAAAAAAAAGATTATAATCTTGACAAAGTTTATAACCTGGAGGAACATTAATTCCATGAATTGTCTGAGAACCATTTGTGAGGGTTCCTAGAACAGCCTTACAAACTAATATTTAGAGGTGAAGACCACCTCTAAATACATGAATCTTGTACTGATGATCTAGAAGTTTCCATGATATTAATTGTAAGAATTGGGCTAAATTTTTCATTTACACCCGCCTTTCACACCCAGACTCAAATGCCCTGGAATCCAGGAGGTTTGCATTTAAAAAAAAAAAAAAAAAAGGTGGAAAGGAGGGACAATGGGAGTGAGTGGGTGGGGATAAAAGACTGGCAGAAACAGGGAAAGTGCTCCCTTGGACTGTAAGTATATGCCCATCCTAAATCACTCAAATTTGTAATTTTGAGAAACACTGTGTTGCCAAACAAATCCATGGAGCAATTGGATGTGGCCAAAGACTCACAATTCGCACCCGTTGGCTTACATTATCGAATGTTTTTCTTTCTGCGTGTTATCAAGAAATATTTATTCCTTCACACTACCTTTTTCTTGAGGCTGCTTGAAGTGGTGTCCCTCCCACATCATTTATTATAGTTTGCATGTCTTCTGCTATTTTGACAAATTCAGGGTACTTTTTAACTTTATAAACAATCTTAAAGTACTCAGAACTGTCATCTCCTAGATACAAAAATTAAATTAAGCTTGAGAATCCTAGGTGCTGGAAAACATCATCCAGTCCCGTATGACATGGCCAGCTACAGCAGCCTGGGAAGGTTGATAACCTGAAACCTCATCGAGGTTGGATGAGTATTTACTTAAAGGGAGCTACCTGCTTCCTGGTTTTACTGCATACCAAATATTTCTTCTCAACATTTATGAGTTTAAATAGATGCAGATGTGGCCAAGAATTTATTATAACATTAATCATCTTAGAATCATGTAACTTAAGTGTTAAAAGGCCTCTTGGAGTTGGTCTGGTTGAATACCCTCATTTTAAACTGGAAGAAACTGAGGCCCAGAGAAGTTTACTGATTTGACACAAAGTTAATGGTTCACAAACCCTCTAGGAACATAGTTGGACATAAACAAATTTTACCACCATTGCCTTCGTTCTCTCACTTGCATTACCTATACTGTCCTATATACCGGGCTGGACGGGTCTCTCCTGCAAATTTTTGTGAAGAAAATCAAGGAGGATGTTTTTCCCCCTGAGTAATTCTTCTGACTAGGCATTTCATCCATCTCTCTTACTTCTCCCTTCTTTCTCTTTACTGGATGACACTGTTGACAGTTGTGTTCTTTTTTTTTATCAAGACAGAAAATGAAAGGTGACCAGATACTAGACTCTGGCCAGGTCCACTGAGAGGACACGAGTAGTCAGTTTTCTTCTAGTGACTGTTTCTTTATTCCGTGGCTTCTGATGTATTTCAGACTGCAAGAGAGATAGCATGCTGTAAACCCACTTTTTCCTTTTTTTCCCCTAAAGAGAGAACTCTCATCCCAGTGAAACTTGAAGGGAACGGGTATTGTGAAATCTCATCCTCACGGTGTCTTTGCAATTACCTCCCGCCTTCCTTCTCATAAATGTATGTGCAAGCTTTCCTTAGGCATAGAAGAGGTGTAAGCACAGCTTATCTGATCATATTTTACTCATTAAATAATTTTCATAGCCTAACTTAGGATATTCAAGGTATTAGGTATCTTCTGGGGAAAAAAGTCTAATGGCCCTTTAATATAGGACACCTTGCCTTCCAGGGTGGAATTTGAATCAATTCTAATAATATACTCCTACTTCCTTTTTTGCCTACCTTACATAGTTTCTGAATCCTGGAGATAACATCCTATGGAATATTCCTGCTACCCTAAACTCACTGGTTTGTCCTCAGATTTCTCAAAATTATCTCCATTTTTTTTCCCCATTCCCTTCTATTAAATCCCACTCTTTTTAAGTGTACATCATTACCTTAGCTGGGATTTTATGGGAAAACCATTTGGAATGAATTTATTCTTATATGTAAATGACTGATAGACCAAAACCCTTCTAGAAGTATCTGTGGTCTCAAAGGAAAATCTTTATTAGCCAAATGATCTTTTTATTGGTGGAATTTCAGTCAGTGTGTCAAGGGGAAGTAAAATAAGTCAAGTGGAGGGGAAGGCATCTTAAATCTTGTTTAAGACCATATCCTCAACTGATAGGAGGGGCTTTATCTATGAAGTCTATACAGTCTGTACCAAAGATCCATACATGAGTTCTTCAAAGGACTTTTTAATTTCTGATTTATGAGCTTATTCATACAAAGAATCTTACAAAGTTTTATTATTCAGTCATGATCAATCATTTAATCAAGAATCTTCATTAAATTTGCTAATTAAAAAGTAAAATTACATGACATTTTGAAGAACCATACATTTGGCATTTTTTTCCAAGTTGTCTCTCCTTCTACACCATCAAGATCATAAAACACAGTGGTAGTCTGAAATAGGAGATTTGTCATTAACAACACTCAAACATGTGAGGGTCTAAAAAGAAAAGGAGGTTTTCTTCTCTCCAACTCGAAGCTTATTTGGCTGGGATTTTCTCACCAGAGTCTTTGTATTTTTTTCCATGGGCAACTGCCCCCTTGATTAATCCCATTTCCCTTAGTCTTAGTTTTTCCAAGCAGCTGAGCAAACAATGCAGGCGGCCATTTTAACATGCTTCCTCCTGCGGCCCCTCTGGGATGGGCCGTCTGTTCATCCTGTTCATAAACCAAGGGCCTGAATGGACTTGGAGAAAGCAGCAAGGATCTTCTGTCAGGATTAATTTTAATAGGCCACAGTCTGTCAGCCGGGACCCATAGCCCTGGCAAATGGCTTTAAATTACTATTTGCTGATAAAAAGGGAGATAGGAGCTGAAAATTCGGTTCCTCATTTCAAACAATTTGGATAACTAATGCAAGAATTTACTTTTAGTGCAGAATGCATGCACTTTACAACCTAAGCCCTTGGGTAGCTGAGAAAAACCTTTTGCTGCTATGGGATCACAGTGAAATATACAGGGGAAATGTGACATTTTATAGAAGTATAGGATTTTAGAGCTGGAAGGGAAATGAAGAATCGATCTGTGAATTCCTAAGGACTTATGAAGCTTTGCATTTCTGATTTCTGTGCAGAGAAACAGTATTCCTCTTACTGCTGCTTCCACAGTTTTCTCTTTCCACGTTTCTCTACCAGTTCTTTTTCTGTTTTTCGCTGTTTTTCTCATACCCCAACTCCAGCTCCCTATTCCTTCCCTGCTTTCCCTTCTCTAACTGGCCCCGGCTCCTGTCTTTTACTTGTGAAGCTCTGTGCTGAGGGGTACACTGGCCAAGGGGTAAGATGGCCCAAAGACAGGGCTGTCAAGAGGTCCTAGCACTCGAGGTCTCTCCCCCTATATCCTTGGAGAGAGTGGTTTGGGGGATTCACTGAAAGGGGAGGTTTGCACATGGCAGTCATTATGGTTCATTAATGCCTTAGGTGTACCATTGTTAATTAATTTTGTGGATTAGATATGACTGTTGTTTTGGTGTTTTTGAAAGTTTAGCATGTTCCCTTCCTAAATTGATCCTTTAAAAACAAACAAACAAACAAACATGAAAGAAAATGGAATTTGCTCCAAACTTATTTATGACCTTTGGGTACTTTGGTCCCATCCTTTTCCTTCCTGCCCATTTCCCTCTCCACCCTCCTGGAACATATCACTTGTTCTCTACCCAGCTTTAGCAACAGTTGATACTAAAAAAAAAAATGTTTGGTGCAAGTTCTGTCATTTTTCTTAAATATCCAAGTCAGGGTACTTGGGCAAGAAGATTGGTGGCTAAATTTTTAAAATAAAACCAAACAAAAACTAAGTGATAATGAGGACATGTAACAATTGGAACTCTCAGACATTGCCTATGGAGAGAAAAAAGGGTGCAGACACTTTGTATGAAATTTGGCAGTTACTTACAAAATTAAACATTCATTTACTATAGGGCCAAATAACCACATTCCCAAGACAAATGAAAGCTTATGTTCACACAAAAACCTATACATGAATGTTATAGGACATGATTTATAATCATTGATAACAGAAAACAACTCAAATATCCTTCAGCCACTCAATGCATAGACAAAGCCATGCAATGGAATATTACTTAGCAATAAAAAGGAACAAGCTACTGACACATGCAGTGGCACAGAATCTCAAAACCATTATGCTGAGCATGAACAAAGCCAGACCCAAAGGCTTCTGTATGGTTCCATTTACATGGCATTCTGGAAAGGGAAAAATTCTAGGGACAGAAGGCAGACTGGTCATTGCCCAGGGGTTGGGGTTGAGTGAAGACTTTGACTACTTTTGGAGTCCTGTGTGCCACCACTGTGCAGTAAAGCCACTTGACTGCATTTGGGAGGACAATGGAACTGCCTTGACTAGGTTGGTCATTTCAGGACCGTAAATAATTTGTCACAACTTAGACCTTTAACCTAAGATGTGTGAGTTTTGCTACATGTAAAAACATCTCAATAATATATATCTTTAAAAAAAGCAGTAATATAGTATTGTTTTGCATGTTATTCATTTAAAAATAAATGGTATTAATCTGCAACTTGGTTTTTTTCATTGAGTCTTAAGCTTTGAAGAGTCAACCTATAGATCTGTTTCCTTCATTTATAATTAATGCAGTTTTCCATTTTTACTAATGCTATAAACAATGAAGAAATGGCTTTTCTGACACACATCTTTCGTACATTACAGAGGATCTTCAGAAGGCTGCTTACAGAAGGGCTGTGTGTTGGGGTAAGGTGGGCCCCTCTTCAAATTTACTAGATTTGGCCAGATTCTTTTCCAGTGTTTTTGCCAATTTGATCTTCCATCTGCAATATATAAGTTCTCATTTCTCCAATGAGAAATACATCAAAAATTTTAAGATACATATATATTATATATAGTATATAAAACATATAATGCAAATACATATTATATAATACAAAGTAAGTAAATATATGTATTTATTTATTTATTTCCTGGTTTTTCATTTCCTCTGACCTTTGTGTATTCCTTGCCTTTCTCCTATTAACCAGTCTTGCTTACTGATTTGTTAAAAGAATTTTTTTATATTCAGGATACTGTTTTCTACTATGAAATTTTTGCCTTAATGGAGCTGATTATATAAGCTATTTCCCATGGAGCTTATAATGCATTTTTTAAAAAATCTTTCCTCAACTTGTGATCATTAAAATATTTTTCTGTGAATATTTTCCCCCAGTTTCTAACAGTAGTTTGCTACCCAGAATTAATTCTCAAATGTGTTGGAAGTAGGAAACTATTTTTTCCACATAGATGACTGATTTCTCTAGTATTATTTGTTAAAATTCATTCTTTCCTCACTAATTTTAAACCTCATTTTTGATGAATATCAAGTTTTCACATACACATGGGTCTATTTTGGTGTTCTCTTATTATGTTCCATGAGTATATTTGTTGTAAAAATTATATGAAACTAATAAAACATAATTAAAAGGCCCAGCACCAGAGGGGCAAAGCAAAAGCTAGCTCCCCTCTTCCTCAACCAGCTCTCCAATCCTTAAGTCCAGTCATCAACGAAGTCTTGGTTTTCCTAACAGAATGATGCTTTGGGGCTCCCTTGTTGGTGATCATTATCCCCAGTGTCCTCATTGGTCCAAACCTCTGGGTATCCTCTCCTTTCAATTCTCTCATCATACCCATCCCCACTCCAGTATCCCTAGTCATCATTCTGTGGCCCAAAATTCTTCCACGTGTTCCACTGTTGCTAGGGACAAATCTGGGCACAGGAACTAGGTGTGTTTCTGCATATCCTCCACAGTACCATCACCTCCCTCTTATTCTCCAGTCATCTCTGCATAGGGTCAAGGTCATCCTGTGTACAGAGATATGAAATGCTTTCAGTGTTTGCCATATTGACATTGGTGTTTCCGAATCAATAATTCAAATGAAGGAAGCAAAATTATATTTCTTAAAGAAAAAAAAACCCATCTGCTGGCAGTCTAGAGGCAAAAAGCAGTTTAGGTAAGGAGACCATTTAGGGGGTTGTTATGACAGCTCACTTAAGGGCTTGGACAAACTGGCAGCAATGATGGACATCTGGGGAGATTCTAAAAGGGGTGGAATGAGAAGAAGGAAAAGATTAGGGAAGTATATAAGTTATAGGATTTCATGAACAGCTTCAGTGAGGGCAAAATAATGCTTAGTTTCTGGCTTTGGTAACTTGGAAGATGATTGGCAAAGCCAGAATCTAAGCATTTAAAAACCGGGAATTTTTTAAAAAAAGAGAGTGATGCTGAAAAAGCATTTGACAAAACACAATACCCCTTCATGCTTAAAACACTAGAAAAACTAGGGATAGTAGGAACATACTTCAATATTGTAAAAGCTATATCTGCTAAACCCAAGACCAACATCATTCTAAAATGGAGAAAAATCGAAAGAATTCCCTCTAAGAACTGGAATAAGACAAGGATGCCTCCTGTCACCACTTTTATTCAACATAGTCCTTGAAACTCTAGCCAGAGCAAGGAAATTAAAGGGATACAAATAGGAAAAGAAGAACTCCAACTGTCACAATTTGCAGATGATATGATTTTGTATTTAGAATATCCAAAAAATTCCACCAGAAAACTTCTAGAACTAATAAATGAATTCAGCAAGGTAGCAGTATGTATGTATGTGTATATATATGTGTGTGTGTGTATATATATATATATATATATATATATATATATATATATATATAGTTATATATATAGATAGATATATAGTTATATAGATATATAGTTATATATAGTTATATAGTGCTGGGGATTGAATCCAGGGCCTTGTGCATTTGAGGCAAGCACTTTACCAACTGAGCTATATCCCCAGCCCCAAGGATATAAAATTAACACCAAAAATCAAATGCATTCCTACATATCAGCCCTGAATAAAGCTGATAAAATTTACCTCTAGCTTTCTCCTCCCTTTCATCCATAAGTTTCCTAAAAAAAAAAGTTTCTACTTTCTGACTTCATTTTTTCACCATTCTTGACAGTGCTATAAACCCCCTCTTGGCTGTGAAATTCAAGGAGCACATTCTAGTCTCTTCTTTCTGACTGCATCTGACCCTACTGATCACTTCCTCCTACTGTAAATTTCAAGGTACAATCTCTCCAGGATTTTCAGTCTGAGTCTTTTGGGTTTTTACTCTGGGACTAGAACTAGAGTCAGGGAAAAGACCTCACCATCTGAATTTCTAAACAGTTTCTCTGGTCCAACCTGTCCTAAACTGAACTTATATTTCCCTCTCACAATTCACTCTCCTTTTATTTTAATTTGTTCTAATTTGGTATTCATTACTATAGAATGCATTTTGATATATCATACATAAATGGAGTGTAACTTCTCATTTTTTGGTTGTACACGATGTCGAATTACACCAGTCATGTAATCATATATACACATAAGATAATGATGTCTAATCCTTCCCACTTCCATGCCCTCTCCCTTCCCTTCACTCTAATCGGTCTAATCCAAAGTACCCCTATTCTTCCCTAGCCGCTTGCCTTTTGTCAATTAACATCCACATATCAGAGAAAACATTTGGCCTTTAGTTCTTTGGGATTGACTTATTTCACTTAGCATGATATTCTCCAGATCTATCCATTTACTGGCAAATGTCATAATTTCATTCTTCTTTAAGGCTCAACAATACTCCATTGTGTATATATCCATTTTCTATCGAAGAGCATTTAGGTTGGTTCCATAGTTTAGCTATTGTAAATTGAGCTGTTATAAACATTGATGTGGCTGCATCAGTATAGTATGCTGCTTTTAAATCCTTTGGGTATAAACCGAGGAGTGGGATAACTGGGTCAAATGGTGGTTCCATTCCAAGTTTTCTGAGGAATCTCCATACTGCTTTCCATAGTGATTGTACCAATTTGCAGCCCCACCAGCAATGTATGAGTGTACCTTTTCCCCACATTCTCACCAACATTTACGCTTATATTTTTGATAATTTACTGGACTGGAGTGAGATGGAATTTTGGTTGAAGTGAGATGAAATGTAAGTATAGTTTTAATTTGCATTTCTCTAATTTCTAGAGATGTTGAGCATTTTTTAATATTTGTTAATCAATTGTACTTCTTCTGTCAAGTGTCTTTCCAGTTCCTTAGCCCATTTATTGATTGGGTTATTTGGGGTTTTTAAATTTGTTTGTTTGTTTTGTTTGGTGTTAAGTTTTTTGAGTTCTCTCTATATCTTGGAGATTAATGCTCTATCTGAGGTGCAGATGGCAAAGATTTTCTCCCATTATATAGGCTCTCTCTTTATTGTTTCTTTTGCTATGAAAAAGCTTTTTAGTTTGATAAAATCCCACTTATTTATTCTTAATTTTACTTCTTGCAATTTAGGAGTCTTGTTAAGGAAGTCAGTTCCTAACCCGACATGATGGGAGATTTGGGCCTACTTTTTCTTCTATTAGGCATAGAATCTCTGTTCTAGTGCCTAGGTTCTTGATCCACTTTGAGTTGAGTTTTGTGCAGGTTGAGAGATAGGGGTTTAATATCATTTTGCTACATATGGATTTCCAGTTTTCCCAACTCCATTTGTTGAAGAGGCTATTCTCCAATGAATGTTTTTGGTACCTTTGTCTAGTATGAAATAACTGTATTTATGTGGGTTTGTCTCTGTGTCTTATATTCTGTACCATTGGTCTTCATGTCTGTTTTGGTGCCAAAACCATGCCATTTTTGATACTGTAGCTTTGTAGTATAATTTAAGGTCTGGTATTGTGATGTCTCCTGCTTCACTTTTCTTGTAAAGATTGCTTTGTCTATTCTGTGCCTCTTACTTTCCCAAATGAACTTCATGACTGCTTTTTCTATTTCTATGAAGAATGTCATTGGGATTTTAATAGGATTTTCATTGAATCTGTGTAATGCTCTTGGTAGTATGGCATTTTGACAGTATTAAATCTGACTATCCAAGAGCATGGGAGAACTTTTTATCTTCTAAGTCTTCTTCAATTTCTTTCTTTAATGTTCTGTGGTTTTCATTGTGGAAATTTTTCACCTCTTTTGTTAGACTGAGTCCCAAATATTTTATTTTGGGGGGCTTTTGTGGTTAGTTTTCCTAATTTCTCTTTCAGTGATTCATCGTAATTGATGTGCTATGCACTGAATATGTTTAAAATGTTGGGACTGGGGATATAGCTCAGTTGGTAGAGTGCCTGCCTCATATGCACAAAGCCTTGGATTCAATCCCCAGAACCACCAAAAAACAAAACAAAACAAAAACCCACATCAAGTAGAAAATGTTAAAAAAATTAAGTTAAAAACTAATTTTTAAGTTATCAAGGAATACACCCAAATAACATCACCACAATCAGGGTAATAAGGACATATCCATGACTCAATGTGTTTCATCCTGCTTGTTCATCATCCTTCCTCCCAGCTTCTTCTGGTCACCTATATTATAAGGTAATCACTGATCTACTTTCTTTACTATAGGTTAGTTTTTTATAATTTATTTTATTTTTTGAGGGTTGAACCCAACAGTTCTTTACCACTGAACTTTTTCTTTTAATTTTGAAATAGGGTCTCAATAAGTTGCTTAAGACCTCTTTAAGTTGCTGAGGTTGGCCTCACACTTGCAATCCTCCTGCCTCCTGAGTTAGTGGAACTACAGGCATATATCACTGCACCTGAAAATTTTTACAATTTTATATAAATGAATCATATATTATATACTGTTTCTCTGGCTTCCTTCTCAATATAAGGGAAATTCATAGAGATGGTACATGGTACATGTACCATGGTATTCAACTCTTTAGAGATATCACAATTTGTTAATCCATTCACCCTTTTATGGATATAGCATTGTTCCCAGTTTTGGGCTATTTCAAATACACACACACACACACACACATATATATATACATACACACACACACACATTTTCATTTCTATTAGGCAAATACATAGTAAAGGAATTTCTGGGTTATATGGGAGGTTTTAGGAAATTGCCATTTTTTTTTTTCCAAAGTGTTTTACTATTTTGCATCCCTGTTAGCAGTTCAAATTGTTCCTCTCACCCTTTTTAACACTTCACATGGTCAATCTTTTTAGTTTCAGACATTTTGATAGGTATGTAATAGTATCTCATTGTTTTTAGTGTGCATTTTTTCATGACTAATAACATTAGTCACTCTTAATGTGATTATTTTTCATCTATACATCTTTTGTGAAATGTCTGTTCAAATATTTTATAACCTAATATTAGAAGTGACATTCCAACACTTTTGACACATTCCATTTATTAGAAGTGAGTCAGAAAGTCCAGTCCACATTCAACCTGAGGGGCCTGCACTAGGGGCCATCCTACAGGCTGCCCACCATGAATGACTTCTCATTCCTCTCAGAATAAAATCCGAACTCCATTTCCTGATCTTCAAAGCCCTGTAAGATTTACTCCTCAATGTTCTACACTTTTTGTTATCTGAACATGCTGATCTCATTTTTTTTAGGGTCTTACTATTTTTCTATTCCTTCCAGGTGAGATGTTTTTCCATCAGATTGTACCATAGTTGATTGCTTCTTGTCATTTAGGTCTCAGCTTGTAAATTATCTCCTGAGAAAAACCAGCCTCAATCACCAATCAATCAAATACATATCACCCTATATTAATTCTTTGTGTGGTACTTAGAACACTCTGACAGGATATAAGTTTAAACATGGAAGGAAACTTGTTTGTCTCATTCATTGTGATATCTTCTAAGGCCTGTAATACTGTTTTGCATGTGCTAGACACTCAGTAAATATTTACTGAATGAATGAATAAGATGAGATCTCCAAAAAGGCTAGAACATATTGGACCCAGAGCATGGCTGGGCAGATTAACACTGGATAATGTTCCTGTTACAGCTGTTTAATAAACCACCTCAAACCTAAACATATAAGACAAAAAATTATATTATGCCCCAAATTCTGTAGGTCAGGAATTCAGTAAAGGCATAGTGAAGATGACTTTGCCACATAATATCTGGGTCCTCACTTGGAAATCTTGAAGGCCAGAAGGGACACTGGGGTTGGAGACTGGAATTATTCAAAGGACTGCTTACACCAATGTCTGGTGGTAGATGTTTGTTCAGCTTGGGCTGATAGTCAAAATACCTACACAAAGTTAAGCTTCTTTGTGGCTTAATGGCTAAATTAAGCACATGTTCCCCTTGAAAATTCAGCAGAAGTTATATCACCATTTATCATCTAGACTGGAGAAATAATTTTTTCTCTAGTCATAAGTATGCCCAGATTCAAGAAAATAGAAGAACTACTCTATTTCTTGGTAGGAGGAGTGCTAAACTCAAATAATAGGAAGAACCTATAGACTGATGTATTGGTCCATTTTCTGTTACTTTAACAAAATGCCTGTGTCTGTACAGTAATGTGAAAAGAAAAGAGATTCATTTAGCTCATCGTTATGGAGATTCAAGGGCATGGTGCTGGCATCAGCTGGACTCTAGTGAAGATGGCATCATAATGTTATGAGTGCATGTGAGAAAGAGAAGTCATATAGTGAGACAGGAAGCCAGAGAGAGATTTAGGAGCTAGGCTCCATTTTTGACAGCAACCACTGATGAAAACTAACCATAGTCCCACAAGATCTACATCAATTCCTTCTAAGGTCAGTGCCCTCAGTGACCTATTTACTTCTCCTTAGGCCCCATCTCTTAAAGGTTCTATACTGTTCACAACACTAGCATACTGGGGATCAAGCTCCCAACACATGACCCTGGGGGTATATTCAATTCATATCTTAACTATAGCAGATGGGAAACATGGCTGCCATTTTTTGCTGCCTCCACATGTATCATGGCCAGTCTTGTGGCCATTCATGCCCAATTCTGACAACCAATGTGAGAAAACAGAAGAAACCTGGAAAGAATTCTAAAAATTCATGTTTATCAATTTCAGGATTGATTTCCAACTTTTATCTTCAACTTTGTAGGGACAAATAATCCCAGCTTATTTATTTATTTATTTATATTGATTTAAAAAAATAAATGACAGCAGAATGCATTACAATTCTTATTACACATATATACCACAATTTTTCATATCTCTGTTGGTATATAAAGTATTTTGACACCCAATTCATGTCTTTATACATGTACTTTGGATAATGATGTCTATCACATTCCACCATCCTTGCTAATCCCCTGTCTCCACCGTTTCCCTCCCACTCCACTCCCTATCTAGAGTTCATCTATTCCTCCCATGTTTCCCCTCCCTATCCCACTATGAGTCAGCCTCCTTATATCAGAGAAAACATTAGGCATTTGTTTTTTGGGGATTGGCTAATTTTACTTAGCATTATCTTCTCCAATGCCATCCATTTACCTGCAAATGCCATGATTTTATTCTCTTTTATTGCTGAGTAAAATTCCATTGTGTATATATGCCACATTTTTTTTATCCATTCCTCCACTGAAGGGCATCTAGGTTGGCTCCATAGTTATGAAGATAAACAGCAATAAGTGTTGGCAAGGATGTGGGGGAAAAAGGCACACTCATACACTGCTGGTGGGACTTTAAATTGGTGCAGCCAATATGGAAAGCAGTATGGAGATTCCTTGGAAACCTGGGAATGGAACCACCATTTGACCCAGCTATCCCTCTCCTCGGACTATACCCAAAGGACTTAAAACAGCATACTACAGGGTCACAGCCATAGCAATGCTTATAGTAGTACAATTCACAACAGCTAAACTGTGGAGCCAACCTTGTTTTTATTTTTAATAATGTTCAAACAATGTTCTTGCACAGTTTGGTAGCAATGGGATGGCTATAAATCATCCTGATAGTATTTCACATGACTGACGAGATCCATCCTTCCCTTCCTTTCCCTCCTGCTTTTCCTTTCTTTCTTTCTTTCCCTGGGAATGAACTCAGGGGCACTTAACAGCTAAGCCACATCCCCAGCCCCTTTTAAAAAATATTTTATTTAAAGACAGGGTCTTTCCAAGTTGCTTAGGGCCTTGCTAAATTGCTGAGGCTGGCTTTGAACTTGTGAACTCCTTAGCCTCTGGAGCTGCTGGGATTATAGGCATGTGCCACCATGCTTGACAAATTCTTCCTTCCTGTAAATTTTTGTTTAGAACTTTTTCTTACTTTATAATACAGTTAAGTTCATTAGTTTACACTGAAGGTAACACTCAGGATATTATCCAAGTACTATTGAAAAAGGGATTTATATTTCTACTTTTTTGAAATGGTGTCCTGCCGCCCAGGCAGGTCTCTATGAGCTCAAGTGATCCTCCCACTTGAGCATCCCAAGTACCTGGGACTACAGGCATGCTAGAATGCCCAGCCTAGATTATTTTTAAAATGGGCATTATAGAGCAAGAACAAACAAACCCCAAAACACTTGTCCAGATTCATTTTTATAACAAATGTGTTAATATGCACTAGAATTCTTTAGCAGAGATCAGCTGCCTGTGGTTTGTGGGCTTTACTTCTTTTCAAGGGGTTGCTGGTTCAGCTTCAAGTGGAAAAACCCGTGGCCTTCATTGTTTCTTGCTTTGCTCTTTCTCCATTTCTAATTTTCTCTATTTTATAAAATTTTCCATAGACATTGCTATGAAAATTTGTGTTCCAGATCTGATCTTCTGTTTATTTGATAGGTTATGAGTGAAAACTGTGCCTACTTTCACTTTGAATTGCAAGTGCTTCAGATAAATTTTATTGCAGATAGATTTTTCTCTTCTCAAACCTCTTGGTTACTGACTAAAGAACTAGATGTTTGCACATGGGTATTTGTAAGAGCACAGATTTGTATTATGACATTTCAAATCCCTGAGCTATGTTGTATAAAGCATTCTAGCCTATGCCACTGAAAATATTTTCACAGTAATTATAGTTACTATTACTGCAAAAGCTTAGGATTTATATATACAAAAGAAAGGTTTTATTTATAGATAGAAAACTGGGGGACCAGTGAAGAGAAAAATTATGAAAGGAGATTCTACCAGTTAGTACTTGCTATATGTGTTTGGGGAGACAGAAAAGCATAAGCATAGCTCTCTGATGGAAAAGACTTTTCAATTTTATTACAAAAGAAAAATATAAAAATCACTATATTTAACACAATTATATAAGTTTTGTCTTGAGGACTGTGTGCCCAGGATCAAAAGATGGAAGTTCACTACTGAGGAGGAAACAAAAGCTGCCAGCTGAGGCCCAAGGGCAAGATGAGGGAGTCTTAGAGTGGAGGTTGCTAAGGACAACCACTTGTCTTATGGGTCTTATTTCTTATTCAGTTAGAGTTGGTAAAGTCATTTGCAAAGCTTATATTGAACACATTTATTTTGATATATTAACCTGATTAGAATGAACTAGATTGGGGGTATGAGTAAAGAAATGACTGCCATTTTACTCTCTGGAGTAGCTTTGGATTTCATCTGAAGTTTCTGTTCCTTGGGAGGAGCATGCTTGCATTTGTATAGGATATTACTCAGGATTGAGAAGAACTTCAATTTTCTAAACCAAGAATCGTAGATGGGAGATAGAAGTTATGGGAGCAATATATGCTGATTCAGCATGTTTCCTATTCTTTTTTTCAGAGCACAGCTTTCTTAGCTGATCTAAAAGTTGAGTCTTTTACTTACTATAGTCTTCTTCTTTGGGGCCAGAAAATCTTTTTGATTTTGTACAATTGGAAATAGATCTAAAGTGAACAAGGAGTTTCTAATTGGTGCGGTGGAGTAATCCACAGGGCATTATGGTTTGAAATCTGCTTTCATTTTTACTTGTTTTGCTTTGGCAATATTTACTTTAGTTTTTGTGCCAGTTTGTCTACAGATAAAAAGAAATTATGAAAGGTTCTCTGCTGTTTGTACAGCACCTCCCATCCCTTATCACCTCTCTGTGGGCCTTTGGAAAAGGGGGAGATGGAGTGTTTTGGATTTTTAAAATGATTTGGGATTGTCATAGCAACTGGTGGGCAGAAACCAGAGATACTGAAAGTCTTTCCATGCCCCAGGCAGTGCTGCAAAGTCAAGTCCTGTTCCAATGGCCAATGAGCCCCATTAAGGTATGCGGATGATCTCTAAGAAATCTTCCAACTTTTAACATTTCAGGGCTTCACTAAACTGGGCTAGGAGGCACCACATCGTAGGCTGTGGTCTCCCAAATCCTGTTCTCTCCCCTATCTCACTAATAGCTAGCTCATCATTCGGGTCTCTCCTCTAATCTCATTTCTCATAGATATCTTAACAAGCGCCCTATTTCAACTTTACCATTATATGTTGTTCTCTCTCTACCACTCTAAATTTCATAGCAATGGGGGCCGTGGCTCTTTGTTCACTTCCATATACTGCTTGGTAAGGTCATGAAGGTGCTCAATACTTTTTCAATAAACAAATATATAGATGATGAGCAGAGGAAGACACACTGAAGCCCGCCAACCTAGGTGCCTGAGTCGTCTTACGTAACTTCCGCCCCTTCGCGTTCCTCCGGACGCCCCCTTTTCCCGGTCCCTGTTTGTTTCCGGCGTTTCAATAAAGCTCGATTCGGCTCGAAGAAGACCCGTTCTTCCGGGAAAATGGCGACTCCCGCTCGTGCCCCGGAGTCGCCGCCGGCCGCGGATCCAGCGCCAGCCGAGGGGCCCGCTGAGGAAGCCGACTGCCCCGCGCCGCGCCAGCCTCAGCCCCCGCAGAATGTTCTCGTTGCCTCGCGGCTTCGAGCCCCAAGCTCCAGAGGACTTGGGGCAGCGGAGTTCGGCGGAGCTGGGGGAGATGTTGAAGCGCCAGGAGAGACTTTTGCGCAACGAGTAAGCTGGGGTCTCGCGGCGGCACCGCCGTGCTCCTAGGGTTCGGGCTCCTTAGGACGCCCCCATTTTCTTCCCGCGTTCTCTTCTGGGAAAGGTGACCTTGTCTCAGATCCATTTCAGTTCCAAGGACGAGTGGGTAGCCTGCGGCCGCAAGGCCACGCCATGACTCCTCCTGGCCAAGCACGTACCGCCTGCGAGGATGGCCCGTGTACACACCGGCTGCTTGGCGTTTCAGCCAGCCAGCAGCTGTGCCTTGGTTTAATGTGCTCAGCTACTGTTTTGGCTCCATGAAAGGAGTGTCTGTATCCCAAATCCCTTTGCCCTCCTCCCCACACCGTGACCCAAACGTGTTGTCAGTTTCATCTCTAGATCTTACTCTTGCAGGATGGGAAGAGAAGGATAAAAGTGGTTTATTAGGGCCGCGAAAGTTGTACTCATTCAGCTGGCAGACGGCGTATTTTAGCAGGGGAGCGATGTGATGGGGTGACTTTTTACAGGCAGCTTTATTTAGTAGCTTGGTGCATGATGGTTTGAAGGATTAAGAGGCAGGGGACATCAGGAGAGTCTTTTCAAAAAGAGGTTTTCAACAAGAGGGTTGTAAGAAAGTGAATAAGGAAGATAGTTAAGCAGGATTGGGAAAACTTCAAGTGTGGAATAATTTAAATATGTAATTGACAGAGATAAATGAAGTTTCTCGTCTGCATAGGGAGCCACTAACAAAAACATGAAAATTGAGGGAAAGGAATGGATTCAAGCAAGGTTCATTTTACTAAGGGTGTGCTGAGTTGAGGGGAGAGCATAACAGACATTTGATTAATTAAAAGGTGGAGAAGTGGTTATAACACTTAGGAGAAGGCTGGGAAAGCAGGACTCTCAGTTGCACAA
The DNA here is from genome assembly GCF_048772815.1 of Callospermophilus lateralis. NCBI lineage: Eukaryota > Metazoa > Chordata > Mammalia > Rodentia > Sciuridae > Callospermophilus > Callospermophilus lateralis. Next base: position 102,479,227 of record NC_135307.1, read on the forward strand.
AGGTGTTAATATATACAGTTGAAATTGTGGGAATGTCATATCAGAGAAGGAGCAGTGAAAGTGTTAAAGATATAACCTTCTGACCACACGACTAAAGACAGAATCAGAAGAGGAATTCAGCAAAAAGGACAAATAATCATTTGGGTTGAGGGCTTACCAGTAGAGACAGATATTTTGCCTTTTTGAGAAGGAGTTTTTAATGTATAGCAATGAATTAGCTTTTTGATCCCTTTTGAACTCTTGAAAAAGTTATTTGGCATCCTAAAGAGCTCTTGTTTATGTGTATTATATCTACTGATACTTACTGATTTATCAGAAATAATGGGGAACTCCTTATGATACGTATACATAAAAACAAGTTCAATTCACACCATATAGCCTCTGGAAAACTGCACTGTACTTGTGTGAGAAAGTTAGAGAAAGTATTATGAAAATAGTTTTGACCTTCCAGAGCCATTCCCCTGCCCTTTGTTTTGGAAATCATGCTTTAAGAACCGCTGATTTTTGGAATATCTTAAATGATTTTTGCACAGGTAGCAGATTCATTATCCTAAATGGGTGGGACCAGAAGTGTTTTGAATTTCAGATTCTTTTCAGGTTTTGGAATATTTATATATAAATAATGAGATATCTTCGGAATGGGACCAAGTCTGAACATGAAATCCATGTTTCATACATTATTTGTACAAATAACCTGAAGGTAATTTTATATAATATTTTTTATGCACCTGTGTTTTCACATGTGCATGAAAACCCATCATAACCCATCACATGTGATCAGGTTTTGGAATTTTCTACTGGTGGCATCCAGTGCTCAGAAAGTTTCAGATTTTGGAGCATTTTGGATTTTCAGAATAGGAATGCATAATGTATATTCTTAAAATGCTTTTGTTGAAATTCTAATGAGATGAGACAAATGAGTCATATTTATATTCTGCCTGCATATCCTTGTTTTGGGGGTTAATTGTCTTATTTGTTTAATTCCCATTTGGGGCCAGTTAGAAATCAGATTTTTACATAAAAATTAGTTTTTTTTCCTTCGAGGTTAATGTTTTGCCTTTTAAATGAAAAATCACAAGTTTAAAAACAATACTCTAACATATACTTTTTTTTTTATTTGACAGAAAATTCATTTGCAGATTGCCCGACAAAGGTAAAAAGATCTTAGACACTGTTGCCAAACTGAAAGCTGCCATTGCAGAGCGTGAAGAGGTTAGAGGAAAACGTGAACTGTTTCATTCTGCTAGTTTAGACTGTAAGCTAAGGCAAAAAGTAATTGCAGGAGTTGATGTGGATATAGAAAAGGCCCAGAGTTCTGACCGAATACTTGATACTTCATCACCAGTTCATGCCTGTTCCTTTGTAGATAACATCAAATCATCTAACACAACCTCAGAAAAACAGGGACTTGTACATCCTACTCAAAAAGGTGATGAAGAGATTCCAGAGGCTGAGTACACAGTGAACAAGTGCCCAGCTTCCCACAACAGATTCAGGGGATCTTCCTCACTTGAAGCGAGAGAGCATCTCCCTCAGCATTGTGTTTCAAGTCAAGCAGAAGATACTTCCAGCAGTTTTGACAACCAGTTTATTGATAATTTCCAAAGGATCACAGTTGCAGACCAAGGTATACATCACTCGGAAGAAAACACAAGTACTGAAAACTTCATGGGCCTTCGTGATAGGACTCCTAAGAAGCCCCATTACATGGAAGTGTTAGAAATGCGAGCCAAAAATCCAGTGCCCCCACTACATAAATTTAAAACTAATGTGTAAGTATCATTGGAAATAGACCTATCATGGGAATGTAATATGTGTGAAATTCAAAAAGTTGGAAGAATGCTTTTAAGTTCAGTGGGCTTTATGTGAGTGCTCCTTTTAGGTAGGAATGAGTATATTTGTGGAAACAGTGAGACCAGCCTGGCTGGAGTGGAGGATTCCTGTTGAACCATACTTTAGTTTTGAAGCCAAATAATTGAAAGGGTTTTAAATAGCAGATGGGGACTATTATGTTTCAGAATTCTTAGCCAATATTTCGTAGTAAACAGAATTGAAGAGAGGATTTAGTATGGCTTTTTATTTTCAGTACCATTTTTTAGTGTACAGCTTCCCCTTCAATTGGTCTATAATCTAAGAGAAAAATAGTTGTAGGAGTTGATGGACTTTTTCAGTTATTTATTTGTGTGCTCACGATGCTCCTCAGAGCATTTAGGTTCTAGATGAGGACCTTAGGTTTATACATTTGTAAAGAAAATTAAATTATAACACAATTTCTAGGGAAAGGGAGGCAAGAGGAGTTAAAAATAAAAAATACTTTAAAAAGTTGGGGAGGATGGTTACAAATTCTGCTTCTGAGTTCTTTGTTGTAGTTTTGTTTCTGAGAGCTGCAGGAAAATAAAAGCTCTTTGAAGAGAAAAGAATTGTTCTTAAAGCAAATATAATACTTAAATCAGTAGTAATTGATACCAACCTAGATTTATGAGGATATAATTTCAGATGCAAAGTCAAGCTACTGTTTGCTACCTTTCATTGAAAAACTGAAAATACCTAGTTGAAAATACCTAAAACATTTTGGTGGTTTTTAAAAAGAGACTTTAAAGTTTAATCCTACCATGTAATTCTTTTTAATTTAACCTCAAAACAGTTTTTTTTTTTTTTCTGTTGTGTAGAAAACCACAATCATACTGCATTAATTCATACTTACCTTGTATGCAGTGAGATATCTTTCTTCACTTTTAGGAGGATGTTTGGGAAAACTAGAAGCATAATTAGTCAACAATAAAAAAGAGTAAGTGGGCCTTGTCATTTGAGAACAAGAGGGAGGTAAGGGAATAGCAGTGAGGGCTGCCCAGGATTAGGGAAGTTTAAGAGAGAAGGAGCTTTCTCTGCAATTAGAAGGACTGACATGGAGGGATTGTTAAGCTCTAGACAGGTGGGCATCAGGCTTCCCTGTGAGCAGAGGCTTAGAGGGTAGGCAGTAAGACGAGATCATATTCCTTGGCTTTTCTGCTCTTCTTTTGATTTCTTTATGTTCTTCTGGATTTGCATATTGCCTGGATACTGGAGGCTGCCACATCTATCTCTAGCCTTACTTCAGATTTGCATGGCCAGTTAGCTATAAAACATGACTACTTGGGGGCTGAGGATGTGGCTCAAGCGGTAGTGCGCTCGCCTGGCATGCGTGCGGCCCGGGTTCGACAAACAGATGTTGTGTCCGCCGAATACTAAAAAATAAATATTAAAAAAAATTCTCTTTCTCTCTCTCACCCTCACTCTCTCTTTAAAAAAATAAATAAATAAAATATAGAAACATGACAACTTGGGTGTTTCATGGCACTTCAAGTTCATGTACAAAGTGGAGCTTGTCTCTCTTCCCAAATTTACTTACTCCCATATCTCTCATGTTAATAATGCCACCGCCACCTTTTCTTCCCAAGGTATGTTTTCCCTCATCACCACTGTCTGCTAATCTTGAAGACCTAAGAGATGTATTTCCTTGTTCTTCATCTCTGATTATTCTTACTTCATCATATCTTCCATCAAAGTGAAGGTTCTCATCTCTCTCTTGGGCTGTAAATGTGGACTGTTCTTCCCTCTAGTCTTGTTGACAGCCCTTCCTCTCCACTGCTGCCAGAGTGAAATTTGTAAAAATACAAATCAGAACTTGTTAAATAGACTGGAACTTTGTTTAGTCTGGACTCAGCTTTTTTCCCATCTATCTCTGCTACTCTTTCTTAAATGTCTGTTTTCTGTGTTTCCTGGATGGTGCACCTCTGTTGCCCCCCATTCACTGTCCTGGGATGCCCTTCTCCCCTTCTTAACATAGTAAGCACTTATTCCAAGACTCTAGATTTCACCTGAAGCTTTCCTGACAACTTGCCTTTCTTCTCCTGGAACTGGTCGTGTCTTACTGTATCTGTGGTACTATATTTCACTAAAACTATTTGTATGCTTATTCCTCCCTACTGGATAGTAAGCCCCTTTGCAAACATTCTTGTGGGGAATAAATGAAAAAATAGCTTCAGTTCAATCATGAAATGTGAAAAGGGGAAGGAAAAGGCAAAGAGCCTAGATCTGTGAGTATACACATACCCTCGCTAGAGCAACGAATATGGGTAAACGTCTTATTGTTACCTTTGTTCAAGAATTGATTATTAGGGTTAAAGACCATTCTGTGTGTGTGTGTGTGTGTGTGTGTTTGTGTGTGTGTGTTTGATTGATTGCCTTCACAAAAAGGAAATAGTCTGATCATATAACATAAATTCTTTATTTAGTTTGCCATCACATCAGAATGATTCACCTACTCATTCTCAGAGGGGAGAGTCTCCTGTTTCCTTGGCAGAGCGGCGGCGCAGGGACAAGCAGCATCTTGATGACATCACAGCAGCGCGGCTCCTGCCACTTCACCATCTGCCTGCACAGCTGCTTTCCATAGAAGACTCTTTGGCACTTCAGAAACAGCAGAAACAGAATTATGAGGTATTTAGGGCATTAGGATTTTTTCCCCCCTTCTTACATATGTCAGGATTTACTCTGGGTAGATCAAGGAGGAAAGAATTTAATAGAAGGGATTAGGTGCTAAAGAAATGGTCAGCTGAGGAGACCATTCGTTCTTAGACATGTGCCATTAGTTTTTAGTTACAAACTTAATAAAATTGCAGGAAACAGCTGGAGATGATCATAACTACCTGCAACCTCAAAGTGATGATTTAACAGGAATTATGGAGAGACTACTGCAAAATTTCACATCCAGCCCATGCTTCTGCCTGTTCCCATTAGGATAGCAGTACTATCAACTCGCTCTTCTGCCTTATAAAATCCATGTGATAGCTTCTCAGTGGTGGAATTTAATCCAGGGAAATATAGCTCCCAGACTTCCATCTCCATCAATACAGAGGCAGCACAGAGTGGGTGGAGGATAGTGTTATATTGCCAATAGTAGGGCACTGAACCATAATCTGAGAAAAGAATTTCCTACTTTGGGCATCTTAAATCAATTTTATATAGCACTTTCTCCAAAGATCTGTGTGTTTTGCATGAAATTTAAGCATGTACCTTTAGAGTTTGTGAATGGGAGTTAATAGAATGGGGGCAAATAGTGTGAGGATCATGGGGTTATAGAAAGGATTTGACATTCTTGGATAATAATTTGAGCCTCCAGGAAGACAGCATCCTTTCCTACTTCCTAGATAACTACTTATCTAGATTTCAGTTAAGTACCATGCACCAATTAATATCTAACTAACTATCTTATTAATCTGTTTTGGCTTTTCATAAAAGTTCACTTGGTTTGGATTAGCATTTTTAAGGCATTCCTTTTTACTCTTCCTCTCAGTGTATGAAAATGATTGCTAGTTATAGCTATAGCATTGAAGAATTGTTTTATAAATTGTCTCTGGGATCTTGAATGCCTGTCCTAAGACATTTTTATGTTGAATTAAACCCTTCAGCTTGAAATTGGTTTCTTTGGCAGAAACCTACTCATAATATTCATGGCCCGAGGGGAAGGACATAAAGACATTTAAGGGATCTCGGAGAAAAGGAAGAGCCAAATGAGGAATGAGCGTTGTTCCCTTTATCAGTTGGTAGTGAAGTCCTTTGGTGTGTAAGCATTACCAGACTGAAACTTGCTTGGACTTTTGGTTAGGTACTAATTTCTGTAGGACTTTATTTAGAAAGGGGTAATAAGCTTTTTAGTATTAATATCTTGGTTTTGCCTATGCCATTGAAATGTAACTCTTGGGCTTCTGTCTGGGGAAGAGGGTTCTGTCAGAGAAATCAACACAGTGTTAGTAATTTGTAACATTTGATAGGTCTGATTGTTTCTTGTATCAGTGTGTGTAATCACATACTTAATGTGTCTGTATTTATAACTGTTGGGTGCTGAAGTGATTACTCAGTTCTTATAGAGGTAGGCATTTCAATGCAATGTTTATTTATTTATTTATTTTTAAATTTTTTTGTGTGTTTGATATTAACTGTGGGATTGGGGTGGGGGTGCTTTACAACTGAGCTATATCCCCAGCCTTTTTTATTTTTCTGAGACTTGGTCTCACTAAGTTGCTGAGGCTGGTCTTGAAATTGCAATCCTTCTGCTTCAGCCTCCTAAGTCACTGGGATTAAAGGCATGTACCACCAGGCCCAGCTTCAATCCAGTGTTGTTTATTAATGGAAGTTGATAACTACAACTATAGCAGGCTGGTAGCTTTTGCATGCATTGTCCTTTTGTATCTGTAATAGGACACACAGAGTTAGGTTCCTTGTGTTTAGAGAGTGTACTAAGTGACTGTTATAACTTCCTATTGAAAAATTGTAAGGAAAAGAACATGAATGTGTGACTTTTTGCTTTGCTCTTTTTTTTAAAGGAGATGCAAGCAAAGCTCGCAGCACAAAAATTAGCTGAAAGACTGAATATTAAAATGCAGAGTTATAATCCAGAAGGGGAGTCTTCAGGGAAGTACCGAGAAGTAAGAGATGAAGATGATGATCAGTCCTCTGATGATGAATGATGAAGATGGGCATTGGAATTATCTCCTAAATCTTCTACTTTTGAGAAGTCATTATCTTCCATCAGACTTTATAACAAGTATCAAGATTGGTGTCAGACACTGTTGAGGGAGAAAACTATAAAGTTACAAAAACGTTGCTACAAAAAAAAGCTCAGTTTGTCTTTCAGAAGATGATCTTCATGTGATTGAAAAGTTTAATATTTCAATATTGTGTTTAACCATATTGTATTAAAATTTTGCGGTATGTTGTGCATTGGTCTGATATTTTAGTATGTAGTGGAATATGTTTTTTTTCCTCTCAAATGGAAGTAGATAGCTTCACTTTTTTTCTTATTCTTACCTCTATAAAATAGCATTTATTATGTCTTTCAGTGAAACACTTAGTTGTCCCAGGTACCTAAAATAAATTAGTAAGACTTAGTTCCCTCTTTTTTTGAGCAGTGAAGGGAGTACAGTCCAAAGCATTGTGTGTATGCTTACTTGGAGTAATTGAGATCTGGGATGTGAATTACCTTGAAAGACACTCATAGAAAAATGCTTCACAAATGTTTGTTTTATTCTCTTGTCTTCCCCTAGGAAAATTGTTCTTACTTCTTATTAGGAATAAGGAATATTTTGAGGAGATGCTGGAGGGGCAGAGGGTTTTTCTAGATGACCAGATTTGCCTGGAGTAAGTTGTGGTATAGGAAATGCAGACTGAGAGCTAAGTGAAAGGAGTAGTTGTTCTCATTCTTTACCTGACTGGAGTTCTTTGCTCTCACAGTTGAGGTTCATGTGTAGCACATTCATGTTTTGGTATGAGAACCGGTTATTTTTTCAAAGTTATAACTGAATTGTCAGTTGTCAGTACATTGCTTCCTCCTCCCCATACCCCTCCCCACCACCAAAAGAGGCATATATAGGCTGCAGAAACCTCAATCTCCTACATATACATGTTCCTGTCATTTTAAATGATTATATGGTTGTCTCCAGAGAAATTATGTTATTAAAAAAAAAAATTCCTTGTTTAATGTGGAGCCTTTAAAAGTATTGAAAGGAAAAATAAAATATTCATTAGAACAACTCCAAATACTATTGGTGTTATTTTACTGGTATTTAGTTAAATTTAACTTCTTTGAGAGAGACTGTCCAAATTTAAAGTTTTGACAAAACACATTTAAGTCATATTCATGTGTGATAGGAAGGGCTTAGTTCTATGTCATGTGCTATCCATTTTCCCTCTCCCTGACAAAAAGCAAATGTAACAAGTATTCTGAATTAGCAGTCTCATTAGTTTTTAAAACTAATAGTAAATGACTTCAGAACACAAAGTTATTTAATGTTCTTTTTCTATAGAATGAAATGACATTTTATTTCTGGAAAGCTGGTGGTGCAGAAGGCTCACGTACATGTGGTGTGCATGCATGCAGTCCCTTTCAAGCCTACCAGCCAGAGACAATCTCCACTAACATTTGAGTGTTTGTACTTGTACTTATTTTTTTATATAAGCAATACATTTATATTTTTAAAAATGTAATAATGCTATACATTGTTTTATAGCCTATGTAGTATAAACATTTTCCCACATTTAATATTTTACATTTAAGACAGCTGCAGAATATTTTTCGTGAGTATACCATAACTTTTAAAACAATTTCCTAGTTGAAAAATTTGATTGTTAATTATAATGTAGTCTGTAAACAGTGAAATGATTAATATCTTAAAAGATAGTCACATCTATACACAATGACATTTTCAGATGATATTTTTGTAGACATGAAATTGCTAGCTGCAAGGGGATATAAATTTTTGAGAATCTTGATAATTCATCACTTATTACATATAGATTTTGTCCATTTATGTTCCCACTAGCAATATATCAAACATCCAGAATTAAAATTGGCTACTTAAAATTGTTGCAAATTGAACAAGTACAGAAAAAGGCTACATTTTAAATGTGTATTTCTTTAATTACATAGAAAACGTTATTTTTCCATATTTATTGGCCATTTCTATTTATTCTTTTGAAACTTGCTTATTTATATTGTTATTCTCTGGGAGAACTGGCCCTTTTTTGGCTTACAAGTTCTTTATGAATTAAGGATGTCCATCCTTTGTCATATAATTATTCTTAGTGTGCCATTTGCCTTTTAATACAACTAATGTATTACTTGTTTTCTTTAGGAGTTTATCTTTGCATGTGTGCTTGAATATACTTTTCTTAACCCATGTATATTAACCCCTATTTTCTCAGTATTTTGAAATTTTTATAGTTATTTTTTAGCTTAAAAAGAATTTTATCTTCTTTATATAACCTGAACTCATTTTCTGCATAACTGGGGTGAAAAGGAAATTTTTAATCTATCTCAAGTTTATTTAGGGATATGTATGAGATAGAGATTCCATTGTTAATTCTTTTGAAGAGTTTACTGATTGGACAGATTGGTTCAGTATCATCAGCCACCATTTTCCTTCTGATTTGTAATGATATTTTTATAGAATATTAAATACTTGTATGTCTTTTATACTTTGGGCTTGTTGCTGGGCCTTCTGATATTTTTTTTTCCATGTAATCATCATGACTTTAATTGGTGTTAATATTCTGTAGAATAAGTTCTCCCTTTTTTGAAATTTGTGAAATACAGCTACAGAAAAGTATATAAAATGTGTGCAGTTTACTGGATAAAGCAACAGCTGTATAATCACAAAGCTGATGCGGAGGAACTGCTGCCAGCCCTCCAGATACTCGCTGTGTGTTCCCTCTTAGTACCTCCTCTGTCCCTCAGAGGTCATACCATCCTGATTGTGGTAACCCCCAGCCCTCGCATCTTTTTAAAAGGTATTTTACCAGTTATGTGTTTAACAATAATTAGTCTGTCTTGCTCACTGTTGACTTGTGTAAAGATGGAATCATATCTTGTATCTGGTGTCTTTCACTAAAAATTCTTAGAAAATTCATGTCACATGTAGGGGTGTGTGTGTGTGTGTGTGTGTGTTTCCATTGCTGTGTAATATGTGCTATTTCATTAATATCACTATTTCTTTATTCTGCTCTGATGGACACTTTGGTGATATTTCCAGGTTTTGACTATAATAAACATGCTGCGATGAGCATCTTTGTGCCCATAAACATGTTTCTATAGGATGTATACCTTGGGGTAGAATTGCTGGGCTATGAGATATGCATATCTTTAATATTTTATATTCTTGCCATCCCTGCCACAACAGAGAATTCCAGTTTACCACATTTGGTATTGCCAAACTTTAATTTTAGCCAGGGTGATGTTTCCATAGTAAACTCATTCTAGTTTTATTTTACATTTCCCTAAGTTGAGGGGACATTGAGCATCATCATATATTTATTGGCCACTGTATTTCTTTTGCAAAATGACCATTTGAATCTTGTTCATTTTTCTATTGTGTTGACTGTCCTTTTTTTTCATTGATTTGTAGGATATATTCTAGATACTGTTCAATCAAATAATTTGGTATTTGGTCAAATTTGTTGTAAATAACCTCTCTTTCTGAGGATCAATTTTCAACTTCCTCATGGTATATTGTAACAAATTCTTAATTTTAGTGGCAAACATCATTTTTTTTTGTGTTTAGTGGTTTTTGTGTCTTATTTTAAGGAATCTTTTTCTATCTTGAAGCCACGAAGATAGATACTTATTTTTTTAAGATTTTTCTAGTTAGAAAATGCTTTATAATTTGATTCCACCTGGAATATAGTCATCAGGGGAGAGGTCTTTTTGAGTCACCACTATAGCAGTGTGGAGTGTGAAGATGGGCCTTCTCAGCTACTCGCTCATGCACTTCTACTGCATATTAAGCATATATCATATTTATGTTACTTTCTGGGTTCTCTCTTCCATTCTGTTAACCTATTTGTGCTAATACTATACTGCCTTACTTATGATAGTTTTACAGTTAGGCTGGAGGAAGGCCTACCATCTTATTCTTAAAAATGACTTGGATATTTTTGTCTCTGCATTTTCATAGAAATGCAGAATTTTAGAATCAGCTTGTCCAGTTCCACAAAAATTCCTTAGTAGGTCAAATTCCTCCTTGCTCATTTTTGGGAAAAAATATTTTATCAATTAATTTTGTATTACCATCAATATGTTTTGAAACAGTAGAAGATTTGAAACAGTGCCATTTACTAAAGTACATACTTACTGTTTCTAAAAGGGTGAATATTTTTAGTTTCTATCAGTTAAGTAGAACATTTAGAATGCTGTTTTATGGTGAATAATTAAAGTATAGTTTTGACTGAGAAGAATTAGTGAGGAAGAGAAAGAATTTTAGAAGGTCAGATTTAGGCTTTAAACATTTAAGAGAATGTTGTAAATTTGTAGAAGTTGTCATCTTACCTTGAATTTTCAGGTGATTACATCAACAAAAGCAAGTGAGAGCTGAAGCTCTGGGGGCTTAGCCTGAACTGTGAGAAACAAGTATTAATCTCATTCTATAGTAATCATCAATACGAGTAATAATTTTTCATGTTCATAAGACTGTATCTAATCCATATTACATTCCCTGGGGATCCCGGACTACTGTGAGCTCAGGTAGAAAGAAGGTAGATAGCTTGTGTGATTATCTCTTTTTCCTATAACTGGGATGTTGAAGTGATTTGCTCAAGATTACTCAGAAGCAGCCAAGAAAAGAACCCAGCACTCAAGATTTATTCAGGTTTTAGAAAGTGCAAATTCTAGGTCAGTGGGGGTAGCATTTGTCATTTCTCTATGACTTAAACACAAAAGAGCTTTTTTTCTTTCGAAGAGTTTGTATTTGTAATGTTTTCGTCATTTTAGGACTTAGCCACTGCTGACATCTTCACTCTTCCCTCTTTTTTGGTAGTTGGCTGCATAAAACTTTTAGAAGAGATTTCAGGAAAAGTGATATCAGTGTCATAGGCCTCATTTAGAAGACCAGGTGACTCTGACAGTTTTCCCTTTATAATCTTAATGGCATACTTTGTACTACTAAAAAAAAGTAAAGTTGTTAGGAAAAAAGATTTTTGTCCTTGTGCTAGAAAATTAAGAGTGCCTGTGCTAAATAAATAAAAGGATTATGTATCCAGCTTTTATGGGGAACGTATATAGTCATTTTAGAAATATGGCAAGTCACATTATCGACTAGCTGCTTGACAGCAGGGAGAAACTTAAAGCTATTATTTTAATTTCTGGCTAAAGTGAGGAAGCTTTGATACTTGGCTGATGAAATAAACCTAGTGTTGGATAATACTGAACCATAGCCAGACCACAAATCAGACACGATTCTGAAAGCACAGCATAAAAGCCTGAACAATTAAATATGATCTATTACTTCCCAGATGATTTTAGAAAACTTGAAATAAAAAAAGGCAAAAAAGAGGGTAAGCCACTGGAATAGCATTAGATTATTAGATTTAGGATTTAAATGCCACTATTTCCTTTGAATCCAGTGGGAAGTTGTGTACTCTCATGATGATTAAGTCTCTTAAGATGAGGTCAGTGACCCCTTATCTAATGTATGGGGTATGTTTTGAGAGAACAAAATTTCAAAGTGTGGTCTTTATAGAGCACTTTGAGGGGTAAAAGATTTTATATGAAAACCTTATTGTAACGATGGTAACAATTACGACTGAAGCAGTTTAGGAGGCACCTTTTGCCATATGAAGTAAAATGTTTCAAAATCACCACCATATGAAACTTTTAATTTAGTGTTAAAATTAACTGAGAACAATAGGGACTTCCTATAAAGCTATTTTGACAAGGGGAAATTAGGACATTGAGCTAAGGAGAACCCCAGCTTTGCATGGAAAAATTTCACATTATTAAGGCAAAAGAATGAGAGTTGTAAATCAAGTCCTTATTTAGAGCATACAGAAACGTTCCTTAAAAGATGGAGACTCTGCTCTGCGCATATAAATTTTGTCTGAAAATACAGCTAGTAAATACATCAATTCTCTTAATCAGTACCACATATAGTGTATTGAATTAAATAGCATTTCTAGTGTTTGCATTGTTAAAATGAAAGCATATCTTCTATTGATCAAATTTTTAATTAAAACTTTTCTTCTCCACTTTAGCTACTTTTAAAAGAGTCCAAATTAAGCATTATTAGGAAAAATAAATCTTGTCTTGAATTAACATCTTTAGTTCTTCAGGAAAAGAGAAGTCTAGATATCATTTGTTCCACACACTATAAGTGGGGAAACCGAGGCACAGAGCAAAATGGAGGCTTTCCTTTGGTTGTACAGCTGGTCCTGACAAAGCCACCTCTTCCTGCCCCAGCCCTGTGTTCTTGCTTAGTGTGGAGGAGTTGTCTTATAATTAATTCTAACAAACACACATTTTGTAAAATAACAGAAAAAGTGCAGTGCCAGAAATCTTTCCTTAAGTTTAAACTACATAAATGTTTAATTTTTTGAGAATTTGGACTATTGCAATTACGTTCAGCTATTGTAATCTAAAGACTGGATAGCACGCTGCCCCTTATTATAAACATAACCCAACTTACCCTTTCCACTGTCTGACTTCTGTTTCAGTGCCTACCTGCACAGCACCTCCTCCTTTCAGTTTTCAGCAGTCTGCCTCCATCCGTCTCCAGTGGTTCTTACCCATCCTTTTTGTGACGTCTCAGACCTCTCCCACCCTACAAGGTATCAGGGGTCTTGGGGCCTGAAGAGTATTGCTGGCTAATTAGTATCAATAAGATCTTATTAATATCTTAGTGAGTATGGGTTTGTTAGATAACTTTTTCCTGAAGAAAAATGGGGCTTAAAGGCATGGGAAATGGAATTGGCAAGTTTTATGGAGAGAAGGGAAATGCAAAGTGGGGGAAGGGAAGGACAAGGATATGAAACAGTCATGGATGGGCCTGTGTCCTCCTGAGGAAGTGAGGAGGCCTGACTGAAGAGTTGTCAGTGCACCGTTTTCCTCTCCTCTCTACCCTTTGTCTTTTGAATCCGCCTATTTCAAGTGCTTGCTCCCAACATTCTCCAGAAAAAGCATCTGTCAAGGTCATAAGTGATCATGCTGCTGAGTTCAATAGTCAGTGCCCATTCCTATTTTTTCCCTTGATCTCTTGGCAATGTTTGTCATAGCTGATCATTCTCTTTCTTGAGACACTTTCCCTGGTTTCTGGAACTGTCTAGAAGGCACTCAGTGCCACTTCCTCTTAGTCTCCTTTGCAGATTCTTTATCATCTTTTCAATCACTAAGCACTGAAATGTTCAGGGTTCTCTCTTTTCCATCTATGCTCACTCCCTTGGGAACTTCACCAGCCTCATGCTTTTTAATATTTAAATGCCATTTATTACTTAATCTTTTCCTTTATTTTTTCATTTTATTTATTTATTTGCAATCCTGGGGTTGAACCCAGGACCTTGCATATACTAGGCAAGTGTTCTACCTCTGAGGTGTATCCATTTTCTCACCTTTAAGTACCATTTACACATGATGACTTCTAGGCCTATATCTCCTGCTCAGACCTCACTTCTGAACTCAGTTGCAACAACAATGCTCTGAGGAGAATTGGGGCTCTTGGGCTAGGGATCAGGATGCATTGGTGGAGAAAGTGTCAGAGTTCTTGCTTTGCTATTAACACATAGGATATCCTTGGTCAAGTCACTAAATTTATTAGGATTTAAGTATACCATTTGCTAAAATGAGGAATTAAATCCAGTCACTGTCTCCTAAAATATGTGTCTTAAAACAGAATCCCTGAGAAAAAAATGGAATTTGATGGTCAGGTATGCTCTTGTTGCCTAGATTATAAAAGAGGCCTCCTCCTGGCCTCTCTGCTGCCCTTGCCCACACTACAGTAGAGTCTCATCACAGTAGCCAGCGTGATTTTTTAAAATATAACTTAGGTCAGGTTATGTCTCCACTCAAAGTCCTGTAGTAACTCCCCTCTGACCCAGAGTAAAAGCTAACATCCTTATGATGACTTACAAGACTCCATATGACACCTCTCACTCTCAGTGTCCCTGACAGTGTCACTTTGCTCCAGCCACAGGGGGCTCCTTGATGTTGCTGTAACATGTCAAGAATGGTCCCACCTAAGGACTTGTGCACAGCTGTTTTGTCTTGAATGTTCCTTCCCCAGATGTAGTTGGGTTGGTTCCCTTATTTCCTGCAAGCATCTGTTCAAATGTCATAAGGGTTGCCAGTGAATATAAAAGCCCCTTAGTTTCTTTATTTTTCTCTATAGAATTGTGTATTTTCCTGTTTGATTATTGTCTGACATCCCCCACACGAATATCAGTGCAGGGATTTTTATTTGTTTTTAATACATTCCTCAGCCTTGAATTGTGCTAGACACATAGTGGGCACTCAATATTTTGATAACTGTACACACAAATAGAAGAGAAAGTAAGAAGATGGAGAAGAGGAAGTGGGGCTCTGGAGCCACCCTCTGCATGTGTCTGAGCCTCTTCTCAGAACTACTACTGCCTTCTTTTACATAGCAGCTTGTTGATTTGGTATTCACACTGGTATCTCCAGCTCCAACCTCACTTCCAAATTCGGTCAGGGTCTTATTATTTTAGCAATCTCCAGAGAAGGAAGCTGAGGTTCAGTGAGGTAGTGATTTTCTCAAGGTTGTACATTATTAAGACCTGCACCCGTTTTTCTCTAAGTTAAGTTGAATTTCCCACGCCACCTTTCCTTTGTGCTCTGCTCTTGTTTGAATCCTAGTCAGGGCTGGCAAGGATGGAGTGGGAGAGAGCCCCTGATCATGTCTTCCAGGCACCTGCATGGGGTCCAAGGCTAAACCTGTCCAAGGCTGGACCTTCCCCTTTGGTCCTGACAGCAGTGCTGTGACAGTCTGTAGCTTTCATAGGTCATTTCAATAATGACAGGGGAGAACAGAGGAAGCAGGATAGGAAGCTTGAAAATAGTCTAGGGTATAGTTCTTCTTGAGTTCACCCCCTACCAGGTCTTGACAGAGAGTACCCCACCACCAGAGGATTACCTAGCCCTTAGGTACCCACCCAAGCCAGTGGCTAAGGGAGTTACTTAATCCCTGTAAATTGCCTCAATCTGAAATGTGTGAATAACAATGATGACATGGCTGTCACAGGCTTCTGATGATGAGGTAGTCCTTAAGTATGCAACTGTTAGCTTTATTCTTCCTGCTTTCAGCCTGTTTCAGGGAGAAGGGCTTCTTGTTACCACCTTCCTGTCCCCAATCTTGAGTCACTGACAGAAGAGTCAGGCTACCCACCCATAGCCCTTTCATGAGGTAGGACTCTGCCCTGTGGTCCTCAGGAGTGAACCCAATTTCATATTTCACAGAAGCATCAGCATTGGAAGCATAAGACCTAGACATTCTTTAGCCGTGGGGTTGTTCTAGCACACTGTGGTCCCTAAGTTTGGGAGCCAGGATAGAAGGAACTGAGTTCATAGGAAAAGAATAGTCTTGAGGGATGACAACAGATGCATTGACTTGTCCCTTGCAGACAGGTCTGGAAGCAGGGCATTGAAAGTCAAGTCTGACCTTGGGAGAATGGTCATGACAAGGTCAAGGATGAGGCCTCTCCATCCATTACACAACCAGGAAGAGCAAGGAGCAAAGAAGAGAGATGGACCTGGGGCTAAACTTGAAAAGAGCAATTGCAGGCCTGCGGGGGGGAGGCCGGGAGCTGTGACACACAGCGGATTCATGATAGACTCATATCCTGCTCTCTTGGACCTCACAGAGCTGCCTCATGCAGGCATCGCTCATATCCAATGCAAACAGGGCCAAGTGACCAAGAGAGGACTGAAAGACTCACATCCAGCCGTGGGGACCAGGAAGACTCCACGAAGGAGGGTGTTTGAAGTAGGCTTTGAACCCCAGGGCATGTGGCCTGTGGGGCAGGGATGGTTAGATGCAGCATTAAAGAATACAAGGAAACAGGGTCATTTGGATGACTGAAAAGCTTAGAAGTTTGTTATATCTGGTCAGAGGTACTCATAGAGTAATGCAGACTTGGATTAGAATTCAAAAGCACTTAAAAAATACGTATGGATCACATATTAAAGTTTTGGGGGACTTTAAAATCTATGCTATGGTTGCTGATACTGAGGTGAAGATAAGTGTACAGGATGTCTTTTAGGGGGAGCTCCTGAAAAGGAACACCAGTGGAAGGGACTGGGAGAAGCAGGCTTTAGTGGAAAGGAATGGAAGGGTGTGGGAATTCTGGGCTGTGATATTTCTCCTTGGAGGCCTCCAATGACCTTGTGGCTACTCTGGAGCTTCAGTGGCCCTTCAGTGCAGGTTCCCTGTGGGAGGCACAAAGCATTGAACAGTGCCCCCCTACCCCCAAATATGACCTAGTCCTAATCCTTGGTACCTATAAATGCCACCTTATTTGGAAATAGGGTCTTTGTAGAAGTAATTAAATGAGGGATTTCAAAATAAGATTACACAGCATTTAGAGTAACCCTAAACCCAATGATTGTGGTCCTTATTGGAAAATGGAAAAGGAGATTTAACACTTAGATATGCAGGGAGGAGGCCAGGTGAGGACAGAAGCAGAGACCAGAGGCTGCATCTATGAGCCAAGGAACTCCAAGGTCTGCCTGCAGCCACTGGGAGCAAGTGGAGAGGCCTGGAACTCACTCTCCCTCAGAGCCTCCAGAAGAAGCCAACCTGCTGACACCTTGATTTCAGGCTTCCGGCCCCCACAACTGCATGGGAATAAATTTCTGTAGTTTTAAGCCAACCAAAGTATCGTAATTTGTTATGGCAGTCCAAGGAAACTAATGCAGGAAGCCAGGCCTTTGTTTTTTCCCCCATGTCTGATCAATCACTGGATGTGGACTGCCCCTGGAAGGAAGCATGACCTTGGTAAGCCAGTTTTTTTTAGCTGAAGCAATCCGCAAGAGAGCTGACAGTTGAGGGCCCTTATCTGGCAGCATTCCAGCCATTGGGAGAACAGTCTTCATTCCCTAAGAGGCCTGGGCAGGTGAGCAAGCAGCCACTCTCTGTCCCTCAGTTTTCCCAACTACATAATGGGAATAATAGTAAGACCTATCTCATATACTTATTAGGATATTCAATTAGATGACCATATTAATAGCTAACATTTGTTGAGCACTTTCTGTATGTATGAAGGTGTGCTAGTGCATGAGTTCCTTCATATTCCACTCTTGCCAAGCATACTGTGGTCCTCAGTAAATAGTAGTTATTATTTGAGGGGATATATTCCAGGCCACTCAGCTGCCAGAGCCAGGGCAGAACCCAGATTTCCTGACTCAGATGGATGTCTCTTCTATAATAGGTCCCCTCCCTGAGTGTGCCTAATCATGCCTTCTTTTCATGACACTGACACTAGTTTTATGCATTGAAACGTATTTGTGATTCTCAAAAGAAAAATTTAATTTTGCCTCATCATCTAAAAGGAAGAGTTTAAGTTGTCTGATATTCATTCACACTCTTTCCAGCGGACTCTGTGAGACCAAAGACATTAATTTGCGAGACAGGCTGGGGCAGGAGGGCAGCTGGGGCTGGGCACAGCTCCCTGCTGCCTACAGCTAATTGGCCTCGGAGGCTCCATGTCCCAGCATCTGCTGACATGGCATTCCTGAGAAATAGGGAGAGGCCAGATACTATCGTTTCAAAGAGGACAAAGTGAAGGACAGAGAGATTAGTTGATTTGCCCCCTTAATTATGCGGTGAGCTAGAGATGGAGCCAAGAATTGAATCCAGATTTCTCAAGTCCCAGATGGGTTTTCTCATCAGGAGGTCCTGTCACATTCCTTCCCTTGGAACCACCCCCTCTCTGGATCCCAGGACACACACCTGGGCTGAGTTCAGGGTGGATGTGTGTGTTACTGCTCATTTGTATTATACTGATTCTTAAAAAGAAAGGAAATGTCTCACCCTTAGAAAATGGTCACTTACAAATTGAGAAGAGCATTGCTGATACACAGATTGCTTGAATGCTCTTAGTCACATCTGTTTTTCAAGAATTTTTGGATAGGCAAATCTAGACTCTACACAGAGGAGCTTTCCAGATTTGACTCATGCATTTCTTTCCAGAATAATTTGTATACAGAAGCATTATGCAAGTTAATATGAATTTTCTCATCCAGTCAAAAATCTGAGGTAAAATTCACATTGACACTATCTAGGACTAGGAAGGGACAGTGGCCATCCAGAAATTTCCATAAGCAACCCTTTCTACCCAGAAGACACTTCAAGACCATACTGTGGGTTCTCGCCACTAGAGGGCTAGACCTGAATTAGAGATTTAGTGTTTCTTCCAGGAAAAATCTTTAACCATTTTCAGGGGAAGTTAAACTTCCAACAAAGTAGCATATGGTTTTAGATACATATCCCTGTTAAGTGCCCTGCCCTCAGCTAAATTCTATATTTAAAAAATATGGACGACAAAAGAGTTCATCAACTTGTACCTAACTGGTCACTGACCACATTGTTTCTTTTCAGATAGTCCATGAAACCACCAAGTTAGAAGCCATCCTGTCAGGTGTCCTTGGTCCAGCCTTTGTCTCAGCCTGGATTTTGGTTGGATACAGAATCATTTTCTCTTTATGTCTTCTACAGCTAGTGGACAGAGGGGTGGAGGATAGTCATTCTTTCCTTCGAAGAGCTGAGAAGTTGTTTAAAGAATGACACAGCCTGTTAGTTTGTTGCATAGGTCACTCACCCATTCTGTTGATGTTCACTAACACCTGTCACATACTATGAGACTGTAGGGTTGATTGCTCAGCCTCTTAAAATTAACAGTCCAGTGCAGAGTACTATCAATTGCAGAGGGGAAACATAATGGAGGGTGTTACAGAAACACAAATTCTCCTCCACTCCCACTTCCCCCAAATGTTAGCTGATCTTCACTTTCTCCCATATTTAAGAAATCAAATCATGCTAAATTTATTAAGACCAACACCAGGTAATGCTGCGTTACCTCAAGTGTAGGATTTAAAAGTGTGTTTCCTTTGGGCACTACTTGAAGTTTTTAAAACAGTTGTTAGTAAGAAAGCAGGAAAAGTGCTCCAAGGAAGAGTCCTGGGCTCTTAGGCCAAGAGTCAAGATGAAGTGGTCCTGGAGGGGAGGGCAGCGCGGGGTAGGGAGGTGAAAGACTGGCAGAGCTCTTGCTTTGCTATTAACAAACTGAGAGCTCAGCCAAACCACTTTACTTCTTAGGATGTGAATGTCCATTTTCTAAATTTAACACCTGCCCTAAAATATGTCTCTTAATACAGAAATCCTGAGGAAAAAAATGGAATTTTGTGGTAAAATGAGTTTTCATACCATATAGCATAATCTCCAGCTTCCTTTACTCTCTCACCTATGGAAATTTAAAGTTGCCTTAACATGATAGACATTTTGAGAGGTCCTGGGATAAAGAGCTCATTTAACTTTCCCATATGTATTTGCCTGGAGGTCCAATTTTAATATAGAAATGTTGGACTCGAAGGTTCAAGGAACAGCCAAGAAGCATTTACTGAGTGACTACTTTGTTCTAGGAAGTTACCTCTTGGACAGTATTGCATAAATTTGGAATCATATCATTTTAATCAAATCAACAGTGTAGCTAATTAATCTATTCTCAGTTCCCAGTAGTAACTTCCTTCCAGAAGGCACTATATCATTAGTGGTTCTTCCCGTTGGTGCCAAATCTTTTCTCCAGTTCATATTGGAGGGCAAATCAGATTTCATTCTTTTCCGTGAACTTGGTGAACAGCAGAGGATAAATAGTATTTACCTCCAGCTGATCTCAACTTTCTATCTGATCCTACCTGGAAGACTGGACCAGCTTTCAGGGAGGCACAGGACTCTTT
Organism: Callospermophilus lateralis; assembly: GCF_048772815.1. NCBI lineage: Eukaryota > Metazoa > Chordata > Mammalia > Rodentia > Sciuridae > Callospermophilus > Callospermophilus lateralis. Next base: position 102,499,493 of record NC_135307.1, read on the forward strand.
GAATGTTCAGGCAAATTTCATCCACTCATATCCTCTATCTTTGGGTTCTAGGTGTTTTAGCGATTTTGATAAAAATTCAATTAGTTTTGGGAAGGAGGAACTTTTGGCACATATTTCTTTTGTGCAGCTGGTTTGAAAAAAAATCCCCATCTGGTCAGCTCAAAATACACTCATTTTGTCTTTTGCCACTTTCACACAAAGGAAAAGGACATCATATAATACATCTTTAAAATGTTCTCCCAGGTGTCTTTTTCTGCAGAAACTTTAGGAAGTGAGTTTTGACAGAGAGCCTGGTTTCCTTTATTTTAAAGTCACTTTACTTGAGGTTTGCAAAAGAAGACAGGGTATGTGAGAGTGAAGGAGGGGCAAAGAATGCACGTGGGCTCATGGTGAGAAATCCCATGGCCTCCTCTAACTTTGCTTTACGTAACATAAGGAAAAAAGAATAGGCAGGAAGTCAGAATCTGCAAGTTAGGCATTCCAAAATCTGGATTCTGTAATCTTTTTTATTCTCCTAAACCGACTCTGTGCTGCTGATTGTAATGCTTAAGTGATAGCTGCTAATAAATATTATCTTTGTGGAGACGTAGGCCATCGTTGTATGTCAAATCTGCAGACTAATTTTTTATGCAAGTCCAGCAGATTTCTGTGGATGTGGGCCAGGAATTTTAATGAACGAAAACATCAAAGATGCAGCAGAAATAAGAATATTAGTCAAGGAAGATCCACAGCGATGCTCTCTGATAACCCTGGTATTGACATTAGAACTCTGTGGGAGCAACTTAAATAAACATCTGGACACCGAGTTTAGACATTTTCAGTGACAAACCCCAGACAGATCCTTTCGACTTGCAATAATAAATATTTCAGAGGCTATATGAATCAACTGAAAATCCTGTTTTCAATTATTCCAGTTTTATAAATAGAGCATAGTTAATTATTCAAGTATAGAATTTCTTTTGAAGATTAGGTGAATTTTATATTTCCTTTGTCCATGTTATACTTCAGTTTTATTATTCATATCAAATTTATGTCTGTGTGTTCAAAAATAATATAGTTAGCTTGCCAGATACTATTAAATCAGAATCCAGCTGAGCTTGATTTTTTATTATTTTATTTTCAGGAAAGACCCTTTTACAGCCCTCTGCACTATAGTCTCATGAACTGGCTCAGTGTGGCCAGCTCCTGCCAAGGACACCAGCTATAGTAAGAGGGGGAAGAGCTACTGCCTCATTCTTGTTACCAGACTCTGATTGTTTGGAGTAGTGTGGCCGACAGTTTGTCAGAAAGGCACCAGAAGGGTCATGGGTTGGTGATGCTTCAAGTGAGCCAAACTTTATGAAAAACTTGACAGAAGTAAAAATAGCTGTGCAGTAATGACCGCAGCACATTGGATGGTCCTGTTGATTGTGGTTATAAATTTTATAATATGAACACAGGTTTCCTCCCTAAAAGATGAAAATGAAAGAAGAATATATGTTGGATTGCATATATTATCTTCAGAGAGCCTACATGCTCATGCATTAAAAGAAATATTTACAACCTGCTCTAGCATTGAAAGCCTAAGGTGAGAGAGACATCTTGGACAGGAAGTAGACTGATAAATATTGGTACACATTGCTGGCCAGGTGTGGTGGCACATGCCTGTAATCCCAGCGCCTCAGAAGGCTGAGGCAGGAGGATCTCTAGTTCAAAGCCAGCCTCAGCAAAAGTGAGGAGCTAAGCTTAAGACCCTGTCTCTAAATAAAATACAAAATAGGGATGTGGCTCAGTGGTTGAGTGCCCCTGAGTTCAATCCCTGGTACAAAAAAGAAAAAAAAATGTATCTGGATGCGTTACCTGGCACTGGCTAGGTGCAGTCGATGAGCCAGTTATGTATGTACACATTTGCTTTTCCTCGTGGTCCCCACCAGATGGCAAACTCACAGACTGGGGGTACCTCATCTCTGAGTTGGATGCAGGTGCCCTTCTAAAATGCTTTGAATGAAGAGGGTCCAGCTTTGTTTCTGACAATCTGGTTAGGCAAGCCACCATGTTATCATTCATCCAGTTTTGAATCTAGGATGTGGTACAAGGTGACATTCCCTAATTCAAAAGGCCAAAATTTGAAATGTTCCACATCTGAAATTTTTTGAGCACTGTAGAAAATTCCATACCACAAAACTATTTTATACACAAAATTATTTAAAAATAGTGTATGAAATACATTCAGCCTATATGTATAAAGTGTAGATAAAATACAAATGAATTTAGTATTTAGACTTGGTTCTTATCCCCAAGATATTTCGTTTAAAAAAAAAAAAAAATATATATATATATATATATATATATATATATATATATATACACAAATATTTCAATATCTCTCCAAAAAGTCCCAAATTTGAAATACTTCTGATCCCAAATGTTTGGGATAAAGGATTCTCAACCTGTAATAGTAGCCAACACTCACAGAGCTCTTACTAAACAGCTGTAGAGGCACATTAAAGAAAAACATCATGTGTATGATATTAGAAAAGTCGATTTCTTTTTTCTTTTTTTTTTTTTTTTTTGATACCAGGGACTGAACCCAGCGGTACTTAACCACTTAACAAGCCACATCGCCAGCCCTTTTAATGTTTTATTTAGAGACAGGGTCTTGCTAAGTTTCTTAGGGCCTTGTTAAGATGCTGAGGCTGTCTTTGAAGTTGCAATCCTCCTGCCTCAGCCTCCTGAGCAGCTGGGATTACAGGTGTGTGCCACCATATCTGGTGAAATAGAAGGTTTCTTATGAAAAACAGCTATCTTTTCCCCAACACTATCCCATCCATAGAGCAAGAGCTTTAGTTGTTTCTCAGTTATTTAGCTCCAGATTTCTGAATAATATGCTTGTCGTACTTTGTTTCATTTTAAAAGTAGACATTATCTACTGACTAAAAAATGTGGTTTAGTTTCTAAACCCCATCCACCCCCTCACACTTCTCTCCTCTTATTCATCCAATTTTTGATTAAATATTCGGTGTTTTCATTATAATGACTATAAACAAATTTTCTATTGACAATATTTTCAAAGTATCATAAGATTACATTTCCTTTCTTATATGGCCTGGGTTTGCTTTGGAATCCATAGTTACTTTATTTATTTGCCTAATTTTCTATGTTCCTAGAAAATTAAACCTCAGACTTTCCCACAGAAGCATAAGACTCATCTCCAATATAAGCCAAACAAACCATCACTAGGTTCTCTTTCTTTTGAGACCATCCCTGCTAGAGTCGCCTGTCTCTTGGTCGGCCTCACACTATCACTCTGAGACCTCCTTCACTCTCACCCTGGGACTTCTCTCAACTTCACTGCTGTAGATGACCTGATTAATGGATCCCATGTCTTTGTCTTTCTTGGTTTTCTCTCAAGGGTTGAGGGAACACATCTTCTATCACATAGGGAAGCAGTCATGAAGCAGCATAGGAGATGATGGGTGGTACCCTTACTCTTGATTTGTTGTTTGGTTGGGTATAGAAATCTAAGTAGGAAAATCATTTCCCTTTGGGATTTGGAAGGCATTAATGATTCCTTAGCTTTTAGCCACTGAGAGATCTGAATCCTCTGCATATGACTCTCTGACTCTCTCTCTCTCTCCTTTTCTCAACACCTCAACATGGAGGGTTGTTAAAGAAATTCCATGATGATGTATTTTGCCCCTTCCCCCAACATCCTGTGGAGGTGTGGGGCATATTGGTACTTATTAGGCTTGCCCCATCTAGAGTAGCATGTGTTGATTTCTGGGAAATATTTTCTTGTAATGAGTTATTTAACAATTTATTGCTTTCCTGTTTTTACCTTCTCATGCTGGAACCTTTGATTCATCAGGTATTGGATCTCCTGGATAATTACTATAGTGTTTTTATTCATATTCTTTAAGGTTCTTTTTTTTTTTTTTGGTTGTTGTTGTTGTTGTTTTAAATTATTTCTGCTTCTTTCAAGTGCTTTCCTCCTCCTATTTGCTTTTGGTCTCTCCCACATTAGAGGTTCCCTTCCGTTCCCTGTCCTTGCTGTCTATGTAAAAGTTGAGGAGGTCTTGTGTGGGGGCCTAGAGTGAAGGGGCCCCTAGCCTGTTTTGGGGAGATGCCCGTATGTCAGCCTCTATCCTACTTTCTTTTTCATCAGGAAGTCTCCTGGCTTTGGGGTGTGTCCCTGGCTATCAGCATTCAGGGAACAGTGCTGAGACCACCCCACTCACCTGTAATGTCTCATGCCACCTCATTTCTCATCATTTGCCTTGCCTTTTCTTTTACTATGCATTCTGGAGTGTCCTTGAGTGTCTACTGAATGTCCTTGAGTCTTCCCCTCTCAGATCTCCCTCTCCAGAGGGGCCACCAGCGGATACAGGGTTTGGAAGAAGTGGTCTGCGGGTCTTGCCACTCCCTATGCACACCATCAGAGAATCTGCAGCTTTTAGCCACTTTCCAGGCTGACTTGGAGAGAGTGCCACTGCCTCTGTTTCTGTACCTTGCAGGCTTCAGTGGAATGAGTGGACTCGCTTGCTTTTGGCTCCTTTCTTCTGCAGACTATTACATACATGCTTTCTCTATTCTAGTGAGTGGGTGCATGGCTGGGTACAATATTTATCCTTCTACCATCATTTCCACAGGGATTCGGGGTAGAATGGATTTAAACATGTGCACTCAATCTGCAGAGTTTAACTGGAAATCTTAAGCAATCTGTACAATGACCTTATATTGTAGGAACAACCAGTATCCCTAAAGGTGGTGAAGCAAACACAGTTTAGGAAGTAATAGAGATGGATTTTTTTTAAAAAAGAGAGAGTGAGAGAGGAGAGAGAGAGAGAGAGAGAGAGAGAGAGAGAGAGAGAGAGAGAATTTTTTAATATTTATTTTTTAAGTTATCAGCGGCCACAACATCTTTGTTTGTACGTGGTGCTGAGAATCGAACCCGAGCCACACGCATGCCAGGCGAGAGCACTACCACTTGAGCCACATCCCCAGCCCAATAGAGATGGATTTTAAACCAAGATCTGTCTAACCCTTCACCTTGGAGGACTGGACTTTGGGATCACCCACATAGTGGTTCTTAACTCTGTCTGACATTAGAACTGCCCAGAAAGCTGTTAAAAATGCTAATACTTAAGCCACCCTGAAACCAATCTAATCAGAGTCTCTGAGGTGGGCTCCAGACACTGGTAGGTTTTAACAGCTCCCTGGGGTGGTTGATGTGCATCTTGGATTGAGAGCCACTGACTCCAAATTCCTCTGGTATTTGGGGTCCTTTCTATCACTTTCCTTTTGGAGCAGAGGATGATTTTGCAGTGTGACTGTTAGACTGCGAATCTCCTCAGGCTCTTTCCTCAACATCTCACCACCTGTCTGCCCCTGTTCACTCTTATTGGTTGCATTCATACAAAGTTGCCAGAATAAGCAAAAAAAAAAAAAAAAAAAAAAAAAATACAGGACACCCAGTTCACATAAACTACATTTTTTTAGCATAATGTCCCATGTAATATTTGTGACATACTTCTACTAAAAATAATTTGTTGATTCTTTGAAATTCAGATTTAAGAGAGTGTCCTATATTATCTGGACACCCTGTATCTAGAGTTCCAGTTTGCAGGGTTAGCAGAACCCTCAGCTGGAAGCAGCCTATCTTCAGACCTCTCTGTCCCCAAGCTCCTCTTGCATGAGGGCACTTAGGAAGAGGTTGTGGGGACATTGTGTCCTCATTCATCCTCTTCCCTTAGGCTTCCTTACCATATTTGCTTCAGCAAATCTCCTCTTCCAACAAATCTGGCAGCACTGAGAAAGACTGCCTCCTTAAATTGTAGGCCCTGGTGTCTGGTCCACCTCACCCTCACTTGGCCTGCCTCTTGGAATTCAGCACCTGCTCTTTGGCTTAAAGAAAACAGGACTGACTCACCTGAGCTTGAGGGTGTGTGTCATACAAGCTTGGAGTGCTTGGTTTTTGCCACCCTTTCCTCATTTGCAGCATGTGGATGTGGGCACCTGTTCCCTTGGTCTCTGGGGCCACCAGCACTCTGCCAATACATGACAGCAGGTAGTGAAACACACATCCTAGGTGCACCTGGGATCTCCTAGAGTCTCCAAAACTTTCAGAATGGAAAAGATAGTACCAGTGAGAATGATTTTCTCTACTCTAGGAGTTTATGGTTTGTAATGTATTCTAAGTTAAAATTATAAGCCTCTCTGTTCATAAAAATATTTTCTTTCCAAAAAAAAAATTCACAAAGCCTTTCTGCATTATTGTTGGTGGAAAGAGGATCGTCGATGCTATTGACAGGCAATGGTGTTACAGAAGTCTTGAAACCTTGTGGTCCCTGTGTTTGTAAGATGGTGGGGGAATCGCTGACACCAGTTCTAGGACCCCTCTGTATTTTAAGACTTCCATGATTTCTCTATCTTAGTATTTAACTTCGTGTTAAACTGGCAATTAACTCCTATGAAGCAACGAAAATATTTCTATTTTGGATCTCTTTCTCATGGTTTATCACTTATTCTAATTTAGTTCCATATCTTGCTGTAATGCTTTGTCTAAAAGCCGTATTTTAATTTTTTTAAATGTAATTTATCCATTGTAACTCTTTTTAATGTCCCATAAAAATGATGGATAAGGGAAGGTAGATAAAACTACAGATCAATCTTGGATTCTGATAATCTAATAAATGCTTGGAGTACCAATCTTGCAGTTTACGACCTCTTGCCAATTGATTTATGGCCTTGTAGTAAATTTTCTCTCCCACTTATCCAATATTTATTGGAACATCTTGTTCTTAACAGACAAAGTACTGTATAAAACATCTGTCAAAACAAAAGCCAATTCAATTAAATATCTTTTACTTCCAAATCTACTTTTCTGGTTCTCCTCAGCATCCAGACCATAAGACAACAAGCCGCGTTATGCACAACGTTTGGGAAAAGTTTAGGAACATAATATATACTTGAAACATCATCGAAAAAAAGTTAATCTGAAAGGAGTGGAAATCCCCACTTACTCCACACAGAGGGACAGGCCTGTTCGGGTTGGTGCTGGCCCACTGGGCGCTTCACCAGGATTGGCTCCGTTACTCCTCTCCCTCTCAAAGACCCCACACATTTAAAAGATTTTCTTTAGTAACAAACTTCATTTATTTGGTCTAGTTATTATCCCCCAAATCCATTAAGCACCAGTTCCCCTCATTAGACTGTGATAATTTAGGTTCATTCAGAATTGATATAATTTCAGTTTAAACAAAGGAAATAAATTTGTGTATAATTTCTTCAGGCATTTTGAAATATTACGACAATCTAAGAATCTCTCCACTATTGTCTTTAAAGGAATCACTAAGCAAGTGGAAGTTGAAAATGTTTTCCCTCTCATTTATACCCTGTTTTTCCTATCATCAAGTTCCATGGGGAGAAAATAGTTCAATTCTATAAGAATTGCCATGGTTTTGGGGTGGGGAGGATCTGGCATTTTGTAGCAGGGAGTCCCATGTCTGTAATTCTTCTGCCTTTTCCTTTGTGTAAGAGTGAGAAATGCTCAAATTACTGTCCTCCACCCCTGTTTTGGACCTGCAAACCTCCAAGCTCTGCTCTGAAGGTCAGTTTATGGATGATTGAAGAGTGTGGCTTAGTGAGCCCTTACTGGCCACGTTTCTATAGTTTAATTTTTTCCGGAATTCAAGGTTCCAATTTTGTTGTTGTTGTTGCTAAATGCTCCCCAAATGTAACACGGATTGATGACATATTGAAAGCATATGTATGTTGACCTCCACATTGATGTCATTTCCGATAACACCAGGGATTGTAAGTGCGGAGAGGCGGGGCGCAAGGGGGATCTGACCAGCAGAAGCAAATGCCAAATGCATTCCAGGAGCTGGCTGGGTGGGTGTTTGAAGGTAAAGTTGAAAATGAAAATATACACTTGACTGAAGGGGAAAAAAAATGCGTTTTGTTGAGTGCAGCATCAGAGCTATCTTCTTTTTTGTATGTGGACATTTCTTTTCCATAAGAAATTTTGGAAATAGTCTTAACTGGACACTGGCATTAATTGTCACAGTGGTGGCTGATATTTTTTCCCCTGGATTTAGCATTTAAATCAGGATATTTCCATATTCATAGGGAGTAGAGATGCAATAGATAATTTTAGCCAACAGAATCTCACACTGGTTTCCTTCTAGGTCTCTTACATAAGTTCCCTTCCTTACAACTGAAGGGAAAAGAAGGAAACCCAGGTTAGACTAATATAGGAGTGGAGTTCGAAAACGGGGGACTTTTGTCTTCTCTGGCCTGGTTGCTCCCAGTTCCTCTGTTGAGGGAATGTATTTTAAGTTTCATCTTTAAAGTTCAGCCCCTGAAGGCCAAAAATTATTATTTTTTTGAACTTTGAAAATTATCCTTGGGTATTTAGCATTGCAAATGTAAGCCCTAGTGTCTTCAATGCTAAAAACCAAAACAACAAAAAGACAAACAACTCGAAGTAGGTGGACTTGCAAGATCCTGCATCTGATGCCCATAGTTCCCCCTCTCCCAGCCCTGCACCTCCTCTTAGCGCAGAGGGCAAACTCCAGAGCAGGTGTAGAGCAAAGTCTGGGGAGTAGTTTGAGTAGTTCCTGGAGTCATGGTTTACTATGTCCCCCCCACCCCACCCCACCAACTTCCCTAGCCTTCTTCTTGCATAGAGTGTAGCAGCACTGAAGGCTACCACCCAGGCCCTGCCTGTCTACACAGCAATCCCTTGCTGACCTGCTTCCCAATGCCCAGGGTTCCCCCCCTGTGTAGAATACATGTGACATCAGTAGGCTCCCATTTGGTATTTACTGGATAAAAGATGTCGGGCAAGTTACTCAGCCTTTTCTGTACCTCCATGTCCTTACCTTTAAAATTGGTTTTGTGCAGATCAAATAATATGATGCACACAAAACACTTATGACAGTGCTCAGTACCTGTTGGGGTGCAGGGCTGGTTCTTCCTATTAGTGTGACTAATGACATCAGAGAATGTGAGAATGCGCAGAAATGCCTCCACATTTCCCTCTGCATTTCCCTTGGGATCTTGACCTGATGCCACCGTAGGAGGCCTCCTGAGGCTAGACACTGTGAAAGTGAAGGTGTTGTTTGACCACCCTTGGCATCAAAAGCTTAAAGGCCACCAGATGGCGGTGAGATACACTAAAGAGGTCTTACATAATTGCTGCAGCTTTCGCTGGGTGCAGAGCCTGGGGATGCAGGGGGGAGCAGGACAGAGATGGCTCTTGCCCTCCCAGAGCTTCAGTTTGGCAAATCATTGCCTGGCAATTCTTCAGCTGATTTTTTAAAAAAAATTTCATGTTTTTCTATTTTGTTGTCTACGTGTACTGTCTCTTATATTGCTCTCCTCAGCATAAGTCTGACCTGAAATTTGGGCAATTTATCCTGGCTCTCTCCTGACGCCTCTGTCATAGGACTCTATCTGGCTAGCTCTTGAGCTCACTGACCCACAGTTCCTGCAGCTGTGGTATAAAGAGCAGATATATAGGGATAGAGAGATATAGATCAGTATAGATATATATCAGATATATATCATATATATGTGAATATATAAAATTTCTCTTTCTCTCTCTCTCTACATATATAGCGAGAGCTGGAATCTGAATTGTTTTGTATTGTCTTTCCTGCTCCAAACAGCACAGGCACTTCTTTCCTGGCTTAAAGTAGGACATTTCAGGTGTTCAACTTCTAGACCTTCCCAAGCCTTAGCTCTTTGTCTAACACTCAAGGCCTTTCTCAGCCAAAAACCAGCCAGTCCTGTGCAACCAGCCACCTGCCTCCTGTTGCCTTCCCAGACCTCCCAGACTCTGTTCCCACTGCTGTCCCTGGCAGGAGATGCTTGTCCCACTTCTGCCAAAGATCTCTGCACTTTCCAACGGGTAGCTCAATGGCTCCTCCACTTGTTTCTGCAGGACTTTTTCTCCCTGTCCCCTGGGTTCTTACAACACTCAAACTGATCTATGCAGGTGTCACCTTCCATCTGAAGGGTCAGCTGTGCCAGCTCTTGTCCAGTTCTCCTTCCTCCTGTCATTCCTAGCACTGAACATTGCACATGATCAAGACACAATCCTGTCATGGCCTGGAGTCTGCATTGTCACTCAAGGGACACAGAGAAAAGCTTAACTGCATGGAAGCTGTTGATCTGGCACAGAAGTTACTCCAGCTCACTCCCTTGAGTTTCCTTGGTGGTGGTTGACCTGCCAACCCATGGCATGATTCCTCCTTTGGCAAAATTACACAATGTACAACATTTTTTGCTCATCCTACCTCTTTCCATAGTGCCTTCATGCACCCTGGTGAACTGAACAAAGTCTGTGTGCAGATACTTTGTTTACCTGCAGGTGTAACCAACAGATGATGACCTTCTTGGAGATGTGAGCTGTTCTAACTGGAACCAAAACACAAGTTAAAGGAAAGAAGCTTTGGTAGAGGTGCTGTAGGCATCCTTAGGCAAGGGGGACTTTGCTTAGCCCCCTGAAAGTACACCTAGGCTTCCCGAGTTCATCTTTACCTTGACATTTTGTTATTTTATAAGGGATAATTTTCTGCAGAAAGATCCCAGGGTGAGAGGCTGAGGCCCTGCTGGCTGAGAGAGTTCCTGTACCAGCTGATAAGTGTGTCTGTCAGCTCCTGAAGAAGGGCCTCCTCATGCCCTGCCCTCTCTCTTCTCCTCTTACCTCCTGAGCTGCACACTCCTGCACAGGCTCCCCTCCTTTCTAGTGCTCTCTAACAATGGACTTCTTTTAGCCCCTGCCCCTTCTCTCTGCCATTTCCCTCCCAATGAGCTCATCTATTCTCATGGTTTCATTAGCACCTCTTTGCCGATGACCTCCTCAGCCATGACCCTTTCCTGTGCCCCAGACTGCAGTTCCAACTGCTGACAGGACATCTCCACTCACGTATCCTGAAGGCCCCTGGGCCTGGGGGTGCTCCAGCCCTTCACTCCCTCAAGATGGCTTCCTCCTCCTGGTGTCCTTTCAATCACGGCTCCTGCCAGTCTGTCCAGAGTTCCTGGCTTGAATCTTTGGAGTCCATTATCAAGTCTATTGAACACCTGCTGTGTGTTGGGCAGCAGGTTGGGCTTAGGTAGAGAGATGAATGAAAATCTCTGAGAGACTTGAGGCACTCACTCTAAAAGAAAGGGAGAGATCTAGAAACAGTGCAAGGCCAACACAAGATTGAGAGAGGTATGTAGGGTGCCACGCCTGGCAGCATTCAGTCATGTTTCCTGGTGAGCTCTCCCTTTTGGCTGGTCTGGACTTTCCTCTATCCCTATTGCCGCCATCTTGCTTCAGTCCCCATCTCTCATAACTGGATAGCTGCAACTCTCCTTTATCTGCTTAGGTGATTACCAGCTACTTTCCCCCCAATATTACTCCCACCAGCTCACTCCAACTCTCCAGAAAAAAGTGCACACAGCACCCCATCTTGTCTCTGCAGCTCCCTTTTAGCACACTGGCTAGCACATGGTCTATGGTATCAGGCTCACTGTGCGGCAAGCTCAGCTCTGATACTTAACTGCTATGTGATCTTTGGGAAGATACTTAATCTCTTTGGGCTTCATTTTATTCATCAGCAAAATGGTGATAATAATAACCCTCACCTTATAGAGCTGTAAGGACAGAATGAGTCAATGCAGGCAAAACTCTAACAAGCACTGAGTACGTGGCGCTATTGTCATGGCACCTTTCTGCTGCTTCCAAGTGGTAGGGGCTCTCTGTTCCTCTGAGGCCTCCTGACAGACCGTGGTGAATTTTTTCTCTTTCCCAGGATGACACTCTTGCCTGAAACACCTGGGCTTTTCCGGTTCTGTTGCTTTTGTCCATCTTTCACACTCAGTTCCCTTAACCTGCTTGGAGAAGAGTGTCCCCCTGATGACCTCTCCCTCTCATCTGGGCTTGGAGCACAGATAGCATTGAGTTCCTCAAATATATTTCTCTATGGCCTTTCTCTCTAAATACACTACTCTTTCTTCAAGCCAGGAAAGACCCGTCTGGAAGTTTAAAACTGGCAGCATTTAACTTGGAGTCACAAACTTAGATTCTGAGAACAATCCCCTAAATGCCACTTGTACTCTGTTACTGACCAAGGGTCAGTAAACATTTGCTGTAAAGGGCCAAATATCAGGCATTTTGGGTGTCAGAGGCTGTATGCCTATGACTTAGTGCTCAGCCACCTGGCTCTGCCCTTGGGAATGCAGAAGCAGCCATAGCCAACACAGGGACAGATTCCAATCAATAAAATGTCCTTTCTAAAAGCACAGGGCAGGCAGATTCACTTAGGGGCTGTGGTTTGCTTGAGAGCTGGTGTCCTGGACCAACCCCACTTATCAGCAGGCCTCCCAGAATTTTTCTCCCAGGACCAGATGACCTCGATGTTGGGACTTCAGTCAGCCTCTACAAATGTGAAGTGGCCTGGGGCGCTCAGGTGAGCCCCTGAGCGTTGCATCTGACAGCTTTGCTCATGATATCAGCCAGAGCAAGGGAGAAGGGGACCCAGGGGGCTGAAGACGTTCAAGCAAAAGAAAACCAGAAGTTCTCATCCCTTCCTTCTTCCCTAACCCACAGTCCATTCCCGCTGCCCTCAGCCCTAGTCCCAGAGGTAAATAAATACACATTTTGTAACTACCTCAGGCAGATTTTTATTATTAAGAAAGGAAATTAAAAGTCTCTTAAGTGTAGATAATGTGGAGTTTGCTGAACAAATTGACAATAGCCAGGAAATTTGAAACATAGGGCTCCTCCACGGAAGAGTCTGCTTTATGATCTCTGGGCTGGCCTGGCTTCGCGGTGTGGTGGAGCAGCCTGGAAAGTTCCGTCAGTGCGTGTGGAGCTTTTCTGTGGAAATCATGGCTGTGGGCTGCTCTGCACCACCCGGCATTTACTTGGCATTTGTGAAGATCTTTCCTTGTCAAGTCCCTTTGCTTCTTGAGGGTTAGTGGGGAAGGTAATCAACTCCCCTAGGAGAGGCTCAGTTACTAAGCCCTGGGTCACCCTCTCTTAATGGAATCTCCCTTAAAGGGAGGGAGGCAGGAACATTTCTGCCTGGGGACTGTCCTGCTTGCTGGTCTTCATAACCCCTTGGACTGTCACCAGGGAAGTAATTATAATTGAAATCAATTGGTACTTGAGAGAAGGTGAACTACTTGCCCTTCTCTAGCACTTGAGGACAATGAAAGGTGACTTTGTTTATTTATTGAGCTATTATGGCTCAGTGTTAAAAGGCTTCCTGCCAAGAACTAAAAGAAACCTCCATTTTTGGATTATATCTTTAAGCACAAATTGCTTTGTTACTGGTCAATATTTGTGGGAAAAAAAAATCCAGTGAAAATTGCATTGGTTTGATATTGCACACATTTCCGATATCTTACTGGGTATGTAGAAAGGAAATCCTTCCTCTAATATTTCTAACATCTGGTCTTAATACTGGAAAGTCTTTGTTTCATATACTTTTGATAGACAACATTTCTTTTGTAGAGCATTTTGTTATTAGACTCTATGAAATGTTGATATTAATCTGAGCTGCCCAGGTCTTCATGGAACACAAAGCCAGTCTAAAACTATACTTGGGAGCATCTTTGGGAGAGTATTTTGGGGATCAAAATATGTGTCTTGCCATCCTTCCAGGAGCACTTGACTTTGCATCGTGGGGACATTGCATACATCTAAGTCAGGGCCCCGAGGCTGGAGTGCTGTTCCCTGCTGCTGTGACTCCATCAGGGACATTGGCGGATAAAAGGGCAGAATTTACCTTCTCCACTCAGGGTCTCTGGACCCAAAGGAATAAAGGGCTCTGTGGGTGAAGGGCTGAACTGTATTCCCAAGGGGCCTCCAATCCTTTCTGGATCTGAGTGGATTTAAAAGCCTGTGTTCCTAGAATATTCTTTCTTATACAACTTTCCTCAAAGAGCAAGCTGCTCTACAAACTTCGCCCAGGCATGATTGCAAATAAGCAAAGTGATTTTAGTGTGGTGGTGGAGAATTTGGGAAGAAGAAATGTAGTCAAACTGAGGCAAGGGGGATATCAACATTTTAGTCCCGAAATTCCAGGGCCTCCCTAAAGTCACAGAGCAAGTTACTATTAACTAGACTAGATCATGGGTCCTGAATGGAGTGTCTCCTTTAGAAATCAGTTGGGAAATCATTTCCTGATGATGAGTGTTGATTGCACTTACAAAGACTTCACATATTTTTTTTCATAGAAATTAATGAAATGTCAGTAAAATTTTCTAATATAGGTTCCATAGATGATTAGAGAAGAATTAAAACCAAGACATTGAGAACCCAGGGAACTAGTCATGTGTTGGTTTTTGCATTATGAGTCCCCAAAACTGCTCTTTTCCTGATCTTCTTTCCTTAGCTCCTGCTTTACCCCAAGAGAGTGCCCCATGCAATTCTACTCTGAACTCAACTTCATAACTGAGTTCTCAAATCAAGTTGCTTTTCTCTTATTCATGAAAAAAAATTGAACAGGAATGCATGAAACAGGAGAAACTTGTCATCCAATATAACAAATTAAGATAGAAACTATGGATAAGAAAAATCACAGAGCATTCCTGGACATAGGTTGGTGATGCCTCAAAAAAAAAAAAATCTTTTAACTCCTGGAATGAGTGTTCACTTTAGCAACCATTTCTGAAGGCTTATAATGTTATGGGGTGCTCCTGGAGTCATGATGGGTTTGCCAAACTTTCTTGAATTCTATGGATTGACAGGGGCATCTCCAAGATGGAACATCCAGATAAATGAGCAAGTGCAGAGCTGGCTGAAGAGTTTGCTACTCTGGTTTAAAAATGAAAAAGAATAACTGTGTGTGTATAGAATATATCTGAAGGACAGACAAAAGCTGGCAAGGCTGTGTCAGGGAATATGAGCCAGATGGCCAAGGTCCAAAATAGCAGAGGGATTCCTTTTTACTGTAAGTCTTTAATATCTTCTGGAATTATACCACGTGTGTGTGCACTATCAGTTCAAAATAATTAACCAAAAAACGATAATTGAAAAAAAAAATAACCACTTGTCAGACCCTCTGTCCTCTCTCTATTTTGCATATGTAGTCTTTTGGGACCCAACTTTCTAAAAGAAAACAAAACTTACCAATTTGTAGATGTAAGTATTCTCATCCCAAGCTCCTCCCCATTGCATGGGCTGACCAATCAACAGAATCCCTCCAATACCATGATTTTTAATAAAGAAGTAAAGTCTTTCAAACCTCTACCCAACCCCCTTTTTATTTTAACAGTCATGGCACAGAAAAATGGCCCGCACAGTGACAGACCTCAAAGACAGTTTTGCATTTAGGCTGATGCTTCTTATATTTGCAAACAGGTGCCTCTAAGTGTGGGAAAGAGATGTGCTCCATTATTTGAGGTCCACCTGCAGAGTGATGAGCTTATTTGCAGATGATTTTACCCAGAGGCAGTCTCTGTACTGAAGGCCAGGGTTAACGCACATGGGTAATGATAAAATAAATGAACGTGACTTTCTAAAAACGTCATGGGGGAGAAGGAAATGAGGGTGAAGGGAAACTGGCCTCTGTAATCCCTTCATATTCCAAGTGTAATTGCCATCTGAGTCAGATCTTCTCAGAGGTTAGAGTGCATAGGCCACTTTTTTAGTGGCATATCTTTGTCATTAAATAAATAATGATTTGGAGGAAATGATTTCACTTCAGAGTTTAAATTCCTTGGTTACTGTCTCATTTTCTTCCATAGATCCATAGGGATCTCTTGGGAATGAAGTGGAACTTTTTTTGGGGGGGGGGACTTGGTTTGGATCTATGGCATTGCTCTCTTAGTGACAATGAGTATAGACAGGGACAGGGGCACAGGCACAGAGCCAGGCTATTAGGCATCCCATTCCCATTCTGCCATTTACTGGCTCATTTACTGACTATATAGCACAGCACAAGCCACAGGACATTTGTGAATTTTAGTTCTCACACCTGTACAACAGGATTATAAATACTATGGAACGGCTGCTATTAAATGTGAAAATTGGTATCCAGCATCTGCCCACAGGCAGTACCAAGAAAATCCCCCAACCTTTGCAGAGAGCTCTGTGACTGGGAGCCACTGTCGCCCCACTGGCTACAGTTCCATTTCATTTTACAGACTGCCTGGGTGAGTATTCCAGGACCCTGACCTCCCATGGAAACTGACAAGTACTTGCTCAAAGCCCTGATGTGCTGCAGATGGCATTGCATGTCAGAGACAGCTATCTCAGAGGAACTTGAATTTCCTTTGCTTTGAGAAATGCTATTTCATAGTCCCTCAGTAGATGTCAGCAGCACAGCAAACATCCCTGTGCCCATCCTGCAAGCAAATCAGTTTGAAAACAACTTTTCCAATTTAAAAAGAAAGAAAGAAAATAATTTCTTTGTAATTCCCTTTAAAGTCCCAGATTCAAAATGGGGTGCTCTACTCGCCTCAAACTACCCGTTGATGCTTGAGAGGGTTTCCAAGGGTGCATCCGCACATTTAAAGACAAACTTTTATTCTCTGTAATGGAAACATCATCCCTGCCATGGTTCAGGATTACAGTGGCTTTTTTAGAATTTTCTGCAATTTACCCTCCAGGCAAGAGTGAAATAATAGAAGATGTCCAATATTTTGCTTCTTCCTGTGAAGTAAATCAAAACCGTGGGAATGTTTCTCCCTAATTTAATTTACTGCTGTCTCTTCAAATACATCTTTTATTGTATTTAATTAACCCTCTGATTGCTACCACAGACAACTGGAATGAGGTCAAAGAATAAGACAGAATTTTTTTGTTAAAATAAAAGGGCTGATGTGAGTGTGTGGCCCAGCAGTATTCTAATGTGGATATCGACCTTATGTGCATGACATTTAATATCTAAGCCTGCTCTCCTTCCCACCCTCTTTCCCATTCTTGTCTGTCCTCCCCTAGGTGTTATGGGAGCTATCATTGCTTTTCTAAGACCAGGGGATGTCTCTATTTACTTACATACCCCCTTTCCCCCAGTCCTACATAATTTTGCTGCAAAACTTTACTTCACACCAGGTTGGTTCTTGGAGTTTATATTCACCTTGCTTCTTCTCTTCCTTTTCTACTAAAGCTTCAGTCTACAGGGCCTTCCTGCCATTCCTGTCTTAGCCTAGGTTTTGATTGGAGGGAAATAGCTTGTGTCCAAGTCCTGAGAATTTATAGCTGATTTCTTTTAGTGAGAGTTTCTCTGTCACTAAAAGTATTTATTCATCAGCGGTTCTCAGTCATGCCTGCACATAGGGAAACCCAAGACGGGTGACCAACCATCCCAATTTGCCCAGGACTCAGTTTTAACAGTGAAAGTTCCTTGTGCTGGGGAATTTTTTTTTTTTGTTCTGGCAAATTGAGATGTTTCATCATCACTTTAGGATGCAAAGTTCCATTCTGGTTTGAGTGAGCAGTGGGATGCGTTAGAAAGCTTCCTGAAGGCTTCCAATGTACAGCCAAGGTTTAGACCCCCTGGTGTTGAGCCTATTTGATCATGTGCAAAATGATGTTTATAGAAGGGGCTCTGCCTTGGGTATGCTGGAGGTGGTTGCATTATAGGTTTTCTACAATTGTCAGAGGCTTCACCTGGGGACATGGCCTTGTGTGGGAAGGATTGGGGCCAATACAAGTGTGGGGCAAAGGGAAGATTTGAATCTTCCACTAAACTTCAGGGAGCCCTGAAAACCTCCATGATCAGAATAGATATTTTGATACAATATTTTGAAAAATCAAAATCAATGCAGAAAAATCCACACTGAACTAAAGATCAAACTTTTAAATAAAGATAAGATCATGGCCCTTTATTATGTCTCCTCCTGCCCTGAGAGACTCAGAATTTGGCTGGTTTGGCAAGTTTATGTTAAGCCCCTCTTCCGTTCCAGGCACTGTGCCGGAGCTCAGGATCCAAGTGTGAACAAGATTCAGATCCTGTCCCCAAGTCTAATGGGAGAAAGAAATGGGGATTGGGGATTGTAGTACATTGTGGTAGCTGCTACCATGGAGTAGGGAGCATGTGACTGGTCCCTCACAGGGACTTGGGGATGCAGGAGGAGGGTCCAGAAGGATTGGGGTGGAGGAGATGATTTGAAATGGGAGTTTGGGAATAAACCAGAGAGATACTGAGTCCCAAAGGAAATGTCCATGAACCACTGAAACCCAGAAAGTGCCCATGAACCCTTGACCCCTGTCCTTATAACATGAGGGCAAGGCATAAATGCAGGGAAAACTGGCTTGACATCCTGTAATTCTGCCCTGACTCTACCTCTAGTCTACCTAGCAACCGTCCCTCTACAAATATTGACAGCCATACCAGCAGGTTGCAGTCTCTCCCTCTGGAGATGCCCGCCCCCTTTTCTCCCTTGAATATGTATCTACTTTCCTAAATAAACATGTATGCCTTTGATTGGTGAATGCTGAAATTCTTTTCTGTCACTATGCCAAGAACCCCACTAGTTCTTAGTAAAGTCAAGTTTTGCCTTCTCTCAGGGAACTCTTGGGACCCTTCTTGGGGACATCTCTTCTCTTGCGTCAGACTGAGCTGAGAGCTAGAAGTCGCGTGGAAGTAACTAGGGAAGTTGATATCAGAGCACGCCCCCCAGCCACCCTGGGTAGAGTTGACAGCTCTTCTACTGTGCAGAATATCACCCACCTTAGCCTTGTTCCACTCTGCAAAGTGTCCCAGCATCCAATGTGCCTGAGAAATGCTGCACATTAGCCATATCCCTGTTTGCGATTCACAATCTGTGTGAATGCTACTGCAACATCTGATGACACCCTCTCAGCTTAATTTAACATAATGTCTCCCAGATTTATTATCTATAGCATATGCACTTTTAATCACATCAAGCTTAGCATCCCTCTGGGGAGGTGGAGTCCCAACCCCTTCCCCTCAATAGTCTTCAGATGATCCAAATGTGCAGATGATGTTGAGGCCCTGCTACTAATGGGCTACCAGCATTAGGGTGATCTAGGAGCTCCTTAGAAATGCAGAATTACAAGCTTCACTTCAGACCTATGGCATCAAAATCTATCAAATTCTTCAGCTGATTCATATGACCATTTAAGTTTGAGTTACCTGCTCTTTAAGTTACCTGCTCTCAGACTTGGCTGGACATTTGACTCCATTAGGAAACTTTCAAAAATGCATATACCTGCATGCCTGACCAGTGATTCTGGGGTTAAGGACCTGGGGAATGGAGTCATTTTTCTTTATTGTGGTATGGTAAAGTAAAATTATCATTCACCATTTTTAAGTGTACAGTTCAGCACTAAGTCTGTCCATAGTGTTTTGCAATTATCACCACTATTCATTTCCAAAACTTTTCCATCATTCCCAATAAAATTCTATACTCATTAAACAATATGGGTAATGAAGTGTAAAAAAAAAGCGGGCCAGCAGATTCTAGAAATAGGAATTTGAGAACCACTCACTGAGACCACTTGCTAGCTGCATTTAGAAAGAAGGTTTTACCAAAGGTAGTGAACCCTTCAGAGGGAACCCTGGTCTTCACACCCTGAAAGCTCTTCATTCAAATGGAGACTTGTGACTTGACGAGCCGATCTCTCTCAAGTGTGTTCCATTTGCAAGAGTGGGCAATATATCATGCCTTCTAGTGTGGTGGTAATAATCAACACAGAGCCTGAGCAAAGCATGGGATTCAGTGCCTGGCCAGAACTCTCAGTTAAGAATTACAGTTATGCTATGCATTCCAAATAATAAGTAGTTTAGAGTACAGTTAGATATAGTTAGAGAAACCTGAAAAATCCTCACTTCATTACTTATTAATTATGTCACATGGACAGGTTAATTACCACTTTGAACCTCTGTTTTCTTATCCATAAAACAGGGATAATGCTATCTACCCCATCTCTAGGATTATTATGAGAAGTAAATGGGAAAACATATGTATGATATCTAACACATAGTAGGTGCTCAATGCATAGCAATAATTATTTATATATGTGAGATGTTTTGTTACTTATTACAAATGGATCACTTGAAGTTTTTCTGTTTCACTAGTCACCCAAGGATGAAGGTATCATAGACATTTAATACCAAAATATTTTTTTAAAAGTGAAAGAAGAAATGAGCAAACTATTGAAACTTTGCAATGTTTTATTGTAGTGCTATAGGGGCAATGACTGTGCTATAGTTATCAAAGTCAAATACTTAGACTCCGGTTAGCTATGTGTTCTCCAGAAAGTAAAATACTCAAGGAATTAGTTTCTTCATCTGAGAAAGGGAGAACTGCAAAGTGGTACATCACTGCAGAAGCAAATTTGAATAGAGGAAGTTTTTCCGAGCTTTATCATTTTACCAAGG
This sequence comes from Callospermophilus lateralis, assembly GCF_048772815.1. Classification (NCBI taxonomy): domain Eukaryota; kingdom Metazoa; phylum Chordata; class Mammalia; order Rodentia; family Sciuridae; genus Callospermophilus; species Callospermophilus lateralis. Next base: position 102,519,826 of record NC_135307.1, read on the forward strand.
TGCCAGGATATGACCTCCTTCCCTTCCCCTTTCTCCTCTCCTCATTCGGTGGGTGTTCCATTGCCTGAAGGATCTGACATGTGCATTAACCTTGTTAGTAATCATCTTCTTGTTCCCACAGATATCCACTAAATGAAAAATTCTTTTCAGAACCCTCTCCATTTACTCTGAACTCTCAACCAAGTAAAGATCTTTCCTAAACTGGGATCAATTTTGTTTGGGCTAAGATGATTCTGGTAACATATACACAGTCTGGACCTCCAGGAGGGGATGTCAGCATGTTACTAATACTATTCAAAAGTGTATACTGTCGTATATTTTTCAATCCGTAATAGCCTGTGTCAGCTTATTGAAATGCTGTGTGGCACGTGGGATAATATTTGTACTTATCATGCTTTTTTTTTTTTTTTAACAGTATTGTAGTCAGGATGAATTACGTTTGAAGGTTTGTAGACATTTTTGGTTTTGATGATAAATTAAAGCTAAGCCATGGAGATGACTCTGGTTACATGATTAAACCAAATGTTATCTTCTTTTTCTGTGGCGATTTGGAATGTATAATGTTGATAATGCTAGTGATTTAAGACTAAAATTTCTCTTTTACAGGTAGATTTTCTATTTATAAGACATTATGAAAAATAAAAGACATGGAGTCATGTTACCAAAAATAGCTCAAACTTGCCGAATATGAGGGGCAGGTAGTGAAAAGTGAATTTAAGGAAGTCCACAAGGATGAGGTCCTGCGGGGCCTGAAATCCTAGGTCAAATATTTGTGCTTTATTCTGTGGAGCAGGAGTTGTGAACACGAGTGTCTATGACCAGCAGAATGAAGGAGGCAACGGTGAAGAAGGAATTCAGTAGGAGAAATAGCATCTTTGATTGTACTTTCTGAAATCGGACATAATTTTCTCATAAAATGTAAAGGACAGGGCTGGGGATGTGGCTCAAGCGGTAGCGCGCTCGCCTGGCCTGCGTGCGGCCCGGGTTCGATTCTCAGCACCACATACAAACAAAGATATTGTGCCCGCCAATAACTAAAATAAATAAATAAATATTTAAAAAAATGTAAAGAACAAAAATATCATGTATACAAAGAACTACACGTTCTCCTGTTTCTTTAAATGTGGCCCTTGTAAACTCTATATTGTTCACTCTAGACTGAGGCAAAGAGAAATATTTCTCTACTGTAAGAAAAGTAACAGCGTACATGGGATCATATGTGACAGTGCACTCTCACTTTAACATTAGGGAGACTATAGAGAAAGGTGGAGACTGTGGCTGGTTGGCCCATTAAGGTCCTGTCCCAAAAGGCGTCTATTTAGCTCCAGTTATGGTTGTTGTTCTGGGGGAACATGTTCCCTGTGTGGATAGGTCGAATCTTTAGAAACATCAGAAATTAACTTTTTATAAAATTTCTCATTTTAAATGCTGGTCCACAACAAATGAAGAAAACATGCACGCAAAATACACATGCATATGACCCACGTTTATAAGCCATTCAAGGATTGCCAACTACCAAAGAATTTTAAGAATGTAAGTAATGCGATCAATTTGCATTTTAGGAAGACTTATATCCAACAGCATGTTAATATAAACAGTACTAGTTATTTAAAGTAGTCTCATTGGCATCTTTATTGTTTTAAATATATTTAACAAACAGCAATATGATGTTCCAGGAACTGTTGTAAATACTTTGCTAACACTCCTTTCAGTAGATTTGTGTGGTCAGCTCTGTTATTATCTTCTACTGAGAATGGAGTCATGAGCTTATCCAGCTTGGAAGGGACAGTTCTGGGATTTGAACTCAACAATGTGGTTCTAGGATGTGGGATTTCACTACTACGTTATGTTGCCTGTTAACAATAACTAAAGCATATTTATAATGTGTCCAGATGTCCATGTGATGAGTATAACTTTGACATATGACATATGATTTGACATGTGATTGTTTTGATGGTGGCTGAAGAACTCACAGAAAAATTGGTTAAATGTCATTGCTAAAGGACTAGAATATTGGTTCATCAAGAGCAATGAGAATTAGACTGTCTGACCAGGGAAGGTAGAAAACTAAATTTGAATTACATGTTAACTTTTATTCTCGACCTGTAGCTATCTATAAAATTCTTTTTATTCTATTCACTTTAAAAGAACCTGAATTTCCATTTTGGTTCTAGCACTAAATACCTGTAGGACCTATGCCCAGTCACTACTCTTCTGCATTAATTTCTTACTGCTGCTATATGGCAACTTACCACAATCTTAGTGGCTGAAAATGATACAGATGTATTATCAGCTCTGGAGGGTAAAGTCCAAAATGGGTCCCAGGGCTGAAATCAAAGTGTTGATTGAAACCAAGAGCTGCCTTCCTCCTGGAGGCTCTGGAAGAATTTGTTTCTACCTTTTCTGGGATGAAGGGGCCACTGGCACCCCTTGTCTTGTGGCTCCTTCTTTGTCTTCAAAGCCAGCTGGGTAGCATCTACAAATCTCCCTCCCACTCAGACCCACCTGTCCCCCTCTGCCCAGATAAGCTGAGGTAAGCTCCTGTCTTCCTCTGCTAGGGCTGTCAGAACAAAACTTCACGGAACAGGTGGCTCAAACCATTGAAACTTATTTAAGTTTTCGGTTCTGGAGGTTCAAGAACAAGGTGCTGGCAGGGTTTGTTTCTCCTTGACTTGAAAATAGCCAACTTCTTGCTATGGCCTGTAAAGGACTTTTCTCTGTAGACACACATGCCCTTGGTGACTCTCCCTCTTCTTACAAGGACACTAATCCTATTGAACTAGGATTCCACCCCTATGACCCCATTTAACTTTCATTACTCCCTCAAAGGTGTCTCCAAATATAGTCATCTTGGGGGTTTGAGCTTCAACTTATAGATTTTGTGAGGATACAATTCAGTCCAAATATCTCCGCATCGCTCAACCCTTAATTTAATCACATCTGCAAAGTTCTCTTTGCCATATAAGGTAACATATTCGAGAGGTTGTGAGGTTAGGATACGAACTTCTTAAGAGGGCCATTACTTTGTTGATCACGTCTTCCGAGCTTCAGGTTCCTAAAGAGTGAGATATCCTTTAAAATATCATCAAACTTCAATGCAACTCTAAAATCAAGTTGAGAAAACACCAGATGAAGAACCCTTAAGCCTTTTCTTCTCTGTGGAAAATCTAACTTATATGACAAAAATGAATATATAATAAGAGCCTACAAGAATGCTGAAAAAAAAGGAAAAGAAATATCCTCATTTCTCTTAAAATCTGGTACACTCCATGGAGCCCCTTGATGGGCGGGTTATTGCCCATGTGAAGAGACCTTGGAGAGTGGGGAGGTGAAAGCAAACTTCACTTTTGCTTCTGCAAGGAATAGTGTCCTCAATATTCTTTGGCTATTGAGTTCTCTTCCCCTGCCTGGCACTGAGAACAGAACTTTGGCTGCTGTTGACCCTGAAGCAGAACGTTTATGTTCCTTGGGGCCACAGAACATGTAACCAAGGAGACTTAAGTAATACCTGACCCAGAACTGGATCCTGGATCAGACGAAGACCATTAGTCAGGTGAATGATGAAGCTTGAATGTCTGAGGTTAACACGTTAATATTCTGATTTTGAGCATGGCACTGTGGTTATATAAGATGTTAACATTTGGGAATCTGCATGAGAATTCTTTGTACTATTTTTGCAACTTTCTTTTGTAGTTCTAGATTGTTTCAAACATAAAAGTTAAACAAAACAAAACAAAAACAAATTTAAAGTAAGAGACTCCCATGTGGGGTGTTTGGAATTGTGTGCTCCTCTCCAGATCAGGGTGAACCCAGGTATGTATGCAGGTAATGCGGCTCCTTCAAGGGCTTGGAGCAGCTGGGCCATGAACCCCCCTTGGAGAACCCCACATGCCCTTACTCTGATTTTTTTCCCAAGGACCTTGATTTATATTAAAATAGTCCATAGGATTGTTTTTGCTTTAATTGAATTTACAGGTTGATGAAGGATGTTAGAGGACCCATTGTTGGATCTTGTCTTAGGGACAGGTGAAGACAGGCCCAGGGTGAACTCCAGAGATGGACATGAGAGCTCTGGTGCTCGAGGTCAAAATCAAAGTGTTTCTGGATTGATTGGTTAATGGAGCACACATTCTAGTAATAACCAAGTCACCACAGACACACCACAAGTTTACAAAGAATTCAAATACCAGGAAATGCACTTACCACGGAACACATAGACTAGACACTAAGTCTTCTTTGGTGATTCAGAAGGCCTTGGAGACTTTGCAGAATCAACATAATAGGAATCAGTGGGTATTGATGATACACAGAAGTCTTGGCTTTCATCCTCTTGAGGAAGAACGGAATGTCTCCGTTCCTTTGGATCATCTTGGTGTTCTTGTTCAGGCAGAAACATCTCATGGAGCAAAGATTCCAGTAGAGGACTTTTAGTATACTTCTGTTAAAGAGCATAATTACCATTACTAAGGAACAAAAATGATCAAAAGCTGTAGTAGCCATCCAGTCTTATATTTTGTTTATTGCTTTTTATAATTTAGAAGAATTCATACACTTGAACTCTTAATAAGCTATTAGGCACATGGATTGGAGATCAAAAGGGTGGACGTGCTGCAAACACAGTAGAGAAAGATGGAACTGACAGCCTCTCCCCGAGCTCTGAGAGGGCTGATGAACACCACCTGGGGACAGAGGAGAAGAGTTCTTTTTTGGAGCTCACTAAAATTCATTTCAGTTCATTGTATTTGTATTTTTATTGTGGTTAAACATAGGTAAAATTTATCATTGTGACCATTTTAAGTATACAGCTCAGTGGCATTAAGGACGTTGACATTTACATCACCACCATTCATCTGCAGAACTTTTTTCATCTTCCAAACGGTCACATAAATGGAAGACAGCTCCCACTCTCTGGCAACCACCATTCTCCTTTCTGTCTCTATAAATTGGACTGCTCCTTGTGCAAGTGGAATCTTCCAGTATTTAGTCTTCTATGAATGGCTTATTTTATTGAGCATGATGTCTTTAAGGTTCATCCACATTATAGCATGTGCCAGGATATCCTTCCTCTTTATGGTTCAATAATATTCCATTGTGTGTATATATCATGGTTTGTTGATCCACTCATCTGTCAATGGATATTTGGATTACTGACATCTTTTGGCTATTGTGAATCATATATTTAACTTAAAAGATTTTTAGTAGGCCTGTTAAGGAATAAAAAGATACTGGTAAAGTTATTTTAAAATTTGTTATTAACTTTATATATCCAAAATTTGAATATTTTAACATATAGTCCATGCAAGATGTTTATTAATAAAATATTTTAATACGGAGTCTTCATTTTTTCATATGAAGTCTTTGCTATTTAGTGTATATTTTATGTCTGCATAGCACATCTCCATTTGGGCTAGCCACATTTCACATGGTCAATAGCCACAGTGGCTATTGGTTACCATGTTAGCACAGGTCTAACTCAGCATAGGAGTGGAGTTTGGATATTCTAACAATATCCTGTTTCCATGTCCTTGGATTGTCTCTGTCTGAGAGAGGTAGTGTCTCAAATGGATCTTAGGCAAGGTGTAGATTGCTGTCAGTTCTTAGCTAACTTTTCAGGCAAGTGCCTGGAGTTCCAAATTTCTGGGGCTCCAAATACTTTAGCTCCATGTTCAAACAGTCAAGTTGACATTTAAAAGATGCAGGAGATTGATTTGCATTCCCCCAGGCAGAGGAATAGGTGCCACCACTTATATATTCCAGTACTTAATGCATGCAAGACAACAAATAGATTTTATTTCTCTATATATGACCCAACGTACACATCATTTTTCATGTGGGACATGTATATGAATCTTCAAATAACTCTGCACCACATGGATTCGGTGATGATTTATGGAGTGCTTTTATGCACCAGAAACATGCTAGGCACTGGAGGTCCATCCACAAGGAGAAGGATGCAGTTCTGCTCATGGTCCCTGCAGGCAATGAGCTTGGCATTGGCTGACTTGGGAAGGGGATGCCTCACTCTTCTCAGCCTAGGCAAACTTCTGCAGTTCTTTTTTTCTCCTCTAACCTGAGAAAGAATTCCATTCTCTTGACTGACCACCCCAGTGGAGAAAGAAACATTTACTCTTTGGAACTTCATGGATTATTGTGTCAGGTAAATGATGTGGGAATTTGGGAACTTACTTTTATAAATATAAGCGTAAATTGCTGCGAAATTACTACATAACCAGGGTTCACTAAATGACAGCTGGGGTGACCAGGGCAGATTTTCTTTACATCCCCAATTCCCAAATGGGGGGCATGGGTTTCATTTCACCAGTCTTTCCAAAAAATGAAGGCCCAAGGGCATATTCCATGTCACCATAGGAATGGTTCCTACAGAGGTTTTGTAATCTACGTGTGAAGGCTCCAGATGAGTCTGAGCCTGGTTTCTTCTCTTTGTTTATTCAACAAGTGTGATGCCCCAACATACCCGTAGCACTTTCTTTAGTTCCACTGTTCACATTCACCAGAAAATCAAATTGTTGGGAGCTTGTACATGTGGATCATTCCTGAGAATCAGTTCCTCACAATTCAAATGTATTCTTTGAATTGAGCTATATTTGCATGTCCTTAGGGAAAATTTCTTAATATTAGTGGGTTCTTACTAGTGCCCTCATTGTGATACACGTGCTTCCATTCTACTGATTTTTAGAATTGTAGGTTTGACCATGTGGACTTGGAAGGAGTAGATTCCCTTCTCACTGGGGTAAGTTTCTGGGACCTTCAGGTAAGAGTTTAGTAGAGGCTTCCACTTTTCTGTCAGTCACTGTTACATTGGGAGGACAGTATATAACTGGTCCTGGAGGGAACTTGGGAAAGTCAAATTCATAGCTGTGTTTGTTTCTTTGCACCACCATTAGCCAACTCAAAAACCCACATGGCCTCTCTTCTCTTTGCCCAACCAAGCAGCATGCCCCCATGCCCACACGCAGAACTAACCACCTCTGAACATTTCTTCTTTTCCTCCTCCTCCTCCTCTCCACTCCTCCCTCCCTTCCTCCTTCTTCTCTTCCTCCTCTCTCTTTTGTGGTACTGGGGATTGAACCAGGATCACTTTACCATGGAACTACATACCAGCTCTTTTTATATTTATTTTGAGACAGGGTCTCTCTAAGTTTGTTAGGGCCTTGCTAAGTAGTCGAGGCTGACCTTGAACTTGCAATCTTCCTGCCTGTTGAATTATAAGCATGCACCACTGCTCTTGGTTCTGGACATTTCTTCTACACTTTTCTTTTTGGAGCATATTTTCACATCTTTCCAAAGCCACTCAAGCTTTTCTGCTTTTTTGACGCCTTCCCTGAGCAACTCTTGTACCTGTACATGCTCTGTTCTTTTCACAACCAGATTCTTCTCTTTGCCTTATGTCTCTGAGCTCTAATCAAATCTCTTGGTCAGTTTGGTATTACTATAACAAGACACCACAGACTGGATTATTTATAAATAGTAGAAGTTTTTTTTGACTCATGACTCTGGAGACTGGGAGATCCAAGAACATGGTGCCTGTATCTGGTGAGGGCCTCCAAGCTATGCCATTCCATGGTAGAAGGCAGAAGGTCAAGTGAGCTTGTAAGGCAAAAACAAGGAGCAAAACCTTCCCTTCATCAGGAGCCCACTCCCCCAATAACAACATTAATTTAAAAAATGAGAGCAGAAGGGTCTTACCTCTCAATTCTGTTGTGTTGGGAATGTTTCCAACCTATGAATTTTGGGGGCATTTTAACCACAGCAACAGATACAGGCTGTGGATGTGGAGGAGATTCTAGCAAAAGGAATACTCACTTAAGATTAACTCCCAGCTCCACTTATTTGTGAAAAATTATCCAATTTCTTGTATCACCCTTATGTTGCAACCCCCTTCTCAGTATTTCAGGCAGCACTTTGTCTTACATGTCAGTAAATGTTGCCACTCACTGTCACTCTGGGTTCTACTCTACAGCCTTGTCTCTGCTGCTCAGAGAGATTAGCATGGCTGCCCTCCCATTCTGCACCAGGCTATGCAAGACTTCCCAGTTGGACTGTAGAGCAGGGTGGACTTGACCTGGCTCAGCACCCTCAGTTCTCCAAGTGCCAGTTCATGAGCCAGGCTTCCCATTTAGCACCAGGACATATGGTCTGCCAGGGGATCTGGGTAGGGTTGGGCTCAAGGTATCACTATCCCCCAACAACACACTGTCCCCTAAGATTTATTTGTGACATTGCCTTGTCATATTTTTTTTTTTTTTTGCTTTGGTCTTTTTGACATAGCCTTAAAAAAAATTAAGGCCAAAAGATGGGGAACAGAGATTGTATTTGATTTTGTGTTGAAAAGTGTAACTCTTTTATATCCTAAAGCAAATCATGTTCTTCTAGGAAAGTTTCCCCCAGCCCTTCCTCTTCTACATATGGAACTAGGGCCTTTCTTTCCTTCCTTCCTTCCTTTCTCTCCTTTTATTTTGAGACAAGTTTCACCAACTGTCTGAGAGTCTTGGGAACTTGCCCAGGCTGGCCTTAAACTCGCAATCCTCCTGCCTCAGCCTCTTGAGTTGCTGGGATTACAGGCATGTGCCACTGCGTCTGGAGTGCTAGGGCATTTCTAACTTGCAATTCTGAGTCTTTCCCTGGCAGGTGGTTACGATAAGAATAGGGCTTGGCCTTTGAGCAATGAGGCCCCCTTAAAGGATCTTCCATAAAAACAACACCTGTATTGGAACTTAATTCTATGAAGGTATTATTATTATTATTATTATTATTATTATTATTATTATTATCTGCACTATACAAAGAAGGAGCACAGCTCTGGGGTGAAATGATTTGCTCTTGGTTACCAAGTGCACAGGTGTTAGAACCAGAGCTGAGTGGTAGTCTTGGTTCCAGTTCTGCAGTGGGACCAAGACTTGGTGAGTGGAGCCAGGTCTCCAGTTGCTCCTCCAGTTGGGCAGGAGTCCTCAGAATCACATGGGGATGGTTCAGTTCCACCCCAGGTCTTCTGTCTGGTTCCTGTGCCCTTTTCCACAATAATGATGCCTTTTCACTGCATGAGTAAAATCACAGGAGGGTGGAAGTGGCAGGAGCTGTTCTTCTACCTGCTCAGGCCTGCCATCTGTGCAGGCGAGCCAGGCCGCTGGTTCTTTTGCGTGATTTGAGGGACATGGAATCTTCCTCGTGTGCTTGGAATTTCTCTGTGAAGCCTGGGATTTGATTAGCAATCCACCTTTGACTTTGTTTGGGCTTTGTTCTTTTCAGGTGTGCCGTCATAAGCAGGTCTCTTCATCTTTCTGAGATCTCAGTTTTCTCAGGGGAAAAATGAAAGGATTAGATTAGATCACTGGAGTTTTTCAATTGAGATATAATTTGCATACTGTAAAATTCACCTCTTAAGTGTACAGTCAGTGGTTTTTAGCATATTCATAACGTTTGCAATCATCACCACTATCTAATTCCGCTATTTCTCATCACCCCTAAAAAGAAACTCTGTACCCATTATCAGTCCATTCCCAATTCCTCATTTCCCCTAGCCCTGACAACCACTGGTCTACTTTCTCTGTCTACAAACTTGACTATTCTAGGCATTTCATATGAATGGAATTATATGATATATGGTCCATTATGTCTGGCTTCTTTCACTTTGTGTAATATTTTCAAGTTTCAGTCATGTTGTAGCATTAGTCATTGGTTTCTGAACTTTTGTTTGAAAAGCAGAATGCTCTAAGATCTTGGGTGGATCCTCAGTACATAACTCAAATGGAAGCTGAGGTGATCAGATGAAATCCCTGCCTACCAGAGAGCTCTCTCAGCCTGGGGGCACTTCTGCAGAACTCCCAGTTTCATGAAACAGAATTTGGAAGGTTCTGAGTCAGACAATCTCACAAATACCTTTGGTTTTAAAGAAGTTTGGGTTTTTCTTCAAGAATGCAAATCCCCTAGCCAGTTCTTTACACTTGAATTAGTATATAACTCTTCTCTCTGAAATGATTTGGAGGGCAGAAAATTGAGCAAATCGGAGTCTGATGGGAAAAACACATAAGATCATTTTGTAACTCAGGAACCACTTTGGAGAGGCAGTGGGCATACCCTGGGCAGGGGTGAGCACCTGGGAAGAGGGATATCATATAGAAAAAACAGCAAAGAGGCTGCTTTATGATACTGCTGTGACCTGGACACCTAGAGTTATGATTTAGATATGAGGTATCCCCCCAAAAGCTCATGTGTGAGACAAGGCAAGAAAGTCTGGAGATTGGGTTATGAGAGCCTTTACCGAATCAGTGCATCACTCCACCTGAATGGATTAACTGGTCGTGACTGTAAGCTGGTAGGGTGTGGCTGAAGGAGGCAGGTCATGGTGGGCATAGCTTTGGGTTTTACATTTTGTTCCTCGTGAGTGAAGGTCTCTCTCTCTGCTTCCAGGTGCTATGTTCTGAGTTGCTTTCCTTCACACCCTTCCTTCTTAATGTTCTGCCTTACCTTGGGCCTAGAGCAATGGAGTTGGCCATATAAGGACAGAGACTTCTACAACTAAATCCACTTTTCCCCTTCTATGTTGCTCTTGTTGGGTCTTTACTGGTTACAGTGGTGAAAAGGCTGATTAAAACACTCAGTGAAGCATATTTCTGAGAAATGTTCTTTTCTTTGAGGTCAAAAAGGACTGTATGGTCTGCAGCTGACCAGAGTTCTTCTTTTCCTAGGACGTGATTGCCTTTCTGGGCAAGGAAAAAGAAATTCCATGTAATCCAGAGTCAATAATTATCTGAGATTTGGAGTAGTGCAGGCTGCCAATGGAAACTACAGGCCATTTGTATGTGGCCTGGTATGTGGGATGCCTTAACAGCTTTCTTGGCTCACCTCTCCATCTTCATGGGAGACTTCAGGCAGCTGCAGCAACCTTCCCAACCGTTCTCCACCCCAGCCTTTGTCCAGAAGGGAGTGTCTTCTGAGTCATGGTCAGCTATGCTGCTCATGCTGGAAAGCCAAGACTGGGACTTGTCTCTTCATCCCCTACATGATGCCTGAATCCCGTGTGTGCTCTATTAGGCCACAGGAGCTCTAGAGGGGAGTCAAGAGACCTGGTGCTGACCAAGGAGACTGGATTTTAATATAGAATCCTCTGTCTTCATTTTAGGTATGTGATAATATATAAGTCAAGTAAGAGTCTCCAAGAACTTTAGTTTTCTAAAGTAAATGATTGGCTGATTTCCCATCCAGAAGGGATTTCAGGCAACTCTTCTGTTCAATTAGGGAATTAGACCAGATGAATTCTAAGTACTCTCTTTGTTTTACAGTTCTAAGTCTCTTCTGCAAGGTGGGTACTGAATTAGGGTTTGGAGATTTTCCAATATCCTAACAGTTTCCTCAGCATATCCTAAAAGCCACCTTGTCACACTTGCCACCATTTAACCCTATTCACCGAGTGGGGCCTGATTCCTACTGATTAATTTAAACCCTCTTGGAAATGCCTGCCACTCAGATCCAAAGTTCTTCTAGATTAAAGGAGAATGAAGAGATGTGAGAATTTATGTGGGCTTCTAACTGGATCATGGATCAAACCCCCTGCAACCAACAGGGGACATTACTGGGACAACTGAAGTTAGAAACAGAAGGCTCCCAAACTTCCCTAGAATGCACTCTTCATTCCCTTCATCTAGGCCCATGCTTGCTCAGCCTGCAGGGCCCACTCACACCTCCCCCACTGTCCTTCCCAGGGCCTCTGGCTTGCTGACCTCTCCCTCCTACTTTTGGATACTCCTTGCCTCTTCTCATTTTCCTTTAGACTTGCCCCATTCTGATGATGGAATTGCTTTATTTGTGCACATGTGTGCAAGTGGAAGCTGTTAGAAGCCTGGCTTCTGCACTATTCCCAGGCAACCCACTCCATAAACAATTTTGAAGCTGAATTTGGGAAAGCTCTTCAAATTCAAAATGTACTGTTCTCTTTTGGCCAAAGGCAAAGTTTCATATTCTGGGCCTCTTGCTCATTTTTCAGAGGCCAGGGCAACATGGGCAAGATCAGCCCGAATCCTGACAAAGCCCAGCCTCCCCAGAGCTCAGAGCCCTGTGTTTATTTTACAACAATTAGAAGCACACAGGCTCCTTCGCAGACAGGTTAATATATCAGGCTAACTTGTTCATTGCCCTTACTCAAACAAGCCTGGTGTAAGACCTTGAGTACAGCTTTAAAAATTACCTTGGTAACGGGATGTAGAGAGGCACTGTCCTTATTTCTTTAGACATACTCACCAGGGTCCCAAACTTGGGGTGAAGAGGCATTACCACCTCCCATTTGAAAGAAATCCCCAATTGCTGTGGCCAAAACTCCTTCTTACCCATCCCTGTCCAAAGCAGAGATGAGGAGGGGAAAGGAGAAATTTCCTCAGAGCTTGGAGTTGGGATTCATAACCTTAACGGTCTACTATGGTTTTTAACCCCCTTCCTTGCTCTCTGGCCCCCAAAGCAAAGTGGGAGGGAATGACATCTAAAGATGAACTCTGTTGGGAGATTAATACCTGTCATAAAATTGGATATCTGCTTGGGCTACAAATTTGCCAATTAGGAATTATTTGTCAATGTCTTCACATACACACACACACATTTTTTTTGGTCACAACTATAAGGTACTATAGGCATCTAGTGGGTAGAGGTCAGAGATGCTGCTTAACCTCCTACTGTATATAGGATAGTGCCCCATAAGGAAGAATGCCCTGGTTCCCAGTGCCAATGGGAATGGAGAGGCCTTGGTATAAAATTGCTATTGCTGAAAAGGAAGGGGTGTTTATTGTTATCTCTGGGGACATCCTAGCCCTTGCATCATACCCTCATTCTATCTCATGCATTTATATGTTCCTCTGCAAAATGTTCAGGTTGTGGCCCGCACTCTAGGGACTCCTGATCTTATGCATCTCTGCGGTATGTGAACAAGAATTTCTTTAGACCCAGACTTCTCAAACTTTAAGACTGGGGTCTTGTTGAAATGTGGCTTTTGAATGAGTTATTAGGGAGAGATCTGGAAGTGATACCACTCCCACGAGGGCACAGACCACACTTTTAGGGGCAGGACTCTGGTATATGGCTTCCCAACCTTACCCAATGACACCACATAACCTCCTAAAGTGGTGGTACCAATTTACATTCCCACCAGTGATGGATCTTGACACATATTTTCTTAACAACTTGCTATGGTTGGTGTTGAAGTCTTAATTTCCATTCCTCTGATTTTTAATTAGGTTGAACAATTTTTTTTCTGTTCATTGGCCATTCATATGTATCTTCTGTGAAATGCCTATTCATATCTTTTGCCTATTTTTCTTTAGGTAGTTTGCCTTCCTCTTATTTATTTGTGAGCATCTTCCTTGTGCTCTAATTCAAATCCTTCAGGGCTTAATGTGTTGCAAATATTAACATTCAATTTGTTTCTTTTTTTTTTCTTTACAGTGTCCGTTGATGAATAGAAATTCTTAATTTTAATACAATTGAATTTGTCAATCTTTTATGTTTAGAATGTATGTGTATCTTTTTAAAAAGTTCTTCCTTAATCTGGGCTAGGGATGTAGCTCAGTGTAGAGTGCTTGCCTAGCATGCTTGAGGCCCTGGGTTCAGTCCCTAGTACTGTGAGGAAAAATATATTTTTTCCTTAATCCAAATAAGTGGTTGCTTATTTCATAGTATTATACAATTTTAAATTCTTAGTATGTTAAAGAAACCAGGTGATTCTTTGCACCATTTTTGCTACTCCTCCGTAAGTTGAAGGTTATTTTAAAATAAAAAGAAAGGTTTTAAATTCACCCAGTCCTAAAGTTCTAATCTCCTATATTTGATTCTAAAAGTTTTGCTTTTCACATTTAAATCCTTGGTCCCTCTGAAATTGAGTTTTTCTTGGGGTTAAGTGAGTTTAATTCCACTTTTCTCAGCCATCATTTATTGAGCATTGTCTTCTTTCCCTAGTGCTCTGTAATGCCATCTTGGGCATATAGTGAATGTACACAGGAAAGTGGTCTTTACAGACCTTCAAGCTATAAGGAAAGCAAAGCCAGGCTGTGTATAGGATGCACATCTGTAATCCCAGCAGCTTGGGAGGCTGAGGCAAGAAGATCCCAAGTTCAAAGCAGCCTCAGCAATTTATCGAGGCCCTAAGCAACTTAATGAGATCCTGTCTCTAAATAAAATTTTAAAAGGGCTAGGGATGTGATTCAGTGATGAAGTGCCCCTGGAGGACTTGAAATATTCTCTAAACCAAATACCTGCTGCTCTGGGGCAGTACCCCTATGAGCAGCAAGATCAAACAGAACTTTCACCTTGAGTTTGCGACTCATGGAGTTCACCTGCCTAATTTTGTGCTTTAAACTTTTAAACTTGGCCAACTCTGTGTTGCTTGTATTCTGCCTTTGGGCCGAATCACCCTATTAAAGAGGAATCTATGATTGAAATTTTCTAAACTTTTCAGTTTATGGGTGAGAAAACTTGAATTAAGCAATATAGGCCTGGTTGATGGAAGAGCATAGTACACCCAACTTCTCGAACTTATGGGTCAACACCTTAATTTCTCTTTCCCCCTGTGATTTTCCTTCTAGTTCAAAGCATCACTACCTGCCCAACTAGACAAGTAGGGGCTTTCCTGGCTGCTCCCTGCTGGCCTCTCTGCACTTGCTGCCATGAATTTGTTCCTGAAATATTTTTTTGAATATATTCTTTCTCATTCATTTCCACACCCACAGCCCTCCCTTATGCCCTTCTCAATGCTTGAAAGGGTTATCCTAAAGGCCTGCTCTTTGGCATGCTTATGTCTAGACATTCCCTTCCATAATCCTTCATTCACTGCTTTCAAAAAATTTAAATTCTAAAACATGTTATGTTTCCATACTCCTTGCCAGTCTGTGAGCCCCCTTGAGCTCCACCAGCCTAATTTATTATCATTGTACCTCAAGTACAAAGTACTGTGGTCCCTGGTAGCCCCATAATATATTGTTATTTATTGAATCAATAAATACAGAAGAGAAATACTTTGGATATAACATTATTAATTTCTTATGATACAGACATCCTTATGTTGTTATCACTTATGTATTAGCCAGGACTCTTGTGGTGGCAAGTGCAGAAATTGTACTTGCTCAGACTTTTGTCACATGAGAGGCAAGTGTGGGTTCATAGGTCTGCTGTGGAAAGGGCAGGGCCAGTGCTTACTTGGCTGTGTGGACCAGGGGTTCAGAAGTGCTCAGAGCGTTGTACTCCAGTGTCTTCGAGTCTCTGAATATGACTTTATCTCCCTTTATAGGTTTCCTTCTGGGGAAGCTCTGGACGAATATTAGCAGCTATATAAGGGAGAGGAAAGAACCTCCTTCCCAAGTCCAGTGTGACACACTTTGGAAAACTCTGAGTTTGGAGTAAGTTGCCTGTCCCTAGACCCTATTGGGAAGTAGAGTCAGCTAAAGGGATGAACACATATGGTGAAAACAGGAAAAAAAAAAAAAAGCAGATCTTCTTGAAGATGGAAGGGACAGCAATGAACGGGTTTTGAACTTGACAGCCCCTCTCTGTATGTTTGTGCCCACTTAGAGGGCAAGAGGCAGAGTGACTGTATTTTTTCAGTTAGTGTTTTTCCAAGTAAAGAGCACAGCATTCGCACACTCAGCTGAAATACTTGACAAAGTAAATGTGTCCCCCTCTAATGAAGTTATTCCATCTTCTAGGCAATATCCTCATGTTTGACAAGTACCAGGGACTTTAATTGAAAATTACTTCAGGAATCTTGCCAGACATTACAAATTGAAAATATGAAAACCCTTCTCTTGGGTCAGGAGTGTAACAAGCCCCATGTCAAATGTCATTACCCCACGTGCTTTCTAGGACTGTGCAGGTGGGAAGCTAAGTGTTGATTGCATATTTTAGCCCAAGAATAATTTCCTGAATGGCAATTTGTTCCTTTATTTGATGAAACTGAGGTTTTCAACAGCAGTAAAATGCAATCTTTCCAGAGTGTATTTCCGTGGGTTATGAAGATTGATTATGCTGCTTAGTGAGAGATTCATTATTTGGTTATTTAGACCATAATTTATTAAAAAAAAAAAAAAGGAAAAAGCTAATGATTTCCAGTTAGAAAGGTTTGTCCCCTGAACAGTGGTATTTCGCTCAGCATTGTTTCTAATTGATAGTGTTGGGGGGTGGTGGGGGTTGGAGAAGTGGGAACCAGGAGACCAAGCCTGTTTTAAGCCGGGCCAATGGCTTTATCAAACCACAAAAGGGGTCCCCTAATTTCTCTGAGACTCAGAACTGCATCTCCCTTCCACCAAATCCAACAGGATTAGAAATTTGTGCAACTGAATAAGGAGGTAGGGCAGGACCAAGGCATGACCAGAGGCGAAACTGGGGCCCAGAGAGGATGGAGCCTAGGAAGGCCCAGGGAAAAATCAAGGGCAAAGGGCTGCAACCCGAAAGACTCTTCCTCAGAAAACCGAACAACCAAACCTGTTTTCAGCTTTGAGGCCAAAAGCAAAAAACAAAAATAAGGGCTCTGGTGGGGGTGGCGGGGAGACATGTCAGAAACGATAAAGGACATAAGGAGGAATGGGTTGAAAAGTGCCTAGCAGCTTTGCTGTGTCCATGATTGTGTCCCTGCTCAGACACCTGCCCTCCGTGGTCACACTCTGCCTAACCCCAGGGAGAAAGGACCTTGTGGTGAGAATGAAGTGGTAGACAGAAAGTCCTTTGTTTCATGATAGAAACCAGCCCTAGGTCCTAGAAAAACTGAAAGAAAAACCCCAGAGCAAGAGCTGAGATAATGACTATTGTGATTATATAAGGCTGAATGCCAAAGGGGCCAGGACCCAAGAGTCCTGATCTGTTTTTAATCGTATAAGAACCATTCAAGCAGGTTTAATTTGTTTTGTTTTCCTGCTACTCTTTGTTTCTTTAAAGACAGGTCTTTCCCCTTATCTCCTACAGATGAGGAAACCAATGCTGCTACAGAGAGCGAGGGTTCTTGTTCAAGACCTTGGCTCTGCAAAGTGATGAGCCAGGTTGGTTCTAAATCCCCAGTTTCTTTCTTTGCACTTTGCAGCCCTCCAGCCTGTCCTCGGACCAGCTGAAGCTAGTGACCAATTTAGAGCACATGTGAAGACCTTGAACTCAGACTTGATGACTACTTCCCAAGGCCATCCACATCAGCTGCTTGATTTCACTTCACAGTATCACAGAGGCAGACCAGGCATCCCAGAGCAGATGAGTGGGAGGAACTTCAGAGAGAGGGGACATGGGGACACCTTCTAAATGGAGAATCTGGAGTTTGGAAACCCAGAGTTGCTGGCCACCTTGTCTCATGAAAGGGTGCCTCTGACCCTGACCCTGATAGAAGAACTGGGTACCATTTGAGGTGTGCCCTTCTTGCCAGGCTGCAGAGGAACAAATAACTCATCATGGCAATCGGGGAGGAGGGAAATGGCACATGCAATGGATCCCTGCCAAGGACAACTTCTCATTTGAACTTCAAAGAAATCCAAAGTAAGAGAAGTACAGTCATTGGGGGGAACAGAACATCCTTTATTGTTCCTTTGAGATGGTCCCAACCCAGTTTCCACAAAGTCATGTTTCAAATTCCTTCAGCATTCTTACATTTCCTTATTTTTGTGTCTCTAGGGAAAATCCTAACCTCTCAACATCCAGGGATCTCATTTCCAAAGATTCCTAAGATACAATTGCAAAGTCCATTCAAATGGTTCTTGAAAAACATAATTCATTTTTCTGAAAGAATTGCTCTATAGTGACAAGTTTCACAATTAGCTGTTTTGCCACATGTCTTTCCTAAGATGTGCATTAAATAATTTCTTTTTAAGTCCACACAGGCTGGGCAGATTGTTTTTCCATGCTTTTTATGCATCATAGTTTGCCATGGAGAGAAAGAGGATTTGATGAGGGGTCCTTTGGAGCTCAGAAATGTGGAGTCGATTTTTATGGTGCATTTTCAACTAGTGAAGGCAATACTTGGCACTCAATACCAAGAAGAGGCTGGCAGTGGTAATGAGACTTTGCTGTGTATTCAGAGTCTAGTTGGGTTTCATTAATTGAACTGTAAAGGAGAAACTCAGATTTCAAAGCATAATCAGAAAAAAAAGGCACAGAAATAGAAGAGAGTGCATCGGCAATGGTATCAAAAACAGTCTTTGTTTTTTATGACCTTTGCTAACTAGCTGATGAACAACTACTGAGGGTTAAGACTTGGCCCTTTTTGGTCGATTGCTATGTCTTAGGGACATAGCCTTGGCACTTGAATGGCTAGATAGGTGACTAGAGCCTGCTCAGAGCTGCCTGGCTGGGAGTCGGGTGGGGGTGAGAGTGCTGAAATAAGCTTGATTTGCAGATCCCAGAAGCCTGGTCCTTTCTTTTCCTTTCTAACACTCACAGCCTGGCTTGGTGGAATCTCTGCCTGACAGCACAGGACCTGGCAACATTAATTATTTCAAAAAATTTTCCAGTTGATCTTGTTTAAGCCATAAAAACTATGTCCGTTACCTCACCAATATATATCTTGTATTAAATAGGACAACTGTAAGGTTGAGATAAAAACAGAAAGCACTTCGTAAAGTCCTAGATGACTAGAAGGTATCATTATTTTTTTGAGTATTGCAGAACCTGTAGGGCTTCTATCATATCAGTGATCCCCAAGTCAATCATCCACACATTCTCTGTTTCCAACTCCATTTTTATATGCCCAAGTTTTTGGTTTTTAATGAAAAAAAAAGAACCATTCTCACTCACCTTTCAGTCTCATTAGCCAAACTCATAGAGCATGGCTTGTTATTCTCTTTGCTAACTGGAAATCTGAAGGGTGGCCTCTCTGAAATAATTGCTCTTTTGCAATATTAGAAATATTTCAATGGTGACAGCTTGGAAATGCTTTAACTTTTAAATACTTAAACCAAATAATAAATAAACCCTTGTGATTAATGTTTCCAGAAGGGACGATTAACATTATCCTTACAGCTGTTCATGATATAATATCAAAATGAAAAACATGCAAACCCGGGCTGCCTTCGAGCTGCTTTTTTTTTTTTTTTTTTTGAAAATAACTCTAATGTGAAGACATCCTCAGTAAGACTCAACCAGCGATATTTCATCTGATCATCATTTAGCCAAACCACAACAATACTCCTGAGGCCTCTTCAGTTTCACTGACAGCATCTGTCATTTCAGTTACTGCAAATGGGATCTTTTGCAATGAATCTAGCTGGGGCTTTCTGTGGCCTGAAAGGAAAATGAATCTCATTTTCATAAAAATAATGTTAATGCTTAATTTTTGAGGTAGGAAGAAAGATGTTGTTTTGTTGGTTTGTTTTGAGGAGACATTAACAAAAAAAAAAAAAAAAAGAAAAAGAAAAAGAAAAGAAAACCTGGACACGGGCAGATGCATATGTTACTGATTTAACTATGTACCTGAGCTTCTAAATAGCAAGAATTCCTGTTTACATCAAAGGTGGTTTTAAAGAACAGAAGGTGGAACTATAACTTTAAAAATCCATAATCTTAGCAGTCAATAACTTATTAGCAGAACTCCCTCAGCAACTTATAATTTAATGAGAATAATAATTACTTCCACATGTGGCAGGTCTGCTCTGTGCCAGGCACTGTGTTAGGTGGCCCTAAATGCCTTATTCTGACTTAGTCTTCATGGCCATCCCATGAGATGTTCTTTTTCTCATTTTGAAACTGAGGTTCAGATGTGTTATGCAGAAGGCCTCCAGCTCAGGGTTGCCTGACTCAAAATATTGTTCTTGCCCGCCCTAGAAGTATATATGCCACTCATAAGTAGTGGAAGAATTGGTGAGGAGAAGATTGTCTGTGACCATCCAGAGCGTTTAAGGCTATGAATACAAATTCCACTTCATTGTTCACTCTTTGTTGTTTTGTGGGCTGGGCTGGGCTGAGGACAGCAGCACTCTCCCAAAACCTACCTGTTATCCATTTTCTCAAAAATGGTATCCTCCTGGATGCCATATCCTCCCAGGAACTGGCCTATTCCCTGGCTCTGATGGGCTAACATGCCCCTGCTAATGTAGGACTTCACCGCACCGTGTTAACAGAGCATGGTGGGACTTTGATTTTGGACAAATGCCCTGTGATGGATGGGCCCTGGCTGACACACTTACCCTACTCAGGCGCAGAAGTGAAAGGGAAAAGAGAGGCCGAAGGTGCCAATTCCAGGCAGGTGGGGACAACCGGGAATGTCAGCTCTTATCAGCTGCCTTTGTCACACCCTCTGACATGCCCATTTATCATGTGGCTGGTGGAGCCCCTGCAGGCCTTTCCTCATATCCAGGCAGAGGGTCATCCTAGGGGGGTCTGGCAGGAACCGAGCCTGGGAGCCACACCTGAGCAGCAGTTCTTGTTTAGGTATGAGCAAGTGTTCCCACGTTACTCTGGTCCATGCTGATCTCAAAGGTGAGGCAGGGCTTGAGTCCACAGGGATCTGAAATGGAAGCAGTGGTGGTGAAAACCCTGTGAAATACAGCACTTGAGGGGAGCCAGGTTCCACACGTCGTAATTCACGCATTTTCTGCTTCCAGAATTCATCCCAGAAATTCCACTTTTAGGAAGCTTCAGTTTGAATAGTGAAATATCTGAATTCTGGGTCCTCTGAGTTCTCTTCATTGTGTGGCCCATCTAGCTTGTGGTTTGGGACTCAGCTTGGACACCACTCCCTCCAGGAAACCTCCCTCCACACTCCCTTCTGCCTTAATCCCTCCACTGTGACCTGCCACGGCAGCCTGGGCCTCCGCCTGGGCATGAGCACCACCACTGCCTGTTGACTTCCTGTGCCCTCATTTAGGGAAGGCACCAGGTCTTGTTTCCATTTTTGTACTCTATCACCACAGTGCAAGGGTGGAAGTGCTGAGGCTTGTTACCAAGGTCTCAGAGAAACCACTCTAGGGGCTTGGAGGGAAGTTTATGTTAAAAAAAAAAAAAAATCACAGCCTTCATCAAGGAAAAGATTGCTTTGAGGATATTTACTGATTTAAGATGCCATGTGGTTTGTGTTGGTGATTGCTTTTCTTTCCACTAGCTATAACTTCTACACTTCAAGTTCATTGATTATTCTTATAGCAATAGAGTCTTCCAGGTGCTTGTTTTGGGTTAAAAAAAATAAAAGTCAATATGTTGGACCATTTTGAGCTGAGGATTTATTGAAGAACTGCATTCAACAAACCTGACAGTCATATAATGTGATTTTCTTGGAGACACCATGATATTATGTAGATCCTCCCCATGTTCTTATCGGACTGAGTGACTTTTTAAAATTGTTGTTATAAGAAAGCTAGGTTTGTGGAGTTCAGGTCACCAGGCAGGGATCAAACCTCAAAGGAGAATGTGGATCTCCCAAGTCCCAGGCAAGTTTCCTTTCCAGTTGGTAATGAATGTTCCTTCCTCTGGGACCCATTCACCTATTTGTCACCCCAGGACTGGTTATAGGACATTGACCAAGTAAGGGCTGAAGGTGAAGGTTGGGTCAAATAGTCCTTTAAAGATGATGTTTGGAGGACCTGTACAGGGAGCATAAACAACAGTAAGAAAAAAGCTGGCCTCAAGATTCACAGGCCACACATCACTCTGGCCTCTGAAAACGTCAGTTCATATGGTCTTGCAGGCTTTCCTGCTTATACATGGCATGGGTGTAAAAGTCGATGACACACAGTCCTTAAACACAATGAGAAGAATGAACTGAGACTTGGAGTTTCAGGCAGGGTCTTTTGTCTTTATTCACATATCTGTATCAGGAATGGAGATTGCTACTCTTTGCTCTTGTGTTTTTGTTATTTTTGTGTGTTTTTCTTAAAAGGAAAATATCATCGCATGTTTTTTATCCTATTACAAAGGAAATACTGAAATAGCAATACTGAATCCTTAAGAAAATTCTCAAGTACATAAAAGAAACAATCAAATCCATCTATAATACCACAAGAGGCAACTATTATTAACTTCTCACACTTTTCCCTATGTGCATCCATATATGTGAGTAAATATTTGCATTTTATAAATGTAAAAATGAACTCATCTATGAGCTTTTGGCTTGAAAATATGATAAATATTTCATTTCACTGAATACAGATCTAACGCACATTTTAATAGCGGCTTAGTGGTACAATTGATTTATCCAGCTCCCTAGGTCACAATGGCCCACGATATCTCACTATAATAAGCAGCACTAGGGTAAATATTTTCACTGACTTGTCTGGAGGCCTAGGCATCTGGCTTGGTAGAAGTGACTGTCTGCTGAGGGTGGAGTCAGGAAACAGAAGCTGGGAGCCCTGGCCCAGGAGCTTTGCAAGGCTATCTGTGAGTCTCTGGGAAAGAGTCCTGAGTCAGTGTTGAAGAGAAGCTAACTGGTGTTGGAACTGGCCTTATCTCCAGGAATCCTTAGGTGTGGGAATGACCTAAAAACTAGGTGGTACTTCATGGAACTGTGTATTTCCAGTGGGCTAAGCCTACAATGTCTTCCAAAGAGTGAACATTTTACCCAAAGGGCAAAATTGCTCCAGTTGTACCTTGAGAATCTTTTACAGGTTAGCACAATTTTTTGTTCAGGCGTGGAGCCAACTGGAGCCTGTTGCGCATGCCAGATCAGTGGGGAGCCTGAGGGGTGTGGAGGAGAGAAGGAGACAGGAGATGCAGACTTCAGAGTACTGGTGGTGATTTGTGCCAAGCTGTTGAAGGGAAGGACACGAACACTTGCGGTATGTTCTGGTAGCCTCATGTCCATTCTTGCAAGAAATTCTTCCTGCGACTCTTGGAATCATTCTCCTGTTCATGGAGGAGGAAACAGAAGTGAGCAGAACGAGGCCACTTTTCCAAGGCTAACTCACAGAGCTGAGATTTATTTGGATCCTTGTCTATCTGGCACTTTCTATAGGAGCAGGCTGAGAAATTTGGGAATTACCCACACCACTGAAGTGAAAACTAACTTAGGTCAAATTTGAGAGCAAAGAATTATTAGTAGCATGTGTAAAAAATCTAAAAACAATGACAATGTGAGGCATCAACTTGTACCCCATTCCATGGTCCATCCGTTACTCTAAGTTGCACTTTGTCTTTGGACTAGAATCCTTATTATGTCTTGAGAGTGTAGCCAGTGAACATGGCAGGGGCTGGGATCCAGCTTCCATGGGACTCTTACCCTCTCCTCTGCTCTGTGACTTCACAACAATTATAAGAGCTTAGAAGTAAGATCCACACTGGGCTGAGCCAAGGCAGGCAGTATGACAGTGCAGAATAGCTAAACCTTTCTTAAGTTGCCCCTAGCTCATCTCCTGATGTGGCTAAGGCCACACTCCTGCCTGACCTGGGCCCCACGGACGCCCTGGAGTGTTGGGTTTGCCTGCAGGTATGGGGCTTCTGCCATCGTGCCCATTCAACTATCTTTTTGCCAACCTAGTCCAAGAGTTGGCAAACTATATTTTTTTAGAGTGTCTGCTGGTAAAAAAAAAAATTCAGTCTCTGTGAAAAGGCATCCATAAACAATATGTAAATGAACAAACATAGTTATGTTACAATGAAAGTTGCTTTAACTGGTGGACTGTGTTTGCCAACCTTGGCCTTAGTCTAACAGGTTTGTTAGAGTCCCCTTGACTTCTTTTCCTACTTCCAGATAATGCTTCAAAACACATGTTTTCTCCAGTTTGCTGGCCACTGGCACAAAGGGTAGACACATGGAAGGCGACTGTAGTGGTTTTTCCCTCTTATCAGTGAATAAAATCTACCTTCCACTAAATTGCCTTGTGTTTGAACATGGAGCCCACTTGGTTTGCATCATCTTTCCCCTGGATGCTGTTCATGTCTGGTCGTCCAAGGTGTTGTGAAGAATGATCTTCTTACCTAACAGAAATAAGCCTGTACAAGCTCCTGGCAGAGAACTCTGGACTTTGGGCCAGCTGACCCTGTCTCGAGGGAACCCACCAGTCCCAGTGGCCCATTTTGTTTCCCCAGCTGTTTCTGATGAGAAACAACAGTGAAGCCCAGAGTCACTCACTCTCACAGTGTCTATTTGCTAGAAAGTAGAGAGGACTTTGGACTAGGACACAGGAGAACTGGGTGTTCCCCCTGCCTTGTCTCTCAGCCATGTTACCTTCTGGGCAGACTATATCAATAAGCACACGAAAAGATGCTTGTATCACAAATGACTAGGGAAACACAAATTAAAACAACAGTGAGATATCACCTTGTGCCCATTAGAATGGCCACTATAAAAACAAAAGAAGGCAGCCAAACAGAGACTATGCATTAGGCCCCAGGTTAATCCCCAGCACTGGACAAACAACAACAACAACAGCAAAATCACAAGTGTTGGTGAGGATGTGGAGAAATTGGAACACTTGTGCTCTGTTGTGGGAATGTAAAATTGTGCAGTTGCTTTCAAAAACAGTATTATATTTCCCTCCCAAAATAAAAATAGAAATATTACATAACCCATCAATTCAATTTCTGGGTATATCCCTCAAGCAATT
The DNA here is from genome assembly GCF_048772815.1 of Callospermophilus lateralis. Lineage (NCBI taxonomy): Eukaryota > Metazoa > Chordata > Mammalia > Rodentia > Sciuridae > Callospermophilus > Callospermophilus lateralis. The sequence goes on from NC_135307.1 coordinate 102,544,323, forward strand.
GAAAGCAGGGTCTCTAAAAAGATATTTGTTTGTAGCAGCATTATCCACAATAACCAAAAAAGCAAACCAAATGTTCATCAATAGATGAGTGGATAAACAAATGGTGCTGTACACACAAGTGATACATTATCAGCTTTAAAAAGGAAGAAAATTCTGACACATGCTACAACATGGAAGAATCTTAAGGACATTATGCTGAGTGAAATAACCAGTTACCCAGGACACATATTGTATGATTCCACTTGTATCAAGTACAGAGTGGTGAGATTCATAGAGACAGAAAGTAGAATGACCACCAGGGACTGGAGGAGAGAAAGAACAGGGAGTTTTGTTTAATAGTTTTGCAAAATGAAGAAAGTCCTAGAGATGGATGTTGGTGATGGTTGCACACCAATGTGAATGTGTTTAATATCACTGAACTACACACTTAAAGATTTAACACAGTAAATCTTACATTGTGTATTTCACTACAATTGTTACATTTAAAAGTGCTTTTTGCTCTGAAGTTTTGTTTTTCTGGGTGGAGGGAAGGGAAAAGAAAATTTATAGAGCATCTGCCACTGGCCAGTGGGATGCAAAGCACTTTTCCTGCACAGTGTCTTTGCTAGAGAAGTAACATATTTGCTTTTTGAGAAAGGAGGAATTGCAGGTCCCAATGCAGATAGGATCACACAGCCAGAGAGAGATTCTGCTTGAGTGGAGGACTTGGAGCTAGCATTCCTCTGTCATCTTTTGCAGAAACTGCAGGGTGGGGGTGGGGCTGGAGTTGAAATGCTCTAGGCACAGGTGCTAAAAACTTGAGCATGCCTGTAGTTCCACAGCTACTTGGAAGGCAGGAGGATTCCCTGAGCCCAGGAGTTCAAGACCAGTCTGGGGAATATAGTGAGACTTCTTTGAAAAATGGGGGTTGGAGCTCAGTGAAAGAATGATTACCTCGCACGTGCCAGGTCCTGAGTTCCAGCCCTAGCATTGTGGGAAAAAAAAGAGCAGCGGGACCAAATGAGCAGAATTTCTCTCCCATGGACAAAGGTGGCCAGTTCATCTGGATGAGCTGTCTTTGTTAGAAAACATCTTCCGATCTGCTAGTAAGTGCTGGGCGTTGTGTAAAGCACTGAGAGTCCAACAGGAAACAGGCAGGGCAGGACACTCTGTTGCACGGCGGCAGCGCTCACATTCAATGAGGACTAACACGAAGACAAGCGCTGGAACAAGGTGTCTCCAGGGTGTGACAGGTCCAGCAACAGAAACACAGCGTGCCCCCACAGAGTAACTGGGGAGCCGAGTGGGTCTTTGGGGACTTGATGCTTCAGTCAAGACCTATAAAAGGAGAGGAAGAGAGCACAGATGAAGAGCAAAGGGGTGAACACCAGCCAGGGGTTGGCAACTGCAGATGACCTCCGGATGGACTGAACTTGGAGAAGGGAAGGAGGCCAGTGTGGCTGAGCACAGTGATGAGGGGCATGCGGAGGGGATGCGGCAGCCTCAGGGGAGCTGGCCGCCACCGGTCCAGAGTTGAGATTTGGTTCTGGGAGCAATGGGAATTTGTAGTGAGTTGAAGCCTGTGTCGGGAAGGGTGGTTTCACTACAGAGGCCTCCAACCTTCCTCCTCATGCAGGAAGCCCGGGAAAGTCCTCCCATAGCTGTTAGCACACAGTCGTGGCCCAGCCCAACAGCTCTGCAAATATTTCTACTCTCCATATGGAAAAAATCAAGCCAACATATTTTAGGAGTTATAGGATGTATACATTTTTCAATATTTCTTTTAGGGACCATAAACCTCCAATTTTATGATGAGTTAATATTGATGTTGAGCCATAAACAGAGCTAGGCCAGTTTGATTAAAAAAAGTAGCAATTTCATGCCAAATAGGTAATTTCTTTTCTTTTTTCCCCCCATTTCTTTCCTTTTTTTCCTCTTCTCTTTTCTCCCTCTTCTCTTTTGTCTCCTTCCCTCTTTTCCTTCCTCCCTTCCTTTCTTTTACAAGCTTACTTGAATCTAATGTCTAGAACAAGGAAGCTGGCTCTCTCTTGAAGGTCTGCAACTTCCACGTGTCTGTTGAAACCCATGTCTTGAAATCTGGGGACAGGCTCCAGTTTGGCAGTGGCCTCGATCTTGGGAAGGCTCCTCATGTTGGAGGGAACATACCCCATTGTGAGTGCCTTGCAAAGTGCTGGGGATGGGAAAAGACTGCAAAACCCCCAACAAGTAAAGTGATCACCGCCCCTCCCCCACCTCCCCAGCAACTCTCCAGGAACATAGCATTCTAGGGCCCATAACAGGAAGGCCCACGGTGCCAAAATCCTGGGAGAGAAAAGATGATGAGAAAGAACTTCCGGAAGAAATACACTCACATTTTAAATAGAAACAGTATTTAAAGAAAAACAAAGCCCCAAATCCCAAACATCCCCTCCAACAGGAAATTACAATCAGCTTAAAGAAATTCTACGGGGAATACCCTGGGACAGTTGAAAAATTGGCACAAGGACATCACTTGGGCTGAAGAGGAGCTGAGAATGGATTGACAAGTTCCCCAAACATCTGGGGGTGTGCTCGATGTGCTGACCTAGGAGGGGAGAGATATCAGGGCTGTGCAAAGGAGTCTGGTGACGGTGGTCGGGACACCTGCTGCTTTTGCTACATGGTCTGCAGTCAGGAGATATTTACTGTGCACATTCTTGGTATCAGGTGCCCTCCCAGGTACTGGGAAGGAATACTTATTGAACAAACAGATGGAGTCTCTGCCGTCAAGGGGTGCAGGTCGGTAGCTTTGGGAATAAACACTGTTCTCACCTGGAGAGCATCATGGGCTGTGGATGGGAGGCTCTTCCCCTGTGACTGCCACTTGGAGCCTTAGAGCCACCATCATTCATGGCTCCACATCAGCCTCCCCTAGGTTCTGGGAGCCATCTGATAAATGCCTTGCTGCTTTGGCAGGCAGTGTTGGTGGCTACTGTTTGCAACAAATGATCCTTGACTATTGCAAGGTGGCTGTGAGGAAGGAGTTGGACACAAACGATCACTTTTGTATTTAGATTAATGCTCAGAATTACCAAGTCTAAATCTACATTTACCATCAGAACCTTGTTTTCCTACCTCATTTCCTTCCTTGACTAAATCATCCAAATAGCCCTCTGTTGGCCTCCTTGCCTTAAGTTTCTTCCTGTTTCAGTGCCTTTGCACAAGCTCCTCCTTCATCCAGGAATGTCTGTCCATGTTTCTGTGCTTTTTCTAAATTCGACTTCATGCTGAAGTCTCCTATCTTGTATTGTCATAGTTACCCTCTACCTTGACTCAGAATCACTGGTATTTATTTTCATGGGCCTCCCTAGATTGGATGTCATTGAGATATACAGCTTGCACCTCTGGTCTCCCAAAGCTTAGTAAAATGCTAAGTGAAACAGATGATGTAATTTTTTGAATTAAATTATTTGCTGGACATATACCTCTAAGAATTATTATTAGTTGAAGTTGACCTAAAGATAAGAGTTAGGTTCTGACCAAAAATCAGCCTTTCCTCTTGTAGTCTTCCTCCTAGTTTTCACTAGCATTTTACATATATGGCTTTCTTTATTCACTGGCTGCTACTCCCCAGATGTGGTATACACCGTCCCAAGTACAAGGCTCAGTACACACCAGTTCTAAGTTCTTTAGTACTTGCTGACTATAAGCTACTTAGCAAAAGAAACTTATAGTTGAATGAATGAAGAAATGAAATGAATTTGCTTCTTATTTATTTTGTGACAAATCCTGATTTAGATTCACTCCTAACATTCATGCAAGATTAGGAAGAAATGCCACATTCCATGTGTCTGAAGGTTTGCAAGTTACAAATCAATCTAAAAAATTATAAAATACATACTTTTTTTCCCCCTCCTGTCTTGAGAGATCTGCCTTCATATCTTGGACTGCTCTACTTTCTGTCCTGGCTCGCCATGGCCAGGAAAGGCTGGCTGGAGACCTGCAGCCCTGGGCCTGGGTACTCCTCTTCTTTCCCAAGCTCTGCTTCTACCTTGAGAGGCCTCACACTTCCCAGCTCTGGGCCCCCTCACCCTACCAAATTGCTGCCCTTGGCCACCCCTTGGTTGCACATCTCTCTGGTCTTACTTTTTCATAGAAGGCTAGATCCAAAGAAGATGGCTGCATGGGCCTAGAAGGAGGCTCAGGGATTTAGGGGAAAGAATTTATGGGGTCTTAGGTCAAGGTGTAGACTCTAGGAGTGCAAATTCCCCAGCTTGCATATTCTTCACTTCATGGGGAAGAGGAATGGCTGGAGGGGGCCTAAGTGGACCCAGGGCATGCGTCCAACTTGCCAGATCTCAAGAAGTTGCTGCTCTTTTATTGAGGAGACTTACCCATCTAGACAGTAAGAAAGGCCCTTCCCTGCCTCTCCAGAGGCTGCTTCCACCCTGGGGTTTGCAATGCCTCAGTATCCCAGAAAGAGCCAAGGCAATGGAACCCCAGGGCATCCTGTGGGTGAAAGTGAAGGCTGACACCCCACAGACAGTCATGGGAAGGATGGAATGTTGCAAGCAATGTCCTTGAGGTAGGGTCAGGGGTGGAAATTCCTCTCAAACAAATGCCTGGTCACAGAGTCTAGAAGTTTCTTTCCCTTAATGTGATTTCACCATTAAGCAGGGGTGCTTCAACCTTGCCTCCCTGCTGTGCAGGCAGGCAGGAGGCCTGAAGGCCTACAGGGAGGCTGCAGTTTTCTGAGCTGAGCAAAGCTGGTGGCTGGAGCTTTAAAGGAAGAAGGAAATTTTCTGCAGGAAAGTTTTCAAATGGGCTCCTGCAGACAGCTGTGGCCAAGCTTTTGAAATATTTCTAGCCTCTGTTTTCCTGCTGTGAAGTCTTTGGAGAAAGAGCTCTGGAGCGGTGAGCTGTTTGCTGTTCTGGGGCAGTGGGTGTGCAGATGAAAGGGCAGATGCGTTGGGGAGGAATCATTCCCCAAGTGCCCATAAAATTTTTGATCTTTGGCCCCTGCTGTAAAGTGATTCTGGGAATGCCGGTCAGACAGGAGGGCTAAGCTCAGTGGTGCTGGGGCTTCCTGTGACCTGCATCTGGGCACCTGGGACACAGTCTTCCTCACTCAGGGCACCAAAATGGGGACACTCTTAGATCCTGGAGGCTCCAGAGACCTGCTGAACACAGAAGAATCTCAGGTGGACAACACCGAGGATGAGGAAGTTCTCATGAGCTAGGCCCTGTGCAGGCAGTTGATTCAAAGAAGTGCAGATTGATTCCACCAAGAAGGTGTAGATTTGGCTGGTGATGCGTTTTAACTGAGGGGCCAGGTCACTGGGCTCAGGGGAGTAAGGCCATTAGAGGTGCTGAGCAGAGTACTTGGCCAAGGCCAGAGACCTGCCATTTGCCTTAGACTCAGTCACACACCGGACCCCATCTTAATTTCACTTACTACCAAATATGACATTCCCACCAGGAGAGCTTTGGTCCATTTGTTCTAGAAGTTATATTTCCAGCTCAGAGATTTGATGTTATCTTTTCAGAAGTAGTGGAGTCTAAGGAGAAGTCCTGGAAACATCTTCACGTATCCTTACTTTCAACTGATTTCTTTTTTTAAAACATATTTATTTTCTTTAGTTGTAGTTGGACACAATACCTTTATTCCATTCTTTTATTTTTATGTGGTGCCGAGCATCGAATTCTGGGCCCCACACATGTTAGGCGATCACTCTACCGCTGAGCCACAATCCCAGCCCCTCAACTGATTTCTTGATTTCCGTTTTTCTTTAAATAATAGCATTTCTTACTTAGGGTGGGAAATTGAGCTCTGAAGTCAGACGAGGTCTAAGTTCAGTCCCTGCTTGGTCACAGGTAACTGAGTGACCATGAGTGCATGTTGGATCCTTGATTGCCTTGTCTGTAAATGGGATGTCATCTGCTTCCTCGGTGGTCAGGAGAACCAAATAAAGGAGTGGCTCTGGCATAATAGAGAAGAACTGGTCCTGTGGCGGACCAGTCTGTGCCTACTCAGCAAGGACTCTACAGGGGGCAGTTGGCTGTTCTCTGTCTGGGGATCCAGGGTCATGGCTGAAGTGGGCACAGGCTCTCTCCAGACATTATTATATTTTTTCTGGAGGGAATGCCATGTTTGGCTGTGGGCCAAGCAAAGGGACTTGCCTAAAAGCAGGGTGTCCTGAAGCAGCTCCACTGTGATCCAGATGAAGGGCTCAGGTAGGGAAGGTGTGGTCTTCCCCACAATGGGAGGCAGCTGTGCTACAGAGGAAGGTGCTGCATTTGGATTCAGATTTGTCTGAGACTGTTTAATCTGACTTTGTGAGTACCTTAGAAATCTGTCATTCATCAGGGGCTAAATAAAGCAGGATTAATGAATGGAGAAAAGAAGGAAGAAAAAAAAGGAAAAGAAAGGAAGGCAGGAGGGAGGGAAGGCGGGTAAGTCAAGTTTGTGTCCTTGCTCTATCACATGCATCTGGAGCCTAGTTTCCTCATTGTAAAATGTGGACAATAATATTTGCTGCAGAGTTTTGTTGTAAGGATTCACTGTGATGCAGTGTTTTAATCTGTAAAGTATCTATCTGGGATAATAGCAATAGCACCAAACTTAGGGCTGACAGTTACAGGAAATGATAAGAGAAAGCGAACCTGGAAATTGAGACATGTTGGCTAGGCTAAAAGTCAGATAACTGTTGTCTTGAAACAATGCCAACCAGGAATAGAGTTCCCAACTGTATTCTAATTTAACAGGGATATTGATTCTCTGGATTTATTTTCTTGCCATCAGGTGTTTTGTTTTTGCTTTTTGGAAAAAGAGTCAAATCATAATAAAATAAACTCAGGAGGCTGGCTCTTCCTCCCCTGGAATATTGTAACTCCACCCAGTGACTCTCATTTTGTGTAATAAAGATGTTGAGATTTACACTCGTGAGCAACCTCCTCAATCACATGAGGAAACATTCAAGCTTAGTTCCCATAATTTATGTTCTAAGTCCAGACACTTAAAAACAACTTTGTTTTCCTGAAATATATACCAATCTTGTATTTTTAATACACTACTTTGCACTTCCCTTGGTTGCCACAGTAGTTATTTTATATTTTATGTGCCTACTGTGTGCTAGCTGTTGCCCTAGGGGCTGAGATTATACAAAGAATAAGACAAAGACCTGTCCTCAAGGTCATAGCCTAATGAAAGACAGAAATAAAGAGGCAATCATAGTATCGGTAATTTCTCATAGACTAATTGTTTGGTTCATTCACAATAATGATTGAAAAGAAATTCTTCTGGGCTATCTATGGAATAACCCACAAGTGCAATTAAATAGGCCAAGTTTAGAAGAGAAGAGAAAAATGAAGTAATACTGACTTCTCATTTTATGCCCTTGTGAGTGTTTTACACATAACACTTTAGGCCCCCCCTTCCCCAGTGTTTCTGAGAGACAGCATATTCTCATTTTTCAGCAGTAATAATTGAGGTACAAAGAAGTTAGATGCAGTGATCTCCCCTATCCACAAGGAATATGTCCCAAGACCCTCATGGATGCCTGAAATCATGGCTAGTACTGAAACTATTCATACTATTTTTTTCCTATATATACAACCCTTTTAATTTATAAATTAGGCACAATAAGAGATTAACTAATAATAAAATAGATCAATTATAATAATATACTGATACAACAGCAGCCAGTCTGATAATCAAGATGGTGAACAAGTGGCTGATAGGCAGTGCTATGGTTTGGATATGGTTTGAGTATGTTCCTCAAGAATTTGTGTGTTGAAATTTAATCCCTATTATTAGGTGTCAAGAGGGTGGAAACCCTGGTGTTGAGCAAGAGGGTCTTTAGGAGGTGCTTAGAATTAGATAGGGTTATTAGGGTAGATGGAGACCAGGGTACAGACAGACACCCACACACATGCACACACACACACACACTTCCTGTTGCTTGCTATGTAATGCCCTGTGTCTGGACTCTGTCAGCAAGATCATCACCAATGCCTTCCAGAATCATGAGCCAAAAATAAGTCAGTTTTCCTTATAATTACCCAGACTGTAAGCAGCAAAAGAATATGGACGAATGAAGACAGGTAGTCTATGCAGCAATTGGTGGGACAAGAGGATGATTCAATTCCTGGGTGGGACAGAGCAGGACAATGTGCACTTTCACCATGCTATTGCAAATGGTGTGCAATTTAGAACTTGTGATTTGTTTATTTCTGGAAATTTCCATTTAATATTTCAGACTGCAGTTGACTGTGGGTAACTGAAACCATAGAAAGAAAAATCTTGTATCAGAGAGGACTACTGTAGTTAGCACAGGGTCTTATAATGGTTAAGTGCACCCAAATCTTTTCTAGTACACTTTATTACAACTGCATAATGTGCCCAAGCACATAAAAATTTCTCACCCATTCCTTAAGTGCCTTGAGGAATTCCTGAGGGCTAGAGTTAGGATGTTTTGAGTGAAGCACTGTAGACAGGTACAAGTCTGGAGCAGCAGCTTGGCAGACATGATCCAGCTTTATTTGCAATGAACCAGGAACACTCTCTTGAAAGCATCGACCTAGGAAAGTTAACATCTGCAAGAATCCTTTGGGAGTCAGGATTGTGGCTGTTTTTGGGTGAGAGTGAATGGGTGTTCTTTGTGGGTCTTGGCAGTAGGGAGAAAGTGGTTAGGGCCACATATGACTTCAACAACACTGGGTCCGAGTTCTAAATCTGCCTTTATACCTATGTGACTTGAGCAAATTCCTCATCTATAATCTGGCAATTCAATAATTCATATCTCAAAGAACTGCTATATTAAATCAGATAATATCTATGAAGTGCTCATTAAGCATGAGACCCAGAAATGGCTATTAGTTGGTTTTTTTTTTTTTAATCCAGATTTTCCCAGAGATGGAGTTAGATAAAGGATCACTTGGGAAGATCCAATACAGAGCAGACTAGAGCATTAGATGGAAAGCTCTGAGTGCTTTGGCATAGGCCTATGCTTGTCTTTGTAAGTCCTAGAACCATTATAGGCCAAGGTACTAGGGGTTGTGTTAGGGTTTAAACCTAGGAGCACTCTACCACTGAGCTACATCCCTGCACCCTTTACTTTATTATTATTATTGTTATTATTAATTTTTGCAGTCCTGAGGATTCAACTTAGGACCTCACACATGCCAGGAAAATGCTCTACCACTGAGCCACATCCCCAGCCCCATCTCTAGGCTTTCTTAGTGTGCATGTCATAGTCCCTAGGAGAATAATAAAACACTACTCATAAATGAATGGCTAAGAGTATGTTGGAACTTTCTGGCAGTGAAAGCCACATCCTTTCCAATATCAGAGTTTTTCAGAAGTCCCACTTATTTAGCCAAGATGCATGTCCAGAAGGAGGCCTGGCTAGGTGTCCCATAGGGTATTCTTGAGTGGGAAGTGAGGGCTCCACTATTCCAGGATGCACTAGACTCCAACCTAGCAGAAGCCAAGACCCTGACTCTAAAAGAATCCTCGCAGATGTTAACTTTTCTAACTCCCCTAGTCAGTTTTGGCCTCTGTGGCTCTTTCCACCCACCGAGTGCTGGGCTGTGCAGGACTGAGCAGGGGCCTCTGTCCACCTCATCAGCACTGAGGCGTCTGGGATGCCTCTAGGGAGTGAAGGAATTAAAAACATGCCTCCAGTGCAAATATGCCAATTGAGTTGTTCCACACTGCAAGAACTAAATAAAGTAGGGTTTATTGTTTCTTAATAAAATCAAGTTTTAAATTTGTCTAATTTTTTGCCCCCTCCACTGACATACACTATTTTTTTTTTTAAGAGAATAGCATGTTTAAAGGTTGCATTACTTAGAGTGCTTTTGATTGCAAGGTACAGAAAGATCGAGTGTAATACTGACTTAAACAAGTTGGAAATATACTTTGTCATGTAACAAGAAGCTCACACATAGAGTGGGCTTGGGGCCTGACTTAGCTGCTCAGTGAGGACCCCAGCCCTTTGGGCTTCTCAGCTCCACTATCCTGTACGTCCACTCTGCCCTCACATCCCCTGATTCTCCTCGTCTGGACAAGACATCTTCAGATGGTATCTTTCTTGTGTAAATTGTTTTAGACCTGAGCAGTTGGCTGTTTCATTGGTGAGGATTGTGTCCCAAGCCCATTCCCAAACCAATCTCTAGCAAGGGGACTGAAATGATCCTAAAGAGCCTGAATGAATCCCTGGGGAAGGGAATGGTGTCTGGTTGGGAAGCCATCGACACTATTTCAGACTTACAGTTTCAAGTTGGTACCCAGGCCAGTGCCGTGAACAATTGTGTTTTTAACACATAGTTGACAGTGATGGTGTAAAAGATTTAGGTTTTACCATTCAAACTTGTCTAATCTTACTTCTGCTTTAAGGTTCCCTAACACCCTAGACCAGTTTAGCACAGGCATGGACAGATTGTAAGGATTCCACAGTTTCTCTAAACTCATGTTGGTGCTCTAGCACAAAAGCAGGAACTCAGAAGTGGTCCAGAGTCCCTCTCTGAGGGTTTTCAGGTCCACGGAGGCACTTGTCCACATTTCTCTCCGAAGGTGGGACAGATGATTGATGCAAAGTGGGTTTCCTCCATGATGAACTCCCAAGATGCTTGCTCTGGACAGACCATCCTGGATTCTGTGGCTTCATTTGCTCACTGATTCACAGTGAGTATCAGATGAGGCCTAGACAACATGACAGTGATCGTTTTAATAATAAAATCAAGTTATTCCCTCATTTCACTTTTCCTTGAGTGGGGAAAACCATTTGGAACACAAGGCCCATCACGACCTTTCCTGTTTCTGATGTCTCTATCACAGACGTGGCTGCAAAGGTTAAATGTTTTGGATTACAAAATGTACATTATATGGGGGTCTTCCTATAAATCAACAAGGCAGGTATGTTAAACACAGAAAAATATCTACAGCTGTTCTCTTACTCATCCTGCTTGTTATTTAACTCAGTCTGGGCCCTAAGGAACATTTTTAGTTGTACTGTCAACAGTTTCAAAACAAAGAAGAAACTGCGACTGGCAAATGAGGAACCCAGCTGGCCCTCTGTTTAGGCTCCCACTGCATATACTTTAATCCTGACACCTGCAAGCTATTTAATCAGGATTTACAATTGAACATGAAGGATGAGGGGTCCGCAGGGCTGTGTTCCTAGTGTTTGGATTGCAAATGATGGAGAAAAACTTTGTTATCGGATGTTGTAGTTATTTGAAGTTGGGTGCCCTCTAACCCAGGGGGAACCCAGCATCATTTATCACTCCCCAGAAAAAAAAACAGCTCAGGCAGACACTGCCCCTTACAGCCTAACATTCTATTTTTGCTTTTCCTGTATTCTAGAGTAAACAAACTTGGGACTTATGAACAATGAGAAAAATAATTTCCAGAGATCATATGGCAGGAGAGAGCAGTTCGAAGTGAAATAATGAAATCACAATCAGGATTTAGATATAAAACAAGATGTAGACAAGGGCATTTGCCTACCATCTAGCCAAGGTCGTGGTATACAGAAGGTCCTCTATTCACAAACTCACTGACTTACTTTCTTGGAAAAGACTAGTTTCCAGCCAGGGCAAAGCAGGGCCGTTTTGTCCAACACAGTTAGAATTTACAGTTGCTTGTAAATGAACAAACTACCCAAATGAATTAAAAAATGCACTAATTTTAGACTTGAAAAAAATTGCCTTAGGAAAAGCACTAAAAGTTTAGAATGGAAACTTTCTGTACGTTGAGGAGCTTCTATAATGATGTAACTGAAAGAAGTCTATGGAAAGGGCACCAGAACACTGCTTATAGAGTCCTCTTTGAGCCAGTATTTGGGAGAAGCAAAGAAGCCAAAAACAAAGTCCCTGCCCTTCAGGGAGCTTCCAGTCTGCTTGAGGGAAGGAGAAAAATCTCAATTGAGAAGGTAAGAAAAACAGGTTAGAACAGGGTGCAATTAAAAAAAGAAAAGAATTTTGGAGAAGATCTCTATCAACTGGAAAAAAGATAAAACTTTCTGAAGAACTCAAGAGTTTGAGTTGAAAATAGAAATAACTGAGATAGTGTTTCCCAAAATCTTCTGGCACAAAGAGACTGAAATGATAGTCATTGAACATTCATATTTAAAATCAATTAATTGAAAAATAATCAAAAACTACTATACATTCATTTGCATTGAAAATTATGTTTACATATTCCACTGTAGCAATATGTATGTGCACTTGGAAAACAGAATAGGTGCAAGACCTGGGTTCACCCAGTTAATGTTCAAGATGTGGTTTATGTATGGTTTCATAGCTATTCCTTGTAATGATCTCACTGTTTCATCCCAGGGGTCTGAAGTCCACTGCATAGTAAACACTGGCTTAGAATAATATGTCTGAATGCCTTGGGACCGCACTAATGGGATGTAGAGCAAATGTGTAACAGGCTGGGCAGACCCTGCGGGAGTCTTAAGAAACATGTTTGGGGCAGTGACCAAGGAGGACTGGGGCTCATACTCAGTGGTGGAAAGTTGAAAGCTTTTCCACTAAGATCAGGAATGGGACAAGGGTGCCTACTCTCACCAGTTCTATGCAAGACAGAGCTATATCCCCAGCCAGAGCAATTATCAAGACAAAGAAATAAAAGGCATAGATGTTAGAAAGTAAGAAGTTAAATAGTCTCTGATTGCAGATGACACAATCTTATATATGGAAATCCCTAAAGACACCAGCAAAAAGTGGCTAGAATTAATAAGTTAATTCAGTACAGTGGCAGAATGCAAAAACCAATATTCGAAGATCGGTTGCATTTCTGTATAAAGAACTTCCTGAAAAAGAAATTTTTAAAAATCTCATGTTCAATAGCATCAAAAAGAATAAATAGTAATAAATTTAGGAATAAATTTAACCAAGAAGGCAAAAGACCAGATTCCATTTAGGATGTGCATTTAGCAACTGGCAAAAGTTCCACAACTTGGCAGTATGGAGGTTGCCTCTTGTTAGATGAATTGTGAGAGTCAGAAGGATAAAAAATGTCTCTTTGTTCTCCCCTTATGGGAAGGTGAAGAGAGAGAGTGCCCTGTGCAACTCTTAAGCAGTTGGCAGGAGAGGACTTTTTGCCTAGGTGGCAAGGACAGCTTAGGGCAGTGCTCAGGCCTCAAACTCTTGCTTGGAGCAGGAAGCTCTGGTGGGGCTCACCCTTGAAATTTCATCTCTACCCATAAAATAAATGTGCTTTATAATAATTCACCTCTGCTGTTAGGATTATTGAGGTCTATTTGTGGAAGTTATTTGTCAGATAGAAATTATTTGGAGCCATTCAAAATAAATGAGGTGGTGGCAGTCAGATTTGAGACCAACAAAGTTAAGGAAATCAAAACTATTTGCAAGAAGATACTAGTTTCTTATACCTTGATTCATAAAAAAATATTCCCATATTTCAAGCATCTTCAAAAATTTTTATTTTACTCTGTATTTTTTCAGCTTGACATTTGCATCTCTTTTGAAATATTCATCCAGCTCATAAGTAGAAATCTAAAAACATGAAAAACTGTAGAAGAAATTTAAAAATATTAACTAATATTTACATCCTCAAAGTGTACAATTCAATTTCTCAAATTTCTAAGATCAGGAAAATCCCTGTTATAACATTCTTTCAAAGAAAAGGAAATGTGAAAACACTTGAACATTCATTTTAATAACAGCATAATTAAACACTGTATACAGGTACTGAATTATACTGTACCATGTAATTATGTACAATCAAACAATAATTAATTAAATTAAATCATCATAATACTACTAATACCAACATTTGACAAAAGTAACCTGAAAAAGCTATATCCCAATCTCATAGATTAATAAGCATGTAAAAATACTACCCAGCTGTATTAAAAAAATAATACACCTGGACATATTGTGTTATCTATGAATTCATGAATAGTTTGTAACTGGGAGATCTAGAAATGTAATTATATTATTATCTCAATATGTGACCACACACACAAACACACACACACACATGCACATACTCGCACTCACACACTTCTATACCCACACACCTTCTCCTCTAAACCAGTGGTCATGAAACAATGCTTCATCATTCTTAATCATGGAATGCTAAAGACAGTCTCACTAAAAGAATAAATAACATGGTACCATCATCAATGCTTTCCATCACAGAGTATGGAAGTTCTAGACAACATTGTAAGCTTTAAAACACAATAGAGTAAGTATTGTAATTTGCAAATAATATGATTATTCATCTAGATCAAAGTGGTGGATGAAGTAGGGTTTAAAGTTCAAATAAAGAAAAGCTATTGTGTGCCCAGTGGGTTGCTTTTATAAATAAAGTTTTATTGGCACACAGCCAGATCTTTCCATCTATGTATTATCTGTGGCTGTTTTCACATGAAAATAGCAGAATCGAATAATGGTAATGAGGCCATATTGCTCACAAAGTCTAAAATATTTACTATCTGACTCTTTATCAGAAACAATAGCAACAAAAAAGTGCTGGCCCCTGATTTAGAGAATTGCAAAAACAGTTTGAGAAACCACTCAGGCGTTCAGCTGTAAAACAGACCTAAGACAGCTATAGCAATAATAAATTGTAGAATAATTTTAAAAGTCCACAAAGCAACATATTTAGATATACATCAGAAATAGGCAGACTCTACCTGAAACCACCCAATTTTAATGAGGAATATAAAAATATGAAGTAAATATAATATATAGTATGCATTGAAATGTTGTATAAATGACAAAATTCTTCCCACATTATTTTATTAGTTAAATGGAATTTCAATAAAAAATTACAATTTGGGGGGAAACCAAAATAATTCTTAAGTTAATGTTCAAGACTTTTTAAAATGAATGGACTAACAGACAAATGGACCTTCAAAGTATAATACTAAACAAAATAGAAATTTATTTTGTATTCACATAAAGTCCAAAATGGAGATCTCAGGTAAACAAGAAACTCTTACAAGAGAGAGATTAAAGGACCCAGGCTCCTTCTATTTATAGATCTTCTCTATTAATACATAGCTTCCAAGTTTGTCTTGGAGCCTCTCAAATCCAGAGAGCTGATAAGAGGAAAAGAACATGGAAAATTGGTTATGCTTATTTTCAGAAGCCATTCTGTGGTTGACATCACTGCTCCTTACATTTCCCCAGTTACAGGACTACAGCAAACTGCAAGGGAGTCTGGGGAAAGCTGTTGTGTGCCCAGAAGGAATAACAACAGTAATAATAATGAAGAAGAAGAAAACTAGAAGGAGCAGGAGGAAAAGTTAAGTGAATGGCCTGCAAAGACTGCTATAGCACTAGATAGGCAGTCTGGAAACAAATCACACCTCATGTCAGAATTTATTATGTGGGGCTGGGGTTGTAGCTCAGTGGTAGAGGGTTCGATCCTCAGCACCACATAAAAATAAGTAAATAAAATAAAGGCATTGTGTCCATCTACACCTAAAAAATAAATATTAAAAAAAGAATTTATTATGCAATAAAAATGGCATTGTAAATCAGTGAGAAAATTGCAATCAATGAACAGAGTTATAAGCAAAGATATTGGTTATATCTTTATCCTCACACTACACAATAAAAGTAATTCCAGATATATATATATATATATATATATATATATATATATATATGAAATGAAACCCTAAAATATTTGTATTTACTAGGATATACTTGTTATATTGTAGAAATATATACTAGAGTAAAGCTAGGTAAATAATTTATTTGACATTTTGGTGAGAAAGTCCTTTCTAAGTATAAAATAGGATGTAACTATTAAAGAAAATTGATAATTTAACTATCTAAAACTGAAAAACTTCTATATGTCAAGATTACCAAACAAATCAAAAGGAGAAAATATTTTCTCCTTGATAGCCTAAAGGTTAAGATCCTCAATATGTAAAAATTCCTATTATTAATGAGTAAAAAGTACCTTTTTTCCACTGAAAAATAACAACTGAGTTGGAATTAGCTACTAAAAATTAAATCTCAAAAAATTAAATCTCAGTAACAAAGACTTTATAAGCCTTCTTTTAGCCTCAGTTTCTCCATCCTTGTTAGTCAGCTTTCTATTACTATGACAAAATGCCTGAGATTAGCAACTTAATAAGGAAAAAAACATTTATTTTAGCTTATGGTTTCAGTCCATGGTGGCTTGGCCCTGTTACTTTGAGCTGGCATTACAGTACGTCATGATAGAAGTATGATGTAGAGGAGGCTTAGTCACCTTATGGAAACTGGAGTGAAGAGAAAGAGAGGGAGGGGGAACCAAGGTTCCAGTATTTCCTTCAAGGGCGTCCCTCAGTACCCTAACTTCCACTGAACCCTACCTCCTAAATGTTTCACTGCCTCCCAATTGTGCCACAAGTTGGTGACCAAGTCTTTAACACAGGAGCTTTGGGAGACACTGATCCAAACTATAGCACCATCTTCAACATTAGAATAATTATAGAATATATCCCCTAGAGTTGTTAGGATTAAACACGATAATCCATGTAAAGAGTGCAGTAAACTCTCAACAATTATTAATCATTGCCAGTTTTATTATATAAAGTATTCGTGGTATATTTTTAAGGGAAAAAAAGAAAGATTCAAAACATATATCCAATATGATGTCATTTTATGAGAATATACACACACGCATATGTACTCTTAGTATGTATGTATGTATATCTAGATATACATACATACATGAACACAGATGCATAAATTCACATAAGAAGGAAAAAGTAGGATTCTAGAGGAGGTTATTACTTGATTGTGGCTTAGGAATAATTTTTTTTCTTTCTACATTTTCCCAAATTTGTATAATAACATGTATTAATATACTTATATCAATTTAAAAACATTTTAAAATAGAAATGCTCTCCTTTGATTAACTGTTGAATGATCCTAAATAGATTCTTAAATTTTCCCAGAACTGATTTGTTGCTGAAACCAGAACCCATCTTAAAACCACCATCCAAAGCAAAATCATCATCTCCAAATGCTTTGTTTCAGTTCTAACCCAGTGACAGAATCTTTTTTTGGCTTGTTCAAATTAAGTGTGAAGTCATAACCAAGAAAGAATTCAGGATGATAAATACTTTGGAAAAGCTGGATTAGGACAGAGGAATTCCAAAAAGGGCAAAATGGTGCCAGGAGGAACCTGGCTGTGGGGCAAGGACAGCTGGTACAGAGGCACCAGGCTCATCCAAGTCCCAGAGCCTCTTCTCGGATGCTGGGTCCAGCTTCTGCTCAAGTGACTCCCTTCCTTCTTCCTCATCATCCTTCTATGTCTTCCCCTTTACCACTCCTCCTGTTTCTTGGGAAAGTTACGAAGACTGAGTAACTCTTCTCAGTTTCCTTATCTGCAGATGGTGTGGAGAATGCCTTCCTCATGGGATTGCTTTGTATAAACTTCATACAATGCCCAGCACACAGAAGGTGCTCATTAAGTGGATGTAGTTATTGTTCTTGTGTTCATTCTTCAAATGTCAGTATGTAGAATCATGTATTTGCTGTTTTAGTCTTGTTTCTGAGGAGAAAAGGGGTCCTGGGGGCTGGGGGGAAAACTTACCTTTGTCCACGCCCAAATAGGTCATGTTTAAATAACTTCAATTAAACAAGCCCGGCTTGTCCCTGAAATGAACAAATCAAGGGCATATCATTAAGAAGTTAAGGTGTGCTGGTGTGCCTGTGGTAGTGCCTACCACTCATAGTCCCTTCTAAGAGAAAGCAACTTACCCACACACAGCCCCTGCTGTAGGCATAGGTGGCCATAGGTTGTCTTGGGAGGGTCACCCCTTCCCTGACCACACCTGATTAGACCAGGATGGGCTCTTGCTACCAAGCAAAGGATGGCTGATTAATGACCTAGAAGGAAGATAGGGGGGATGTTCTTTTTATCTCATTTCTGTTTTTCTAGAAATACTGTGCTGGATTTCCCCTGCTCCAGAGACTGACTCATCTGATCCTCTTGGGAGTCGGCTGCCTTCAGGGCCAGCATTGGGCTGCTTCTCCAGAGACTGGCCCCTGGGTGGCCGGGAGGACTGGGCGAGGGAAGTCTGCCTGGTCCCTAACTGTCTGTGACAGGTGTGAGTGTGCCTCACACAGGGTTTCTTCAGCAGGCACAGATGGATGTTCCAACGTGGATCTATCAGCAGTACAGGCAGTCTATTGACTTTTATTGGTTCTTATTCTATTTTTCAGCTTGTTCAGAACTTGAAAAAGCAGTACCCACTGGAGGTCTCCTCTGGGAACCCAACACATCTTGTGAAAAAAGCAACTAGGTTCCCCAAGTCACCTCCCAGACACAGAGACAGAACTTGACAATACTTTGTCAAATACCCAATGGAAAATTTTCCCACATGGGCAGACAAGACATGGATAAGTATATTCATGGCTACACTAAAAAAAACTGGCATCTACCAACATTTATATCAGTAGGGAGTGAATAAATAAAATGTTTTTATTTTCTTCTATTTATTTATTTAATGGAATATATACAGTGGTTAATAGAGATGAACTAGATTTATATGTGTCAATATGGATATATATCAAAATCATGTTGAGAGAAAAAAGAAAATCATACCATTTTTTTTGAGTGAAAATACACACATAAAGGAGAATACTGTATGTTGTCTGGAATGTGTGCATGTGTGAAAGTTGAACCTAATAAGACTACATTAAAATAGCAACAGTGAGTGATGGTGATCAGTTCGGGAGAAGGGGGAGAGAGAGGGATGGGAAATGGGGAGGATGCCTGCCTCATAGATTTCTTTGTATAAAACTCTCAATATAATGCTATTGATGTTATTTTTCCCTGGAGAGGCAGATAGGATTTGGTGAATCTAAAAGAACTCTGTCTGCCATGTTTTTCTTTTTCTTTTTTTTTTTTTATTGTTGTAAAAGATAATCCATTTTATTTTTTTCCCCAATGGATCTTTATTTTATTTATATGCTATGCTGAGCATTAAACCCAGTGCCTCACACATGCTAGGCAAGTGTTCTACCACTGAGCTACAACCCCAGCCCACATTTTACTTTTTAACAGAGAATTTAAGCATATACTGTGTAATTGTGACAAGGTCTACATAGAAGAGGAAAGCCGGAAGCAACTATGAGAGGACACCAATAGCTATCAATCCCGTGTGGAAGGAAAAGCCATACAGTGAGCTCCCATCTGTTTCCGTTAATACACACACACACACACACACACACACACACACACACACGCGCACACACACACACACACACACACACACACGGCACATTCATTACAATTAATGAACCAATATTTATATAATATTATGAACTCAAATCCACAATCTGTTCACAATCTCTTAGATTGCACTGTCCTTTTCTGCTTAGGATCCTGTCTAGGCTACCACATCATATTTCATCAGCTGTCTCCCCTGGCTCCTCTTGGTGGTGTGTTTCTCAGACTTTCCTGGTTCTTGTTGGCCTTGACATTTTAGGAGCACTGGTCAGGTATTTTGTAGAATTCCCCTCTGTTAGGCTTGGTGTGAAGTTTGTTTGTTTGTTTGTTTGTTTCATGATTGAACTGGTGTCTCCTGTTCTTAGGAAGAAGGCCACAGGGTCAAGGCCCATCTTCACCCAATTGTATCAGGGGACTTGCTATCAATTCTTGAGGTGGACCTTGATCACCTGCAGGTTACCTTTTAGAAGTCCCTGTTTCTGGGCACTGTCTGGACTCAAGGAGCAACTCCAGGGAGGGTGGGAGTCATCTGCTGTGAGGGCAGCTCTGAGTCACCCAGCCCACCATGCAGAGCACCTTGGGTCCACTTCCATGCAGGCCTGGCTCAGCCTGTGGACGGCAGTTCTGAAATCTCCATGATGACAGGAACAGGAACAGTGGAATCCTGAGCTACCAACTCTATCTCCCTTGGTTTCAACTAGGGATGACAGTTCCTGGGCCAGAGGAAACCCCCTAGTCAAAATCAGTTCTTTCCCAAGCAGTGGGGAGGCTCTCAAGAGTATTAGCATCTGTGTTAATACATATTTAAGGAAAAGAACAAATTTCATTTCCTGTAGCTGACAAAGATCCAAAGAAGTACTTAGGTCCTTGCTACCTTGCAGCAATCCTTTGATGTGCCCTGGTCGACCTTGTCTTCGTCTCTGCGGCTGCTATTTCGACTTCTTTGGCTTTCATTGACCCTCAGCCATACCCCGAGCAGCATCCTCCTGGCCTCAGGCAATTGTTTGCTTCCTGTTTTCCTGGGAGAATGAAAGCCAGGCATCCTGGCCTCCTCCTGCCCGACCCTGACTTCCCCCTGTGCCCTCACCTGCTTCTTCCTTTGCTCCATGGCCAGGGATGAAGACCCATCTGCATTCTTCAGACCAACCCCAAGGATATGTTCATCTCCTTCCCCCTCTGAGTGCCTCCTCTTGCTCTGCACACCAGGCTCTGGTGTAAGTTACTTCTCCCCAGAGTGACTGACGGGGCCATGCTGATCTGAGCTTTCACACTCATCATGCTTCTCTCCACGTTTACATTTCCTGACTCAACCTCCAGTCAGACCAAACTATCTTTAGTTCCCCAAAAGTGTCAGACTCTCTCTTCTTTGGGGGCATCTGAACCCACCATCTCCACTGTCTGAAATACTGTGTCTCCTGCTCCACTCCACCCTGTGTTCATGCCTGGCTGACTCTCCTAATTCTGGTCTCATGTTTTGGCAGATCAGCTGTCACATCACTTCCTCCAGGAAGCCTTCCCTGATACCAAAGAGTTCCCCGCTGACTTGGCATTCTCTACGGAGAACCCCTGACTTAGTGATTATTATGAAGAAAATAAACTGCTCGTTCATTTAGGTTTCACCCTCACTGAACTCTAAGCTCCTTAAGGGAGCAGAGCATGTCTTTCCCATCGCTGTATGCCCCAGATAACCGAACCCATAAATAGCTGGAGCTCAATAAATCTCTGTCAGATTAAAAGGGCAGCAGACACCAGTTGCTTCTCCCCTATTTGTTATAAGTTCTCTAATTCCCACTAGTTGCTATATTCCCATCACCCACACCCCAAACTCTTCATTTGCCTTCCGTATCAGCCTCCTTGTGACACATTCTTCTGGAGAACTTCCTGAGTGCAACTTGCAATGTCTCCTCTCAGAGCCTGCTTTGGCTCTCTGGAGTCTGTGGTACTCTTGTCAAATTCTTGCTTCCTTTGACTTCTGAAATATTGTGCTGTCCTGCCATGACTTCTCTTTCTCACAACGCTTCCTGCCCTTCTTTTCCTTCTTCTACCTTAACAGATAATGACCCTGTCATTTGCTCTCCTTCATTTTCTTTTTTTCCTTGGTTTCTTGTTCTGAGCAGCATTGATCGGTACCTTCTAACCCACAAAGGTTGGAAATCACAACATCATCTTCCACTTCTCTCTCCCTTTTATGAGAGCTTTTAACTAGGAAGAGCCAAGTCCAGGAAATTCTGCTTCCCAAATGTCACTATGCACCACTAGCCCTTGCTCTGTTCAGGCCCTCATCCCTTCTTGCTTACGTTCCTGATGGTTGTCTATCTCTGATCCCACTCTAATGTCTCCTGTGTAAAATCTTCCCTTCAGCCTACATCATTGCCAAATGTCCAATTGCTGCCTGTTTTTCCAAGAATAAAACCCAAGTTGAAGAGTTAAAAACCCTCCTCAGTCTAGCACAACCAATCTTCCAGCCTTATTGCCAACAAATAACTACTTCCTCTACTTAAATTAGAGTCTGCTCTTTCTGCCTACATGGCTCTGCCTCCACCCGGACTGCCTTTCCCCCACCACTTTGTTTCTTTACATAGAATTCTTATCAAGTCTTCATGCTCACTATATATGTCTACTTCTCTTTTCCCTGATCTCTTGCTTTTGAGGTATATTCCAGTCAGAATGCCATCATGCTCTGCCACTTCAACAAATAAATCCTGAAATTCAGGCTCAACTCCATTATTACCCATTCATATCACAGTGTGCTGTGAGTCAAGAAGCGGTTCTTGTAGCTCTTCTCCAGTGACTTGGGGGTCTCAGCTGCTTCCAGCTCTCAACTCTACCATCTGAGACTGATCTGCTTCCAATGCCAAGGAGAGAGGGAAGGCCTGAAGAATGGATACCCACTCTCAATGACCTCTGGTCAGAAGCCACCCATCACTTACATTTCTATTCCCATTCCTGAGAGCTCAATCATAGCAGAACCAGAGGGGAGCCTGAAAAATGCAAGGATTCGCAGGAGCATTTGGTCAGCACTGCTTTGCCAAAGGCACTTCCAGCAAGGTGAAAACTGCTCTAGTTGGCCTGGGACTATCATGTGTCAACATGGGAAAATTCCATTTCCCAGGGAAACCATCATTGTCCGGCAAACCGAGGCTCGTCACCCTCTTTCCAGTCCTTTTCTCGTACTTCTGCAGAACTATTTCATTGTTGTCTGTTTCCACTTAGAGAAAGATTACAGACTTCCTGAGAGCAGGAATGAGATTGCTTGCTTTTTTTTTTTTTTTTTTACATCCATGCCAAGTCAAGAATATTGTCTGTACTGAATCATAAATGTGTGTAGAGGTTATAAGTGTCTTTGATTTTTTAATTACATGAGTAGCATATATTCAATGTAAAAAAACAGATAAGAAAAAGAGAGAAAACAATTTTTAAAAATGACTTTTATTACTAGCCCTCCTTATCAATTAGCATTGAGCTTTTGGAGTACACACACACACACACACACACACACACACAAGCACATGCATGCACATAAAATATTTGTGAATTGTAAAGAAAAGCTGGATCATATTTCACAGGCTGATCTGTAAGTTATTTTTCCATTGAACAATATATCTCATAAATGTCCATGGAATTAAATTGAAAAATGATACAATTAAATGACGTGCACTTATTGGGCCCAAATTGTAATATACCTGGGAACGCTGGTATAATTAGCAGCTGTATCATGTTCTATAGCTTGGCATGCTGCCCATTTGGTATAATTGACTGGTGTGTTTCCTTTTTTACATAAATGCAAGTGATATAAATTGTTCCAGAACATAGAAAAAGATGGGCAGCTACCCAGTTCATAACATAAAGCAAACGTAATCTTGATGCCCAGAACTGATCATAATATCATTAAAAAGGGAGGAAAAAACTGCAAATCAAGTTCTATTAGGAATATTTATCCTAAATGAAATACAAGAAAATAAAATGAGCGGAGTTATTGAATAAATTAACAACAACAATAATGACAATAATAACAGAAACAGACACAGAGACATTTCTGTGGTCCAGCCCTGGGGCTGAGAGCTTTCCATACATCGATTCATCTAATCCTTATAACATCCTGTTGAGGTGTCATTTTGTGGATGAAGAAACTGAGGTACACAAAGAAGAGTAATTTGCCTAAGGTCATGCTATTAGTAACTACACACAAAGACCACGTATGGTTTTAATTCCAGCAATGCAAGATGGGTCATAATGAGAACATCTATTGGAATAATAAGCACAACAATAGGGTTTACAGTATGGAAAACAGGGTCATCTCAGTAGACTAAAAAGGCATTAGAGAAAGGGTAATGCCTCTTTTAAGAAAAATATTGTAAAAAAAAAAAGAGGAGTAGAAGGGCATTTATTTATTTTAAAGAGTACATATTTCAAACCAGTGCATTTCTGTTAAAAATCAGGTTCAGTCAGCATGAATTCCTCACTTCCACTTCCCAGCCACCAAAATAGAAATCACATAGGAATATTGTAAAAGACATATGAAAGTTTTTTTTTTCTGAAAAATGAGTATTTGTTCATTATATGAAAATGTGGAGGGAAAGCCTTGAAAGTCACAGTCATAAGAATAAAAACCTCCCACAAACCTCTGCTCTGAGGTATCTTCTTTACATTTTTAAGACGTTCTGAGATAACTTCTCAAGATTGCTATGCATATATATTTTTCCTTACTGAAACGGGACTATACAATCATGCAATTTTGAAACTTGATTCTTTCTTCAGTTGAATGAATGCTATGAACAATATCCCCTGTCATTAAATACTCTATCACGCATGAATTCTAATGGCTGCATGATACTCCATTAAAGAGATGTACCATAAATGTAACCTCCCTGGTTAGAAGCTTAGGAGGTTTCCATTTTGGGTTATTTTAAATATTAATGTAATTGACATTTTTCCCCAAACCCACTTTCACAATTCTGATACCACATTTAGATTCACAGAAAAGTATTCCAAACTTTTTTGTTATATTTTGCCAAACTGCTTTCCTAGAATATTTGCACTAGTGTGTACTTCCAGTGATGTAAAGAGTGTCATTTCCCCTACACACTCACCTACCAATAATTCAAATAAAACATATAAGTGTCATATAGGAAGAAAATACAAAAATGTTACTGAGAGTTTTGATTATGTTGAACAACTGGAGAAATGTGTCATGCTCTTGAAAAGGAGGAATATATCTAACAAGAAGCTTTCAGGTTTTCCCCCAATAATTTACACATTTAATGCAATGCCACCTGGAATTTTCTTAGAATTTACATAAATGACTCTACATTTACCTGGAAGAATAAGCTGGGGAGAATATCAACAAATGTTCTAAATGAGAAAAGTAAGGAGGAGACTATCCCATCAAAAATTTAAAAATCAGTTAGCTAAAGCACAAGCTGAGAAAACCCAGTCCAGGCCCTTCTGCTTTGGGCTGGCCTACTTGTCTGCACACATTAGCTGATGGGGAGAGAGGTCTTTTCACCAGCTTCGGCAGCCTTGTGGTCCTCAAGTTATAACAACATTTTCATTCCCCAATTTTAATTAAGTAAGAGTGGAGACACAATCATATATGCTTGTTATTTCTCACAAGGCCTTTCTTTCCCTGAGGAAGGGTCCCCAATAACTAGATATGTGATCATGGAGCTTAATTGCCTCTTTCCTATCTCACAGCTATGTTGTTGGTTTTTTTTTTTTTTTTTCACTGTTCTTTTAGATTTTTAAAGAACCTTCTAGTTCACCAATTGAGTGCACAGAGAGAATGGGAAGCTCAATTCTAGCTCCAGAAGATAGGCCATGAAATGATGAGAACTCTTGGGTTTGGGGGGAGTAGGGATCATGGGTGGTTAGTGTTGGGCTGTTGTTATATTTGCTCACTTATTGTACCCCAAAATTCAGACTTTGTAACTAGCAGGCATTAGGCTCTTTCCTGGCTACTCTTGTTTAAAACATGTTCTTCTTGAGAGCACATGGTCAGTCTCTATAAAAACATAAGTTCATTTTCTTGAGCCTATTTGTGGGAAAACTTCCCCCATAATGCTGTCCACAGGTCTTTTCATTTAAAGAATAATTTAAAACAAGGACACCAGCAACATATAAGAGGAAAATAAAGAGAGTGGAGAGAGACACCCACCCACACAGATGTTCATACACAAGAAAGGCAAACCAGTTGGCATTGACACCCAAGCCCTCTGAGTTAAAAGGAAGAGCCACCCCAGAGTTTCTACCATCTGATGAGGACCTTGGTTTTTTCCTTTGAAGTGTTTCCTTTGAAGGTCAAGGTAAAGGGGCCGTGTTGACTCAAGAAATTGCTAATCTGCAGAAGGAGGTGGCCTCTGCTCCACCACACATTTGTAATGTTCACATGAGGTTAACAAAACAAATGGTTGTGACTGTAACGTGTGAGCTGAGGTCAGCCTATCTTCTCAACTTGTCCCTGACACAGAAGCATTTCTCCAGGATCAGGGGGACCCAGGCTAAGTAATAACCCCAAACCAGTTACTGAGATAATATCCAGTCCTTTCAATCTCCATCATCATCCAGTCACAGTTGGTGGCCTGCACTGGCTGCCATTTGTCAAGATGAGGCAGACTGGACTTGGAATTAGAAGATGTGGATCCCTTATCAAGCAGTGGTGTTGCTGGCAAGTCTCATATTAATTCTTCCCAAAGAATTTCTTCAAACAAGCTAACCATTGAAAAAACTCCCAACATTTTCTGAGAGACTTTTTGAAAATAGAACCCAGTAGGTGGGACTTATAAGCTGAATCCTAAGAGACAGATGAATTCTAAGAGTTCATCTACACCCAAGAAACTCACTCAGTGATGCAGCAATCATCCCTAGAATAGTTGCACCAGATGTATCATTTATTTTTGGTACTTCCAGTATTTAGCACAGGTTGAGGCATGTAATACTAGCTGAATATAATAATTAGGAAATGAAGCATGTTCTTTCCACACTCATCCTTACCCCTATCCATACAAGTATTTGGCCTAAATTCACAAATTGAATCTCATTCTTTCTTCATCTGGAGCAAATGCATTGTCTGGAGGAGTTAAAACTCTGGAAATACTATATAACTACAAGAAAGTTAGATAAAATAATTTGTTTTGAGATGGATGCCAGCAACCCCCTTAATACCACCCCTCAGTAATAAGGTCACTCATGAGATTTGAAATGGATGTTGCATATGCCAGCCACCAAATGGCCTGCCTTAGAGCCCCAAAGGGTCATCTGTTTGGATAAAGTCCCTCCAGCCCCTCTGTTGTTGTTTATCTCGAGTCCCAATTAAGGAGGTCTCTTCCATCTCACTTTCCCCCCACACACCAAATACCACCCAGAGAGCTGGGAGATCAACAACAAAATGTATAAGGTGGGTGGACAGAGGCTGTAGTATTTTAAAAAGGTAAAAGAAAGGCACGCTTGAGGCTAGAAGAGTGATTTTGTCCACCGTATTAGTATTTTATATGTAAATATGAATCTAGAAAAATCTATCTATCTATATACCATATACCCATACATAAATCTGTAATTTGCCCACCTGATTGCCTATTTAATCTCTCTGTCATCTAATCATATCAGGGTCTCCTCTATCCAGGGCCACTACTGTAGAGCTTAGAAATTACATTTTTATAGATATCTTCTTGTTGGGGCAAAAGGAGTACATGCTCTCCATATAAATATTGTTTTGTTTCTTTCCAAAGCACTAAGTTCACTGCTTCTTTATTAAAACCCTGTTATCATTTTCCCTACGTGATGCTAAGCTGATTTGTCCAGGTCACTTTCGGAGGCTGAGCTGAATCAGCTAGCCCAAGTCAGATCTCAAGCTCTCTCTAGCCCCTTGGTGGTCTGGATCGCAGAGGAGGGTGGAAAATGCCCTTTGTCCCATTCCTCCAGATGTTCTCCTAGGTGGGTGGTGGGCTTGTCACCCGGCAGCCTTTCGGGCCATCATGTGAATACAGGCCCCTTTAGAACTGAAGAAATCTGTCAGGAGAAGGTTGCTGAAATCCAAACGTGGACACTGGGTGTGCCAGTGATGTGTCCGCCATTTGGTCACCCTCAAGAGATGTTGGTTCAGCTGCTTTGGGAGGGATGGGAATGATATCTGGGGATACAGGGCCAGGGGCCCAGATTGTTTCTGAAGCATGGTTTGATGGTTGTGATTAATTGGGGAGATTGAGGTGGAATTGTTTTGTGGGAAATAAAGGGGCTGATGTCTCAGAGACTCAGAAAAGCCCAACCATGAATTCTGTTCATAATAAACAGTTGCTCAAACTTCCAGCATTAAAAAGATATTAGCACCCATTGCTTTATGCTCACATAAAAACAACAAAACATTGTTGTGACCTTGACTAGAATCCTTGACATTGGAGGTGGGATATTAGCAGGGGTTTTCTTGAAGTAGCATAACATTGGATGATATTTTTCCCTTCTTTTTTCTATATTTCTATGCCACCTGCCTCCACATTGTATATCAAAACAAATATTCTTTCAGACATATTTAAATGTATTTTTAAAGAAATTCTCTTATGTTTTTCTTTGTCCTTAGGGAAAAGTGTATATTTGTACCTGATAAAGACCCTCCATCTCAGGCTCCTGTCTTCTGGCCAAGTGTGTGAGCTACATCTGCACCCCAGGCTGGCAGTCCTGCTGCCATCTCCCTCCCTCCGGCCCTCTTCCTTGTGCCCTTGACCAGGTCACTCCTCACAGAGGCCCTCTGGCTCTTTTGTCTCCTGGCCAATCCTTCCCTTCCTTCCCTTTCTCATCCTTTGAGACTCAGCCCAAGTACCCTCTCCCAGTTGACCCCTACCCTGACATCTATCCTCCCCATTCAACTGGCAGGTGCCGGCATATTAACAAAGACGTCATTCTAGACAGTTGCTAGAAGTTTGTTTCTGATACCACTCATATCTAGAACAGAAAGGGAAATGTAAGCACTTCAACGATTAGATAAAGTAAATTTGGAGTTATCATAACAATTTTGATCTCTTATATAGAGCTTAGAGTTTACAAAATGGTTTCATGACTCTGCTGTATTTGACTCACAACCAGTACCCTGAGGTGTGCACAGTATAAACTATTCTACCCAATTCAAACGCCAAGTTATTTAGAAATAAGTATGGTAGACTTCTCTGGAATGTCTCCCGAATTGTCTTCTACTGTACTTTTCCATTTTAATTGAAGCCTTGAACTCTAACTTGGTTGGCAACAGATAAAACTATACTATTTCATTCTACTCTTTTTGGGGCAAATAAAACAATGGGGCAAATAAAACAAATGAAATTGATATTTAAGATATGAGGGATGCGTTCAACTTAGAAAGGCAACGAACATCCTGAAGGAAAAGAGAGTTGTGGTGAAACTAAAAGTAAAAGTGAGCTAGAAAAACCAGATTTGCTTATCTGCAACTCGAGCAAAATCAGCTCCTGTAGAAAACCCAAGAAAGGAACTAACCTAAGAGAGGGAACTAACCGCTCACCTAAAAAAAGAAAATTTTCATAAATGATATATTAATAAGTGTAAATAGTTCAATAAGATGATTTTTTTCTCTAAAACTTTCAGCCAAAAGTAGAAATCCTTAAAAAAAAAAAAAAAAAAAAAAAAAAAAAAAAAAAAAAAAAAAAAAACACAACGGATAAGCGTGGAAGTAATTGAAAATGTCAAGGAACATTCCCCCAAAGGAACCCACACCAGGGGTTCATTGCAAACAGTTCCAGACATTTAAACAACAGATGATTCCCATGTTACATGAAACTTCTCAGAGAATAAAAATATGAAGAACTGCCTAATTTCTATGGCCTCATTCCAAACCTGGAAAAGATAGTGGAGAAAATAGAAAATTGAAGACTTATAACAACAAAGAAAAACAGAGGTCAACCTCTCTTGAATTAGCCAATAGAATTTGCTAATACATTAAGAGATGAATACCTTACAATCTAGTTGAGCTATCCCAGAAATATAGGTTTACATATAAGAAAATGTGATAATACAGCATGCTAATTATTTAAATATTGTCCTTAATTGATTAAATTCAACATTAAAGATTCCAAATAGTTTGAAGAGGCCAGAAAGCTACTTCCCCAAGAAAGTGAAGGATATCTATTCCAAAGTACAACTTAGTATTCTAGTAGATGTAGAGAAAATACTTTTGAAACTGTTAAATTAATGTATTTAATTTCCCTTTGAATCTTATTCCCCTGGCAGCCCTCCACCTCCCAAGTCAGAAGGCTGATACTTGACTTTTACAAATTAGCTTCATTTCAAAGTCTTTCTTTTCTCTCCGTTTGGCATATCAGGACCCCTGCCTGAATGACTGTTTCTAGAGTTCTGCTACAGACTGACATCTTGGTCAAGAGGCCAGTGTTCTTCACTGGAGGAAAGGTAGGACAGAGGAAAAGCAAAAGCATACTGTTTCCAGTTCTGGGGTGTGAAGGGAAGAAGGAAGAGGGAATAGCTTCGAAGGGTGCAAGAGAAAAGACCTGTGTTCCAACCTCAGTCCTCCTGAAGATACCAAGAACAAGAGGACACTATGGGGCAGTGGATTCAGACCTCTGGGGCAGCTGCCTATGGATGATTTCTTCACCAACATGGTGGGTGGGTAGCCTGGACCAACACTGTCTCAGAGAAGGGAGGAGGCTGTTCCTCAGGCTCTTGTATGGTCTGACAGTCCTAGAAGCTTTTCTGACATCTTAGTTAGGAAGCCAGAAGAAAGGGAATGGAATTGAGAGCCAGTGATCCTGTCAGGGACGCCTCATGGGGAAGAGCCTTATGACCTTTATCAAAACTGGATGAAGTCCACCCCCACTGTCGAAACAGAGAGGGATCTGTCTATAGGTCTAGAAGCTGTCAGGCATTGGATCAACCAACTCTGACCAAGCCACCAGAGAGACAAACCACAGCCCTCATCTTCCAATACCTGCAAGATCAGGCAGACAGGGGTTGCCATGGGGAGATCAATGAGGACCTGAGGGTACCAAGCACCGTTGACCTTTTTGCCACATGCGTGATATATAGGCAACTATCTACAAAATCATTAATTATGGGATCTTGCATAATTTCGTAACTAACAGCACAGGAATATAAATCATACAATCAGGACTTTACTGTTTATAATCCGAATAGTCATCTGGTTATAATTGGATTGATTAAATAGCTAAACTTTTTTTTTAAAAAAAAATGCTAAAGATAAAAGAGAATATTTGATGTTTGAAAAATAGAAAATTTCTAAGTTTTAAAGAAATGAAATTTGAAAGGGAACAATTGCAAATTCCCTACAGGTAAGCTAAGAGCATTTACCTAATAATATAAAAGTAAAGTGGGATTCACTGGGGATTGAACCCAAAGGCCTTGTGCATACGAGGCAAGCACTCTACTCATTGAGCAATATCCCCAGCAGTAAAGTGGAGTCTAAAAAAAAAAATAGTCTTAATGTAATACACAGAGAATCCTTCCTTGACAATATAAAGAAAATTAATCTTCATATGCAAAATTTTAACATTTTGTCTAGTGGTACAGTTAGTTATTTTCATTAAAACAAAGCCAACGTGGATGTTTGCTTTATTGTTACTTGACATTCTTTAAATGTCAAATATACTCTAACAAGAAATGAAAATAAAAAATATAATGATTCTAAGTGGAAAGATAAGAGTTATTAGAAAATTATAGAATGCTTCTCAAAACCCAGAGAACCAGTTAAAATACTTTAGAATTCAAATGTAGCTATACTTTGGAATCCCCCTGAGGAATGTCAAAAGACCCTAATGCTTGGACCTCACTCCCAAGGTGGTGACTTAATTGGTCTTTGATGTGACCTGGGCTGATTCTAGGTGATTCTAATGTGCAGACAACTTTGGTAATCATCACTGTATAATTAATAATGATCAAGAAGTTGACAATATCCAAAACAAATGTAAAAAAGTCAATAGCTTTTGTATCCTAGAAATAAGTAGTTAGAAAAGAGAAGAGAAAAACATAACAGTGTCAAATGTATAAGATACCCAAGAATGGTCTCTCTACACTGCTTTGCAGAGTGGTTGCACTAACCACCAGCAATGTATGAGTGAACTTTCCCCCACATACTCACCAACATATATTGTTACTTGTATTCTTGATAATTGCCATTCTGGCTGAAGTGAGATTAAATCTCAATGTTGTTTTAATTTGCATTTCTCTATTTACCAGAGGTGTTGAACAATTTTCATATGTTTGTTGATCATTTGTATTTCTTCTTTAGAGAACTGCCTGTTTAGTTTTTTTGCCATTTATTGATTGGAAAACCCCATATTTATAAAAACATCAGAAGGATAATGGGAAAATGACAAAATAATCTACTTAAGAGATTGGTATTAAATTTGCTTTTAATAAACAGAAATGCAATGGAGGTAGGAAAAAGAGCAGAAAGAGATGAACATTTTTACCCTAGGTACATGTATGACTGCATATGTGGTGTGACTCTACATTGTGTACAACCAGAGAAATGAAAAGTTGTGCCCCATTTGTGTACAATGAATTGAAATTCATTCTGCTACCATGTATAACTAATCAGAACAAATTTTTAAAAAAGAAAAAAAAGAAATGCAAGTTAAACCAAGTCAAGGCACTGATTCATGACCAAAGTTAAATGAAAAACTTAAAATATTATTTCCAATATTGAACAGGTTAGAGTGGAATTGATTGCATTTGTAAAGGGCTGGGGTAGTGAAAATTAATTGAATGCTTTGTGAAAGCAATTTAGACCCATAATCAAGAGTAGTAATAATATTCATATACTTTGAAAATTCTGAGATCATATTGGAATATGTCTCTGAAGAAATTAATCAAAAGGTAAAAGAAAGTAAAGATGACTTTTACAGTTTTAATTAAAATACTAAGAATATATTGTAAAGAAGAAGATACATCATAGTACATAAACCCTGTAAACCCTTATGATGCTATAAAAATAAGAAAAAAAATGTAAGATTTCTGTCTTGGATGGAGACTAAATGTAGAAGGCAAAATTGTATGTAGACTAATTATGACATTAAGAAATAGAATCTAGGAAGGAAAAGAATGTGTTAGGGTGGTGAAATTCTGAATACACTTTATCTTTATTTTGTACATAATTATGCAACAGTTATATATACAACTAAATTACATAATTTTATAAATTATTAAATTATATGTTACATGTTACAACAATTATATGTAATTGTTTTAACAATGCACAAAAGTCAGGGAAAGTATTAGAAGAAAGAGAACAAAGGGGAAAATAATATTTATACATGAATTATGTATAAATTTGAACATGAAAGATGGAAATCTTTTATGTATACCTGCAAAGTAGGTATTATCCTTGTTTTGTTAAATGACTAAACTGCAGCCTGAAAATCTCACTTGCTTGAGATTACACAGTTTTAAGTCTTGGAACAAAGATTTACTCCCTCTGAGACTCCATCACGCTGCCTGACTTTAAGTGTATGTACACTACTGGCTGTCAGCCTTTATGTGTAATAGGCTTCTTTGAGTTTTATGAAAATTATGGACCATCTTCCTAGAAAAACTCACATGACTGCACAAAAATTTGGGTACTCAGCACCTTCTAAAGGTAAGGCCACCATAAACCCTGGTTTACGACTATTGTCCTGGAAAATTAATAGAGCCCCCTATTACTCTCAGAGTTGTTCTAGTTTGAATCATCAATTACACACTTATCTTTAATTAAGGGTTATGCACATTCTTCCCTTGCTCCTCTTTTCCCCAACTCTGCAGATCTGTCCTTAAATGTTACTGCTATGTGGCTTCAAGTAAAGCATTTCCTCCACCTACCCAGTGTGGGGAGGGAACTCCTGCCCCAGTGACTAACCGTCTTCCATCAACTCACACCTCATCTTGTATCATGTAATTAGGAAAGTTGAAAGCAGAGCCCTGAAAAAATTAGGTGGAAATAGGTCAATTTTGTTTGGATAAAGGGGAAGTCTTTTATGTGTGCAGCTTCTGGCCAGGACCCAATGGCTGCCTGCAGTGGGCATCCTGAGTGCCTGGGTGGAGGTTTAAAGATGAATCCTGGACTTATGGACAAGCAATATGGTGCTGGGAGGCCAACCAGCAGAAGATAGTATCAGCACAGCTACACTAATCACATGTCAAGAAGCACTTGGTTTGCTCTTTAAGTTGTCTAAGATAAAGGTGTTAAACACTAAAGGCACGCCACAGTCCATTTCCCTGGATGCTCTGTGGCTGAGATTCCCCCAGAAGAACAAGGCTGGTAAGCATCTTGTTCCTCACATTTTCTTCTCAAATATGCTAGTGTTTAGCATATTCTTTCAAGATGCTGTGGTGGAACAGACCAACGCCATTAGTGGAAATGTATTAGTTACTGGCTCCAGAGAAAATGTGGCTGTTACTGGAAGGCGTTCACTTCCTTCAGGCTGGCATGGCAACGATGTTGCTTTTCTGCTGTCCTGAAAGCTCACAGGGAAGGCTGGGGGATGTGGCTCAAGCGGTAGCTCGCTCGCCTGGCTCGCCTGGCATCCTCAGCACACATAAAAATGAAATAAAAAGATGTTGTGTCCATCGAAAACTGTAAAATAAATATTAAAAAATTCTCTCTCTCTCTCTCTCTCTCTCTCTCTCTCTCTCTCTCTCTCTCTCTCTCCATTTAAAGAAAAAAAAAAAGCTCACAAGGAATTAGAGAAACTCCTGAGGGATGTTAATCCTGAGGGACGTTAATGAGAAGCACTGCCCACTGCCCACATTGAAGGTGGAAAAGATTACTACGGATAAGCAAGGCAAGGAAATGCCTCCTACTTGTCCCTGATTTAATATGTTCAAATCATGCTTCTTGATCTGGGAATCTATGAACTCAATGAGAAAAAAATACACATTTTTCCCATTTTCTACTAAAAGTTATTACTTTGATTCAGCTTGAATATCAGTAGCTAGCCACAGCTGTAGGGACAGTGCCTGTGCCTTTGTTACCAATTGAAGTCATGGATATTTTCATAGAAAATTCCAGTTGTTGCAGATATTTCCAAATATCATTCATGTTCATTAATTCTTGGAGATTATGGTAATTATTAGATGTGTCAATAGACCTTGTTTTTTTTTTTTTTAATACAGCTGGTATACACAGGTAACATTACAAATGTGTTTTCTAATTTTTAAGAATTTTATAACTATCTTCCAATATAACTGACTTCCTTTGTCATGCTTACATATTTAACATTAATAATGTTATTATAAGATAGAGTCCATGGGCTTTATCACACGGCCAAAGGATTCATGATGTAAAAAATCAGGAATTCCTGGAAGGTAAAAATATCAGACTACTCAGTTTTTATCATAAATTATTCTTGTGGTAGTTATGTAAGGTTTCTATTGTGAATCAATAGATAAACAACTGTGGGGAAAATGACGGATATATTTCCTGTTAATCAGTGCTCAGTAAATGCCTTTGGAAATATTCTGTCTTCATTCAAACATTAGTTTTTATTTTGAGGACTTCTTTCTTATTCCAGTGTGAACTCTTTTCCCTTCATGGGTCTTGTGTTTACAGATCTGTGTAATGACTTTGTGTTTTATGGCCCAAGAAGTAGGATCCTCTCTTTTTCAGTCCATGGAAGATTTGGGGGTGCTCATATTTTTCCATTCTTCCCTCCCTACAGGACACCCCACATGGGAAGTGGGGACCACATGAAATATTACCTGTGTTTTGGAAATGATTACACAAGTTGATGAACAAATATGCTAGAACCAGACTTTCAGAGTTAAGAGGCATTGGGAAAGAGTGTGAAGATTTAGATGATAATGCTAAGGGAAATGATAACAGAGACCATGTTGAAGCTCTCTGCACTGGCTCTGTGCTTTGTATAACTTCTGGTTTGATTTAGATATAGTTTCTGTATTTTCTGACTTCTCTTATAGAGCCACCCTCAGAGGCAGATATTAATGTACACATTTAACCAAGGAGGAAATTGAGGCACAAAGAAGTAAAGTAGGGTCATGCAGCTAACAATGGCAAAGCCAAAGTTGGAATTCAAACTGTGCTCATGCTGCACACCCTTGACCATTGAGCTTACTCTCACCTCCCTTAGATTTGGGAATCTTTCTAAATTTCTGAAATGTACCAGACAAGGAAGTGATGAACAGTATTATTGTTCACGGGATGCTAATGTTCAACAGATTATTAAAAATAAGAAATGAAAACCAAAACTTAAAGAATTATAATATGCTTATTGCCCATTTCAAAAGAACTGAGTCCAAGTATGCTTTAAATGTTGAACCCTTTGCTCAAATATACTCATCAAAGGAGGACCTGGGGTCATCTCAAAGAGCTGCCAATAAAGCAAAACAGTAAATAAATAAATAAATGAAATAAACTCTTAAACATAATCAGGTCATTAAATCCAATCAATTAGGTATGGCTTCTTTCCAGTCCACCTCAGGCAAACATCTACTAGGTAAACACGGAGACTTAGAATATTTCTGTTCCATTAAAGCCTATAACTTACCAAATAAATTTAATCAAACTATAGGATAAATAACATACTTCAACTTAGAGTTATGAAGAAATCTTGCAGTTTCAAAGAGTTAATTTTTTCAGCCCCAAAATCTATAGTGAAATCTAAATTTGAGAAGTTATATGAGTTGGGTCAGTTGTGTGTGGCTAAGGAGTTGCTTTCCCGGAAGTCTTTAAATCTGTTGGTTTTTCTTTGAGCTCTGGGCTGGGCTGCAGAGATGAGGGACTGTGCTAACCTGCATTTCTTACCTCAGGGATTTGCCTTGTATTTAGTTGATTCTCAATGTGTGTGTTTTAATTGAAAAATGGCAGGTGGGTATGTGTGATTCTTGTGAGAGGGTCACTGTAGCTATACATCCCATATTGTGCATGAAGAGGGTGTATCCTTCTCCTTAGGTATGACATTTCTATTCTGCTCTTCCCCCATGCTCCAGGGCATGAACAAAGTCAAGTTTTCCCATGTATTCCTAGTGCCTGCTTGGTGCCTGACCCTGAGTAGGTATAAGACACATTCCAGAGCTCTCTGTGGGACACACTGAAGGGAATAAGCCCATGAGGCAAGATGCATTTGCCTGATCATCCTAGGGCCACCCGGTGCACAGCTGGGAAGTCCAAGATCAAGGTGCAGGCAAGTTTACTTTCTGGTGAAGACTTGCTTCCTGGCCAACCTTGTCACTGTGTCCTCACATGGTAGAGGGAGAGAGGGTAAGCTCTCTGGTGTCTCTTCTTACAAAGACACTAATCCTATCATATCAGACCCCCTTTATGACTTCACTCAATCACTTTCTAAAGACCCTGGCTCCAAATACAGTCACTCTGGGAGTTATGGCTTCAGCGCTGAATTTTGAAAGGATACAATTGAGTCTATAGCAGTAGACCACCTTGAATTTTGGTAGAAATAGAACCTTCACATTTTGCAGTTATCTGACAAAGGTTTCCCTTAGGACTGAAAAACAAAACCACAATTCAGTAGTATTGAAGGAACCTGGGAATAGTAGAAGGGAAACCTAACGGTGGGGCCTGCAATAAATTGAGGCAAACTTCTTGGCCCACCTTGTCCCTGTGCAAATGAACTGTGGGCAGCCAAATCAGCTTCCCTATGTTGTTGCCCTCTCAACTCAAACTCTTTAAAATTAGGATCACTCAAGGATGGATGCACAAAGGCTGTAGGGAAGGCAAAGAAGAGCCTGGGATCTTGCCTCCAGGAAACTTAGTTGGCAGCTATTAAGGAAAATGGGATAGATACCAGATGACCCTGCTAAGTGACCTCAACATTGCCCAATGCTCTAGAATAATTATTCTGGAAAGGTTAAGGAAAGGTCTAGAAGATAGACCATCTGAATGGAGTTTAAAGAGAGAGAGAACTGGATTTTGATAGCTAGAGACTGAGGAGTGGCAGAGGAGAAAGGAGAGAGGAGAGAGGTTTTCTGGGGTCGGGGAAGGATGTTTTAATGGAGGCTAAGGTTAGCCATGTAATTTATAGGTCCTGATGCAAAACAAGGGATCCCTCTTGTTGAAAAGCAGAAAAAAATTGTTGCTGAAGGTACTAAAATATGAAGCTTCTTCCTTCCTTTCTTACAGTTTCTCTTGACTTGTTATGGTTTCTTTCCACTTGGTATTTAATGTAAGTAAAATAAAAATAAGAATTCAAATTCATTGCATGAATTTTACCATTCATCGAAGACTGTGCAATGTCAGTCAATTTAAATGCAAATATAAGAGCATTTAACTCATATATGGAAGCACCGAAATTTTGCCTTTTCCATTTCCTGGTTTGCACTGCATTTGATCTTCTCACCAAAACAATGGGAACACTGCACAAGACTTCCTCAACTCTTTATATTTTGCTTCTTGATGAGTGCACACGCTACCAATATCTCTATATTTTGGCTTACTGTTAAGGAAGAAAAGGCTGAAAAGGGAAGGAACTATGGATGGCCCGTTTTTCCCTTTCTTTCCTGTGTCATCATTTTCATAAGCAGTTGGCTAACAAAGTAGTGCTCCTTATCCCTGGGGATGTACTCCAAGACATTCCATGGATACTGCATAGTACTGAGCCCTATATATGTATCTACCATGTTTTTTTTCCTAAACATACATACTATGATAAGTTGTTTGGGGTGGGTACCAGGGATTGAATTCAGGGGCACTCAACCACTGAGCCACATCCCCAGCCCTATTTTGTATTTTATTTAGAGTCAGATCTCACTGAGTTGCTTAGAGCCTCACTTTTTGCTGAGACTGGCTTTGAATTCTTGATCCTCCTGCCTTAGCCTCCCAAGCCATTGGGATTACAGGTGTGTGTCACTGCACCAGGCCTATGATAAGTTTTAATTTATAAATTAGGCACAGTAAGAGACTAACAGTAATAACTAACAATTAAATAGCAATGAACTATAATAAAAGTTATTTTAAACTTGTGAATTGTTAATTTGTGGTATTTTTTCATTTACTAATATTTTTGGATTATGGTTGACCATGGATGTCTAAAACTGGAAAGCAAAACCATGGCCAGGTGGCTGGGGGATGCCAGTACAGGAAGTAACATGAGCAAGAAAGAATCTGATGGGTTCCTTGGCCATTTGTGTTTCTTAGAACACCATTGTGTTTGAATCAAGTCCTGGTTCAAACAAAAGCATGACCCTTGGGCTGTTTAGGCTGTCAGCCTCCCACCCCACATCCTGCTCACTCAGTTGTAGAAGCAACATGCTTACTTTGTACTCTAGATCTTGCTGATTGTGGGGAAACCTGAATTCTATGCCGTGGGACCACAAACTATAGGACAATGGAATAGAGTCAAAGGCTGCAGGCAGGCTTATTGGGTGTATCTTCTATGTTTTGTGCATGTTCCACTGGCCCACTGCATCTCATTTACTGACAAAATTCAAAGAAAAAAATTACTAAGAATGTAAAGATGGCCATAGTAGGGCATTAAGTCAAATGCATGGTCATTTGGACCTTAGGACCCTATGTGGCTGCACAGGTTGCAAGCCCATGAAGCCAGCTTTTAGAAAAGCATAAAAGTGGAAAAGTACATTTTTTTATTTAGGAATAGTTGATTAATCTTGTTGATCTTGAACATAAAGCCCAAAATGGAAAAAAAAAGAAAACTAGAAAAAAATAAGTTGGACAACATCCTAGAGAACCTTGAATGCCACAGTCAGGAGCTTGAGCTTTATATACTACATGTAAAATTTTAAAAATGCATACAATATGTGGAAGCAAGAGTGGAGGTTTGGAGTAGAAGGGGGACATGATCTGCTGGAGGGGGCTTTAGGCAGCAGCTTTTAAAGCTTCTAAACCACAGAGGCAACATGGTTACCCCGTGAGAGACCAACCATGAGGTCATTATAGCAGTCCAAATGGGGACTAAAATTAAGGCTGTGGCTGGAAGTAAGAAGAGAGGGTCCTAGATACAAGGACACACTTTGAAATTCAATTTAGAGCAATGCTTTCTGCACTGCTTGTCTGGTTTTGTTTTCAAACTTAAAAGTTTATTTTAAAAATAAAGCTTTCTTTTCCCATTGGATTTCTGAAGTTTCACATGTCTGCGAAAAAATTACTTGGGTTTTAGAAATTTACTTTGGAAGCTTAAGGCTGTCAATCAATTTATAAGCTAGACCCAAACTCCTTGCGAGTCTCAACGCCACTCTCCCCAAAAGCATTGCTAATGACGTCCCAATGCCTGGTGATTATATTAGAAAGCTCACTTTTTCAAGTGAGGTTTAAATGTTTTCCACCCTAAATAAACTCCCTTTGTCTATTTTGGACCATATGGAAATGATATAGTGAGGTTAAAAAAAAGTCTAACTGAAACGTCCTTTGGGGAATTAAAGGACTAAGCTCTACCTTCAACCAGTCTTATCCAACCTTTGGAAGCGAGCCCATGGAAAGAGCCATGGCAGCCCATAGAGGCAGAACTGCTCTGGAGAGCCTGATAGAAGCTAGTGAGATGGAATTAGTCTGGCCCTAATCTAACTCCCAGTTCTAGATAAGATAAAACCACATCTGCATTTATTTACGGCACTAAAAAGAAAGGAGGAGGTAGGCAGGGTTTTCTGGTTCGCACCTTGTTAAGAATATTCCCTGACACTGGGTGGGTATAAACAAGGCTGGTGGACAGTCTTCAAATGCTTTATTTGGTTCTGACCTACAAACTCAAAGCATTCATCAAAGGCCATATGCCAGATAACAACGTAAAATGAATTTATTATTTTGTCAGAAGCAAATATTTTACATTGGTTTTTAGGAGAAGACTTTAACTCATCCGTGTCTTCAGACAAGGGCAACAAGCCCAATTCAGGATTTAAAAACACTTCTCTTAACAAATTTTGACTCTAAAGAAACTGTACATGTCTTAATATCTTTGTCTCTGAGACCCTTGATTATGTGATGTCATTTCCTTCCTTTTGTATCCAAGGACAATCTAATGGTTATGATCTTGCCAGACACAAGGAATTGCTACAAGCTGTTGTGTGACCACTGGTCCTTTCCACAGTAGGAAGGGGCTTTTATGGTAGGTTGGCTTAGTGCTCTAGTAGCAGACAGACTCTTTAGGATTGAAAGGGGCCTGGTGATAATGAGAAATGAGGAATGTCATAAACAAGACAACAGCAAGTTCAGGGCTGTCATTGTAGTATTTTGCAGAACCTTGAGGTCCTCAGGGATGGATTCATATGATAGAACATCTTATCTGCATATAAACCAGTAATTATCAAAAATGGGCAATCTTGTCCCCCAAAGGACATTTGACAATGTCTGGAGCTATTTTTGACTGTCAAGGCTAGGACAGGAATGAGAATGCTACTGTCATCTAGGAGGTAGAGACCAAGAATGCTGTTAAAAATCTTATCATGCACGGGAAAGCCCCCACAACAAAGAAGACTCCAACCCCAAATTTCAATAATTCTGAGACTCAGAAACTCTGATATAAAAGAACCACTGATCAAAGGGAAGAGATGTCATTATATCTGGGGAAAACTTAACCTTGGCATTAAATTCTAAAGGCCACTCTACGTGAATAAACTGCTATTCCAGATGGTAGAAAGGAAACTGGCATCCAGAGGAGTGGTAAATCTTTCAGGTCTGAGAGAAATAATGCATCTTTAACTGGCAACGTGCCTTCTTGTAGCACACGCCTGCTCTGTCTAGTGTTCCACCTCTTTTCTATCTGGTGATAGCACCTTGATTTTCCTTTGAGGAATTCCTCTCCTACAGCCATAGGGTGAACATGGAGCCTGAGCTAGGCTTCCCAGAGTCTCTATCCCAGAAAGAGTGACACAGATGGCAGATGGCTGAGCTTTCATTCCTAAATAAATGGTCCTTGGGATGTAGAATTTCACTAGTCAGCTTTCTACCACTGTGTCAGAATGCCTAACATAAACAATTTAAAGAAGGAAAAGTTTATTTTGGCTCACAGTTTCAGAGGTTTTAATACATAGTCATTTGGCTCTGCGGCTTTGGACCGGTGGTGAGACAGAATATCCTGGTGGGGAGTATGTGGTAGAGGAAGCCATTCACCTCATGGCAACCTGGAAGCAAAGAGAGAGTAAGGCCAGCGTCTGAATGTCCCCTTCAAGGACATGGCCCAAAGATCTAACTTCTCCCCCCTAGACCCTACCTCCTAAAAGTTCCACCTCATCCCAGTAGCACCCTAGGCTATTGGGAATAGGCTGGGAACCAAACTTTTAGCATATGGACCTGTAGGGGACGTTTAAGATCCAAACCATAAGAAGAATCTAGATCCCCAAAGCTCCGCTTTTCAATGCCAGTTAGTTCAGTTTCATCTTTTCCTGTATCTTTCCAATGATTTTCTGCTATGGATTGAAATGTGTTCCTCCAACTCATATGTTTAAACATAAGAGTTTTTTCTTTTTTTCAAAAGAAACTAACTTTATTTTTAGAACCACACAAGATAAACAAAACAGCTCCTCAGGAAAAAACCCTCAGAGCCCAACTGCCACCACCGGCTTCCCACAAGCCACACACCCCAACAACCTCTTCCTCCCACAATCCTCCTGCTCTTGAGGCCGATTGGCTGGGTCGCATGGGCGGAGCCAACAAAGTCCCCCAATGAGCAGCTCCGTGGTCTGAAAGGGCAGGGAAACAGCCCAATGAGCATCACCGCAGAGGAGCCAATCAGCTAGATGTTGCTGGGGCCGCTGTGAGCCAATCATCAGCTGGCAGTCTGAAAGTTTGCTGGGGCCCCTTCAGCTCATCAGCTGGCAGTCTGAAAGTTTGCTGGGGCCCCTTCGGCTGTGGCTCTCAACACTAATTTCCAATGTGGTGGCATTAAGAAGTGAGGCTTTGGGGAGATGGTTAGGTCAGGAGGGTGAAACTTCATGAAAGGGATTAGTGTCTTTATATAAAAGACATGAGAGATGTCTTTCCCTGCCTTTTTCTGCCATGTAAGGATTCAGCAAGCAGGTGGCCAACTGCAAACCAGAAAGTGGACCCTCACCAGACATTTAATGTGTTAGCACTTTGATCTTGGACTTTCTAGCTTCCACAAGTATAAGATTTTTGTTTAAGACTCCTAGTCACTAGTCATTTGTTACAGCAATGAGAGATGACTAGGATGACTCTTTTTTATTTTTTGTCTGTTTCAACTAGTGAGA
The DNA here is from genome assembly GCF_048772815.1 of Callospermophilus lateralis. NCBI lineage: Eukaryota > Metazoa > Chordata > Mammalia > Rodentia > Sciuridae > Callospermophilus > Callospermophilus lateralis. Next base: position 102,586,633 of record NC_135307.1, read on the forward strand.
GTTGATTGTAAACAAAAAGCCCATTGGCCCCTGGCTCACTTTCCTGATGCCTGGGAGACATGGCTGTGAATGAGACCAGGCACTTCACCATAGGTGTCAAGGCTTATAAAGGCATAGATATTTATAAGGTAACTAACTGAAAACTCTCCAGCCCAGCCCTCACCTCAGACATGTTTCATATACAAGGAAGAACGCAATAACATGGTGCAAGCTCCCAGGAGCCTTGAAGCATGTGTCCCCACGAACATACAGATTCACTAAAAATGTTAACTGAAAAGACCGTTGGCTCAGAAAAAGAAACCTGACAAAGATGAATGGGTACATTCTGAAATTGCTCAGATTGTAATCTTGTGTTCTGGGCAACCATTTTAATTAAACACATGGACTGGCATGACTATAGAATGTGAAGGTAATACCTGTACATTAAATACTTAATAAGCTACACCATACAGAGAAGCTCTAAAATTGAATGAAAATACCATAAAAAGTATGGATTTTTATTCCTGTGTATTTTTATATTTTATTTTTTAACTACCCAAGAATTACTTCTTAGAAAAATGCCAATGCAGATCTCTTTCTCTCTTCTCCCTTCTTCACTTTTTTGAAGAGGTTTATCTATAACATACTCTATAACACTCCAGGCATCTTTTCTTGCCTAACCAAAGTTCCAGTTGTTTGATTCTCTTGTGAATCATAATATCAAGATGATGCTATGCCAGCACTGTAATTTTTTTCCTAATCTACCTTGGACATTCATCTATTTCAGTACATATGCATCTTATTTCATCACTGTTTAAAATCTGTACCATGTACAATGTTTCCTCCGCCTATTGCTTAATTTCTGAATCACTTATTAAAAACTGATTAAAAAAAATAATAGTGATTCCAGGTTCACCTCTGGTCAGTCTATGTTTTTGTTTGAGGTGAAGATTCCCTGGTCTACTGCCTGAGATATGCAATCACTGTTGTTGGAAAAGAGCAGAGATATGCTGTGTATATTTCCTCCAGCCATCAAAGTGCAGGGCAAGAGGAAGCCCCAACTGGACTGCTCAGTTAAGAAAGGTAGAATATCCCAGAATCGCATTCCTAGACCAGATGGAATAGAGCAGCCGATTTCTCCCATGTACCCCTCCCCTAAAGCTGCAATCAGCAATAATTTTAGAGAAATAAAGCAAATGGATTGCCACATTCCTACACATCTACCTCACTTGACTGTCATAGGAGCTGCTCAGGACCAAATGCTTGGAAAGGAAGTTGGCTGACCATAGCCTGTCCCTATGACTGCTTTTCTTGCTCCCTTCCTTTCTTCCTTCCTTTCTTTCCTTGCTTTTTTACTTATTCTGCTCTAGATCCAAAATGAAGGAGGGGAAGAGGAAGAGGGGAAAGGGAAGAAGGAGAAATCCAACCTCCCCCTAATCAAAGAACTTTTTGGAAAACTTCTCCAACTATTCATTTGTTAGTTTCTATTTATTTATTTATAGAAAAGCACTTCACATTGCACATTCAGCCACATGCTTAAACCTCTTGATAATCCACCAAGGCCTTAAATATTTTTTTTTAAATTAAATTTTAAGAGATGTATTTTCTTATAAATGAGTGGGTCCTCTGAATCAGCATTAACTCTTGAATTCCTCGGCTTCTGAGGCTGTGTAACTCTGGCCGAGCCCCCAGACTGCTTGTTTTCTTAGAGGTTATTCCCATGTGGGCATCAACATTAATATTGATTATGACAAAGTGCTTTCCAAAGTCCCCCTCAATGTTTGGGTTTAGCATGTGTGACCTTGGCCTTCCTTTCAATCTGTGTAATTGCTGACCTCTGTTCTAGCAGATAGGAGCAAGCATCAGATTACAGGGTGGTTTAGTCTGCTATCTTCTTAGTATGTGTTATGGTTTGGATGTGAGATGACTCCGAAGCTCCTATTTTAATGCAGAAATATGTGGAGGTTACATGGACTGTGAGAGTCCTAACCTAATCAGTCCATCCTGATTTGAGTAGACTGACTGGTGGTTACTGTAGACAGGTAGGGTGTGGCTGGAGGAGGGGGGTTCCTGGGATCCTTGCCCTGGAACAGTGCCTCACCCTGCAGAGCCCCCTCCCCTGCTCCACTTCCTTGCTGCCGTGAGGGGTGCAGCTTACCCTATCATGTCCCTCCACCATGATGGGATGTTCTGCCTCATCTTGGTCCTAGAGCATCAGAGTCTTAACTGAGACCTCTGTTTCCACCATGAGCCAAAATAAACTTTTCCTCCTTAAAGTTGTTCTTGTTGCATATTTTGGTCACAGCAATGGAAATGCTGCCTAACCAGTATGACAATGCAGGGCTTCCAGTCCTCCCCAGTCTACCTCTCTGCCCTCCAGCCTGGTGCACCATAGGCAGGGAGACTGGGCCAACACAAAGTTGCTTACATTGTCAGAGCATTGGTCCTCCTTTGCCCACAAAGCCATTATCTTTTCCTCTGTCACCTGGCATAGTTCTTATCCTTCAAGGTCCCGGTCAAGGGACACCTCTGTTGTGAAAATTTTCTTACCCATTTTTTCCCTCTTGCTCCCTAAACAGAATAAAGCCTCCACAGTTAGGTGGCATTTAGTTAGTTCTATTACCTCATGTAGCTGTAATTCTAATTATCAGTAATGTTAGTAGTATTGCAAAAGCAGCTATCTTCAAGTACTCACTAGCTGTCAGAAACTGGGCTATATTAGGTCATTTAAATATCATTTGACTTGGCCCCTATTTAACAAGGATGAAATGAGGATTCAGAAATATGAAGTTGCCCAAATGCACACACCAAATAAGTGGCAGAGCCCAACCTGTGATCTTCAACCTGGGTCACACAGCACACTCACACCATCCTCTTCTCTCCATCATATAGAAATGTGTAATGTCCTTCTTGGAAATGGTGGGGGGGGGGGGTTGATGCTTTGCAACTGAATGGGTTGGGGTCAAACTTCGCCTTGGCTCACTTAACCAGCATGCAAGGAAAATGACCTAAAAAGTGCAGTCAGCTGGGCATGGTGGCACACATCTGTAATCCCAGTGACTCAGGAGTCTAAGAAAGGAGAATGGCAAGTTCAAGAACAGCCTCAGCAACTTAGTGAGGCCCTAAGCAACTTGATGAGACCCTGTCTCTAAAGATAAATAAATAAGCAAACAAATAAATAAGGTCTGGGGATGTGGCTCAGCAGTAAAGCACCCCTAGGTTAAATCCCCAGTAACAAAAAGAAAAAAAAAATGCAGTCAGCAGTCTTTAGCTGACCCGAGAGTCTATACTACAGCCATAGTCTGCAAAGGTGACCATTCTTTAGCATGGGGAGTAGGACTATATGAAGAGAATCATGCCTTGAAATACAACCAATCTTGAAAGACAGCTGCTTTTTGGTGGGGCATGGGTGAGAAGCATAGGGAGGGACTCTCACCATCAGGCTCACCCCCACTACTTTGAAAGTCAGGCCCACCCCTTACCTTGGCAGAGCCCACACACCAGGTGTCTAAATATTTAAAAGTTATAAATCAAACCAACAAACTGCTAAATGAAATATGTCCTATCCTCCTGCCTTGACAAACCTAACCCTATGATGATGTGGAAGGCCAGGCTGGATTTATAGTCCTCAAGCTCTTGGAGTTCTCTGCTGGAACAAGGTGGTACAGGGAGAAGTGGCCCTGGCCAGAGGCCCACGTGCCTTCACTTCCTGTTCCTCAACACAGAAGGCCTGGAGTGCACATTTGTGGACACACCAGTTCACACCTTCAAATTCTGTCCATGTCCCCAGCATGTGATTATCCTTGGCTACTCTGAGCTTAGGAGTATATCCACAAGTAGAAAATTCTGGGGTTCCAGGTGCTTAAAGTGGGGGCTGGATGTGAGTGTGGGCTCCTTGCTTTGTGTGCTGGGGTGGCAGGAGGGAGCCATAGCCAGGCCTACAAGGCAATGGATCTGAGCAGGAGCCTCTCTTACCTCTCCTACCGACACCTGAAAGCAGGAATGCTGATAACAAAGAAGACACATTTGTGAATAAAAGCGGAGAACAGAACTTGGCCTGTTTGATCATCACGATAGCCTCTGCACTCAGCAGAGCCTAATGCGGAGTAGGTACTCAGTAAAGTTCCATGGAATGAACTGCCGTCATAGAAGCCATGATGGAGTTTAGGTTAGAGGCTATTAGAATACTAAAGTCACCGTGCACTTTCTGAAGAAAAGAAAAGTCCACTGTGCACTGGATGCTTTCTGAAGAAAAGTAGGATTTGAGTAGATATTTGTTCTTATCCCTTGTGTCAGTCAAGGCTCAATACCCACCCTTCCCGGCCTCAGTGGTATTATCACTGGTATTACCAAAGTGCTTTTTAGTATTATCAGGTATTAAATACAAATGATTTTGCCTTAAACATGCCTGTATTTTACGAATCAACTATATTGAAACACTGAAAGCTAACAATTTTAATTACCCGTAAACAGAGAGACTTTGAATGTAAGCATTAGTTTCCTGTGTTTAATGTTTCCTCACTTGCAAGAGGGCTGAAGGAATCAGGCCGGAACCTCATTGGACCTGAAGGACCACCAACACCCATGGTTCCTTCTGAGTCGTTTCCTTTAGTGCTAGGTGTTCTGTTTCATTTGGGGATTTTTATTTTGTGCCCTGATTTCTAGTATTACAGTTGCCCAGTTCGTCACATGTACAGATGAGGTGGCGACCATGTTGGTTCTACTCCAGTTATGACTGCACTCTTCCTCCTGCCACACAGGGGACCTAAGTTGGTCGTCACTGAGCTGGGGATGTAAGCTCAGGGGTAGAGTGCTGGCCTAGCACGTGTGAGGCCCTGGGTCTGATCTCCAGCACCATAAAATGAAACAAAACAAATAAAGTAATGAAACAAAAGTCACATATCAATGCAGTATATTTAAATTCCTTTGGATAATTAATTGTAAGTTTGATTGGATTTCAACAACATACTTGGCTGAAAATACCCATAAGACTTCACTGGGGGGACGCCATACCAATGAATTTAGCTGTCCACATTTTCAGACCAAACATCTTCAGTGTTTTCCATTTTCTGACATGTCTTTGCCAAGGTTCATTTAAAATGGCTAAGGTTTGGTGAATGACAGCATGGTTATCCCAACCCCAAGCTTTGAGAGATGAAGAAGGATGTGTCACATGAGGTTACATGATGGATGACAGGGAATCCCTTTTCTTGACACCAATTCTATATTGGTAAGAAACTTGAATCTTGGAGCGCTGGATTCTTCTTCCACCCCTGTCTGAGGGATATTACTGCCATGAAGGAAGTCTTTGAAATGTTAAACAGGATGCTTGTGGTTTCCAAACTTTTTCTCTTTTTCTGGTGCAGTCTCCCCAGCTGATTTCCCTGGGCCCCTCCTTCCTCCTGCCCTAAAGCTTCTGCCAAACAGGCGCTCCTCCAAGTCACTCCAGTACTCTAACCAAGCAGCAATGGTCATCCCCTTAACAGACCAGAGATGTCCGGAGGCCCAAATGGGCCCCGGGATTTTAGACTCCTCTGTTCCAGAACCTGAGAACACGGGATTAGACAATTGTTCATGTCTATAGCAACTATTAACTCTTTGTTTGGAGATAGTCAATTAAGATCCAAAATAAGGATCTTTCTCCTACCTGACCAGGGGTTCCTATCTTCTGAGGCCACTCCTAGAATTGGGGACCCTTTTATATTTTTCTTTGTCCTGGGGGAGAACTTCATTGATACATACTGGTCATACCTAGTTTTTTCAGCATCACTAAATTTTCACAATCAATTCTACTCCAGCATCTTTCATTTTGCAACAGGTGTGACATTCACGTGTGATACAGGCTTTGGGAGGTGTTTACCTTGAAAATTACCCTAGGGTTCTAGAACAGTCTTCCAGGAACAAATGTATATTATTCAAGTATTTTTGTGAACTGAGGAACTGCACATTCTGATTATAAGCTCTCTCTTAAAGCTGAGTATTAACCTTAGCAGGGTGCCTGTCACATGGGGCTTCAAGAAGGATTTGCAGAATAAACCAGCTATGATTTTATAAAAATCAACATAGTAAATGAACAACCGGCACAGGTGAGAACCTGCTTTCAGTAGTACTCAAGAGCAATAATAAAAGACAAGAAAGGTAAAGACAAAATTATTTGAATAACATAAAGACTTTAACTATGATAGATGAGAAAGAAAAAGAGGTAATACTGGTTGAGGTGAGCTTGCATAGAAACTCAGACTCAGATGTTGTTATGGTTTGAATGTGAGGTATCTCCCAAAAGCTCATGTGTAAAACAATGCAAGAAGGTTCTGAGGAGAAAGGATTTGGGGTTGTGAGAGTCTTAACCCAATCAGAAGTTTAATCACCTGACAGGGATGAACTGAGTAGTAACTGAAGTGGTGGGGTGTGGCTGGAAGAGGTGGGAATTGGGGCGTGGCTTTGGGTATATATTTGTATCTGGTGAGTAGACTGTGCTCTCTGCTTCTTGGCGAAGCGAGTTGCTTCCCTCTGCCACCCTCTCCCACCATGATGTTCAGCCCTGAGGAATGGAGTTGGCCTTCTGTGGACTAAGACCTCTGAAATCGTGAGCCCTCAAATAAACTTTTCCTTGTTCTGGTCAGATCCTTTAGTCATAGCAGCAAAAAAGCTGACTAAAACAGACGTCTAGTTCAAAGAAAACTTAATTCAAAGTCCCTTTTCTTCCAAAAATCACTTTGAAATAATAGAAAAAATAAAGTAAAAATGTGCTGGAAGATAGAAACTAGTACTACCAGAAATTGAATTTCTAAGCAATAATGAAGATGGAGTAATGTTAATGGTGTGTGTGGGGGAGGTGGGTAGACAACAACAGTATCCTAAGATACAGGTAGGAGAGAGCTCCTGGACAGACAAGCATGGCTTTTCCTAAGTCTGGAGAAACCACAGACACAGAGTCAGGTTACACGGACCAGCAACCAGGTGGTACATCAGGGAGATGGAGGGCTTCCACTAACAGACTCCTCACACCACGTCTTCACTCCAACACGCTCTTGTTGTTTTCTTGTTTGGGATGGTTGGTTGGGCCACTGGAGAAAACAAGAACATTGGTGTGTATGCTCAGCATAGAGTCAATGTGGTTCTCACTATGGACACTGCAGCAGAGAACAAAGACAGAGGAGCCAAGTCAGGGTGACCCAACCTGTGGGTTCTGCTTCCAACCCGTATCGGCCTCTGTCATCATATCAAAATACATAGCCAACAAAATTGATCACATAAACAGCTTCACCTATGAAGAATGTTTTAAAAACCCTAAGTAAATTTATAGCAAATCCAATAGGATATTAAGAGGTGTAAATTTATAGCATATGTAACCCAATAGGATATTAAGAGTACCTCATGACCAGGTTTTATCCCAGCAATGCAAGAATGATTCCACGGTACGAGTCTTCATTACAGCAATAGTTTAAAATAGCCACAACTGATGTTTCAATAGGTGCCCCAAAGGCAAATTCAGAAAGTAGTAATTCTTCTCATCGCTGGGGAGAAGGCAGAAAGGAATGGTTGGGAAAAGACCCTCACCAGATGGATGGAGTTTATTCCTCTTTTTTTCTCACTGACCAAGCCCAAGCACCAAGGCTCAGGGAAGCCATCTTGAATCTTTGTGCCTGAGTAACCATGAGTGGGTGGCAGACCAAGGGGAGAGCCAGCCACTGGGCATGACGGTAAAGGAGTTATACTCAGAGAAGGACCCAGTTAGAGGCTCTGGGCAAGCAAAGGTCTTTGTTTTGAAGAGCTGCATGGCTGCCATCAAGCTGCATTTCAAGGAATAAACAGTGGGTCTCCTGGCTGCCACAGATGTCCCTAACACTCTAAAACAGGACAGGTGAGAATGGTGTGTCGGTGGGTGGGGGCTAGTACCAGGAAGTTAATGTTCAGAGTTGAGCTGTAAGATGCTGGCCACAGTATTGAACATTGTGGAAAGGTTCCTGGGAGCAGGTTGTCCTGCTTGACTCCTTTTGCATTCTTACCACCCAGCCTGCTACTTGACACACAGTGGAACTCAAGATTTAAATCTTGGCTCTGCCACTTACTAACTGTGTGACCTTGACAAATCATTAAATCTCTTTGCAATTCATTTTTATACCATTAAAATGGAACATTGTATTCATAAAGTATGTAACAGGTGCTTGGTAAATGGGTTTCACTTCCGACAATCATGTCCTTCTCTTTGTAACCTGTAGGCTACTTGGAGGGAAGACCTTGCCTGGTTCACCTTTGCAGACTATGGATTGGGCGTAGCATTTTTCACTTCATAAATGCTCAGCAAATATTTCTTTGCTGAATAGCTATGCACATAGTGCTTACATGAGGGGCAACCTGATGTAAGGTTAAGAAAAGGAACTCTGCAGCCAGGTGATTGTGGCTGAGTTCAGGCTCTACCATTTAGGAGTTATGTAATTTTTAAAGGTAATAGCCTTCATCTTTCTTTGCCTCAATTTTCTCATCTAAAAAAACAGAAATATAGCATCTTTCTCATGTAGTTTTTGCAAGGGTTAAATGACATAGTCTATGTAAGGCACTTAGAACAGTTCCAAGTATATGTTAACAACATTTTAAAAATTTGCTAGTTATTTTTTGTTGTTCTTTTAAGATATATCTGACATTTTAGTGAATTTTGACATAAGAATTTGCTACTTCTTAATGCAATTCAACTTTGAAATTTTTAATTTTGAAATGAGTTCACATATACTCCCCACTAAGCTTCCTCTAATGCCAACACATTAATCGCCATAGCACAATGATCAAAAAAACCAAGGAACTCGACACTTCTCACTTACCAATTAATACAAAAACTATTAAATAATCTACAATTTATCTTTAAATTTCACCAGTTTTCTCATGAATGTCCTTTTTTCAGGTTCAATCTGGAATCTGTCATTGCATTCAATTTTCATGTCTCTTTAATCTTTCATGCAACAGCTCTTTAGTCCTTTGTGTCACTTTGAAGAATACTGGTGTTATTGTTCATGGTGCCCCTAAATTTGGATTTCTCTTTCACTTCTTCAGGATTTAGGCCAAGGTTATAAACATTTAGCAAAACACCACAGACATCTTCTTGGGTATGAGTCTTATAACTGGTGATGCTAACTTTGATTGCTTGATTAAGGCGATACCCAGATTTTTCCACTCTGCAGATACAATTTGTCCTTTAAAATTAATAATCATCTTATAGGGAGACACTTTGAGACTGTGAAACTATCCTATTTCTTATCAAACATTCATCCACTAATTTTAGCAACTTGCCAGTAATAATGATTAGTGTGATGTTCTATTCTCATTATTCCTTGTACATTTATTTATTAGATTATACTGTAAGAAGAACTGTTTTTTCTCTGCTTTATTTATTTATATCAGTTGCATTCATCATTATCAGTTTTATTTTATTAACATTATTATATATTTTGTTATTCAGATAGTTTCAGCTTTATCCATAGAATTCCTTGAAGTTGGAGCCAGTGTTCTTGCAATATGTATCCACCATGTTTTGTATCACTTACATACTTTATGGTACCACAAGATGTTCCAAGTTCATCTTGTGTGTTTTTTTTTTTTTCCTATTCTAACCCTGGAATCAACCACTTCTCCAGGGAACTCTGGCTTTTTTTTTTTTTTTTTTTTAAATCAAAGAATGGTATTTAGAAACCAAGATCTGGGTGCTAGGTGTGCTTTTTGCTATTGAGATGCCATTACTCCTAGACTTCTCTAAACAGAGTTACGAAATACATATATATATATATATATATATATATATATATATATATATATATATGCAGATTTATATTCTAACACATATATTAGCTACACATTTCTTTTAATTTAGTTTTAATTAGTTAAGAAAAGATACATTTTCTGTCTTCTTCTGAGATATTTTCCAAAGAGACACAAATCATGGTCCATTGATTTACTTGTAATTCTACATATTTGCTTATTGCTTTAGTAGGTGCCATGGTAAAAGCTGTCTAAATGGCTCAAACAGAATTAATGCTCTCTACTTGGGAAAAAGGAAAGAAAAAGGCTTTGCTCCCTCTGGTGGTCAAAGTGAGTAATTGGCATTTCATGACCTTGGGACAAGAGTTTGATATATGAACAAAATATTAAAATAACAAGCAATTTGTTTTTACACATATTGACCTAGAGGATACAATATATAATCAGATAGAATTTGTATGTGATGTCCTGTAGGATGAATGAAACTAAAGGGGTTAATTAATAGCTGATACTTGGCTGGACTGCTTGTGATCCTATTATAAACAGTGTTTTACGAAAGATATTTGCATCTCGTTAGATCTTCACAGGGATCCTGTGAAGCAGAAGGAGCAGGTTTTTATTATCTCAGATTTGCAAACAAGGAGCCAATCTCAAAGAGGTTAAATGATTTGCCTAAGTTAATAAAGCTTGTTTGGGACAGTGCTAGAGCTTGAACTGAACTTGTGTGGTAAGAAAGAGTTGGTCTGTTTTATCATTGCTAGCCCTCTGCTCTTTCTGCTAAAGGATTGAAAAATATCTTAAACATTTCATTACAACTGAAAAAAAAATGGCAAAGCATGAATCCAGGAAACTTGGCCCTATAATTTTAAAAGGAAGGAAGGAGAGAATCAGACAACGTCTCCCACGTTTTGGTTCTTGGAAATATTCTTAACAGTTCATAAAAGTGAGAAAAAAAGACAATCCTTAACTATTAGTGAAGTTCTTTATCAAGTTAACACCTAGTTAAAACAGGTAATGGAAGCCTTATAAATACAAAATCCAGACTCTCAATAAACTTCCGACCACCAGATGTGGACAGAGATACACTGGGCTGGAAAGCTGGCCACCACACACCCTCTGATAGCCACAGAGGAGTCATGTAACCATTTCACTCCAAGACATCACTGCTATTTGTAGTGTTATCCTGGCTTTGGCTGAATAGAGATCGCCAGAAATCCACTCCTAAGAGGACACATTTTCTCACTTTCTTTGAGACAGGTTTGAAAATAAGGAAGCAATCAATCAAGATACTCATCTTTCTACAATCATCTGAGAAGCCAAAATGGCCTTGGGGATGATGTATAACCTGCATGATGTGAATGTCTATAAGCTTCTGGTCTCTCAAGGTTATTATAGAGACGACCATGGGAAGTCATAAAACTGTGTTCTTTATTTAAAATGAGAGGACTTTATCTTGTCTCTCTTGGTATTTCCTCTCCTTTCTCTATTTTAAAAATGCTGACTGGACAACATGGAAGTAAAGAAAGGTGTCAGTTTCAGGAAGTCCATTTGGTGAATTGATTCTAGAGAGATAATATCTATCAAATATTTCATAAATAAAAGTTGGTGTGAGGTTAATTTTTGAATCAATGCCAGACTTAAGCGTCGAGATGTGACATTTTTATCCAAGTAAAAAATGCCAGAATGACACCAAAAGAGACCTCTTCTCACCCACTGGGGCTAACAGGATTCCATGGATTGCTGCATTATTTGGACATCAGAGAGTTGGAGGCTTGCATGAAATTCACTAGAACTGTTTAGATCTTTGATGTACTGTGAAATGTAATTGCTAAATCTGGTTTGGAAAATCAAAATGTGGGAAATATGCTGTGAGATAGAATTTCCAAGACTATTTAGGAAAATAAGCAAGAGAAAAAAAATAAACCTGTGAAAACATATGCATCAGATATTCTCTGAGGTCAAGGCTATAAAGGGAACTCAAAGGTTCTATAAAACGCTTCTCCTTGTCTTTTCCTCCTTGTCCTCAGCTGGCCAGTGAGGAGACAAAGAGCAGAACCATGTCAACATCTGGCAAGTGTCTAGGCATGAGCAGCCATGCTCTCCTCCCACACACAGGTGTGGCCGTATTGATGTCTGGACACCACATGGCATGGCCCAAAGGGCATGCCTGGGAGGGAAGGGGTGCGCCCTCTGCAATGGTCCACTGCATCTGCGGGCAAAGTCCCCAGAGTGACACATGAAGCAGTGGAGTCTTACTTCTGGCCAGTTCTATGCAGCAGGAAACAAAAAGTCTATGGCAATCATCGCTGCTTGTCCACCCCTAAAAGCCTGAGGAAAGCAGGAGGGCAGTGTCTTTAGCACATGGCCATATGGAGTCCACAGACCAGGACACACAGAGTAGTTATTTTCTGTGATTTAACCACTAAAAACCAATATGGATGTGATGAGAAGAGTTATCCTCAGGAGTCACTATCCCACCATATGGTCCATAAGCATGTGGAACCATGCAGATCTTGCTCACTCTTTGTTAAGGCTGAGAAATGCGGTGTCCTCCAGAAGCTCGTGAGAGACAATGAGAGGATTGGGTTATGAGAGCTTTAACTTAATCCGAGCTTTAACCCCTTGATGGGGTTAACTGGGTGGTAACTGTAGGCACATAGGGTGTGGCTGGAGGAGGTGGGTCACTGGAAGTATGCTTCTGGGGTATATATTTTGTCTGTGGTGGGGGAAGTCTCTCTTTCTCTGCTTCCTGGTACCATGTCCTGAGCTGCTTTCCTCTATCTCATTCTCCGCCATGATGTTATGCCTCACCTCAGGCACAGAGAAATGGAGCTGGCTGTCTATGGACTAAAACCTCTAAAACCATGAATGCCAAATAAACTTTTCCTCCTCTAAAACTGTTGTTGTCACATCTTTTGGTTCCAGAAGTGAAAAAGGTAATTAAAACACCCAGAGATATGAAAAGTTGAGCTCTATGCATGTAAAAAGAGTTGTAGTGCAATTCCGCTGTTATATATAAATAAAAAAATATTTTTAAAAAAGAATGAGAATATAGGGAGATGTGTTGTCAAAAGCTGTTAAAAGAGCTGAGGATGCTGGAATTTTCAAATAACTCAGTGGAAAATAATTGGGACTTCATGCCTTGAATTCCCACAGAGCCAAGATAACGAACAATTGTTTGAGTTATTATAACAACAACAACAACAAAATACATGGACCAAGTTTCTACAGCTCTAACATCCCTCTCAGGCATCCTTTCTCCAAGAAGTCTCTGATTTTCCTTCTTCACCCTTGCCCTTGGCCATCAGAGTGGGCTCTTGCTCTTCTGTTCCCTCAGTTGGTATGACTGGTTTGTGTGACACTCATCACATGGTTGCCATTGTATGTCCATCTCACCTCCCTGCAACCTAAGCCCCTGAAGTAGATCATGCATCTTTGTAGCCCAGTGCCAGTCTGAGGTTTGGGATGCAGTGAGAATCAAATAAAACTATTCCGTTTGCAGGAGAGATTAAAGGGGGAAGCATGAGGAATCCTCATGTTTATTGCTGTGGTCTGAGTGTATAATCAGGTCTCAAGGCAACTGAAGGAAGTTCTAGTTTAATCCATTGTTTCCCCAAATGTGGCTGGTGAATCATAACCTCTTTGGCATGCTTTGCTCTATCTCCTCTGAGAGAAGAAGAATTGGAAAGGGGTATTCTATGGTCAAATATGTTCTGGAAATGCTGTATACTGTATATTCTTCTTGATAAATTATGGGTAGTTGATAAGGGGACTGAGAAGACTTTAAAATGTTGGCTTCATCTGGCATTTGGCAAATTAAAGTGGGATTTGGCATTTATGTGCTATTTTACAAGCAAGTCCTGATCTGCTGCTGATAGGCTAGAAGAAAATTCCAAACAGAGGAGCTTCCATTGCAGTTCAACTCAAAGTATGGTCCCCAGAACAGCAACAGTGGTGTCTGAAAACTTTCTAAAATGTGAAGTCCAGGACTCCATCCTAGACCTGCTGACCCAAAGAATGGGGTCAATACCAGACCTTAAACTACTCTACAGAGCCATAGTGCTGCAATCTCTGATTTACCCTCTGGATGATTCTGATGCATGCTAAGGTTTGCAAACTACTGGATTGGAGAAACACTGCTGGTTCTTGGGGGTATGTAGGAAAGAGAGGTTTATCTGAGTAGGGGCTCAGAAAAAACTGCAGGCATGTGGCTCAACCCCTTCTAAGTTCCTGTCATTGGATCTGCTCACCTGCAATGAGGGTGCATTTCTGGCCTGTTCTCTCAGGCCAGCATCTTCTGTGGGGAAGGTCTGTGATTTTCCAATATCACCCATAAGTAGGTGGATGACTGTTTAATCCAGGGAGGAAGTATGAGCAAGCCTTTTGTCTGCACATCTAAAACCTCCACTTCCAATAGACTTGTCTTTATCAGTAGGTAGCATTTTGATCACCATTTGTCTGTTTTCTGTGCCTTAATTTAGGTTCCATATTGGGAGGGGAAGAAAAGGGTGGTTTTATAGTGCTGCCACGTGGCACAGCTCCGAAATCACTGTGCACAGTGCTCCCTGCGTCGATCAACCCCTGAGACTGCAGTGTTGCTGGCTGCGGGAGTGCTGGGTGGAGAAAGGATCTGAAGCTGGGTCTGGGCTCCTGGGAGGGGTGCTGAAGTCAGTTAAGGTCAGCATGGGTGCAGGTAGGGAAGCCAAGGCAGGAAGGCCCAGCATCTGCCATTCTGGGATGGGTTGCCATAATGGACAGTTCTATAACCAAGTAAGATTGGGAAACTGAGCCTTGTCACTCTGTTTTCTTCAAGCAATGCCGCAGCTTATGACATGTTCTCTGAACAACAAGGACTATCAGGAAGGAGCACCCCAAGCCAAGGACCTGTACAGGTAACTTGCCAGACATTTTTTTTTTTCCACAGAAAGTAATAAATTGGCCCTTACATGAATCTCTAAGTCTCAAGGCATTTAGTCAGTGTGGGGCGTCCGCCAGAGCCTGACCCCCTCCAGCACAGTGAGAAAGCAGGGTTCACATGTGTGGAAGCTGCGTGGGCCTTGCCTGGTGCCACCACAGGCCTCCTTGGATGTCTTTCATCACAATGGGTGTCGGGGTCCAGTGAGCCTTCTCTCAACTCAGGCTTTCCGTTTCAAAAGGCAAACAGCACTCTGGCAAAGGGGAACGAAGAGGAGAAATTATCTAGGGGATTTGATCCCTATCGTCATTTCTTAGACAAAAATGTTCCGATCGTCCCTTTCTTCAAGGGCAGGAATTTGGAGCCCGTATTAACTAGGTCATTGCATTACTTCTCTTGGCATTTGAGAAGAAAATTGCTTTGTGTGTCTGTGAGAAAAAGGTGCAATGTTTTTACATTCCTTTGATGCCTGCTTCCCTTCTGAGCTTCTATTTCTATACCCAGTGACACCTTTGCGTGTAGTTTTGTAACGTGAGGCCCACACAGAGAGCTTTTCTTTTTTATTAAATTGCTTTTCTAAGATTACTTAGAAGCTGCCCAGTCTGAAAATCGGCCTTTATCTAATTAATCATGAAGGACAGCCACGCAGACTAGTTAAGGAAAGTGGAGAGGCAGTAGCCATGTGGGAATCTCACATCTAATCTCCTGCTCACCCTTAAAGCCGTTGCTCATCTGTGACTAGGGCAGCACTGCAGAGTGGATGAGTTAGAGGAAATGAGAATTTTTGTAAAATTAATAGAAGAATGTCAGGACATTTTGAAGTTTTCTCGCGACAGAGTAAAAAGTAGATTTTCCTTACCTCTTTTGACCTCTCCCCACAAGATCTAAATGCTGGCAATGTCTTAGAAAGGTGCTCAAACCAACACCTTACAGATTTCTAGTGCCTTCCAAAGTAGCATCACGTTTAAAGGCAGGGCCCATGTGGAATAAGAACTTCTCCATCTGCCACTCTGGCCCCACTGTTTCCCAGCTGTGTGACACTGGCCCCGTCACTTCCTCTCCTGCTATGTTGGTGCTCTCAGAAATAAGATGAGGAAGGAACTCATTCATGTCAAAGACAGTACTGCTGCAGGCACAAGATGAGTGCTTGTTGACATTACCCACGATTACAGTTATTTTTTTGGAGTAACCAGCTCCTCTGCTTTGGGACTGGGACTGTTCCTAATTGACTGGGGATTGCCTGACTATGTTTTAAAGGTGGCATGGAGTGGGAACAGTTTTTGAGTAAAACATCAACAGGTATAAAATGTGCAACTCCTTTGTAATAGGTTCATCTTGAAGGTAAAAATATTGTCTCACTCATCTTTGTGGCTCACATACTGTGTAGCCCAGTAGTTTACATAGTAGATACTCAATAAACATTTAAATAAAAAAAAATTAAAGCTCTGACAGGAGTGAGATGAAATCTCAGGGTATTTTGATTTGCGTTTCTCTAATTGCTGGAGATGTTGAACATTTTTTCATATATGTGTTGATTGATCATATTTCTTCTTCTCTGAAGTGTCTGTTCAATTCCTTAGCACATTTTTTGATTGGCTTATTTGGTTTTTTTTTGGTGTTAAGTTTTTTGTGTTCTTTATATATCCTCAAGATTAATGACCTATCTGAGGTGCATGTGGTAAAGGTTTTCTCCCATTCTGTAGGCTCTCTCTTCATGTTATTGATTGTTTCCTTTGCTGAGAAGCTTTTTAGTTTGAATCCATCCAATTTATTGATTCTTGATTTTACTTTTTGTGCTTTAGTTTTGTTAAGGAAGTTGGGCCCTAAGCTGACATGATGGAGATTTGGGCCTACCTATTCTTCTATTAGGTACAGGGTCTCTGTTCCAGTACCTAAGTCTTTGATCCAATTTGAGTTGAGTTTTGTGTAGGATGAGAGACAGGGGTTTAACTTCACTTTGCTACACATGGATTTCCAGTTTTCCCAGCACCATTTGTAGAAGAGGTTATATTTTCTCCAATGAATGTTTTTGGTGCCTTTGTCTAATATGAGATAACTGTATTCATGTGGATGTATCTGTGTCTTCTATTCTATACCATTGGTCTACATGTCTGTTTTGATACCAATACTATACCATTTTTGTTACTATGGCTCTGTAGAGTAGTTAAGGTCTGGTTTTGCAATCTCTGCTTCACTCTTCTTGCAAAGGATTGCTTTGCATGTCATTCCAATCAAAATGGCAATTATCAGGAATACAAGCA
This sequence comes from Callospermophilus lateralis, assembly GCF_048772815.1. Classification (NCBI taxonomy): domain Eukaryota; kingdom Metazoa; phylum Chordata; class Mammalia; order Rodentia; family Sciuridae; genus Callospermophilus; species Callospermophilus lateralis. Next base: position 102,603,538 of record NC_135307.1, read on the forward strand.
ACAATAAATATTGACAAGGATGTGGGGGAAAGGTACACCCATACATTGCTGGTGGGATTGTAAATTGGTGCAACCACTATGGAAAGCAGTATGGAGAGTCCTCAGAAAACTTGGAATAGAACCACCATTTGACCTAGTCATCCCACTCCTTGGTTTATACTCAAAGGACTTAAAATCAACATATTTTAGTGATACAGTCACATCAATGTTTATAGCAGCTCAATTCATAATAGCCAATCTATGCAACCAGCCTAGATGCTTTTCAACAAATGAATTAATAAAGATAATGTACTATATATACACAATGGAATATTACTCAGCCTTAAAGAAGCATGAAATTATGGCATTAGCTGGTAAATAAATGGAGCTGGATAATTTCATGCTAAATAAAATAAGCCAATCCCCAAAACCCAAAGGCTGAATTTTTCCTCTGATATGAGGATGCTAATTCACAATAAGGGGTGGGGCTAGGAAAAATAGAAGTATATTGGATTAGGTAGAGGGGAGTGAAAGGAGGGGAGGGGGTATGGGGGGTAGGAAGTACAGTAGAATGAATCAAACTTCATTACCCTACGTATTTATATGATACATGATCAGTGTGATGCTACTCCATGAACAACCAGAAGAATAAGAAATTTTACTCCATTTATGTATGATGTATCAAAAGGCATTCTACTGTCATGTATAACTAATTACAACAAATTTTAAAAACTTAAAAAATATTAAACCTCTACATAGCACGGAATTGCTTTGTTTAGTGAAATCATGTCCAAGCAAGGCTGATCTAAATTTAAGGACTTTGTGATATCTGAAGAACTGAGAACTTTGTGGGATAATTGAAATGTTCTAGATCTGTGTAGCCCCATAGGGAAGCCACTGACCACGTGTGGCTGCTGAGCATTTGCAATGTGTCTCCCATGGCTGGAGTACCAAATTCTAAATTCAATTTAATTCTAATTCATTTAATTTCAATTTCCGTGTACATGTAACCAGTGGAGGTCTAGATCCTCAGTTGAGAATCTGACAAAAAGGCTAATTCCAGCTGGACCTACTGCAACAAAAGCCGTGGTTCTTAAAGTCTGCTCCCTGGACTAGCAGCAACAGCATCACTTGGAAACTTTCTGGAAATGCAGATTTCTGGGACTGGTTCTGCGCCTTCCAAACCAGACATTCTGGGGCTAAGATCAAGCGATCTACTTTTACAAGCCCTTTGTGTTGCGGATGCACATTCCAGTGGGAGGACTGCTGATCCAAAGACAGAAAGGAAGGACAGTGAAGCCCTGACCTGCCTGGGTCACCTTTCCTCTGGCCATGTTCCCCAGATATCTCTTGCGTGGGCTGGCTGCAAAAATTTTCAGGTTAATTTGTTGTGAGCGCGTGCGTGCATGCACACACACACACACACACACACACACACAGAGTTCCGCTTCTTAGGAATTCTGATTTTAAATATCTAGATAAAATCATAAATCTGTGTTTTTCCAAAGCTCTGAGGTGAATCTGATGGACAGCAAAATTTGGGAACAACTCTTAGTCCTAGTAGGCAGGTCTTTGGAATCCTATCAGTGATCCTAAAAGGGCCCTATCCACTCCATTAACTTCTGTCCTTCTCTCTTTCTCCCTCCTGAGGTCAGTGGAGAAAGAAAGCAACTTCACTAACTTTTCATGAAGCCTTTTTAATCATCAGCCATCAGATCAAAAGGTTGCCCCAAGACCCCTAGGTCCCAGGGGCTGTGTGGAGACTTTGGGCTTCAGACCTTCTGGGTGGATTTAGAACTGTTTCCCAAACTGTCATGGCCAAGAACCAGGATTTTCCTCCAAGCTTTTGTGGACCAATACTTTTGTGAGCGATACATCAGGTTGGCTTTGATGGCACACTTTTATGTTCCACAGAGAACAGTTAAGCAGGACCTTCACTGTAGACTAGAAGGGCCCTTCCTCAGTAAGCTATAGCACCTGCCTGACAGCACACAATCTGATTGAGGAGGCAAAACCTGAATGGATGGTGCAATAGTGAAATATAACATTTATCAGGCCTTCATTATGTAATATTATATAAAGGAGAAAACCAAAGCACAGAGAGATTAAGTAACTCCCCAGGTTCCCATGACTCAGTAGTGGAACTAGAATTTATGTGAGATTAATAAACAAAAGTCAGCCCTCAGACCCAGGTAGATGGCTCAAGAACTCACATTCCTAACCAGCATACCATACAGCTTCTCTAATGATTGCTAACTTTGTGGGCACTTGCTATATGTGAGGTCCTCTGTGGAATGCTTTGCATGTGTGAACTCAGGATTCTATTCCAAGGGAGATCTAAGAGGAATCCAGGAATTCTAAAGGGAGGGTCATTTTTGGAGAATGCTTCACAGACAACTGTTTTTTTAAATGGCTGTTTTACATGTTAACATCTAATTTGAATCCAAACTCTTCACAAGATGTTTTTGATTAAATCCATCTGATTAAATCCCAAAATTGGAATCCTAGAGTAAGTGATCGCACAGAGGTAACAGCACATATAGGCATGTTTGAGGCACCCCCTGGCAATTTCAGAAGCAAAATAGAATCACAGAAACCCAGTTATGCTGTGGAGATCCAACTGGGCTTTTCAGTTGCCAAACTGGAGCTTTCTGGATCTGTGGTGAAAAGAGATAGGAAAGAGAAAAAAAAGGTCTCTCATTCTGTTTGTGAGCTCCCAGGAAAGTTACCTATGTTCTCTAGGACTAGGTTTCTCACATATAAAGTGAAGGAGTGGTCTAGGTCCCCAGGTTCAGCTTCAATATTAGGACACACTGACAAATTCTGTTTTGGAAAAAAAGTAGGTAGATTCTGCGTGCTGGAATTTGTATATCACTCATAGCCTATCTGGTCTATGCTACAGTTTTTAACCTGGGCACATCCTATGTGCCAAGAACGTGAATGTCATCCATCTTTAGTGAATGTCACCAAGAAGGTCAGAAACTGGTGGGCTGGATGATCACCAGAGCTCCTTTCTGGGCTAAGCTATGTATCTCAGTGACTTTGCATCTGTGTCTGAAAGGACACTCACCCCAGCCTACTGCCACCCTCACCTAAAAAGGACTTCTGCAAAAATCATCGTAATGAAAACCCAACCATCAGTCCTTACTTAGTTGTCACACAGAAGCTGTACTTCTATTTTGGAAAAGAGGGCTAGATTGGGAAGGAAGTTAGATGTCCTGGGCAAACTGCTCCTCCAAGTTTATAGAGGAACCTGCTAAGGGAGTCAGTAAGCCCATTTCATAATTTTGTTGTTTGTTTTATTTCTGTTTAAAAGCCTCTAATGTCTAAAAGCATGGTAGGACCTCTCCCTCTGCTCCTTTCCCTACCCTCTGTTCTTTCCTTCACAGAGGAAAGGACTGTCAAGATCAGCATTGAGAAGCAAAGGGAAGGTGTGCGTACCTGTCATGAGGCTGGTGTCACGCCCAACAGGTAAGGAAGCGGCAGTAGTGGAGGGGTGCCAGGAGGCAGCAGGCGGAAGAGGTGGCTGGTGTAGTTGGAAGATTGGTTATATCAAGCATAGAAGTCACTACAGAGAGGAAATTGATCCAGATTTTTCACTGTCAAACAAGTGGTTTATTTCATATATACAAAATAATATGTAGAGTAGTCATATTTAAAAAGCTACAAAAGATATACCTCAGGATCCCTATAGATCAATTAAAATGGAATTGTAAGGAGTATTCAAGTAACTAAATGAAAGTAGTAAAAGAAAAAAGAAGAAAACAAAATAAAATTGATTATCTTAATTTGTCCTAATATATCAATAATTGTATTAAATGTAGATATAATTTAAATATAAAAACATAAACATAAGAACAAAATAATGGATTAAAAATGACAAAACTATATGTTGTCTATAAGAAAATCAACTCAGACATAGTATGTTGAAAGTTAAGAAAATGGAAAAGATCAAAACAAAGCAGGGGTGTCTATATTTCATACTTCAGAACAAAGAAAATTACTAGAGACAGAGAGGAACATTAAATAATGACAAAAGCATGAATTTATCAAGATGACAGAGTAGTCTTAAGTATGTATGTGTATGCACCAAACACAGACCTGTGATATAATGGAACTGAAAAGGAAAAATTAACAAATTCCTAAAAATAGTTGAATGCATCAACACCCTTCTCTCAGTGATTACTAGAATGATAAGACAGAAAAATTAACAAGAATATAGAAGAACTCAACAACACCATTGCTGACAGAATCTAGTTGACATTTATAGAACACTCCACTCAACAAAAGCAAAATATACATTTTTTTCAAGTGCCAATGGGACATTTACCAAGATAGACCATATCTTGGACTATAAAACAAATTTCAAATAATTTCAAATAATTAAAATCATACAGCATATATTCTCTGGCCACAGTAGAATTGAAATAAATACATAACAAGAAAATCTGCAAACCCTTGGATGCTAAACAACACACTTTTAAATGATTCAAGGGTCAAAGATGAAGCCTTAAGAGAAATAAAGATATTGAATTAATATAAATTAAAAATTATAATTATAACTTAATATAAATAAAAATAATACAAAACATTGAATCAAGTAAAAAATGAAAAACATAACATATCAAAACTTGGGTGTCACAGCTAATGCAGTGTTAAAAGGGAAACTTAAAGCTCTAAATTCATATATATAGGAAGAAAAAAGTTTCAATAATATAAAAAACCCATCTGAAGAGCCTAAGAAAAGCAAAGCAAAGTAAACCCAATGGTAGAAATAAGATAATAGTAAAGAACAGACATAAATTAATTTGATAATAGAAAAACAATAAAGAACATAACTAAAAGAATTCTTTGAAAAAATCAATAGCAATAACAAACCTCCAGCAAAGTTGACAGACAAGAAAGACTACAGAAATCTCCACTATCAGGAATGAAACAGGGGATATTCGTACAGACTTGGCCCACACCAAAAAAGATAATAAGATAATTCCATGAACAACTTCATACAAAAGTATTTAACAAATTAAAGAAAACTGACCAATTCTAAGAAAAGCACAAAACATTGCAACTTAACCAGTTATGGTTTGGATGGGATGTGTTTCCCAAAAGCTCCTGTGTTAATGAAGGAATAGTCAGAGGCAAAATGATTCGATTATGGAAGCTGCAACCGAATGGGCCCATTCTAATTTGAATAGACTGGGTGGTAATGGTAGGATGGTGGGGCAAGGCTAGAGGGGGCAGATCACTGCCCTGGAGGGTTCATCTTCCCTGCGTCCCCTTGCTCTTGCTGGGTGCTTCCTGGCTGCTGTGAGCTGAGTAGCAGTTCTCCACTGCACCCTTCTGTCATGCATCTGGGTCTCACTTTGGGCCTAAAGCAATAGAATCAGCCAATCATGAACAGAAGCTCTACCATGAGTCCTAAATGAGCTTTTCCTGGTCTAAGTTGGTCTTTTCTGGTAATTTGGTCATAGCTACATAAAGCTGACTAACACATTACCCAACAGTAAGTAACTAATTCGAGTAGTCCTATAACAACTAAGGAGATTGAATTCATAATTTTAAAACTCCCCCCACAAAAAATAAATTTCCAGGTCCAGATGGTTTCACTGGAGAATTTTGCCAAATACTTAAAGAAGAATAAATAGCAGTTTTACATAATTTATGCTAAAAAATAAAAGAGAAGGTAATATTTTCCAATTTATATTCTGTAGCCAGTATTGCCCTAATGCCAAAACCAAAGATATTTTTAAAAAGAGAACTTATACAGCCCAATATATCTCTTGAATATAGATACAAAAAAATCCTTAACAGAATATAGCAAATAGAATTGAACAATATATAAAATGATTACATGCCACGCCCCAAAAGTGGGGTTTATTCCAGGTATTTAAAGCTGGTTCAATATTGGAAAACTATTTACACTCACACAAAAAAATTCAGGTGTAAATCTAATAAAATATATATAGAGAACCTGTATGCTAAAAGCTACAAAATACTGCAAAAGATATCAAAACAGACTGAGGGTCAATTGAACTTCACTGGACATCCTTAGGAATCAGTACTACAGCAAAAGACATTGAGACCCAAACAAGAGCTACTAGACTGTCCTTTTGACAGTTGCTTCCCTACTCAGAACCAGGAAGTGCTGACCTCCCAATCTGGGCTTCCATCAAGGGAGAAGGCAGTGGCCACTGCAAGGGATGCTGTGTCCATGTGTAGATGGCACTGGCTTGTGTACAAATCTCTCTGCCCTAGGTCCTGGGTGTCAGCCAGGGATGACCAAATGGCAGAAGCACTGTTCCTGGGACAATCTGAACTGTTCCCACCCACCTCCCCACTGTCATTTGTACTTCAAGGTCAGTGAAGGGGAACCTGAGTACATTGTGTCCCTACCCCAGAGTCCTGAATCATGACTCAATAAAAACTCATTAGAAAGTGGAAAAAGAAATATCAAGGGTAGAACTGCTAATTTGTACAACCACTCTGGAAAGCAGTAGGGAGATTCCTCAAAAAACTAGCAATGGAAACACCATATGATCTAGATATCCCACTTTTTGGTAATTATCCCAAAGAACTAAAATCAGCATACTATAGTGATTCAGTCATTTCAATGTATAATGGCACAATGTACAATAGCCAAATCATGGAATCCACCCAGATGTCCCTCAGTAGATGAATGGGTTAAGAAAATGTGGTATACATACATAAGGGAGTTTTATTTGTTCATAAAGAAGAATGAAATCATGACATTTGCCAGCAAATGAATGGAACTAGAGAATACACGCTAAGTGAAATAAGCCAAACTCAGGAAATCAAGGGTCTAATATTTTCTCTTATATGTGAAAGATAGAGCAAAATAAAGTGGACAAGGCAGTGGGTGTGGGGGTGGGTAAGAAATCATAAAAATATAGAGAAGATCATGGGAGGGAGGGAAGAGAGATGGGAAAGGGGAGGAAATGCAGAATCACTTTAACAAAACCAAGTTATATGCATATATAAATATAACACAGGGAAATATATATAATATATAATATAATATATACATATTATATGTTTGATTGGTTTTATATATATATAACCAATCAAAAATAAATAAATGAGTGAAAGGAAGATCAATAGAGGAAGGCAAAGCGGAGAGGAGGGAAAGGTGACTGGGGAGAATGGGGAGTGAAATGAAGTAAATCCAGTTCCACGAATTTTGTCAAAAATGAATCCAACTTCTATGTATAACTCTAATGCTCTAATTTTAAAAAGGAGAAATAAATACTCACATGAAAAAAAAATGGCACCCAGGCAACATCTTGTGGGCCAACTCTGACTTCAGAGCTGGGAGTTCCAAGATTCAGCTTCAGTTACCGAGCAAATTGATCAGTCACTTCACTTGCTCCATGTTTCCATTATTTTTTTTTTTTTAATTTATTTTTTGGTACCATGGATTGAACCCAGGGGCACTTAACCACTGAGCCACATCCCCAGCCTTTTGTATATTTTTTATTTAGAGACAGGGTCTCACTAAATTGCTTAGGGCCTCCCTAAATTGCTCAGGCTGTCTTTGAACTCAAAATCCTCCTGCCTCAGCTTCCCGGGTGTTGGGATTACAGGCATGACACCATTGTACTCAGCCCAATTTCCACTTTTTTGTGAGGAAATGAGATTCATGACTTCTGTAATAACTTCAGCTCTCAAATTTTGTTGGTTTTAATTTCATCATTTTAAAATAACTTTATGAACATAAGAAATGAATGTTCATTATGGAACAGATGGGATATACCTAACACCATAAGGAAGAAAAAGACCTGTAGTCTTATAACTTGGAAAAAAAGAATCTCAATGTTAATTTTTTTCTTCTACTTTTTTCCTAAGCACATAATATATAGAGAAAAAATAAAGCACACATATAACACACAAGCATACATGTTTTGCATAATAGAGATCAGTTTCTATACAATTCTGTACTTTTTCACCTGATATTATATGATATCATTTTCCCATATCATTAAAATTTATCAAAAATGCAATCCCTATTGGATGTATGATATCCCATTGAACAGAAGATCTCTACCTTCTATAACCAGCAATCTTGCCTCTGTTCAGAAGGAAGGTGTTCACTGATTTGTGCCATGCCGTCTGCTCCAAACACAGTTTTAGGCTTTTACACAAGCCTCCCCCCATGTTTCCCTTCAGGTGGGGCTGGAGGAAGCAAGGCCTGCTGCTCATCAGTAGGGGCTTCAGGTCCAGGTATCAGCTTAGATTCCATCCCTACCTGCTGTGGAAGGGAGGATGAAGGCAATGAGGTTCAATGAATGCACCCTTATCAGGGCATTACAGCAACTGGGAGAAGGTAGAGCCCCTGAGAGAGGGAAACTGGAGAAAGGGAAGGAAGACAAGAAGAGGCAGATGGGGTAAGGAAGTACCTCTCCTCAGGCCCCTACCAGGACTTCTCAGCTTTTGCCTCCAGGTTTCCCAGAGCAGCCTGGCCTACTTTCTACTCCCCAAGACCTCCTTGGGTATGGCTGACACTGGGCCATCCCCATGAATAAGCATAATAAAGATATAATCTTCAGCAGGTGTGGCAGCCTGAGGAGGAACTTAGTGTCAAGACCTCAGTCCCAGACCCCAACTCAGCAGATGCAGATGTGCAGTGCACAGATGTGGAGGGAGACCACAGAAACCCTGCTTCACATAGACAGGTGGGGCTCTCATAGATGAGTTACCCGCACAGATGCATCTGTCAGACTTGCTTTAGAAAAAAGATGGCCAGCATTATACGAAGCAGGAATTGTGATGGGTTTAAAAAATTTTTAGGGTAATTTTTAAGCCTACTTCTGACACTGTTATGTCTCTGATAGTATTCTTATTTATAGTTCTATTTTATGTTTTATCTTTCTGGAAAAGAAATCCTCATAGACTAACTTGCCCACATTTTGGCATAAGTCCAAAAAGAAATAACTATTGGGTTTTGTGGACAGTTTTTCTCTTTGATTTGGTTTAGCCACATGGAGTGGGCAGCACATTAGAAGGCAGAAGAAGAAATTGTTTTTAAAACTGAATTTGTCACTCATTAGGTGTGCGATTTATAGGCATGATTTTGAATAAATTATTTAACTAGAGCTCAGTTTCCTCAAATATAACATAAAGGAATTGAGTTATTGATTTTTTTTTCTATTTTTTCCTACACTGTGAAATCTTTTTTGGGGGATAAAACCTTTCATGGAAAGATCCCAGGCTGATATTTAAAGTACTTAACAACCAGGAGTTCATGGCCTCCTTCCAATAAGAATACACATTACCAGCAGTCTTGTAGCAGACTTACTGCCCTGCCTGGCATTTACCTTTTACTTCTGTGATCATTGGAAAGAAAGTGTTGTGTGCATTTGTATGTGTGTGTGTGTGTATCTTGAAGGACATGTGAATGAGGCAGAAGTGTGCATCAGGAAGCTCAGGCCAGCTGTTGTTTGCCAACACTTACATTCATAATAGTGTTATTCATTATAAGCACAAAGAAAACAAATCAAGTGCCTCTCAACCAGTGAGGGGGTAAAATAAAAACATGTGAGAATATTATGCAAACATACAAAGGGATGAAGTAGTGGTAGCTGCCATACCACAGATGATCCTTGAAAGGTAAGAAAGAGAAGCTAGAAACAAAAGATCACACAATATATGATTCCACTAAAATGAGATGCCTGGAACAGGCAAATCTATACACAGAAAGCAGATTAGTGGTTCCAGAGCTGGGGCAGTGGGGTGGGAAGGAGGGAATGGGAAACAACAGTTAATAGGATAGGATTTTTTTTTTCTAGGACAATGAAAAAATTTTGAAATTGGGTAGTTGTGAAGCTTTCAGAACTCTGAATAGCCACTGAAAGGTACACTGTAAAGGTAAATATTATGGTGTATAGATTATATTCAATGAAGCTATTATTAAAAAATAGCTTCATTATGAAGTATTTTTTTTCATAGTATTATGAAAAGCTATGTTTTCATATATCTTAAAATACAATAAAGTTAATAAATACCCAAGAAAATACAAAATGCCAAAATTAGCCCTGAAAAACAGAAAACAAAACTGAGAGGTTGAACTGACAAGTAAGTACTAAAAAAATTAAAATAGGAGTTAAATATTTCTCCTTCCCCAGAAATCACAGGCCTGATGGTCTTATAGTTGAATTCTACCAAACTTTCAATAAAGAGTTAATCCTAATCTTAAATAAATTTTTTGTTAAAATTAATTACTTTAATGTGATTTTAAAATAATAAATTATGATTATCACAATTAATTTTGATTAAGCATATGATTATATATGTTTATGCATACAATTAATTATAATTTTGATATACATATATCAAAATAATAATATTTTTCAAAAATGACTGGATTTGGAAAAACCTGAGAAAGAGAACCAAAGTCTGCCTCTTTATTTTAAGACGTTAGTGTACTAATGATTACAAAATCAGATAAAAAAAAACAATAAATAAATTATAGGCCTGTTTCACTTGTGAACATAAATGTGAAAATCAAACCAAAAGTTTAGCTTACCAAAGCAGATACTGAATTTTTTATAAAGGCATCATGATTAAGTAGTTCATCCAAAAACTCTGAGGATGGTTTAGTGCTGGGAATTCTATCACTGGAATTTGCTTCATCACTATATTGAATAACAGAAAACACATTATTTCTCAAGCTACTAGAAAAAAACATTTACCTGTGATTTAAAAGAAAAAGAAAATCTATTTAGAACCTGGAATGGATCAATTTAATAAAAATTATATATGAAAAACTTGTAGCAAAATCATTGTACCTCTTGAGAAACTTTAGATACCTTTTCCAGTAGTGGACAGGGAGAAGCACCAGCAAACTTGTCCCCAGGAGAGGTGTGACACCAGAGAGCCCTACTTCCAGCCACAGCAGGGTTAGTCAGGTGAGAACTCTTGCTCCTCCTTGCCCCTCTCTCCCATACTCGGGTTCTGAAGTGGTCAGAAACGATGATTAACAATATTGGGGAGGTGGAACCAGAGCCCCCAAACTGCATATCACCACCAGGTTGATGCCGCAGCTGCCCCTCTCTGGGCCCAAGTTGTGAGCGTGCAAAGCCACAACTGTGGATCAAGGTAAAGTTCATTTTTTCCACTGGCTAAAAATTATGAATTATTACGCTGACACTGCTTTTATTACCTGAAAGGGACCATGAAACCCATGAGATGTGCCTTGAATATAATCCAGGAGCAGGAAAAAACTAGCCCTGTAGAATGTATTTAAAGAAGTGTGGACCTGAAACAAAGAGGCTTTATGAATACAACCCACATGCAGTGATTATCAGAGGTAATCCTTGTTTTTTTTTTTTTTGTCACCATATCTTGGTAGGTAGATATCATTGGGAGAATAACACCAAATCCACAGGGACAGGGGAACCCTACTTTGTAGAGGTGACGGGATTTGTACACATTCACAAAGTAGGCAAGGGGTGAAGAGCTGGCTTTCTAGCCATGAAGCCTTACTTGTTAACACTGAAAACTCCAGACTTGAATTAGCATCCAGTCTCCTTCAGCCCTATGTTGGGATTGACTTCACATAGAGCTCCCTATGTAAAACCACCCTCTGGTCCCAGTGGTCCTCCTGAGCTGAATCTCTTTTGTAATTACCCTGGGCAAAGCATTCCCATGCAGGTTTCCAACTCTTTCCCCACGTTTGGAGCCTTAGACCTGTCCTCAGCAGGGAGGGAAGGTTCCTCCCCAGTCAGCCTTCTGCCTGCCCTGCCTTGCCCTGCAGCCTCTGTGCTGAGCCCCTTGGGTGGGATCCCTCATACCTATACAAATCTGTATAAAGGCTCCCTAGCCTCCAGGGAATATAAAGCATTCAAAGACTGCACCAAACCCTTTCTTGGCAGATTGCAAAGGAGGTAGAGCCCTCCTCCCTCCCACTCCTACTAGAAGATGGCAGCTGCTCTCCAAAGACACCCCCCTGACAAGTCCATCTTCCACTTCCACTCTTCACCTCTTATTCTTATTTGGATGTTCTATCTGCAAATACTGAGCTTACTTAACTTAATATAAGCTTTATTCACCAGTCGATATACTTTTCTAGCTATGTCATAAGATCTGCAATAGTGACAGTATTAGCTCTTCACTTTCAATTCTCTTATTACCACGTAGTTTTTCTTATATACAGGCAGGCCCTCCATTATCGTGTAAATTATTGACATTCTTGACTTCTTCCCAATCTTAGAGGCAGCCCACACAGGCTTCCTTGCGCCCAGGGCCAATTTGTGATCTGTACAGTTGCACAGGGCCCCAGGCTTGCTTTAATGCTTTGCCCTGGCTGTGTTGAAATCATAGTAATTTTTGAGAAAGAGGTCCCATATTTTCACTGTGCATTGAGCACCACAAATTATATAGCTGGTCTTGTCTAGACGCAGGCAGTGATGGTATGTAATACAATCTATAACAATCAAGAGTCAGCAAAGTGGAATTCTACTCAGGGGCCCTCTCTTCTCTGGCTAGGAAAACATCTTTTATTGACATGCCAGAGCTGTATTTTTCATTCTTCGTCTTAAGTAGAGTTCTGTATAAATAGGCTGTTTTGTCTTTAAATAATAATAATAATAAAAATCCCCTTCTTTCAGCATAAATGTTTTTTAAATGACTTTGTGGCTGAACCTAAAACAGAATGGACTGTTAGACATCAGTTTTTCTTACTACTTCAGAAATCAAATCATTCCAATTTGGATTTTCAGTAGAGGACAATCAAGATGGTGAACATGGAGACCATCACAGGAGACTATGGGTTAGATTCCCTTCAAGAACTTGAAGACCTTGCTGACCTTCAACAGGGTATTAGTAATGCTTCTTTTTCTGGGGAACAAATGGGCTTAACCAAGTGTAACTACTGCCCAGTCCTTAGGGCAGTCACACTAAGCTCTGGGTGCCTGTTTCTGTGCCATGTTCATAATATTCCTGTGAAAAGTCACTTCTGGTCCAGGAATTATGCTTGTTTGAATCTGTGAGAAAGTAGGGAAGGTGCTGGCCCATTAATGATTTCAATGAGGTAAGACTGAGTGTGCCCCTGGGGAAATACCAAAAGGGTCGGAGCTCCTTCCACATGAATTTGGCTTTAGGCCCTGCCATGGAGCTTGGTTATGGGTTGTGCTACTCCCCCTCTGGGCCTCCTTTGCTCAGAACAGTGCAGACAACCTGGAGGTCCATGTCTTCTTGGCTGGTCCAAGTATTCCTTCCCCCAGGGGAGGGCTGGAGGTTGAAGCACTGTCTGGAATGAGAAATGAAGGAGAATAAAAACAAACAAACAAAAGCTCAGACCAGCTGACAAGAATCATTTTGAGGCCTCTCCCATTAGAGGGAAGTCATCTTTACATCTGGCAGTTCTAGAACACAGACTGGGTCCCATCAAGAGGGCTTGAGAAAAGAGGTGTGAAAACCCAATATACAAATAGTCATTCTTGTCACACCCACCAAAATGGAGTTGAAGGGCCATGGGAAAGAAAGGGAAACTCTCAGGTTATAGACCTGCCAGGAACGATCTCATAGAACCACGGCAAGGAAGCAGACTTTCCTATCTTCAGGACTGAGCAACTGAAGGCAGTTGGCAATTGCCAGCTCCAACCTTAAGACTAATCTTACATAGTAATTGCCACTGCCCTATAACCAGAGCTTGCCAGTTCTTGCAAGCACAGAAAGTGCTAACAAATTTCCATTTAAAATAATTTACTTAGATTTGTCTGTCCTAATAAAACACCCAACCTCTGCTTTGTTCTCTGCACATACCAGAGGCCACCCTGGCCTGTGCAATGTGTGTCCCGGATTGCAATCATATTCTTCATTCCCAAATAAACATTCCTTTATTGGAGATCTGTCTCTATATTTTTGTTTGACTTTGACAAAGTGGCATCTGCAGCCAGAAACAAATTTGTACGGGCTATGAGGGACTGTGGCACAAAGACACATGTGCCACATGTCGGTAGCCTGTGGAGAGTAGAACCAGAGGGTCACAACTTCCCATCTAGAGCCCACCTGCAGCCCAGTGATTCACACAGTATGACTGGAGACATGTGAGGAAACCTGCAAACTTTTTTAAAAAAATTGAATTATAGCAAATATTCAGAATAGAATACATTTTCATAAATAGCTCTTTAAAAGTGTATGATCTCCACACACATAGGTAGCTACCAGAGGTCCCTCCCTCTCCCTGGCAAGCCCTGTGTGTTCCATTCCAAGGGTAACGCTATTCCAATTTCCCACAACATCCGCTGGTTTCACCTATCCTGCACTTTGCACGTGTGGAATTGGACATTCAAATGCATTTTGTACCTGGCATCATTGAGCTTCTGAGCTTCAGCCATATGGTTGCTGAAAGTTGGATAATTCATTCTCGTTCTATAAATGTAGCATTATTTGTGTATCCAGTCCTCTATTGATGGGCATTTCAATTTTTCATATTTTCTTTTTTTCATAATTTCTTTATAACAGAATTTTAAAGAATGCTGCCCTAGATAACTCATGATTATATGTGCATTCATTTCTATTCAACATACCTAGGATGAAAGGCTGGTTGAGGACACGTGTATGCTGAGGTTTAGTGAATACTGCCCAAGTTTCCCAGTGTCCATACTCATTTTTGTGCCCTCCATGAGAGTAGGAGAGTAGGGGTTTCGAGGTGCTGTCAGATCTGAACCTGGCCTTAGCTGTCACCCTACAAAAATCTCAAGTTTGGCACGTGTCTCCCAGGTTTGGCTCAGTCATCATGTAGAGACCCAGTTCCCACCTTCCCTGCCCAGAAGAGAGCAGTGTTTGGTGTCGTCCGAGCCCCCAGGGGAGGACTGGCATCACCCAGCCTGCAGCCCCTCAGTTCCCTTGCCTTTTCTATCCTGCTCCTCAGCCCTATCTTCCCCTGACCCTCCCCGCTCCCAACCTCCTTTTCTACTTTTCTCCAAAACAGGAATTATTTTGCACATTTTCTTTCCAAGTCCAAAAATAGGAAAGAGAAGGGAACAGCTAATCTGGTCCAGCTGCTGGTTTTGCTACTTAACAAAGATTTTTTTTTTTTTTAACAGTCATTTTCTCTCTGGTTTTCCCTCACATCTGCACCACCTCCCACCTCCCACTCCCCACACATACACACCCTTTACAAAACTACCCTCTCTAGAATCCAGAGAATGTATTTTGCTCAGCTGCCCCTAACTGGGCTCCACCCAACTAAAGGGGCTCCATCACAGAAGTGCCCAGCCAGAGTGCTGACACGTCCCCCTCCTGCCTGTGTACATTTGGGCTCTATCACTGCTGCTTCCTGTGAGTTCCAGCACATCTTACTCCAGGCAATGTCCTGGTCTTGCAGTATCACAGGGCAGTTTGGAGGGTAGACAAAGGTGGCAAAAAGAATTCCCAATTAGGTAGCTTCAGTGAGCAGGCAAATTGTGAAGTGATTTTTTGTTTCTTTGTGAATTACCATACACTAAACTAACCTCATGCATTCATTTTTTTCTCCAACACACAGCTCCTGTGTCCCCAGTGGCATGCTTGGTGCTCAATGCTGAGGCAGATGGGCACATCCTTGCCATGTTGCTTGCAATGAGAAGTTCATGCTGGAGGCTGGTAGGAAGGGGCACTTGAGGATTTCCTGCAGACTCTTCTTTGTGGTCATAGAATATATGGCCCTGGACAGGGCTCTTCTGGTGGTAGAAAGTGTCATTAACAATGCACCACCCCAACTTCTGCAGCCAGCTCAGCCTCACCTCCCACCCTGTCCTCGCCCTCAGGCCCCATCCTTTCAGTAAGCAGGTCCTTTGCAGATGGGGAGGAGGTAGGGCCACCTTTCCTTTAGTCTGCCTCCACTGCTATCTTTTGTGGTCTCTCAAGTCAAATACAGGAATTGGAGGGTTGTAGATGAAATCTTTGTCCCCATCTCTTTCATGAGTTTACAATTTAAAGTGCCACATTTTGTCTATTAAACCTTTTTCAGTGCGACTCCTGAGATTCCTTTGGGGAGGCAGTTGTAAAAGTCACACTTGGCTAAACAATCTTGGGAAGGAATCCTCAAGTCCAGATCCAGGTTCCATTTCCCTGGAAAGCTTATGAGAAGGGATTTTCTTTAAAAGCATTATCTCTTTTTTTGTTTTGTTTTGTTTTTTTGGCTGAAGAGAATCAAGTGACAGAATTTTTCTCATTCTTAGCATGGAGGCCCCCTATGGAGCATTTACTTCTTCCTCTGGCTTTTGCTCCAGGCCTGAAAGGAGAGAGAATTCAGAAAGAAAAGGAAATTGGATTTGTAGGGAATTATAAGGCAGCATGTTTTGAAAAAGAACAATATGCCGTATCTGCCTTGGTTTCGCCTCATATCAGCATCAGCAGTCCTCAATAAATGTTGAATGAAACACGAAGGGATGAGTGAAAGAATGAATGAAAAGAAATCAGATTATGTTAGTTGGTATTGGAGAAGCAACAAGAACAATAAATCCCTTAGCATCCATTTTGGACTGTGTATCTATAGGGGTGCCTCCACATGTCAGTACAAACTGATGTGGGGCCAGGATGGAGGCATGGGAGTGCTGGACCATGTTCAGGCTTCTGTGCAGCACACACAGCTGGCGATTCTGAGAAGCTCTCAGAGAAGGCAGCTGTTGATTTTGCCTGCCCAGCACGCCCTCCCCTTTCTTTTGCTAAGAGCCCATGGGTCCACCTCTTACCATGTGATTCAGATGGAACTTGCTATTCCTCCTGAATCTAATGCTGGTCATGTGATTTAGATATGTCTACTCAAAATCACAGTTGCCTTAGAGATGGAGACATGGCCCATTCTGGCTTAGTAGGAGTCAGTCCCTGTGCTGTCACTGTAGGGAAGAGGCCTGGCTGTCATTCTGCTGTGGTTGCTAAACTGGGAAATGTGTGCATGCTGCTGCCAGTGGCCATATTTGTCACTATGTGCCCAAAGGCTGTGTTTCAGTCAGCTTTTTTTTTTTTTTTTTATTACCGTGACTAAAGGACCTGACCAGAACAACAGTAGGGGAGGAAAAATTTATTTGGGGGCTCCTGGTTTGAGAGGTGTTAGTCCATAGAAGGCCGGCTTCATTCCTCTGGGCTTGAGGTGAGGCAGAATATCATGGCTGAAGAGTGTGGCAGAGAGAGACTCTGCTTGCCAGATACAAATATACGCACCAAAGCCACACCCTAATTCTCACTTTCTCCAGTTACACCCGATCACTACAGTTACCACTCAGTTAATTCTTATCAGTGGATTAATCCACTGATTGGGTTATAGTCTCCTCACTGTCACATGTGAGCTTTGGGGGACACCATATCTAAACCATAACAGTCTGACATGAACTTACACATTCTCCTTCTTTTTTAAGCAAGAGGAAGTTGATTTTACATATATATAAGCTAAGAGCCATGCCTAGGATATGCTGTCTGTGCTCTAAGGCCCAGAATCATGGGGTACACTGGTGGGGGATTTTTACCAACTACCTATTGTTCACGCTGGATGATGAACTAGGAGGCACCAAGTTTGGGATGATTGGATTTTATCAGGGTTGCCCCCTTGTGTTTGGACTTCCTGAAAGTTCCCACTGCACCCTTCTTGGTGCCCAGCACATTGTCCTGCAGGCAGTGCTTAGCCTTTCAAGAAAGTAGCACACCCCCTGGTGAGGGTGGTTTCCAGGTTGGCCTCTGCTGTGCCAGGAGTCAGTGGTTGGACTTGTTGCTGTCCTCATGCCTGGGCAGCCGTCCCGTGTCAGTGCTGCTCAAAGTGCTTAGCTGCGAACTATTTGTTTGTGATACATTAAAAAATAAGGAACTTGCATCTGAACATATGTCAAAGTTCTGTTTACTTCGCAAGGGAAGTTTTTTTTTTTCTTTTCTTCTTCTTTGCTTTTTTTTTTTTTACAAAAATCCTTAATGCTATGGTTGTTTCCTGTGATGGCAAAAGCTCCTTGAGGGTCTGTGAAGAAAGAACTCAGGCTGGCAGTGTGACACCAGCTAGATCTGCCCCAGGGTGCACAGTCAGACAGAGGACTTTCTTGTGACTGCAGCCTGGGTCCTAGATGCCATCCGAGGACCTTGAAAGGGCAGCCTTTTCGTCTTGAGAATATGGACTTATCACCGTGGTTTCTGGTCTTGCCCACACATTGGGCTCATGTGGAAGACTAAGAGACTTCTATCCCTAAGCATGATTCGATCAGGTTGGGGAATAGCCTGGGCACTGAGGATTTTTAGAAGATCTTCAGGGACTCTAACGTGTGTCAAGGTTGAGAACCACTGCAGTAGTTCTGTATTAGTGCTTGTTCGAGGTCAATTGCATAAGAATCATTTAGGAAAGTTGTTTGAACTGTATTTCTGAGCACCACTGCCAAAGACTGTGATTGAGTAGGATCTTGGACTCTCAAATTTAAACTAAGTGTCCCAGGAGATGCCACTGTAGGTGGTTCCTGAAGTCCAGCTTTGAAGAATTCTGCTTTCAGTTGCTTGTCTGGATAGATTAGATCAAGGTAGACTTGAATAAGCAGAGACTTGAAGGAAGTTTTCTGTGGTTGAAGTGTTGGAACCTCATCAAAGACCAGATGAATTTGTTTCCTCTCATGAGGATCTTGATTCTGTTGGGCTGTCACATCAGAGAAGTGAGGAATGAGCTGTGTATAGGGTGTAGTAAACTCCAGGAATCAGTAGGAATCAGTAGTCAATCTTAATTATCTTGGAGCTTCCCAAGCCAATATCACTACTACTACTGTCTCATTTCACATGGACATCTCTGCCTCTGAGCTCTCAAACCAAGACTTTCCACATTGGCCTAAAAGAAAATGTTAAGCCAATTAGCCTAAGACATCCCAGACCAGGCTCAAGACTGGTCAGGTCCAATGAGTGGATCACAGTGACATTAGGATGGATTTGGTGTCCCTATACCTACCATTGCACATAGCGGAGCCATTTCACTAACTGAATGGCATTATAACAGTGTGACTCAAGCTTTGCTCAACTGGTCCAGGAGGTTGGAGGGAAGGGGTAACCATCCACGGCAGTGAACACGCTGGAGTCAAAAAGGCTCCAAGATGAACATTATTCCCCTAAGTACATGTATGAAAACACAAATGGTATGACTCTACTTTGTGTTCAACCAAAGACATGAAAAATTGTGCTCTATTTGTGTAACATGAATTGAATTGCATTCTGCTGTCATATATCACTAATTAGAATAAAACAAAAACAAAAACCAAACAAACAAAAAGTCCTCCAAATAGGAAGCATCTCCTCTTACTGAGGAACAAATCCTACCTCCCAGAAGGTCCTGTCCATCTTCCTCAGATTAGAAGGAATTAGATTGTTGTTTTGGGTGGCTCTGAATTCAGGCCCAGTGTGAAGATATCGTTCTTGTTTAGAGGGACATGGGCTCTGGGGAACAGTTCTGTGATGCAGTCCCACTCCTGAGTGATGGGCCATGCCTCCTGTTCTAGATCTTCTGACATCTGAACATTGTTCAGGATTCTCAGAGCAGGGTGAGTGGTGGGCATTGGCAAAAGATCTCTTCAATGATTTCTGAGAAGAGCTTTTAATGATCTTCAGATCCTACATCAACTAATCCTTAGTTTAGTTGAGTTAAATTCGATATCTAGTTCATCTCTATGGGAAGCCCTTCTTCTTCCTGAAAGCTGGTCATGTATAATGAGGCAGTTACAAGCCTTCTGATTTCTCATGGGTATGTTACTACTCAGGACAATCCACATTTACATCTCTAATGCCTACATAGTTATTAAGGATGCCCCATTATGTGGGGAAATTCCTTCAAAACAGAAGAAAGATCAGTGGAGTAGAGGAAGGAGATTGAGGGGGAGGGAGGAGAGATGGGATAGGGGAAAACAGTGGAATGAATCTGACCTAACCTTTCCTCTGTACATATATGAATACACCACATTGAATCTCACCTTTATGTATATCCTCAAGATACTAATTTATATAAAAAAAACAACTGTAAATGAATAACAGAAAGATAAGTAGAGAGAAAGGAACAGGGGGGAAGGAGGAGGGAAAGATATGGGGAAGTACTGGGGACTGAGTTAAAACAAATTATATTTCATGCTTTTATAATAATGTCAAAATGAATCCTAATGTTATAACTAAACAGAACTAATATAAAAAAAAGAATGTCCCCCCTTTTTAATAAAAAAAGATCCCACTTAGGACAAGTTACATGGCTCCCCCACCCGTGGATATTACATTATTTGTAAGTCAATATGTTTTGTCTTTTCAAATTGTTTGTCTTTAATGAAGCAAGGAAACCAGGTTAGGAAATGGAAATAGGAGAGATGCTTGTTTAAAAATAACTTTTGCAACATTGTGAAGTTTTCTAATATGAATGCAATAGGAATCCAACAATAATTTTTAAAAAGTCTCTCAGGCAGTTTCAGAGACTTTTTGATGGAGATTGTTGATTCTTCTCTGCCTCGGTGCCCTTTCACTTGAGGAATCCATCCACTTGCTAAAGGCCATCAGATAATACTGGAGTTGGATTTTTGTAAAAAGCCAGAATTTTTTTCAGATCTTATAATTAGCATCTACCAGGCCTGGTAAGATAAAAGACAAGAGAATCAAATCTCTCATTCCTGGGAGGATCCTCAGGAAATGAGGAGATATAAACAAAATGTTCTGCCACTAAACTATTGTCCCTTGAGCAGTGCCTGATTGGGAAAAAAAAAAATGAGAACAACAAAAAATTGTGTGTGTTCTCAGCAATGAGTGAAGAGACTTACAGAGTTGTCATTTCCTGCCACCTAGCCTCATGTCCCTTTCTAAGCCATCACTGGGCTCAACTTCTAGCTAATTCCTAGGTCAAACCCGCCCAGTGTGGGGTGATGACAGATCAGCCTGCCATGTGTCATTAGAGGCTCACACTTCTCTCCTGATCCAGGTTCTCCCAGGATACATGTGGCTGGGCCCCTCATATCACCAGCATTTTTATTGTCAACAGCCACTTACTTGAGTGTTCACCATGTGCCAAGAACTGTTGGAAACACTACATATGGCAACTTGCTCACCCTAACTTAAAAGGAGTTACTTTTGCTGTCTCCATGTGCAGAGGAAGACAACAAGCCTGAGACAGGTTGATTTGTTCAGATTCACACAAGTGGTAATATGTAAAGCCAGGTTTCAAAATCAGGCACTCAAACTTCAGAGCCTGTGCTACCTCCTCCTTTCTGTACCTCCATTCCAATATGAATGACAACCTGGGGTGGCAAGCAGGTATTTCTCCCGACACCAATCCTTCTTCTGCAGCTTCTTCCCTTTACTGAAAATTTCTCAAATTTCTCAAACAGCATGATTATACTTGCTGTCACCAATTTTTCTCCTCCTATCGCTCATGAATTTCCTCTAATCAAGCATTTGCCCCACCACCACACCAAAATTGTTCTACCAAAATAGGCAATGTCCTCATTTGATAGATCTGATGGGGAACTCTGAGTTCTTATCTTCCTTGATAAACCAATAGCTAACAAGCTGTCACTCTTAATTCCTTATAGAACTTTCCATTGGCTGCTGGGGCACCACATTCTCTTACCTTATCTCTTCAGTCTCTAAATTAGCACCTCCTGACACCCCAATATTGATGTTTCCCTGAGCTCAATTCTTGGACTTCATCTCTTGTCTACCACTGTCTTGGTAATCTCATTCAATTTCATAGTTTTCATTATCTTTATTTTAGCATTTATATCACCAACTTGTATTTCTTCCATGGACTCTAGACTCTACGATGAGCTGGCATTCAAACTTTACACATGAAACTGAACTCCTATTAAAGCTCAACAAAACTACCAATAAAGTTTAATTTGCCTACAGTCTTGCCCATGTCACTTTTCACCACATCCATTGCTACTCCCTCATCTAAGCACTCCGCATCTCTTGCTTGGATTATTGCAATAGCTTTTAAAATAAGTTTTCATGTTCTTAACCTTATTCTCTTTCAATCTGTTTTTAACAGAACAACCAGAAAAATACAGTTTAAATTTTAAGTTATATCATGTTATTGCTCTTCTAGTAATGCACTGGTTTCCTATTGTGCAAAGGGTGGCAGATTACATTTTCCAAAGGTGGCTACAATCATATTTTCTAGTTCACATACTCTTCTTATAATATATGACTTTAGAGAAGTGGTGTTTGTATTTTCTTTCTCTTGATCTGGACAGGTTCATGATCATGGCAATAAATAAATAAATAAATAAATGTAACTTTCAAGGCCAGATCATACAAGGCAAATAGTTTACCCTTGGTTCTCTGGAGACACTTGCCTTTGACTCCCTCAAAAAGTCCAACTATCTTGAGGCTACCATGCTGTGTGAAAGCTCAGGACATATGGAAAAGCCATATATATATAATATCCTAATATATATATGCTGTAGCTGAGAACCAAAGCTGAGGTCCTAGACAATGGCCAGAATCAACTGCAGATGTGTGAGAGAAAAAAAACATCTCAAACAGTTTAATATTCAGCCATCAGCCTTTGAGTCTCCCAGTTGAGGCCCCAATAATTGTGGTCACACCATAAAACATGGGAAGATATTCTCACCATGCCCTGTTTGAATTCCTGATCCACAGAACCCATGAGCATAAGAAAATGGTTGTTTTATGCCAATAAGTTTTGGAATGGTTTATAACAAAGATAACTGGAACTCTGGATTAAAAACCAAAGTCCTTACAGAAGCTCCATGTTCTCCCAGTAGTTTGGTCTTTGTTGTGACACTGATTTCAGCTCCCACAACTCTCCCACTTGAACCATAGGCATCTTGGCCTGCTTGCCAATTCTTAAATACATGTAACAGGCACCTGCCTCAGGGTCTGTATACTTGCTATTCTCACTACCTGAAGATTTCTGCCTCCAGTTATCATCAAACTCAATATCTTTTCTTCTTCTGGTTTCTCTTTTCAGTCTTCCCACTGTGATTGCCAATCTTTAAGATGGTTTCAATGAGAGCTGCCACCTGGCACGAAGCTGTGACATAGCTTCATCCCACACTGGATATACTGACTCCTGGAACCAGTAAGACAGGGTAGAAATGACAGGATGTGAGTTCTGAGGCTGGGTCATAAAAAACACTCCCCCTTCCATCTTGACCTTCTGGATCACTCACTCTGGGGGAAACCAGCCATCATGCCACAAGCAGACACAGCAGGTCTGTGAAGAAGCCTGTGTGGGAAGGAACTGGAGATGCCTGCCAATAGCCCAAGAGTAAGATGCCTTGGAGTGGATTCTCCACCTCCATGCAGGCCGTCAGATGACATCTTAGCTGCATCCCATGAATAACTCCAACCCAGGACTACCCAGATAAGTTGCTCCTCATTCATGGCCTACAGAGATTACAACAATGTTGTTTGAAGCCACTAAATTCTGGGATAAATTTTTATTCAGGAAAAAAAAAAATGACTAATACACCTGGCTACCCAATTTAACAATGTAACCCTCTTTTCCCAACAAACTCTGTCCCTCTTTCCTGATATATTTTCCCACCATACTTATTACCATTGAATGTACTACATATTTTACTTATTTATCCTAATTACTGACATCAATCCCCATAGCAATGCAAGTGCTAGGAGGATAGAAATTTTTGCTTATTTTGTTCATGAAAAAAAAGACCCTAATACCAAGCATATAGCCAACACTCCATAAATATCTGTTAAATGGCTAAATCTGACATGCCACTCTGTCATCAATTGGTAGCACTGCATTAATAAGAAGGATTACCTGGGCTTAGCGGGAGGAGTGTTGCAATTGATTAGTGATAACTTCTATGTGTGTGAGAGAACTAGTGGAATCATGCTGACCATGTGTTTGTCTTCCTTCCCTATACCCTTTCTTCAGGCACAGTTTGTACCATGTTACCCTGTACCAGTGATAACAGAATCTCTGTTTTGTCAAGGGTTCCAGATAAAGCATCTCACTTTGTAATTTACCATTCATAACATTAGGAAAAGTAATTCCTCCCAATTCTCAACAAAAATGCCAAGATTCAATTTGTCTGTTGGCTCTTAATTATCTTCCAAGGAGGCAAAGAACAACTGGTTACATTATCTTTGAAATAGCTCTACACAAAAAAATAAACATTAAATCATGAAAACTATAGGCTTACAGAGAGGGAATTTTAACCTTGAAAACTGTCCAAAAATAGAATTCAGAGTTTATGTGGGAGTTTGAAAGTAATTTGTAAAGTGGGTAAAATAGCTATGCAGCCCATGAGAATATCACCAGCTCTCCTGTGAATCACCAAGATGAAATGTAACAGCCATGAACATCTGATCTGTACTGGTCCACTTTGAAAGCATTACCTTCATTTATTGAGTCAAAATTTGTTTTCTGACTGCCTACTATGTTCTGGACATTGCTTTAGATACTGGGAATTCAGCAAAGAATCTAAATAGAGTACTTGCCTCAAACATCTCATACTCTCTTCCTCAAATAGCATGATTTTTCTGGCTGGTACTGCTCCCACCAGCTTGACAGTCAGAACCCAGGGGTCTAAGAGATTTCTGTATTCAGCATCAGCTCTTTGTCCTGATCAAGTGGAAAACAAGATATGTAGGAGGATAATGTAGTTTCACTCAGCTAGGTAGGTTTTTATTTTATTATTTTTTATTGGTTGTCCTCAAATCCAGAGCTTATTTGTTTTTCTTCCATAAAACAAGAGAAAGAGTTTTAGTTCTAATTTCTAGGTCCAAGAATTACTTTTGCAGAAGTCTGATGTGGGAATGGCTCCTAGAAGTACAGTGGGTACCTGCCTGTTCAGTTGCTGAGATTGGACTCAGGATGAATCCCAGACATGAGTGGCAGGTCTGAGCAGGTTCAGTTTTTACTCTATGGACCATAAGATAACTGAAAAATCCATTAGGCATTGGTAAGGATTGCTCAGCCATTCACATTCATCAGCCAATCATTTGTGATGGTAGCACTTGACTTCTGAGAATGAGACATCAAGAAAAAGTTTGAGGATGGGGTCCCGGGCACGTCAACATTTCACATACATTATCTCATTTGCCCTTACTGTAACCATTGTGGTCGGCAGAACAGAGGCTATTGAGATGTCATTTTATAGATGAGAGGTGAGAAGCTCTGAGAAACTGGGGTTTGCCCGAGGTCTTCTGCAGCAAAGTCAGGAGTTGACCTATGGGGCCTCCTTGCAGCATTATTATTCTGTGACATGGTCTGGAGAGAAATAAAGTGTTAGTATTACCAGACTTCTGTTCTTGCTGTATTTCTGATGATCTCTCTGAAAACTCTCCTTTATAAATGAGAGGAAGAAAAGGTTGCAGCCGCTTGGATTCCCTTTGCATGCTGTTGGTGGAATCCAAGAACATGAGAATAAACATCTCTCCCAACCCAAAGTTGACTACCCTCCATCTCTTTCCCCCCAACCCCCCACTAAAATCAGAGCCAAAGAAATGTAGCTGAAACTCTGACAATTGTTATATTTTTGTAACAAAGTGATTCAGAGAAAATAAATAGACTTAAGCATTTTTTTTTCTTTTTTTCTTAACTAAAACAATCTAGAAGCAATTTCTCTTCTGCAAATGCCAAGCTTCACCTTTGTGTGCCTTGAAATTCTTTGGCAACACTCTTAATTCGGGGGAATCTGAGTTTCTTAAAGGAATGTTGGGAGGAGGGAAGCTGGCTACCTGCTCAGCTCAGGGAAAGATCAGCCACGAGAGTCTGCACTTATTTGCTTGCAGTGCAGCAACAATCAGATACCATGATGTCTAATGTTTTTCTCTAGTCTATGTGGAGTGAGAGGTTGTTGTTATGGTTTGGCTCTATTTTAGAGAAGTAACCAGGCAAGTCCTAAATTATATATAGAGTTTTGATGAAGTACCAAATTCTCCCATATTCCCTACATCTTCTAACAAAACTTCAAGGACTTCAAGGAAACACAAGTAGCCTACAACTAATTTTGGCTAACGTCTAGTGGAGGGTATTGGGGTTGGTTCCTCTAGACGGGGAATTACCCAAGGGAGTGTGCCCTACTAAGTGTACCTTAAGAATAAAGTAATAAAAATGTTCCCCACCATTTTATCAATTTATCTTGACACTATTCTAAGAATACTACATAATCATCTCATTGGAGAAATGTCATTTGTTTCATTTTACAGATGAGAAAACTGTGTCTCAAAGACATCACATTCCCTACCCAGGATCACAAATCTAGTAGGAGGTGAGATGAGTATCTGACTAACATTTCGGAACTGTTCTTCCCCATGTACAGCACTTCCTTGCCTGAGTGGAGATTCTGTCCCTGGGCCTCCAGACCTTTGGTGGGCAGTTCACTTCTAATATAGTTGGCTGCTTTCTGGACTACCTTCCTCTCCAATATGGGGCTCATGCAACCCCTGATCACAGGGTGGCTAAATATCTAGCCAAAACAAACAAACAAAAAATATGGAAGCAAGTCTGTCAGATTTAGCAAATAAAAGTACAAGATGCTCCATTTAATTTGAATTTCAGATAAATAATCAATTATTTCTTAGTATAAGTATGTCCCAAATATTTCACAGAACATACTTATACTAAAATTTCATTGTTGTTTTCCTGGAACTCAAATTTAACTGGACCTTCTAGGTTTAGTCAGGCCACGCAAGAAGGGAACTGTGCTCTCCTTCGTTCGTGCCTTCTTTGAGCGCAGGGGCTCTGCTATCCTCAGTTTGTTTCTTCACCCAGCCCTTCCCTTTTCCAAATTTTCCAGCTCTCCAGACTCATCCTGTTTTCCTCTCCTTTCACAGCTGCTGTTTCCCAAGCCCAAGGGAAAAGTTACCTAGAGTCCGCAAAGCCCCAGCTTCCCTTTGCTGGTCTTCAAAATAAACAAAATGCACCACTTACTTCTTCTCACATTTTTCATCTCATCATCATAAAGCCATGAAGGGGTAGCAGAGCATGGAGAAATCACAGAGCTTCCAAAATGATAACAGAACTTCTCTTGGTATTTATTTTCTGTTCCCTAGGTAGACCCTTCCACCTATACCCCAGCTCTCTCTTAGCTGATTCTACAGGTCTCCCCAGGCCAGAGCCAGAAGCCTCTCAGACCTCCAGCCAGCAGGTTCCAAGCTTTCTTTCCAAGGGCGAGGCTCCTTCACATTCCTCGTCTGCCTCCTCCCCACTGATGGATAAAGGGCCAAATTTTGCCTTTGCCTAACCACCACACTAAATTATTATAGAGGAGAGATGTCCCTTCAACCGCAAGTATCAACCATCTCAGAAAACAAAGCAAATTCCCATTTCTACCATCATTTCCCTTTAAAACGCAAGCCCTGGGCAACTACAAATGTGCTCCTGTCTTTGACCCCCTCTCATTCTCGATGTGCCATTGTAGGAGCCTGACATTCCCCACACTGCCAGTACTTCACTGCTCCGTTTATGTTGATTTCTACTGGTTCAGTTCCTGTCTTTGCTGGCTCCTATGATGAGCAGTCCACCTGGCAGCCCACTGACTTGTTCTAGACCACAGATATTTGGGGAGTACAAGGACAGAGGAGTAGATTGGGCAATGTATTTTGAAAAAGAGCTGACAGGTAAAAATACATTATAACCCGTGTCCCCAGCTTCTCAGAAGATTTTGTATTCCTAGACCGCCATTCCTGCCCCATCACATGGCACCTAGTCCCAACAAAATTTGGAGTATAGTTGCTGTTCAGTAATTAGGATGGTCATGTGTGCCGGCTTTCCTAGGATAGCCTGTTTATGTTTGTTTTCCTGGGGACCACTCCCTCAGCGCTCCCTTTCATTCTCAAAGGTGTCACCCATTATTGCATATTTGTGAGTGAATAATTTATGAAAAATGGAGTTGTAGATTTGTTTTTACTTATGCTTTTTGACTTATCTGCATTTTCTAAATTTTATACCATAAACATATGCATTTGTATAATGGGGGGAAATGTGATTTTTTTTAAGATAAAAAATAAAAATTGGTTCTTGTCCAAATCAGTTTCATTTATCCAGTATATTCAGTTAAAGGAATTATTTAATTTCCTGATAATAATTTACACATTGCAATTTATCTCCAAATCACAGGATTAAAAAAATAAAAAACCATGTCCAGTTCAGACTACATGCTAACAGACTCTAGAACACTAGAATAAAAATGAAAATTATAATTTAGAAAAATATATAGGTCACAATGGAGCATGGTTTTCAAACCATGCCACTTCTTTTTAAAATTATATAACAACTGATTCTCTGTAATTAATAAGAATCTCTGTATATTAAATTTTCAGGTCTTGAGAAAACCTTTTTTTTTTTTTTTTTTGGTTGCTGTGGTTAATTATTCTCTAGTAGCATTTTGTCCTTATACTGTGTTAAAATTGCCCACTTGTCTCCATTATCTGGAAACGTGGTTGTTTCTAAAAATTAATGAAGATCTGTCTGTCTGTAGGCCTCATTAAAACACAGCTTTTACTCATTCTATTCAGTTTAGAAAACAAACAAAAAAAAAACCACAATTTTTTTAAAACTATGAGCTTAACATTGCAGAAATATCCTTCAAATTTTGGAAGGGTCAAATGAGGAGAAGAGAAAGGAACTGTGGAGGCTGAAAAAATAAAACAGGGACACAGAGAAAGACCACCTCATCCCACCACTGGCTAGGAGAAAATTGAATATAATGGAAGTGTAAGAGCAGGACTTTGATGGAAAGAAAGATGCCTTTGAGCACAATGTCCCCAACACCTTATCCTTCCTGGCACTCTCCATCCCTGACCTCCAGGAGACTATATTCTGTGATCCTCCAACTCATCAGACTGGAGCTCTGTCCTTCACTCCATCTCCAGGGCTTGTCCTTCGCACTCTGCAGCAGTTCCCCTCACAGACTCCTTCTTCACTGCCATGTCTACCTCCCACAAATGGCTGGCTCATTCGTCTTTCAATAAATTTCCACCTCACCCAGAATCACCCCAAGAGCACCACATGTCCAGCCGCCTTCAGCTCACTCTCCTTGAGATTCCTTGCCATCACTGGAATGTAAATGAGTGAATGTCAGCAGAGCACCTACTATGTGCAAGCTGCTATGGAGGAAGCATTTCAGTCTCTTTACATCATGAGAGTTAATTGGAGGAAATGCAGAACAGTATTGGCTCAGAGAAGGAGCTGGGAGTGGACCCCACCTGGGCAGAGCACATGTGCATGGGACCCATTTACTGCTTTCATCACTTGCCTTCGTGGGACGGAGCCACATCTGGATCCCATTACCATTATGAAAGGTGCAGGCTTCATGCTTGCTCCAAAGCCCAGCTCTGATTTCACAACCAGCTTGGAGAAGCAGGAGGCAAGTAAATACTTCCTGTTCCATTTGTAATCAACATGTACTTGACATCAATAAACTGGGATAATTACATTATCATTATCATTACCATCATTATTATTGTACACAATCTAGGAGATGTTAATAGAGGTTTCTGCAGAATACTCTTGGGACAGATGGGACTGAAATTGGAGCAGAGGGTAGAGAGAGGATGCCATTTGTCTTTTCCCTTAGCCAAGAAGATGAGAGAACTTTTAAAATGCTCTCAAAAAGCTGTGGAGATTAAACCAATAGAATAACCATGGATAGGTTCCACTGATTCTTTTATACAAAACAGCAAGAGTTCTCAGTCTTGAACATTTCCTGGAAACATGGAATGTTAGAAGAGGAGAACGCCTTAGAGAAAGTCAAGTCCAAGTCTGTCTGTCTGTCTCTCTGTCTCCTGTTGGGGACATTAATTGAAACCTATAGAACTTATCAGTATCTTAGTTCATAGAAGAATTGGAACTAGAATTCTGGCCTTGGCCATTCTATACTCTTCCCCCACTGGTTGAGAAGAGTTTAACCAAGTCACTTTTTGTCCTGAAGAGCATATCAATATTTGGAAACCATGTACTCAATCCCCCCTCCCCACTGAGGATAGAACTGGAATGAGTGAGAATTTATATCAGATCAGTTCTACTGAGAATTAGGTAGTGAGGGTTGTTAGATATTGGAAAGAATCACAGAGATTTTTCTTTCTGACAAAATCTGTATATTGAATATTCAGTCTACTGTCTGATGGATGGTTCCCTGGTCATGAGTTGAAGTTCAAGGGAGTAGCAGTGAGGGGAGGTGATGGAAAGAGGCACATAGTTTATTTTGTATTCTCCATTAGTTTGAATCTTATCACACCTATGATCCTGTATGTTTTTGGAATTGTTAGTTTGACAGCAGATAAGTCAACTATTCAGTGGAACTACATTTTACATCCATACTCACAAATGTGAATGCACATGTATACACACACACACACACACACACACACACACATACACACATTTCTGTTAACTTCCTTCATCTTCATTACTTTTCACTCCATTGTTCATAATGTACAAAGAGAAATAAAATCGCCCAGGGTCTATATACTCCCAACAGTCTGTCTAGCATCTCAGTGTACAACTGGTAACTGAACTGGTAAATGGGATTATCCTGGAATGCACCCTAACCCTTTGAGTAAACAAATGTTGATTAAAATTTTTAATTATTATTTTTAATTAAAATTTTTAATTTTTAATTATTTGATTAAAAATCAAATGTGATTATTAAATAGGCATTTACCCAGAGGCACCTCCTATGTCACTTCTCTGGTAAGTATTTTAAAGGAAATTAATTATGAATCTTATCTCTTAGTTAAATGGTGAATCATGGCCAAGGTAACCCTTTCAAAGGTAGCTTTTCACTTCAGAAAAAGGAGGAAGGAGCTGGTCTAGAGTGGCTGCTCCAAAAAACTGGACAAAGGAAGAGATGTGTCCACCTCCAAATTTGGGCCTTGGACTCATTTCATTCAGTTCATTCACCTTTCTTGTATGAAATGGCCTCTTGAGTTTCCCCATCATCTTGGTGATTTATTGTAAGAAAGGGTTATTTATGAGAACTCTTCCTGGAGGAACAGCTGAATTATGTATGGCTTCCCAAGAGGCCCACTCAACGGTGTAACTCCCCATCCTGCAATTCAGGGTAAAACAAGAAAATAAAAACTCATTAAACTGTTTATTCAACCCAAATAAACTTGGCTCCAGGGCCTGCCAAGATTTTACAGTGCCAGAGGCAAGAGGGTAAGAAACCAGAAAGGGAAAGGAGGAAAGAGATTTGTAAAATGTGGGCAAGTGAGGGAGAAAACAACTCACACAGCTAGGGAGCTTCCTGCCTCCTCAGACCCTGTTAGTGAAATCTGAGCTTCCCCAACACATGGAGTCAGGATATAAAATGGATGGAAAATAAGAAAACTTCAAGCCACTTCCTGAATTATCCATTGTGATCTCACCTTTTACTAGTCAGGCCCCAGATTGGACAGGTGAAAACACCGTTTCTTTCCCACTGCATCCTGTTCCCCAGCCATTGTTCCTGGAATTCAGAAAGGCATGTGCAGGAAGGGACCCCAGAAGGCCATCAGGTTGGTCCCTTTGACTTCACGCAGTATGATGCCTGGCCTTCAAAGATCGCATGTTTAGACATGGAATAGTCCACGCACAAACCTTACATAAGCCTTGTTGGCCCTCTGTTTCAAGGTTGAACAATTCTATCTCCAAAACATTTTCCATTAAGAATCAAGAGGAGAAAGAGAGAGAGAGAGAAAAAGAGAGAGAGAGAGAGAGAGAGAGAGAGAGAGAGAGAGAGAAAATATATATATATATATATATATATATATATATATATATATATATATATATAATTATTATTATTATTAGTCACCTGGTGTCTATATTTCTGCATGTGCTCTTTTGCCTACTGCTTCATGAGTTTTCTCCCAGCCCTATGTGACATAGACAGGGCAAGTAGGTTATCTTTATTACACTGAAATTGGGGGATTCAACAGTTGGTTTAAATTTCTTAAACTTGAAGCTTAGGTCTAAAAGTTTGTTGAAGATTCATTTCTTTATTTACACTAGCAAATTCATAGACAAGAATGTGAATTTGTGTATAACTGAAAAGAGACAAAGTAGAGTTTCCAGGATGATACTCATTTCCAGAGACTTCATAAATGGAGTATGAAAGGTTTAAAATGATTTCTTGAGGTATCACAACTTTGGACCAGTCTTAATGAAACCAGGAGCCAGATGTTATAACTCTAAGAATGATCATCTTTCTATGTCATAAAACTATTGAGAAGTGAGTGGAAAGTTAAAGTGCAGAAACAGTGTGTATAGGGAACAAGATAAAAATATTTGCTGTGAAGAAATGCTAACTCCCATAAAAGTAAAAGACATCCAAGAACCAAAAGAAGCTATTACTTCATTTTAACATAGAAGATAACTGACTGTGTTTATGGGGTAAGAGGATGGAGAAAGCAAAGAGGGTTATGTAAATATGGAGTAAAAAGGAAAAAAGAGAATAATTAGTAGGTCAAGAGCCTAGAGGAGATAGGGAATATGGAGTGCAGAACTCAGAGAAATTAGCTTTGGATGTCAGGGGGTCATTGCCTTCACTGAGACCAGTAAGAAGGAGGCCAAGGTAATGGTGGATGCATACACCTTCTAGGTGGGAGTCAAGGCAGCCTATCTGATGGCAGGGGTCCAAATCATCTGCTGAGTGAAAGATGCAGAGTTTGTAGGGGGTTGGAAGAGAGCAGTGAGTATTTCAATGGCCACTGTGAGAGTGGGAAAGAGGCTTACCTTGGAGGTGAAAAGGTTAACTGAGCAGAGACGAAGGTTTTTGCCACTTAGTAAGTAAATAAGTAGTGATTGCTATCCAAAGTCATGGAAGTTTTTCTAGTATCACTCAGAAGCCCAGTTTCAGGAATGGGGATGCAGATCCATTGTGATAACCTAAAGCTGGAGGTTTGCAGGTAGTTGTATAGAAGGAAGAAGAACAGAATTTCCTACTTGTAAGGATTGTTAAGACTGGGAGAGGTAGAAATAGAACCAGGAAAAGATGAATAGGGAGGAACAGAGGCGTCAGGAAGCTAGATGACATGAAGAAGGCAAAGAACCAAAGGCCTAGAGGATGAAGTGTCATAGTCGGGCCTGGAGATGCTGGAAATGGAGCAGTTCTGGTAGAAGACAAGGTCTTCAGTGTGACCTGGAATGTGGGTGGCTAAAGAGGAGTGTCAGATGAGAGCAACAATCTACTCACAGACTATATTTGGGGCAGGGAAGCCAGTCCTAGTGCTTCTTGCCCCTCATTCCTCTTTCTTGATCACATTTCTTTCCCCCCCTTTTTTTAAGAGTAGGAAAATTTTATTTTGGCTCCAGTTTTAGAAATACAGTCTATGGTTGACCAACTTTATTGTTCTGGGCCCAAGGTGAGACAGAACATGGCATAAGGGAATGATGGAGAAAAGGCGCTCAATTCATGGCAGCAAGGAAGCAAAGAGAGAGAGGGGAAGGAGCCACAAGGAAGATAAACCCTTCCAGGGCATGCCATCCATGACCCTCCTCCTCCAGCCCCACCCCTCCTGCCTAGTTACCGTCTAGTTAGTCCACTCAAACTAGAATGGATTGATTAAGTTATAGCTCTCATCTCATCAGCTCACCTTTTATAATTTATTTATTTTTGGTACTGGGGATTGAACTCAGGGGCACTCCCTCAACCACAGAGCCATATCCCCAGCCCTATTTTGCATTTTATTTAGAGAACAGGGTCTCACTGAGTTAATTGCCTAGTGCCTCACTGTTACGGAGTCTGGCTTTGAACTTGTGATCATTCTGCCTCAGCCTCCCAAGCCACAGAGATTACAGGGATGTGCCACTTGTGCCCAGCTAGTCAGTTCAATATTGAATATTTTAGCATTAATACAGGAGTTTTAGGGGGAACCTCATATCCAAATAATTACTTCCCACCCCTGCTTTCCCCACCCCTACAAAGCTCATGTCATATCACAATGCAAAATGAACTTAGTACTTCTCCAAGTGTTCCCATTCTTTTTGTAGTCCTGGCATTGCCACCCCAAAAATCTAAGTCAAATGTCTCCTCTGAGACTCAAAGCAAACTCTTGTCTATTAACTCATATTAAAATCAAAAGCTAGTTACATAATCCAATAAACATTCCCATTCCAAAAGAGAGGGATAGGGACATAGAAAGAAGAGATGGGCCCAAAGCAAGACCAAAACCCGGCTGTGCAAACATCAGGTCCTGTAGCTCCTTGTCAGACATCCGGGGCACATGGTGAGAAGTTGTACTCTCCAAAAGTCTTTGAAAGCTTCACCCTTTTAGCCTTTGCTGGTTGCAGCCCATGTGGCCTCTCTTTTAGCCTGGCTATCTGCAGCCAGAAGCTTTCCTTGATAGACATTTCATGTTACTGACATCACTTAATCTTGGGGGAGATGGGGGTCTCCATTCCAGCTTTGGCTCTGCTTTCACAACTTCATGCATTGCCATCTCAGGAGAAGTCAGCAAGATTCTGACCTTGCTACACTTTTCCTGGACTCCCAGTCCTCCCCTTGAAATCTCAGTGAAAGCTTCCATGACCCCTTAACTTAATGCACCTTGCATTTCTGCAGAGCCAGCACTATGTACAACTTCTGAGTACCTGGGCAGCTGAACATGGTGAAACAACTTCCTAGGCCTCCTGTGTGAGTAGGGTGCCCCATATTCTCATCTCAAAGGAATTTTTACTTTTATACCCTTGAGCCTACAATTGGTGTGGTCTTACCAATTCCTGAGGTGTCTTCAATGTATCTTTCCTACTCTCTGTGCAAGATACTTAGCATCTCTTTAGTGACTATAATCTCTTCAACAACCACACTTTCCTTAGTTCCAATTTTACATACACTTTTCTGGACAAACTGAAATTTTTAAGATCTTTGGGCTCTGCTATCTGCCAATTCTCTCACTAAACCTGGTGAAAGACTATATCAATATCCATGCCACCACCTGAATCTGTGCTGTCTTGAAATTTTCTCCACCAGATTAATTTTTATTCCATCACCTTTAAATTCATGTTCACACAAAGGCTCAGGATGTGTGCAAAATGTAAACAAATGCTTTGTTGAAATTTAACATGAATGCCCTCAATTCTATTTCTTAATACTGTCCTCAGTTTCCTTTGAAACCTTGTGAGCACTCTCTTTACTATCCTCATTTCTATCAGTATTATGGTTTTTAGAGCTTTTACCAGAATCACCTACTAACCTCTGCTTACAACATTCTAAGTCTTCTCCAATATTTATCTACAAAAATTTTCAAATGCATTCTGCAAACCAGTTTTAAAGCCTTCTAAACTACATGGTCAGGTTAGTCATAACAACAAACTTACTTCTTAGTACCAATTTATATGTTAGTCAGCTTTTCATTGTTGTGACCAAAATAACTAACAAGGACAACTAAGAGAAGGAAAAGTTTATTTTGGTCCATGGTTTTATAGGTTCAGTCCATTGTCAGACTATTTCATTGCTCTGAGCCCAAGGCAAGAGAGAATTCATGGCAGGAGGGTGTGATGGAGAAGTGCTGCTCTGTTCCTGGTGGCCAGAAAGCAGAGAGAGAGACCTGATCATATTTTATATTATTAATACTATCCCAAGGGTCTTATAAAAGCTGCTGTAGTTGACATAACTTCTACAACTATGATTTTCTTGGACTTAACCTGCACTAATGGGTTGATCCAGTCCTCATTCAACCCTTCTAGTGTTGGCCCTGCTCATGCAGCCCAGATTGTCATTTTTAACACAGGTACCAAATGGTTAGGAGAAAACTTCCTGATTCTAACCTTGAAAACTTATAGGTGTATGTCAAAGAATATAGCTTCTCCTAAAAAGTCATGAAATATAACCTGTAAATCAATCTAAACTTAGAAAAAATAATTTTCAACATATAATACAATGTTACATAAGTTTATCATCCACTATATAAAGTAATAGTTTCTTTTGCTTGTCCTAAATTTGCTTTTCTGAAGCTTCAAAAATTCTCCTTAATATTAGAATCTTAGATTTATACCTTAGATTTACATAAATGCTTTATGATTTTACAAACGGTTTTTTTCCCAGCCTTCACTTTTGTAGAGTTCAATTCTAATATTTTTGTTTGTCTATACCAACTCCTTTTATCATGTCCTTTTCTGACAGTGTTGCTAATTAGGATAGTGATGATAACTATAGACTTTAAGACACTTTCTCATAACTGCCCTTAATCATGTTAAAAAGAGCATCCTTACCATTGTGCAGATCAGATAGAGGTGAGGTGACTTGCCCAAGGACATACTTGTGACTCCTAATTCTGGGCTTTTCCCATGTTCTAAGTATTATAGTACCATAGTTAAGTGCATGGCTTTTCTGGTTTTATGTTCAACTTTTCACCCTATCACTTTCTATAAATTTGTACAAATTATTTAACTTTTTCAAGTCTGAATACCCTCATTAATAAAACCAGGATAGAAGTTCTTATCTAAAACTGCTATTATGTGTATTAAATATGGTCAAATCTATGAGAGCTCAGTCTATCATAGCTACAATTCTGAATCTTCCATGTTTTTTTTTTTTTTTTTTTTACAAAATCCTGATCCTTTTCCTGAATTACAACAGAGACTTTGACTTTCATAATTTACAGTTATAGTTTGGAAACTTCTTCCATCATTGCATTATGTAACATTTTACCAGACATAGAGTCATTTGTACACTTTCTCTCTACTCATATACAACTGACACTAACAATACCAGAACACACATTCTTTATAAATGTTCATGGAATATTTACCAGGAGGGACCATATTCTGAGTCATTAAATGTGTTTCAGTAAATTTAAAAGGATTAAAATCGGCCGCCCACACCTGCACGGTAGGCAGACCTGCGACCTGGAGAACAGGCCCAGGGGCCCACTGGCACAGTAGACAGATCACCCCTATAGGAAGAGGGGCCCAGCCTCCTGCTGGTGCGGTAAACAGACCACTCCAACTGGAGGAGGGGCCCTGCCGCCCGCCCGTGTGGTCACCTGACCGAGCTCTTGACAAACATAATGTTTCCCCAACACGCCCACCTCATCAAGCACCTTATGAGAAAAACTAATGGAACTCATCTTGGAAAATCCCACCAGCCCTTAAAACTCACCAACCAGTTGGCTGGCTACCAATGCGGTTCTGCAGTGGATCAGGCACCTGGTTTACATCTCAGAGAATAAGAGTAGAGAGGCCACAGGTGGAAGCTCAAGTCCTCTCACACTGACTACCACCACCATTCTGAACCCAGAGACTCAAGCTAGGAATAGACAACGCCACCAACTGGAAGAAATGAAAACAGAGTTCTGAGAGACATTTTTTTTCTTTCTTTTTCTCTCTTCTCTCTCTCTTTTCAGCCATTCACCTAGTCTCCTCTACCCTTCCCCCTCTGGTCTTCGCAATCTTAACATATGTGAAACCAAAAATTGTGCACGAAAAAGGTCTTTAACAACTGAATCACCAAAATAATATACTATAGAGGAATTGCATATGCCCCACCTCCCTCCCCGCTTCTTATTTCTTTTCTTTTTTCTTGTATTTTCTTTTTCCCGCTCTCTTTTTTCTCTTCCTTTCCTTGTTATTTGTTTTCCTCCCTCTTACTCCCTCTATCCCACTTGCAACCCCCTAAATTTTACTATTCATAAGTAGGGTAATCTTATAAATACAGATAGGAATTTGAATCTATACATTCTTCCATAAATTACCCATCTATTGGTTAGCGTTCTCCAAAGTTACTAAGTTAGATTAACCCCATACCCTCACTCCTTTCCCCATAAACATAACATCCTACACCTGAAATTCAGTTTTCTTCAAGCTACCAGAAACGGTATGACTTTCATGAAACTAATGACTATATTTGTAAACGATAATCGAAACCAACATTTGTAGACATAGAGTCTAGCTATAAATGTAGTAATAAGGAAAATGTGTGCTTAGATGATGTACTATTGATACTGAGAACTGTTAACATTGTCTTTCTCCACAAAAGGGAGACTTTGCGACTATACAAGAGCAATATAAATATATAGGGGGAAAATTCAATATCACAACAGTTTCACAAAGCAGAAAGAAACACAAGCAGTATGAAAAGACAAGGAAAGAAAGGACCACAAGCAATGCAGATCAACTCAACTTTAGAAGAGGTAATATCTGCAGCAGATGGAATGTCAGATAAAGAATTCAGGATATACATGCTTCAGATGATCTGGAGTCTCCAGGAAGACATTAGACAGCAAAATCAGACAATGAAAGAATCACTTCGACAATAAATTACATAAACAAATCCAAGAAACAAAAGATCAACTATACAGGAAGATAAAGGTTATAAAAAACAGACAAACAGAAATCCTAGAAATGCAGGAAGCAATAAACCAAATTAAAAACTCAAATGAGAGTACTACCAGCAGAGTAGAACACTTAGAAGATAGAACATCAGACAATGAAGACAAAAAGTATTTCAACTTGAAAAGAACATAGACAGCTCAGCAAGACTGTTAAGAAACCATGAGCAGAACATCCAAGAAATATGGGATAACATAAAGAGACCAAACTTAAGACTCATTGGGATACAGGAAGGTATAGAGGTCCAAACCAAAGGAATGAGCAATTTGTTCAATGAAATAATATGAGAAAACTTCCCAGACTTGAAGAATGAGACAGAATCCCAAATCCTAGAAGCTTACAGGATGCCAAATGTGCAAAATCATAAGAGATCCACACATAGACACATTATAATGAAGGTGCCCAACATACAGAATAAAGAGAGAATTTTAAAAGCTACAAGAGAAAGGAAGCAGATTACATTTAGGGGTAAACCAATCAGGATAACAGCTGATCTTTCAACACAGACTCTGAAAGCTAGAAGATCCTGGAACAATATATTTCAAACGCTGAAAGAAAATGGGTTCCAACAAAGAATTGTGTATCCAGTGAAATTAAGCTTCAGGATGGAAGATGAAATTAAAACCTTCCACGATAAACAAAAGTTAAAGAATTTGCAGCTAGAAAATCATCTCTTCAAAACATCCTCAGCAAAACATTGCAGGAAGAGGAAATGGAAAATAACAATGAAAACCAACAGCAGGAGGTAGTACAGTAAAGGGAAAAAAATCAAAGAGGAAAAACAAACCATGTTAAGTAACATAAATAAACAAATATGGCTGGAAAAACAATTCATATCTCAATAATAACCCTAAATATTAATGGCTTAAACTCACCAATTAAGAGGCACAGGCTAGTAGAATGGATCAAAAAAAAAAAAAAAAAGACCCAACAATATGCTGCCTACAGGAGATGCATTTGATAGGAAAAGACATACATAGACTGAAGGTGAAAGGTTGGGAAAAATCATATCACTCATATGGACCTTAGAAACAAGCAGGAGTGTTCATACTCATATCAAATAAAAGAGATTTCAAGCCAAAGTTAATCAAAAGGGATAAAGAGGAACACTACATACTGCTCAAGGGAACCATTCGCCAACAAGACATAAGAATCATAAATATATATGCCCCCAAACAATAGTGCAGCTATGTTCATCAAACAAACTCTTCTCAAGTTCAAGAGTCTAATAGACCACCATACAATAATTATGGGAGACTTCAGCACACCTCTCTCACCAC
Source organism: Callospermophilus lateralis (assembly GCF_048772815.1). Classification (NCBI taxonomy): domain Eukaryota; kingdom Metazoa; phylum Chordata; class Mammalia; order Rodentia; family Sciuridae; genus Callospermophilus; species Callospermophilus lateralis. The sequence goes on from NC_135307.1 coordinate 102,643,030, forward strand.
TGGACAGATCTTCCAAACAAAAGTTGAATAAAGAAACTATAGAACTCAATAATGCAATTAATAACCTCGACTTAACTGACATATATAGAATATACCACCCAACATCAAGAAGTTACACTTTTTTCTCAGCAGCACATGGATCCTTCTCAAAAATAGATCATATATTATGTCATAGGACAACTCTTAGAAATTATAAAGGAGTAGAGATAATATCATGCATCCTATCTGATCATAATGGAATGAAACTGGAAATCAACGATAAAAGAAGGAAGGAAAAATCATGCATCACTTGGAGAATGAACAATAGGTTACTGAATGATCAATGGGTTATAGAAGACATCAAGGAGGAAATTAAAAAATTCTTAGAGATAAATGAAAACATAGACACAACATATCGGAATCTATGGGACACAATGAAAGCAGTTCTAAGAGGAAAATTCATTGCTTGGAGTTCATTCCTTAAAAAAAGAAAAAACCAACAAATAAATGATCTCACACTTCATCTCAAAATCCTAGAAAAAGAGTAAAACAACAGCAAAAGTAGTAGAAGGCAAGAAATAATTAAAATCAGAGATGAAATCAATGAAATCGAAACAAAAGAAACAATTGAAAAAATTGACAAAACTAAAAGTTGGTTCATTGAAAAATTAAATAAGATCGACAGACCCTTAGCCAGGCTAATGAAGAGAAGAAGAGAGAGAACTCAAATTATTAGCATACGGGATGAAAAAGGCAATATCACAACAGACACTTCAGAAATACAGAAGATAATTAGAAATTATTTTGAATCCTTATACTCCAATAAAATAGAAGATAGTGAAGGCA